>NC_139003.1:34954473-36321571 GCF_964374135.1 Grampus griseus
TTAAGTTGTTCAGGGTCAAATAATATTTAATCCAGTCTTCAAATACAAGTTTGTTTGTTTGTTTGTTTTTACTCACATGCTTGTATTCTTTCTGTTATGCCTCAATGTCTCCTTAACAACTGTTTTACAGACCATCTGCTATGTACAGAGTACTATGTTAGGTGTTGTGGGGAAGTAGGAGAGGAATTCATAGTAAAACACAATCTAGTCTCTGCCTCAGAAACTTCCAACTAATTAATATAGATAAGATATGGATCTTATCTAGCTCATGTGGACTACAAGTCAGAATGTGATAAGCACATTAAGAGCATACAAATGCCATTAGGTGTAAGTTCTGAACTCAGAGATCATTGTGAGAGATCAAGGAAGCCTATATGGAGGAGGTCTCAGAATTGGAACTGGTCCCCCAAATGAATAAGCAGGACTTCTGTAATAGAAAATTTCTGGAGAATACTCCAGACAAAGAAATGCAAAACTAAAAACATAATGATGAACCATATTCTGAGACAGGCATATGGTTCAGATTGACTGGAGCATACTCAATTCAAGTTGGTGAGTACTGGAATATATAAGGGTAAGTTAGATTTGACACTGGAGGAACTGGAGCATCAAAAGGAGGAGTATGAACTGTATTCTAGAGGCAATAGGGAGTATCAAAATTGTTATCAAAGCTGGAGAGTGATAAGATTAGAGGTGTTTTGGGAAAGTTAACTGACCAGTATATAAAAGAAACTTATAAAGAAGTGGAAACTGGAGAAGGAAAAAAATCAATCAGAAAACAATCCTAATAATAACTCTATGATGCAAGTACTACTATCCTATTTTACAGAGGGGACAACTGAGGCAGAGGAAAATGAAGTAACCTGCCAGAACGACACAGCCAATTAACAATTAGTATGGGAAAATCAAGAGAGTTAAAATAGTCAGTTAAAATATTCATATGAAGAAAAAAGGGAAAAGAATCAATAAAGATGTACTGAGTTTATTCTTCACTGAAAGTAACTCACTTTTTAAAAAATGTCTTTAAAGATGCGATGAAACTATTTTTGGCTTATGGACCATGTAGGAAGATTATCACACAAAAATGAGATTGTAAAATATCTACCGCTAAGCCCTCCTGGAGGGCTCTCTTAGCATTGTATATACTCCATGCCAGGATCTGAGTTAAGTAAGAAGTAATATCACTGAGCGTGTGGAGAAAGGATCCAATTTGTATTAATGACAAAATCCAGACAGGAATATAGATATCTAACAAAACTATGTAGTTTATTAAACAACTTTTAGACACTTAATTGCTATTACGATCCACTTAAAGTAATATTATTTCCCCCCAAAAAAGTCTAAAACGTGTTGACCCAAACTTAAGTTAATGGTCAAAATTTTCCAGTGTAAGTACCAAAAGTGCTGAATCAATGGTATTTCAGCAAATAAGGGATAACTTTCCTCTAACTAAATGGCTCAATTTTACATTTAAAGTATTGTTTTATTAATGAGAAATGACAGAACTCTATAGGATCACAGCAAAAGAAAAACCAAAGGTTACCAATATGTCAATGAAAAAGTAACAAGTACTAAGGTAGGCCATGCAAAATGAAGGTTTGCTTTCTTCTTGCCACTTTGAATTTGTAATTAACCAGTGCTTTTCCTAAAGTACAGGATCACCAATGATATGAAAAAATAAGACACACCATCATTATAATCCTTAGTGTGAGGTCACAAACTTGAACACTGTTATCTATTATTTGCAAGATATGAATTAGAAGATTGGCATGTTTTACACTTGGAGATTTTCAAAAATTATAGCATTCATCTATTACATAAATTTGGACTTAGAAATAATCAAGGACAAAAAATAAGGATTAAAATTTTTAATTTAAATTGTTAGTAGCCCAACCTGCTAATCAAGCTATGCTATGACACATTTATTATGTTTCTGATGTCTTTTTATGACGAAAAAAGGAAAAATAAAAATTTGATGCCAAATGTGAGTACCAAAATTCATAAATAAAACAAGTATGCAGATAAAGCATTTCAATCACCATTATGATTGTTTTTAAGCAATCGTTTACATTTTTATAAGGAATAAAACAGAAAGAAAAATAGTGCTATAATACTTGAGAATTAAAACATTTTTGTGTATCTTTTTAAGCACATTTTAAAAATGTGTTAGAGTTAAAATAGCACATGGGAAAGCTATGTCTGTGATGAAAATGGAATAAGATACAAGAGAATAAAAAAACATGTTTTTACTGAATGATGCCACAATGTTGTCTTAAGGGAACCCCTATCGCTACCAGATATTAAGCATTTCCTAGATAAAGTTATAAATCCCTAAACTTGCAAGACATTTTCTGCAAACTATCATAAATAAATACACAGGTCAAAAAATAAACTGTTTAAACATTCTCATGGAAATAAAATATGTAAGAACTTATATTTTAGAAAAACACTGTTTGCTCATAAATATAAGTCTTTTTTTCTTGTTGGATGCTGAGGGAAAAGTATTAACATATGGTTATTCATATTGTTAAAAAGAACGATGAAATATTTGCAATTCAGCACTTCTCACTATGTAAAGCATCCTTCT
This sequence comes from Grampus griseus, assembly GCF_964374135.1. Taxonomy (NCBI): domain Eukaryota; kingdom Metazoa; phylum Chordata; class Mammalia; order Artiodactyla; family Delphinidae; genus Grampus; species Grampus griseus. The sequence goes on from NC_139003.1 coordinate 34,957,061, forward strand.
TATCCCTTTAGTGAAAACTATTTCCAGCACTTTTAGGTGAAGAACCTCAGATGATAAAGGCCACAGTGCAGACTGCTGTTAGCACCCCATTTTGTCACTGTGGCTTATGTTATGAAACTGGCAGAAACTCTCACATAGGAAAACCATTTGCTATATTTCAGTATAGAAATTGCATTGCTATCTTCTGTGCTCCTAAAATACCTTCATGGTGGTCTGATACTTGATCGTTCTATTACTAAAGCAAGTTAAATTGTAATTCCACCTATTTATCTTTCAGACATCACTAAACCTTCCAGGAATATTTTATTTACTATTTATTAATTTCTTTTGCAGATTGTGGAAACTATTTCAAGAATGCAAATATCAATTTCTCACACATTTAGACAGTTTTCACACTTTACCTTCCTTTGATACACAAAATTTGCATACAATGTAATCTGATTTATTTCCGCTTCACGTGCTGTCAGCTTTAGCTTTTCTCTTATTCTCTTTCCTAATTCTTTCTCATTTTCTTCCTGTCCTTCCTTTCTTTCTCCCTCCCTTGTTCTCTCTCTGCAAGTTAATAAAACAAGATGAAATAAAAATTCTGAAAAATAATATATAAATGCTTCCAATTTTACTTAGTCAGAATTTCATGGCAATGTTCATGTAAGTTAACCCAGGAAAAGATACCCGACAGAGTTAAAGATAGAGATGGAGACTGGGGAGGGAGGGAAGGAGGAGAGAACAAGAATGAGGAAAAAAGAGGAAGAAAGAGAATCAAACTTTTTAGAGTATATTTATGCCTTGAAAGAGACAATATGGGCTGTACTTTTCCTCCCTCTAGAAAGCAAAGCAAGTTTTGGATATTGAAAAACACTTTCTCTTTTTCTTCAATTTACTTTTGACTCAATTCTTTTCCAGAATGGAAACTGCATTATGCAACTGAGAAAGTTATACATAATAAAAGAACAGTTTCCTCATTTTGTAACCACTACCTTTATGGTGCATGGTGTTTTAATAAGTCTTCTATAATGGATATCTGAAAATAAAGCTAAAATGTGTACAATATGGACTGAAATCAGAATAATAAAGTCACCCCATTTAATTAAGTCTATAATGTCATGCCCATACAAATATCGCACAACAAATATTAAACTAACCGCGGTTATAAAATTAAAGCTTCACCTACAGATGACTTAATGTGAAAAGTAACTTTAATTTCTCTTCCAGACTACAAACAAAATTAATTTATTGGAAGATAAACTAAAATATATGAGGAAGTAATTCTAAAAACGTTTATTTCTAACAGAAAATTCTGAACTTATTTTAAGAGGAACATGGGAAAAATAAACCCTACGTATAGGTACACCTGATTTGCTAAAACTCTGACACCAGTGCTTTAGAAGCAGTTGAATTTTCATTTTTCCAATTAGACTTATGATATGTCGATTGCCGCATATATAAATCATACTTCTTCCTATGAACACATTATCTCACTGGACTATCTAAATATCCAGCTGTCTTTTATTAAAATTGACAATTGTCTTTCACAGGCAAGGTCTAATTTTTTAACTAACCATATCTTGAAAATGTTAACTATAAAAATTTTAAAAGTCAAGGTTATGAAAGAAGAGCCACACATAAGACAAACTATACAGGCATCATATAAATACAAAGAGAGAATCAAGAAAGCAAGTGCACTATTTAAATACCTTCTCCAAATATAAAAAATTGGCAGTCTCATACCAGAAATTTTACTCTCAGAAAAACTTTGTTAATACGAATGATACGAATACTTTGGGTCATAGTTATAAACAATAGCAAACCTAGGTAACTGTGTAAATCACTTGCATTTTGGTTAACTACACCTATTTTTACTTACCCTTCAAACACTACTACTTCTTACCAGTAGGCAGCACTATAACATCTTTTACCTGTTACCAATGTTAATGTCACACAATGCCATCTGTAACTTATTACACGTTATCTGACCTTTGCTTGCATTTTAGTCTCATTATTTTGGTTCCATGCTATTTATCTCACAGCTACTCTTTTCTTCCTAAAAACAAAATTAAAACTTACAATAAAGTATCAGCAATGTCAGGTATAGTATACACAAACATCAACTAGCAAGTGTGTAATTAATGAATGCTACTATTTCGTTACTAGTTAACAGTCTATTCCTTATTGTAATTTAAAGGAAACTGAAATTAAGTGTAGTATGAAACTGGTCAAATGAGTTTAGCATTAAAGACTTTTAGTTTCTGATGTTATATATTCACTAAACTGCCGCTTTTATAAGAATTATAAGGACCTTGATGTTAAAGCATTTATGTTTACATATCTGTTTTTTCAGAAAAAGAATCAAAGTATAATAAATTATTTAGAAACCCAAACACATAAATTTATAAGGGAAAGTATATCACAACACTTGTAAACAATTTATATTCTACAACTTAATAGTAGACCACATATTCACCTGACAAATTCCACCTTACTTTAACCAAAACGATTATTTTCTACTTCATCAAAAAGCACTTAAATGTAAAACAGGCCAACATCCAAATATATTAAGAGAAATTCTTCGGTTCCTTCACTAACTAATCAGAGATACACAGAAAAGGACCCTTTAAGTTTAATGATACCTGCTCATTAAATGATGCTAAACACTAAAATACCACGAACAGCAGGGAATTTCAGTTTACATTAGAGAAAAAAAATAAAAGGGTAAAAATGACTGAAGTTGGTCAGTTCAAGCTGATAGGGCACTTCAAATGAATAACAGAAGAATAAAAGAGACACTCTAGGTTAAATTAGGTTCTCCTATTCCTTTTCTTGAAAGTGCTTAACTTCACAAATTTTATTTGAATTAGCTAAACTGCCAAAATCAAAGCAGATATAAAGTTAAACAGGCAAGTACACTTCACAGTAGTTTACCTCTTATACAACAGATAAAACCTTAATTTTAAAAAGGTGATTTTGAGTTTTAAATGGGTATGTTCCTCTTCTTCACTGAAGCAACTGAAATACTTCATTTCTAAGAAAACACTGCTGCACAGATTAAAACATATACAAAGCCTCAGGTGAATAGGTTTGTTTACACAATTTTGTTCCTTCATATACAAATGAAGAATCTCTCCTTTCAAAAACCAATATCTGATAATACTTAATAAAGTGTTATGTAGTCGATCAGAATTTACTGTACAATATTTCACATACTTTTTAAAAAGTAGGACATTTTCCTTTAGTTTATAACTTTTGACTTTGAATTTTCACTTACTAAAAGCATATAATTTTTCCTTGCTCGAATCTTACTTCCAAGTTCTTATTTACATTTGCCAAACAGTGGCATTTCTCTAGGAAAACTGGACTAAATCTTGACAAAATTTGTAAAGTAGTAATTATTGGCACCCCTCTCTCCATTCATCACTCCTTTCCCCTACTCAACTCAATTTTACTCTTACCTGTACTATTTCCTCTTTTTATGAATGGTTCCACCATGCATAAAGCTTAATACAGTACTAGTGAATATACATGGTCCTCCAAGCTGAATGAATGTCCATATTATAGGAGGGCAAAGGAAAGAGAGTCCTTCTTAACCCAAAGAATACGTTGCTGATTAATAAACAATATTGTCTAGTAAGAAGTATTTTGATCCCAGGGGAATTCCCCTGCAAACTTCAAATCATACCATTTAAGCTTTTTGCTTCTTTTTGTGTGTATAGCTGCTGTTATAGTCTGAATGTTTGTGTTCCCCCCCAGAAAAGAAATCCATAAATTGAAATCCTAACCCCCCAATGTGATGGTATTTGGAAATGGGGCCTTTGGGGGATTAGACCATGAAGGTGGAGCTGTCATAATGGGATTAATGCCCTTATAAAAGAGGACCCAGAGAGCTTCCTCAACCCTTCAGCCATGTGAGGTTACAGTGAGAAGATGGGAATCATTGAAGAAGCAAGACCTCACCAGATACCTAATGTGTCAGTGCCTTGATCTCGGACTTCCTGGACTCCAGAACCATGAGAAATAAATTTCTATTGTCTATAAGCCACCCAGTTTATGGTATACTGTTATAACAGCTGAATGAACTAAAACAGCTGTAAAAGGAGAGGCTCTAGAGAGGGCTCCCTTCTATCAGGCTCTTTCATAAACGGCAGATAATTTCCCTGTCACTTAGGAACATTTACCAGTATTTTCTGGGGGTTTATATCTGTGCTTAATTTAGGCCGTATAATCAATCGTGAATTAAAAAATACAAAAAACACTGCTATATTTAAAATGCATAACCAACAAGGACCTACTGTATAACACAGGGAACTCTGCTCAATATTATGTAATAACCTAAATGGGAAAATAATTTGAAAAAGAATAGATACATGTATAACATTCACTTTGCTGTACATCTGAAACTATCACAACATTGTTAATCAACTATACTCCAATATAAAATAAAAAGTTTAAACAATTAAAAAAAATAAAAATGCGAAAAACAAACAAGGGTAAGGGTAAACTGGTCTCCTGGTAACACTAGCATAGCATTTCTCACACTATTCCACAGAACACGAGTTTCCCCAGATAGTATTCAATGAATAGGTTCCACGGTAAAAAAATCTGAGTCTCTTATAGATGCACAGAGACTGTTAACTCATAAAAGGCTATAAGAACTGCAAAGGGCAGTGATTCCCTTTTCTCATTAGATAACTATTAAATCTCATACACATTAGGGTTTAGGGAACATATTTTGCAAGTCTGAATGATATAATTTGCCTGCAACACATGTTGCAGGGGTTCTGTAATGGCATTAAACTTGAAAACACTTTAACAAATTATATGGTCTGAGTCAGCTTGTTTACACCAGCATACATAGTGCCGGGCACACAGTAGGTCCTCAATAAATATTTGTTTACTGGATTAGTTAATTGATGAAGTCTAATGCTGAGTTCAGTATGTATTTGTGTAAACAGTTTAATATAGGTGGATATGTGTTCTTTATGCAAATATCTCTAGGGGTAAAGACCCTAGAGCTTCTCTTGAAAGCATCCTGACAATATCAGGGTGTATTCAAATACTTCTACTTTAATTTTAATTTTTGTCTCCCTGTTAATTCATGACCAGAGACAACATATATTAGAACCATCATCTTTAAAAATAGTTTTCAGTATTTCCATTTATTCTCTAAGTTTAATTAGTCAATTGTATTTAAGTCTTTCCTCTAGAAATCATACGATAGAGATGACAGTCATCTCTCTTTCACTTTTTTCTCTCTTCATTTTCTCTGTGTCCTTTTTAGCACGCTTTTATTTTAGAGTAAAAACCTAAGCTGTACACAGTATTTTTTAAAGTGTGCTATAAATAGCATTCAATTCACTTTGATTTCATTTCAAATGCTAAACTGAAAGTTTGCACTGCTGTCCCTTTAGTCACAGGTGAGAGATCAGCACAGGAAAGAGAAGGGCAAGGGCTGTGGAATCTGACAGACCTGACCTTGACCTTCAGCTCCACCTTAAAATAAATCACTGAACTGCAAGATGAGTATCATCTGAGACTCAGTTTTCTCCACTGTTAACGTATGAATGATAATACTGACCCAGCAGCATTGTTTGGGGGCTTAAATTAGGTTAATATGTGAAAGGTGTCTGGTAGAAAATAAGTTATTACTAAATGGTGTGGTGGGGTAGGGAAAAAGAATTGGGAGGAGGACTAAAAATCACCAAGTTTTATGGCTCTAATCTCTGCAACTCAATCAAATAAACTACTGCTTTTAAAAAACAAAAGTTTTAGTGCAAACTTTCTAGAAGTATACTCATCACGATGTTAATGGTGGTTCTTCTCTGGGTAATAATACTATTAAAAATTTGTATTGTTTACTTAATATTCCTCCACATTATTGGAATATACTGTGATAGGTGTGTAGTACTTCTGAAATTAGAAAAACTTGAATTCAACTGTATTTTTAGGAAAAATGTGTTTTAATATTTAAAGAGTTTCATTTATGTGGAAAATTAATTCATGAGGAGCTTCTCAGTCCTCAAAAATTCTAGAGAAATGAGAATTTTACTTTTACCATAAATGACAAATTATAAGAAACGAGAGGAGTTTTACAAATCCACTCAAATTTTTTTCTCTTGCATAACACCCCATGCCTTCCCCTCACCCAAAAAATTCCTTAACTACCAGTGTTCATCTCACTTTAAGATATCAGTATCTTTTAAAATAATTGCTAAGAAAGCAATGGTATACCTGTGGTGTGTGTAATTTACTTTAAAAAATTACTAATAAGTTCAAACTTTTTCTTCATTTTCATTGGGAATTTGCATATTTTCTTTTGAAAACTGTTCACAGCTTTTCCCCAATTTTTCCATTTTGGTCTATTTCAAGAATCTTAAAGTGTGTTTTATAAACAATGAAGGATGTTTAGGCTTTGATATATTATTTGCAAATATCTTTTTATTTCATTTTTTTTATAATCTGATCCCTTTTTCTTTGTGGTTCCTTTTATTTCTTGCCTGTTTAAAAAGCATTTTCCTAATCCAAGATTATATTAATATTTGCACAATTTTTGGTTAGATATTATGTAACTATAATTTTACATTTAATGAAATATACTGAGAATTTGACATGATACTTTTGAAAAATGTAACTTTTTAATGCAAATAGCCAATTTACTAGACTTTTACTGAAAATCTATCTCTTTGCTGTTCATTTAAAATGCTTTCCTTATTACATATTAATTTTAAATAAAAGGTCTATATTTGGGAACATCTGTTACAACTTCTCCTCTCCCAGTCTTCTCTCTTGGTTAGCGTAATCACTCTCTACCCAATTCCTCAAAAAAAAAAAAAAAAAAGAAAAGGAAAACTAAGCTTCATCTTTGAATTTTCTCTTCTCATTTCTTACATATAAACTACTTGAAAATCATTTCAATTCAACTTCCAAAATATCTAATTTAATCACGTGGAGCTCCACTCGGCCACCCTTGTGTAAGCCATCATTATCTACAGTCTGGTCTACTCAGTTACCTCCTATTTGTTAGTCCTGCTATGCTCTTGCTCTTTAAAATATAAATAAAATGAAGTCTCCTCTCTCCTGCTAAAAACCCTCCAATGGCCTTCCACTGCACCAAGAACCCATGAACTGGTCCATGCATAACTCTCCAGCCACACCTCATGACCACTCCTTGTTCATCTTGCTTCCTGCTTTGGCCATATTTGTCTTCTTACTCTACCATCTTAGGGCATTTTAACAGCTCTTCTCCCTGCTTGCAGTGCTCCTTCATAGGAAAGGAGACTTTCTTACAATCCAGATCACTTAAATTTCACTTCCTCCATGAAGCCTTCCTTGAAAACCTAACATAAAGTATCTCCTCCATCACTCCCCTTTAGGTATTTATGTTTTTTTCTGTCATATGAAAATATGAAATGTTATTACCTGATTTTTTCTAGTTTATTATCTGATGCTTTCTCTCATGTTTCATGAAAGCAGGAAGTGTATCTGTCTTGTTGAATGCTCTACTCCTCATTCCTAGGATAATGACTGGTATGGGATAGACACTCAATAAATGTTGACTGAATAAATGAATAAATAAATGGGTACCTTCCCATTTAGTGCTCTTCTTTTTTCAGAAAGAAAAATCTCACATGAGCTTTAAAACAGCATTTAATAAACCTCCATCCAAAATTTCTTAGCTATTCCTAATTATTTTATGCTTTTAATAACTCTTGCTTGCCCATTTTATCTTCATGCCGGTATACAGAAAAACTACAATTTAAGTATTTGATATTTTACTATATTTTTATTTAGTCATTGAAAGGGTTTATAGTTGTCTTCAGGTTACCTAATTATAGAATTATAAATTCTCCTCTCCAAATCTATACCTCATTTCTTTGTCGTATCCAATTACACTGGCAAAAACCTATGTTACTAATCGAACTGACTTCTTAAATCCATATAAAAATATTCTGATATGAGGCTCTCTTACCTCTCTTACAAAAATTTATTGTTTCTTTTGCTGGCATTTATTTCCTTTTAAAGCATACTTCTCTTTTCCCCTATAGCAACATTCATGCTTGCACCAATTTTTAACCTTCAATACTAACCAAAACGACTGTGCTTCTGCTCCCGTCTTTATCCTCTTCTGGAATGCCCTAACTTCTTTTTCCACTTATAGCTATCTGTTTCAGTATGCCTCCTTAGCATCATTTTAACTGTACCCATCAGAAATGACTTCTCTCTCCTTCTGCACTACTATACCTTTTGGGTTGTCCCACTCAAGTGATGGTTAGCATTTTTTATTTTGTGGGTGTCTGGCCAGTTCTCATAGATTATAAATATTCAATAAAATGCACTGAATGAATGGCTATTTTGCCTACCATCAATTTCAGTTCTCACAGAAAACCTGGGAAAATGCTGCCATAATCACAAACTTAGAGAAAAGTTGCAAGTATGGGACAGAATTGTTTTTCCTGAGCTGTTAGAGAGTAAGTGATCAACCTAATGCCACAATCACCTCCAAATACTTTAGTGTATATTTCTTACAAACGAGAAATTTTCCCTACATAACCACAGGATCATCAAAATCAGGAAACTGACAGTGATATGTTATTGTACCATCTAATGCAGTACTCGGTCTCCTTTCGAGTTTAGTCATTTGTCCTAATAATGCCCTCTGTAGCAAAAGGATCCAGTTCAGATTCACACATTGCATGAAGTTTTCAAGTCTCTTTAGTCTGCTCCACTCTTGAACAGTTCCTTTCTTTTATTTTCATGACCTCGACACATTTGAAGATTATAGGCCAGTTATTTCGCAGATCCCTTAATTTTGGTTTGTCCATGTTTCCTGATGATTAGTTTCAGGTTATGCATCTTTGGCAGACAATACAGAAGTGATGCCCCTTTTTTCTCATTATATTCAGTCAGGTGGTACATGATTTCAGTGTATCTCTTTACTGTGCTCACTTTGATCACTTGATTAAAGTGGTATCTGTATCTGCCAGGCTTCTCCACTGTGAAGTTACTCTTCTTCTTTGTAACTAATATACATTTTGTTGGCAGTTAATTTGAAAATATATCAATATCCCATTATTCCATTCCTTATCAAACTTTCAGCATATATGTATGTGTGCATACACACATATATATTCGTATTTCCCTTTTTATTCAATGGTTTGTAAATATTTACCTTATAATTAATTTTATTTATAATTATGCATTATTTATTTTGATGCTCCAATTTTCTCCAATTTGACTGGTGGAAGCCTCTTCAAGTTGGTTTCTATATCCTTGTGGCAGGTCTCCATCATTCTTTAAGTGTTTCCTTCTTTTCTGGCACAAGATGCTTCAGGCTTATTTTCTAATTTCCTGCCCCAGTTTTATAGTGAGGCATTTTGCAAAGGAGCCCAGTCTCCTTTTAAGGAAACTGGCATTTAGAAAGGAAGACTTGGGTCCTGGGTGTGTTCAGTGTTTTTGAGGTATTGCTGTTTCCAGGACCTCCCAGTGGGACAGATCTAGAGAATACATATACCTATACACACACGACCCCACAATAATTTCTATATCTATATCCATAAGTACATCTATATCCATAGAAAAGTAGGAGCTCACACCAGTACCTGTAATTTCAACCCAACACCATAGGGTTCATACAAGTTTTCTCCCTTTCCATATTTGTACCTTGGACAATGAGAAACCTGGCTTCCATATCCTTAATATATTTATATTTTTACTTGTTTGGTCAATCCCCTACACACAACTCATTGCTCTTCTTCACCTCCATTGTTCTTCTGCTTAGATGCCCTCTTCTCCCAGCTTGGGCTCCAAACCATGCCAGGCTGTTCTTCCACAGGGATATCCCCTTCATGCTGCTGATGCTCTGATACCCAGTACCTTCGGTAGATAGGCTCTCACCATTCTTCTATGGCTTTGACTCCCCACATCAGGCCATTCACCCATCTGGATACCCTTCTCAGTCCACTCAGCCTCAGATATCCCATGCCAGACTGCCCTTCGATGTGGATGCCCTCCTCTCTGCAGTCAGGTTCTGAAACCCTGAGCAGGACATCTCTCCTTTGCAGATACTTTCCCTACCCTTTGGGCACCCTGCACTGGGTTACTAGGGCTCCATCACCTTTCTAACACAGATACCTTTTTTTATCCCACCTAATGGCTTTAAGACGAAATGGTTCAAGAAGGGAAAAGAAAAAAAAAAAAAAGGAAGGGAAGGAGAGGGAAAAGGGGGAAAGGAAGAGCTATTATTATCATTTTAAGTAGAAAGTTTAAGTTTCTTAAACACACATAGCTAAAAATATTTGGACTGCTTCTGGCTTAGGGAGTATGAAAAATTATTTAAACAGCTTCTCCAGAACTGTTTAATTGCATAGTACCTTGATAGTCTATGTATATTTTGCTATGTTCCGACTACTACAACTATAATGACTATGCTGAGCTCCTTATATACTGGACATTTATAGATTTCCTCACCAGAGTCCATTCTATACTTCCTTCTTCCTGAGTACCCTAACTTCTCAGCCACTTGGTTTGGACTGACTCCACGCCAACCTCCACAGGTAGGCACTGATCCTCTTAATTAGTCAGTTTACCTTGTCCTCCAGGCATCTGTAATTAGTTAGAAATGGGCCTGGAAGTTGGCCTCAGCCAATCAGCACATACCATTCAACTGGCCACAATGGCTGGTTCAAGGGCAGGCACTTGATAAACAGGTCCAGAGTGACTTCTGGTAATGCTAGGTTACAAATTCTGTCTCCTCTTCTGGGCTGGTGACGTGAAGATGCAGGGCTTGAGAATAGTATAAGAAGAGAGCCTGAAGATGTATGGGGATCATTTTATGGACAGAGGTGGAAAGAAGCCCAGAAAAATAAGCCAAAGGAAAGAATTACATTGTTTGCATTCTATCAGAAAATCTTCACTGCCGAGAGGCAATTCAAGTTGTTTTCCTCATCTTCCCAGTTGATCTGACTAGTGTTCATGGACTCTGCTTCACAGAGTTACTCATTGTTTATTCCAAAAGGTCTTTCTGCTGCTATCCATGCACGATGATCTATTCACTTCCTAAAAGCAAGTTGGAACTGTGAAAGGTTGTTCTTGATAGTACTTTAAAGTCTTCCTCATTTACTCTCAGTTGTACCTGCATCACTCTGGTTCCTAGGTTTCTGTCCCACAAGTTCATGTTAATTGTAATTTATGGACCCTTCTGTCTGGCACTCCTCCAACCTCCCATCTTGGCTCATTGGACTTTGGCTTTCCAAATGGATCTCAATGCTATTTTTGATCTTCCATGTTGGACCAAATCCTCTTCCCCACTATAGCTGTTGAAAAATTCTCTGCTTCAGTGTTCCACCTGGCAGAATCTCACTCTCTGAGCAACCCCCTTCCTCTTTGGACACTGTGAGATTCAGGCACACTGAACAAATGATGGAATGCTCACTCTGTATCGGGTACTGTGTTAAAGATCCTGACAACATATTTTCCTTTGAAATAAATAAGTTATAAATAATATATTCATAATTAATGCAGTTAAAATATTTATTTCATCTTAAAATCACTGCATATATCAGTTCTGTTGGCATTCCTTTATTCTAATGACCTAGTGTTCTCTTTATAGTCCACAGTCAAGCTCAAACTAGAATAGGAATGATTTCATTTTGATACCTTACATTCCAAAACGACCAGATTCATGTGCATATTTGAGGACCAAATATTTGCTCGGCTTATAACAAGGTCAGTTGACAATTCTTAAAACACCTGGTTAACTATGGACAAAAGCCTACTTTTTATGGCTAATGTATTAACTTCTAAAATGAAGTACATTTTAAACAGAAATATGTTAAGTTAGTATCTGTGGACAGTTCTATTACTATCTTTAGTCATAGAAACATTTATCAATTCCTTGGAACAAGCCAGGCACTGTGCCAGGTTCTGCAGATCCCATGGTGAGTAACAGGCTGTGCCCTGTGCCCTTGTAGGGCTTACCTAAACTGTGAAAGACACCAAAGTGTCACTCAGAAAACACACAATCACAGCGCCCTCTGCATTTGAATCTTTCCCTTGTGTTCATATAGGCATGATCTCTTGAGTAAAATACTTAGAAAAATATCTGAACCAGGAGTCTTAATCCAAATGTTCACACAGGCTAAGCAGATGTTTAAGCCATTGAAGAAGCAAGGTGGGAAATATGGCAAACTGGCAGATACATGCCCAGGCTAAAAGGACATGCTGCCACTTGGAAATGTGGGCTCAGTGCTGCCAGAGCTTCATATGTTTTCTAGAGAAGCCAGACTCTTAAATGTTGAAAAGCAATTTAAAAATTATGAGGCCAAACAAAAGTGTATGAGGATTTGGCCTGCAAGCCACCAGCTTGCAATATATAACAAATAGCAAAGCCTAGGTTTATGATGACCTGATTTAATACTGTCAGTTCAAATCTTAGGTAATTTCTTATAAGCAAATTCAGGGACCGCTCCTGAGCACCACCTCTCTGTGAGATGTATAACCTACCCAACAGATGGTGTTTGACAGTGATATTCTAGGAGTGCTAATCTTCATAAATTCTGTTACATTTCATTTTCATACGATAATGACCATTATTCTCTGCCTCTTCCAATTGTGATAAACTCTACTGTTCAAGCTAACTATACTACATGATTTCTTCTACTTTTTTTTTTTTTTTTTTTTTTTCTGTGGTACGCGGGCCTCTCACTGCTGTGGCCTCTCCCGTTGCGGCGCACAGGCTGCGGAGCACAGGCTGTGGATGCACAGGCTCAGCGGCCATGGCTCACGGGCCCAGCCGCTCCATGGCATGTGGGATCTTCCCGGACCGGGGTACGAACCTGTGTCCCCTGCACTGGCAGGCGGACTCTCAACCACTGCGCCACCAGGGAAGCCCTTCTTCTACTTTTAAGTTCAAATTTGTTGTATATATCTTGTAATTATGTTGTTTTGTAACATTTAGGCCACAGAAAACACTTTGTCACTAACTCTTCTTTGAACTTCTAGTGCATTTTTCTTGCCATAAATGAAGAAGTTATTCATGGTTTAAATCTCATTTGACATTCTATGGTCTGCTTTGAAATTTCTTCAAGCTAAAATCATCATCGTCTTGCCATACGGTATTTGGACACAATGGGGGATTGATCAGCAATCTGTTCACATGCCCTTTCTTAAGAAAGTAGTTTCCTGTGAAAAATCCTATTCTTCCATATAGGTACTCTTTTTTGGAGGAGAAAAGGAGAGATTCTTAGTTAGCGCTTTCTGTAATTTTTACAAAAGGCTATCAACCTTAAAGTCTGTACTATTTGAACTCTAAGGCACCGGATCTATATTCAGTCACAACTCAGCATGACAGTTCTTTAGGCCCTAGTAAGTTCATGTCATCTAGAACCTCGTTGAGAGAAACAATCTATTCATTCCTCCAGAAATTCTAAGGCTGTTTCTTAGAAAACTGCATAAATGGGCCATGTTGTCTTGGTCTGCCATGAAATTATTTTGGAACAATATCCCTATTCTATCAGGATGTACTAAAATGAAGAGCTTTAGGTAAGTACTATCATATTCACTGTAGCTGTTATGAGGTAGAAAGTGTCTATTATATTATGCAGAAAAAGCTGGTCATAGGTAAAGAGGTTATAGTAAATTTAAGACAAAGTTGCAGCAAAAATTTAATAATTATTGAGGCACTCGATTCTTTTTTTTAATTGATCTTCACTCTCTACTCTCATTTATAATATTCAAGGTTCTAACTTTTTTTATTTTGCGTTCTGTTTTACTGATTCTTCTTGAGTATAGTCTTCTAGGCTCTGTGGCAGAATTTGTTCTTAAAGATTACAAGCAATTAATACAAACACTGACAATTTCCATCTATTTTTCTTTGATGAATCTAGTACTTTATAACTTCCAATACATGCTTTCTTACTACTTTTTCTCTAGGCTATAAGTTCTCTAAATCTAAATATTAGCTTGTTAAAAGCTTGGAAAGGAGAAAAAGAACAAGGTATTGCCTATGGATGAAATCAAGAAATGTCATGATGATCTCCCTCTCTTCTCTCTCTAACACTGTGTTTTTACCAAATTTGTGAAATCCACAAATAATAAATTCTGGAATGTGACTATCACAATTCCTTCTAGTAACAATAAGTCTACATTTTTTTTAAAAACAGCAAGAAAAATATACTGGGAAAACTCCACAGTAGTGTCAAGGAGACATTAGGGTCATTCAATTTTAACCTCCCAGAAGTTTCACATTTCAATAACCCTACTTCCTAAGAAGGCCTGTGATTTTAAAATGCAAAACTCTTAAGGAGAAAAAATAATAGTAAGAGAGGTGGCTCCCTTGTCAATTAAATAGTAAACTGTCAGATGGCACAAACTGCCATTTTAAACCATTTCAACAGAACTAGAACAGGATTGAAATGTGTGGTCAAAACTAGCCTAATGGTGAGGCTCATTTTATAATTCAGCATTGGGTAATGCAGGCCACCTGCCAATCTGGTGCGAGTGTGAGAAGGACACTTGCCTTAATAGGTAAAGGAAAACCCTTCAAGGAAGTTAAAGTGAAATGAATATGACCTAGGAGATTTGAAGAACCGGTTGGCCAAACTTAAACCTTTTGTCAAGTCTTGTTTTAACTGACTTTCTATATTAATGGCATTAATCTTACACCTTTGCCCGTCAAGTTATATATGAAAATATGAGCATTTAATATTGGGAAGTCTGTGATTGAAACCTTAAGGGGAATTTTTAAAATATAGCTGAAATAGAATGTTGGCAGGAAGCAATTCTGTTGTGACAAGTCTTTCTGAATTTCAAAATATTTTATCGTTCTGATAGTGCTCTAATTCTCTTTCTCTGAGTCTGCCTCTGTTTCTCTATCTATTTTTTCAATAGCACTAGGCCAACAAATAAATTTTAAATTAATTAGTTTACTTCGTCTGCTACCCAAGAAACCATGTCAGGATTTTATTAAGAAATGGTGCATTTTATAGTAATTTACAAGAACTTTTTTTTTACTGTGAATATTTTCATGCACTGTAAAAAGTTTATAACCTTTTTCTATTCACCCAGTAAAAGTGTTTTGTTTCTGTTGAGTTTGCTAACTTTTCTTGCACACTTACATCTTAGCCAAAATCTTGTTGTTCAACATGTAGCGAAAAATACACTTTTATTAGTCAAAATCTCCCCAGTCCCAATTAAACAAAAGGTTAAATTTGACTTCTAACCATTTCCCAACAGTAATAATGTGTATTCTATTGAGATAAGAAGGAAACTCTTAGCAACTAAGAATTGACTCATGTACTAAAGTCCTGCTTACAGTGAAATTACATCAGCATTGTACTGTGTGGTATGTCAGGGTGGAAATGGAACATAATTTCCTCAAGAGAAGAGAATACTTTTTAACCAAATGTCCAATGGTCTAGTGAAAAGTGTGAAGATTAACATACTTTTTGCATGAAATAACTCTATTCCCCAAATTGCAGGTGTTTTCAAAGCCCACGTGAACAATATCTCTTATAAGATAAATAAGCAAGAGTTTGATTAAGTGAATAAATGGACGGACAGAACTTAGGAGTAATCACTTATGTTAGAGGATATCTGAGGCTTTAAGATATTTGTTTTTCTCATCTATGTTTATATAGCATTTAACTTTTGGAATTAAATTCACATAAAATTAACTACCTGTGAAAATAAATACTTCTGTAATATGTTACAGAAGACTAGTAAAACTGCCCCTCAGAATAATTTTTCTGATAAGATTAAGTTGTCCACAGTCTACTTTAATCATGTTAAATGTAAAATCAAAAAGCACATTTGGAAGAAGAGATGGGAGAGATAATTATGTATGATTAATATTTTCATTATTATATTTTCTGCATTTTCAAGTATTTCAACAGTGTGTATATATTTTTGCTGTATGAAAAAAATGAAAGAACTTTAAATATTACTGAATAATTAAAATAGGAAGAGTACCTGATATGTAAATACTCAGAAATAAGCCTGAGGCCCCTGACCCCCAAATAGTTCTGGAAATTATCTTTCTTTTCTTTTTCTTCTTGTGTCTCTCAATTGATTGCTACCTGGGACCAGCATTCTTTGCGAGTATTTTCCCTATTTATTAACCATTAATTTGGTTCAGCATGTCATCCTTAATGGTAAAATCAGTGAAAATGAGAGAGGAAAGACCAAACAGTTGCTTCTACCCTTTGCCTCGATGGGAATGCTCCTTGGCTCCCTACACAACAGTGTGTGTCCAGCTGAAGCCCTTCTGAAGTAGTTTTTAGGACCTATATGACTTAGAGCAGCCGGCATCTATTTTTCCTCTGTTCTGGAACATTCTGCCTTGGGTAAACAAATCTCACTATTAGTATGTTTTTGTGCTTTTGCTCTTCAATATAAAGTATGAAAAAAAAGTTTAAAAAGCTTAAAAAGAAAGTAGGAGGTATAGGAGAGAGTCAATTTACCTCCTGTAATTTTTCCCTTTGCTGTTTGTAGTAAAACCTTTAAGAAACCTTAAAAACTATATATTATACTGTGTGTTCTGTTCAGGGAAAGTGTCATAAAGGAGAAACTGTAAGAGAAACTATAAGAATTATTTTGCACTTGATTAGGGATGTTAGAAACACTTATCTGAAGTAAGAAGACATTGGTTAAAAAAGAAAAAGAAATCAAAAGGAAACAAGCAATTCCTTGTAAACACCTACTCTTAAACAAGCTGCTCTTGCAGGTACCAGAGATACAGCAGAGGCCTGTGGTTACCCCTTTCTTCTAATTTTGGGCGAATAAGTTCCATTCTGAGAGAATGAGTAGGAAGCCTAGTCAGGGTCTCCTATCAGGCTGAATTCTCTAATCAGGATTTAGCAACAATAAAGCTGTTGTTTTGATACTGTCTGACCCCCTGTCTACTTCTCAACCTGTTCTATGTTGCAGGTAGAGGCAGAAGGGATCAAGCCCCACCAGTAGATAAGACAGACTTTTTCTCTGCTGTGGAGAAGCTTCGGCTTTTGCTGTAGCGAAGAAAAGAGTCATCAAACAATTGTCTGCACAAGCCAAACTTTACTCAAATTAGGATAAATGCTATAAAGATCCTATGGGAGCATCTACCAAGAGGACCCGACCGGGTCTGGCAGGTCAGGGAAGGCTTTCTTGAGGATGGGAGCTTTGAGCTGAGCTCTGAAAGATGAGTTGTTCAGGCTACCCACGTAAAGAGAGAGAGGGGCGTGACCTTGCTGGGCAAAGGCAAGAACTTGGACAGAAGCAGCATGGCACAGTCATGGATTACAGAGGTCCGTCTGGATGATGTGTGTAAGCAAGTAAGTAGATGACAGTGAGGTAGGCAGGGGCTTTCCTCCTCACCCCTGGAACAATGGGAAAATGTTAAGTGATTTTAAGCCGGAATCAGATCTTTGTTTTTGAAACTAATCAGTAAGGCTGCAGTGAGGTAAATGTTTCAAAAGGGTGCAAAAATAGATGCGAACAAAGTTTCTAGGAAATCATTACAGCAGCCAAGACCCTGTGACTCTCTCACCCCTCACCAAAAAGCTGGAACTCCAGGAGTCCTCACCCGACTGTCTAGTCAGAGGGAAAGGATATGTCCTGATTCCAGCTGCATCGTGGAGATGCGCCCTTGGTATATGTGGCAGGGAATATGTCCATGTATTTCCAGTAGAACTAATGCCAACTGGTTCTTCTCATGCTAACAGCATTGTTGTATGCCCCCAATACACAATAGCTAAAATGGACACTTGAAGGCTAGTCGAAGCAAGCATCACCTTTTTCACAGTTTTCTTGGACCTATTTTCTATTGACTCTCCAGGATGACCATACTCACTCCTGTTCCAAGAGGGAGTTACCGTTATTTGGCAATTCTTTATTTCCAACTCTGACCTTTCCTCTTTATCCTAGATAAACACTTTCAACTGACCCCTCATAACTAATGTTCACTGGATATTTTGAAGTATCTCAAACTCAGTATTTCTAACACTATACTTGTTTTCCAATCTACTTTGAATTCCGTATCTCATTAATGGCTGGAAATCCCAAGTATTGTCACCATCTATCATTTTAAACATTAACCAAGTTCACCTTAGAACTATTGATACCTTAAATTTGGTTCTTCCTTCTCTAATGATAATAATACGTACTAATAATAATGGCAACAACAACAACAATAGCTAATGCTTATTGGGAGCTTAATATGTGTCTGGCAACTGTACTGAGTACTTTGTATTATCACTTAATCCTCACAATGATCATGCTATTACCATCTCACTATTCAGAGGAAATCGAGACTTCAGAGAGGTTATTTTATGTTATGTCCGAACTCAGGGGCATCAAATATAAGGTCCTTCACAATTTGACCCTACCTTACCTCTTCAGGCTCATCTCTCACAATCCATCCAGCTTCTATGATTCAGTGGTAATTGACCTCGTGACTATTTTCTAAATATGCCACACTCTTTATTGCCTCTGAAACAAGTTATTTATGACTCAGTTTTCATGGTCAACCTTAAATGTTAGCTCCTTTATGAAATCTCTAACTTTCCTGCACCACTCCTATCCATCTCCATGGTTCATGAACTAAGTTTCTATCCTACCACTCAACTCAGGCTGTAATTATTTGTTAGTAAGTATGTCTTCCTCAGGAGATTTTTAGTTCTCCAGGTATGGAAAAATATCTTATGCTTAAGAGTCCAGAGCAGTGCCTGGAAGGTGGCAGGAGTTCTGTGACTCTTTACTGAAAGAATGGTGATACCTAACATGTATCCCCAGAACTGTGCTAAGTTCTCACACCTATTGTTCATTTAATTCTCACAACAGCCCTACTAAGAAAGTACACTTACTTATCCCCATTTCACACAAAAGGAAATTGAGAGTCAAAGAGGTTAAATAACTGTCATGGGGATTAAAAACTGTCTCCCAATATCTGTTCTCCAATTTTCTCTCATGGAAATAGAATCCACAGTTTTTAGGTGATCTTATGGCCATCCAGAAGCAAGACTTTATTTCCTTTAAGGCTTCTAACTGGGTAGCCCTTGTGAGTAAGATCTGAATCTTGGCCATGCTATTAAAAGGAAGAAGGTACCTATCTACCCCTTCTGTTTTTCTCCTTTTCTTTTGGCTGAAATGAGAAAACAGTGGTGAGTCATCCTGGACGACACAGAGGGGGACAGCACTCTAGAGATGGCAGAGCAACATGCAAAGCAATTTGAGCTCCTGGAGACCTCAGTGCAGATCCATTTTGATAGATTATTTCCAAAGATGGCCTCAGTCTGCAGATGCAGAAAGGTCTCCTCCCATTCTGCAAATACTTTTGCAGTGTAACTTTGCCATCCTATCATCAAGAGGTAATTTCCCTCCGTTTAAATCTGGGCTGACCCTGTGACTTGCGTCAGCCAATAGAATGCAGCAGAAATGAGACCGTGACCTTCAGACGTAGATCCGAAGAAGCCTTGCAGCCTCTGCGTTCATCCTCTTGAAAGCCAGCAGCCACGTCAAGAAGTTCATGATAGACTACCAAATGACGAGAGACTACATAAGGAGAGACAGGTGGTTACATGCAGGAGAACCAAGTGGTTACAACTGCAGCCGGCACAAAGGCACTAGGCATACGACTTAGGACATCTTGGATGTTTGAGACCCACTCACGTCAACCCAGCTGACAGGATGTGAAGCATAGATGAGCCTTTCTCACTAAGCCCTGCCCAAATTTCCAACTCTCATATTAATGCCTCTCTCTAAGCCCCAAAGTTTTGAGGCAGTTATATGGCAGAGAGTAATATAACTAAAACAAACACTGTGCCAGCTATACTTTTATGAAAAGAAACTTTTATACTGCCATAAACCACTGTCATTTTGTGTCTCTGGGACATTAGTGGAGCCTATATTCTAGCTACTCCAGTAACTTAACCAAGTTCCCACAGTAAGTGGCTGAAAGAGGATTTGAAGCAAGGCAGTCTAGTTCCAGATCCCAGGCTCCAAACCACAGAATTATTCCTTCTGGAAGGGAAGGAGGGAGAGGAGAGGAAAAGACACATTTGTTTATGGGAACACGTTTTGTTTCAAATAACCAATGAAATATTCCCTATCATAAGGTAAAGACTGCTTTGATGTTTATTAATAATATATAAACTGACACAGACTTCCCATTTGGCTACTATGCAACACCTATACTCTAATTTCAACCTTTATTAATATTTTTCTACAAAAATCCCTTAATTTCACTTGAGAGAAGCATCATGTATGTCTTTTCCCTTCCTATTAAATTATAAACTTCTTGAAAGCACAAACCTTATCATGTTTTGAGTCCTTCACAACCTCTAGCAGACCATTTTGCCCATTATGAATATTCAATAACTATTAAAGTATTTTCTTGATTCATTTAAGGAACACAAACAATTAACACTTAGAAAATGGTAATTGCTTTAAATCTTACTCTGAATACCTGAGGAAAAAATTAATGAAGTTTTATTTTATTGAGCCTAGAAAGATGTCAACAAATTAAACAATATTAAAACAAACTCCAGGAGACTGTCTTAATACTTTTATCTTATCAGAACTTTGTGTGACATATGAAGCTTAAATAAATAATCCATTACCTTAAATTTATAAACCGTTTGTTCTGCAATTATTACTTTAACAGTGTTTGTTGTCATCAGAATTTGCCTGGCATACAAAAGGACCATATACTAT
The DNA here is from genome assembly GCF_964374135.1 of Grampus griseus. Lineage (NCBI taxonomy): Eukaryota > Metazoa > Chordata > Mammalia > Artiodactyla > Delphinidae > Grampus > Grampus griseus. Next base: position 34,977,737 of record NC_139003.1, read on the forward strand.
GTATAATTATATTTTCTAGACTAATTATTCTGTTGAGAATTAGGAAATATCAAAAGAAAGTTATATCACTGATTTAATTGTTGCCTAAGTCTAAAATGTGTACAAGGAAATGTAGGTGAAACAGAGAAACTTAGGAAAATGGGCAGATCAGTGGATGAGGCAATAACGCACCATCTATGAGGCAATGGGAGAAAAACATGCTTTTGCAGTTCTGAGTTTGAGCTCTGCTACTTTTCAATCTATGTTCTTTTGCTACTTAAACTTCTCTAACTTCAGTTTTCTCAAATGTAATGGATAGAAGGGTAGCTATCTTATACAGATACTGTAAAGCATAAAAGAGCAATGTATGAGAAGCACCTAACCCCATGTCTCACATATAGTAGGCATGCAAACAATAGCTATAAACCTTATTCTTATTTTGGGTACTTGACAAATCTAATATCTTGATGGCCCACTTGTATTCTTCTAAAAGAAAAAGGTATTATTGACTTTGATTAGAGCACACCAGTGTTTTGATATCAACAACTTCTAACTTTCTAAAGAAGAAGACCAAGAAGGAGAAGGAGGAAGAAAGAGAAGGAGAAGAAAAAAAAAAAAAAAACTGGAACAATACTAGGTTGCCCACTTCATATTTTTCCATGTAAGGAAGTAATGATTGAAAGAGCATTCCATTTGGACTTTCTGTTAGTTTGGTTTTTGTCACAAGCCACTTCGTCATGATTGGCATTTGTCTACAGGTTGTGTTTGGGGAACCGTTGGATTAAATGCTGTTCTGTTGCCCAGTTTCTTTTGCAACTTGAAAATTGTTTGATTCTATGAGTCTATGCCTGTGTGATTATACAGATGTACACAGATAAATTCTTGAATGTCAATTAAAAATAAAATTTACTTATAACTGAGCTATAAAAGAGTATGGAAAGATGTTCAAGATCTACACAGTTAATTTAAACATGTTGATCAATCTAGATATCTAGTTCCTTCCTTTAAAACTTTGACAATTATTTAAAACTTGACAATTGTTTGCTTTTTTGAAAACATATTAACCTTATTTTATTTATATACAGGAAAAATGCTAATAATGGAGTGATTTGGGGCTTTGGAATTGGACAGAATTACCTACAAACCCCTGGCTCATCAGTCACTAATTTTGTGAGAAGCTGCCCAAGCACTTCATTTCTCAGAGCATCTGTATTCTTTGGGGGAAATTGATCACAAATCTCTCAAGGGCAGTTGTGAGAAGTAAGGTAAGAAAGCCTGCAAAGAATAGTACTTGGTCAGTGCTTGGTAAATAACATTTATTTTAAAAGGCCTATCTTTCCACCCTTTTTCTCTTCTCAGTTTGTTTCTTTTCCCATTTTCTTTTTCCCAGGGGATGCTCTGTATACATATGTTGTCCCAGCCTAATTATGAACAGTGCCCCTTTTCACATTTGTAAGTGTACAAATTTGGACGAAAATTAATATGGTGGCCCTACTTAAGAAAGAATCCTCCCCATTAAATGTCTTTTGGGACTTAACCTTCGTTCTTAGGGCAAAGCTTTTCAAACAGTTGTCTAAAAAATACAAGGATTTAGTAAATACCTAGCATTTGTAAGAGTGAAGAGTAGAACAGTATAGTTCATTTGCCTGGGGAATCATATTCTTCACCTACAATTTACATCCTTCATTTACTATTTACTAGCTATATTACAAGGTCAAGCTGTTTAATCTTTCCAAGTATTTTTTTTCATCCCTCATCTAAATTGGTGACATGAAGATTAAAGGAGATAATAAAGCAACTAGTACAATATATGATACTCAGTAAATGTTCAATATTGTGACTATCATTATACTCTTATGTTAACACAAAAGTTCATACACTAATGGAAGAAGTGTGCATTCATACAACATTTCTGAGGGCGCGTGTATTTGCATATAAAGTACTTAAAATATGAATATTTTTAAGCCCCCCCAAAAACTCTTAAAGAATTCTATTGAGGAAAAAATCATGGGTTTACATATAAGAACATTCATCTCAGAGTAGTTTAAAAGCATTTTTTATAGCTTTGCTTAGATATAATTTATGCCTACTGAACAACACATAAAGGTTACATTTTGTTGAGTTTTGACTATATGTGTGTGTGTGTGTGTGTGTGTGTGTGTATATACACAGTCGAAACTATCAACACAATCAAGATAATAAATATCCATCACCCGTAAAAGTTTCCACTTATCTACTGTAGTCCATTTCCCCCCGCTTCCTATCTGTAGACAAGCCTCAATGTAGTTTTTAGTAGTAAAAGAATGGACAAACTAAAAGTCAAAATGGAGAACTAGATAAGTTAATTTATATTAGTATTGGGCGGTAATACACTACGGTGGTTAAAGGCATGGACTTTGGCGTTGGGCAGCTCCGATTTAAATCTCCCCTCTGTTTCTTAGTATCTGTTTCACCTTGGTAAGTACTAGTCTCTCTGAGCCTCAATTTCTTTACCACTAAAACGGAAATAATGCCTACCTCAGAGAATAAAGGGCCTAAAGTATTTATAGGACACAGCAGAGAATTCATTTTGGCTCCTAGTTAATAAGAAAATTGGGTGCGGGATATTTAATTAGTTGGGAAATGTTCATAATTAAGTGACAAAAGCAAGTTATTAATTATTTAGAGACCCACCATATTATAATTTTAAAAAACTATACATGTATAGATTCAAAGAGAAGAACATGCTTGTAGATACACCAGTATGTTAACAGTAAATATTACTAATGATTTCTATTTTCTTCATTTTTTTTCAGTATTGTCTATGTTCCACAATAAATATATTCTCATTTTGGCAATCAGATGAAAATACAGAAACTTTATATATTTAAAAAAATGTAAGTGTGAATCTCATTCATTTAGTATTCAAACATTTATTTAGTACTTACTACATAGTAGACACTGTGGGACACTGGGGCTAGAAAATAAATAAAATATTTACTCTCAAGGGAGAAAAAGGCACTAATCACACTATAGTAATTTTAAGTAATTTTCATTTTATTAACAGAATAATTTGACTAAGAGGAATTAAGTGGCAGGTTGTGGGTCATAAAAAGTAGAACCCTACTAGATGCAGGGTTTATTTTTCCACTTCTAAAAATACATATCCTTTACATCAAGTATAACTTATCTGCATATGTTTATTTTATTTCTTAAAGTATTTTTATTTCTTTTTATTCTATATTTATGGTAGTAAATGTTACAACATCCCTGTCTGTGTCACCTACCTTAAATTAGAAGCACTAAGTGAATAAGAACTATGTCTATTTAACTGTTTTGTTTTGCATTATTAAACAGCTGGTAAACTAATGATACATCATGAGAACAAATCTGGAATAGAGGATTTCAAGTTTGTATTTCAGACTGGCTATAAAGTAACCCATGATTCTTCTCAAGCAGTGTAAGCTGGTTAATTCACACTAAATTCTTTCACTAAAATTAAAACCGTCTCCAAATATGTTATTTTTTTGGCTTAAAAACTGTTCTTTTTAAAACAATTACAATTAGTCATAGGTACCAACAAACGTGTACACTGACTAAACATGAAAGCAATGAAAATGAAATTAATGAAATGTGAAGGAACTTAAAAATATTTCAAAGAACCCCATATTTATAGTATTGTTATTAACAAAACGTGTCTTCTCTATTACAGAAAAACAGTCTACCACAAATCTAAACTTGTTATTAACTATTTCAAACACACAGGAACTCTAAGAGTTACTGAATTTGAGCCTCCTGTGCTACCATCTTGATTTTTGCCATCAATCCCGTTAAAATGTCAGGTTCTCTTGCTTTCTATGTTATGGTAAATTGCTAATGTCTGACAACAAGCAGCACTTTGCCAGGCTCAGACATTATGTTGATATGCTAATGATCCAAAATGAGGCCACCACACATCAATTACATAAATGAGACTAGGAACAGGGCCAAGACAGGTACACTCTACTAATTTGTTCATCTCTGTTGGCCAAAAGCCAACTGCATGACAAGTGAATGCCCCTACAGACACTGGGGCACGACTCCTTCACTTCAGAGAAGGATTGTGCTCTTCAAACCTGTGTGATCTCTATCTGCCTAAGGACACTTTAATGAACCATACAATGACCTAACGAGAACACATCTGAAGGGTCGGTAAATTCACATACTGGGAAGAGTACAAGGCAGTAAAAAAAAGTTAAAAGTAGAAAAAAACAACATCCAAGACCGACATAAAACTGAATCAAGTTTCTAAAGCACAACGCAGGAACAATACAAAAGACAACATTATTCTTTTCCAATATTTTGAATTTTGAACAAGTACAACTCAGTATCATTAATAGATATAGTGTAACTGGGTTTAATCAGAAGATTAAACACTTTTTCTTTACTCTCCTAATGTATTTTTATGTGTGATATACTAACAACCTCAAGCCAAAATGTTTTCCATTAGGATACACCTTTGAATTTTTAATAGAAACAAGCAGAGAAATATAACTCCTTGAATATTATTTTTTGACAAACATAGAGGCAATTAATGAATGGTATCTACATATAAAGAGAAGCAATTAACAGTGTAGTAAAATAAATACATAATAAATACAATAAAATTTAATGTGTTATACAGTGTCTTAGAAATCAGTTGATAGGGGTTTAAACAAAAGGATACCAAATTTCTATATACCAGAATCACATGGGGGAAAACTCTATTCTGGTAAGTTTTTGATATAATGTAGAAATTGTTATAATAGTTTACTGGTTATTTTTGGCTACTAGGGCAGTCATTAAGGAGTGACACTACGTGCAGAGTCAAGCCATTTATTAGGGCCTTCATGTCCTTTCTTCAGCAGTGCCCAAGCCAGACCAGCTTACTCTTAGCAGGAAGAGGAAAACAAGAAAGTGCAGGTGCTGGCAGGCATGGTTTCAGTTGTCAATACTGCAGAAATGTTTGGTCTACAGACAAACTGCAGCATCCGAGGGGCCTAACAATCACAGATTTCAGACCAGATAAGCATCAGGATGGAAGTCCTAGAAGGGGACAGGTGGCTTCACAAGAGGCAGGGATTAGGAGAGGACAAGAGTCAAAGTTACGAAGTCAACAGAACTTCTCACCTCACTAATAGTTCTTTGGTTTGTATTCCTGCCTCAGTCTTCAGACCCGGCTCTTGTGAACATTTTCCTGACTCCAGCCTCAGCCTGCCCAACTATGATTCAGATACGTTTTGACTCGCCTGCTGATAAGCATCCTTCATCAGCTCCCAACACAAGCCTCTAGCATCCTGGGACCTCCTTCTTCAAGACATAGTGTATTTGCTTTCCATTTGTAAGCTGTGCCTGCTCTCAACACAGAACTCCATCTTTACGGCATTTCTATGTCTCTAATGCTTTCAAAAGACAATTATTTTAGAGAAACTCTTAGTTATCAGACTGCTGTATTCAAGTAAGTCATTTCACAGGTGGCTTTTAGATGAAGCAGAGTAAGTAGTATTTTCATAGACTGGTTGTCAAAAGAGGGAGACAGATGAGCCATCTCACATGAGATTATATTATATAGTGGTTAAGAGTATGAACTGTGGCATGAAGACAATCTGCATTCGGGCCTTGGGTTTACCACTTACTAGTTTATGAACCTCTCTGTGCCTCAGATAATATCATCATCCACCTACAAGGACTGTTGTGAAAATGTAATTTAAAAAATGCCTATAAAGCATGTAGTGTATTATCTGACCATAGTACCATCATACCATAGTACATGCTACCTGTATGTTAGAAATTGGTTGCAGAAGTGGTGGTATTTACAGTCAGGAAGCTTGCTCCCAGTGGACTCAGCAGAACTCTTGGCATATCAATGTCCCCTCTACCCAGGCAATGCTGCAATTCACCCCCTTTGCTGTGGTAGATTAAAACTGGCAACAAACTCTTGGCCACTCCTGCCATTGTGAGATGGAGTCTAATCCTCTTTCTTTTAAAAATGGGCTGGCCTTACTGACTTGCTAGACAAATAGAGGGAGATAGGAGCGATGTTCTTTGACTTTCAAGGCTGCATCAGAGCCTTGTAGTTTCCACCTGGGAACATTCTACGGAACTATGGTCGCCAGGCTGTGAGGAAGCCTATGCAGCCCACATTGAGAGGAACCAAAGCACTCTGCTGACAGCCCTGGCTCAGTTCCGAGCCAGCAGCCAGAACCAACTTGCCAGGCTTGTGAGTGAGCTACCTGAAGGGGTTCCATCCTACAGGTTCAGTCTAGCAGCTCCAACTGAAGCCATGCAGAACAGAGACCAACTTTCCAGCTGAGCCCTGCCAAAACTTTAGATTTGTGTGAGCAAGATAAATTATTATTATTAGTTTGGGCTGTTAAGTTTGGGGGTGGTTTATTATAGGGCAACAGGTAACAGAAATGTTTGTCAGAGCACCCTAGTCAGCAACAACATCACAGTTCTGTTTACTGCCACATAATTTATTTTCATATAACGCTACAATTACAGCAGTGGCTGTTGATTTTATGTATGTGCCTGTTCACTAGCCACCTCCAGTGGAAGGCTGGACCTTCCACTAGGTCTTCTCAGTCCTCCTTATGAGTCCCCTTAGAGACTAGAGATCTTTTCAAAATGGTAGAGGGACTTACACCCGCTGTTCTGCCACCCTTCCTCAAAAACACACATGGTGGAGGCTCTGACTATGATCAGCATGGCCTCCAAAACTGGACCTACATAATCACTATTAAAATTGTTGTAATGCTATTCTTCACAGTGATCATAAATGATCTAAAATCATCTATATTCTCAAAATGGCACTCTATCAAACAATGAATTTTAAGCAGAAGTTTGTTTAGTTTTAAAAATAAAGCCACGTATATCAATCAGCAGATTTTAAATAGCGTCCCCAGTTTGTGTTCTCTGTGATCTATATGAAATAGCCAATCTTGAATTCGTCTTCAAATTCCATATATGCCATGGAGTACAATCTGATGTGTATAATTTAGTTCAATTAGAAATTTATACTGTAAATAACACAGGTTTCAAAAGTCACTTTAGACTAGTGAGGGTATCGTTGCAACTAAAAATAATAATTAAAAATTAAAGAAAATAATTAACATGCTTTTCAGCTTTTAAAATCAGACAGATGTTTTACTAACAGTTATAAAAACTGGAATAGTACTTGCCCTTAGGCCCAAACAAATGTGTCTGTTTCACTAATTTCAGTGTGATAGGTAATTTTTTAGAAAAACAGATATTTTTCAATGTACAAAGCCAGATCAAAAAATGTAATTTTTACAATTTATGTATACAATCGCACGTATATAACATGTGTATTCATGTAATTGCCAGTCGTATTACAGGGCTTGTTTAGTCATCTTACATAGATACTCTTGTCTTCACTACAACGGGACAATGTTCTACAATTTTAAAACGGAAATGCTGACGTGAAAGCAATGGACTTATATTATTACTAATATATTAATTGACACAATTACAAAGCAGTATTAGCACATCAGTGAGGATCAAAGAATAGTTGATAGGTGTGTCTGTTGTAGGGATAGAAACTTTTGTATTCAGGGTTCAGCAGAAACAGCTTTCAAGGATGCAAAGACCTACAAAGGTGCAGCGATGTAACTGTGTGATTTCTAAAGCACTAATTTTAAGATTAATTTTGTTTATAGTTCACAGCTCTATTATTCAGAGTAGAATATTGAGTAACCAACTAATTCTTACGCAGACAAATCCTGATATACTCCTGAAAGCAAGGACATCAGATTGGAGGGGCCACAATGGTGATTCCTCCGTGGCAGAGGATCCCTAGCTGAGCATGTATAAAAAAGCTGGGCGTTTTAGAAGTCTCAGCTGGTGTCCTGAAGACCAAATCCAGTCAGTCAAAGTGTTTTCCTTGATAATGACAGAACACAGGGTATTTTAAAACAATTGGATTTGAATACCTTTAGCAGGGGCCTGTAATCTCCAGTTTTGTCTTTCTCCATCACTTCCTAATTTACTGACAAAAGCCTATTTTACTCATTTGTGGGCTTTCCTTAGCTCCCAAAGGCATAGGAGTTTAAAACTCCTGAACTATACTTGTAAATCGTATTTTCTAAAAGCATTCGTTTACACCTGATATAAAACACACACACACAGGCACACACATATATTGTAAGTTAGCCTGCACACAAAGTACATGCTTCTACATAGTCGAAGAGAGGAAAAAAAATTCAAAATAGTTAAGTGGAATTTGTTTCCCTATTAAAATAAAGGACCTGGTCATTTGAATTCCTTAATAACCAATCTTAACAAACGGTTAATAATGCTTTAAAGGCAGTAGTATAATTCCCCTGAATCAACTAAACTCTAATTTTACTAAAAAAAAATCTAATAGGAATGAGAGGTAATAATATGTATAACATATCTTATAAATGGCATCTAAGACAAAACAAAATTACAATTATCTTCATTTCATGACGCAATAATTGTTGCCAGGAAAAGAAAATAAGGATGTGACAGCTTAAAAGTCTATCAAATGAAAATGTGTAATGATTGCTGCTGAGAAATTTTATAACACATATTCCACTCACCTTTCCAAACAAACAACCGACTACATTTCGAATGTGTTGCAAAACTATTAGAGAATTATTCTCTTTTGTTTTGATTTGTTTAAATCCAGTGGAGTTCAGTGACAAACATTCATCTTCTCTTTCCATATAATATCAGGGCAGGCTTTTTAGTTAAAAACAAAACAAAAAAACAAAAAGGAAAAGAAAACAAACTCGTATCTGTTAGGTTTAGGTGAACTAATTATGTAAAATAAAAACAGAGGCAAAATGTGCCTTTTTAGTACATTAATTATGACCTATCATTTACTCTATGTTTAGAACATACAGAGAAAAACAACATTTGTACCCATAGGTATTCTAATGAGATCAGACATGAAGCTTTTGAAATAAACCTCAAACAGCTTGGTAATCCAAGCCTTATTACTGTTTAGTAGCTTCGCTCACACAGTCATTTAGTCACAAATCTGTGGCTATAGACCAAATCCATACAGACTTCTAAAAGGACATAAACACCTCAAGGGACAAAAAAAGATGCCTGGAAAACCTTCCTTGAGCGAGAGTTCAACTACTTCCCGTGGCAGTTTGCACACGTTTTCCAGCATGAAGTTCACTTATTTAAACAGGTGAAAGTAATTAGATTTTTAAATGATTGTATTGTCAGTGGGTCTGCACTCTGACAGAAGAATTCATACTGACTGTAAAAACTCTAAAACTCATAAAAATAGGAATTTCGGGAAAAATGATTAGTAGCACATTCCTAAGTTTACACACACACACACACCACACACACACACACACTGAAAAATTAAATATATTCCTTTTGTGTGTGTGGCATATCAAATAACCACAGAATGCAAGTATAGAATTGTTTTTTCAGAAATAAGGTATGAGAAGTACCAAGCACTTTCTACAGGGAAATTTTGATACTACATTAAGAATAAGAAACCTACACGACAGTTGCTATCAATTGTACCGTGCTATAGCTTATTGTAAAAATTAGATTGAAACAACTTAAAATCTCAGTAAAGAGCTATTGTCAGATCCTAGTGGTCTGAAAATGGTCTTTTAGAGATCTAAAGAAATTAATCTTCTCTAAACACAGAAGTCATTTCAATGTAAAAAATTATGCAGTGAAAACCACAGAGCTTTAATTTTTGAAAAGCCCAGATAATTATATATTCCATGGCTCTCAGACTTCCTTACCAATAGTGGTACTCAGTTTTAACATTTATATTTTACATCTTGTATTAGAATCGAAACTCTGGACAGGTTTAAAAGAGCCATTTTGAGCCTAACGGGAATTCACTGTGTACACTCCATAAACTACTTGTTCTAAAACTAAGGTTTTGATATATGATGATTAATTAGGCTGAAAGAATAAAATAGGTTTTGGCTGTATTAAATTAAACTCACCATTTTTAAAAGAGAATGCATACAATTATACTAAAGTTGCCTCTTATGCAACGTCTGAGATGACCAAATGAAATGTACGCTGCTTTTAAAGGAAAAGTTAGACTTGGTTTGTTAAATTTTAATTTTTAAATATACGTAATGCTATTTTGTATGACAGCCTGCGGAAAGAAAAAAAATTAAAAGTGGATCCTAGCTATGTTCATATTAATTACATGATACAGCATGATTAGATGGGAGTAATTAGTGTATGCTGAAGTAAACTGAGTTTGAAAGCTTACTCAACATTATTAAGCACCCTTTTTGAAAGTAGTGAATAGCTTAATTTAATTTGTGCTGGTTAAAGCACACAGACTTCCAAATACCAAGACAGTACTAAATTTACTCTTTTACCCAAATCATACTAATAAATGCAGAGGAAGGGATGTCTGAATGGTACTAGCCAAAGATTATGTGCTTGATTAAACATTTTTTCACAACTGATATTCAGCACAGACTGACTTAGTCTCATCAAAACTATCAATGCTCATGTGATTTTTGCCCATGGTCTTAAAAACTAAACAAGATTGTTGCAAATCCAGAATGTCCTAAAAAGCTATGAAATTTTACACGTAAAAGAATGATATTGTGTGAAAACAAAATGTGAAATATCCGTCAAATATAGTTATAAAATTTTAATCCAAAAGAATTAAAGCAGGAAGGCATTTTATCTATTAAATATAAGTGAGATTTTCTGTAAGTAAGATTAATGACAAACTATATATCTACAGTTCAACTGAATATAAACAACCATGTGTTGTCCATTAGGGAGACATTCGCTCAGGGTTATTTTCCTAGCTATGGTGATGAATTTGCACCAATCCATCTACACAGTCTCACCCAGTTCTCCTTGTCACCAACTGCACACATTTGCCAGCCAGCTGGCTGGGGTGAGGGGTATATCCTCTGCCACATAACAAAGAGAAGCTTGCTGGCCTGCACCAGGATGAAACCCATGACTTCGCCTTCATTAACAACATGGGTAGCCCAGTGAGCTAACTGGTCACTGATTAAAATAAATGTATACCTTGAAGACCAGAAACACTAGCACCAAACTTCAATATATTGATATGAGAAACATTTTTTTTTTGCTTTCTCAAGTACACTTTCTTAAACAAATCGGTATGAGAAACAAATTTCATGAAATTAAACGCTACCGTGATTACCGCGAAACTATTATAAAATTGAAGGGGAAAATGAGCTTCAAAAAGACATTAAGTACTTAAGGCTAATTCAACTGAGGTGAATTCCACTGGTTAAAAGTCAACTTTAAATCGAAATGTCTCTTAAGAGGAAGGACCTGAATTAAATAAACTTCTAACAAAATAATTTTAATGAAAATAATTGAAGACATACAAGTAAGCATCCCTTATAAACAGGAATAATAAATCTATCCCTTAGCAATCACAAGTTTGCTCCTTTCTCTTATCATTGGCGTAAATTTTACTTTTGAAACACACACATACACATACACACACATCAGCAACAGGGGAAGGGATATGAAAGAAGGTAACTTCTAACCTAGAGGATGAATTATGATTAGATTATAAGCATCATTAATGAATAACCTTAAAAAAGATCGAGTAAGAATAAAAAATGTAACATGGAAAAATTGGACAGTCATAGTTTAGTCAACTGTTAAGCTTTTTTCCTTATTAACACTAGAGATAGTTTATTTAGTTGGCATCTCCTCTTGGACCTGCATATCTGTGTTTGTATTCTTTCACTTCTAATCACATCCATTTGAAAGGTGAGCACAGAACAGGATACAACAGTTTCTATTTACTTTGTTTAAACATTATACTTTTAATGCATTTACATTTTAAGGCACTGACATTATGTCACTGACACATTTTTTCCCCTCATAATGTTAAACTAAGCATGCCTACTATTTTGTAATTCATCCAAAAACCTGTATCTAGTATTTCCCACTCAATCCATTATTTATTCACAAACCTATGCTTCCATAACAAATGTATGTGCTTATAATATAGCAAGGCTTATATTTAATCACAATTATTTCTTAAAATGTCTTCTATACTTCTAAAACAGAGACATGTCTTATTCATCTTTGCCTCTTCAGCAACAAGCTAAGGGCTTTACGTATAAAAGGCACTTAATAAGTGAACACTGAATAGAAAAAATAATGAATGAATCCCTATTAAATTCTACTTTCTTTGTTTTGGTCTATGATCCTATTGAGACCTGCTTGAATAAGGATTATATTAACTCTGCCATCCAACCTTATATCGTCCTTAAATTTGATAGTGAGGTCTCTCCTACATTTTTCTCAAAGTCAATGATAAGAGTTGGAAATGACAGGTCTCTGGCACGTCAATCATGGACCTCTCTTCTAGTTGTCATCCATCCATTAACAAGCAAACCTAGAGTATGATCATGCAGTATGGAGGCAACTATACTCCATTTAATTCTACAAACTAGTTTTCTCTAACTTGTCCACACAAATATTTTCAAAGACTTTGTCAAAAGGCTTGCTATAATCAGGATTAATTATATCCACAGCTTTCACTAAGTATTCTACCAAAGAAGAAAACAAGTTTGATTTTATGCAGCATACCCTTAGTGAAAAATACATGGCTTTTAGTAATACCAACAATTCTAAACATTCACACACCTTCAACTTAATTATCAAAAATCACAAGACCAATTTGAACAGTTCTACTAATATCCAGCTTTTCTACTTTTAAAAATTTGTCCCTTGAGCTCACCTCAATTTGTCTAAATTCTTCCTGTTTTTGATATTTCAAGCATCACCCACTTTGGTTTTGTGATAAGCATAAGTTGTTTCAGTACTTGCATTCTGTATGACCCTAGACACTAAAGTAGCTAAGTATTCTCTCTCACTTAGCTTAGAATTCCTCTGCAATCTGTTTTTTCTACCCATTGCAAATCACTCTCCTTAATAAAAAAGAAGCAAAGTAGGACTTGCGTTCTACTATCTTACCATAATCTTTTAACATCTCACCATTTATTCTAAGCAATAAATCTATGCATTGTTCTTTCTATTTGAACATGGCTCAAAAAAGACCTGCTTACAATTTTAATTTCCTTGCCATTTTTGTAAGCCTTACACCAATCTCGTTTATCTTGCCTGATGTTTTCTCATGGTTATGAATCCTAATTTTCTATTAACCATTTACTCTAAGTTCACAGATTTTTTTCTACTTGTCTTTTTTTCCCTTATATTCTGCCCCATCCCGCCCCACAGGTCATCATAGTTTCATCATATCAACACTGTTAGAATTTTAAGGCTCCCTTTTAGGATTTTGGGCTATGGACTCACCTAGATCTTCAGATATTCTTACTAAAGTAGATTTTAGTCACTAAAAAAAAATAATAGGGCTTTCCTGGTGGCGCAGTGGTTGAGAGTCCGCCTGCTGATGCAGGGGACACGGGTTCGTGCCCCGGTCCGGGAAGATCCCACATGCCGCGGAGCGGCTAGGCCCGTGAGCCATGGCCACTGAGCCTGCGCGTCCGGACCCTGTGCTCCGCAACTGGAGAGGCCGCAACAGTGAGAGGCCCGCGTACCGCAAAAAAAATAAATAAATAAAAAATATAAATGACATAAATATTATTTGCATTATTCAGCCCATTCTAGGTTACCTTTCAATCTTCATCAAGAACTAGCAATCTAGTCTTGGAAAAAATGCATTCCATAAGCAACTCAGCTGCTTATTTTGGGTGGGTTTTTACTTTTTCATAACACTTTGCAAAATTTTTTAATAATGTTTAAGATATTTTGAATTAATGACAATGCCAAAAGTAATGAGAAGATCCTTAGATGTCACGAAATGTTACATTTGCTGAATTGTGTGAATGCACACTTACTGCTCTTTAAAAAATTGTTACTAAAATGTCTATGGAAAAAACAAATTGTTGTCAACTCTCTTGCTCCTAAAAGTTTTTTTCCATTGAAATAATTATTTTATAATTTGAGCATTCTTAGGTATAGAACTATCATTATTATGGCTGAACAAATTATATTTGAAGTCTCCTCTCCCTAAGGCATACAGTCTGCTTCCGACCATAACGAGGATTTTCTTCATTGGCCATTTCAAACTCTAATTTAATATGGCAACTATCTTAAACATTCTCTTTCCTTTTATACTGTCAACCATTCTTTTATATTGGTTAGAAAGAATGCAGTCCATTGAGGCATTTCCCTGTATGTTTTTCTCTATGTTCGTACAAGAGACTGAAATCAATTCTTAATTATCCTAGGCAAATTATGCTTTCAAGTTCTTATTGACATTTAACACCAAATATAATTCGTTATATAGTTTGATCATGATTTGAGTATTGTCCCTAATGTTTATTCATATTTCCCTAACATTTCTCTGATGGGAGATCATTTGAAGCCAAAGCACTGCTCTATTCAGAGGAAGAGAGAAGCCTCTGAAGAGAGAGGAAGGGCAGATCTATCTTAGCTGACAAGGATGGTGCCCTACTCCAAAAAGATGTACCTGCCCTTAAGAGACTAAACAAATTAGAAAATTACCAGCACTTCCTAAAAGAGATGAAGTATATCTTCACTGCTGTTTTAAGAGCACAAAGCATATCAGAGCCTTTGTGCATAGAACACCAACTATTACCCAAAGCCAAACTAAAATGACTTTTGAATGTTTTGCAAATTTAAATTACACATTATTCTCCTTGTCTTTATTAGCTTGGAAAATTAAGAGTTGATTATATTCTTCACATCGTAATCTGTACAGTAAATATTGTGGTAATGTTACAACATCGATTTTCATTTTCCTGATAACTGACATTTTGGCTTAAAAATTGCATTACTTACAATATTTTTGGCTATGAGCATTAGAAAACCTAATTTTCTGGCTTAAGGAAGAAGGAATTTTATTTGCATATAATAGGAAACTCAGAAGTAGTTGAGTGGGTTTGATTTAGTGACTCAACAATGTCATGAAGGCTTCACAGCACTGGATTTATCCTATAGATGTTTATTCTCACAGTCAAAAGATGGCTACCAGGAGAAATAAAGGCAACATGTTTCTTTCCTTTTTTTCCACCAAAAGTGGTAGGAGGGAAGGAGAAAGGGAGAGAAGGTAGGAGTGAAACAGAGGAACGTGGGGGTGGAGGCACATTTCTTGTCACTCTCTCTTAAGAGAAAGGTAGAACATTCCTAGTCGCCTCCAGCCAACCTTTCCTCATTTATCAATGACAAAAATTGGGACAAATGACAATTTCTTAACTAGCTGTAAGCAAGAAGTTAATTAAACGTTAATTGTCCAAACTGCATTGCTGCTACTCAGAATATTCGGTGGAATAAATATTGAAAAAAAGTATGTTCAGGGTCGATATGTAAGTACCCGTAGATATAGACCCTATGAAATCAGTGTATTTGTAAACTAATTCCTGTGGGTGCCATATGACCCAGTTCTGCTCACTGAGACTGGAGAAGGCATTGACTGAAGACCTCTAAGACAGAAGCTCTCTAGTTTCTGAAAGAGCTATAGAAACCACTCCTTATTCCTCTTCTGAGACGTGGCTAGAGAACCTTGTAGTCCTTTGAGTAGTGGGCAGCCATCTTGCAACCACAAAAGGGAGACAGCTTAAGATAAGCCTTAGGATAAGGCTGACATTGTGAAGAGAAAGTAGATGTGGTAGACAAAGTAGACAGATGCTTAATGACATCACTGAACCAATAAAGCAAACCAATCTTGAAACCCAAACTAATTTCTGATTTCCAGTTAATTGAACTAATCAATCCCGGTTTCTGTTTTTGCCATCTGAAGTGGATTTCCTATCACTCTGAAATCTATCCCAGGTGATAGCAGTCTGCAATTATTTAACTTAGGGGCAGTATGTTTTCAAGACATGACGCTACTTTGTACTACTTAAGCACACCAAATATATGCAATTATATCTATTATTATAAGAAGTTCCCAGCATAAGAGAATCTAGCCTTATAGTCTTATAAGGGTTTTCAAACAGCCAAGAAGAAACCTGAAAGTTAATCAAGTTATTA
Source organism: Grampus griseus (assembly GCF_964374135.1). Classification (NCBI taxonomy): domain Eukaryota; kingdom Metazoa; phylum Chordata; class Mammalia; order Artiodactyla; family Delphinidae; genus Grampus; species Grampus griseus. Next base: position 34,993,730 of record NC_139003.1, read on the forward strand.
TAAAAAAAGGGCAATAACCTAGATAGTAATCTGTACTTCTTCCAAGAAATTCTGTGAGCTAAGACTGGGGGCTTCTCAATTCTGATTCTTCTCTTACTGGCAAATGGTTGAAATATGCTCTTCACTGGCAAAAATTAACCCCTCCCCACATCATACAGATAAATATAATAATAATAAATAAAGAGACCTTCAGCTGAGGAAAATGTCTGAGTGATTACTATGGACTAGCCCCATTTCCCTTTGTTTTTAGATGGGTAATCATTCATTCAATCATGAATATAATTTAATAAGTCTATGTCTATATTATGCCAAAAAGTGTCCTGTCATTGTTTTGAATCACAACTATCATTATTCGGCTTTGACAAAAATATTAGAAGGATGCATCTGTTTTATTAGTTGAATTGATAAAAAATGTTTCTCTACTGCTCTCACTGACACCATTTAAGAAATCTGCAATAACATGTGGTACTCACAAAGCTTTCCTTGATTTTGAACCCAAGCTTCCAAGCTTGCCAATATTTACACATACGATGCTTGCATTAACAGCAACCAGGAATCATTCCTCACTCTCTGAGTAGGTGTTATTTCCTGGAAGTATTTCCTAGAGGTGCTATTTCCTGGAGTCCTCATTTAATTTCTCAACTGTACTTTTTCAAGTTTAGCCACATAGAGGCCACTTTCTTGCCTTACCTTCTGGCCTGACCCTGAATTAACAGAATGCCCTTTATATCGTGTAGCTTAAACAAGATGATTAGTCATTTCATGAAATTATTTTCCCAATTAATCACTCAGCCAACCTGTGTAGCACACAAAATTGACAGTATGCAGATATGTGGTAAGATTAAAATCAGTTACTTAACTGAAACTGGAAGCTGCTCCAAGTGCTAGAAGATACATTTTATTGATTTATTTACAGATTAATTTATTTATTGCAATGAGAGAGTAAGGCTACTTTTTATAGTTTGGGGTTTCTTAAACAGGAAAAGTCTTTAGTTCTGTAAAATTCATTGGAGGCACTTGGTTAGGTAATGACAGTGATAAAGATAACAATGGCACCAACTGACTAATTAAAAATGATAGCAAGAAAAAAGTCAGAAATTCATCAAATGAGGACAGAAGTGGTTTGAACTGAGTTAAATATCACTTGAAGATTTTGGCATCTGAAGTACCAAAATGTAAACAAATGATTATCCATGTTAAAAGTTAATGGCCAAATGAGAGAAGCAGAGAGTCCAGGACAGTAGGAGAAGAGAGCTTTAAAGGGCATTTTTTTTTAAGGGTACAGAGGTACTTTTCTTATAGGTGTAAGAAACAATGCTATTCACCCCTTTCCTCAACCAGCCCTGGCCATCCCCTTCAACAGGCTATATAGCATTTGCTCCATAAAGACACACAAAGTCTAGTTTGTCTCCCAGCTGATACACAAGATCAAAGATTAGTTATTTTTTAAAATGACATAAATGACTTGCTACAGATAAGAATCAGCTCTGTGGCATGTTTCAGTTCACTGAAAGACAGGCCCAAAATGCAGTCTTCATTACATTCCAAAAGAATCTCATCTGAGCCACAGAAAACAGGAAAACTCTTCAGAGAAATAACTCTGACCTAAGTGCATTATTAAAAATATGAATTCTTTATTTCTGTTCCTGCAGAACAAAGGTAAACACCACACATATGGTTACTGGATATTCTGGTACCTTTATAGAAAAGGCCCTAAGCCTAAAAGCCCAAAGTAGCTCTATCCTCCCCATGGGACAGGTAAATCAAAGTAGAGTCAAGTTTGATCTCATTCCAGACTTGAACCACCTATGGAGGCCAAACTAACCTGGTACTTGTGGACTCCACAGAGGGGCCCACACAGGTCAGGCTAGATGCTCAGTTCCCCAGTAGTCTGGCTTGTTTCTGAAAGAGTGCCTATTATTTTTATTTCCCTAAATCCTAGAAGGGGAGGGAGGGCTGCTTCTGAGGACAAAAGAGTATTTTCTACCAGTGTAATACTCAAAAACACAGAGAACAAAAGTTAGAAGGTTAGTTACAGATATGTCATGTCTTATAATTATAGATGGATGACTTATTCATTTCCCCAAAGAATAAAATACAGAATTGTAAATAGTGGTGGGAAAAGCAATAACAATGTTCATTTACAGATATGAAAATAATTTTAATTGCCATTAACTGTAAACATCAAAGCTGCAATTATACACACTCTCTCCACAACATATGCCTTTAAAAAATATCCCATATAGGGGCTTCCCTGGTGGTGCAGCGGTTGAGAGTCCGCCTGCTGATGCTAGGGGACACGGGTTCGTGCCCCGGTCCGGAAAGATCCCACATGCTGCAGAGCGGCTGGTCCCGTGAGCCATGGCCGCTGAGCCTGCGCGTCTGGAGCCTGTGCTCCGCAACGGGAGAGGCCACAACAGTGAGAGGCCCGCGTACCGCAAAAAAAAAAAAAAAAAAAATCCCATACATTAAAAAAATAACTATGAGATGTCATTTGTATATTTTTCATGAATATGCAATTTCAGAACTTTTAATGGATTAAAAATAACTGAGCAGGTATTCACAGAGATTCTTAACTCCTTTAACAAACTTATATGTTATAGAGGGGGAAAAAGAAACAAAGCATTTAGAAACTTGGATTTGAAGGGAATAAAAGAGAACTGGGATATCATCTATAGGATCAGGGAGACCCTTGTTTTGTTTGTTTAACATCTTTATTGGAGTATAATTGCTTTACAATGGAGTGTTAGTTTCTGTTTTATAACAAAGTGAATCAGCTATACATATACATATATCCCCATATCTCCTCCCTCTTGTGTCTCCCTCCCTCCTACCATCCCTATCCCACCCCTCTAGGTGGTCAAAAAGCACTGAGCTGATATCCCCGTGCTATGCGGCTGATTCCCACTAGCTATCTATTTTACATTTGGTAGTGTATATATGTCCATGCCACTCTCTCACTTTGTCCCAGCTTACCCTTCCCCCACCCTGTGTCCTCAAGTCCATTGTCTAGTAGGTCTGCATCTTTATTCCCGTCCTGCCCCTAGGTTCTTCATGACCATTTTTTTTTTTTTTAGATTCCATATATATGTGTTAGCAAATGGTATTTGTTTTTCTCTTTCTGACTTACTTCACTCTGTATGACAGACTCTAGGTCCATCCACCTCACTACAAATAACTCAATTTCGTTTCTTTTTATGGCTGAGTAATATTCCATTGTATATATGTGCAACATCTTCTTTATCTATTCATCTGTCAGTGGACACTTAGGTTGTTTCCATGTCCTGGCTATAGTAAATAGAGCTGCAATGAACATTGTGGTACATGATTCTTTTTGAATTATGGTTTTCTCAGGGTATATGCCCAGTTGTGGGACTGCTGGGTCATATGGTAGTTCTATTTTTAGTTTTTTAAGGAACCTCTATACTGTTCTCCATAGTGGCTGTATCAATTTACATTCCCATCAACAGTGCAAGAGGGTTCCCTTTTCATAGATCACAGTAAGATCCTTTTCGACCCACCTCCTAGAGAAATGGAAATAAAAACAAAAATAAACAAATGGGACCTAATGAAACTTAAAAGCTTTTGCACAGCAAAGGAAACCATAAACAAGACGGAAGGACAACCCTCAGAATGGGAGAACATATTTTCAAATGAAGCAACTGACAAAGGATTAATCTCCAAAGTTTACAAGCAGCTCATGCAGCTCAATACCAAAAAAACAAATAACCCAAACCAAAAATGGGCAGAAGACCTAAATAGACATCTCTCCAAAGAAGATATACAGACTGCCAACAAACACATGAAAGGATGCTCAACATCATTAATCATTAGAGAAATGCAAATCAAAAGTACAATGAGATATCATCTCACACCAGTCAGAATGGCCACCATCAAAAAATCTACAAACAATAAATGCTGGAGACCCTTGTTTTTAAGACAAGAGCAATTTAAGCTTATTTGTTCCCCTTGACAGTCTGAGAGGGGGAATGCGGAGAAAGCAGTCTTGGTAGGTGTAGCGGCAGTGTTGTTGGCATTTTGCCAATCAAGTATAGCAGAAGGGTGAATGAAATGTTAATATGAAAAAAGGAGAAAGGCTGAGAGAAATTCATCGCCAGTGAATATATAGTGGGGGTAAGGAAGTAAAAGATTTGATGAGATACGGTAATGGCTAGAAAGTGAAATACTGGATTTTTGATTTGGAGAGTGAAGCTGTTTCAGATAATGACAAAGTTCAAGATGTGACAATAGGAGTGGGTTGCTAAAGTAAAGCAGAAATAAAGACCATGTAGACCAGTCAAGAGACTGTAAAACTACTGTATGAGATGGGTCACACATATTAGCTCAAAAATCACCAAGTGTAATATTGTAAATCAACTATACTTCAATTAAAAAAATAATAGTTATAAATATCACCGAGTATGAAGATGAGATATGGAATGGGGAGGAAGACTCTGAGTTCTGTGCCAAGCTATTCACTGAATGTGAGAAGTGACATCGAGATCAGTAGATGACAATGGAGAGGAGAGGTAGAAGGTGACACAGTTGAATGACCCAAGCCTTAAAGGAGGAGTGGGTTTCATAAAAGTAGTTATCTCTTTAAAACAAAGTTTCAGAAGTAGTCTGATCACTTGTGAGGCCTACAGGGAGTAGAGTGTTACTAAAGAAAGTGTCAAAGCTTTCTGATTTTTTTTTTTATATTGGAGTGTAGCTGAGTTATAATGTTGTGTTAGTTTCAGGTATATAGCAAAGTGATTCAGTTATACATATACATATATTTATTCTTTTTCAAATTCTTTTCCCATTTACATTATCACAGAATATTGACTAGAGTTCCCTGTGCCATACAGAAGGTTCTTGTTGATTATCTATTTTATATATAGTAGTGTGTACTTGTTAATCCCAGACATCTAATTTATCCCTCTCCCTCCACCTTTCCCCTTTGATAACCGTTAAGTTTACTGGTTACCAAATTTCTTATTAAAAGAAACTGGAATGGATTGAATGTTGTTTCATTCCATAATGACACCACTCTCATGTAAATTCCAATATGTTTTCATAATAGAAAAGGGGTTGGCATTACAGCTAGTATGTTCAGAATTGTGCTTGGAAGTGTGTGAATATCATCTTTCATTGAGCAATGATTTAAAAAGTGAGAGCTGGCTTGGGGACCTAGGATGACAGTAAATCTGCCTCCAAACTCTGTGATAGATAGAGCTTCTGATAAAGCAAAGGCTCCTCTACAGATTAACAAATGGCAAAAGAAAAGATGATACCTGAAGAAAGGTTTGTGAAAGATGGAAATTCTGGAGGAGAAGATTATCTATACATAAATAAGGAAATAAGACTTCAGACAGTAAGAAGAACTTGTCTTTGGCAATGCTATAAGATTTCTGTCATATCAGGATAGGATGAGATCTGTGGGGTTTTTGGTGTAGGCCTAAAGAACTCTCTTAACGACAGTTGGTGAGAAGCTGATGTGGAGTCTCTAAAGAGATCCTATCCCATGTGATATGGATTAGTTACTTCTCCAAAGCCTAACCTCTCTGCAAATACCGTAACAAAACCTCTTCTTCCTCTATATCTAGTAGGTTAAAGGATTCAGGAATATAGTTTCCTGGTCATTCAAATTAGACTTTGTGACTTCCAGTTTGAAAATCTCTCAAGAACACTGTAAATACAAATTTGGAACTATTAGAACAAAGGACCATTATCATGGGCTGAATTGTGTCCCCCTCAAAAGTCATATGTTCAAGTCCTAACCCCTTGTGCCTCACAATGTGACTGTATTTGGAGATAGGATCTTTACAGAGGTAGTTAAGTTAGAATGAGGTCATAAGGGTGGGCCCTAATCCAAAATATGACTGTGTGTTTTAAAAAAGAGGAAATGTGGACACAGACATGTACAAAGGAAAGACAATGTGAAAGTGCGGGGAGAAGACAGACATCTTCACGCGAAGGAGAGAGGCCTGGAACAAATCCTTCCTTCCTTCTCAGACCTCAGAAGGAACCAACCTTGCCTACAACTTAATCTCAGACTTCTGGCCTCCAAAATTGTGAGACAATACAGTCTGCTGTTTAAGCCATCCAATCTGTAGTACTTTGTTACAGAAGTCCTAGAAAACTAATACAGAAATTTATGACATTGTTCTATGCTACTGATGCTGCCTTCTAGATTAATCACGAGTAAAATTCTAAAACAAGGCTGAAGCAAAAACTGTGTTAAGATCCTAAGGCCTGAAGTGCAGCAAATATGGCCCTTCTCATCTTCTAACTCAATGAACTTGAAATTTCACCCTGTTCAGACATGGTAATAACATCTGACATCTAATGAGTGAATGCTATACAATAGTTTCCTATATCCGATACTATAGTTAACATAGTGCTACAATGAAACAACTTGATCAACTTTTTTTAAAAACGTAGTTTTTATTTTTTGCCATATTGCTATTTCATACTTCTGATTATGATATTAATTTCAAGCACCTCCATAACAGTGAAGGAAAAGGTAGTAAAAGTACTCATACAGAAATCTCCCATCTGTGCCATTACCATTTATTATATACTGTAAGATAAGATAATATAAAATATGTTATCTGTCTTAATGAGCCCAGTTTTACGTTTCATATTGTGACATTTGGGGAAACTAATTACTACTTTATATGATACTTTTTATGATGATAGAGAAGAATAAATATATTTGATAAAACTTAAAATATATTTAAAATAAAATATATTTGATAACACTTATGAAAATAAAGCAAGTGAATTTGGATTGAGTTATAGTTTTATTTGGATTATCAAGCACCAATATTTTTAATATAATATTAAGGCACTACTCAAAGACTACTACTTATTGTAGACACATAATGCTTTATTCTTCTTTTTAAAGATGCTTTTGTCAGGGATTCATATGTAATACATAATGAGCTACTATGTTTTCAATTGATGTAATGTACACAACAAATATACCATTAGCATTCTATATATTTCTTGAAAATAACAATGGTGCAAATTGCCCTTTATTCTAAAAGTTTACTCTTTATATTTGCAAATAAACAAGTTTATTGTATTGATCAAATCTCACTGCCACAGACATAAACCACTCCAATCAAATCTCACTGCCACAGACATAAACCACTCCAGGCAATCAAATGTTATATACAGAATCATGGGAATAATTTTATGAATATTTTCAATACAATTAAGTAAGTTGTAGAGGATAACCCATACCAGCTCTCTAGACAAGAACTGTATCTATCAACAACACAAACTGTATCTTGCTGTTTTCCATAAATCCTTTCAAAAATGCGCAGGATGTTTGAGCAGACACTTCACCAAAGAAGTTGTATAGAAGAGAAATAAGCATATGAAAGATGCTCAATATAATTAGTCATTAAGAAACTGCAAATTAAAACCACAGTGAGATACTATTACACATATTTAAATAGCTTCAATTAAATACTAACCATGCCAAGTTTTAGCAAGGATGAGAGCAACTGGAATTCCCATCCAATGCTGGAGGGAATATAAAACTGTATAACCACTTTGGAAAACCGTTTAGCAGTTTCTTAAAAAGTTAAATATACACTTACTATTTGACCCAGCCGTTCCACCTCTAGATATTACCTAAGAGAAATGAAAATCTATGTCCACATAAAGACTTGTACATGAATGCTCAATAGCAGCTTAATGTGTAACAGCCCAAACCTGGAAATAACCCAAATGTCCATTAACAAGTGAAATCATAAACTGTGCAATACGTGCAATGGAATTTTACTCAGCAATAAAAAGGAATGAACTACTGATAAACACAACATCGATGAATCTCAAAATAATCTGGGTGAAAATGGCAGACAAAAAAGAGTACATAAGATAGGTTTCCATTTATTTAAAAATTCTAAAAATTTGTAACTAATATATAGAGACAAAGCAAATCAGTGGCTGCATGCAGATGGGGTAGAGACAGGGATGGCTGGGAGGGAGGGAACATAAAGGGGCAGGGAGAAATTTGGGGGTTGCCAGATGTGTTCATTATCTTGATTGTGATGATGTTTGCATAGACAATATACATATATCAAGATTTACCAAATTGTACAATTTAAATATACGCAGTTTGTGTCAGTTATCCCTCAAGAAAGCTGTGAAAAAATTCTTTTGCCTTCTTGGTTGCCCCTGGTTCTCTGGAATTAGAGGCAATTATATGTTAAGGGACTCCTGAACAGTGGCTGGGACTCTCGTGAGAAGGGTTTAATCAAGGACCATGGCCAGCTTCATTCTGAGTAGCATTAGCAGTACACTGTAAATGACGTTAAATGAGGCATAGACAGATTCATACAAGGAGAACATTATAGGAGAGTATTAAAAAACAGCATCAGTAACTAGGTGTTTAAAGAAAACATAATACATCAGTTTTGAGTGGTGATTACTATTCTTTTATTCATTCCAGACACACTTATGTGCAGCTAATTTTCAGACAGGCATTGTTTATTTCTTGATATAGAGTATTACATAGATCCTTAGTGATATTTTCTCTATGTATAAGTGGGGGGGTTCTGTTTCAAAGAATTTCCTCAAGAGATACCCTACAAGCCCAACTATGGTCGTCCTTTGAAATCACTTTAATCAATGTGTAATTCGTAATTATGCAATTATTTTATGATTCAGAAACATTATAAGTGTAACAAATCAGATTAACCTAGGATTTTAGACACTAATTGACTTCATTAATAAACCCCATCCATACCAGTATGCATCTCCATAAATATTATTTCTTCTATTTTCATATTTAATTGACTATAAAACATGCTAACTAATACATGAGTGAAGATGTAAGGCAAAAATAATTAACACTTCTTTTTGTAAAGTAAATGAAACAATCAAAATACGTATTAAGTAAAATTTCATTGTCCTTTCAACAGTAGAATCTTAAGACAGTTTTATATTTTAAATATCACATACTCAAAATATATTCTACCAAAAAGGAAGATAGAATAAATGATAAACATGAAATTATTTGTTTTATGTAATGGAAAGATAGCACAGGAGTTAAGAATGTAGGCTCTAGAAGGTTTCCTGCCCCATCCTTCACTGGCTTGTGACCTTGGGCTCCTTACTCAACCCCTCTAAGCCTTGTCATCCTTATCACTAAAATGGAATGATAATAGTTTCTATCTCATAATATTATTAATATTTTATCCTTTGGTTTTTTTTGTGGTTTTTTTTTTTTTTTGCGGTACGCGGGCCTCTCACTGCTGTGGCCTCTCCTGTTGTGGAGCACAGGCTCCGGACACGCAGGCTCAGCAGCCATGGCTCACGGGCCCAGCCGCTCCGCGGCATGTGGGATCCTCCCGGACCAGGGCAGGAACCCGTGTCCCCTGCATCGGCAGGCGGACTCTCAACCACTGCGCCATCAGGGAAGCCCAATGCTTTATCCTTTGAATTTTACTACATAATCCTATACATTCCTACTATCAAAACAAATGACTTTCAGACATTAGAAGAACTTTTAGTGAAATGCCTTGGTTATTAAAAATCAGTTACCGTTTGCTCCAAATCTCTGAGTTGCATCTGAGGTCTACAGTTAGTTGAAGGTACTTTCAAGGAATATAGAAAAACACTGTAAAGTGTCCCATCGTTGAGACAAGAGCAATGTCTGAAACTGCCTCTATAATAGTATTTTATGGTAAAATGCATTATTCAGACAGGAACAAGTGGGTCTCTCTAGAACTCTAGATCTACCCTGTATGATCTATGTCAGTGAATCTCTAGACATGGTTCACAGCTAAAATGTTAAAAGTCCAGCTGTGAAATATATTTGGGTCCTTATCCTGCTACAAGATTCTGGCCCTATCATGAGCCCATTCAGCTCATTTGACCTTCAGGGAAAACTGAGGCAAGGTGTTGGGTAACGATAAGTTGATGCCTGGATTGTTCTCTGACTTACGGCTGGATACTGCCCCAGGATAAGGTGCTGTCACATGATGTGGCCCTTGCAAAACCATCCTTCTCTCTTTCAAAGGTAAAAATCCCAGCCTTCCTGGCTCCACACACTTAAGAATACTTCACAGAATCTTAGAGCTGTAAGGAAATTCAGTCTGTTCTATTCTGATCTCATTTTATAGATAAGCAAGCTGGGGCCAGAATTGCATTCAACTCCATGTCTTTTGGATTCTGGCCATTATTCTTTCCATAAGACCAGGCTTTACAAGAGGAACCAGAAACAGCTGATACAAAGCTGCAGAACAGATATGTCAGAAATTTCCAAATAAGTTTTGACTTAATAAAGCTTCTAGCAGAACACAATGAGAGAGAAAGAGAGAACCAGAAGCATAAATTAAAAAAAAAAAAGTAAAAAAGGAGAGAATACATGAAAAGAAAAGTAAAAGAAGAAAATGTACAAGAACATCATTTTTAATGATATGAGGAAACATGCCTTAAACATCTGGGGGAGAAAAACTATGAACAAAGTAGAGAAAAGGAGGAAAAAAACCCTAAAAAGAAAAAGAGAAGCATGGGAAAGAAAGACAAACCAATTAATGAAGGTAACAGGAAAGGGAAGGGAGTAAAGCATAAAAAAGAAAAAGACAAAGAATGGTGAGTTTAGATGTCAACCATAAACAAAAAAGATACGAGACCTAATTTTTAAACTTTCACTGGCAGGTTTTGATTTACCAATGTTGCTAAAGGTAATTAGATATTCTTAATAATTCTTGCTATACAGCTCTTGTATTAACTGTCATAAACCACATAACCATTTAATAGAATGGTTATGTTAAGAATCTTGTACTATTAACCACATAAGAATAAAAAGAAAAAGGGTAAAGGATTTTTAAAAATAGATTATCTAGAAATGTTTAAGTTTTTGATAAAATTGGTGGGGGTAAAATTGGTGGCAGTTAAATGACAGCATTTAACTACTAGTCGATTAGAAATAAAGTGGCACGGCAAATTTACCAAGAGAGTATAAAATGCAAAGAATGAGTGTGACTATGTCTCACATTTTTCCTATCATAAACAACTATATATACATATATGTGTATATATTTTAATAAAAATAGTTAACATTTATAGATTAAAATAAATATGATATATATTAAAATATTTAATAAATATATAAACATGTGTGTATGTGTATCTGTGTGTGTGTATATAATAACAGCATATATACACACACATAAACATATATACATTTTGTTCTTCAAAGAAAGTCTAGTAGACACATCCAGAAAACAAAATTACTCTATAATTTGGTTATACATAAATTGTTAATAGGTCAGGGAGATCTTAATGTTATTTTCTATAATCAACACTTATAAACTATTATTACTTGGTTTAAATGGCTGTTATCAAAGCAAGATCACAGTTTTATTACAACCTAGGGCATATGTAAGTCTTCTGATTTATTTTAAAATTGTTTGTTTTCTTTTATAATACCTGTAAATTAACTGATTTAAAAGTACTCAACATCAAATTAATTTTTTAAAACTAATACAAAATTTCTAATTTCTATGATTTTTACATGATTATAGTTGTTTAAAATTTCATAATAGGAACATTATATAACCATAAGTTAACTTAAAAATCATTTAAAGTTTTATTATAAACCTATGGATGATCATTTTTTTCTGTTTCTTTGATCAACTTCAAGTTGGTATTTGTAACAATAATATAAAACCCATAATTATGCAGCCAAATGTTAAAAAGGTACATTGGGCTTCTAAGGCAAATACAACATAAGCGCATTACTCATCTTTATTTGAAACAAGGCTACTGATGAGAATATAATATTTTCGACATTTGTCTTAAGTCTACAGTAGTCCCACGTATATATGGTATAATACAGATATAAGCTTTACTTTAAGCAATTGAACTTTTCACACCCTCCAAAGCCACAAAATCAGATGGTTTGTGGTTTTTGCAGCTGGTGCACTATACTCATTTTGGGTAGTGTCATATGAAAAATATTTCACTCCCAAGCCTTAGACAGAATCAGTCATTAATGAAATGCAGGCATTACAATGAGATCATATGAAATACAGATTTCAACAGCCATACTAGTAACACTAAAGGAACTCAGAACATGAACACAAATCAAGTTCTTAATTCCAGCAAAGAAAGAAAGAAAAAGTATTAAGGAATGCCTCTGCAGACTTAGCATTTACTTTGAAAACAACTGTTAGCCACTACCTTGAAAGAGGTTTTAGTTTAAGCATTTGCAGACTAAATAATCATAAGTTGGATATAGAATAACAAAAAATAACTTCAGACATAATGGTACATTACACGATTATTCATCATAATATACAACTATCAAAATCAGAAAATGATTTGCCTAATGCGACATATGGAATCTGCTTACTTAATAAGATTGGCTGTCATCAGTCTATACAATTTTAAAATAATGTCTTATTTGGGACACATCCAATTTCACCATTGTTTATTTTTATTGAAATATTTTGAGAAAACTATACAATTTAATGGCAGTACTGCAACGCAATCTTTCAACTGGAAACTGGTACAAAAATAGTATTTTTAGTATTCCTATTTTGAAAGAAGAAATAAAAAAAAACATTGTTTTATATTTCTTGTCACAACAAATTGTCTTCATTCTAAAGTAAAGCAACTTTAAATATTTCTACTTCCAATCCATTTCCCTGTTTATACAATTCTTTTAAAACACACTCCTTTTACGAATGGAGTAGATTCTTACAGAATAGAAAGGGAAACGGTGGTGAAAAAAGAATGCACAATAAAACGGGAATATGTTTGTGCATTTGAGCTTGAGCTTGTGTATGTCCACTAGATTAATTTGTATCTTTTAATATCATTTCTTATTTCTATTTACACAAGGCAATATAAAAGAAATTGGGAAAAATGATTATTTTACCTTTATTTTAAGCCCTAATGTAAACAGTTTCCATTTAGTTCATAAAGATTCAATTGGAATTTGGAAGTCCTATATTTAGGTAACAATTTCATTATCTTTAGTATTGATTAACAGAATAAATATTCTGTGTATCTCTTAAGAAAATATGTCTATAGTAAATATGAGAAAGCCCTACATTTCTCTACGTCTGTTATCCATAAAATCTTTATTTGTTTCAGGCATGCCAGCCACCTGGCACTAAACCCCAGCCTACATCTGGAACACTGATTAACTGGAATAGTGCACAGTGCCCTAATACAATATAAAAATGTCCCAAATGAAGAATAAAGTTGTACCATACTATGCTTTCCAAACAGTATGTTGGCATCCAATGGGGAATCATGGGTTTTCTTCTTCTTGTGGGTGCTGTACTAATGTTATTATCTTTGTAACATGACACTGGGTACGAAAAAGTACAGACCACAGCTATGAAGCTTTTTAGTGGGCATAGGATTTCCCCACTACCCCCGTCTTTGACATAAACTTAGACATTCATGAGTATCACAGAACTTAAGCCAAAAATCACAGGTGTAGCCGGCTGAGAGTAGATTTTAAGTACCTTGGGAATTACCTTGTCTTAGAGTTCTTCTCTATTGATACTACACCCTGCACTCCAGTTCAACCTCATAAACAAGTAGTGACTGGGAATCACATACCAGGTATGTTTTAGACATTTAGACTATGTCAACGAATGAAACAGACAAAAATTCCTGTCATCATTAGCTTATACTCTGGGCAGAGATAGACAATAAAAAACAAATTTGCAAAAACCCCTGACCTCATGAGGCTTACATTCTAGCCAGGAATGATAGACAACAAACATAATAAATGAGAAAAGTGTATATATAGAATGTTCAGTGACAGATACAACAGATAGAGCAGATGAAGCTGGACAGAACCAGGGAAGGAAGAGTTTATTACATTTTTAAATAAAATGGTAAGGCAGTTGCATTAAGGCGACATATGGGTAAATATTTAAAGAAAGTAAACGAGTTAGCCATGCAGATATCTTGAGGAAGCACATTCAAGGCAACGAACAGCACAGAGGCCCTAAGGTGAGAGAAGTACATATACAAATTACATGTCACCATTCAGTCAAGAACAATCTTTTTAAGCATGAATTGCCTGGTAGATATAAAAAAATGTTGTATAATACAAATCATTATTGGTCTCCTTTTCTATTTCACATTTATTAGACAACCTCAGGGGTAGGTCACTTAATACTATAATGCTAACCCTAATTCTCTATTTTCTTCCATTCTTCCTCTACTCATTTTGTCCTCCCCCCCACCTTTATTTCACTTCTTCATCCCATATAAATGAGGAGTATTACAGACAGAAGGAAAAATGCACTGAACTTGGAATAAGAATGAATAAATTTTTATTAACAGTTCTGCTCTTAACTATCTGGGTTAATTAAGCAAGCTTCTTTGCTTATCTGAGAAAAAGTTCCATTAATACCATGAGGTGGTGGCAAGGAAAAAGGTGGACAGAATAATCCCTCAAAAATTGCTGAGAATAAAATGTGTTATAATTATGGGGAAGCGTTTGGTAAGCCACAAAGAACTGCACAAATAGACTACGTACGGACGATATTGGGTTCTAATGGTAACATTTTAAAAATGCTTGCTAATCCCCAAATTATGGTACAGGGATGATAAAGAAAAAAGTACAGAAGAGTTAGTGCTTGATAAATTATGTTTAATTTAAATAAATAAATTTATTTATTATCTATATCATCAAAATTCAGTTATTAGTACTTTAAGCATTTTATATTGCTGAACATTTTCTTCTCTAAAGAGTATAAGAATATAGTAAAATTCTCTTCAAATAAACTGGTCAGATATGAGAAGTCAAAATTAATAAAATATAGTGATTGCATAGTTCATTATCGTATAACCATTCATCATTTCTCTGGAAACCCTTTTTTTTTTTATTTCCTTAAAGTTTATCTTCAGTGCTGGCATAGAGAAGATGAACGGAGAACACAGTTACAGGCAGGGAACTGTTGAGAAGACAAACTTTTGACAGGAATAGCCACAGCAGGTAGGAAATAACTTTGAGGTGAAATATATACACGTTCAAGATTCACATATCAATCAAGTTGTATGAGTGGGAAAATTTTTGAAGCCAGTTGACAATAGATATTCAAAGCCTTAAAAATGGTTATCGACCTTATAATTAACTTAGGTATTTATCTAACTTCTAGGTATTTACCTAGAGTCTTTTCTAAACTTTTCATAAGTAAAATGCTTTTATAAATGTGATAAGATAAACTATGAAAATATCCGATGATTAGGAAAGCCTGTATTCAAGACACTAAAATATAACAGGCTACGCTTAGAACTAAACTATATTGAACAGAATTTTATGTCGAGGTACTTAAGAATAATTACTTAAATACTATCACGTGTAATAATGTAATACTGTAGACAATTTTGGAGATTTAGAGGATGTTGTATTACTTGCATAATTTCAACTGAAAACTAGTGAAAGTTTATTGATTTGAATTTCAGAAAATAAAAGGAATAGTCAAAATGGAAGTATTTTGTTGGTGATTCTAAGTTCAAGATGGCTCTTTAACTTACAAAAGTAATAGCAATATCTTACAAAACTTCGTGAATCAATAAGCAGTGACACCTTGCACATATGTAAAGCCTCTGGCCAGGAATCTTATAGCCTCAAAGGACTTAGTTACCCATTTTATCAAGGTGCAAAATGAAGCGTAAAGGAGGTTAAGTCCCAGGATAGGAACAGAACCCTAAGTTCCTGATAATCAGCTTCCACACTAGTAAGAATCTAGCAGACTTTGGCAGTGATTCCTTTGAGCAGTCAAAACTCCTGCCAGGTGGGTAAGTTTATGAGCCAACTATAAAATGTAGTGTTGGCCTGGCAGCTGACCCAGTCAGGGTGTAAACCATAAAGGTGAAGAATGGGAAAAGATTCCTGAAAAATGGCCTAGCAAACTAATGAGGGAGTGAACATTTTTCTTTAGTTCTTTGGGTTAGAAACTAAAAATGAGACCTGGAAAATAAAATACAAAGAAGCTCTCCTCTGAATCAGAGAAAAGGAATTAACTGATGGATAGATGGACTATTTTTTATGATTACCATAGTTGTTAGGAAACATCAATGCTTACCAGAACGATTTTCTTAGCAATAAACTATTTTTAAATATATGTGATGCTCAGAGTAGAGAAATTATCCTCATGGATAATTTCATGAATCCATAAAATCCTCATGGATCCCACAGCATATGGGATCTTAGTTCCCAGACCAGGGATGAACCCACACCCCCTGCAGTGGAAGCGTGGAGTCTTAACCACTGGGCTGCCAGGGAAGTCCCTGTTTTGTTTGTTTTAACAATTCTGGAGATATCTATTTATCTATCTAAAGATGATATCTTGATTGAGTTAGAAAAAATTGAGTTTAGGCATATTTTATATCATATTCTAACTTTCAACCTCATCCTTGCCTATTGATATCTTGGCTGCTGCTAAAAACATGGAAGTTCTAACAATCTTTACTGATTTTAAGAATAAGGAATACATCCATAAAAATGGTGTACTTCCAGAAGATGTTGGATTGATTAATTAATGTTAAGTAATTGTTTATACTTTCCTGATAGTTAAAAACAATTGAAGATATAATTTATTCTCTCGATCATGAGAAATTAAAAGATAGAAGTTTAAAATACAGTACATGAAGTATTTAGCTTATCTCTTTTCTTTGTATTAACATTTATTTTGTTACATATTATTATATATCTATTATATATTAACATATTATATAACATAACATATTACATATTATTAACAAAATATCATTCAAAATACATGCATCTATGAAATCATTTTATCCTCAGGGCTTTTCATTACTCTCACTGTTACATCAACACAATTCTATAATATTTAATAATCATTTCTTAAGAATTCAGCATACAAGTACATTTACCATGGTCTCTAAAACTTTGTTTCTTTTTTATTTTTTTAAATTTTTATTGGAGTATAGTTGCTTTACAATGCTGTGTTAGTTTCTGCTGTACAGCAAAGTGAATCAGTTATATGTATACATATATCCCCTCTTTTTTAGATTTCCTTCCCATTTAGGTCACCACAGAGCACTGAGTAGAGTTCCCTGTGCTATACAGTAGGTTCTCATTAGTTATCTATTTTACACATGGTATCAACAGTGTATATATGTCAATCCCAATCTCCCAATTCATCCCACCCTCTCTTCCCCCCTTGGTATCCATAAGTTTGTTCTCTACATCTGTGTCTCTATTTCTGCTTTGCAAATAAGTTCATCTGTACCATTTTTCTAGATTCCACATATAAGCAATATTATACCTTTTTTTTTTTCTTTCTGACTTACTTCACTCTGTATGACCGTCACTAGGTCTATCCAAGTCTCTGCAAATGGCATCATTTCATTCCTTTATATGGCTGAGTAATACATTTTGCTTATCTTTAAGGATACTTTTGATGTTAAGTATGGGTGTTAATTAAAATTCAACTATTTGATGAAACAAGATAATCTATCCAAAACAGCACGTCTAAGAGATCCTTGAACCTCATATGATTTCATAGATATTTACAAGAGAAAGTTAAAATTGCAGAAGTTTAATTCTATAGGGTGGTGTTGCAAAACAGTGAGGGTACAAACACAAGGGAGTAACAATTGAGTTGCAAAATTAATGTTTCAAAAATCAACTTCTGTAACTGTAAACTTCAAAAAGCACTATCAACAAACGCTACCAACTACAGAATCACACCTCAGTGGTTAAGAGGAGCCTCTAAGTTTTACACTGTATGAAGGCATGTGAGGCACTTAGCAGACTTATTTTCCTCAAAGGGTTGTAGAAGTCAACCCAGGATAGCAAATTTGAATTTAAAAAGAGTATATGCCTGGATTTGAAGTTCAAAATTAAACAGAACACATGATAAACATTCAACTGGGTGATACAGAGAGTAATCGAAGAAAATACATGTATCATCCATTTTGGCACTTCATTTTTTTTGTCACCACAACACAAGGTCTATAATTTTCTATATGTTTCTTGGTGTGTTTATACATCATGGGTCACACTTTTTCGCACTTTTTCCCAGCAACACAGAGATACTGTCATAAAACATGCAACTCCGTTTCCAACATATGGAATCACCATCTTCACAATTCAAGTGAAACCAAGCAATTGTATAAAATGGCTTTGTGGGATCAGAAGAAATCATCATCATATAGTTTCCTCTAATAGCCCTAACACAAATAAAAAGATTGTTTTGCTAGTATTTTTTAATGAAATTATTGGTTTTAAATGATTTTACTTAAATAGTATTGGGAATGAAGGAGCAATTTCTAGAGTTTCCTAGAATTTCTAGAATTTCTAGAGAGGCTAAACACTACAAGTTGCTATTTAGATTCAGATGGCTAAAGTGGTTACTTTTTTTTTTTTTTTTAAATTGTGAACATGCTGCTGGAAAAATACCAAGGCTATAGATGTGAGGCAGAAACCAACTATTTCAGAAACATAAACTCAATTATATTCACATACTGCATAAGATATAAAAAAGTTTTAAGAATTCTTATCTTGTAAAGCAGGTCTGTATAAATCAGGTAAATTCTATGTGGTCATAAAAAAATAGCATCTTTCTCTGAAGACATTATAGAGCAATATATTCCCCCCAAAATGAAGAAAGGGTACCTTTTTTTTTTTTTTTTTTTGCGTTACGCGGGCCTCTCACTGTTGTGGCCTCTCCCATTGCGGAGCACAGGCTCCGACGCGCAGGCTTAGCGGTCGTGGCTCATGGGCCCAGCCGCTCTGCGGCATGTGGGATCTTCCCTGACTGGGGCACGAACCCGTGTCCCCTGCATTGGCAGGTGGACTCTCAACCACTGCACCACCAGGGAAGCCCTAGGGTACCCTTTTTATACAGAGATGTGTAAATGAACACAATCACACAAATAACTTGACCTTTAGCTAAGCAAGGATTTGTTACTGGAGAATCAAGAAATCTCTCCCAGGTCTATCGCCTCAGAAGGGCTACCACTTGCTAACACTCACCCAACTAAGCCTGAAAGAAAGTAAAGCTTCTGGAAATATTTTGCATTGGACCCATGATGGGGGATTGTGGCAACAAACCAAACCTAAAAGAAAAACTAAGCACATGCAAGAAACAGGGTAGTTCTCAGTGATCATTTTCTTCCTTAGTTATTTGTCTATAATTTTAAAAGCTCACAAAAAGAAAAAAAAACTATACTCATTATTATATTTCTGATGATCACGAAAATATTTAAATTCTTAATACACTGAAGTTGAAAGAAGGAATCATTAAGATAAAGCTCATCTATCATATTGTCATATACCATGTGGCACTCTGTTTTGTTAAGTCAAAGTCATGCTCCTAGTTTCTAAACTTCAAACAACTGAAATACCACAACATTCATAAAACAGAACTGAGCTACTGGGAGTAGGAAAAAAACACAAAAAGGTAGCAGACCTCAACATCAGATAGTAAAATTAATATTTCCACAGCTCTTGCCTTTCATCTCAGTCTCTATAGCACATTTTTTTCTGGAAAAGGTACGATTTAGTTTAGAAAGATGCAGAATTACAAAAAAACATCTGGAATATGGGACAAGAAATATTGCCTTATTATCCCTTGTGGACCCTCTCTATGAAAAATTTAATAGATCTGTTTTGGTAGTTTTAATCTCCAGAGCACCTCAAGCTATGTTATGGAAACATCATCTTGGTCATTTATATTAGAAAGAACACCTGGTGATGAAAGAAAATGTACTCTCTCTTAAACTGTGAGTGCTTTTTCTTTAATAATCAAACTTTTCATCAAATATGTATAAGATATGTATGTGCGTGTTTGTAAACATCCTGCTTAGAATTCAGTTTTTTGCATTTTTGTGACTGAGGAGATTGTAAATCTTGAATTTACCAAAAATGCAGTCCTTGCTTACGTTCTACAAATTAATAATTTTGCCTTAACTCTGATATTTACTCATTGCATAATGCAGAGTAAGTTAGAGAAATTTCATGATGTGAACACTAAAGTGCCATGCATATTGGTCCTGGAAACAAATAACACCGATGATTTTTAAAAGTTAAAAAATATTTTTTTGATTTTATACATTTTCTTATTCTATAATACTTTTTAAATGATAATTTTAATATTTACTGTTAATAATAAAATACTTCTTAGTTAATACTAAAATAATATGGCTGAAAATAGTTAATAACTTTCAGCATTAAATTTTGTTATTGAAAAGCTTATTGCTAGAAAAAATTTAACTTTGAGAATATGTGCATCTAAGGAAGATTGAATGATGAAGTCATTTGCCATGAAAATTTATAAAAAAAGTAATCTACAAAATTTCAGCATTACATTCTTTTAGTGTAAAATCCTATTTTATTGCAAAATTTTAAAATTGAGTTTCAGTGTATTTGCATATTAAAATTAGAGAAAATTCACATAATTGAAAATATAATAAAACACTCATTTTTAAGTGATCTTTTAAAATTGGCACATTATACCATAGCTATGCTATCATTAATAACACTCAAAATATGTAATGGGCCTCTACATATTCCAATTAAAATTAGAAGTCCTTAAAATATTTGAGTATTTATAGTCTATAAAGATTTTCAGGGACATTTTTATTAATTTGACACAGATACGCCTTCATTTCAAATGTTACAAACCTGAATCATTTTAAATGCAATTAAAAGTGGTTATGAAAGAGTGCGGACTTCCTTGTGAAGTAGGAAATCACTCTTGTGATTAACATGCAAACGAGCTCATGCTGGCAGAATAGATTGGGGTTTTAAAACCCCAATTACTTTTGTATGATTATCTATTTACCAGTACACAGTCTATTTTCATTTTTCATCTAATACAAAATCGGCTTGCTTACATTTTTAGCACAGCAATTAATATTTACAATAATTATGACATCAAGCACTGCTGAGAACTCCAAGTAAATCATTTACCCCATCTTTTTTATATATGATTAATATCCTTTCATAATTTAATGCTTTATATGAGGTTACCATTACATAAAAATCAGAATTAAAAACCACTCTCCTTTCTGATTTAAATTTAGTTAATAATACATATTTTTGAAATATTAGTAAGATGACTATTGTTATAAAATGAAAACTCAAATTTTTAAATGTGATGAGAATAATATGTAAAAACATTTAATTGCTCATAGTGAGAAAAATAAATATATATTCAGAACAATAAAATATGTCCTATGAATCTTTCCTTTTGCAAAGTACTAACACAGACAATTCTAAACTTTCACTAACACGCTTTGATTCATACCTGCTACGTACTACACACATACACATTTTTCCAGACTTCTAAAGAAAATTATAATGCATTAATGACAGGAACCATGGTAATGGAAAAAAGGTCACCCTCTCTTGAACACCTTCTGTTTTAAACCATTATATATAAAGACATTCGAGAAAGCAAAGAATTAAAAGCCAGCCTTTGTGCAACCCATTACTGAAATATTATAGAATAATCTATATCAAATGTAGAGGAACAGCAGATTCTTTTGGATCTAAATTAACTGCAGCCATAGAAACGCTTTTATGCTTATTATGTATCTGCATGTTGATTCAATTATTAAAAGAACACCTGACAGCATCAGACTTATTTAATTGAATTAATTAAACTGGATGAATAATCACTGAATTCCTTTTGTGTGAAATTTGTACTGAAAAGTAACACTGGCATTTGGAAATTGCAAGTAATTTGCATGGTGAAATACAGTGAACATGGAAATCTCCTATTTCAGTATGCTAGGGTTCCCCCCCCACCTTCTCATGTAAAACAAATGAACAGATTCTTGCAGTGGATATTTTCGTTTTACAGTACAGATTTATAAATACGTTTTAGCAATGTATCATTAAGCAATTTTTCAACAGTTTCCTCAATATCAAAATTTAAGTTTCCCTCCTATGGTGAAAAATATTATGCAAACTGTCACTTTTGCAAAAGAGATGATATGACACCAACGTATCCTTGAACCTATAAGGTAAGAAACCCTTGTTTCAAGATGGTTTACTAAGATACTTATTTTCTCTATATAAAAATGTAACTACTTGTTTAGAATTGGAAGTGAAAACTAATTCAAAATAATAATAGAACAGTTAGTTATCTACCACACACAGTTTTTGTAGGAGGTATTTTTTTTATGATTAAAAGTTTAAGGCTTATGCCTAACATATATAAGATATTTGGCATTTTATTAAGATAAATATTTGTAGTTTGTTTACATGCATGATGATTTTAGATATTTATTTTCAAAAGAACAACACTAGGAAAACTTCCTATATGTATATTTTTCCCAAGTCAAGTTCACAGATAAACTAAAAAGAGAACTGTACAAGGTCTGTTTTATTTGTCATATCAAAATAAAGAAAACTGACAACATTTCAAAATATTCTTAAGGCACTTGCTTGTTGCACTTGTAATTTCTGGCCATTAGGTTCTTCATCATCACCGGGGGAGGGGGGGCATCATTTCATATCCTTATATATATATATACATATATACATATATATAATATATATATGTATATATATATATATATAAAAATAATTATTTTAACCATACCTGCCACTGGGAAGATGCATCAATATCTGCTATTGTTAATTCAATATTAAGGATAAAACATGGTGAAATACTGATGCTTGGTTAATCTTTAAAGATACACATCCACATAAGTTGCACTTCAATATATCAATGTGTTTTGAGCAATCTTTTTTCCTTTTTGTTGTGAACAGAAAATGATTGTACTTGCATACTCGAAATGATAGTCACTCTATACCATTTTCGTCATGCCTATTACTTAGGAGAGACTGTTTACCATAATAAATTATGGTATTTGAAATCACACACCATTCAACACGTACATTCCTCAGATTAATGAACCTTTTAAATATTCAGGCTGACCATACTTGAAATTTGTTCACTTTAAAATTATGCTTGATCCCTTCAACCTTCGATCCATGTACCTTCTTCGTATTAGCCTCATTTCTACACTTCCTTGGCATTCCCCAGACATATTTCTGTGTGAATGGTCATATTTAGCACAGTTAAATCTCGTGTGTGATGCAGCATTATTCCTTCCAAAATAAAATTAAGTACAAAATATAGTATAGTATTTATAAAAAATAATTCCTAAAAGAACTCAAGTATTGAATGAAACTGCTTTCTGTCATATTAAAATTTCTAGAATTCCAGATAAATTGTTTCTTTGTGATCTAAATTACAGACATGATAAATATACAAACTTTTACAAAATACTTTGTAAAAAATCTATGCCTTCACTTTAGTACCCGGATTAATAACCTTAATGGTTAGATTTTTATTTTACATATATTGAACAAAATACATTGGCATTACACCCCATTCTTAATACCAGTTTATTATAGCTTTATTTCATAATATTGGATGTAGAAATGGAAACAGTGCCATCATGTGATACTTTTCAGGGTACTTCACTTCTTATACTCTCTAAGTCTGAGCATATAGCTACTATACAAATAAGAGTTCATAGAAAAGCAGGGAATGGCAATATAATTCATCACCCAGTATTTTGCAACCACATCCTGTGTTCACGCTTTTGTGTAAAAAATTAGGAACAGCTTTTGAATCTTCAAAGATAAAGAAGTAAAAAGTCAGTACTTTTATTTGTGTATATACATACACAAACACACACAGAGACACCCTTTATTAAAAAAATCTACTAATTGTTTATTCTAGCTCTTAAAACCTTGTGCATTTACAATCAATTTCAATCTTGAAAATAAAAAAGTGTCACTTCAACAATGGAGTAAATTCATTATTTTAATTAGCAAAAACCAGTAGTTAGGAAGAAGGGAAATTCAGATGGCATGTAAATATCAACTCCAACCCCAAAAAGACTCATATCTAAAATTGAACCTAGTTTCTCCATAGTTTTTGTTTTTTCCTTTAGTCAAGGGACACAGATATTTTCACACTAACTTAAGAAGAAATAAGCACCACGACTGAAATATTAGATTTGGCCCGAGTTATATTATTTATTTCAATTTCAAAATCAGCTTTGAAAACTGAGGCACTCAAAAATCTATAATAATCCTGCATAAATATGAAATTTATTTTGCACTACAAATGGTCCCTGCTCTATTTCTTATAATTCACTCTGTTACTGTCATTCCATTAAAAAATAGCTTCTTTCAGGGAGAGGTGTAAATTTGGGAGCTACTCTCTCTCTTACTTCCCAGACTTATTTTATACAAATACGGAATTGCATTTTAAGGACAGGTGTGTATTGTTCAAAGACTAATATACACAATGCTAACCCAGGTTAAAACAGAAAAGACAAATCAATTTTTATTTATTAATTTTAATGACTCATGGTTGATCTACAGTACATTTCATTTAGGTACACACACAATCCAAGGCATTTCAGTGTAGATTACCCAAAAGTGAGAAAAGTAAACTACTATGCAAGATTTAAAACTTCTGATGACTCTAAAACAGTAGTTTCTAAATAATTACCCTAAATCGAATTCTTTTGCATATCCTTTGTGACATACTGTAGCACAACACTTAAAATTTCACACAAAATGGATATAATGAAAGAGGGGAAAAAAAGCTTGAGAAAACTTTTATTCACACAAGCATAAGTATAGCTGCTTGTTTTTTGAATGGTGAAAATAACCTCCAATCATAGAAGCCTGAGGCGAACTTAATTACAGTCACTGAAAAAATTAAGTGAGGAAAATTTTAGCAGTAAGAAAAAGGTAAAAGTAAACGTGATGTACTAAACTCTTTGGTTCTAAAAATTCCTCTCTTTCTAGACCAAACTAAAATGAAAGTTACCAGTTGGTAAGCTTATAACATCAAATGAATAATCTCTTCTAGGGGAAGAGTGGGCTTGAGGATTACCCTGAAACCCTTTATTATTATCAGTATTACTCTTTCTCCAAATAACATGAGGCGTGGACTCACTGGCAGGTTTTTTTTATTTGGAAATAGCGCTGTTCCTCTGAGAAGAGACTATTTTCTTGTTCCAAAACTGGTCTGCAGACTTTTGTCTTGTGGTAGAGAGGAATCTAGAGAACCAGAACATTTCCTTTTCCTTCATGAAATACATCTTCCATAAATCCTTTAGTTCTTCCAACCTGCACTGATCCTGATCTTTCAATAGTTCTTTCAGAGAAGTAAGGGACAGAAGACTTTTTTTTTTTTTAACATCTTTATCGGAGTATAATTGCTTTACAATGGTGTGTTAGTTTCTGCTGTGTAACAAAGTGAATCAGCTATACATATATCCCCATATCTCCTCCTTCTTGCATCTCCCTCCCATCCTCCCTATTCCACCCCTCTAGGTGGTCACAAAGCACTGAGCTGATCTCCCTGTGCTATGTGGCTGCTTCCCTCTAGCTATCTATTTGATATTTGGTAGTGTATCTATGTCCATGCCACTCTCTTACTTCGTCCCAGCTTACCCTTTCCCCTCCCTGTGAGGGACAGAAGACTTCTGAAGGTTTTCAATAATGTAACATGTTTTTCCTTCTAGGATAAGATTTACCATTGATACTTCTACATTTTCAGCTGTGGAAGAAGTCAACATCACCAACTCTTTTAAACTCAGTTCCTGACTGATGTTTCACAAACCACAGAACTCTATAAAACAGCATCCAGGGAATTATGAATGGGGCAATGAACTTCTTCACCCAACCCACCCTTATTTTTAATACTATATTTGAGTCTCAACTTTCCTTACTTCTAGAATGGCAGTATTTGGAGTTAGGAGAAGGAGAATAAAATGGAGTGGCTCAGAAAAGGCAAATAAAAATGTGTGAAAAATGCTGATTTGTGAAGCAGTTTTTTCTAATCACACTTCAATGTAGCAAGACATACTATCAGATAAAAAATTATAAATCAAGACCTAAATTCTAACATTAAGAGCAATATCCCCACCTGAAAATGAACGACAGAACCCTACAGAGCAAGCAGCATTTTTCACTGATTGTCCAAATCACCAGTTTATTACACAATTATAAATGTATTTCATGATGGAAGGAAAAAAAACAAATTTTCCCTCAGTTAAGGTAATAAATTTTCTCTTCTAGAAGGGAAAAATAAGTAACTTTGTCTACTAAATTATTAAGTTATTTGAGTAACAGCATAAGTTGCATGTGTCCATATTCAGTTCATTAAACAGCTTTTACTTCCATCATTCACAATGCTTCTCTAACAGCTCCCCTACACACACACACACACACACACACACACACACGTCTACACACACAGGCACAGACAGTGAACAATTTAGTGAACTTCACTGGGACTAATCAAAGTCTGCTGGCAATTTAGTGGGTGGGTATGCCTTCTGTTAGGTAATACGGAGTTGTTATTTGTTGCACATATGATATGTGACGGTTGAAAATGTCAGAAAAGGACGACGCCCTTATTCTAGCTAAGAATATTTGACATTTTATAAGAAAGTAATGTTAGTCCTTGGAGAAAATGAACAAAGCCTTCCTAGCCTGAGTAGGAGGTGACAAATTTTCTTCCACAGCCAACCCAATGACCAGTACGCATATTTCTTGACACGGTAGCCAAAAAATTAACTTTTATACATCAAGCTTCATCTTCGTGCTTCATCTTAGCTATTATTCCTGACACACTCTTTAATTCGTCTACAGTTACATATACATATTGAAAGATCCTCTTTATATTAGATTGTTATTATGTTTTTTCCTTTTTTAACCATTATTCTTGTCATTTTAGCCTGAAACATATGTTCAGTAAGGGAATTGAAAAACACATTATTATAGGATATAATCATAGGTTCAGTATAAATATTTTGTATTCAATTAAATTATAATTCAAATGTTTAGTTTTACAGTTTACAAATTATTTTTGAGCCTTAAGAGGTTTTCTTGTTTAAAGTGTTTCATAAGGGTATGTTCCACCAAGAACTATATTTCAATTATTTCAGTAACAGTTGATAATTTAATTAAGATATAATAAAGAAACTTCATCAGGGGCTTTAGTGCCACCCAAGGACTTCAAAGGAAGAAAGGATGCAAAGACAAGTCTCATTGACAACAAATTATGGGAGAAATTGGTAAAATTTTATTAGATTCCTGGCATTCATACATCATATATCTAAGGTAGGTATATAAGGAGGTTGGGGTTGAGGGATAAGACATTTCATAAATTTAAACTATTACCTTTCAAAGAACAATCATGGTAGATATAGAAGGCATTTGTAAAATTAGAAGGTAATTTAAAAACTTTAAAAACTTCATCCAATTCCTTTTTTCAACGTGCATCTACTCATAAACTGTCAAGTTTTTGTTTGTTTGTTTTCCCCACAACAGAATTACCTGACTTTAATATATCCAAAATTTTCACCAAACTGATGTTAACCCAGTAAATCTCTGGGTAGCCAGTTACTTCAATCTGTCCTCAACAATAACTTAATGAACTCCGAGGCCCATTTCTGTCCAGTGAGACATTAGTAGTTACAATCACAAAGGCACTGATTTCAAGGAGCCCATTAGTTTATAAGCTCATTCAGCCTCCTAGTAGACTATAGTTGTCTTTTTTTTTTAAATTATGTTCCCATAGTATGTCTTTTATAGGATGCAATCAAAGCCAAATTAAAATGTTAAATAATGCCAGTCCTATATCGTGAGTCTCTTTGGTTTGTGCTGTTTTAAAAAAAAAAATCTCAAAAATAAAGAAAAAAATACAAAAAAACTGCTCATACTCCCATTTAAAAAATAATTATGTACAAAGAAATGCCTCTGTACATCTAATTTGACCCTTTTGTCCCCCAGAGGTAACCACTATTAAAAATTTGAGTCATATTTTCCCCATCTTCTTAGATTTAAACAGCTGTCGGTTGCAACTATACCCCTGTAAAATATACTCACAAGACCACACATATATAGTTTTGTTTTCTGAAATATAATCCTGCTTTTTTACTGGACAATGTAACATGTAATAGAAATACTACTCTTTTTTATTTTTTAAAAAGGCTGCCAGTTATTATTCACTGTTTATGCACATTTGGATGTTTTCTGTTTTTGTTATTATTATAAACAATGCTATACCCTTGCCTTAGTTTATTCTGGGGATAGGAGGTGCCTGGAGAATATCAACAGAAATTGTTGTCAAGTTTATCATTTCTTCCTTATATAAAAGGCATATCTTTATTGACAATAAATAACTAAGATGAATGACTGTCCTCAAAGCTAATTTGTGTACCTCTCATAACTTCCCCTCCTACAGGTTATTTTACGATTCATATAAATCCCTTGACAGTTGCAAAATATTTCCTTCCACCAGTCTGCCAGTAATTCATGCACAGATATTCATTCAGACATATGTACATTCATATAATATTTCTCCTTCAGTTACAACCTTTCATTATCCTTGCCATGTTTCACACATGCCCCCTAAGTCAGAGTGAAACTTTATAATGGTAGACCATCAGTTGCTATACAAAGAAACAGGTGCACAAATGCCATCCTAGGCTAAAGTTTAAATCTAATGATGTTTTAAATGAGTAATACGAAAGCATAAACATCATGACATTGCAGTAATATTTACTTAAATATTATCAGAAAAAATCTATAGGCTCAAATCAAATGTAACAAGAATTATTCCTTGTGGTGAATTAAACCAATCAAAATCAGTTAAACTGAAGCAGAGAAAAGTTTTCCATATATAACTATACTTGAAAGAAAAACTAAAGCAACTTGAAAGAAAGCAACCTTGAATGGCTTGAAAGAAAAACTGAAGGAACTAAAAAATATTAAACCCAAATAACGAAAAGTAGGGCATGTATCATTATCACATATTCATATAAAGTGAAAGAGCTTGGCCCCTGCTCATGAAATATATTTTCTCAGATAACTGACTTTTATTATCTAACCAAACGTTTTCATTTATCCATCATCATGGGGAATAAAGTGCTACAATTTATTTTTCCAAATAACTAAAGGCAAACACCATTCAATCAGCACACAATCCAGTTTTTTACATAGGCCCAAAATTTAATGTTTCTGTTTGTAAAAGTGTTGAAATCAAATGAAAGCTCATGATTTTAAAACAGTTTACTGATGTTCCTTTCTCCATCAAGGTGTACACACACACACACACACACACACACACACACACACACACAACTTCTTCCTACTATTTCATGGCCACCAGTACAACGTCCTAATGACTCTTCAGGGCCACTGATGTGCAGAGCCACTTGCCCTTCACTTCATGAACCCAGAGAGTGTATCATAGTTGTGCATTATTTCAAGGGATTTTTAAAATGCTAATTTCTCTTGATATGAGGCTATCACATTTTGCATGGAATTTGATGGGGTATCTGTCTAGGAAGTCAGCTAAACAAATGACGAGTAATAAAGAGGACCTCTTTTACTATAAAGGTAAGGGCATGTTAAGACCTGAATTAGAGACTCTTTGCACTTTCGGTGAGTTTGTCTGCTTGCCTGCTTACTGAGTTCATATTTTTGTTCTAACTAGTTCAAGTGCCTTAAATTTTAACCTCCAGGTATAAGTTATCATTTCACATCCAAAAATAAAAACAGAACGTGACGAAAAGAAAAGAGAATACAAAGTAAAATAACCTGTAATAAAATGTAGTATAAACCTACATAATATCAGGAAATACTTAACACTGCTTTTTATGTGCAATAACTCCAAGATTCAAAACACTTATTAAATGATGACTAAGTTTCACAATTAAATCAAAATTTGAGAATTTTAGTGGTACTTCATTTGTTCGTTCATTGATGTATTCATTTATTCATGCAACACATATCTGAGTAACTATGTGCCAACTACTGCCAAGTACCTGGATGACAGAAGGAAAAGAACAGACACATTCAGTACATTCATGAAGTATGTAGACAAAAGTTAATAATCACACAAATATATCATTGCAAACTGTGATACTGATGTGAAGGGAAAGTCCAGGATTCAATGAGATCGCTTATCAGGAAAACTGAATCAAGTCTGGGAAGTCAGAAGGTTTTCTTGAGGAAATTAATCTCTGAGCTCTGACCCCCAGGATGAAAGGTCATCACTAAGGCAGGTGAGGTGCAGGAGAGAGTAATCTATGATTACGTGGAGTAATCTATGTTTACGTGAAGTCCCGGAGAAAAAAGAGAAAGGTAAGCCACCTGAAGGACTCTACACAGCTTAGCAAAAACTGCTAACCATATTACCTCTAACTTTTTTGGATCTATTAAAGACATGTGTCCTAACCTGTTCATTATGAAGATAACTGCTTGAAAGTAAACATTACTGAAATCTTTCCTCAAGTTTTATCTGTGGTTATGGTAAGTGACCAGAGACAACTGCTTTGAATATTTTTGTGAGTTAATGATTATCAAACCCAGGCTCAGAGAAGAATGCATGGTCTATCTTTAACTGGTAAAACACTGTAAAGAAGACATCATAGTGTGCCAACCTTTACTTTGGCTTTATTATTTACCTAAAGACATTGGAGAACAAATGGTTGGATTCACAAACAACTTGCAGTGAGACCATAGTCCCTGTGCCCCCAAATGAGTATCAGCTGTCACATTAGGAGCTGCAAATTACATCATAGAGATCAACTTCAAGGTCTTAAATCCCTAATCACCTCCTTTG
Organism: Grampus griseus; assembly: GCF_964374135.1. Classification (NCBI taxonomy): domain Eukaryota; kingdom Metazoa; phylum Chordata; class Mammalia; order Artiodactyla; family Delphinidae; genus Grampus; species Grampus griseus. The sequence continues at coordinate 35,024,365 of NC_139003.1, forward strand.
TTATTTTTAACATCTTTATTGGGGTATAATTGCTTTACAATGGTGTGTTAGTTTCTGCTTTATAACAAAGTGAATCAGTTATACATATACATATGTTCCCATATCTCTTCCCTCTTGTGTCTCCCTCCCTCCCACCCTTCTAATCACCTCCTTTGGAGTGAATTCTGAAATGTTTTTGCAAAAGACTTTGCTCTTCCCATTCACCCTTTCTAAACCCATTCCCATGACTAGGTGGGATCGGGGGGCCATCTATTCAAACAGAGCTCTGATTCAGGCACCTTAATTCACAGAAACCTCAACTTTACATTCCCTGTAGATAATCTGCCTAAACCACAAATGACTTCTGAACCTCACATTCTTGTAAAAGTGTACAAGGTTTGCACTCTTTGCTATCTAATCCTTTATCAAAATTCTAGTTGAAAGAAATAATATTCATGGAGGATTGCTTAAATGACACACAGAGCAGCCATTACTCAGGCCAGAGAGTCTAAATGTTACATCTCAATCTGACCAGACCATGAATGAACTAATTCTAACTACAAAAGTAATGCTTCAGTATCTCTTAAAATTGCTTTTATTGAACTTCTCGTTGGAGTTATCTATTCGGCACACAGATATCATAAGAAATGGCTTTATTTTGTCTATTATGGGCCTCTTGCTCATTCACTATACTACACAGTGGGCCTTCATGAGGACTAGGAAAAAATTCTGCAGGTCTAAGTATCTAGAAAAATAATGATTCCTTCTAGAAACTGGGTATTTAATTTTTTTTTTTTTTTTTTTTTTTTTGGTGGTATGCGGGCCTCTCACCGCTGTGGCCTCTCCCGTTGCGGGGCACAGGCTCCGGACGCGCAGGCTCTGCGGCCATGGCCCACGGGCCCAGCCGCTCCGCGGCATGTGGGATCCTCCTGGACCGGGGCATGAACCCGTGTCCCCTGTCTCGGCAGGAGGACTCTCAACCACTGCACCACCAGGGAAGCCCTCCTACTACATTTTTAAGTTTGATGTGTGACCCAGGACCAAAAAAGTCATTTTTCATACATTTTGTACTTTCTGGAGAGCAAAAATGTTTAATTTGAAAGAAAAGATTCCAGAGACTACAATAAGATAAAAATGGGACTATATGGGATTTCAAATACTAATCATCTTATAAACTTACGTTCTGGAGAGTGTGGCATTGTAAATGGTACCAGAAACAAGAACACTCAGAGATATCTGACTTCTCTTTGTCCAGTGTTCTGATCCTCCCTTAATACGAGGAACAAGTTTATACTGAGAACCTTTACAGACTGTTTGTCATAAGCATCAATATTAAATTTTTCAAGTATTAATTAAATTTATCAGTACATAATGTTGAATAACTGGAAGTTTAATGTAGAAACATATAAATCCTCTGTTGCCAATGAATTTTATAATCTATTATAAATGATTACTAGCACAGATAAATAGCAAAGAGCAGATTTAAAAAAAAAAAAAAAAAACAACTCTGGAGGATAAGGAGAAAAAAAAGATTCATCAATACCAGCAAGCAATAATTTATAAAAAGCTGGAAGAGAGAGCCCTGATGAATAGCAACAAATTTCCCTGAAAAAGAATAAGTAAGAAAGCTTGAAATGTGCAGATACCGCAGATAAATAAACAGTGAACACAGGCTAGTTCAAAGAGCACTGAGCATGGTATCTGAATATAAAGAAAGATGGAGATATGGTCAGGAAGTGAACAGAAGAAACACCTTTCAAAGGAATATTACCAAAAAGTGAAAGCAGGAGTTGTAGTGAGAGAATTGGAAGGATTTATGATGTTGAATTTTTTTTTTAAAAGGAAGGTTCTAATGACAAAAAAATTCCAACAACATATTCTCTGTGTAAAGATTGTGATGAGCCCAAAATCACAACTCTCACTTTGAAAATCAGACATATGATAGAGAAAAAAACCTTACTTCCAAAATATTGATAAGCATAAGGATTGATAGGATTTTTAGAATAAAAAGTATAGAGTTCTGCATCTTGAAGAATAATCCCAGCACTAACATATAACTTCTGGTTTGAATCTAGAAAAGAGATAGAACGTTTTAGTTGGTTTCCTAGTTGTAATAGCTGTGAAGTCACTTGAGGTAGTAAAATACTAAACAAAGATAAATTCTAAAAATAAAAGCAGTATCAGAATTTTCATATTGTACTTGTTCTTTGGAGGAAAGTTATAAGTTATTTGCTGGTATTTCATATTGGTTACATAAAAGTGACTCAAAAATACTGACATGTAATTCTTTTTTGTATGGTCAGTTGATAGGAAAGTAATTATTTCTTCTAAAAATGAGTAACTGAATAAATTGGAAAATTGGAAGGCATTTCCTTTTTCAATGTCACATTTTTGGTGGCAAATCACTGTAACTCTTGCTTAGAATGATTACCTTTCCCTAGTGAGGAGAAGACCTTTCAGCGACCCATCCTCTCACTGGATACATATGTGTCATATATAAACCTATTATGCATCTCCCTCTCTCTTTTATACTTAAATAATAGAATTGAAATTCATGTCTTCTGTACTTGTAAAACGAATGATTTCTCTGTAAAGAAAACCAATGCGCAAGAAGATTTTACAACGTTTAACAGTATCACAAAGGCGATATACTGCTGTGCTGATTTTAGTCTGAAGCAGATAAACTCAAATTACAGTTTAACCTCTGGTAACAGGAACCATTCCATTTTGGAAATATTGGTTGTAAAATTAAGATAGATAATGGATTGTAATTGCATGAAGAGAGGCTCTGATGTATTTACACTCACTAGGGAGTACACTCATAGATGGAGAAAACATGCCCCAAAATCACACACAGACACGCCTTGACATATACATATCAATACTCTATGTAAACTAATATATGCAGAAGTTAAATTTAACTGAATATAAAATGTGCAACAAACTTAAACAAAAGACATTAATGACTTAGGTATAAATCTGCCAAAGAACTCATGCCTTTCAATACATACAAGTTCACTATGACATCCATGACAATAATAGTTAATTTTGCTTGAAGAAAAAAATCAGATGTGAAGAGCAGCCACACATATTCTAAACCTTCCTCACACACAAATACATGTATGTCATAACAAGAAAATAGTTTTGTATGAACACACAATGAAATCAGTACACGAAACATAACATAGCACAAACTTAATTAATTTACAATAAACCCTATATTTAACCATCTGATACTGACAAATGTGAATACTAGGTTGGTAAAGCCAGAGTCACCACATTCCTTAGAATGTGAACTCTGTCCTTAGGAAAGGCTGGTTTCAAACACAGTTTCTGCCCTTAAAATTTGTAGATTTCTGACATTTTACTTAACCTCTCTTTGTCTCAGATACCTTGCCTATAAAATAGAAAAAATAATACACATCTCATAAGGTTATTGCTAAGATTCAGTGAGAGCATATTTGCTTTAATGTCGTGTGCCTATATATTGTTAAGGGCAAAGTAACCTAAGTTTTTTTTAAAACTGAGACTTTGTATAGAGTAATTCTCTGAATTCTTACAGCATTTATTTTAAGCTCATAATAAAATCATCGACTTATAGTAGTAAAAATGCATGGGTCCACGAACTGTGGACCAATTACTTAACCTCTCTGAGTCTTAGTTTTCTCACATGCAAATTGTGAATAAAAGTACTTATTTTGAAAATTGTTTGAGAAATTTAAAATGAAATAATGTAAACAAAAAAGTACCTAGAATGAATGTTCAGTATATTTTCATTTGCTTTGTGAATATTTCATTGCAACCCTACCAGCTTGCAAAAACAAGAGCTGAAATTACCTTTTACACATTTCTCCATTATCCACTGTATGTACATTTTTGCTGAAAAGGGAAATGGAGAATAATGCTCAGCCATTATGAGATACTATTCCAAGGACTGATTTGTTGCAGAATTCCTCATAAAGTACAATTAAAGTTATTTTTATGAGAAAACTTACTTTAAAACTTACTAGATACTCATGGTTGCACCAATAGCAAGGCTCTTTGACCTCTACCCTCCTTTAATTTTTTTTTTTTTTTTTTGGTGGAGGTAGAGAGATCATCAGCATATTCCTTTTGTCACACAAATGTAAAACAAATAGTCTTTCCTTGTCTGGAGAAGTTCAAACAGTAGAGAAATAATTCAAAACAAGTTGTTCATCTTAGGATTTTCAGTCTTATAGTTAATAAAATAAATGGTGCCTTAAAAGCACAGTGACCTCCAGGAGTTGGAGGTCTTTAGATCATCAGTGAAGGCTGGGCTGGCTCTTCCTCCTTTCCTTCCTCCCCAGGCCTTCTGCTTCTTGCAGGTACCTAGTGTGCCAGGAGCTAGAAATGTTCTGATTTCTCAGGGTGGGGCTGGAAAAGCTGTGGCCTCGGAGCAGAGAGGCATCTCGTATTTTGTGTGAGTCTGACAAGATTGCTCAAGATAACCTGAGAACAGGGGCTGGAAGGTGCCACAAGCAGCTACCAAAACAGATCTGTGGAACAGCTGAGTTGAGCACTCATAAGAGATGATGAGAATGACTCCTCAAATATTTTGAGGATATATTAAGTCCTTCCTGCTACACAAGATGGAGTGATTGAATAACCAGAAAATTTTGGGCCTCTAAATCTTTTAGCTTCCTGTGAATCAGTACTGAATGTGGTGCCAGGAATATAAAATTAAACAAAAAGAGTGGATATATGTATATGTATAACTGATTCACTTTGCTGTACCCTTGAAACTAACACATTATAAATCAGCTATACTCCAATAAAATTTTTTTAAAAAGTCACAATATGGTGACATGGGAGCGAGGAAATAGAAACAAAAACAGAATAAAGTGACTTAAATAATAAGTAGTTCTATAACAGTGGCAGCATATACAAAATACCACAAGAACACAGGTGTGGTAGGGATAAATTCTACCTAGCTTTAATCAGGGAAGACTTCAAAGAAGTGACGTTTAAGCAGTATTTTGAAAGCAGAAGTGATAAAGAGAAGGTGGAGAGAAGAGCCATGACCCCAGAGTATCAAGAATAAATGAAAATTCATGGAATGGCATGAGGTATTGAGGAAATGATGAATAGCCCAGTGCAAGCAACAAATCACAGGTGGCATAACTTAAAGGGAGCAAAGTGCTAAAAAACAGTGACTCAAGAAAGTATGTATTGTGAGACCTGGAGCCCATGATCAGATGCAAGTCTGGGACTCAAATTGCCCAAAACATTTAACAATCCTCTGGAGATCCCACTTACACTTCTATTGAACAGGAAGAAGTAGGACGCTATTATCTGGAATTCCAATGTGACTCTAAATCTGAAATCTTCACTAGTGACAGAAACAGGCAGATTTTTCAGGGATATCTACCGAAATGTTCAAGATTCCAATTTTAGGCTCTGCAGTGCAATAAGTTAGCGAGCGAATAGTTACAAAACAGAAGTTAAAATGTACACACTAGAGTCATCTATACAACAATGCTCAATTAATTCAGTGTAAATCAAAATAAACGAGCTGCCAGGACCCGAAATAACGAACGCCCAGATTTTTCTTTATTGATCTTCCTATGAAAATGAGCGTATGTTTTGGTAGTACAAAGACAGTAACTGTGATAAGTTGAAGATAGGGTGTGAGAAAGAACTGCCAGGAATTCTTTACGTGAATACTTGAATTGGAACCTGAATTACAGGTAAGATTCAAATGCGTCTAGATCCAGGAAAAGCATTTTAAGAGGAAAAATAACCTTGAGTAAACCCTTCTCTTCCCCACTGCAAACAGCTTACATTCCAAAGGGTGAAGAGAGTTACTCAAATTTAAAAATAGGAAATTCTATTGTATGTTAAAAGGTGATAAATGTTATAGGAAGAATCAGAGAAGGATGAGGGTGATTAGCCAATGTGGTTGTTGATCAGAAATTTAAATAGGATTGTCAGGGCAAACCTCATTGAGAAAGTGACATTTAAACAAAGACCTGAAGGAGTTGATGAAGTTAGGTGCAGACATCTGGAGGAAGAGCCACTCAGGCAGAGGGAACAGCCACTGCAAAGGCCCTGAGGAGGGGGCATGCCTAGGATGTTTGAGAAACAGCAAGAAGGCTGAGGCAGCGAGACCCGAATGAAGAAGAAAGAGGGTAGTAAGATATGAGATCAGATTGTATATAGTCTTGTAGACCATTTTAAGGTTTTTTTCATTTTACTTTTAAGAAAATAGCAGCAGAGCCTGGGGCAAAGGGAGGGGGGAAGGGGGGTTTTGAATGGTGAAGTAACATGATCTGATTTAGGTTTTAAGTTTCTAATTGCTGTGCTGAAAACAGACTGTAGGTGATCAAGTATGTAGGAACTTAGACTAACTACAGGACAGTGGCAAAAATAAAGGCAGGAGATGATGGTGGCGTGGAACAGGGTGGCAGATGTGGAGACAGAACGAATTGAAATCCATATACATTTTAGTGGAGCTCACACACAGCCAAATCTACCTAACTGTTTATTTTTTAAAATTCATTCACTTCTATTCACTCAGTTAATTATCAAGCATTTACTGTGCATTTATTATGAGCAAAGCACTGTACAGGTTAAATATCATCCTACAATTTTAGACTGTCACTGTGTCATTTAACATCTCTACTTTCTCAAGTCCACCCACTGCAATAAAGTCTCTCTAAACTGTTGGTCTCAGTCTATTGCTTACATTCAGAAATGTCTGCTGTCAAGTCAGGATAAGATGAGCTATAATTCTAATGACAGTCTTTCAACAGATAATACATTGGGACAACTACAAGAATTAGGAAAAGAGAAGGAGAAAACTCATTAGGCATCCAGATGCCAGGGGAAGATAAAGGACTGAGGTGGAGGGGGATGAGAGAATGCAAGTACAAGAAAACAATTATAATTTTAATTTAGAAATCATCAGAAAAAAAATTTTGAAAACTCATACTTTTACTTCCCCAGGAAAAAATTAAACCAAACTTTAAGAAACGACTTGTCTTTGGCTCAGATTAAGAGGGAAACAGGTGCCGGAGAGTCCAGGGCAGTTCTGTGGGTAGATCTGGAAGGTACTCTGAAATGGGATCAAGTACTTAAATCAGCTGCTAATAACAAAGTGTTTATATCATTTTTAGGGCCATTTATTTCTTTAGAGGATAAAGGATAATAGTTTTAAATTAGGTATGTTTTATTAGAGAGGTTTGGGTATGGCTAGGCTCCATGGCCTTACCTACAAGACTCTAAAATAGCCCCCAGCTGACTTTCTGACCAAATCTCCTAAGGTCCAAGCTTACTCTATGCTTCAACACTGGCCTCTCTGCTCTTCTCAGACACCTTAAGTATGTAACTCTGCTAGTCTCTTCCACTTGCAGTTCCTTCTCTCTGGAATGCTCTTTCCTCAAATACAGTACATACAGGGCTCATTCCCTCATTTACCTCCGGTCTCTACTATATGGCCACCATATCAGTTAGGTCTTCCTTGACCACTTTATATAAAATAGCTCTCAACATTAGTCTCTATCCTTGGTCCCTGCCTTATTTTTCCTTGTGGTACTGATCATCACCTGACATAGTATTCTAAAAAAATATCCTTCAATGAAAGTAGGGACTTTATTTTATTCACTATTAAACCCACAGTGCCTAGAACAGTGCCTGTCACAAAGTATATGCTCAGTATGTATGCTGAATAAACACGTCAGTCAAAAACATGATGTTGGAAAATGGGAGTAATATGTACTTCAAAAAAGTATTTTTAGTAATTATATATATATATATATTATTCACAGTTATTCCTCAGTTTTCATAGATTCTACATTTGCAAATTCACCTATGTGCTAAAATTTATTTGTAACCCAAAATCAATACTCACAGCACTTTCATGATCCTTCACACACATGCACAGAGCAGCAAAACATTTGACTGGCCTGACATGCATATTCCTAGCTGAGGTCGAACAAGATGACACTCTGCCTTCTTGTTTCAGCTCTCGTACTGTACACAAATGTCCTTTTAGTGGGCTATGCAGTGCCCTATTTGTGCTTTTTGTTGGTGATTACACTGTTTAAAATAGCCCTCAAGTGTACTGTTGAACTGCTGGCTAGTGGTCCTAACCCAAGAAGGCTGTGCTGTGCCTTATGAAGAACATACGTGTGTTAGTTACATAAGCTCTGTTCAGACATGAGCTAACAGTGATGTTGGCGATGAATTACATGTTGATGAATCAACAGCCTATATTCAATAAAGTGTTTTTAAACAGAATAGCGGATAAAACAAGGTTATGTATTGATCAGTTGATGAAAATGTTGTGAGCAGAGGCTCACAGGAACCTAGCCCTGCATTTCCTCTAGGAGCAATGATTTCAGCATTTGCTAATTCAGTGTTTGTAGTGACTTTAAAGAATATGGTTACTGTGAATAATGAGAATTGGCTATATTTTATGTATATGTGCATAGTGACTTTTTATATACAAACTAAAGAAAGAAAAACTAAAAAATCTTCATAGCTGGTAGGAATGCACAGAACACTCTCTCTAGTCAAGAATATAATCCTTCATACAAACAGAATGGTTGACATCCATGTTAATCACGTGGTTCCGTCAATTGAAAGTGGTGGAATAGCTGAGGCCTAGTGGAAAGAATAGAAGCTTAGGAACCAGATAATCCTAAATTTAAATATTAATTGAAAGACTGACTAGTTGTGTGGGCTTTGTTAGTACTTACCTTTATGCCCCTTTATAAAATGGTGTTCATGAATATTAGATTAGATAAACCGGTAAATGTGCTAAATACAATGCCCAAATCATTTCACTTGCTTAACGAACATAACTTGCTTTGTTCTCTGTTAAACACCCAGGAAATTGCCTATAAAATTCCCAGAGGGGAAATTTGGACAATTATACCTCTTGGAGTTTGGGAAAAAAGCCACTACAAAACAGGGATGATAATCTGGATTAATTTTGTTTAGTATTATGAACTCAAAGTATATGTACACTGCTGACAAAGATACTGTCAGATTTTTGTGGCAACTATTAGGATGCTTAATAATGCTTATTATTTTGTCAACACTTTTTTTTTCCTTCCAGGAGTAAGCAGTAATGCACGAGAGAAGTTAAACAAGTAGTCATGTACATAATCACTGCACATAGAACACAAAGAGCATCTTGACTTTATTCATTTTCCTAATTGTTGTAGTGGAAAATTGAAGCCAAGCCTCACAGAACACACAGCTGTTGATAATAATGGGGCAGATAGCACATTATTAATAAAATCATTCTCCTGATTTGATAGACATACCTTATCAATTGCCAACACAACCTCTTTCCAAATTTACAATGTGATCGCCTATTTATTCCTTTCTTCAGGAAGTGCTTATTAAGTACTTCCTATGTACCAGCACTAAACTAGGTACCAGGGATACAAAGATGAATAAGAAATAGCTCCCAGCCTTTGCATTTAGTCAAAGGGTCACAGTCATCTTATACAAAGCTATATCTAGTTTTATAAAACAATATCATAGGCTTGCACATCCAATTGGACTATGAGAAAACTGCCTAGAACTGATTGCTCAGGTGGTTCAGCACTGCTGGTCTATGGTCCACACCTTCCCCATGCTGTCTGAAAGAAACCAAGAAGCACTAAGGTGGGACCTGACAGGTCTCTCCAATCAAATGGAAATGGTATATTCAATAGCCAGCTAGCCTGGTCCTAACTATATCTCAATTTTATATAAACAAGTGGCAGCTACTCCTTTGGGGGAAACTATCTCCCCAACCTTCTACCCAAAGTAAAGCTGCTATCTAAATGAGTCCCTCAATTCACAGAGCTTCCTCTAAATGCACTGACTTGTTCCACTGATACTTTGGCTAAGTAGAAACCTGATGATGTTCCTTATGCTACAGCTGCTCAATCACTCTGCTCAGTGGGCAGGACTCAAGGCCGTCCTTCTAAACCCGACCAAAACTCCCCTTGATGAGCCATGCTACATTTTTTTCTAATTCTTGGACTGTTGCCAAATGACCCAACTGTATGGTCTGCCACCTGAAAGACCACAGGTTGGTAGATTAAAGACACCTACCTCTAGGGCTTCAAACTCCGGGGAAAAGAATTGTGGCTGCTGATCAGATAGTCTGGGTTATTCCTATAGAGGCCCCCAATAAGAACCTGTTCTCTGAAGAGATCAACTGGAATCAAGACGCTGATCAATCCTGCACCAGCCAGATTACCACCATTGCCATCTGGATCCATCATCACACCAGGCACGGCACTGCATCCACCATCATAAACTGAACACACAATGAAGGACTCCATGTTTCCGATGCAGAAGTTACCACTTCATGCCAGACTTTCAACACGGGCCGAAAGTTGGCCCATTGGTGTGGTGGTACAGGAGGCCACGTTTCACTTGGTGTTTGTCAAGAACTGTGAAGGGCCTAACATGAAAACTAAAAGGTTAGCCAGTTTCCTGAGCTCCAATTTCCACCAAGTGATGCAAAGAGGGCCAAGTGACAACTGCATACACAGTGGTTCCTGTATAGGAGAAGATCACTAAGCTCAGGGAACCTGGCTATTTTATAATGGGAAATAAGCTTATCCCATGTGTATCCCAGGGATACACTGTCTGTTGGTACTTCACTGCTGTTGACACTTGCAGATTACAGTGGCACTGTTTCACTCCAACCTCAGCCAACTGATTAGGCTGATTAGTATACCTTCCAGGTGGCAACCCAGTTACGAGGGGAGCAGGAGAATCCCAAGTTAATTGTAGGTCAGTCTCCTGCAGGCTATAGTTGGATTAACATGGCCCTAGGTATAAATATAACGGCCACTGGGTTGAATATACTATTCACTCAGCTTCTTAGAGCAGCCCGCCCATCAGGGCACCGGGGAAGGAACACTTTAGATCCCTGGAGGTGGGAAAGGGGAGGAAAAATTAATGCCCCTTGATCCTTAAGCATTAGTTAAACCTTCCTGATATGAATTCATGTTTCTCCTGATGCCCACTTGCCTTGACTTATAGAGTGTACGGCAACCAAAGCCACAGCTAGTCAGCGACCCTGCCCATGTGACTGAATCAAACTAATCCAGACAAAGCTTAGCAATACATCTCAAAAAGGAGGAACAGGACCCTTTCAGTCACATGTTTTTATGTGAGGGAGAATGGGCCATAGAAATATTTCTCCATTGGCCCTATTTCCCCCTGTAATAACTGGCAATGACACCAAAGATCAGAATGTCAGTCTAAACTCCCTTGTGTGGGTCATACTGGGTAATTGACTGGCCTTACACTTATCTTGGCTGATTAAAATAAGACCTACTAGTCTTTCTTGGTGTTTATTCAAAATTGGCTGAGTCCAGGGCTCTGGGGGCACAAATAAGATCAATAGTGCGGGTTGTCCTTATCCTGCTGCTTAGAATCATATTAATAGTAGCTTTAGTTACATGTTTTATGAGACACGTTGAATGGTTTGATCTCAACCTCTGTCAGGTTAATCAGAGTGGCCAGCAAGGTAGCCAACTCATAAAAACTCACCAAAAGCCAAGACAGTGTATGTGGTAAGTAAAATAATGCCCTCCTCCAAAAGTTGTCCACGTCTTAACCCCTGGAACCTGTTACATTATATTACAAAGGGGAATTAAGGTTATAGATGAAATTAAGGTTACTAATCAGCTGACCTTAAAATAGGGAGATTATCCTGGATTATATTGTAATCAGATAATCCTTAAATGTGAAAGAAAGAGGCAGATGAGGCAATGTCAGAATTTTGTGACATGAGAAAGACTCAACCACCCACTGCTGGCTTTGAAGATGGAAAAGGCCCAAGAGCTAAGGAATGTAATAGCTTTTAGAAGCTGGAAAAGGCTAGAAAACAAGATTCTCCCCCTGAGCTTCCAGAAAGGAACACAGCCCTGCTGATAACTTGATTTTAGCCCAGCGAGATCCATTTCATACTGCTGACATCCAGAACTATAAGATAATAAATTTGTGTTGTCTTAAGCCACAAAGTTTGTGGTAATTTGTGAGAGTAATGATAAGACACTAACAGAAAGTAGGGTTCAGGGGTGGGAAAGACATTCCTCCACGAGCATCTTGCCCTCCTACAGCTCTTACAGAGGCACCAAGAATGCAAGACCCTATCCTGCCTTCACCTGGTCAGTTGCTCAGTGTTGTGTTTACAGTGAGGAACCTGGAGGGATGATGTATTAAATCTCAGGCTTGTTTACTGCTTTCTATAAATGTGGCAGATTTCCATAACTCAGTGTTCCTTACTTGTAACATATATGCACTATGTGCATAACATCTGTCTGGGCCCTATTGGCCTGCAGCACTTGGGAACAAGGGGAACCAATGCAAACATGCTGACTGATGTGCACGCTGCTTGCTGTGCTGTAACTAACACTTTCCTTTGTCTCTGATCCAGGAGTTTCATGTCTTCTGCCAGCATCCATGAAACAGCAATAGATTAATTTATTAGATTGAAAGCAGGATGAAATCTAATACCAGACCTGACACTCTGTGGCTAATCTAACAGAACACTGAGCATCCCATACTTTAATATGTAAATTTCATTCTCCAAATCGCCACAGATTAGGGGTATAGAGAAAAGCGATACAGCATTTTAAAATTCCGATAGCTGTTTTACTACTCTCCCCTTCTACCCAAGGAGCAGTATGTATAAGTGGGTAAGAGCCACTTACAAGTTCTTCTATTTATTAGCTGTGTGACCTTGGGTAAGTTATATAACTCATCTGTCAGAATGGGAATAGCAATAGCTACCTCACAAGGCTGCTGAGATACTAAATGAGTTAATACATGTGAACTGATTAGAAGGGGCTGGCACACAGTAGCACTCAATGAATTTTAAATGTTTTTATTACTAACTGCACTTCAGTGGGAATTGATCAGGACTGGTGAGCATCTAAGGGGTGGGAAAGAAGGAACAACTGCCCTTCTGGTCCCAAACCTCTCACTATAACAATTCCTTCATAACAAATAAGGACTGCACGTAATATAAAATAATGCTTTTATATGAGTTATTTAAGGGGAAGGTATAGAATATTGAGAATTGCATTTTAAATGGAAATCATTCAAGATAAATCTCAAAAGCAGAATTTATTCAAGAAATCTGCCTCTGTATTTCTGTTATGTAGTTTTCAGTGCATTTGAGTAAAAGAAATCTGATTAACACTATAATTTAATTTAGTTAAAGGAGCTGTAATACTCTAAAACTATTGTTATAAGGAGATTTATTCACAGAAGTAAATAAAAAAGTATGAAGCTGATAAAATGACTACATAAGCCATTTTACAAGAGGGATATATTTTTCCTTCTTTTCAATGAATGTTTAAAGCTCTCCTTCAAGCTCTTGGTAAATCTATTGATCTGTGAAACACAGTGCACTCCAGGGAGGCAATTCAGTTGACATTATATATCAAATGATGAGATGAATAATGATCATACCATTTGGTAATTAAACGTCTTACAAACCTTTTAACTGATTGAACGTCAAAAAAGTCAAATGAGGTCAAACATATTGTATTTTTTCATTCTCATATTAATGATATAAACAATAGTGTTAAAAGATATACAGAATAAGAGGGCATAACAAAAATTACATTAAAATATTTCAAGATAAAATTTATATGAGGTATCTAGCTTACTATTGACTATATATGTATTGTGTCTTCTTTTTAGCTTGCAGAATTGTTTTCTATTCTTAAATGTTTTGCTTTTAAAGTCATTACTGAAACATTCCAAACCACTTCTTTAGATGTGCAAAGGAGAACATGTGGGAAATGTTAACTATAATCAGTAAAGACAAAGTATCACTGAGAGAACATGGATTTTAGAGAAAGAATAGAAATCCTCTGAATCTCAAATTACAAGATTTTCATGTACAAACTCTATTTTAAACATAACAAGAAAGGGTACTTTCAAGAAAATTTGCACATTTTATTTATTCTCCAGTCCAACATTGAGCCCCGCCGAAAAAGACACACACACTATCCTCCCAGTGGTTGATTACTGAAGAGTTAAAGATGTAAAAATTAGAAACCCATATTAATTAAAGACCTGTAGAAGCTAAAGTGTTTGTTAAAGGCTAATTTCTGTCATGAATACTAGGTCACTTACATTACAGTATCATTAACCAACAATCCCATAGTGAGAGATTTTAAAAATTTAAAGTAGACCCATATGCCTCTTTGTTAACATACAAAGTAAAATGTAGCTATTCACTGTATCTAGTTACATTTACCTAATAAAGTTATCTAATTACAATTGCATTTAAAGTACTTCTGTTTAATATCCAGCACCATATTTATTTTGATAACTTTAAAATTGTTAAGCAGAGTTTTATTAAGGTATTCAATACATTTATGATAAAAGCTATAGCTCTTGGAGAAAAGGGAACCCTCCTACACTGCTGGTGGGAATGTAAATTGATATAGCCACTATGGAGAACAGTATGGAGGTTCCTTGAAAAACTAAAAATAAAGCTACCATCTGATCCAGCAATCCCACTCCTGGGCATATATCCCAAGAAAACCATAATTCAAAAAGATACATGTACCCCAATGTTCATTGTAGCATTATTTACAATAGCCAAGACACAGAAGCAACCTAAATGTCCATTGACAAAGGAATGGATAAAGAAGATGTGGTACATACATACAATGGAATATTACTCAGCCATAAAAAAGAATGAAATAATGCCATTTGCAGCAACATGTATGGACCTACAGATTGTCGTACTGAGTCAACTAAGTCAAACAGAGAAAGACAAATATCATATGATATCACTTACATGTGGAATCTAATAAAATGGTACAAATGAACCTATTTACAAAACAAATAAAGTCACAGATATAGAAGACAAACTTATGGTTACCAAGGGGGAAAGGGGGTGGGAAGGGATAAATTGGGAGATTGGGATTGACATATACACACTACTATATATAAAATAGGTAACTAATAAGAACCTACTGCATAGCACAGGGAACTCTACTCAATACTCTGTAATGACCTATAAGGGAATAGAATCTAAAAAAAGTGAATATATGTATGTGTATAATTGATTCACTTTGCTATACAGCAGAAACTAACACAACATTGTAAATCAAGTATACTCCAATAAAAATTAATTTAAAAAAAGAAATATTACAAAGGGTAAAAAGACTTAACATGGAAAGATCTCACAAAAATTCATAAAAATACTATGGTTTCAAAATATAAATAAAAGTATGTACAACTAAAAATAAGAAATGCTTATTTGACACAAAAAAGCTGTAGCTCTAAAATACAAAATAAATAATTGAATAAAATACTGTATGCTTTCCTCATTCTTGTAGCATCAATCTATTTATGCCATCAATGTTCTACTTTTACATGCTTTAATTAAAATTAGCTTATATTGTAAGTTATTGATCATAATGGTTCATAAAGTTTTCAACTGTTCAACATGGGCAGTTAAGAAACTAAATAATTTGTCCAAAATTTTGAGATGAAAAGTATACTTTCAAAAAGATAGAGAGATACTAGTTTCAGATTTCTAAGACATACAACAAATAGGAAAGGGTGCCCAGATTAAGGAAACATAAAAGAAAGGTAAAAAAATGATCCAAAAGAAGAGAGAGAAGGGCGGCACATGGGATCCTCCCGGACCGGGGCACGAACCCGCGTCCCCTGCATCGGCAGGCGGACTCCCAACCACTGCGCCACCAGGGAAGCCCCAGGGAATACATTTCTACCATCAAAATTCTGTACATTGTGACTGTAAAAACGTATATTGTCATTTCTCTGAATGATTCACATTTGCATATGTGCAAATGTGTGCTCTACCAACCACTGTAACAACATGGAAATTCCTAAAGAGCATTTAAATTAGCTAACAAAGATCAAAATATGAAATAATGTGCCAAAGAGCAGTCAATAAATATGTTAAGTAATCATGATGGTAATTGAAATCCACAGTTACAATTCAGTAAGAGTAAGTTATGGATCAACTTCTGCTAATCACCAGCCTCAGAAGCTTACCTCTGCTTTCTATCACACAATTCACAAAAGCTTAACTTCTCAAATATTGCCATTTGGTGATGAGTGATACTTCCACCCTTTTAATTACCTTCCATGAGCTGACTAAAAAATCAGGCAGATGCCCACAGAGAATTACACAAATGCCAAGTGCTAGAGATCAGGGAAAATACCCATCCTTTGGGATGTTGATCAGAACTTGAGATGCAATGGACTCATCTACGAGGTAAGTCCTTCTGCACAAACACTCTTAGAGGGTTTCTCCAAGATAGGCTGACAAAAATAAGATGACTTTATTTTACAGAACTACAAAAGGTGATACTTAGAAGAGATCATAGAAGTCTAGTGCAGAATGCCTTTTTAGAAATCATTTTTCACCCATAAATCATAGATCTGAACTTCAGACAGATAAGCAGGCTGTTTAAGTTCATAAATAGCAGCAGAGACAAAGAACAAGTCGGATCTCTCAACACTGAAACCAGAGCTGCCCAGCAGGGACCATATTGCTTTCTAAGGAGAGTTTTGGAAATTTGTGGGGGAACAAATTTTTCGTTGGAACAATTTGAGACATTGCTATCAAGTGTGGACAGGGGTTTTGTTAGTCATCCTGCAATAATGAAGAATGCTATTGTATCTTGCGAGACTTTCTAAAAATTCATAGAAATTAAAAACTTGTGACTAGATCTAATCTTATTTCATATATATAGTCTAAAATATTTTTCGTGTTTTTAATATATACTCAGCCAGGATACTGTATATCAAGGTAATATTTATTTTCTTCAGAACTTGTCTAATTTTTATCATTTTGGGAAACAGCACTAATAATGGCTCATGTATCACTATATTTTTAGCTGTCATATTTATAGTTAGTCTATAAGTAGGGCATTACATGATTACTTCATAAGATCTTCTAATTTAGTCATGCCGAATAATTTACATTTTATACTACATTGGTTTTTAAAAATTATATATCAACATATCTAAGAATTTCATTTCATATTAATAAAGGGAAAATACAAAATATTTGCTATAAACAGTGGACTTATGTCTCATGGGGCTAAGAAACACTCGGCCTAGTCATTTCCTCTTAGGATTAATTCTAAATTAGCTTACACAGTGGAAAGAGGTGTATTTCAGGTTTTACAAATGACAGTTCTACAAGATAAGTCACTGAGTAGTTAACATCTAGGTTTTTTTGTAGAAGTGTACAGGTATCAAGGAAAAAAGTCTTGTAAAATTCCAATTTCTAAAGGCTCTGGAGCCATGTGATTCACAACATCATTGTCTTTAAAGGTGTTAAAATTCTGAGCAAAAATACAAACAAGGGTATGTTAAATCTCTATTACTCAGAACTGTTGAGCAATGGGACACCTGGCTAATGGTATATAGCAGAAAATTATGCATTCATTAGAGAACTGCAACTGGTTGAGAAGTTTAAAATTGTTTTTCTATTTTAAGGTTTTTTCCTTATTTCAAGAAAAAATACATGCTCAATGAACAAAGTTTAAAACATACAAAAAAGTATAAATGAGAAAATGAAAATCTTATAACTAACTCCCGGAAATAACCACTGATAATATTTTGGGCTGTATATATATATATATATATATATATATATATATATATTCACATATATATGTATTATATAGAATATATACATATTTCTAGTAATTTTCCTGTGAAAAATTAAGGAGTTTAAGCAAAACTTACATGCTATTGAAACAGTGTTTTGTAACTTGCATTACTGACTTACCTAAATATTCTAGGTTATTCTGCTGTTTATTTATGCTATAATTTATTTAACCAGTTTCCTTTCCCATGGTTACTTAGGATGATTCCTCATCTGTGATGTGAGAAAACATAAGAATCTATATATCTAATCACCTAATTCATAATAGGACAACAATAAGTTGAACCAGAGAAGCAGCTATCTTCAGATGAGAAAAAAAAGGTAGTTTAAATCTCTTTTCCACTCCCTTCAAAATCCCACCAAAAGTGAAGTGTTACCTGTGTGTGCATGTGTATGTGTGTGTGTGTGTGTGGGTGGGTGTTTGCAGGGATAGATTCTAGAAAAATTGGAATAAGCCTTACTGTAAGAAAACTCCCCAGAAACTAGGAACATTTCTGTGCCAACCTAGAAGTGTAAATGGCTACTGTGTAATCCTTTGATTTTCTTAAATTATTTTTAGAAGACAAAAGACATAGAAACCACTTTTCTATCATTTTAATAACCTTTCTGAACTCTTGGGAGATAAACTTCCATCCCTGTTTTTCCCCTTACGCTCCTTAGTCCTCTTGCCTAAGCCCACCCTGTATTATGCAAATAGATTCCTATAGAGTGAAAGTCCGGTTAGGGTCCAACTCCTCAAATAATGATTAAAATGAGTATATCAGAATATTTACAGCTTCAAGTAACAAAAAAACTAAACAATAAAGGATTAAGTAGAATAGAAAGTTACTATCTCACTTGGTCAAGAGGTAAAAAGGGCTCCAGATATAGTAAATTAATTAATCAAATATCAAATGCATTTATTTATATAAGTTTAATGAAGTTATCTAACATTATTTAATATTTTAATTTAATAATATAATATAAATTAAAAATTCTTGGCAAAAAAAAAAAAAAATTCTTGGCTAGGGAATAGAATTATCATAATTGGCCTAAACTAGTCAGTATCCACACATTGGAACTGGGGATAGGGTCAGTTTCCCATGAAGTATATGCTATGCGGAGTAATGACGTATATCTCAACAACATCAGGGTTCTGGTAACAGAGAAAGGATGTTCAAGCAACAACCAGTAGTGTCTACTTCAAGCAAAGTGACTATACGTCTTCACCTAAGACAACTCCAAGGCACACCTGTTGTCTAGGGTAACTAATAATATTAATAATAATAATTCTCTCAAAAATGTCCTGGATGATGTATAATACAGCTGTCTAGCTACTAGTTGTATATTTTTAAGATTTCAGAATTAACTTCTAACGTATCTTTGTTACAATTATAAAGGAAAATTGCTAAACCTACAGTGAAAATAAAAATAAGGTTTCAGGATGCATAGTCAGCCTAATAAAATTTTAGAGTAATTATGAAGCAATCCCTTTATATTGACTGAGACACTCATTACAACTCATTCTCACCAACTTCTTAAACAGATTTTATGGATTCTTACTAATATTTTCATACCTTAGTCCATGTTTTTCCATTTGAAAGAAGTGCTTTATTTAAAAATATATTCTATAATTCAGAAGTTAACTCATTTGGATTGTGCTAGCCTCCAAGCATTTAATATACAGAACTATAAACTGCATCCGGCTTCCCTGGTGGCGCAGTGGTTGAGAGTCCGCCTGCCGATGCAGGGGACCCGGGTTCGTGCCCCGGTCCGGGAGGATCCCACATACTGCGGAGAGGCTAGGCCCATGAGCCATGGCCGCTGAGTCTGCGCGTCTGGAGCCTGTGCTCCGCAACGGCAGAGGCCACAACAGTGAGAGGCCCGCGTACCGGAAAAAACAAAAAAGAAAAAAAAAACAAAAAAAAAACTGCATCATAAACCTCTTTATGCTTAAATACACACTGCGTTTTGGGCCATAAGTAAGAACCACAAGAGAAGAAGGGCTATTCAACAGTCCTGGGCAACAGAGCATTAAAGGGCTTTGGACCTAGTCTGCCTTAGCTCATATCCTAGTTCTGCCACACATGAACTGTGCAACTCTCTGGGCCCCACTCCTTCCCCTGTAAAATGGGGACAATAACGGTCTCTACCTCAGAAGTATCTAACTCATAGGTTGTGAGAATTAAAAGAGTTAATACTGGTGAATCTTAGAAGAGTACCAGTACTAAATAATTTAAATGTCAGCTATCATCATCATCATCATCATCATCATCATCATCATCATCATCATCCCCATCATCCCCATCATCATCATGTGGAGCTCAGGCTGCTGTCTGAGGGACCAGATTCTAATGCTAGAAGGACACATACAATCTCAAAACTAGCAATGTAAAGAGACAATAAAGTATTATGAAAAGTAGAATTAAGTGCAAAGGAACAAGGGGTGACCAGAGAGAAAAAAAGTAGGGTATAAAGAAATCAAGGGTAGGATCAGAAACAGACACACTAAATGCACCTCTTTACTACAAGTTCCTCTCATTTTCAGTTTGGCATGTTGCTAAATGTCTAGAATATATTTATAAGGGACTAAGGCTTCTCAGAGTCTCAGTGTAATGCTCTCCTCATTTCAAGAAAACTTCTTTACACATGATTTTCTGAAGGCAAGTTCACAATGAAAACCAAAATGTCAAAGCAGATAAATGGTTTGAGTCCAGAGTAAATGAGATGCAGTTCTGGAGAGAGGAATGAACTTTAACATTACTGGTTAATCAGAGAGAAATATGTACAGACTAGAACAATGAAGAAAACAAATATAAAATGTAAGGGCACTAGAACACTAGGAATATAAAATTATTTAATAAATATTGGGTAGCTGATTATACTTATAGCCTTGCTACATGAGGAAAACTGAAATGTAGTAACGTCTCTTTGAGTTCACTCACAAGAGAACATGAAGCATGTTTATTCCATTCAGGCTTGCATGCTCTCAGAGTCACCCTGAACCTTACTGAACCCTATGGAGGAAAAAGGGTCACATTTATGGTTAAGAATCAAGCAGTTATTAACTGATAATATTACTTAAGAGGTCAAAAAAGAGTGTCAAAGATTTCTTTAAGATGGCTCATTGCTAATATGAGAGTGTCACGTATGCTTTACATCTAACTGATGACAGTTGAAATCATTATGGCATAAATAGTTCATAGTTGTGAGAACTGATAAAACTACTGGGTACCCAGAGACAAGAAAACATGTATTTAATGACTATAACTAAAATTAAGCATGAATCATTACCTGAGAAATAAATGAATAAAATATATTAGCAGATTTTTTTAAAATGAACTAAATATTTAAGAGGGTATAAACTGAAGTTATCTTGAATTTGGAGAAGCCACAAGAGAAATTACAGAAGAAATTATTAACGTGACAGATTCTTTATAACGTGGAAGAGAAATGCTGTCTTTAATTAGCAAGTTCAGAAACTTTTCTAACAAAACCCTTTTATTGATTTTTCTTCTATAAATATTTACTTTTAATCTGACCCAGGCAATCAAATAACAGATCTTCATTTCCCTGCATCAGTCTTTCCACACATTTTCACACAGGTGCTCAGATCCTTGTATTTTACAAATTAAATATGTCAATACATGTTATCATGGCATCATATGCTACTGTCATCAAAATCTCATAGAACTCCAGATGCTAAGGTCACTGTAACTTCTTTATTCCTCCTCAAGATTATTTCAGATGATAATATATACAAAATAAATATTTTAAAATTCTTCATATAAATCTAACACTTGTATTCAAAAAAGAAAAAAAAAATCACAGGACAGTGTCCAAAAAAGGGTGTTTTCATGTGAACACATATTTTTAATTAATGAATAAAACACTCAAGTTCACTAGCATCTTTTAGTAGACTAAGGTTTACGGTTATTTTCCAACCTTATGAATCTAGAGTGCGCTTTGGCAAATCCATTCGTGTTGTTTATTAAACTCTCTGAGGCTACTGATCCATGCATTTAAGTGTCAGAAAAAGACAAAGAAAAAATCATCACAGTATTGTAGTCTCAAAAGTTCTTATCCATATTACTTTCATGCAGAGGACCCACTGTTTAAGACCAAAAATAAAATGGCAATTGAGACTTATGCTTAACATTTAATTGTATGGACAAGAATGAATATTTAGGCCCAATATAACAAGAATATTTTTCCCTTGATATACTGAACATGAGAAGTATTCACATCTGTTTCACTGCTTTGCCTTCTTCATGGGCTTAAACCTGCCAAATTATTCCATTTGATTTCAGAGAATTCTCATACGGCAATCTATTTTATTTACTTTATCTTCAATAAAATGGTTCAGTGAGCATTAGCAACTCTGAAACACAGGTTTCAATCAGTCTTCAGGCAAAGGCGTCAATCTATATTAGACCTACTGTGCTCTGAGTTGCAGCTAGAAAGTTGGATAAGGCAGAGCAATGGCAAAAATGTGAGCGAGGCCTAATAAAGGCACAGTGAAGAGAAAGAAAACTCTCCCCAGCCTATCACAAGCATCGCTTACACAATACCAGGTGCTGGGTTCAACACATGAAGAACTCCTTCATAAGGCTGACAGCTAAAAGGAGGCTTCAGACTCTAACTTTATTTTATATGACACCTACTATTACACCAGAGTAATAGTCCTCTGTACTCCAGCAGCCAGTAGTAAAAACTTGAAATGCCAACAGTTAAAAATGAAGTTTCATACTCACCCCTCGGATATTATAGAGGGGAAAAAAACCCTAAAAACACTCAAACTGCATAGCATTTCTTCTGTAACATTTTTACGCCATCACTAATACAACAGTAGTTTCAGTGGACCCTTCCTTACAGATTTGTATGACATTTTAAATATAGCCGCTGGATTAGATTTTAACCACAAAACAGTCAGTACGTTTGAGCAACAACTCATTTTGGAAAATGATATCATTAAAGACTAATTCCAAGAAATGTGGGGCAGTCCTGTTAGATACCGTGAAAATGTCTCCCAAAGTACAGACTTTGTAATAAGTGATGCTGGTTCATATTTGATATGGGCTGTAAAAAGCAGATTATTGTAATGGTGTTCTTCCCAGCAAATAAGACCATTACAAAAGTACTTAATGTTCAGTTGAATTGAAAAGCAGGCCAGTTAAAAATCCATATTTTGCTATTTTGTATAATGGTATCAAAAATTTGACTAGTGGATCACACCAACCCACAAATTTAAAACAATAAATGTAAACTCTCTTTTTTATAGGAACAAATTTCCATTTTTTTCCTTTTTTTTTAATATAATGCTGTATTTTTGCCCAGGTTCTATCATCACAGTATAATCAATAGGAGGAAAATTTCGAATGACGGTTTAATGTGAATTTATACAAGAATGTTGTTCTATTACTTGCTGATACATACTTCTCAACTCATTTTTCTGGAGACCAAATGTATTCTTCTTCTAATTTTACATTTCAAAGTACAGCACCCCAATTATGTGTACATATATCTAGATGCTTTCGTGTAATGCTATTCCTTACAACTCTATAAGGACATTAAAGGAGAAGAATGGAAAACTAGCATGACAGATTAGTAGAATAGATTCTTGAAACTCAGATTCTGTAAAGGTAAGAGTGTTTTTAACTATTCCAAACAGCTCTTCTGTAAGAAAACCAGTACCAGACCAGCACCCAGACCTACCCAGACCAACCCAGGAAGCATGACTCTCCAACACTAATGTGATCGATGAACAAGAGACTAAAAGTGGCCTCTGCGTATTATAAAATCAGTATTCCAGGTGAAACCTAAACATTTCACATTTTCTTCTCACTTGGCTCACTTTCTTATAAACATGCATGCCTACCCCATTACATTTACTTTAGAGACCACATATTCAGTATACCATTAATCCTTGTATTCCCTGCAAAGTCCAGGCCAGTAATGAAATTAGTGGAAATAATTTTTAGGGGTAATATAATATTAAATGTATTAATTATCTACTGCTACATAACAAATTACCTCCAAATTTAGCAGGTTTTGACAAAAAAATACATTTATTATGTCACATTTTCTGAGGATCAGGAATCCAGGAGAAGTTCGGCTGGGTGGCTTAGGCTCAGGGTTCCTCAAGAAGATGCAGGGTATTGCCAGTTCCTCCATGTCTATTGGCAAGAGGGCATAGATCCTCACCACGTGAACCTCTCCAAGGCAACTAGCCTCCCCCAGAACAGGTCACGAGACTGAGAGTGAGAGACAGAGTGAAAGAAAGAGAGGGAGAAAGGGAAGGAGGGAGGAAGGAAGGGAAGAAGGAAAGGAGAGAGAGAAAAAAAGGGAAGGAGAGAGGGAGGGAAGGAGGAAGGGAGAGAGAGTGAAAGAGAGAAAGAAGGAAGGGAGGGAAAGAGGGAGGAAGGGAAGGAAAGAGGAAGGAAGAGAGAGAAAGAGAGGGAGAAAGGGGAGGAGGAAGAAAGGGAGGGAAGGAGGAAGGGGGAGAGGGAGGGAGGGAGGGTGGGAGAGAGAGAGCGAGAGAGCGAGGAAGAAACAGAGAGAAACAGAAACAAGTAAGAACACCCGAAACAGATGTCCTAATATCTTGTATAACCCAATCTGAAAAGCAAAACCCCATCACTTGTACCATATTCTATTCTATCAGCAAGAATGAGCAACTCTGGTAAATGTGGGAGGGAAAAATACAGTTGTAAGAAAACTAGGAGAAGAGGATCATTAAGGTCCATTTTAGAGGCTGCCTACCACAGCCCAGCCTCTGGACAATAAACATTCACATTCTTCCCATGTGCAATCAGTTCCAAATACGTAAGTTGTACTGGATTCCTAAAGGTCATTTAAGGGTTGATTGAGGTACACTTCAGATTACTGAGTCAGTGTAAGAGTGGATAATTTATAAAGAACATCCTTTGAAATATGATCCTCAAATCAACCACTGTTCTGAATCAAGGAGGTATTTCATATATTTAGAGAATATTTTTTAAGATGCTATTTTGTGCAAGGCTACAGGAAATACACACATGATATTATGCAGAAAAAGTCCTGGGTTGCCTAAAAAGGAGGAAAGAACAAGGAAGTATGTAATGGAAGAAGTAGAGATGTAAATGTGCTTTACAGGCATGGAGAAAGGGAAAGAAACAGTAGGGTATGCATTGACAAAGATGTGGGCAAGTGTAAGGCACGTAGTTCAAGGTATACATATCAGTGTTATGGGGAGGAAATGTCGGATACTGGGGTTTTGTCAGATCCTGGAGAGTATTAAATACCAAGGCAGGCTGTTTTAGTCTGGTGGTTAGCCAGCTTAAAATAATGGATCAGTATTAGGCAGGGAGGAATGGCCTGTTAGGATTTATACTGTGAACATAACTGAGAATAAAATTTTACAGTTAGTGACAATATTCCTTTTTTATTAAATCTTACATAATTGTAAAAAACCCTAAAATAATAGGTTAAATGGATTTTAAATTAAGAAATTCAACATGCTGTGGCAGACAGACTCTAGTGTGGTCCCCACATTCATGCCCTGTATAATTCCCTCTCCTTGCATGTAGGCAGGACTGTGACTTGCTTCTAACTAATAGAATATGGCAAAGCTTATGGGATGTTATTTCAATGGTTATGTTAATACATATACACACACATACATATATGGCTCCATTTTGCTAGCATTTAGTAGGAACTCTCCTACTGACTTTAAAGAAGCAAGCAACTATGATGTGAACTGCATATGGAGCGGGCCACATGGCTGGGAACTGTGGATAACCTCTAGGACCTGAGGATCTCAGTCCTACAAATGCAATGAACTAGATTCGGCCAAAGCCCAGTAAGTTTGGAAGAGGATCCTGAACTCCAAATGAAAATGCAGCCTGGCCAATATTTTGAGTAGCCTTGTAAGATCCTGAGCTAAGCCATGCCTGGACTCCTGACCTGTGGAAACTGTTAAGATAATAAATGTATGTCGTTTTAAGCTTTAAAATATGTAACATCTTATATAGCAATCAAAAACTAATACACATGCTAATCAAATCACAGAATGTACATTTACAAATTAGTTCCTTTTTACCATTTCATGGACCAAAGTTAGAATGGTATTCTGGGTATACTGACCAGGTGGCCTGGATAATACAGTCAAACTTTGAGATTAATATAATGGAGAACAAAACAACAGCTAACTTTAAAAAAAAAAAATGCTTACTATGGCCTTCATATGTATTCAAACATTTAGTCCTCAAATCGATTCTATAAAGTAGGTATTACTATCTCTTTTTTCCAGATTCAGAAATTAAGTGTTAGAGAGTTAAATGACTTGTCCAAGGTTTCACATACGGTAGGTTTGTTTTGGAACCATAATTCAAATCTAGGCAATCTGATTTCCAAGCTTACATTCTCAACAGCTACACTCTATAGCCTCTTTGTTTACAGTCTTATTCACTCTGTTTCATTTTGCCAAGAAATGTATGCACACCATGTATTTGAACACTTGCCCAGCCCCTCCTAGGCCAAATCATCTTCCTGTACAGTTCATTTACTTTTCAATAATTTTAAAATTAGAGCAAATATTTTGTCAGGTATGATGCCTAATTTTTAGCAAGTATTTATGAAACTTACAGCAATTTTCTATATGAAACTTACAGCAATTTTCTCTAAGTATATGAATGAAGTTTATTTCTACTCCACTGAAATAACTAAAACTGATCTTTTATTTGGATTTAATATTCTTACAATAGAAACTCTGGAAATAATTGTAAATATCATGAAGTAAAATATACATATACACACTCAACTAACCATTTACCCATATACACAAACACTCTCAGTTGGAAGTTGTGCGAAATATTTTAGTTCCCGTTTCAGAAGTATAACCTAGGTCAGGTTCTGTAACCTCTCTGAGAGGTAAAATGGGTATAATTGTTCGAAAATAGGAAGATTCAACTGAGTATTTACTTTAGGGATTTCTGGGGGAAAGGAACAGAGGAGTGGTAAGGGAAGAAGAAAATTAGTATTTCTTGAAAATGGCTATGTATTTTCATACATACACAATTACGTACCCTTCTGGGAAAAAGACTCTCTATTTTCTAAAAGTCATTTCTTTCATGGTTCCATGATGTTCACTGTCAGGCAACTCTTACTTATAAACCTAAAATCCCCCGGCTATTACTAAAACAAATGTCCTGTTACTACTCAACAAATGAGAATTTAAATATAAAAGGTCTTACAAAGATGAGATATATCAACATAACCATTGTCTAAAGTAAGCATAAATCACTAACTCAGAAAAAAGAAAGATTGAGCATAAGCAGGTATGGGTTCTAATAACACTTAACAGTTCATTATTAGCTATAAGATCACAACAAGCTATACTACTTTTTCCAAGTCATTGAAATTCTTTGTCTTTTAGTTTCTCCACTTACTAAACAATGACTAATAAGGTCAACCTTACTTACATCATAAGCAATGCAAGAGTAAAATTAATAAGTTTAATTAAAGAGCAAAATGAAGTAAAAAGTTGCCAAAGTGTTTCAAAAATCTTACATGCTAAATAAATGCGGAATCGTTTTGCTTGTATGTCTGACAAAATTATAAAGTTGGTACAAAACAAGAAAAATTCCATAGGCAAAACAGTACCTGAGAAATAATTGACTATACAATTCAAGCACATTGACAAAAATCTCTCAGGGAAGATATGGAGTCTCTATCTAGAGAAAGTTTTAGAAAAGGTTAGAGCAATGCAGTCATCACAGTGAGGATCCTGAGACCTGTCCTATGCTTATGGTGAACCCCTTGATAAAGAATTCTGGTGAGGATCCTGAGACACTTCCTACACTTATGGCGAACCCGCCTGATAAAGAATTCTGGGGTGGAATGGGCAAGAAAAACAAAGAAATCTGAAGAAGTCAGGGCACCAGGGTTCCCCTCTCTTTGGGGGTAAAGACTGGAGAGAAAAATGATGTAAACTCATCAAGAATTTCTTTCAGTTTTCTTTTTATAAGCATATTATTACAGATTTGGCCACCTATAACACACTGCTTGATTGATACCATAGTCAAGAATGACACTGAAAAACTAATTTCACAGAAACTTTATAGAGTAAGGGTGGGAGATAAAGTCTGCATTTCTTGGAAATGCAATTCATGCTGTCTTTGTGGTCCTTATTTTGTACCAAACAATGGATTTAAAGTTATCTAAATTGACATTGTAAATACCAAGGAAAACTACCATTAGATTCAAAGAAGTATAACATTAAAAAGTAAACAAGTGCTTTCTAAACAGCTGACTTGCTAGGTCTCAAAAAGTTTATTTAAGAAAATCAAACTTTCAAGAAAAAATCATGACTAGTATTCTACTCTTTAGTTGCTGACATTTCTAGATCCTCCCAAAAACCTCAATATCACCTGGGCCTTAATAAAATAATATTGAAAACATCAGTATAAAAGGTCAGCAGAATGGTAACAGAAAATACTCCAAACACTTTTCTTGTCTAGTCATTTCCTTTCAGTATTTCAAAACCAGATTCACATTCCACGTAAATTTGTGTTAATTTTCAAAAACCAAAGTGAGACCAGTTTTAAAAGGAAGAAGGAGCACAGCAAGGCGTGAAACGAAAAACCCAAGAGAAGAGACAGTGGTAAAAACTCCTATTGCCATCCTTGATATGTCTCTACGGTTCACTGACAATTTTTTTAACCTTTGGGCAAAGATATTTAACCCAAAAATTAAAGGACAAAATAAGTATCAGAAAAACAAAAATAAGCACAACGAACAAAAGAGACTTATCACCGAAAGATTACTTACCTATTTCTTCCAGATCTTCCACAAGACTTTCGAGTCAACCTTGATATGGAGCCCTAGGTAAATTCAATCCCAGCATCACATTAGAGTAGCCCTGTTAACAGAGACAAATAATTGTCACTGCTTTGAAAATTAAGTTTGCATTTATGTCCCAATTAGTTCCATGACTTCATAGAACATAAAACACATTCAAGCATAATGCATTCATTGCTTTGTGAATCTTCAAACGCGCATAAAATTACTTTTCTACATTTTAATTTAGAGAACTTTAAATCCATTGTTTGGTACAAGGCAAAGACCGCAGAAGCAGCACTAGATACATTTCTAAGAAATGCAGATTTTACTTCCGACTCTTACATTGATTTGCCAAGTTTAAACTTTTGATGATTAAATTTTGCAATTTATAGAATAAAATCATTTATGTCTCAAGGTTCCCAACCGAAAACATGGCTGATTTCAACTGCCTCTTCAGCACATACTTAATGAGCTTTGTAGGCCTTTCCACAATTAACCAATTGGTAGTAAGCATTTTCTCCTTATAATCACAATGTAAGGGTATTACACTAATACTTATTTGAATTTATATTTTCCATACCCATTTCCTATTTAACCACTCTCTTTTCTAGTCTCTTACTTCTTTAATCTGAATGATTTAGCCCATACATTTCTTAGGCTAAAATAAATGTTCTGAAGGTCCAACAACATGATAGGACTTAGTGTATAGATAGCAAATGGACTTCGACTCATAAAACAACTCTGACTGACTGGTAGGGACCACACGAAAAGCTGTAGGGAGACTAAATCTAAGTCTACTACAGGAAAGAGTACTGTGTTCAATTAGCAATGTCTGCCACAGGCATTGAAAATGATGAATGACATCATATGCCATATCTGTTGAACATTTAGGCATTTCAGTAATTTTATTTAAATCATGTCCAAACACTTTTGGCTAAAAATCCTTTCTTCCAATGCAATCTTAGTGAGAGATCAATTAATTAAACAGGTAGAAACGAAACATTCTGGTTGAATCAGGACCCCAAATACTCAGTTCCACCACTATTCTCTCCCCAGTTTCCCTGGAAGTATTCCACGAAGCTTTAGTTATACCACAAAGCATAACTTGAAATCACTGTTTTAGTTAATCTTAAGTATTAGGTAACTCAAAGTCACAGAAATGTAGGTAATTCAAACTCCTGTTGTTAACATTCTAGCATTCTTCCTCTATTGCTTCTGTTCTCTATATTTCTCTCAATGACAAAATTTTGCATAGGAGCAGGCTCCACCCTTGACTTTCCTTGTGTTAATCTTTCTTCCATAATTATTTCTTGCCTGCTATATGCCACCAAAAGATTTCTTATTAAAATATAGCCGTCTAAATTATTTCCTAACTCCATATTGGCTTATTTTCCCCCTTCCTGTATTCATGGATATCAATTTTTCCTAAATCAATCTATAAGTTCTAGATTTTTAAAGAAAACCTAAAAACACATTTTAAAGTATATGCTATAAAAGGTCTATCATTATCAAAGTTAAATTAAAAAATGAAGGGCAAAGAGAAGGAACCCACTCTACCAAACGTTAGGATACACTACAAGGCCGGAAACAGACACTGAGATATAGAGTTCAGAAATAAATCCACATATCAATGCTACCTTTATGTATGATAAGGATGATATCAAAAGTAAAAGAAAAGGTTGCTATTGACTTATTGTATGGAGAAAGAAAAATAGTCTCAGAATATGGCAAAAAGTAAACTTAGCTCCTTATTTCACACCATATACAAATTTGGATTCCACCTAGATTAAAGAGTTTTAAATGTGAAAGTTATCTTTTCAAAGCTAATAGAAAATATTTAGGCGAGTCTTTCTGAGAATTAGAAGTAAAAAGCAATTCTGAAACAAGACCCAAAAAGCATAAATAATGAGGCATAAAATTGATGGATTTGGCTAAGTCAAAATGAAAATTTTTCAGTGAATAATACCATAGGTAAATTTCACAGATAAACTGAGAGAAGACCTAACACAAACAAGGAATCAATATTAGAATAAATACTCAGAAGAAGCTAATAGAAAAATAAGCACAATACTTAAAACGGTATACTTTCTTATAAGGGGAAGACAGAATAGCTCTCAAGTATAGTTTAAAATGCTCAAAATCACTTGTTATCAAGAAGATGCAAATTAAAAACCAATGAGACACCACTTGTCATCAGAATAGCATAAATTTGAATGCTGGGTTCTACCCAGTGTTGGCAAGAATGCAGAAAGACGAGCACTCTCTTGTTTACTGCTGATGGAAGCATAAACAATACAGCTATTCTTAAAAGCAATCTGGAAAACCTAAAATGTCAACCTGTTTTTTATGGACCCAAAACACCCTGTGCTGAGCTCTAGTATAGCATATATCAGCTTAGTTTTAATTTCACTTTTGTATTGACATGTCTTTCTCTCCCACTAGTTTCTCCATTTTCATTAATCAAAATTAATGTTGAAAACTGATAAATCAAGAAATGGCAATAAGAATATCATTTAAAACTACGGATGTAAACACCAGAAACGTGTTGCTTCTGTATAGCTGGACTGGGCAGTGGGAAGGTACAAGGCAGAGGTCTGCTATTTTTCATTATAATACATAAGCCTTCTGTTTTATTTGATTTTTTTAACTCTGTACATGTATTTCTTTGACCAAAGTCAATTTTAAATACAAAAGAAAAAGCAAGAAGCTAATTTTAAAAATAAACAAAGAACATATCATCATTGCAGCATACAGATTTTATTTTAATAAGCATATATTATTTTAGTAACTTAAACCTCAAGAAAAAAACAAAACATGTCACAGAGTATTGATCACAGTGATCATAATGACCACTTAATTATACACCAAATGATAACTTAAGAATCAAATGATCACTTAACTGGATAAGGGGGGAAAAGCTTAATTAAAAAAAACAAAGAAAAAAAACAAAAAAAACTTAAGCCAGTAAAGAAAACTAAGAAATTGGAAAAGGCAAAAGCAGAGCCAGAGAGGCAAATGAGGACTCTCTTACATTTACACATTCACATGCGTGTATTGGTTGCTGACTATATGCCAGGCACTGTCCGGGCTCTGAGATAAAGCCACAACCCTGCTCTCATGTAGTGTGCAGTACAATGAGGAATATATAAAGGATGATGGTTTCAGTGTGTTGAGAAATATGATGTGTGTATGTGTGTGTGTATGTATATACACACAGGGGCAGCATCCAATTTAAGCTAAGACACTCAAAGATGTCCTGGATAAAAGTTCACAATTACAAACACTCCCTTTTCTAATTTCTTCTAGCCTTTTAAACGGGATTGCAAATTTATTTAAGGTTTGCTGTGGTAGGAGAGGACAGCATCACTCAAACATTCCCAGAGCGTTTGAACTGTCTTCTTTTAAGGAACTGTATTAGATGAAGTGAACAATTACTAGGTGGTTTAATTTTGCTGTATTTATATTTTCCTAGGAGCTCCTGGATACTCAAGAAAGAGATTTAGTTTTCTAATGTGTTACTTGGAACTCTTTGTTTCTACTCTCCTGTCTTTTAATTAATAAAAATGAAGATATGTCCTAAAAGAAATACTATCATTCAATTGTTTTCTAAACAAGAGAAAAAAATACACTGTGCAAACATTAAGTGTAAAAAAAAGTGTCTTTTGAATTCTACTGCAAAATAGCACAATACAAAATCCTCTGTCTAGTGAACATCATGATTTGGAAAAATATACGCAAAATCTGAAGTAAATAAACAAAATGCATTTGTTATATAGGTCATAATGTGTAACTGACATTCAAAAGTAAAAATTACACTAACATTTTAGATACTGTTTTCACACAGATGTGGTTATAATTTTGAAAATTCAGCATAGGTCTTCTCAGAGAATGGTGAAACCTAAGAATTATTTTCTTATCTCAAAACAAACTAGTTAACTATAACCACATCTGAGAATGTAATAATTGACCATTGGTTACAAAGGCTGATAGTATAACCAATGTTTCAGGGAAGAGAAAATAAACAACCAAACCCCAGCAGAGCAATAAACTCATAGGTTTAATTCCAGTTGTTGGGCAATGTGGATATACGCTAATAGCATAAAAGAAACAATCATAGGCTTTGGAGGAATGGGGAAAGGTTTTCTTAAAATTATTCAGAAGGGAGTCCATATTCTATATGAATAGTTATTCCATTCCTACAAAAATTTATGAAGGGTTTGGAAGGTGTTTTGCAACCGGCATTTTTTCTTTTTGCATCAGGCATTTACATGAGAGGAACATCATATCATTATCATTTTGTACAGATGTTGCAAATATCAAGAAAGGACATAACTAAAATTTTTTAAAGCTGGTTCCACAAAGGCTAAACGCTGTGAAACGCTGCCCACAGAAATAATAGAGAGCTCACTACAATTAGCATTAATTAATTTAAAGGTAGAAGTAATGCTAGGTCAGTTACATGAAGGATTCTGCTCTCTTAGACTTCACTCAGAGCAAAAGTCAGAGCCGCCGGGTGGAACTGTGTAAAAATACATGACCATATTTACACAAATACGTAAAAACACTTTAAAATCAAATTTCATTTGTTTCTATTCTTCATCGTAGTAAGAACATTTAACATGAGATCTTGGCTCAATAAATTTCTAAGTGCACAATACAGTACAGTTATCTGTAGGCATAATGCTGTACTGCAGCTCTCTAAAATCTATTTATCCTGCATAACCAAAATTTTATATCTGCTGAACAACAATGGTTAATTGCATAAAAGACTTTCTTCCTCTTCAATCATTGCAGTTACTGAACACCTCCTAAGTACCAGGTTTGCTATCTGCTGGAGACACAGAGATAAAAGATATTCTCTCTACTGACTGCGGAAGGACTGGTTAAACATGCAATAAATACGCTTCTGAATGAATGATATTCCCCGAAGCCAAAGATAGATCCTAAGTTAAAATGTGATACCGTGTAAGCAAAAGTAAGCATGGGGTGATACCAACTATAACAGCAATTTGTCTTGTGAAAATAATTATTTATGTGGCAGGAGTAGAAGGTGACACCTCTGTCTGAATTGGAACTAAATGCCCTTCTGAATTTCTCATGAAGTAACAAAAAGAATAATTCTTATATTCTAAAAGCTGGAGACTTTTGAGTATATTGAAATTTTTCTCTATGTTTTATAAAAAAATTACTGGAAGTAAATAATTTTGATGACATTTAAAGTTAGAAAAAAGGTTCATCAAGTGAGCATAACTCACTTTTTACACAACACGTAACTTTCATAAAAAAACCTTTCAACCTTAGTGGAGCTATTTTATAATAATAATTGTCAGTTATTTGAATGAGAACTATTAAAGTCATATAAACCATAAACATTCAAATATATGCTTCTATAAATCAAACTGAATAATAAATTCCAAAATGACATAAATACTGTTTACTATTTCTAACAGGTTGTGGAAGAAAGAAAAACCACACAGTACTCTTGACACCATTACTAATAGAGTAAAATATTAAAAATTGGAGAAGGGAAAAAAGCACTTCAGGCAATAAAAGTAAAGTATGAATTCTGACCCTAAATTCAAAAACTTTTACAACCATAGGTAATAGGTTGAAAACAAGCTCCTGGGTTCAAACACAGGCTAGAGGTGACTTTAATTAGTTCTACAGAGGCATGTGCTCAGTGGGAGCTCAAAAAACACAGCACTAAGTTAATAAAAGAGAATTTCTTCAAAAACCACTTTAGTTTTTATTGTTGTTTTTGACTGAGAGTATAAGACGAAATTAGAGGAAAATGGCAAAGAAAAATTCAAGAGTGCTACTAGTAGAATTAGTAAAGCAGGTTTAAACACTCATATTACAAAGAACACATAGATCAGATTTCCTTTCACGTCCTTCATTGTAGTAAGATGCCTAAGCCTTAAAAAAATGCATGAGACAAAAGTGCTTTCTTTCTCTGTTTCCTTTTATTCTCTTGCTCATCCCTTCCTATTATGGTAATTCCCTCCTTTCCGTTTTACTTGTATAAGAAAGTAAGTATGCTCATTCCTTTTGATGTTGACCAATAATTGTTTTTATTAATATCAATACCGAGTTGAATAGCAGATCAACATTGATGACCTTCAGAGCAAATCCCTGGATCTATAATTTTTTAATTTTCCTCTCCTATTTTCAGTGACAAGAAGGTCTCATTTTCAACAAAAATAACATAATGCTCAAGTCTGGAAACAGGGCTTGGAGAAGTAAGCGGACAACCTTAACGTGGATGAAAATGACTCTGCAGCTGCTTTCTTGATGCTGGAGATGCTTGGTCCATCTCTTTCGAACCAAAAGAAGCATGATGCAGGCAGTCTACAGGACCAGAACTCCAACCTTAGGGAAAGCCTTTAAAAGGATGTAAGAAAGATTTAACGTATTGGGAGTTGTAGGATTTCCCAGTCCTTTGAGGGATCCACAGCCGCAACTATATAAGGAGTCTGATAACCCTGGATGACTTGGAAATTTCATGCTTTCTCAGCCACCTGTCAAATGATTCCATCCCCAAATCCCTTCCTTGACAAATTCATAGTCCTAATCTTATACCAGTTCTCTTGGCTTCTACCACAGTACAATTCATTTATCAATAAGGAGAATCCTCTGCATATTGACGTTTGTCATAAAAAATTTTCAAGGGTAACACCAGCATATTGTCACCCAGGATACAGTATTTGTTTCATAAGTGCTAGATTAATATTAAAGCTACTTAGATTTACGAACCTCTTACTTCCTGCCTATCCACAGCTTTTTATCCAATACTTCTGTTTTCTCAAATTGAA
Source organism: Grampus griseus (assembly GCF_964374135.1). Taxonomy (NCBI): domain Eukaryota; kingdom Metazoa; phylum Chordata; class Mammalia; order Artiodactyla; family Delphinidae; genus Grampus; species Grampus griseus. Next base: position 35,059,615 of record NC_139003.1, read on the forward strand.
TATTCAGCGGAAGTTCCACCAACACTGAGCTACTTCTATCATCTAACCTAATCTACCCAGAACCCGAAATTTAAAAAAAAAATTTTTTCAGAAAATATAATCTCTTGAATGAAATGCAACTTGAATTGAGCAATGTTTTTTTTTTAACTTTTTATTTTATATTGGAGTATAGCCGATTAACAATGTTGTGATAGTTTCAAATACACTGCAAAGCGACTCAGCCATACGTATACATGCATCCATTCTCCCCCAGGCTCCCCTCCCATCCAGGCTGCCACATAACCTTGAGCTGAATTCCCTGTGCTATACAGTAGGTCCTTGTTGGTTATCCTTTTAAATACAACAGTGTGTACATGTTGAGAGCAATGATTAAGAAAATCACTTCCACTGGAATGCACTGGGTCAAGCAATGGATTCTGAAGTCAATTTATTGTCAGTAAAGAAAATAAAGTCAGAATGTAGGTTCAAAGAAGCTAGATCAGGTGAAGAGGTATGCCCATTTTACAGTACTGAATCTCTCTTCAATTCTGCTTACTTCACAGGTGTACTTATTTCATCTGTTTACAGAAGCTATTCCATACATTTATTAAAGTAAAACAACACAGCTATGTAAGTTACGAAACAAAATGCTTTGATTGAATTTTCTTACATAATCTTGTATCTAATTCAATATAGGTTGTTCAAATTTCAGGCTGGCAGCTTTAATAAAAACATTACCTTCTCTTTCTTTTTTTCTTTCACTAAAAGAACAGTCATCGTTTATCTGATAGCTAACTCTTATGTTGTTTATGTATTGCTGACAATAATTCTTAATCATCATTTGATTCTGGGAGTTTATTTTATTCTATGCCCCGGGTGAATGCTTATAACTCTAAGATGAGATTCATATAAAGGCCCCCAATGCATTCAAATCACTAAGAAATAGTCCATTTCATAGATAAAACTATCTATTACGCCAATTCTTCTTTCTATTTTTTAATCAAAAATTGGTGGATATTTTACCACCATACAGTGTGAAATAAAGCAAATTTATCAGGGTCAACAAGTGATAAAATTTATGTGAGCTAAAAATCACAAAAGCATCATTAGTTTTAGAATTGAAAAAGAGATTGTGATTATATGAATATATTGCCAGAAACTTTAAAAAACACTGTTTTTTCAAATATTCATGTAAACACAGCTTGAAAATTGACAGGGTAGAGCAGCAATTTGACAGCGCTGTACCCTTTTCTGTGTATTTTTATTTAGATGAGAATCTGTAGGGAACTGGATTCCAAGTATAATCTGGTGGGTTCTTTTCTAATGGTTTTTAGCCACAAAAACATATCTGTAGGCCAACATTTATTGAGGATTTATGATGTATAAGCACTGCGCTTGGAGCTTCCCAGATACCAAACCAAACTGACAAGAAGCTCACCAGGAATTCACAACAGTTAAACATATATCCCTGAAGATTCAGCAGGAAATCTAAAATCCCATTCTCATACAGTTTTCTGAATTATCTTAAAGTACTCTTCACAGCATATCAAGCCTAACGTTTTACAAAACCATTTCAGGGGTACCATTTGAAGAGCCACAGAAGTATACCAAAGACAAGACAAAAATATTTGCACGTATACTCACTTAGCTATTGAAAATGTTTCTCAATCAATTATTCAACCGTGCTAGATTCTTATTAACCAATATCAGTCTTCCTTACAAAGAACTTTCCTGATGATAATTTCTAAGCACTTAGGTACCTATATGAAAGGGGAGAAAGTAGTTAAACTCTATACTTTCTTAACGTGGCTGTATCCATCATTTCAAATGTTAATTTTAGCAACTCCACTATGTATTTTTATTTCCAAAACTTCCATAGAATTATTGGATTAACAAAGATTTATTGAGATATCTGGATACAATGTGTTTTTGAAAACATAAATAGCTTTCTCATTTGGCCTATTTATGTACAAAATCTCAGAGAATGTATTTAAAGAGACATACCTTACACATGGTTAGAGAACTACAGTTATTATTTGTGTGGGTCATGTTATATCATAGAATGAGAAAATTAATTTATCATTGAGTCAGTTATAGAAATATGACGCATTCTCGATAAGCTAGCTATTTCTGTATTATATAAATGAAAACTTATACCTGGTAGGATACAAATAAATATGGTTTACTTTCTGGAAAAATAAAGAGTAACTTGAAAGTCTACTGAGATAGTCAACTACAGTATTTTAAAAATAAGTGGAGTTTCTGGCTGACTCTTCAAATACAACCCAGAAAATTCAACTTTACAGAATTATCTTTCCTTCCATTAAGACTGATCACAATTTTTTGTTTTCTTGAGTTTTTTATTTGTAAATAGAAGTATCTGCCATGAGTAAGCTCTAAATATTTGTCTGAAATTGAATGAATGAATGAATGATCATTACCTTAAAAACATATGGCTCTAGATTATGAAATGAAGTAATCTCTGATGGACAACCTTAAATGTATCCCTAATGCTGGTGGGGGGAAATATAATTCTGAAATGCCTGTTTTATTGACAGTCATGAACAACAGAAGGACCAAAAGGCTTTTAAAAATACATTAAAAAGAGCTGCATTAACTCATTTAAGAGATTCATATTAGTAGAATCACAATTTAATGGTATTAAAATAAATTCTGAAACAAACCCAATAGAATCATGTAATTTGCACATCAAATATAAACTGTTTAACTCAAGAATAATATGTACTAATAAATAAGGAAAAGGAGATCCTTAACTGTCACTTCTACTTTCTCATCCGGCATCTTTAATTTTCATTACAAATGTAAAACACTTTCCTTTTTACAGTTAATTTTGTCTCAAATAATTATTTTCTCTCTTTTTATCCCTATTCAAAATATCAACAGCATGACCCTCTAAACAACTTACAACTATATATTGGTCTGCTTGTAAACCCCTGGGCATACCTTAAGCTCTAAACCATATCAAGCTCAGCAACTTGTACATAAAGTATATGAATTATTTGTTTATTTACCTAGAATATCCACTGGTATTTAAGGTTCAGATAAACAGTTATATGTCAATTATATCTAAATACAAAAGGTACAGATAAACACAATAAGCTAGTGTTATCTTTATATAGTATTTAATCATTGGTCTGATTGCTCCAAAATAAAGGGAGAATTATTTTGTCCTCAATTGTTGATCATAATTCCTTTATAATACACATTCAATATAATACATACTCAACACAAGAAAATTTTACTTCCCCTAATTTATTTTTATGCCTCCCATAATTTAGCACTACTACTAATCTATAGCAGTGGATATCAAGAAACAAACACTGGAAAATAATCCCCTCACAGACACACATACACATAGTCCTGAGTAGTCCTACAAATGATTTTTCCAATTTTCTCTTTAACAGCAATAATAGGGCTACAGTATCACAGTACTGAAAATGAGTGACCTACTGACATAGAAGCTGTGCCTTCTGTGGATACTTTGTGAGTCTGAAATTGATTTTCTTCATTTTAGCCTGTGAGGGGTGTAGACATTACCCATCATCAGAGTGAGTAGTGGCACTAACAGAACACATTAAAGAAGCAACAACTGTAAGAAAGTCAGAAGCAATAGTTCTAGGATCACTTCCCCAGCAAAAAAGAACTGGCTGTTTGCTCCCACTATGTTGTTTCTTAAAACACTACATCTATATTCTGACAGATGTTGTATTTTTGTTGACAAACAAAGTCTAATGCATAGCTTGCATAGAAACTTGAGTGGTAGTTTTCAAAATGTGAGTATGTTTGCACTCAATCTGAATTTTTAACCTGAATTTTTATTTGCCTAGGTTCTGGTCAAATAAATATGTTCTAATATTACCCTACATGTGAGCAGATTCCCTTTTACACAAATACCTATAATCACATAATGGCCTTAACTCCATGTCCTACCAGGTAGCCTATAAATATAATGCTTTGTTGATTTGATTGTAATGAATTCCATACATGAAAAGTAAAATCCCAGTTTACATATTCATGTTCATAAGTAGACGAATGAATAAACAAAATGTGATATATGTATACAATGGAATATTATTCAGCCTTAAAAAAGGAAATAAATTCTGACAGATGTTACAAAATAGATGAACCTTGAAGACATCAGTGCTATGTAAAATATGCCAGTCACAAAAGGAAAAATATTGCATGATTCCACTTACATGATATATCTAGAGAAGTAAAATTCACAGAGACAGAAAGTGAAATGGTGGTTGCCAGGGGCTTGGAGAGGGGGAAGTAAGGAGTTATTATTTAATGGGCACAGAGTTTCAGTTTCACAAGTTGAAGAAACTTCTGGTGATGTTTGCACAAAAGTGAAAAGGTACTTCATGCCACTGAACCATATATTTTTAAATGGTTGAAATGGTAAATTTTATGTTAGGTATATGTAACTAAAATTTTAATTTATTATTAAAATTTGTAGAACTTCATGTAGGAGTAAATCTGTGAAGTACTACAGGTAGAGTTCATAAACAAGAATGATTATGTACTGTTTTGGGTGAAGGTGGAGATCAGGAAAGGCTGATGAAGGACTTAGCATCTCACTAAACATTAAAGATAGATGATATTTAAACAGCGTAAGGTAGGAAAATATGAGCATATTTGTGAAAAAGTAACACTGGAATAGTCACATTAGGTTACAATGGAAGTTCTTAAAACTTTTTTCTCTCAGGTCACCTTTATACTTTTAAAAATTAACAAGAATCCTCTTCCCTCACAAAAAAAAGCTTCTGCTTAAGCGGATGATCTCTTTCTATGAGTACTTTATTAGCTATTAAACTGAGGGACTTTTAAATCACAAGAACAGACAAGTACATATTCCATTCCTTACCAGAACAATGACGTCGATTGTCATTTAGCCTCTAGAAAACTCTATTGCATATTCACAAGACAGAAAGAATGAAAAGAGTGAAAAAGACAAATGAGATCTTAATATTAGCATGAAAATAATTTTGATTTAACAGTCACCATAAAAGGTCTTAGATTCCCTAGACCATACTTTAAGAATTTCTCGGTTTCAGAATGGAGAAGATGGCAGAAGAATAAATACAGAGAGCCAGAATATGCCTGATTTTACTGAAGGCCAAGCTAGAGATTTTAAAACAGAAAAATATTAAAGATTTTTATACAAAGCAATCACTTGGTGGTGAGCTGACTTTATAAGGATTCATTCAGAAAGACAGAAATGGGTACAGAGGTATGGGAAGGCAATCTAGAGTCTAGTTAGAAACCTATAAAATAATTTACCTGGGGCAAGTAATTAGTACATGGGGACAGTGCTGGAAGAAAGAAGAAAACAAAAGCATCTTAAAGGAGCCACAGAAGTTACCAAAAACATCAAGAGATAATGTAGATGGTATAGTTTTAGACAGCCATACTGCCCAAAGCAATATACAGATTCAGTGTAATCCCTATCAAAATTACAAAGGTATTTTTCACATAAATATAACAAACAATCCAATATTTGTATGGAACCACAAAAGACCTTGAATAGCCAAAGCAACCTTCAGAAAAAAGAACAAAGCTGGAGACATCATGCGCCCTGATTTCAAACTATATTACAAAGGTACAGTAATTAAAACAGTATGGTATTGGCATAAAAATAGACACATAGGTCACTGGAAGTAAACAGAGAGCCTAGAAATAAACCCATACATATATGGCCAACTAATTTATGACAAAGGAGCCAAGAATATACAATGAGGAAAGGGCAGCCTCTTCAATAAATGGTGCTGGGAATATTGAACAGCCACATGCAAAAGAATGAAACTAAACCAACATCTTCTACCATACATAAAAATTAACTCAGAATGGATTAAAGGCTTGAATGTAAGACCTGAAACCATAAAACTCCTAGAAGAAAATGTAAGCAGTAAGCTCCTTGACATAGTTCTTGGTCTTTATTTTTTCAATCTGACACCAAAAGCAAAAGCAACAAAGGCAAAAAAAAAAAAAAAAAGTGGAACCACATCAAACTGAAAAGTTCCTGCATAGCAAAGGAAACCAACAACAAAATGAAAAATATCAAATGGGAGAAAATAATTGCAAATCATATATCTGATAAGGAGCTAATATCCAAAATATACAAAGAACTCATATAACTCAAAAGCAAAAAAAAAAATTTGATATCAAAAATGGTCAGAAGATCTGAATAGACATTTTTTCCAAAGAACACATACAGATGGCCAACAGGTACATGAAAAAATGTTCAGCATCATTAATCATCAGGGAAATGCAAATCAAAACCACAATGTGATATCACCTCACACAAGTGTTGGCAACGATATGGAGAAAAGGGAACCCTTATGCACTGTTAATGAGAATGTAAATTGGTTCAACCACTGTGGAAAAGAGTATGGAGGTTCCTCAAAAAATTAAAAATAGAACCATATTATCCAGCAATTCCAATTCTAGGTATTTATCGAAGAAAATGAAAACACTAGTTCGAAAAGATATATGCACTCCATATCCACTGCAGCAATATATACAATAGCCAAGATATGGAAACAACCTAAGTGTCCACAGATGAATGAATGGATAAAGAAATTGTGGTATATAGACACTATGGAATATTACTCAGCCATAAAAAATGAAATCTTGCCATTTGTGAAAACATGGATAGACTTTGAGGGTATTATGCTTAGTGAAATAAGGCAGACATAGAAGGACAAATATTATATGATCTCTCTTCTATGTGAATCTTAAAAACAAGCAAACTCAGACACAGATAACAGATTGGTGGTTGCAAAAGGCAGGAGTGGAAGGTGGGAAAAATGGGTAAACTGTTTTTTCAGTTTAAATAAGTTGAATTTGGGCTTCCCTGGTGGCGCAGTGGTTGAGAGTCTGCCTGCCGATGCAGGGGACACAGGTTCGTGCCCCGGTCCAGGAAGATCCCACATGCCGCGAAGCGGCTAGGCTCGTGAGCCATGGCCGCTGAGCCTGCGCGTCCAGAGCCTGTGCTCCACAACGGGAGAGGCCACAACAGTGAGAGGCCCACGTACAGCAAAAAAAAAAAAGTTGAATTTATAAAAAAGCACACATAATAAATGTCAATATTAATGAATATTTTGATAAAAGGAATGAAACTAATGATTTCCTAATTTAGTTACAACTTTTGCTCTCTTTTTAAAAAGTCAAATTTTTCTTACTATTTCACAGACTCCCTACGTAAATTTAATAGAGATCAAGAATTGATCAATTTGAAAACCACTTATATTGTTCAATTACTTCTAAAATAGTAGGTAGGAAATCTGCAATTACTTTATGACTCAGTCTTCATATATTACTTTAAAAAAAACAGGGAAGAGAAAACGACAGAGAATGAAACCCCAGGATTCCAACTGGAATGCTAATAAGATAGTTTCTCAGGGGGACAACAAATAAAGGTTTATACTAGATCCACATTATCCAATATAGGTAGTCTGTACCCACATGTGATTATTTAAATTTATTAAAATAAAATTTAAAATTCAGTTATTTAATGGCATTAACCAGAGTTCAAATGTTCAATGTGCAGCTAGTAGCAACCACACTGAATAATGTAATATTGAACACTTCCATCATAACAGTAAGTTCTATTGGACATAGAGATGTCCTAGATGCATTTATTAGAAGGGTGGGAAATAATGCATTATATAGTAGCTTATTACTGTGTATTTACTAGGCATCAGACAGTGTACTAAATAAACACTTCACAATGATTGCATTCAGTCCTCACAATGATCTTTTGAGATAGGTTCTATTATATTTCCATTTTACAAATGACAAAACAGATTGAGAGAGACAAATAACCTGTTTCAGATCACTCTGTAGCGGAGAAAAGATTGAACCCCAGGACTTTCTGACCCCAAGGACAGAAAATGAGGAAAAAGAATAATCTTTTGAAAGTGATAATATCCTGGTAATTTGAAGATAAATTGTATTTACTTTGGATAATCAGAATACTATGAAATACACAAGAGTAACTAGAGTAGAAGGCTATGTGAACAAATATAATTTATATTTAATGGAAATAAAATATCTATGTAACATTAAAGTACCAACTTGAAACATTTTAAATTAGAAAGTGTTAAAAGTTATCATAGCAATTTTAACTCACCCACCTTACTTTGTGAGTTCCAATCAGGTGGGAAAGTTATTATTGCCATGGAAACCACCATAATACTACTACTTTACACTTATGTAACACCTTTCATCTGATGAGCTCAAAGAGACTTATAACATTAATTAATAGTTCTTTTATTGAAAGTGCATCAAAATTTAGCTAATAGCATACAACAACAATTGCAGATCAAACAAAAGGAAACTTCATTGCTCTCTAACGGATTCACATAGATTATACACCATCTCCTACTATTCAAAAAGAAAGACAGACAGTAATCTTACACAGATATTCACCTTCTTGTTTCTTCTACCAAGCTGAAAACCATCTCCTATTGTTTTATTGTCAAAAATATGCAGCTCTTCTTCCACCCACTCTTTAATTTCTTTCTTCGTGTGTTCAGCTAATTGCCTGGGAATGTCTTTTAAAATGCCATTACACAAACTAACCTGTGCAGCTCTAACCACTAAGATATTCACAAGTACAAATCTTGTTCTTTCTTTAAAAGATATACGAGCTCATTTTAAATTAGGAGGAATAAAACTAAAATCTGAAGGTTTTGGGGTATGTAATTAAAAGTCTGAAAACTAAAAATAAAAAATCCTTAGCTGTTCATAGTGATTTTTGTTCTTAAGCTATTAAAAATAAAGCAAATATTTGTTTCAACATTCTAAAAATATATAATAATACTAAGCTAGAAAATTTAGGTCAGTGAAATGGTCTGTTTAGCATAGTATCTTGTTTTTAATAGAGTTGTCAAAGGATATTTTATATGATTACAAGTTCTTAGATGATTTTATGAAGTTTGCTTCAAAGGTAAAGGTAACAACAACAACAACAAAAAGTAAAGGTAACTTGCCTCCATTAACTAACTAGGATCTGTCACTTACAAACGTAGGCAAACAGCTTTAGAACCTGTTTATATTCCACAAGACCATCCCTGATTCAAAAGAGCGGAGAAATAGACTTTTCATGGGACAAGTTTTCAGGTCACATGGTAAAAAGACATTCATTCAAGGATGGGAGGAATCTGTGGCCATTTTTTTTGTAACTTACCTTAAATGGAACTCTTTCTAAGATGGATTATGTTCAGACTTTTTATAAATGATAATTCAGAATCTGCTGACTCAAGATTATTGTTTGGAAAATCCAGCAATAACAAGGCCATCATTTTACAATTCAGCATTTTAAGCATCGTCCTTTTTCTCAATGTCAGGTTTCCAGCTATTATCAAACTGCTCCTGCCTTAATGATCCTATCCTTTTCTTCCCTAGTAATCCTATTCTCCCAACATATACAAATTTAACTTGGTTTTCCTGGTGAAAACTTGTTTTATGACTGAGAAACCATACAGCACAAAAGCTGTTCATATCCTCTAAATGAAGGCTGAATTAAGAATTTAGTAGGTACCTCTGAGACTCAAACATCTTTCTCTGGTTACTATTATGTTCTGGCTATATCTTTCATTTCTAGTCAAAAAATCACTTTATATTAAGGTGGTATGAAGAATTCCTCTAGAGATTTTTTCTTAACCTCAGAAACCAAATCTGTTTTAAAATGTTAGGTCACTGAATATGATTGACCCCAAACAGAATTTTTTAAATGGCCTGTTTTGGTGTAAACAGCTTTAATATATCTTGGGATAATTATTCTTTTTGTGAATGAGTTTGCCTAAAATACTTGTTAAACAGCTGTGGAGTTTTGAACTCTGTTGCTGTTCATCAATAACTTTTCACGCTCATTTGTATTCTTCCAGTTATTCTACTTCTACTGTTCATCGGGTGAAATGGTCATCAAAATGTAATAAGTTGATCGAAGAGTCTCAGGTATTACTTTAGAACAGGCTTATTCCTTTTTGTGAAAGACGCATCTGTATTTGACTTTGTAAAACAATAAATTCAGGAAAAACCCAACTGGGACCTCTAATATACTCCTCTACAATATATGAATTTTATACTAAATAAGACTATAATATTCTCCCCTTCAAATGGAAGCCACATTCCCATAGGAAATAAGATACTAAACTATTAATAGCTTAGCCAGGCTTTCTCTGCCTACTACGGAACCACAGACTTCATCACAGTCTAAGCACTGTAAAACAATACAGTTTATATTCATATAAGTGAAACTCTCTAGGTGTTCTTCAGCTAGTCTACGATTCAATGTTTCTGATGTTTTTAAGACAGAAAACTTCTTCACATTCAACCTGAGAAAAAGACAATGTCAAACTCCACTTAAAAGTCAAAAAATATTGTCATAAGCACTGCCATAAGGTTTGTAATATTTTAAAATGTTATGGCAGGAAACTGAATAGTTATGATAAGTAAAACTACTGACAGCTTCTTTTTTTAATTTTGGAATGTGCACATTGACACTGTCTTTTTTGCTATCTGGAGATCCTTTCTTTCTTGCCTCATACAGTTCTGGTATATTTGGGCCATTATAGAACTCCAATACCAGCCTATGCAACTGCTGTTTCCCTATGCTCACTCTTGAAGAAATCGTTCTATAATACTGTATTTCTTTGTCAACAGATAATTGGCATAATTGGTCAATCCCTGGCCTTCTGTTCCTGCTTTGTATAAGGACATTAATTGATCATAAAATATCCACCAATCCACCAATAAGATGACTAAGACACATAAGACTCCAGCAAATTCTATTGTTTCTACCTTGAAAATGCAAGCTCTTGAATTACCATCCACCACTACCTCTACTACTACCATCTAGGTCCAAGCCACCATTATCTCTAATCTGGATTATTATGTTCGCTTCCCAAATAGTCTTTTTTTTTTCTCTCTCTTGCCCCTATTGACTACTCTGAACACAGCAGCTGATGTGATGGTATTAACGCAAAAGTTAAATCATGTTTCAAAACCCCTCTACTCCAATTGAAACAACAGCGTTCGTTTTAAGGGGTTAAAAACCAAAGCACTTGCAATTGTCTAGAAATTCTCATAGGGTTTGGCTCTTCTCTTTCTCTGCCTTCATTTCCTACCACTCTTGTTTCTCTTATGCACTGGGCTCTAGCCATGCAGGCCTCCTTGTGGTTCTTTAAGCATAAAAAGCATGCTCCTACCTAAGGGAATCTGTTCTTGCTACTCTACTTCCCTGGAATATTTTTTCCCAAGATATCAGCGTATCTGGTTGGCTCACTTCCCTCATGACTCTGCTCAAACGTGACTCTATTAGAAGATCTTCTTTGGTTACTCCATATATAATGGTAAATACCACTCTTTTCCAACCCAGGCACTCCTTTCCCCCCGACCCCATATTACTATCTGACATCCTACACAAATACATAAGTCACATATTTAGCAGGGACTTTGTCTTGTTCACTGCTGTATCCCCAGTGGCAAGAAGAGTGCCTGGAACACAATAAATATTTTTGAGTGATGAACTGGATAAAGTTTGAATCCATCCTGTTTCAGCTGTTGGACTTTGGGAAAAACATTTAGCCCCTCTGTGGCTCAGTTTACTCACTGTAAATGTTAATAATAAGTAATAATAATAATATCAGCCCTGTTCAGCTGTTGTGAGGATAGAAACAGTTAATACATATAACATGCTTAGAACATTGCCTGGCACAAAATAAGTGTTACATTAAGTTTTAGCTACTGCTAATTTTCATAAGCGTATAAAGTCAAATCCACATAGCTGTAGTCTTTACTGGGGACAAGGATAGACTTGAAAAATAAGTTGATTCAATATTTTTCTTCTTTTATCCTTATATTTTTGTTGATATTTATTTTAAAAACCCACTTGTAACTAATAGTAAGCTGGAACTCACATGTTCTGAATTAAATGGCAACAAATTTTCCAGGCACAAAGAAACTATAATCTGAATGACCATGCATTGACTTTTCTTTCAGTTTTAATTTATTTTTATCCCAGGTACTTCCAAAAGTTTTAAGATAGACTCTTCATTCTTTCACTCCTTCCAACTATTATTATATCTCCTACATGCTAGGCACTATACAATGATTGGAAAGCCAAGATATCCCTCTATTCTCAAAGAGCTTCTAGCCTAGGAGTGAACTGAAAACATGGAAAACAAGTAAAACATCAATTGCAATGGGTACCACGTTAGAATCATGCTCAGTGGGCATGAGACCACCATTCATTCTGGGACTCAGGAAAGGTTTGTCAAGGAGAAGGCAAGGTGCCAGTGAGAAGAATACTGCTGAACAGAAGTGTGACTCACTCAGGCAGTAGCAAAAAGGATGGAGAGGAGAGGGAGATGATACAAGAAGTTTTAAAGAAATAGAATAAATAAGACTTTGTCACTAACTTGGCGTGTGGAAATAAAAGAAAAACAAAGACAGTTTAGCACGCATATGTCTGACTTGGGCAGATGATGTTGCCATTCCCAAGACAAGCATCAGAAGAGAAGAAGATCTGGGGTAAAAGATGATGGATTATCACTTTTACCAGGTTGAATTTTACATGTCTGTGAGATATTAAGGTATAAGAGATATGTTGGTAGACAATGAGATACTCTGATGGAGAGCTTTTTAAAAAGTTCTGGATTATAGATTTGCAAGTTTCTGAAATATAATCAGAGATAAAATAAGTATACTAAGAACAAAACCATATTACATAGAATATATGGAAGAAAACGATATCTCAAATCCTGTTTGAGCAAAGCTGTAGCTTTAGAATTTTGAAAGGAATTTATCATGAGATTATTTTATAAAACACAGTGATCAATAAAAAGAAGATAACCTTGAAGACAACGTTACACAAAAATTACACGATTCCAAATGTGCCTTTCAACACATTTCAACACACATGGAAAAAGCCATGTGTGAAATACTCAAGTAGAGTTCTGAAAAGACAGAACACACGATATGGTACAGTACACCATAATTTTAAAAAATAAAGTGTGGATAGCTTACTGAAAGTGTAATTAACATATCTACTGCACCTTACCTCTCAAGTATCTGGTACCTCCGTCTACCTTTACAAAGTTACCTAATTATGAAGACAATTCATTCAACAAGGGTTCTAAAAGAAATCTTGCAAAAAGCACAAGTTTTAGGAGTAAGACAAGAATTTGAGTCCTGGCCTTGATGCTTATTAGCTGTGTGACCTGAATCCCTGATACTTAGAACTATGTCTAGTTATAAGGGCTCAATAAATATTTCTTAAATAAATTAAATGAATGAGTTAGGACTTCTTTGAACATTAGTTTCTTTAAACATAAAATGGACCTACTGGGGCTTCCCTGGTGGCACAGTGGTTAAGAATCTGCCTGCCAATGCAGGGGACATGGGCTCGAGCCCTGGTCCGGGAAGATCCCACATGCCACGGAGCAACTAAGCCCGTGCGCCATAACTATTAACCCTGCGCTCTACAGCCTGAGAGCCACAACTACTGAGCCAGCATGCCACAATTACTGAAGCCATGTGCCTAGAGCCTGTGCTCTGCAACAAGAGAAGCCACTGTAATGAGAAGCCTGCACACCACAATGAAGCCCCTGCTTGCTGCAACTAGAGAAAGCCTGTGTGCAGCAATGAAGACCCAATGCAGCCAAAAATAAATAAATTAATTAAATTTAAAAATACTTTAAAATAAAATGGACCCACTAACTCATAACCCCCCAAATTCTTTAAGTTGTAGTAAAGTATAAATAACACATATAAAGCCATGTAAAGTATCTGGACAATAAATTAATAAATTGTGTTTCTCTTTAAGTTACCTTGACTTTTTTTTTTTTTTTTTTTTTCTCTATGCGGGCCTCTCACTGTTGTGGCCTCTCCCATTGCGGAGCACAGGCTTCGGACGCGCAGGCTCAGCGGCCATGGCTCACGGGCCCAGCGAATCCGCGGTATGTGGGATCTTCCTGGACTGGGGCACGAACCCGTGTCCCCTGCATCGGCAGGCAGACTCTCAACCACTGTGCCACCAGGGAAGCCCTCCTTGACTTTTTTTAATGGTTTAAAGATGACACCTAAAGAAGAATCTAGGTGTGCTTTAAAAAATGGAGAAGTACATTACTAAATGGAATAAGCCCAAGATTTTAAGATTGCTAAGGATAAGATCCTTTCTTGTTCACTACTTTACCCCTAGTATAAAGAGTCAATAAATTTTTGTTAAGTAAGTTGATTAAAAGATACTTTGAAGACAAGTCTCACTTAAAGTGGTAATGTAGCTTGACTGGAAAAAAAAAGCTTGTTTAACTTGAAGGATATACTTTGTAGTCAGTGGAAGCAACTTTGGCTTCTACTGTCTATTATTTCAAATCCATCATGTCACCGTACCTGTGTAGATATGTTCAATGAATCTTCAAACCATCTTTACACCTTTTTTAATGCCAGAGGGCAATCACTTTTATGTTCTGCCTGTGAATAGCTCATATATGTGTTCTTGGCTCATTCTTACAGTTCTTCTACAATAACCCTTTAGCACAGTTTTGTCCCAACGTGTTTCCCGACATGAAAATGAAATACTTCTACAGTGAGAGAAAAAAAAAAAGTTTAGAATGTTAAACGCCTTTTTCCTGCGTCCTTTTTAATAGAATAAATCTCATACACTAATAAAACTTTTAAGTGTATAAATATTATTCACCTATATATTTGTAGGTCATTTTATAAAGAAACAGAAAATCTTTCAGTTACAAAACTCATGTGGCAGATTCAGTGTTATAAATAATATGCATTTTTATTTGTAAGATGAATTAGTTTGAAAAAGCAGTGAGGAAACTACTGAAATGTCAAGGAAATGAACCATCGGGAGACAACAGTCATATTTTAAGTGTCAAAAAAAGAGCTATGGTTAACCATTATTGTCCCTCTATTTCTTTTATGTAACATTGGCTATTGGATATGTTTGGCTGGGTTTATGGATATTCACAGCTTCTTCAACTCTAAAAGTTTTTAGAGGACAGGAAGAAAACATCAACATATTTCATACATGCTGAAATTGCCAGCTCTTCCATGGAAAATTGCTCATGTATTTCCTGCACTCCTTTTTATAAAGAGGTATGAACACAGTATCCATATATTCATTCACTCACTCTCCAAATATGTGAGCCTAAATGATGTTCAAGGCACTGTGGAATTCACTTTGCAGAGTGAAAGAAAACAGGAAGGCAATGTTAATGACAGAGTAGAAATAAAGGCAAGGAAACAAACTAGACCAAGAGGGTAAATAAAAGGTACATTCCGTAATGAAAAAATAATGATCATGAACCTTTATAAAATGAATAAAATAGAATGTATGTATATGGAAAACTGTCACAAATGCAAAGAACAAATGACAGAAACACAAGGTTTTAGGAAGATTTTAACGTGCCTGTTTATCAGCTGTATTAGCATGAATAAAATCAAATGTATTAGCATGAGTAAAAATATTTGATAAATAGAAATAAGAGTAAAAGGTATAACAGAATTGAATTTATGTGTATGCACGTATATATAATCTGTAACAAAAGTCCTGTCCCTTATGGAATACACTACAGTGACTAGCATTCATACTTTTATAATATTGACCATATCATAGGACACTGAGAAAATTTCAACAAATTTCAAAAACTATATTGCATGGGCCAAATATATATATACCACAGGAAAAAAAAAAAAAGAAAATTGCTCAACCAGTTGAAAATTTTATTTTCCTAAATAATTTGGGGGCATAAAAGGAAAGCAGAACGGTTCAGCCATCAGGAGCCTAAGGAAACATAATAACTAAATTTAGTGTGTTATTCTGGATGCGGTATCCAGAAAAATTACATTAGGCAAAAACTAAGGAAATATGTATAAAATATAAACTTTAGCTAATAATAATATATCAATATTAGTTCATGAATTGTGACAAATATACCATACTAATATCATACAATAATAATAGGGGAAATTGAGTGTGTGGGGGGTTAGGGGGTATACAGAAACTATCTGTACAATTTCTCTATTTTTCAGTCAACTTAAAACAAAAAGTTTATTTCGAAAAGGAAATCAGGTGAGTTAGAACATAATGGAAATGAAAATGTTATGCATGAAACTTCCTAGAAACAGAAAATACCATTGCTATATTGAAAATGTTCTAGAGACTAAGAAAGGATGGCATATGGCCTAATTTATTATATAGAAAAAAACCTAAATACTGAAATTTGTCAATTATCCTCTCTCACCACCTCCTGCAAAAACAAACACAAAAGGCTCTTTATCCTGGTCTAGAAGGTCACACTTCATCTGTTTCATGGACTCCTCCTGGCTCACTAAACAGTTACCTCGGCCTTCTTATGGTTGTCCAAACATATCAAAAGAGCTTAATCTTTCCTCAGAACTTCTCTTTCACACACACAGAGAAATTTCGAAGAAAAGAAGGAATAAATAATAAAACAGAACATTATTTTCTGTAGGTCCTTAGCAACACAACCTGGAAAGGGAAAGGAAATACTACTATTACTTTTATACAATATAATTTTTATTTGTAAATCTGAAGAGAATACACTGACAAAAACTTAGAACAAATATAAGATCAGTAGGTAGTAAGATAAACATATAAAGTCCTACAGCTTTTCTGAAAGCCAACAATTGGTTCAAAAACATAATGCAAAAAAGGTCCCAATCTTAACAACAACCTCCTCCTTACATTAAAAAAAAATACTCTCCCACTCCCACTCCAGGCACTAGCCAGAGCATGAAGGTGACCTATTGGACACACAAAGATGTTCAGGGTAATCACCCTGGTCGCTTATTTCAAACCTACACCTGCTTTAATCTGGTTTCTGTCCTGCCCCTGATTTGGAGCTCTGTCCCGCTTTACTATCCCTCTCCTTTCCCTTATACCTCACCTTCGTTTTTGTTTTCTCAAATGCTTTTATCATCAATGTGTTGGGCTATCTCCTTCTAGTTTTGAATGTTTCACTGGGTGATGATGAACACCTTGAGACTAAACCCTTAGTCCTAGCCCCAGCCAGCACATACCTGGCCCACCTAACCCCTGAGGAAATCAAAGAATCACTACAGTGTGGTATAGATACATATAAAAAGGACTGGCACAACGCCCAGCCAGTAATAGAATGTGCCTGACAAAAGTTAGTGGAATCTCAATCTGAATGACTTTCAAATTTCTGTACCCAGAACAGGATTCTCTTCTGAGTTTGACACCTGCAGTTTTACATAGGTGCTGGATATTCCCATCTAGGAGTCCTATCAGAACCACAAACTTGACAAGTCCAAGGTCAATTGTATTAGGCAGTACGTTTCTACTTATAAGTAGAAGAAACCAGCTTGAGCTAGTTTAAGTACACAAGAGGACTTAATTGTAGGAATTCAGAAACAGAAACGTAGCCACTCCTCAAGAAGTATGAGAGCAGAGAGTATGTTCCCTCTCTCTTTTCCTGTCTGTTTCTCCTTGCACATCTGCTTCAATCTTCTTACTAAAGAGTAACTTTCTAGCAAGGTTATCAGTCCACAAAGTAAGTGGATTAAAGTATTAAAGGAGACTGTCAGCTCTCAAACGCACACTGTAAGGAAGGGTCCCAGTTATAAACATATTGACCCTGCTTGTGCCAATCTTAAATTCTGGAAGCTGACCTCTAGTCCAATCAAAAATGGCCATGGGGATAGGGTCAAATTATAAATTTGACTTAAGATGCCACCTCTGTAGAAGTGAGGGTGTGTGGGTGACAGGGGCAAATTATAGAAGGGATTGTGAGCTGAGCAGACATCCTAATCGGTATACGGTGCCTAATCCCAAACTAAATCCCAAACTAAATGTTTGTATCTTAAACTAAACTACCCATCCCAAACTACTTCTCAAATTTTATTTATAAAACTTTCATTTTTTTCTGGTAACCTAGGTTTAAATATCTTTCCTATCAGGGAAATCATCTTTCATATCTTTCATTGTTCCTTCCAACCAACGACCTACAGAGGCTGGAATTTTCAAGTTACCTCCTTTCACCCTCATCCCCACTGCCCTGATTCCAGGATAGCCCCATTGTTTCTTCATCTAAATTTCTCCAATAGTCTTACAAAAGGTTCTCCTGACTCCATACTTTCTCTGCTCCACGACTGAAGCTTCGTGGGTCGAGAACAAGCTAAAAGATAGTACTGGAGAGCCACACAGGAGCCAAATCACCTATGAATTTGTGTAAATTGGAATAAGGACATTGTGTGTTGTATTAAATACACTGGGAGGCCACTGGAAGATTTCAGGCATGGGAGTGATTTTAGTTGTGGGGAAGAATGGAAGCAGGGAAAGCAGTACTGAGATTAACACTGGTAGCCTGGATTGGGCAGACAGTAATGGAGGTCATCTAATTATGTCATTCCCTATTTTAAGTCCTGTAATGGGTTCCCATTACCTACAGAATAAAATAAAAATTTGAACATGGCTCCAAATCTCCTTTTTCAGTTTCATTTCCTATCATGCCACTCTATATCATGCCCAACATTATAACCACACTAGATTTCTCATAAGCCTTGAGCTCACCATGTATTTTCACACATTTTTAGATGTGTGTTCACAACATTAACATAGCCTACAATGCCTTTCTCAACATTTTATGGCAGTAAAAATCCCACTCATATCAAGGCCAATACCTCTGTCACACCATCTGTGGAGCTTTCCACTACTCTGTCCAATAGAATTAATTCTTTAGCCTTCTGTAATCCCACAGCTTTGTATACATCTTAAGGGCAGTATTTTTAACATAGTAATAATTTGCACAGTTAATCCTTTACCTAGTTTGATTTTGGCTCCTTGAGGGGAGAAAGTAAGTATTATTCATCATCAGTAACCTGCCTGGCATACTTACAGTAGATATTCAAAAAATCTTTTACTCAATGAACATATGGAACAAAAATAAAGGACTATAAACATCTTTTCCTCCTAAATTAGAATGAAAGCTCTTAGAAGGCAGAGAATATCTTATATGTGTATTACTTTTGTATTTAAGTTAGTAAAAGTGGACATAAGAAATACTTGGTTGTAGTAATAAAATCTAAAAATTGAATTTGTTATCAACTCTATTCTATGATAAAAAGACAACCATTTGTGTCATCAGAATACCATAAATGCATTAGAAATTCAAGGAGAATTAATTCCAGATTCATGGATCACATTTTATCTAATTTCCATTACTTATTAACAAAATCATAAAATCCTATGGAAGGAGTCAAAAAGGTCCAATCTAGAAATATCTGAAATCTTTATATGATTAATGAAAAAACCTAAGAATTGCCAATAACTTGCAGAAGAAAAATCAATAAGCATCTTAAATATTAAATGTAGAAATAAGACAAATACTGAAGTGGTGTTAACAGTGATATAAATAGTCATGCAACATATCTGTCTAGAAAATCCTGAATCATCAGTTATCCAAATAAAATTTAAAGAAAAAAATCAACTTTAAAGAAAGTGGAAATGAATAAGCTCAGTCTAAAAGTCATTTACTCCCTGGGAAGAGCAGTTTAAACTTTGAAAGAAGGCTGTTTTTAAATAACTCTTTTTAGTAATATTTATAACAAAATTAGGTATAGTTCTGAGAGCTATCATGTAAACAATTTTCTTCTCTAACTAGAATAATAAATGATTAAAACAATTCCCATAACAACCCCTCATATAACGATGCATACAATACCCATGAAATAAATAATGTTTTAAAAGAAACAAACAAAATATAATGAAACAATGCATGGTTTTTATATTTTGAAGAAAATTCTCAAAGAAAAGACATTTCAGAGTGTGTATCCACATTTTGTGAATTTATTATTCTATTGATGAAAAGTCTGTACTTATAAAATGCAAATATTTCAGTATATGATATGAAACAAATATGAAGCAAATATAGTAAAATATGACTAATGTAAGGAAATGAATGTACTTTAGAATTTGAAGGGAAGTTATTTGTAATCATAGGCTACACAGAAATGAAGTAGAGGTTTCCTACAAAAAAAAGTAAAACATATAATTCTTCTCAGTACTATTGTTTCCTTTCCTTTGCTTCTACAGAAACAAGGAAGACAATACATCTTTTAGCATTTACTAAGGTAATAAACAGGACAATCCCAACACTGATCATGTGAATATTTCATGAAGGAGGCTTGAGTAGGGTAAAAGATTAAATGCTGCATCTGTCTTCATACTAGATCGTTCTTTGAAGGTGAACAGTTGTTCTAAGCTCTTGCCTATTTTTGGCACAACACACGTGAAGTACATTTTGTTTTCCAAATCAGGCATGCCATATACAGACACAGACAGACATAAAAAGTTCCACGTGAATGTCACAAAATGCAGAATATGTTTTAAATAAAACTTTTTACTTATTCCAGACCTTAGAACCCCATGCAGAAGAATGGTTCCTTGTAGAAGACTTCTGTAGAGATCTTTTCTTTTTTTTCTTTAATTTTTTTTTTTTTTTTTTACTTCTGAAACCAAAATGCTCGTGTAACTATGGTAATATGATGAAATCTTTTAATTATTTTATTTATGCTTTTTTTGGCTGAGTAGGCAATCTCAGTTCCTGAAATTCCCGCTAGCATTTTACATTCACTGGTGTGGCACTGGGTGATGAAGACGGGGTCTAAAAGCAGCTGTCTTCCACCCACATTTCAACATAACCAAACACTCAGTTTCTTCTGCAGATGCTTTTTCCTAAACCAGTGTATATCAAAACCGACTGCCACCACATTTAATACATGAACATTTCCTACCAAAACAAATAAAAATACTATATATGCATAAGACACATAAAAAGGGAAGAGGAGCTCACAAAAGTTTTTGACATGAAGCAAAACCTTTAACACAAATTTGCAGGGACTTACAAAAACTAGCAATAAAAACAACCCTGGTATCTACACATTTACTGCTTGAAACTCATGACATCTGTCCTTATGATAAAAGACGTCTCAAAGAAATTATTTGCTCTAATGCAAAATATTTTGCTACATTCCAAAGAAATATCTGGCTGAATTAGTAACAATATAATATGGCAATGTATTTACTAGATGTTAACACTTTTGAATGATAAAACAAATGAAATAGATGGAACTCCAAAAATATAGAACTTGATTCTCCCTCACTTTTAAAAAGTAAACAAAGAGCTGCTGTAATACTGTTTCATTTGTGATAGTAGATTAATCAGTCAATTCACCTAACCATTAGGAAATAGCCACTAAGTACTAATTTTTGCCCAGCATTTTTACAGAGTTAAAAGTTTGAAAACCTGCATTTTGGACCATAAATACTAAGTTTCTAAGGAATGCTATAAGACGACTTTTTAGAGCTTTTTTTTTTTTTTTTTTGCGGTACGCGGGCCTTCCACTGCCGTGGCCTCTCCCATTGCGGAGCACAGGCTCCGGACGCGCAGGCTCAGCGGCCATGGCTCACGGGCCCAGCCGTTCCGCGGCATGTGGGATCTTCCCAGACCGGGGCACGAACCCGTGTCCCCTGCATCGGCAGGCAGACTCTCAACCACTGCGCCACCAGGGAAGCCCGAGAGCAGTTTTAAGGTACAGAGATTTCTCATATGCTCCCTATCCCCACACATGTATAGTCTCAACCATTATCAACACTCCAAACCAGAGTGGTATATTTGTTACAATAAAGGAACCTACATTGACACATCATTATCATGCGGAATCCACAGTTTACATTAGGGTTAGCTTACACTGTTGTTCATCTAAGAGTTTGGACAAATTTATAATAGCATGTATCTGTTATAGTATCAGACAGAGCAGTTACACTGCCCTAAAAATCCTCTATGTTCTGCCTATTCATCTCTCTCCCCCCACCAACCCCTGGTAATCACTAATCTTTTTAACTGTCTTCATGGTTTTACCTTTCCAGATCGTCACATAGTTGGAATCATATAGTTTACAGCCTTTTAAGATTGATTTCTTTCACTTAGTATAATGCATTTAAGTTTCTTTCATGTCTTCTCATGGCTTGAGAGCTCATTTCTTTTTAGCACTAATATTCCATCGATTGGATATACCACAGTTTATTTATCCACTCATCAAAAAAAAGACATCTTGATTGCTTCCAAGTTTGAGCAATTATGAATAACACTTCCAAAAACATTTGTGTGCAAGTTTCTGTGCGCACATAAGTTTTCAACTCCTTTGGGTAAATACCAAAGAGAGCAATTTTTGGATCAAATGGTAAGTGTTATGTTTAGTATTGTGAGAAACCACCAAACTCTCTTTCAAAGTGGCTGTACCACTTTGCATTCCCAATAGCAATGAATGAGAGTTCAGCTTCTCCCTACCCTCATCAGCAGTTGGTGTTAGGACCACTTGTAGTGGTCTTAATAAGCTTGTAGTAGTATCTTTGTTTTAATTTGCATTTCCCTGATGACATTGGTGTGGGGCATTTTTTCATGCCATCTTCACTGGTGAGGTGTCTGTTAAGGTCTTTGGCCCATTTTTTAATTAGGCTCTTTGTTTTCATATTGTTGAGTTTTAAGGGTTCTTTATATGTTTTGGATAATAGTCCTTTCATCAGATATGTATTTGCAAGTCTGTGGCTTCTCTTTTCATTCTCTTGACAGTGTCTTTTATAGAGGAGAAAACTGTAATTTAAATTAATTCCGGCTTATCAATTCTTTCTTTCACAAATCATGCCTTTGGTTTTATATCTAAGAAGTCATTGTCAAACATATGGTCATTTAGATTTTCTCTGATGTTACTTTCTAGTTTTATAGTTTTATATTTTACATTTAGGTCTGTGATCCATTTTGAATTAAATTTTGTGAAGGATGTAAGAACTGTGTCTAGATGCACTTTTTTCTGACTGTGCATGTCCAGTTGTTCCAACACCATTTGTTGAAAAGACTATTTTTTCTCCACTCAATTGCCTTTGCTCCTTTGTCAAAATCAGTTGACTATATTTATATGGGCCAATTTCTGGGCTCTCTCTTCTGTTCCATTAATCTATTCCCCTATTCTTTTGGCAATACCACAATGTCTTCATTACTGCAGCTTTACTGTAGTAAATCTTGTAGTTGGGTAGTGTCAGTCCTCCAAATTTGTTTTCAATATTGTGTTGACTATTCCGGATCTTTTGCCTCTCTACATAAACTTTAGAATCAGTTTGTCAATATCCACAAAATAACTTGCTGTGATGTGTGATTGTGCACTGAATCTATGGATACATTTGGGAAGAACTGACATCTGACAGTACTGAGTCTTCTTATCCATGAACATGCAACACCTCTCCATTTATTCAGTTCTTTGATTAACTGCATCAAAGTTTTGTAGATTTCCTCATATAGAACCTATACCTATCTGGTTAGATTTATACCTAAGTATTTCATTTGTGGGGTTCTAATATATATGGTATTGTGGTTTTTAATTTCAAATTCCATGTGTTCACTGCTTGTATATAAGAATGCAATTAACATTTGTATATTAACCTTGTATCCTGCAACCTTGCTTTTAATTGTTCATTAGTTCTACGGGTTTTTTTAAGAAATTTATTCAGATATTCTATATAGATGATCATGTCATCTGCAAACAAAAAAGTTTTATTTCCTCCTTCCCAGTCTATATATCTTTCATTTCCTCTTCTTGTTTTATTGCATGATCTAGGACTTCCAGCACAATGTTGAAAAGGAATGATGTCAGAAGTAACATCCTTGCCTTGTTCCTGATCTTAATGGGAAAGCTTTTAGCTTCTCACCATTAAGTATAATGTTACCTCTGTGTTTTTTATAAATATTCTTTATCAAGATGAGGAAGTTCTTTTCTTATTGAGAGTTTTTATGATGAGCGGATGTTGGATTTTTCATGCTTTTTCATCTACTGATAGGATCATGTGATTTTTCTTTTTTAGCTTGTTGATGTGATAGACTACATTGACTGATTTTCAAATGGTGAAACAGCCTGGTATGCCTGGGGTAAATCCCACTTGGTCATGGTAAATAATTCTTTTCATACACTGATGGATACAATTTGCTAATCTTTTGTGAGGACTTTTACACATATGTTCATGAGAAATACTGGTCTGTACTTTTCTTTTCCTGCAATATCTTTGTCTGCTTTTGTACTAGGTAATGGTGGCCTCATAGAGCAATCTGGGAAGTATTCCTTATGCTTCTATCTTGTGAAAAAAATTATAGAGAATTGGTATAATTTCCTCCTTAAATGTTTGATGTAATTCACTAGCAAATCCACCTAGGCCAGGTGTTTTTTCTTTTAAGGTTATTAATTATGGATAAAAGGTATTCAATAGACACAGGCTTATTTAGAAATTCTCATTTTGTTCATGTATTGTTTTTCTGCGCTCAATGAGCATCTTTATGAAGGTTATTTTGAATACTTTGTCAGGTCATTCATATGCCTCCATTTCTTTAGGGTTGGTTTATGGAGATGTAGTTTGTTGCTTTGATTGGGCCATTTCCCCCTGTTTCTTCATGTTCTTTGTAACTTTGTATTGATATCTGTGCGTTTGGGGAAAAAAATTATATCTCCCAGTCTTTAATGACTGGTTTCATATAGGGAAATCACCCATCAGCCCAGCCAAAGATTCTGGGAACCTTTCAAACCTGTTTTGTGGATATATCTTCTCTGCACTTGTGCCTACTAAGATTCCTAGAGGGATTTGCCAGTTTCCTTTTCTTCAGCAGGTTGTAATCTCTTGCTCCCTCTGGTGTCTGTCCGCTATACTGTGGGTCCTTAAGCAGCAGCATGCTGCCCAGCTCTTTTTTGTTCTCAGCAGCCTGTAGGCATCAAGAGTACGCCAGGTCGACCTAGAAGGGTGGGATAGGGAGGGTGGGAGGGAGACGCAAGAGGAAGGAGATATGGGGATATATGTATATGTATAGCTGATTCACTTTGTTATAAAGCAGAAACACACGACTCTAAAGCAATTATATTCCAATAAAGATGTCAAAAAACAAAACAAAACAAAAAAAACAGTATGCCAGGTTGCATCAGGACCCTGAATTGAGCTCGTCAGAAACTAATGCCTCAGACAGTCCCCTGAAAAGCTAGTACATTGGGCATATGCTCCACTCTTCTTTTTCTCTCTTAAGGGAGGGGCCCCAAAGCTGTATGGGCCCTCTGGAGCAGCAATATGGTGCCCAGTTCTTTTTTGTTGTCAGCTAGGATATGCCTTGTCCCATCAGCACTCTAATACAAGTGAGACGGAAGCTAGTCCATCAGGCAGCCCTCCCTCCCACACCTGTGAAAAGTCAGAATGCTGCATGCATGGTCCAGTCTTTTCCTTGCCAGGGAAAGCCTGGGAGCTGGGTGTTTCCTCCTGACCACAGCTGTGCCAAGGGTAGCAGCTACGTTGAGAGACACCACAAATTTCCCACCAGCTGCGCTGAAGCTGGTTTTATCCTTACTCAGGGTGCAGGAACCTTTTAAGTGGTTTCTGGATTTCTCGTAAAGGGAATTAGTCCATATACTGCTGTTCAATCTGGGTTTCTGGGCAAGGAAGGAGGGTCAGGGTCTTTCTGTTCTGCCATCTTGCTTATTACTTCATTCCAATCATGCTTTTGAATATCTTTACCTTAGCAACAACTAGAAGGTGTGGTTTTAAGGGTTTTTTTTTAAATTTCACATTTTATTTCATATTTAGTTTCACAAGACGACCTAATTTCATAACAATAACTCACATGGATCAAAATGGAAATGCATCTTTATCTGTTTACTAAATCACGGTATTATTTTCCAAACTCCTTCATCTGTTATAAAAGAGGGAGCCAGAGATTACAAGCTGCTGAAAAAAAGGAAACTGGCAAATCCCTCTAATTAGGAATCTTAGTAGGCCCAAGTCTACCCACAGAAAAGGTCTGAAAGGCTCCCAGAATCTTGGGCCAGGCTGATGGGTGATTTCTCTGTACGAAACCAGTCAGTATATAAACATTTCATTTAGTAAATTTTCATATTCCCTACAGTCAGTTGTTTTTGCAAACTGACTGGAACTTTTACATTTTTGACAAACGGCTTCAAAGCTCATGAAAACATCTCATTTTGTAGGTTTTAAAAATAGATTAGAAAAGCTATTTCCAAATGTTTTAAGTGTACAAATGTGAGAGTTTTTGATATGTGACACAATACTGTTTTCAGCAAAAAGAAAGCATTATAAATAATGATGAAACATTTCCAAAATCCATTTTCAGAATTCTCTTGCCATAGAATAAGTTTCTTTCAAGTTTTTTCCTTACTCATTAATTCAATCAAAATTTAGAAATAAAGTAAGCGGAGACAAATTAGAGACATCTGTAGTTTCATCCAATTATATGGCAAACTTCTTATGACAGGGAGAACAAGAGATTTCCCAGAGGATATGCGTTTTGTCTTTCACTATTAAGAATCACAAAGGGGACTTTTATTTATCATTGTGTTTAGTGAAATTTTGTAAAATACTTGGTTGAGTATCAACTGAATCTGAACTGCTGAAGAAAATGGGATTTGGCTTCATGTTCTGGATATTTAGTTCTAAACATAACTTATAATAGGTTCATAGTACCTACTATTTCGAGGCACAATAGGTACATATTTAATGATAGTGGAAGTAAATCTTTATTTCAAATAGTCCTTCTAATAATCAACTATTTTTGGATGACTTCTTGTCAGAATTGTTTAGATTGTTTTAAAACTAGTTTTGTTAATGGCAAAGGGCTAAGAGTAGAAGTAGTAGCTCTTTTCTTCTTGCTGTTTGCCGGTTGACATTACTATTATTTTCACACTACAATTACTTTAAGTCACTTATTTCACAGGTAAAACAAAATTAAACATTCCAAAAACTCCGCTTAATCAGATATCATCTAAGTGTAATGAGCTAAACAGTGAAGGTACCACAATTAAACTCTGTGCCTCATGGGATACCTTCTCTATTCTTCAAGATAGCTCTTGAAACTAAAAGGACATGTGACAATCTAACCAAGGCACTAACTGAGTACAACAGTCTCAATCTATAGAGTAAGACTACTAAAGCTTAAAGTTTATTTTTCTTTTATTAAAGCTAAAACAAAATTAAAATGCAGAAAAGGTCTCGGTATGTCATTCCAACAACACTCACAGATACTCTTGCGCATCCCACTCTGGAGACTACACAGTGGCATAATCTGAAACTTATCTGATTTGGTCACATGAGCAGATAGTATTGTACTACAGATGGTCCCTGACTTAAGATGGTTCGACTTACGATTTCTTGACTTTACAATGGTGTGAAAACAATATGCATTCCATAGAAACCGTACTTCAAATTTTGAAATTTGGTCTTTTCCCAGGCTAGTGATACGTGGTATGATACTCTCTTGTGATACTGGGCAGTGGCAGCAAGCTGTAGCTCCCAGTCAGCCACGTGATCATGAGGGTAAACAACCCAGCCACTTACAACCATTCTGCATCCATACAACCATTCTGGTTTTCACTTTCAGTACAGTATTCAATAAACTACATGAGATACCCAACGTGCTATTATAAGATAGGCTTTGTGTTACATGACTACGCCCAACTGCAAGCTAGGCTAAGCTATGATGTTTGGTATGTTAGGTGTATTAAATACATTTCCGACATACAATATTTTCAACCCAGGGATGGATTTATCTGGACATAATCCCACTGTAAATTGAGGAAGATCTGTCTAGTAGAATAGTTTGATCTTTCAAAGAACTAAATTTGTTGATATGAGCCTTTGCTGATATGCTATCAGAATAAATTAAGAAACGTATATGAAAAAGTCCCAGTGGAACATATTATTGCATGGAAGGCAGTGGTATTATTGAAAGTTTTTATTTCACCATGCCCTCAATACCCTCGTAAGACTGGTTTGCTGTGATATAACAGATACTGTGTGAGTCACGTTAATTACCACATTTCTCTTTTGCCATCTGTGGTTAGGGAGAGCCCAGTTTGTGGCCCATCTCTTGCAAGTACATTAGACTTGATATTGTCCATGTATATATTAACTTTGCTCCTTGTTTCATTTTAAATTTCCCACTGATATTGTCCTTTTGCTCTGTTTCTTTGCTTCATAATTTTTGTTGCACTATATGTTGTAAACCACCTCAAATATTTTTAGAAGGGTAGAAAATAGTTATTATAAGAGAAACAATAAACGAACTCTACCTAAATAAATAAATTCCCTCTAACTCTGTAAAAATGAAGTTTCACAACATAAGTAAAATGCAGAAATCTAAGACAGATATTCAAGAAAGGCTTGCAACTCTCTGGTCCTTGTGTTGAATTACAATTGCAAGCAATATATTTTTTAAGTGTTTACTGAAGAAAAAGAAAGCACAAAGCTTTAGGAAAGTAAAAGCATTAGGGACTAGAAGATAGACAAATCAGAATGCTGTTTGGGTGTTTGGGGTCTTTGCTCTGAGCATAAAATGTGTTTTGTTTTTTTTCCTCTAGAAACACTAAATAAATAAATAAATAAATAAAGACTGGCATTTGAAATATAAAACCTCAGCTAGAAGGGAACTGAACCTCAACCCTGAAGTCAGGCCACAAACTTTTTGAATTTCTTCCATGCTCACAGTGATTCCACCATAACAAAATGATGGAAATCTTGTAGCCTGCCTATAAAATCTATAATTGTCGAAACACTCTAAATAGTATTCCCTATTTTTACGAATGATTACAATTATGTAACTATTCCAAACCCGCGTACCAAAATTTGTTTGAACTTCATGAAATCTGACATAGAGCACTGGTTTAGTACACCACAGTTTCAGGGGAAGAAAATGATTCCCTTTTCTCTCTTGCAAAGATTTCAGTGGCTCAACATACTGGAGTCTATAACTTCAAATAATCAAGAAGCCGTAGGTAAAATGGATTTCACTGAAGCCTGTGTTACTGCAGCTTAACACTAAAATAAGTAAGAATTTCAATCTAGGTTGACTCAAGCAGAAATCAATATTGGGAAAGACTGTAAGAGAAATGTATACCAGCGATGTTGTTCCCTGCATAAAACCAAGAAATTAACAAAATAATAAAGAGAATGATTAAGGTAAATAAGACAGACATAATAATGATATTTCTACCACGTTATCTGACAAAAATGGAAAAGAGATAATGAAATGGCAAACTTTCAAAAGCTGAAAGCTTAAATGGCAACATTAATGTTTCCAAATATCCTGGAAAGCTGGAAATTCTCATTTTCTAATCTGCTAAACAAAGAAATTCTAAGAGCAAGCTATTCTTGCTGAAGCACATTAAAATAAAGAAGATGAAATGAAGTAAATATTTAGAGGAACATAAAACAGCCCAGCCATTGTACAGAAAGGTGCCAAATGTTACTGGACATATAAATAAAAAGTGGTGAAGAGTTTCAAGTTTCATATGAATTGTTCCATCTTCAAGGGAGTGGCTGAGAACAACCAATGACTATATTTGGAGGAAGAAAACCATCAGGTCATTGCACAAAGGCATCCCGAGTCACCACAATATGTTCCTGTGAGTCAAACAAATGATCTGAGGTTTTATTTAGTGTACAAAGGGAAAAGCTACAATAAGAATATTTCCATAATAACATTTTTTAAAAACTCAAAATAGAATCTATTAGGATTTTCAATAATGGATAAAAATGTAAACTGGAGTGCTTTAAAATGTGCTTCAAAGTCACAGATGGAAGGCAAAACATTTTATGAGTTGTTTTTTTTTCCCTCCAAGTTGACTCTTTCAGACAAATGTCATGGCTCACTTCCTTCAACTTAGGGATTAGAAAACAGACACTGTGTTCTACTGACAAGAGCCTGTGTGATCCATAAGGAAAACAAGTGCAATTCAGCTCCACCACCAACTATGTGACTTTGGGCCCGTTATCCTCTCAGAGCCGCTTATAAATAAAATGGGAAAAAGTAATGTAATAATTTTTGTAAGGATTTTTGGCAGACTGCCTGGCATATATGAAGCATTTACTAAAAGTCAGAGGGGAAAAGAGGGGGAAACAAGCAAACAAACAAAAAAAGCAACTCAGTGGGAAAATAACAGAATAATATGAACATTATGACAAAATACAGAAGAAAGTTAAAAATTGCTAGAAAAAAATATTTACTCAAGGAGAAGGAGCAGTTGAAAGGCAAAATAAGATGAACCAGTAATTTCTAAAAGAAAAAAAAAAAAGAAAGATATTTCCTTAAAAAAGGGAAAGAAAAGAAAGAAAAGCCACAAAAGACCCAGATTAATTTATAAGCAAGAGGCAAAATTCTATCAAACTTTGAAGGAATTTATCTTTCCAATCTTACAAACATGCCACACAATACAAAACAAAAATAAAAACAAAATACTCCCATCCTAATAGCTCAGTCAGAAAAGTTCTATTTGAGAAAGACAAATAACAGGCCAAAATCCTAAACAAATATTAGCAAACCAAAGCCAGCAGGATATAAGAATAATAGGGAATCTATTGTGATCAAGTAGGATTTAATCACAACATTCAGGAAAAGTTAACAACAGGAAAGCTATAATTTAAATTCAGTAGCTAATCGGGGAGAACCTCTTCTCGAAGGCAAAAAAAGCACGTGAGAGGGGTCACATCTATAAGAGTTTTTACATCTCTTAAAATCTATTAATATAACTTTTTTAATCTTATCAACTATCTTCCAAAAACACTGGAAATACTTTCTTTAAAATAAGGAAAAAAACAAAGATGCCCACTGTGACTGCTTCTTCCAACACTGTAAACTCTCCTCGAAGTTGTTGTCAGCTGAGAAATAAAGAAAAAAATAATAACAGGTAGAAGATTTTAAAAGGAAACAATAAAACTGGTGATTTACATATAATTGTTGACACAGGAAGTGTATTTTGTATAATAACTAAAAAACATAATGTATAAAGATTCTAAAAATATAAATATTTAGAAATTTGTACATGTTCTTCATAAAGAAAACTGTAAAACTCTACTGAAAGAAGCTGAGAATATATAAATAGAGAGGAATAAAATGTTCATCAATAGGAAGACTCAGTATCACTCAGAGTTCTCCCATACAAATTTATGGAATCAATATTATTTCCATGAAAATCCCAAAGGCTTTTATGCAAACTACAAAGCTGACTGTAAAATTCATATGGAAAAGCAACAACCTATGAATAACCAAGGCATTTCTAAGAAAGTGGAAGTCTTAGGAAATATATAGTAATTAAGACAGTGAAGTTCAGAGATGGAGTAATTTACTAATAAAACAGAATAAAGCCCCCAAAATAGGGTCATACATAAATGGCAACAGAATAGGACAGAGAAGGCATGGACTTGCCAAAAACAGTGCTAGAATTACCAGTTAGCTATAACGAATAAAATGAAATTGATCTCCATCATACCACACACAAAACACATATATATGTATTTTATATATATATATATATATGTATATTCCCAATGGAAGGAAGACTTAAATGAAAAAGACAGACCTTTAAATTTCTAGAAGGAAACAAAGAAAAATAACTTTGTGGTTGCAAAATTGGAAATGTTTGCTTAAATAAGGAACAAAAAATCCTAACCGTAACAGAAACATGGATAAATTAAAATTAAGACTTTCACTTCATCAAGTCACTTAAAGTAAAGAGATATACCATAAATTGGGATAATATATTCACTATGTATAATCACAAATTAAGAGACTGTTTTTGCCATCTATCTACCTATCTATCTATGTATCTATCAACTTATAAATACTATATATAAAGAATTCCTTCAAATCAATATGCAGCAGATGCATAACCCAATAGAAAAATGGGAGACGGAAGAAGAAAAAAACATAAATGCCCAATGACCAATAAACAAATTAAAGGCTGATCAACCTGTTTAGTGATCCAGGAAATGCAAATTAAGAACATCATGATTTACCTTTTTTTTTACCCATTAGTTTGATCAAAAGAAAAAAAAAAGGGACTTGTCTGACAAATGCTGATGAGCATACACAGCACATAGAAGACTTATAGGTGCGGGCAGAAGTGTAAACTGATACATACATTTAGGAAAATAATTTGGCATTGTCTTTTTTTTTTTTTTGCGGTACACGGGCCTCTCAACATTGTGTCCTCTCCCGTTGCGGAGCACAGGCTCCGGACGCGCAGGCTCAGCGGCCATGGCTCACAGGCCCAGCCGCTCCGCGGCATGTGGGATCTTCCCGGACCGGGACACGGACCCGTGTCCCCTGCATTGGCAGGCGGACTGTCAACCACTGCTCCACCAGGGAAGCCCTGGCATTGTCTTTTAAAGCCAAACATGCACACGTTATGGCTGAGCTATCCCACTCCTAAGGAAAGACCCTAGGGAAACTCTTGCATATATGTACTAACAAATATGTATGAAATGTACAAAAATGTTCTACTGTTGTTTGCAATAGCAAAAACAAACTAAAAATGTCGACAGACAATAAAATAGATAAGTAAAATATGGGATAATTATAAAATGGAATATTAAATAGTGAAAATGAATTAATGCATTTTATTGGTAATGTTCTAATTCTTTTATTGGGTGTGGATTCAGGATGTTTGTCTTATTACATTTCAGAACTTATGAAAACATTACATACATTCTTTTGTATGTATCAACTATTACATAATAAAGAGGGTGAAAGAAAGAAATCCAATAACCATAACTAAAGCAACTCCCTGGAATACAACAGTTACCCAAACCACCAGGGAAAATTTTTTCCAAATTTTTCACTGAAATTTTCTTGACCATAATAAAAAAAAAACTGACAGCCTAATTTATTTGCCGGAGTATTTAATGCAGATACGGGAAGCCTTAGAAGATAAGAAAGCTGCACTAATTTGGGAAGAGTTAGAAAGATCAAGATAGAAATCCTAATCTGGATATGAAGAGTAAGAACAAATTTGGGGAAAGTAAGTTGCTGATAGTTTAGAGTGCCAGAGTAGAAGCACTCTTAACTCACTGATTGGATCAACAGTGTTCCTCATTCCTTTTACTAAATACACTGACTGATGCCCATATCACAGTGAATGTGAACACATATGATGTGTATACAGTTCTCCATTATGCTAAATCAGGACTGACTGTGTTGGTTCATAAGTTTGCCAAATATTTTTCGCTTGCCTGTTCAGTGCCACTCTCCACTCTGCTCTTTCTCCCGTCTGTTCTATCAAAGTAAGCAATGCCATATACATGAATATATATCTTCAGCTTCCAGTCAGGTCCAACCAGTGAGAAGTCAGAAGGAGGCACACAACTTTAGAATAACCATTCTTGGGTGTTGCATAATCCCTTATGATTTCCCTATACCCTGCCTACCCCTTTGTTATATAGGCCCTTTATTAAACTCTCTTTGAATTACTTGAGTATGCTATTTCCTACGGTTTGAACTTGTTTATTCCTATTGAAGTTGTCATTGTGATTCCATGATTAAATTAAACATTCATTAGGTAATGTAATAAAATATGAATTCAAAAATGAAAAAGCAGAATACTTTGAAAACTGAATTGAATGCTTTGGAAAAATCGCTAAAGATAAGTTGACTTAAAACAACTACTATTAAATTAGATATAGATGTAAACTGTAAAAAGCTGGGAAAATAGTAAAAATCTTTTACCCTCAGAAGAATTTTACCCTCAGATTGCTCTTCAAGGGTCTTTAGGTTCTAAAGCTCCAATTTAATGTAACTAGAAAGTACAGATAATGAATTATGGGTGTGACTAACATACAAAGACCCAACTGAATCAAACCTTTAAGCCATTTCTCAAAAAATAGGCCATGGCCCTATTATACTTAATAATGATGGCTAAAGAAACATATAATGGAAAAATGATATACACAAATCTGTAACATCTTAAGCTAAATCACATGAATATGCTTATGAACAGGCAAAAGATAATTTTACTACATTTCTAGTCAAAATACTAAATAGCAATAATTGAAAGAAATTTCTTTAATATGAAAAATATCTATTTTAAAGTACTTAAAGCACACAAAGAAAATAATTTACAGAAAAAAATAGAGTACTGTCTTTAATATTCAAAGAGATTATGCAAATTGAAACACAAAAATCCAAAAATATACAAACCAAAACAGTACTGCTGGAAGACAACATGGAAAAAAAATATCCTCGCTAGCAAAGACATTTAAATTTGATATCGTTAATAATTGATTCTTGTTTATTCAAGTACTAACAATATTATGGTAAATTACAATGCATTTGCTGGCAAACCTTCAGGAAAATTGGCACTCTCATTTTCATATATTACTGGTAAGAGTAATCCTTTTGTCCATTTATTCAATACTCTTTATAGGTCTCTGAGATTACACTATCTCCTGCCCTCATTCTCTTCTGGGATTCTTTTTCTCTTCATCTTGTAACTAATTTTTCCATGTTCTTCAAGACTCAACTCAAATGTGCCTTCTTCCAGAACCATCACATCCTTGGGATTGCTTTAAACACTACCATTATGCCATTTATGACAAAGCCACAGCTAACATCATACTCAACAGTGAAAAGCCAAAAGCTTTTCCTCTAAGATCAGAAACAAGACAAGGATTCCTACTCTTGCCACTCCTATTTAACATAGTATTAGGAGTCGTAGCCACAGCAATCAGACAGAAAAAGAAACAAAAGGCATTCAGTTCAGAAGGAAAGAAGTAAAACTATCACTATTTGCAGATGACATGATACTATACATAGAAAATCCTAAAGACTCCAACATAAAAACTTAGAACTGATAAATGAATTCAGTACAGTTGCAGGATACAAGATTAAAATACAGAAATCTGTTGCACTTACCATACACTAATGATGAACTCTCAGAAAGAAAAATCAAGAAAACAATTCCATTTACAATCACATCAAAAAGGATAAAATACCAAAGGATAAATTTAACCAAGGAGGTGAAAGACCTGCACCCTGAAAACCATAAGACATTGATGAAGGAAACTGAAAACAATACAAATAAATGGAAATATATCTGGTGTTCATGGACTGCAAGAATTAATGTTGTTAAAATGTCCATACTACCCAAAACAATCTATAGATTTAATGCAATCCCTGTCAAAATACCCAAGACATTTTTCATAGAAAAAGGACAAATAACTCTAAAATTGGTTTGGAACCATGAAAGACCCCAAACAGCCAAAGCAACTTTGAGAAAAACGAACAAACTAGAGGTATCATGCTCCCTGACTTCAGACTAAACTACAAAACTACAGTAATCAAAAGAGTATGGTATTGGCACAAAAACAGACACATAGATCAATCAATGGAACAGAATAGAGAGCCCAGAAATAAACCCACACACATATGGTCAATTCATCTACAACAGAGAAAGCAAGAATATAAAATGGGAAAAAGACAGTCTCTTCAATAAGTGGTGTTGGGAAACTGGACAGCTACATGTAAAAGAATGAAACAAACATCTTCTCACACCATATACAAAAATAAACACAAAATGGATTAAAGACCTAAATGTAAAACCCGAAGCCATAAAACTCCTAGAAGAAAACATGGGCAGTATGTTCTTTGACAAATGTCTTAGCAATTTTTTCTGGATCTGTCTCCTCAGGCAAGGGCAACAACAGCAAAATTAAACAAATAGGACCTAATCAAACTTAAAAACTTTTGCACAGTAAAGGAACCATCAACAAAAGAAAAAGGCAACCTGCTCAGTGGGAGAAAATATTTTCAAACAAATATGTCCAAGAAGGAATTAATATCCAAAATATATTTTAAAAGACTCATATAACTCAATATCAGAAAACCAAACAACCCAATCAAAAAATGGGCAGAGGACCCAAATAGGCATTTTTTTTCTAAGAAGACATACATATGGACAACAGGCCCATGAAAAGATGTCCAACATCACTAATCATCAGGGAAATGAAAATCAAAACTATCATAAGATATCACCTCACACCTGTTAGAATGGCTACTGTCAAAAAGACAAGAAATAACAAGTGTTGGCAAGGATGTGGAGAAAAGGAAACCCTTGTACACTGTTGGTGAGAATGTATGTTGGTGCAGACACAATGGATAACAGTTTAGTGGCTGCTCAAAAAATTAAAAATAGAACCACCATATGATCCAGCAATTCCACTCCTGGGTATTTATCCAAAGAAAATGAAAACAATAATTTGAAAAGATACATGCAACCCAACGTGCATAGCAGCATTATTTACAATAGCCAAGATATGGAAGCAACCTAAGTGTTTATCAACAGATGAATGAATAAATAAGAAGTGGTATATATTGACAATGAAATACTACTCAGCCATTAAAAAGGAATGAAATTTCACCATTTGCAACAACATGGATGGTCCTGGAGGGTATTATGCTTAGTGAAATAAGTGATACAGAGAAAGACAAATACTGTGTTTTCACGTACATGTGTAATCTAAAAAATAAAACAAATGAACGAATATAACAAAACAGAAATGAACTCACAGATACAGAGAACAAACTAGTGGTTACCAGAGGGGAGAGAGGTGGGAGGACAGGCAAACAGGTGAAGGGTATCAAGAGGCACAAACTACTAGGTACAAAATAAGTTATAAGGATGTAATGTACAACACAGGAAATGTAGTCAATATTTTATAATATAATAACTTTGTATGTAGTATTATCTATAAAAATACCAAATTACTATGTTGTACACCTGAAACCAATATAATATTGTAAATCAACTTTACTGCAATAAAAATTTTTAACTTATTAATTAATGAATTAATTACAATACTATCTTTATGCTCGCGAAGCAACTCATGGAAACCCCTTTTAACGTGAAACATATCTTATTATAAACACATTTCCTTCTCTGTTTTTCTTTCCATAGACCCTTATAGCCTAGTTACTCTACTAGACCATAAGCAAACTGCATAAGGTGAAGAGACCTGTTTCTCTCCGTAGCATGGTACCTAATACCTGCACAGAGCAAATGCTGAATAAATACATATACAAATGCAAATTAAAACAAATTAGTGAATGAATAAATGGATAAATTAAAGTATCAGAAACAATGTCAAGGATTACTCCTAAACCACCATGTTATGCTTGAAGATAAATTCTCTCAGAAGGGCCCCCTGGAAGCAGCCCATTCTTGTCTTGGAAAATAGGGACTGGTCTGGTTCACATGACTAAATAGGTACATATACTTCTGCCATAAGTCCTTTCTATCTGCTGGAAAGTCAGCAGTATGTCCTTAAGGTGAGTGGAACTGGAGCAAGGCTTAAGAGAATAGCATGAAGACTGAACCCAACAAGTCTTGAGAACAGTTATTTATCTTGGGTCATGGCCACAGTTGTATCTGTGGAGCCTAAAATCAGGAGCCACACAGTATCAATAATCTATCAGATATTTCAAGTCATTCAGTTCAAAAAATTCCCATGATCATGACACACAAATTATGATCTAATTAGAGAAAGGAAGAAAGGAACAAAAGCATATAAAATTCCACTTCTGAAGAAGGATGATTTACTGCAGTCCACAGCCTTAAAGAGACAAGAGGGGCCGTAGATACCGTGTGGAGGAGTTAGAATAAATGCTACCCGATGGCTGGGAAAATAAAGGGGATAAACAGAAAATGGAGAGGATACACATGAAAAAAAAAGTTACTTGCCTGTTTTTCCTAGGACTGATGCTTATACCTTCTTTTCCTCTGGCTTTTTTGGCCCTAAGTATAGTAAATCCAAATATTTCTTAGAAAAATATTGATATTACTTATTTGTTTCTAGGTCATAAATTTTAGGACATAGTGAAGTACAAAATAAATTGTCTTGGCAGTACCCATTTCTCTCCACAATTTCCTGGAAATTGTGTCATGAACCAGAAAACCACAAAGTGAACTGTTTTTACCCATGTGAAGGACATTATAATTCAGAGCTTAATACTGACTAAAGGACTTAGTATCAAAATTATGAAAAATAATAACAGAAGAACTAAGCCAGTAAAACTAAAATCATAGTCATAAAATGAAGTCATTTAAATAATAAAATTAAACTTCAATAACCACATACTGCTGACAGATATTTAAAATACTGATCATAAGACAATACTACAAGATGTATAACAATCAGCTGACACTGCAAATCTGCTGTATCATAAATTTGTCCTAAAACTAATATACTTCATGCTACTACTACTCCTACACTTAATAAGAATGATGGTGATAACCATACAATGCCACTTAATTGCAACTAAACTAATTTAGAATTTAGAAGAACTTAGAGTTTTCTTTTAATCAAAAGAAGTTTGAGTGGATGCCTTGTTCAGGTAACTCTTCAAGAAAAAATAGGCATTCAAAAAATTACATTTGTCCATTTACCTTAGGACTACGTCAATCAAGTGAATATTGAAAAATTTCTATTATTGTTGTGGTATTGGTGATGAAAGTGGTGGTATTTCTTTGACTAAAAACTTTTTGAAAAGTAAAGTCTGAACTGCCATTTTTTTCCCCTTTCCTTTTTCTCCTAAGCAGAGACCGCCTGAATTATATCCAATAAGGGCTACCACCAAAGGATAAGAAAAGCAACTTGAAATAATGTCCATTTGGGTAAATGATGCTACATGAATTAATGTTCATTTGAAGTAAGGAAATTCCCACTATGAATCAGAAGAAATAGTGCATATTCATTACAGGTAATAATTATCAAAATAATGTCATACTATGAAGTTAAGGAAGCAATCAGAATACAAAATGGTAAGGCTTCCCTGGTGGTGCAGTGGTTAAGAATCAGCCTGCTAACTCAGGGGACACGGGTTCAAGCCCTGGTCCAGGAAGATCCCCCATGCCGCGGAGCAACTTAGCCCACCCGCCACAACTACTGAGCCTGCCCGCTAGAGCCCACGAGCCACAACTACTGAGCCCACGCGCCTCATCTACTGAAGCCCGGGAGCTCTAGAGCCCATGTTCCGCAACAAGAGAAGCCACTTCAATGAGAAGCCCGCGCACCTCAATTTAGACTAGCCCCCACTCACTGCAACTAGAGAAAGCCCGCGCAAAGCAACGAAGACCCAACACTGCCAAAAGTGATAAATAAATAAATTTATTAAAAAAACAAAGAATACAAAATGGTATATACACAATGACAGCAGTCATGAATCCATGTAAATATATGGACAACAGATACTGTTATATAATAATGTAGGCTTATCAATATTTTTCCTATATTTTCTTCTATATTGTAATATTTTTAGGAGAAGAAAAAAAAAACAACTATCACCAAGTTCTACCATCAAACTTTATAAAAGACTTCTTAACACTCACAGCATTATGAAAACAGAAATCTCATGTCAGCTA
This sequence comes from Grampus griseus, assembly GCF_964374135.1. Lineage (NCBI taxonomy): Eukaryota > Metazoa > Chordata > Mammalia > Artiodactyla > Delphinidae > Grampus > Grampus griseus. Next base: position 35,098,906 of record NC_139003.1, read on the forward strand.
TGGCTACAATGTGATTATCCTGTGCTTGGACAACGAAACTAAATAAATGGGTGGAAAAAAAGGCAGAAATTATTTACCAAATAGCAATGAATGAAGGGGCAATACGTTGGAGATATAAAAAGGTATGACTGATGAAAATCATTTAAAATTTTATAAAGATATTTTATACAGGCAATATGTCTTGCTAATAATACCAAATAAATACAAATAGGTTTAAAAAATCATAGCCACAAAAAAAGGTGACTCAAAATTCCAAGTAAATATGGAGAAAGTTTTATCTAGTAAAGTAGGTGGTTCTAAAGTGCTAACAAAGAAATATACCAAATATAGTTGTTACTACTGAAAAGAGAAACTCAAAAGCAGAGAAAAGAATATATTTTAGCATGACCAAACTAAGTATATTAAAATGTTAACAATCTTCTAAAAGGGAAAGGTAAACACTGTTCTAAAAGGGAAGGTCACATGTTATTTTACCCCTTTAAAATTGTATTCTTATCTAACTCTACTAAGTAATAAAGAATTACAGTTTTCATTTTTTTATTGTCATTGAAATCAACCTTATGTTCTTCTTATGATTGGATAATTAATTTTTATCATTAAAATGGCTATGGCTTAAATGATAATATAATTAAAATTTACATAATCTTTTGTATTTGGAAAATTTTATAAAATGAAAAATTTGACTACTATATAACCTACTTGTAAAAATTAGTATAATTAATCTATTTGAAAAACTAGCAGCTTTTAAACTAAAATAAAATGGGACTTCGGTTCTTTAGATTTAGTCTAACCACTGAATATCAAGTTGGCTTTCCACTTCATGTGTTACTTGCCCAGACTCAAGAAGTAAGGGAGGCAGGGACTGCCATTAGGCAGTGAATATCATACAAAACTTGTATGAGTTTAGGACAGAAACTGGTACCAAAATATATCAAGCATGACTTGATATAATAATATATAATTGCATAAACCTGTATACTGTTGCTATAGAAACATGAATGGCTGGAGATAAATAATACTACCCTTAATGATTGACACTGCCCAATATAAGCAACTGAAATAGCACAAAACAGAACCATATTACAATCCTGCCAGACAAGTGAAGATTATTCTTTCATAGCTAATATATTCAGTGCTTGACACTATTTCAGTTTTGCTTAGACTCTTTTTTAATTGATTTTTATTCTCTCTTCTTTCCCATATCTATTCCATTGCTGCTTATTCTGTGCAGGAATAGAGAATGTGGCCTTCTTGAAGAGCCTCCTGTCTTTAAATACTACTCAACTCTGAAGAGTCACTCCCACTGCATGAAAAATATCATTTTCATATGGCCCGGGGTCATTTTCACACAGTCAATTGCTATAAGAAAGACCTACATTTAAGAGGTACCTTTTAATTCTTGCTGCTTGGTGAGCAAGGATGCAGTGGAGAGAATTCTTCTGGGGGTGAGGCCGAGGGCCATCTCTACTCCTCTAACAATACATGCATCTAACCCATAAATTTGGACAGAAAAATGTCACACTGCTTTCAGAGTGTAGAAGGTACTGTAACACAATTAGAGCAGGCTTTTCCATATGATGGTCAAAAAATAAGCACTTTTATAATACACACTTAGAGTACATATGCATATTAATTCTTTCTAAGCTTCAGATCATTTCAGCCAACTTTATGAGCCTAACATTTTCTGAAGCATTGGGGATAAAGCACTCGCTGTCTAGTGGAGAAAACAGGTAAAATAACAATTAATTGTAATATATGTAGTAAGGACATGCATATATGCACAAAGTATGATCTTAATATCATACAGATTTTAATAAAACTTACTATCACAGCATCCAGGCCTAAAATGAGAAGAGGTGTTACTTGGAGAGGGACCTAGAATCAACACAGGCTAATACGTTTAAACTAATCTTCACACAGATAATGATAAAACTTTTCCTAAATTCTGGGAATTATTTTTTATAAAGTTAATGCTCTATAACTGCACTGAACAGCTTTTAAAGTTTTATTTTTAATGCCATTATTTGAGCATGAGGACTTTATGTCAAATGGTGTCCTATACTCGTTTTCTTTTACTCCATTTAGTTCTTACAGCAACACTATGAATGTATCACTATTGACTCCCATTTGTTACTGGGAAGATTTCATGCCCATCACTTTGTGCAGTATGTATATTAATTTTCAATCACAATAATACTCCTGCTAAATTGATATCATCATTCCCATTATGCAAACCAAGACACTGAGGTTAAGAAATTTACCAGTGATTAAAAATATAGTAAATGACAGAAATGGAATCCAAATGTAGGTGTCGGGCTCCAACCTCAACTAGTTCCCCAACTCCATACTGACTGGTATTCAGATTCCAACCAGTCATTCCAGCCTCACATCTCTCCCCAGTCCTTGCCACCAACCTTATAGAGCCCAGACAACTCACACCTCCTCACATTTTAGCATGCTGCTCTGTGTGCGTCTAGTGACCTTATTAGCCTTTACCAGTGGTTCCAAATTTATTCATCTGTCAAAACCCAGTTCAACCACCTTCCTCAACACCAAAAGAATTGATCATCTGGCTCCTGGAGTATTTTGTTTATACTTCTGTCACAGTACGTCCATGGTGAAATTTGTATTGTAGTATGTTATATCTATCTCAACCCTTGGGCTGACAACTCTTGGGAGGGCCAAGAACTACATTTTATTCATCTTTCTGGTGCCTAGCATGGATCAAGGTACCCAAGTATGTGATCAGCAAGCTCTATTAGTTTTATACTAGTTCACACGTAAGGTCTTCTGTGTTGTGATCATGACTCTTTTTCCACTCTTCAAGTATCCTACTCTCCAGAGCCAACAGACCACTTGATGTTTCTCCCACATGTGACTCCAAAGTTTTGCTTTGCTCACGTTTTTCCCCTCTCTACATTGTACCATTTCCTTCCCAACCCTATTTACCTCAAAATCCTGCCTACTTTTCAAGATTTAACTTTATTGCTGTCCCGTACAGGAAAAACCCGTGTAAGCCTAAGTATTATAAACTTTTCCTTTTTTCTTAATGCTCTCTAAGAGTATTTATCAAATACATCATGAGTGGCCTACACTGTGGTGATTATAAGCATTCTAGAGAAAAAGAATCACATTATTCTTTTCATCCCCCGTTTTATCACAAAGCCTTGCTATAGTAAACATGTATTTGATAGTAACTTGATTTAACTTTAATCCCTGCATTATAAACTACAAATATAATAGAATAATGTGAAATAATTCTTCTGCCTGTTTTCCCTTCATTTTGCACTGGCATACACTCTGGTAAGAATTACATTGCACTGCGTTATAATCATGTGTATAAATCCTAAGGCAAGGAGGGGGCTGATCAACCTCAGTGGTTGACGATGTCCAATATATGCAATTGAAATATCGCATAAGCATGCTGCAATTCTACCAGGGAAGCAAAGTGTATTCTTTTAAAGTTAATGTATTCACGCATTATACTATTTGGGTAATTTTGCTAAAATTAGGCTACTTTTTAACGTTTTTTATTCCATCTCTTTTACTATACAGATCCCATTTCTATGCATGAGAGCATAGAAGAAAACAAGTCACAGAGATAACTGAAAATGTTCATCTAAGCACTATCTGGGGAGACGGTATTTTAGACTTCACATTTGGAATATTCCTCCCCTAATTGGTAGGCGTGATAGGTAGCCAATAGGCTTTATTATTCTAATTCTAGTAGCAAGACCACACATATGGCGGATATGGCTATATCAGATTGCCTGGGCCCAATACCATAAAACAGCTGATACGTGAACTTCCTTTCAATTCTGATTCTACAATCCCCAAGCAATCTGGTGATTCTGTTGCTTTTCGGCTGCCAGTGCTGCTCTGCCTAAAGGAAAAGAAAGCTTCTAATGACCAAATTCCTCATTTTAAATTTTACATACACAGAACTCACGGATTCTTCCTATTCTAATTATTTTTGTCCTAGAAAATAATTTATCACCATAAATCAATCTTTTTAGTTTTAAACACTAATTTCATGAGCTTGCTTAACGTGAGTCTATCCTCAGAAATGTGAGTCTATTTTATAGGCCAGGGACTACATCCCAGACCATGAGAGGAAATGAATGCTAGTCTTCTGGTCCTACTAGACCTCTCTGCCAGTCCCCTCCCTTGATGACAATAAGATGACAGCATTAATTTCTACAAACCATATATTTTTCTTCCTTTATGGTTAATTCCAAAGGGTAGAATGGAAGACAATATCTCCTACAATAAACTAGCTCATAATTTTACCTTTTATATAGTTTTTTTTTTTTTTTTTTTTTTTTCAGTACGCGGGCCTCTCACTGTTGTGGCCTCTCCCGTTGCGGAGCACAGGCTCTGGACGCGCAGGCTCAGTGGCCATGGCTCACGGGCCCAGCCGCTCCACGGCATGTGGGGTCTTCCCGGACCGGGGCACGAACCCGTGTCCCCTGCATCGGCTGACGGACTCTCAACTACTGCGCCACCAGGGAAGCCCTATATAGTTATTTTAAAACATTAAGTATCTGTCCTATTTGGTGATAAATAATGCCAAACTGTTGTTATCAATGTACTTGCCAATCAGTCAGAAGGACTTTAATGTTAACAGGTTAAAATAATTATTTTATTATCTCTTATGTTATATTCGCAAACCACAATACTCTTATTATTTTTAAAAATGATGATGCCTATGATTTCATTCTGTCAAGGATAATTTACTTAGACATTTGGATAAAGCCAGACTTTACTAATATATTCCATTTGCTTTATGATGTTTTATTTTGTTTCATTGTGTTTGAGATGGAAATTGGAAATAAGGAATGTAGAAGCTGCAAATATTTTATCTCACAATAATAATCCACAAAGTAGAATACCAACTTAGCCACCAGAAATCAGAGATGTGTACATATAAGATAAACCTGAAAGGTTTTTTTCATAATGTCAGCTGTAAGAATGAAGCAAATACATTAAAAATTCTTTAGTAGAAACCAAGATCACAGTGAATGCATGTATCATATATATCGTATATAAAAATGGAAATATGAATATGCTTTTCTTACTCATTGTTTTACTCTTAAGCTTACCTTGTCCAAACCTCCACTGTGTTAGATTAGTTCAATGTCTACCTATGTTCACTACCATAAACAATATTCATTTTAATGATCTGAAAGTGTTGGCATATATGACAGTAATTTAAATTGAATCTTATAAATGCCAAATAAAAACTGCAGAAAAAATTAATAGTATAATTGGTTGGAGGGATTTACGTTTAATTAGAGTATCTTGGGGAACAACAGGGAAAACTCTGTTTCTTTTTCCTCATATTTTCATGAGGAGACTTTTGATCAAGAAATGCCATTAGTTTTATTCTGTCCCTCACTTCTTACCATGAGAGTGGCAGAGACTCATCACACTGGTGAGTTTAAGAGAATATACGAACGGGCCCAGTTCAATTCCTTTTTCTCAGTTCAGTGCTACCTGTAGAGAAGACACATTCAGGCCTGTTTTTATCCATTCCTCAGTGACAGAGGACTGTGGATGTCCCACTGTGCCAGCAGCTGGGAGGGTACCACTGTCTAATCCAGAGCTGAAGCCAATTTCAAATGGACACATAATGCATGTCCTCCAATTCAGCCTCTACCAGTAATAAAACTGGTACTTTGATCTCCATCTGCCTGGCACCTGTGTCTGTTTCTCTGAAGTTTCCAAAGTCTGGAGGGGACGTGATTAATGTGATTTATCCAACCTCTAAAACCCCAAACCAAGTCGACTGCTGACATAGAGATAGAGATCTACATAGACTGAATACTGTAAGATTGCCTATTCTTATTTATTCATTCAGTAAGTATTTACTGAACATTGAGTATGTGCCAGGTATTCTCTAGGTATGGGAATATGGCAGGCGAGAAAAACAAAAGCCAGTATCTTAGGAAACCAACTCTAAGCACACACCACCAGGCTGTTGAGTAAATCAGCAGGGAAATAGGAAGAGGAATACACCTGTGTTTTCTTTTTCATGGACTTCAGAGTATAAATTACAGTATTTCAACATATTAATTGCAACAAAAAATAATAATAGGCTGATATAAAACTGCAGATAGTCATCCATTTGACCTACAAAAATAGCAGTTGTCTTACAATGGAGACTAATAATTTGACACTAAAGAATAAGTGAGCAAATTCTATCCTCTTGGAATGACACAAAAGACCATATAAATATCGAAAAATCTAAAATAAAACTAATTAATGATTATAAAGAGATATTTTAATTTAAAGTAGGGTTTAAATATATAAATAATGAATAGGGTTTGATGTGGGAAAACCACTTGTACAGATTGATTGAATCTTATCAGTTCTGGGTAATAATACCATATCCTATTCCATGACAAACTAACAGAAGCAGTATCAGTTTTCTTTTAATACATCTGAATATTAAAGATTAAATATTAAAAGTAGCACTGATTTTCTTTTAATGCAATTGAATATTAAGGATTCATATTAATAACAACACTTATCCCCTCTAATGTCTTTCTCATATTTAAAGTACTTTACAAATATTAATTCCAAAAAATCATTAATAGTGTCAATCCAAGACGGATAATATTCATATGTTTCAAAGATAGTCTATATCCAAAAAGCTTTATACGTATGAAAACAGAAGACTTTACAAAAACTCTGACAAATCGCTAATACCAGCTAACAAAGACACAAAATATAACACTTTTTTGTATTTATAGAAGATTATAATCACTATGATACTAACAGGGAAGAGGTGGCATTTTGCCAACTGGTATGAGAGCTGTTCTGCTCCCTAGAAAATTAAAATTCTTAAAAAATTCTATACTAAATACAGAATTATTTAAAGTTAGGAGTAAAGGACAGCAGAGGGAAAAGAATGATTTTGTCAGTGGAACAAGGCAGAAAGGCAGTCAGTGAACGGTTACCCCAGCAGAGGCAGAGCCAGCCTGCAGTAGCAGTGTGCTCCAGGTCAGACTGAGGTGTCTCACCCAATGCCATGTCTTGATGTTACTACATCTATCACAGTCTATATATGCTGAGAATAGGCGTGCTAGTTTATTACAAGTCTCTGAACTTCAAGAGAGGACACAATATATAGGATAAAAGATGATTTCCTGAAAGGCAATAAGAAATTTTATGAAATACTATGCAGTTTACTTTAGATTTTTCACCTCTGAAATCTCAATTGGAGATAGGATCTTGAAAACTCTAGCATGATGATAACATTTCAGAACAAAAATGATAGTGTTAAACTGAGCATACCTTACAGAAACTTATGTCATAGCTTATCCTCTCATTTTTCCTTTCTATACAAAATTAATTGAGATGATTTAAAAGTACATTTTCAGTATAATCTGTTGCAAGGTGAGAGCTCTGTAGTTCAAATACCTACAACTATGCTCATCAAGGATTGCTGAAGTTTTACTGGTTTTCCCTAAAGCCAATCCTTTCTAATTTTTGTAACATTAAATTAACTTTCAAAAATTAAAATATACCCTTTTATGTAGTTACTTTTCTGTTATTTTAAAACAGCATTGAGGGACTTCCCTGGTGGCACAGTGGTTAAGAATCCGCCTTCCAATGCAGGGAACACGGGTTTGAGCCCTGGTCCGGGAAGATCCCACATGCTGCGGAGCAACTAAGCCCGCCCGCCACAACTACTGGGCCTGCACTCTAGAGCCCGTGAGCCACAACTACTGTGCCCATGCACCACAACTACTGAAGCCAGCGTGCCTAGAACCCGTGCTCCGCAACGAGAAGGCACCACAATGAGAAGCCTGCGTGCAGCAACGAAGAGTAGGCCCTGCTTGCCATAACTAGAGAAAGCCCGCATGCAGCAATGAAGACCCAACGCAGCCAAATAAAAAACCAAACAGAATTGAAGTGACACGAGTCAAAATAAATATTATGGTTCAGGTAAACTAATAGTTGGGTCATATTTAAGAGTCATCTGAGGATAAACTCTTACAAAATACTTAGTTTTTAAAATGACAAAATTAAGTTGCTATAAATCTTAATGTAGTTTTTAAAACTTTCTAGAAAAGATTTGAGTCTGGGAGATAAAGTCCAACCCATGGAAAGAAATTAATTACATATGTTTACAAAATAAGTAGGTCAAATAGGCATTATAGATGATGTCAACAGGCATTATAAAATTATTCTGAGTATTATTTGAGTAAACATAGACTTACATCTCTGAGATGCTTATAAGCTGAAGTGCCTTATATTTATGAATTTTAAACTCTCCACATGTACAGTCTTTGTTTTAAAACCCAGAAAAGAGTTGAAATGGAAAAAAAAAAAAGAGTTGAAATGGAGAGCACATAATCACAGTGAAACCTTCAGATGCACAAAACTTACATTCTCAACTACAAGAGCATATGTCTTTCTATAACACCCCTCAGATGAGGCAATTTCTGGATGTACTTATGTAAAAAAAGATGACTTATAAGCATTTCTTAAATAACATTTTCAAATTTAATGAAGATCAGGAGAACAATGAGATGGTGTTTACAACAAATAACACTGACAGGGAAATCTAAAATTCCTGACTATTTGACTTTTAATAAAATAAAAACCTTCTAACCAGCTTAGTAACAGGAATGCTGACAATAAAGTTCATTAGAGGATCAAGTTCAGCAATCACTCATTAAGGGCTTACCACAGACAAGGCACTGTGCTTGGCACTTAGAGGAAGCAAAAGCAAACAAGACTTCACTTTCTCACTTATATTATGATTGGAGCAGACACCAAAGCTGACACCAAGTAAACCCATTTACTTCCACGTCCTTTTCCAGCTCAAATTTTTCCAGTCTCCCAGCAATATTCACTTACACGATGTTGTTGTTGTTGATTTTCTGGGAAAAGGACTTTCCCCACCCTTGCTTTTCTGTCTCATTTTATTCCTATTTTTAATTTATGCCATCTTGTTGTATTCTGCATACTCTAAGTTGCCTTAAGACCATTGTAGAATGCGGCAGGGTATAAAGAAACAAATAGAAGACAAACACAGAAGAAGAAAATCAAGTCAAGATATTCCAGGACACACTTGAAAATCAAATTTTAAATGTCCAACTCTTCTTTCTCAGCTGGCATATTGGCCAGCTGAATATCAAGATTTGAAGTCAGAATATCAAGATTTTAATGCTACCTCAATATCTGTAAAATTTTAGGCATGATTCTGATCCTTACTAAGCCTCAGTTTTATCATCTGTTTTATCATCTGTAAGTAAAGGTAAAAACAGCCATGTCACAGGATTTTGTCTGCATATTGCAGAGTAGTTGGTATGGAAAAAATGTTCAACAAAAATCAATTTTATTTCCTTCCTTTACAAACTCATTAGCTGTCTATTGCTCTAATATTGCAGTAAAATGTCAGTCAACAACATGGCATGTCTTGTTAGCAAAAACAGAACAAATGTAAAACCAGTATATGGATAAAATATTAAGACAGTAAAACCAAAAATATCAAGATAAAAATTCATTTAAAAATTCTGCCCACATTTTCTTATAGTTACTACACCAAACTCAAATACTTTGCAGAATGAAACAGAGATATTTTTTAATGAAAAAAATGGTCCATTACTTCCTCTAAATTTCTGCTTCTTAGGGTACATATATGACCCCCAGAGTGTACATTAAGAAACCAAAGGATGAACATTTTGTCGTATTAGTTTTGAAAAATTGTCAACAAACATTTTTGTATAAAATATAACTAGACGACAAAATAGGAATCAAGATTCCCTTGAATATAGGGGCAGAGGAGGGGGAAGCTTGAGATATCAGTGATAATTTTCAATTGCAAAGTGATTTTTCAGTTAATTCTCCCCAAATTGATCTATATATTTAAAACAACCCCTCCTAAAATCTCAGCAGGCTTTTTGTTGTTGTTGTTGAAACTGACAGGCTGAACCTAAAATGTATATGAAAATTCAAAGAACTTAGATTATCCACAACAATTTTTAAAAGGAAGTAAAAAGTTGGGGTACACACGCAATCTGGTTTCAAAGCTTGCTATAAAGCTGCAGTTATTAAAACAGTGGTACTGGTATAAAGATAGACCTAGAGATCATTAAAACAGATAAGAAAGTACAGAAATATGCCCTTAATATGTATGGTCATCAACTGATTTTTGACAATAGAGCCAAGACAATTTAAGAATAAAAGATGGTCTTTTCCACTAATGACCCCTTCATACCATATACAAAAATTAACACAGAATGGATCAAACCTAAATGTGAGAGCTAAAACTATAAAACTTGACAAAAAATAATAGAAAATCTTTACGATCTTAGATCAAGCAACAACTTCTTAGACATACACCAAAAGGATAACCCATAAGGTAAAAAATAATAAATTGGGCTCAATCAAAATTAAAATATTTTGCTCCTCAAAATGCCATTAAGAAAATATCACTAATTAGGAGGAAAATTTTGGAAATCATATATCTGATATGGAACTTGTATCCAGAATATATAAAGAACCCTTACAACTCAATAATGAAAAGTCAAACAACCCAATCAAAAAATTGCCAAGAGATTGAATAGACAATTCACCAAAGAAAATATACTAATGGCCACATGAATATCATTAGTTATTAATGAAACGCAAATTAAAACCACAATGAGATACCATTATATGCCCACCAGAATGGCTCTTATCAAAAGGACCAAAAATACCAGAAGTTGGCAAGGACAAGGAAAACTTGGGGTCCTCATACATTTCTGGTGGGGATGTAAAAAACAAAACAAACACCACTTTTGAAAAAAAGTTTCTGTTTAGTAGTTTCTTAGTGGATATACATAAACTTATCATTGAACCTTGCATTCATACCCCTAGAAAACTACCTAAGGGAATGAAAATATATGTCCACATGAAGACTTATACACAGAAGTTTACAGTAGCATTATTTAGAATAGCCAAAAAGCAAGAAATCCAAATGTCTATAAACTGGTGAATTGATAAACAAAATTTGATCCATTCAATGGGATATTTCTTAGCAATAAAAGGAAAAAAATTCTAAACATGCTACAGCATTGATGAATCTCAAAAGCATTATGCTAACTGAAAGTAGCCAGGCACAAAAGATTACATATTGTAAGATTCTATTTATAAAAAATTTATAGGAAAGGCCAATCTGTGAACACCGAATACAAATCAGCAGTTGCCTAGGATGGGACTGGTAGCAGGGCTCGACCGCAAATGAGCATGAGTGAGTTTTCGGGGGGTAATAAAGATATTATAGAACTGGATCTGGTGATGATTACACAACTCTAAATATACTAAAATCATTGAATTCCATCAACTGCAATGAGTGAATTTTATGGTATGAAAATTATACCTCATTAACGCTGTTAAAATTAACACAACATTGTAAATCAACTATACTTCAATTTTTAAAAATTAAAAAATAAGAACAAATGAGTATGCAAAGTTCTAAACTAAAGCCATAGACTATTTTTGCAATGATTAATCAATCATTAGTTTAAGATGTTTAACCCAAAGAAGCGGACATAAAGTAGAAACATAACTATTTTCAAATACCTGATGTATTTCTAACATACGATATATGTATGCATATGTACACATATGTAATGTGCCCTTCAAAGGACAACTAAGGCTAATGGGTCTTAATTAGAACAAATAAATTATAAGAATACAAATACAAATCAATACACTGAGAACTCTCTAAAATTAAGAGCCAAAGTTTCCAAAAAATGAGCTGTGAACATTTAACAGGATGCTCCATGAGTCAGTCTATTTCTTGTTACTGAAACTGTTTTAAATGGTTAATTGACTAGCTAGTATTGCTCAGAGCCAACTCCTACATGGAATGGAATTGAATAATAAATCAGATGACCCCCAAGATTCCTTTCATTTTTAGGATATTTTTATTATCTTTATTTCTGCCACTGAACTGACACATTAAAAATGAGGGTAGCCTTGAGACAAATGGGCACTCAAAGTCAAAATTACAGTCCAGTCCAGGGCCTAAAACAAAGCCTCTACTTGTCTGATGACCCTAATATATAATGGGTCTGAAAGTGAAGTTGTTAAGGTTCTTGATGAATATACTGAGTCTGGCCCAGGCAGCTACTGGGGATGCTTACTCTAACTGTAACAGCATAGAGGGTCATCTTATAGCCAATAATAAGCTGTCTTCTGATCTGATAAGTTTTGGAGTACATCTTTTCAAAAAAAATTATCAATTTTTTTTTAATATAAGGAGGTAAGGTACTGATATGAAAAGATTATTTTATTCATTTCTTTCTTAACAAAAATAACAATTTTCAGCAGGAGAAAAAAGAGTAGAATTATGTAACTATTGTGCTGTGTTATAAGTAATAGTTATTGTCAAAATAAATCTCTTCTTGCCTTGAAAAACATCTGAACTGAGCTCAAGTAAAACTATTATTTCAAGAATAATCTCTGTAGTGGAGAGGTGATGGGGGTTCATAGGATACATCAGCATCAACTAAAACAAAATAAGGTAGATGTTATATTATAGACAGAAACACATGCTTAAAATTTCAGTGAAACTTCTGAGACTATAGTTTTTGCCTTGGCGATTAAAACCTTGGAATTTTAATAAAGCAATACTTATTTTAATAAACTATTGCAAACAATACCCTTACTGTGACATTTTCTACCTCGTTCATAACCAGAGAATACTATACATATGCGTGCATACATATGTGTTTTAGGTTTATACTTTTCTAATTTCAAATTTTGTATTCATTAGGTCATTTTACTCTTTAAAGAGATGAGATTTTAAACATGGCAGGAAGATGTAGTTGAACTGGACAGCAAATAACAGCTACTGGCTTGCTCTTGGTTATCTATGAGCCTACTTCAGTGTGTTTCCTGTGTGTTCAATTAGCTCTTTTTTTTTTTTTAAACAAGTTAAGATGATCATCTCAACAGACAAAGAAAAAGCATTTAATAAAAACATTCAGAAACTAGGAATAGAAGAAAACTTCCTGGACCTGATAAAGGGCACTTACAAAACAAAACAAAACAAAACACATCTAACATCATATTTAGTGGTGAAAGATTAAATGCTTTCTCTCTAAGTTCAGAAAGAAGAAAAGAATGTCACTTGTTGTAACATCTATTTAACACTGTACTAGAGGAACTAGCTAGGGTAATTACATGAAAAAACATGAAAAGGCATCAAGATTTTGGGAGGGAAATATTAAATGTATGTGATTTTGTAAACAAAAACTGTGTATATAGGAAATCCTAAGGAATCCATACAAAAAGTCTGTTAGAACGAATAAATGAGTTCAGCAAGGTAGCAGGACACAGGATCGATATACAAAAGTGAATTGTATACTAGCAATGAACAATGTGAAAATAAAATTAAGAAAAAAATCAATTTACAATAGCATCAAAAAGAATAAAATACTTCAAAATAAACTCATGAAAATAAATGCAGAGCTTATACACTGAAAAATACTAAATATCATTGAAAACAATCACAGAAGACCTGAATAAATAGAAAGACATCTAATGTTCATGGATTTGAAGACTTAATATTAAGATGACAGTATTCCCAAAATAGATCTATAGATTCAAAACAATCTTTATCAAAGTCCTAGCTGTATTTTTTTGCAGAAATCGACCAGCTGATCCTAAAATTCACATGGAAATGCCAAAACAATATAGAAAAAGAAAAAAGTTAGAGGACTCGCACTTCCAGATTTCAAAACTTACTATAAAACTAGATAATCAAGACAACGCAGTACCAACAGAAGAACAGACATACAGATTAATGGAATAAAACTCAGAGTATAGAAATCAACACACTTATGGTCAATTGATTTTGGGCAAGGGAAGACAATTCAAGAACAGTATTTTCAACACAAGGTGCTGGGACTACTGGATAGCTAAATGCAAAAGAATGAACTTGGACTCCTATCTCACAAGATACGTAAAAATTAAATCAAACTGAATCACAGACCTAAATGTAAAATCTAAAACTATAAAATTCTCAGAAGAACACATCTTTGTGACCCTAGATTAGGCAATGATTTTCTTAGATGTGGCATCAAAAGCACAAGTGACATCAGAAAAAAACAAATCGGACTCTGTAAAAATTTAAAATTTTTGTGCTTCAAAGGACACCATAAAGAAACTGAAAAGATAATCCACAGAAATGGAGAAAATATTTGCAAATCATATACCTGAGATTAGTATCTAGAATGAGTTTAGTATCTAGAATGTATAAAAAAGTATTAAAACTCAACAATAAAAAGAAATATACCCAATTTTTTAAAAGAAGACAATATTTGGAATTATAAAATGGTGTATCCACTTTGAAAAAGTTTGTCAACTCCTCAAAAGGTTAAGCATAGAGTTACCATATGACTCCTAAGTATATAACTAAGAGAACTGGTAAGCATATGTCTAAATAAAAGCATAAGTGTTCATACCAGTATTATTCATAATAGCCGAAAAGTGGTAGTAATCCAAATGGCCATCAACGAATAAATGGATAAACAAAATGTGGTATATCTATTACAGTGGAATATCATTTGGCCCTAAAAAGGTATGAAGTACTGATGCATGCTACAACATGGATGAACCTTCAAAACATTATACCAAGTGAAAGAAGCCAGACATAAAAGGCTGTGTGCCGCATGACTCTATGTATATGAAATGTACAGAATGGGAAAATGAAAGGTAGAACAGTCGTTTACAAGGGCTGGGGAGAGAGGGAGGTGGTAAGAGACTGCTAATGGGTGTGGGGTTTCTTTCTGAAGTGAGGAAAATGTTCTAAAATTTGATAGTGGCCAACAGTTGCACAAATGTATGAAGAGTAAAATAACACTGAATTGTACACTTTAAAATGAAGGATTTAATAGTATGTGAATTATGTCTCAATAAAGCTGTAATTAGAAAAATAAGTCAAATCAGGTGGGCCACTTAAGATAGATCAGGACCATCATTCAGTAAGGAATAAAAAAACTTGTCAAGGACATATTATAGGAAGAGGTGTAGATTGGGAAAATGACTCACAGAGCTTTAATTCCAACAGGGGAAGACAGAAAACATAGAAAAAAATTAAATAAACAAGACAATTACAGCTTGTAATAAAGGCCATGAAGGAAAATATAGTGACCTGACAGAGAAACATTATTGGAGGCCTACATTAAACAAGGTAGTCAGGGAAGGCCTCTATGGGGATTTGATCCAAAGAATAAGACAAAAACTATCACATAAAAGGTGTGGAGGGGTGCATGCCTGGTTGGGAAATGGGAAGTCCAAATGCCCTCAACTAGAAGACAACTCGGCATGTTCGAGAAATTGACAGAAGGCCAGTGTGTCCAAAACATAATATATGAGGGGGAAAAGTGGCACGAGAAAATGCTGCAGAAATAAACAAGAGTTAGATCAGGCAGAGCATGGAAGCTACAGTTACGAATTTAGATTTTATCCTTCCTTCACGCGGAAGCCATGGGAAGATTTTAGGCAGAGTAGTGACACTGTCTGATTTACACGATCCAATTTTAAAAGCTTGTTTTGTCTGTCATGCAGAGAACAGACTGGAAGAGGGCAACAACGAAAACAGGAAGAGTAAATAAATGGCTCTAGCTGTCTTCCTGGAGAGATGGGTGGATTGGCCCAGACTGATGGAGTCTCTTTATGTAACTGCATCCAGCACTTCAGGTTCTAGCCTATTCTAAGCATAGTGGATACTGTGATATATCGCCCAAACTCACTTCTGGGATGAAGGAATTATTTCCCCAGCTACTGACTCAGCTGAAAACAGACTTCCTGGAGCAGCCTTCATCCAGTGATCAGCACAAAGGTAGAGGGGCCTGGCCCCTTACCTGAATGAGCCATCCAGCTTCAGACCTCCCCATGAGGTCCACGATGCCTTCACTGAAACTACATCCCTCTCCCCAGTTCTGTTTCCTTCCTTTCCCTCCCGAAGCTACTGATCTCAAGAGTGTTCCTTAATCATTGTCCTCTATGATAATCTCCATCTCATAATCTGCTTCCCAGGAACTCAATCTGACACTGATTTCATAAATCTCAGTACATGGTCCTCAGTTTACCTTAATTTATAGATGGTCAATAATAATAAACTTGAAATGATAATACCATTTTTAAAAATCCTTAACAATACAGCGATACTTTGCAAATATGACTGACATTTGTACCATAACCCATTCACACTACATGTATCCTAATTAAATCTTTTGTTTGTAAACACATTTGAATTCTATTTCAGCAAAAAGGCAATAGTAAAAAATAAAATAAATGGCAAAATAAACTGTACCATTAATCACTCTGAAGAACCTAGGAACAAAAGTATACAAGTTTTCTAAGTGTCTTTCACTGCTAGATAAGAAGATAAAGCATTATTTACAACTGCTGATCAGATCAATTAATGTGAACCATTATAATTGAAACATATCATCCCACTCCATACTAATCAAAAGTAAAAATTCAATGGAGTACGATGTTTCTATTAGCCCAGAACATTATTTCCTACAATCAGAAAAACATGAAAAACTTACATATGCAATTCTATTCTTCCAAACTACAGTTGCTCTCTATATTTATAAGCAGTATAATTTATGAAACAATTTGAGGTACATAAGAACATATAATCAAATCTTGATTATTTAGGGTGATAGAAGAAATATATCACTAAAATCTACCCCATTTAACTCATCACATACAATCTTCTTGCCTATCAAACAATTTTCCCAGACTGCTTGCCAGTAGCTAAATAATCTAATTTGAGTTTTACCCTTCTCTTATTTCATAAAGGTTCTACAACAGTGAAACGGCCAAAGGGCAGCAACATGAGGGAGTCAAGTCAGAAGTAGCAAAGTCCCTAAATAATCCTCAAAGTATTCTACTTTAGAGTTTACTGTTGGTTGTGTTGGCAATATATATATATATATATATTGAAAGGATCTTTTCTCTGGAGTTTCAGCCCAGATCAGAATTTTACTGCCTTTTGCCCAAGGCCACTGCAAGACTTCCAGAGCAAAAAGAAGGTACAGTGTGATCCTTAATATGAGTTATGAAGATCCAAATAGAGCAAAGAGAGGATTTCAGAGATTTAAAAATCAGTAACAATTTTTACTGAAATTTGGAAATATGTCTCCATATTTTAACTCTATATTATAAAATAATTTTCACTCTGTTTTTGAAATAGCCAGGCAATAAGTTATGTATGACTGTGAGTTCCTTGAGGTGGGAAATACAACTGGATCATTCTATTTCCAGTGTGTCATATGGAGCCTGGAACACAGCACTCAACAAAAGAAACCAAAAAGGAAGATCCTTTAGTTCTGTGCTTCCACATACACAGATTTCCTCAACTAAGAGAGTGTATTTGAAAACCAAGTGTAAAGAAGTCAGTAAAAAGCAGATGACCATGTGGAAAAAAGTGTTTATTTTTCAGTCTTCACAACAGCTTATGAGATATCATCCCATGTTAAAAAATGGGGTGGGGGGGAGAGGGAAAGAAGTTCAGAGACCATAAATAACTTACCCAAGATAATGTAGCTAATAAGCTGCAGAGCTGTGAGTCAAAATGCTGCCTCACTAACTCAGTTCTCAGAGTTTTTCTGTAGCTGCACTGTCTAACGCAAGTAGTCACCAGCCACGTGTTGCTGATGAGCACTTGAAATGTGGCAAGTCTGAGCTGAGTTGAGCTATAAGTGCAAAGTACACACTAGCTTTCAAAGGAAAATATTTTTAAAAATGAATGTAAAATTATTCACCAATATTTTTATATAAATTACATGTTAATAATATTTTGAAGTACTAGTTAAATAAAATGTATTATTAAAATTAATTTCACTGCTTCTTTTGCTTTTTCTAAAAAATGTGGTTACTTAAAAATGTTAAATGTAAATGCATATGTGGTGTGCATTACATTTCTATCAGGCACACTGATCAATAGGAAAAGGTAGACAAAGAAGAGAGACTCCCACTGGAGAATGAGATTGAGAGAAGGGAAGAAGTGATCTTTTAAATTTTAATTTGTCATTATAGTATCATATACTGTTTGACATTTTTAAACATGAATATATAAAATACAGCACAGATTCTATAAAAATACTGTGATGGCAGTGATTAGCCCTACCCATAATCTCAATGAAGTTTTACATTTAGGGTGTTAAGCTACATCTAAAGGAATGAAGAGAAACAAAGGAGAAATAAAGAAAATTTGGAAAGGCATTCCAGGTGGAGGAAAAGTGTACCCAGCAGCAATGGGACAGCTGAGTAAAATGTAGGAGAGAATAGAAGAAAACAAGGACATATGGGGCAGCTACATCAGGTCTGTAAGCCATGCAAAGACATTTTATCTTTATTCAAAAGATACTGGAGAGTGACCAAAGGGAAGGGGCATAATCTGAACTGTAATTTATGAAGACAGCTCTCACTGTATAGAATATAGAATACACTCACTGTATAGAATATAGGTAGACTGGGGTGAAGAAAAACGGAGAATGGCAAGGAAGGAAACTAATGCTTCCTGAGTTCCATGCACTTGGCTAAGTGGTTTACCTATATTCTTTAATTTGGCATCATTGTTTATAGCTGAAAAAAACAAACAAAAAATTAAGAAACCTTCCATGACCACACAGATGGCAATTTATCCTCAGAAACTGTAGGGGATAATAGGGATGGGTCCTGATGCAGATAATTTGGGAAGGGGTGGTAGGAAAGTCTGGAGGTATCATACCTTTATTTTTATCTATAAATTAAGTGATGATATATTGTTAAGCCTAAAGGACTGAAAATGGATGGGGACTTGAAAATAGTAAAAAAGAATTTGTAGTAGCACAGAAATGAAAGGAATGGAAGGAGCTAACCAAGAGGAAGTAGTAAAAGCAGTGGTAAGAGGTGTTGAACATCAATTAAACAGTAATAAAACTAGAGAAAATTTATTGAGTTCTTATTATGTACCTGCCACTGGCTGAGCATTTTACATGTATTTTCTCATTTAATCCCCCAGACGTCTAATTAGATGAGTATAATTATTTATCCTTCTATTACATATGCAAATTAGAGATTAAATAATTTGAACTTTCATCACAGAGTCATGAGTCAAACCAACTTCTATCTTTCTCAAGCTACTTAACCAGGTCTCCAATAACACTGTAATCTTAAAAATCTGAAATTCCACTCTATTACAAGGGAAGAAAGCCTCTCATTTTAGAAATGAAGCAATACTGAGGCCTAAAGAGCTTGAAGTGACCTATTTAAGAAGTCAAAGATAGTTAATGCCAATGTCAGAACTAAAATCTGGGTTTCAAAATTTCAGATGCAGATAAACTATGGTGTGTGTGTGTGTGTATATATATATATATATATATATATATATATATATCCACACATATTGTATTACTTACGGCTAAAAAATCATGGGCCATCAATCTACGGAAAAAACACGGAAGAACCTTAAATGCATATTACTGAGTGAAAGAAAGCAATCTGAAAAGGCTACATAGGGAGACTGGTTCAAGATGGCGGAGTAGAAGGAAGTGCACTCACTCCCTCTTGCGAGAGCACGGGAATCACAACTAACTGCCAAACAATCATCAACAGGAAGACACTGGAACTCACCAAAAAAGATACCCCACATCCAAAGACAAAGGAGAAGCCACAATGAGATGGTAGGAGGGGCGCAATCACAATAAAATCAAATCCCATAACTGCTGGGTGGGTGACTCACAAACTGGAGAACACTTATACCAAAGAAGTCCACGTACTGGAGTGAAAGTTCTGAGCCCCATGTCAGGCTTCTCAACCTGTGGGTCTGGCAACGGCTAGCAAGATTTGATTGCAGGACTTCGACAGGACTGGGGCAAACAGAGGCTCCACTCTAGGAGGGCACACACAAAGTAGTGTGTGCACTGGGACCCAGGGGAAGGAGCAGTGACCCCGTAGGAGACTGAACCAAACCTACCTGCTAGTGTTGGAGGGTCTCCTGCAGAGGCAGGGGGTGGCTGTGTCTCACCGTGAGGACAAGGACACTGGCAGCAGAAGTTCGGGAAGCACTCCTTGGCGTGAGCCCTCTGAGAGTCCACCGTTAGCCCCACCAAATAGCCTGGGTAGGTTCCAGTGTTGGGTCTCCATAGGCCAAACAACCAACAGGGAGGGAACCCAGCCCCACCCATCAGGAGACAAGTGGATTAAAGTTTTACTGAGCTCTGCCCACCACAGCAACAGCCAGCTCTACCAACCACCAGTCCCTCCCATCAGGAAAGTTGCACAAGCCTCTTAGATAACCTCATCCACCAGAGGGCAGACAGTAGAAACAAGAAGAACAATCCTGCAGCCTGTGGAACAAAAAACCACATTCACAGAAAGATAGACAAGATGAAAAGGCAGAGGGCTATGTACCAGATGAAGGAACAAGATAAAACCCCAGAAAAACAACTAAATGAAGTGGAGATAGGCAACCTTCCAGAGCAAGAATTCAGAATGATAGTGAAGATAATCCAGGACCTCAGAAAAAGAATGGAGGCAAAGATTGAGAAGATGAAAGAAATGTTTAACAAAGACCTAGAAGAATTAAAGAACAAACAAACAGAGATGGACAATACAATAACTGAAATGAAAAATACACTAGAAGGAATCAATAGCAGAATAACTGAGGCAGAAGAACGGATAACTGACCTGGAAGACAGAATGGTGGAATTCACTGTTGTGGCAGAATAAAGAAAAATGAATGAAAGAAATGAAGACAGCCTAAGAGACCTCTGGGACAACATTAAATGCAACAACATTCAAATTATAGGGGTCCCAGAAGGAGAAGAGAGAGAGAAAGGACCCGAGAAAACATTTGAAAAGATTATAGTCAAAAACTTCCCTAACATGGGAAAGGAAATAGCCACCCAAGGCCAGGTAGCGTGGAGAGTCCCAGGCAGGATAAACCCAAGGATAAACACACCGAGACACATAGTAATCAAACTGGCAAAAATTAAAGACAGAAAAATTACTGAAAGCAGCAAGGGAAAAATGACAAATAACATACAAGTGAACCCCCATAAGGTTAAGAGCTGATTTCGCAGCAGAAACTCTACAAGCCAGAAGGGAGTGGCATGATATACTTAAAGTGATGAAAGGGAAGAAACTACAACCAAGATAACTTTACTGGGCAAGGATCTCATTCAGATTCCATGAAGAAATCAAAAGCTTTACAGATAAGCAAAAGCTAAGAGAATTCAGCACCACCAAACCAGCTCTACAACAAATGCTAAAGGAACTTCTCTAAGTGGGAAACACAAGAGAAGAGCAGGACCTACAAAAACAAATCCAAAACAATTAAGAAAATGGTCATAGGAACATACATATCGATAATTACCTTAAACGTGAATGGATTAAATGGTCCAACCAAAAGACACAGGCTTGCTGAATGGATACAAAAACAAGACCCATATATATGCTGTCTACAAGAGACCCACTTCAGACCTAGGGACACACACAGAGGTGGAAAAAGATATTCCATGCGAATGGAAATCAAAAGAAAGCTGGAGTAGCAAAGAAAGCTGGAGTAACAATTCTCATAACAGATAAAATAGACTTTAAAATAAAGAATGTTACAAGAGACAAGGAAGGACACTACATAATGATCAAGGGATCAATTCAAGAAGAAGATATAACAATTATAAATATATATGCACCCAACATAGGAGCACCACAATACATAAAGCAACTGCTAACAGCTATAAAAGAGGAAATCGACAGTAACACAGTAATAGTGGGGGACTTTAACACCTCACTTACACCAATGGACGGATCATCCAAACAGAAAATTAATAAGAAACACAAGCTTTAAATGACATAATAGACCAGATATATTTAAATGGTATTTATAGGGCATTCTATCCAAAAACAGCAGATTACACTTTCTTCTCAAGTGCACATGGAACATTCTCAAGGATCGATCACATCTTGGATGACAAATCAAGCCTCAGTTAATTTAAGAAAACTGAAATCATATCAAGCATCTTTTCTGACCACAATGCTATGAGATTAGAAATGAATTACAGAGAAAGAAACGTAAAAAACACAAACACATGGAGGCTAAACAATATGTTACTAAATAACCAAGAGATCACTGAAGAAATCAAAAAGGAAATCAAAAAATACCTAGAGATAAATGACAATGAAAACACTACGACCCAAAACCTACGGGATGCAGAAAAGCAGTTCTAAGAGGGAAGTTTATGGCAATACAAGCCTACCTCAACAAACAAGAAAAATCGCAAATGAACAATCGAAACTTACACCTAAAGGAACTAGAGAAGGAAGAACAAACAAAACCCAAAGTTAGCAAGAAGGAAAGAAATCATAAGGATCAGAGCAGAAATAAATGAAATAGAAACAAAGAAAACAATAGCAAAGATCAATAAAACTAAAAGCTGGTTCTTTGAGAAGATAAACAAAATTGATAAACCATTACCCAGACACATGAAGAAAAACAGGGAGGGCTTCCCTGGTGGCACAGTGGTTGAGAGTCCACCTGCCAATGCAGAAGACACAGGTTCATGCCCCGGTCCGGGAGGATCCCACATGCCACGGAGTGGCTGAGCCCGTGGGCCATGGCCGCTGAGCCTGCACGTCCGGAGCCTGTGCTCCACAGTGGGAGAGGCCATGGCAGTGAGAGGCCCGCGTACTGCATAAAAGAAAAAAAAAAAACAGGGAGAGGACTCAAATCAATAAAATTAGAAATGAAAAAGGAGAAGTCACAACAGATACTGCAGAAATACAAAACATCCTAAGAGACTACTACAAGCAACTCTATGCGAATAAAATGGACAACCTGGAAGAAGTGGACAAATTCTTAGAAAGGTATAACCTTCCAAGACTGAACCAGGAAGAAATAGAAATTATGAATAGACCAATCACAAGTAATGAAATTGAAACTGTGATTAGAAATCTTCCAACAAACAAAAGTCTAGGACCAGATGGCTTCACAGGAGAATTCTATTAAACATTTAGAAAAGAGCTAACACCAGTCCTTCTCAAATGCTTCCAAAAAACTGCAAAGGAACACTCCCAAACTAATTCTATGAGGCCACCATCACCCTGATAACAAAACCAGACACAGAGACTACAAAAAAAGTAAAGTACAGACCAATATCACTGATGAATATAGATGCAAAAATCCTCAACAAAATACTAGCAAACAGAATCCAACAACACATTAAAAGGATCATACACCATGATCAAGTGGGATTTATCCCAGGGATGCAAGGATTCCTCAATATACACAAATCAAACAATGTGATACACCATATTAACAAATTGAAGAATAAAAACCATACGATCATCTGAATAGATGAAGAAAAAGCTTTTGACGAAATTCACCACCCATTTATGATAAAAACTCTCCAAAAAGTGGGCATAGAGGGAACCTACCTCAACATCATAAAGGCCGTATATGACAAACCCACAGCCAACATCATTCTCAGTGGTGAAAACCTGAAAGCATTTCCTCTAAGATGAGGAACAAGACAAGGATGTCCAGTGTCACCACTATTATTGAACATAGTTTTGCAAGTCCTAGCCATGGCAATCAGAGAAGAAAAAGAAATAAAAGGAATACAAATTGGAAAAGAAGAAGTAAAACTGTCACTGTTTGCAGATGACATGCTACTATACATAGAGAATCCTAAAGATGCCACCAGAAAACTACTAGAGCTAATCAATGAATTTGCTAAAGTTGCAGGATACAAAATTAATGCACAGAAATCTCATGCATTCCTATACACTAATAATGAAAAATCTGAAAGAGAAATTAAGGAAACACTCCCATTTACCACTGCAACAAAAAGAACAAAATACGTAGGAATAACCCTACATAGGGAGACAGAAGACCTGTATGCAGAAAACTATAAGACACTGATGAAAGAAATTAAAGATGATACCAACAGATGGAGAGATATACCATGTTCTTGGATTGGAAGTATCAATATTGTGAAAATGACTATACTACCCAAAACAATCTACAGATTCAATGCAATCCCTATCAAATTACCAATGGCATTTTTTACAGAACTAGAACAAAAAAACTTAAAATTTGTATAGAGACACAAAAGACCCCGAATAGCCAAAGCAGTCTTGAGAGAAAAAAATGGAGTTGGAGGAATCAGGCTCCCTGACTTCAGACTATACTACAAAGCTACAGTAATCAAGACAATATGGTACTGGCACAAAAACAGAAATATAGATCAATGGAACAGGATAGAAAGCCCAGAGATAAACCCACGCACCTATGGTCAACTAATCTATGACAAAGGAGGCAAAGATATACAATGGAGAAAAGACAGCCTCTTCAATAAGTGGTGCTGGGAAACCTGGACAACTACATGTAGAAGAATGAAATTAGAACACTCCCTAACACCATACACAAAAATAAACTCAAAATGGATTAGAGACCTAAATGTAAGACTGGACACTATAAAACTCTTAGAGGAAAACATAGGAAGAACATTCTTTGACATAAATCACGGGATGATCTTTTTTGATCCACCTCCTAGAGTAATGGAAATAAAAACAAAAATAAACAAATGGTACCTAATGAAACTTAAAAGCTTTTGAAAACCAGAGGAAACTACCAATAAGACCAAAAGACAAACCTCAGAACGGGAGAAAATATTCGCAAACGAATCAACGGACAAAGGATTACTCTCCAAAATATATAAACAGCTCATGCAGCTCAGTATTAAAAAAACAAACAATCCAATTCAAAAATGGGCAGAACGGGCTTCCCTGGTGGCGCAGTGGTTGAGAGTCCGCCTGCCGATGCAGGGGACACAGGTTCGTGCCCCGGTCCGGGAAGATCCCACATGCCGCGGAGCGGCTAGGCCCGTGAACCATGGCCACTGAGCCTGCGCGTCCAGAGCCTGTGCTCCACAACGGGAGAGGCCACAACAGTGAGAGGCCCGCATACCCCACACACACACACAAAAAAAAAAAAAAAAAAAGGGCAGAAGACCTAAATAGACATTTCTCCAAAGAAGACATAAAGATGGCCAAGAAGAACATGAAAAGCTGCTCAACATCACTAATTATTAGAGAAATGCAAATCAAAACTACAATGAGGTATCACCTCACACCATTTAGAATAGGCATCATCAGAAAGTCTACAAACAACAAATGCTGGAGAGGCTGTGGAGAAAAGGGAACCCTCTTGCACTGTTGGTGGGAATGTAAATTGATACAGCCACTATGGAAAACAGTATGGAGGTTCCTTAAAAAACTAAAAATAGTATTACCATATGACCCAGCAATCCCACTACTGGGCATATACCCAGAGAAAACCATAATTCAAAAAGACACATGCACCCCAATGTTCATTGCAGCACTATTTACAATAGCCAGGACATGGAAGCAACCAAAATGCCCATCGACAGACGAATGAGTAAAGAAGATGTGGTACACAATACAATGGAATATTACTCTGCCATAAAAAGAAACAAAATTGGGTCATTTGTAGAGACGTGGATGAATCTAGAGACTGTCATACAGAGTGAAGTAAGTCAGAAAGAGAAAAACAAATATCATATATTAATGCATATATGTGGAACCTAGAAAATGGTACAGATGAACCTGTTTGCAGGGTAGAGATTGAGACACAGATGTAGAGAACAAACGTATGGACACCAAAGGGGGAAAGTGGCAGGGGGTGGGGGTGGGGGTGGGATGAATTGGGCGATTGGGATTGACATGTAGACACTGATGTGTATAAAATGGATAACTAATAAGAACCTGCTGTATAAAAAAATAAATAAAATAAAATTCAAAAAAGGAAAAAGGAAAAGGCTACATACTC
Source organism: Grampus griseus (assembly GCF_964374135.1). NCBI lineage: Eukaryota > Metazoa > Chordata > Mammalia > Artiodactyla > Delphinidae > Grampus > Grampus griseus. Next base: position 35,124,764 of record NC_139003.1, read on the forward strand.
TACGATTCCAACTATGTGACATTCTGGAGAAGACAAAACTATGGAGACAATAAAACGATCAGTGGTTGCCAAGGGTTCGGGGGGAAGTAAGCAGGAGGAACACAGGCGATTTTTAGGGCAATGAAACAACTCTGTATGATACCATGACGACAGATAGATGTCATTATATACTTATTCAAACCCATAACGTACAATACCAAAAGTGAAGCCTAATGTTAGCTATGGACTTTGGATGATTATGATGTGTCAACATAGGTTCATCAAGTGTAACAAATGTTACAACTTGTTCTAACTCTGGTGGAGAATGTCAATAATGGGGAGACTATGAATGCTTGGCAACAGGGAGTATACAGGAAATCTCTGTACCGTCCTCTCAATTTAGCAGTGAACCTAAAACTGCTCTAATACTTAAAGTCTTAATTTAAAAAAAAAAAAGATTAAGAGACAATAAAAGGTGACAAATACAATAGAGAAAAAGGTTTTTTTTAATTTCAAGCACAATGTTTAGGTGTGAGTATGAAATAAACTGGCTCTTTAAAAAAATTATCTGCGTGGTTGTAATAGACCTGAAACAGGTAACGGCATTGATGAATCCATGTCTTATAACCCTGTAGGATGCACATGTTAGGACAGTGTCTTGCAAAAAGAAGGAACTAAATAAATATTTCTTAAAGAAAAATAAATAGAAAGGTGGATGAATGGAAGGAAAGGGAAAAAGGAAGGAGAGGAAGACATAGAGAAAGAGAGATAAGAGAGAGAACAGTTTTCAGGGGAGATGTTTCATTTCCTAAAAAGTTTGATTGTGACCAAATTCTCTGAAATTCGTTGACTCAGAATTGACAAGGCACTAGAATCCAAATTTTTGACTGCTTTAGGGTACTATCAAGTATGGTTTCAGATTTATAACAAGTTAATTGCCCTACTTCCATACTCCCGCTACTTAGGGAATTTTCAGCCATTGCTTAACTACAGAATTTTCATGCTGGATAAAGTAGATGGGTCACTTTTTATTCCAATAAAATTTAATATGGTTGTAACCTTTTTAGTGACTCTATTATCTATACTATATTATCAGGTCTATGGTTCCAGAAATGCCTTTAATGAAAATAAATCCGTAGATTGTATACATTCTGCAGAAAACAACTATAATTATTTTATGAACAAGGTAAGGTATAACTAAATAAAAATACATCAGTAAAATTATCAGTTCAAAGTAGCTATGTTTCTTTTCAAATTCCTTCAATTAGGTTATCCATTAATTATGAAGGACACCTCTTAGAAATGGTCAGTATTTGGAAAAAGCATCTTAAGCAGGAAAGTCAAATCATTATATCAACACAGAGGAAAAAAGTGACTTATAAAAGCAAATTGAAGGAAAAATCCAAGGTGCATAATCTTTAAGTTACATAATTTAAGTGAAGTCAGAAGAAATGTGGGCTAAAACATAACATTGCTTCATAGTTCTTGGTCACATGACATCAGCTCTGAAATTCCTATTTTGTACTAGTAAGTAGCAATGATATGTCTATCAATATTGGTATTAGCTAAGCTGTTCCACACCTGGATTTTACAGAAGTTGTAGGAACTGTGAGATCTATAAATGTCACTTTTGCAAAAGAATAGATCTAGGTTTAATAAATAGTGTATTTGTTTTACAGTGTTTCCTGTATTCCTATTCACCATATGGGAAATCGTCAGACATCTCACTACAGTGTGTTCTCCAATCATACTCAGTATAGTGGACATAATAGGGGGTTCAGAATAAATTGGATAAATTGGATAAATTGCTCAAGAAGTCAAATATTACATCTGTGTCAGGATCAAAACCCAGAGACATACAGAAGCAGATTTAAGAAAACTTTAAACTTTACAGGTTGATCAGGATTCTACACGTAGCACCCTATCAGAAAACTCTCCCTCAATGACCTGTTTGCTCGTTCACACTTCTGCTAGTTATCAGTTAATTTAGCATTAGCGAATATCACTTGAAGGTATTACTCCCAAAGCTATTTGGCGATGCCTACTTTTAAGTCAGTGGAACTAAGATTAATTGAGGGTTGATTTTGCGTGTATGGGACTAACTAGAGGATAAATTCATAGTCTAAAGTAAAAGAAAATTTATTATAATTTTCAACTTATTAGTTATAAGGCAGAATATGAGTTAAGTGACATAATCTTCTATACTGCCTTATTTATGACAATATTTGTTTGATTTTAAAAAGTTTTATAAGTATAGATTATAATGTGACAAATTTCTCTTTTACCCCATATTAGGCAACAGCTGTGTTGAATGTACAATCTGTTTTACCAATTCCTATAATCTTCTGTGGTATTTTGAGCTGGTGTATTTCTAAGTGTCATTTTCATCCATACTTATACAGCTTTCTTGAAACTTTAGAACAAGATTTTATATTCATTCCATTAATTTTCATCTTGCTATTCTCAGACCACTGTGCCAAAATCCTTGTTGGATCTCAATTCGGACATTCAACACAGTAGCTACACTTCCTTAGTTCACGTATTTTGCTCACTGTGATAACCTTACCAGGTAAGGCCAAGCAAAGAGCTCTATGATTCATTACTGTGTTAGTGAATCAATGCGCTCTACACACACTTCTGTTAGCCGCTCCATTTCTAAAGTTTCCACAAAGTTGAGAGGGCACTGAATCTTATTAAGTAATAAGGTAATATATACGGTATTGATCAGCATTATCTATTCATTCATTTACATATACATCTACTTATTTTGTTATTTTCAGATCATTTCCAAATTAGAAGGATTACATAATATTTTAAAAGTAGAACTGACCCTAAATATTAAGTGATGCTGTGATGGCTAATTTTGTGTCAACTGTGCTAGGCCATGGCACTCAGATATTTAGTCACACACCAGTCTAGATGTCAATGGAGAAGTAATTTTTAGATGGGATTAACATCTGAGTAAAGCAGATTACCCTCTATAATGTGAGTGGGCCTCATTCACTCTACTGAAAGCCGTAGTAGAGAAAAAAAAGAGAGATCTCCCAAGGAAGAGGGAATTCTGCCTCCAAACTGCCTTTGGACTTGAACTACAACATCAACTCTTCTGAGGATCTCCAGCCTGCAAGCCTGTCCTGCAGATTTCAGACTTGCCAGATCCCAATTCCTTAAATCAGTCTCTCTCTGTCCATCTCTCTCTCTCTCTCTCCATACAAATACAACACACATTCTATAGGTTCTGTTTCTCTGGAGAACTCTGACTATTATAGGGACCTTCAGCATTATTCCCAAGCCAAGGTTGGGATGCTCTAGAGGGGGCTTTTGTAACAGAGAGAAGATAGTCTGGATTATTTCTATGATCATTTTCATATTCAGTGTTCCTTCATGACTGCTAGTGACCTGTTCTTTCTAATCAGTACAATCTTTGGGTGTCACACAGCTCACTGCTTAGATGGACCTATAGCTGAAACACAGGCAGCTGACAAATGAAATAAAGAATACTGATCAAAAATTATAATGACCTTTATTACAGTTATACTATGCTGTAATCTACACACCATTCTTTCACATACCTACTACATTTGAATTTCCCAACAATCCACGCCACATATAGCTTATATTTTTATCATAATTTCAAACAAAGAAATGACTGTCAAAAAGTACACTCTTACTTAGGGAAAGAATTAGGACTAGACTCTGGAAGTCTTTTTAAATACTTTAGCATCACCTCTTGTTTAATATAAGAAATAAATCCATGGAAATTGGACTGCTGTGGATTGAACTGTGTCCTCTCAAAATTCACATGTTGAAGCCCTAACCCCCAATGTGATGGTTTTTGGAAATGGGGCTTTTGACAGGTACTTAGGTTTAGATAAGGCCATGAAGGTGAGGCTCTAATGATGGGACTAGTACCCCTATAAGAAGATCCATCTCTCTCTCTACCACGTGAGGACACAGTGAGAAGACAAGCCAGGAAGAAAGCTCTCACCAGAACTCAACCATGCTAGCACCCTGATCTCGGACTTCTGGCTTCCAGACCTGTAAGAAACAAATTTCTGTTGTTTAAGCCACAGAGTCTATGGCAGCCAGTGCTAACACATAGACTTGCAAATTCTGAGTGTTATTGAATACTACAACCCATTCAAAGATTATATATTAAGAAGATTTTAAAAAAGAAACAAGTAAAATTATACTAATCAATGATAAAGATCACATAAATAAGTGGAACTCAGACTCTAGGTTCATCAGAATCCCTCGCAAAGATTACTAAAGTATAACACTGCTGACCCCACACCCGTAGCGTGTAATTCAACAAGTCCGGGTTGTGGCCCCAAATTCTGCATTTCTAACAACAGTTCCCAGGTGATAGTGATGCTGAACCGTATTTTGTAAATGACTGATATAGGTTGATAAAAGGTGTAAATCACAGTCTATTAAGAGCACTAAGAGTGCATTTTAAACACACACATATACACAGAACACCAAACTGGATTTCTAAGCATTTAACCCTGGGTATCTTGAGTGGGGCATGTTTTCAAAAGGAAGTTTTAAAAATTTCTCCAGTTTGTTTTAATAATCACCAGGTTTGAAGAATTAATAGTCTAAGATTACCATATTAGAAAAGAAGTATGTTTCATTCCTTTAATTATCTACCATAAGAAAACCAGGTTAAGAAGATAATATTTAGTAAAAAAATCTTTCAAAATTTTCTTAATATAAAATATAAAGTTAAAATACCAAGTTTTTATTTATAAAGTACACTGTCAGAAAATAGTTTGTTATTTTGAATATGTTTGAAATGTATCATTAAAATCCTGTGGACATTACTCATTTACTTAAGCCCTTTCATCCTGGGCAGGATATATGTAAACTAGTCTAAACTTAACCAGAGGGAAATCAACAGATACAGCAACAACACTCTCAAAGAAAGCACAAAATCATTTAAAAATGATCATCAGACACAGAAAAACATCTCCAGCAGTTAGCTTTAACAACAGTAAGCTTCAGTAATATTTGTTCAATGAAATTAATGAATGAAAGAATTATTGTTTAAAATATCAATAATGAGTTTTATCTAATAAATAATATATATATAACTTATAAATATATAAATGACAAATTGATATATTTTATATAAATATTATATAGATAAAAATCTATCATAAGCAGCAATGAAAAGATGCTTGAGAATACTATGTCCACTGAATGAACTACAAAGTAAAATGAAGCTTGAGTATGGGTCAGAATTGTAATCAACAGAATGTATAGATATATAAGATAAATGTGAAGCAAGACGATCAGTAAAGTAAATCTGAACTCAATTCCCAGCGGCCACTTTCTGTGTGAACTAAGGCAAGTCACTTGATTTCTCTTGGTCTCTCTTTCTTCAACTACAGAATGTCCCTCAAGATAGTTCTTGCTTGAAGCAGAAATGTTACACCCAAGATTTCATGCACTTCTGCTTTTCCTTAGAATACTTATCTGCTCCTCTTTCCCTCTGTGAAAAGTGAGTATCTGGAGCTCTACTGCACAGTTTTATTTCTTAGAAGCCTAAGGGCAGACTCATAAACCAACAACCAACCCAGTTTACTAGAGTTTGGTTAATATATTTGCTATGGATCTTTCTTAAGTCCCAAGAAAATAAGTTATGAAATTAATGTTTAAGAATGAGCATATATTAAACCAAATGTATAGACTGTTGGGACAGTTAAAGAAATTCTGTGAAAGGATAACAATTTCATTATACTCTCTTATTTTTTTATTATACCCTTGATCTGCACTCATAATAGTATTATAAATGTATCCCATCTAATTCCAAAGATTTAATGAAAGGCAAAATTACTTGTAGTCTAGCTACAAACAAATGTTTATGTCTCAAAAGTATATTTTGTATACAGTTAAATTTAGGGTATTAGAAAAATGGAAAATAACCGAATTTGCAATATATCAGCACATCAATTATTTGGGCTTTAATTCAAAAACAAAGAAGAAGAAAAAAAAAGAGGAGAAAATGCGTCATATAAATCTTTCAGTATCCACACAATAAGGCTGAATAAGCACTGTTGGGTTTTTTTCCATGTAGTATGGAGGATTTAGTAGTATTCTCTCTCTTTAATTCAATATGTGTAGGCAGAGTAGGTTTTCCTTATATACAAAGGAAAACGTAAAATTAAAAAGATAAAACAAAAGGAAAAAAATCAATGAAATAGCACAATGTTAAGAAGAAGTAACGTTTAAGAGGAAATCAAAGGAAGGGAGAGCAGCTAAAAAGACCAAAAGAAAGATAAAGGGCAAAGGATTTAAAAATTAAACAGAAGAGAAAAGATTAAAGAAGGAAAGGCAAAAAGCAATGCAGCAGGATTTAAGAAGCCAGTAAGAAGAAAAGACATGCAGTAATGACAAAGGGATAGCAAGTGCTAAAGAAAAGATACTTGAAGTAATGAAAAGAAGAGAGAAAAAAGAAAGTAAAATAAAAGCAGTTGTAAATTAATTTTAAACACAGTATAGGACAGATACAATGTTAATGGGCTTTCAATTTTTTTTTTTCATCTTCTTGGCTCTGTTATTGATAAAAAGAAGAAAATCAGTCTTCAGGCACAGGAGATTTAGAACAGTATTTCCAATGTACAGGGATGCAGCATGGGTTAGTAAGCAGGCTCTGTGGTGTTTCATAAGGAACACAGGCTCTGTGTTGTTTCATAAGGAACTTACCTTCTCTGCCCCACACTACATCTCACAATTTTCTAATTTACATATTGAAGCCACTCTCACCTTGTTTCTGATGTCCTTAGCTGACTAAATGTTGTGACTTTACATACAATCCATCACTGGCTCTGACTCTGAAGTCACTAACTTATTTTACAGTGAAATAAAATGTATCATAAATGACAAACTGAATTACAAATAGACTTACTTTTAAATGATCAATCGTTCCCAGCAACAGTAGTGCCACTGAGAGTTTCAAAAATTATTTGAGGGGGTATTTTAAGTTGTCATAATAATTGATGGGAACAGCTAGTATTTAATAGGTAAGGGTGAGGGAGACTAGATATGTTCCAATTTCCTGCAGGACATTCTTTTAGGTAAAAACATATTTATAATTATTTAGGCCTCTTTAAGATTAGGGACCATAGGTGCTCAATGAATGTTTACTGAATGAGTAAACGAAGTATAAAGCAAATAAAACACCATCATTCCAACGCAGTCCATAGTTCTCTTCTTATGTATGTTTATGTCTATTAAGGGGTAGAGAATATTTTCAGTATGTGGAAAATAAAGTATGTTGATATGATTACTTTAAATTTATATAGCACCTTCTTCTAATTAGAATCTCTCTTCTGGCAATGTTAGGGTCAATGCAACATCAAACAGTAATGTAGCAGTAACTACTGAAATCATAAAACCTTTATAATGAATTTTTACTTGTATAAACAATGACAAGTGAAATACAAATTACTATTTACTGTCATGTACATTGCTCTATAAGACAATCTAGATTATTTCCAAAATATAAAAGCAAGTTAATCTATAGCCACTTTGGAAGACAGTTTGGTAGTTTATTACAAAGCTAAATATAGTTTTATCACAAAACCCAGAAATTATGCTCTAGATTTCACCAAATGAGCTGAAAACTATATCCACACAAAAACCTGCATATGAATGTTTATAGCAGCTTTACTTATAATTGCCAAAACTAGGAAGCAACCAATATATCCTTCAATAGGTCAATGAATAAACAAACTGTGATAAATCCATGTAAGAGAAGGTTATTCAACAATATAAAGAAATGAGCAACCATATCAAGCCATGAAAAGACATGGAGAAACCTTAACTGTAGATTCCCAAGTCAAAGAAGGCAGTCTGAAAATGCTACATATTGCATGGTTTCAACTACATGATGCTCTGGAAAAGGTAAAACTACAGACAGTAAAAAGATAAGTTCTTGCCAGAGGCTTGAAGGGGAAGGAGGGGGAGAGCAATGAATAGGTGGAACATGGGATTTCTTAGGGCAGTGATATTATTCTTTATGATACTGTAATGGTGAATACATGACACAATGTATTTGTCAAAACCCATAGACCTGTACAACACAAAAAAACGAGCCCTGCGCTTCCCTGGCGCAGTGGTTGAGTCCGCCTGCCGATGCAGGGGACACGGGTTCGTGCCCCGGTCCGGGAAGATCCCACATGCCGCGGAGCGGCTGGGCCCGTGAGCCATGGCCGCTGAGCCTGCGCGTCCAGAGCCTGTGCTCTGCAACAGGAGAGGCCACAACCGTGAGAGGCCCGTGTACCGCAAAAACAAACAAACAAACAAAAAAACGAGCCCTAATGTAAACTCTTCAATTTAGTTAATAATAATGTGTCAAGTTTGGTTCATCAATTATATCAAATGAACCACACTAATGTAAGATGTTAATAATAAGGGAAATTACTTCGAGGATGAGGGTTATTACAGAAACTCTCTGTACTTATTGCTCATTTTTTCTGTAAATTTAAGAATTCTCTAAAAAATAAAGTCTATTAAAAATAGTTAATAAATCAGGCTATATGTTCACAAAACTTCAATGGAAATTTGGGTGGACTGACACCATATGCCCTCTAAGAATCTGAGCTTAACTGTTCGGCTGCATATGTGCCTCTAGTTACAGCTCAGTTTTTAATCCCCACCCTCACCCCAAATCACACTCTAGGGCACGGGTGAAGTTAAACACTTTTAGGCATGGGTGAAGTTAAACATTTTTATTGGGCCACAAGACATGGTTTCTCTGAGGATTTTTAAATTATTTAAGAGTATTTCTTTCTCTCCTTCCATGTGTAACCAGATTCTTCACCTATCTTTGTAGAACATGACATGAGACCTTCCGGTTCAAAACAGAATGGACCACCTCCCTTCTCCCTCCATAATAAACCTCTCCCTCCATAAATACAAACATGACAGCTAAAGGCTGTTCAATAAAGGAATAAACCTACAAGGATAGAAAGTTCAAGAGAGAAGGCAATAGCAACAAAATTCTGGAAGCTGGCAAGCTAACACATGAGTTATAGTTGATTTAACAAACCTCAAAAAACTGAATCCTTGGCTAACACTGGGGACAAACCAAGAAGCTACTTGATCCATAGCAGAAGCCCCAAACTTGGTAGCATGAGGCACCTCTGGAATAAGACTGAAGACATTTAAGAAGGAATCAGACTCTCCTGCTTCCCCTCTCCTATTCCACAGAGCCAGGCAACAACCCTTCCTCACTCCCATGCAGAAACTCAGTTTACTATCTAACACCAATTTTTCTTTCTACATTGATTGATTTGCTTGTTTTCTTGTATTTTCTAATATCAAATGCATTGCTTTCACATATTTTTTGGAAGAAGGATAGGAATGGAGGGGGGAAGAGGAGGAGAGGAAGGCAAGGAGGAAGAGATAGAAGGGAGGGAGGAGGGAAATCAATAAGACATAAAAATATTAAAAATTGGGATCAGACAAAACTTCGGTGCATTAAATTATGAGGAGAGAAATAGTAGTAGGAGATGGCACTTAACATTTAGTAACAGCGTACTAACAATGCCCTTGTGTTCTCAGGGGGTGTATCAAAGGAGCACACAGGCCTTCTTTTTCCTTCCTGTTATATCTTAACACATTTTTTTTTTTTTTTTTTTAGCGGTACGCGGGCCTCTCACTGCTGTGGCCTCTCCCGCCGCAGAGCACAGGCTTCGGACGCACAGGCTCAGCGGCCATGGCTCACAGGCCCAGCCACTCTGCGGCATGTGGGATCTTCCCGGACTGGGGCACAAACCCGTGTCCCCTGCATCGGCAGGCGGACTCCCAACCACTGCGCCACCAGGGAAGCCACTTCCTGTTATATCGTAACTGACCTAAAGCAAAACTTCCTCAATAAATATGCATTTATAAACATACATTTATCTGTGTGAATTTCTCTACAAAGACTCAAGGAAAGGACAAGCAATCAATCATGTTGAGCCACAGGTGAAATAAGAAAAAGAATCTCTTCAATCATTTAGTGAGCTCGAAAGAATTAAAGGATAAAAAGTAATACAGTCAAAAACAATCACTTTTTCTTCAAGAAGAAAATTATCTACTTCTTTGGCCCACAAAAGTCCTCTAAATAATGATCAAAGTATAAACTAAATTTTATGATTTTCTTCATTTTTATAGATGACAAGGTCATGTAGAATAAGATGATACTGGTTATTTAGGATGATAAGAAAAATATTCTCAGGTTATCACTGACCTAGTCAGAGAAAGAAAACACTGTACACAAGCCTTTCTCCAACGCTACTGAATACGTTTCCCTCAAAAAAGAGGTGGGAGAGATTATACCTTCGTGGGATTTATTTCCACATATAATATAAAAGGGTGACTGTTTAAATCTATGCATCACTGAGATGTATCTTCCATTTTTATGAAGAATCAGCTCAATAAACATACTTTAATTTAGAGAATAATAATAAAAGGTAATTGCCTTAGTCTGTAACAGGATAAAAAGTATTTCATTATCATAATTTTGAGATATAACTTTTTATACAAATGATAAAATATTTTTAAAAGCCAATGTTATATATGAGAGGAAAGCAGTTCCAATGGATGCACACACGATTTTGGTGTATGGTAATCAAGTGAATCAATCATAAGACAAAGTTATCATGAAATAGAGTTAATTAGGGATAGGCTTGAGGTATGGCAGATGGAAGGTGTAACATATGAAAGGAAGTTAAGCACACTTTTTGAATTCTGATTTTCTGGGTGGTTCCCCTTGTCATATAATGAACTATTACATTTCATTTCTGAATAACTGAGGAGATTAAAGCATTCAACTGTAGCTCATGAATTACTCTGAAAGCTATTCAGAATTTAAATGTAATAGCTGGTCTCTCATTTTTCATTGTCTAGTAAATGAGTTTATGAATAAACAAATGAATTTATATATTCCAAACAGCAGACCAGTCATGTACCCCCAATTCATTCATTCATTCATTCACTCAATAGATACTTACTGATCTATAAAGGGTCAGGCCCTACCTACCCTAAATGATAGCCTAAGACAAACATTCTATGCCCCCACAGAATTCACAAGTTAATATGAAAACAGACATTAAACAAATGTATTTATGTGTCACCAGTAACGAAGTAGATGAAATGAGCTGTGGAAAAGAACAAAAGCATAGAGGAATGGGGAGTTAATTTAGAGAGGGAGGTCAGCAAAAGCTCCCAGAGAAGGCACCATTTAAACTGAGACCCAAAGGCTAAGAAGGGGCAGGCCAGGCATGGAGAGGAGCATTCCAAACAGTGGAAACAGCAAGTGCAAATGCCCTGAGTCAGGCAGGGCTGCAAGAACTAACAGAAAGCCAGTGACACCAGGGAGAATGAGCAAGGGAAAAGGAGGCAATAGATGAGGTAGGAAAGCTAGGCAGGAGCCGTTACCGAGAGCCTTTCAAAGCCAAGGTAAGAAGTTTACATTTTATGCCAAGTACACGTAAAGGCTTTAACGCCGAGAAGTGACATGACCCAATTAACATTCTTAGTACAGCACCATCACTGCGCTCTGTAGAAAATACATTAGATTTCTCGTGGGGATTCTTAGCTGTTTTGGGCACCATGAGAACTTCCATCAGTCCCCTGAAGCCTATAAATCCCTCCTCAGAATAATATTTATAGATGCATAAAACAGAATACATATAGTTACAAAGGAAACTAATTATATTGAAATTTATTTCTATCAGGGACCCTTGGAGGCAAAGAACCCAGGGTGAAGAATACCTGCTAGTGAACATAAGTGAAAGTAGAGTTAGAAGGCAATGGCGGTGGATGTGGACAGGAATGGATGACTCCAAGAAAAAATTAGCATTTTTGGATTCTTTGCTTATTACGTAGGTCCAAATTTTTGAGCATGGATAAAAATGTGTGTCTGTTTTCTTTTTAATCAAACTCCTCTATATTTGTGTATTTTAAAGGACATTTTCTCTCATATAGAACCAAAAAGTTTATATTGGAGAATTTTTCTAATAGAAGTTGTCCTATAGGTAATCCTTCACTCTGTGAGCATTGATTGATTATAATGATAAGCACTGATGACAAGAGCTAGCATTTATTGAGCACTTACTATGTTCCAGGTACTAAGCAAAGTGCTTTGTAGTGCAATGTCTGGTTTAATTCTCATAACAACCCTTTGAGGTAGAGGCTTTATTGTTACCCCCTTTTTTACAATGAGAAAATTAAAGCTCAGAGATATTAAGTAATTTGCCCAATACCACACAGCTGGTAATTGTCAGTACTGGGAATGGAGGCCTGGACTAAATCCAGAGTGAGGGATTACTGAGCATCTACTAAGTGCTCAGTATTGGGTTGGCAATAATTAGAACCCCAAAAATGTATAAGCCAGGGTCCAGATCTTAAGGCACCAATAAAACAGTTTATAACAAACACACATATGTATATATCATTAGTGGAATATGGGAGACCATAAAAATATGTACTTACTTTAGCATCACTAGCACTAAGTATTCAGCAAAAGGAGAGCTCTGAATTTGTGGGGAATGTTTTAGGGCAAGTATAAGACTTGAACTGTTTCTTTAAAAAATTCGGTACCCTTTAGATAAGCTTAAAGGTGGAGGAAGTAATTTTGGTAACAAAAGCAATGAATCATATGAAGTATTAGGGTATAGTCAAAAGATAAACTTAATGGCAGAACATCTAGATTTTTAACCTCCTAGAAGCGACATTTTAGAAAGTTACTTAACTCCCTTGATACTCAATATTCTCATTGGCAAAATGTGTTTAATAACCTCTGCTTGTGAAAGTATATGAGTGTATGTGGCAAACTGAAAAGCAACTTCCCTTAGCAGTTTTATACATACAGTAAACATTTCATTTGGCCAAAAGGCAGGGACCTCATATAATGTTGTTTTTGTTTCTCTTTTCCGACCTAGCCCCAGTGAAGAATGCTGTGACACATTATATGATTCTTTGCTGTGTTTCATTTGGAACTTCTTATTTCTACACATCTAGGAAACGCTAAAGGCAAACCTAACCCGAAGCACCTCCTTCCTCCCAGTCACCCTCTTCTTGGAATCCAGTTCCATCAGACCAGCTTCTGAGTGATGAGGATAATGGCTAATAATGGTTCAATGTGTTATTCCTTCCATAAAGCATTTACGTTTAATAATAGTCCCCAAAGTCCTATAGCTAAAAATTGGAAAATAAAATAATTTCAGATCTTATAGAAATAATGAGAAGGAAAGCTGAAATTCTGGGACAGAAGGGCCACTGGGTCTTCTTTAAGTCACACTGCTCAGGAGTTGCAGCCTTTCTGAGGAAGCTACATTAACCAGTAGTATAATAACCAATATTAAAATCAGAAAGAAATATCAGTTAAGAGCCTTAGGATGTTGCTGTCAAATAACCAGTTCAGAAATGAGCATTTCAAGACTAAAAAGGAAGGCTTTGATCTTTTAAGATTTCTTAATAAAGAGACCTAATATTAAAATGGCAAAATAGCAACATTTATGAAATCTGAATGGTGGGTGCATGGATTCTGCTAAGTTGGTTTATGTATGTTTCTGTATGTTTTAAGCATTTCTTAACCTGAAAGTAACAAATCATATAAAGCAAGAATAAAGAAGTCCTTATTACAATGCACACAGAAAGAGGTTCAACAGCTAATTCCAATTTTAATGTTTCTCTTGTTTTGTACCACACTACTACACCACACTAGTACACTACTGTACTACACCACTAACCCTCTGGCAATTGGGTATGACAGGCTGGATAAAACACACCTGGATGCAACAAAACACTTTATCCCAAATTCTTATGAATTTAACACTAGGTCAAGATAAGGCTTCGCAGACTTTTCCTAAAACCAAAAATTATAACAGAGTATCACTAATTAGTGGTTCTTTTAAATCTAATAATATAGCCAACAAAATTCTGCTGATACGATTTGCCAAAACTTGAAATAAATAAAGTACACAAATAATATCAAGTAAACCAGATAGTTCAAGAAATGTAATAAAGCTAATTTATACCTACGCTACAATTTACAGTTTTCAGAGAACTTACAGCTATATTATTTCACTTAACTGTAGAAACTATAACTTGTATATTCTGCAGGGGAATGATACAAGTGTTAATTCAGCACAAGTCTTGACATGCCAGCTGATAACGCTAGCCTTTGGCATATTTTCAGTTAAAGAAGGCATTCCTAAGAGTCTTAACTTGTTGAAATTGCTTAATATGCTAACTGTATAGATGATGGTTGAATATATGAGTGTGAAATATAATTTATTTATATTTTTCTACAAAGTTTGACAGTTTAATAGTCAACAGTTCTATACTTCCACATTTGAACATGTAAACCTGAATCTGATAACAAATGATTAAAGAACAAGAGGCAGTAAAGGCTAAACAAGAATGTCATCTGATTACTGTACAGATTAAAACTGGATGCAAAAGTGCTATATGTAAAATATACTTAAATGATACGAGGATAATTTCCAAACAACTTTTCAAAAAGGCGCAAATATTTTTTTAAAAACAAACACAGCCCAACAGCCTGGACTTTTGTGATACAGACCTCTACCACCACCCCCAATTCTGACAATCCCTGCAGGCAACCAACTGCTGTAACTGTGGAATGTGCTCTTTGAACTGTACAAAAGCCTTCAGCCTTTCCTGCATTCTGCAAACAAAAACTGCCAAGTACAATTATTTCTCTGATTTAACATAACACAAGTGTTACTTCTCCCCCCCTCAACTTCCCTAGTGCCAGCAATGGCCTATAATGTCTACATTTATAAATGCACAGAAAAACAATCATTTTTCATAATCAAAATTAAATTTGTTTTAGAAGTATAACAGTTCAACTGAACACAATATAAATTCAACAGGCACCATATTCCCTTTTGTGTATATGTTTTAAGAATTCTATTTCTATAGATGGATTCAGGATTGAATGGGATTAGTCCTTTTAATTATATGACTAGGATCTTCAGCTTGAAATCTTTCTTACCAAAAAAAAAAAAAAAAAGACAAACACAATAGTTGTTTATATTCAATTCATTTACCAAAACAACTCATTAAAGCTAATAAGAATATGTCCTTCCAAATGTGAATGTCTCTTGATGTTCAAAAGAAAATGAAAAGTAAAAGGCAAAATAAGTCCTAAGATAGAGTTGCACAGATATTTGAACTTACCTACTAGTTAAATGTTAGAATAGAGAATTCTTCTAGCCTAGATCCAACACAAACTGCTTTTCTTCACTGAGTATGTCCTTGACATTATGCACACCTGAGTATTTTTCTTTTTAAAAAGATAATATTAAACCCAGTACTGAAGAGTTAGTTCCATTTTTCATGTACATTAATGCTTCCAGCTGTTGGTATGTATAAACTAATTATCAGCTGCATTACTCTACCTGAAAATATTTGAAGTTTTATAAAATTAAGTTATGAACAGATAAGACACCATCATTTATTTAACACACACAAAAAAATTATCAAGTAGAACCAACCATTATAGAAGATGCTAAGAAAAGATAAGGCATGCTTTTGTTCAAAAGAAGCTAACAATCAAGTTGAGGGAGAAAGACACATGCATAAAGCGATGAAAGTTTAAGAAAAAATAAACATGATATATATTTGCCACTATTAATTTAAAGGAATTTGTTCATTTCATGGCCTATTTAAATAAAGTTCAACCTCATTCCTTTTTTGAGAACCAGAGACATCTCAGGTTGTTACAAACAAGGCTGAAGTAAACTGGCTTAGAAGTTGAACCATCCTACAGATAAGGATTTCTTTTCTCTTTCTATCAAACGTTTTATTTTCTATGTCAGTCAAATCACTTCTCACTGATGCCATAAAAGCTTTTTCAGCTAATTAGTTCATACAGTATTTTATCTTTTTATTGATGCCTATATTGAATAAGTACTTATTAAATACTGACTGTGTCTAGCAAAGGATAGTTAAAGACTGATGCTTCCAAGTCTGACATGTGAAGGTTCAAATTCTGGCTCTGTCACTTAGTAACTGGAGAAACTAACTTTTCCAAGTCTCAGGTTCATCATCTGCAAAATATACATAAGTAACATAAAGGAAGCTGTCATCGACAACTCGACAGCTCATAGCCTCCCAGAGAATCTGTGCTTGAACTGGGTTTTGAAGGACAGTAGGGGGTTCATCTACCACAAAAGCAGTGGAGGACTTTCCATACAAAGAGAACAGAACATGCAAAGAGGTATGGAGTGCAAGATATCTTTGGAGAATCACTGTATGAAGTTCTGAAATATTTTAAGTTGCAGAAGGTTAGGCTAGAGAGGGCTTATATGCACGTTATACTTCGATGCTTAGATTGTATATATGTCAATTTACTAGGGTAAAGTCTATGACAAAAGAAAACAGAATTACTAAGTTTGAAATCTTAGGATCATCCTGATCTTTTGCCCCATGCATCCATTATCAAGTCCTAGAGAAGGAACAACATGCACAAAAGCCACAAGGCACAAAAGAACTTGAAGCCATCAATTAATGAAATTAGGCCAGAGTAAGTGGAGCAAGAAAGAAGAGTCTAAAATGTGCTGAGTAGAGAAAGATGATGCTAGAGCAGCAGGCATGGTCCAATTTCTGCAGGGACTTATAGATCACTGTGAAGAGTCAGTTTGGGTCTTACCCTACGTTCAAGGGAAAACAAATGCAAAATTTTAAGAAGAAAATAAAAATCATCCAATCTTTATCTTTAAATGAAAATTGCTCCCTAGTGAGTTAGAAGGGATAAAGGGTACAAAGAACTGAGTAAAACAGGTAGTCACTGCAGTGGTCCAAGTGAACATTTTAAAACAGGGTAGTGTCAGTGGGATGTGGAGAAAGAAACACATTTTGATCAAATCTGGAGGTTGAATTAATGAGAGTAGGAGAGTGGACATGAGAGAAGAGAGATGTCCAGGTGGCCCAAAATTGGTGACCCGACATTTCTGACTTAGGCACCTGGGTATATAATGGTGCTTGCCATTCACTAAGACAGAAAACAGCATAAAAGAAGCATATTTCCTATCCTATTTTGATACGTGAGACAGGAGCTGGCAATGAGCTTATTTTAGATGGATTCCTGTGGGACATTTAAGTAGAGATATCAAGAAGACAGTTGTAAATGCAGATCTTGAACTCAGAGGAGGAATACGAGCTAGAGGTACAAAAGAGCGAGCCCCAACACTAAAAGTGGTAGTCAGAGCTTTGGAAGTAAGGGAGCTCATCTAGAATACTGTACATACAGAGCGAGAAGCTAAAGCTGGAGGAGGAAGACAGAACACAGGAAAAGACCTAAATTTATGAGGTGGGCAAAGAAAAGACTCATAAAGGAGACTTAGGAAGGAGAGTAAGCGGGAGGACACGCCACAGAGAGAACATGAGATGATAAAAGGAGGAAGCAGTCAGCAGTGTTAAAGACTTCACGGAAGGCGAGTGATGGAAACTGTCCTAAGATTTAGCAACGATAATAACATTGAGGGACTTCTGGTTAAGCATAGCAGTCTAAACACATGCAATTACATCCAGTGCTTTGCAAAATACTAGTACAGTGGCAATACAAGAATAAAAAGTTATGAATCCATGAAAAAGATCATAGCCGAAGGGGTGACACCCAACAAGACATGACAACACATCTCTGTATGCACTACATGGTCTAACACAGATCCTCAAAGAAAGTTGTTGAAGGAATCAATCAGTACTTTACTCAATCATTCAATCCTCATCTTGTAGAAAAGGAAACTGTTCCGGGAGTCAAAAAATGCAGAGGAGAAATTATACATGAGTTACACCCCAGGAAAAATTCTCAGAGCTGATGAAAATGTCCCTGTCTCCCTCTGAGTGAACTTAAACTAGATATATTTACATTTGTAGATTTTTTAAGGTAGATAAGAATCTACTGTAATACAGCATAGTTTTTTGGTTTGCTCTTTTTTTTTTCTTAACTCAAAGGTTCTGCTTGAAGAAAACGATCTTATTAATTAAGCCAAATATAGTTCCTCTGAGTTAAAAAAAAAAAAGAGTAAACAAAAAACTAAGCTGTATTACAGTAGGGTCATTGTCATCAGTTTTGAGAATTTTTTCTGGTGTGTAACTCCTGTTACACATCAGGATGTTAACTGATCAGCCATTATAATTCATATTCATTTCATTTCAACATGGTATTCCAAAGGATTACACTTCAAGGCAAAAGACTAACATTCACCTTGTATCACAGCATAAAGAGGCAATGTCCTTTTCTGAGAGAGAACATCAAAATCAATTCATTCACCAAATACGTATTAAGTGTGGACTGTGTACCAGTACTATTCTGGGCAGTGGGGACATAGGGTTGAATGAGGCATAAAGATGTTTATACAACACTGTATGGAAAGGATAAGAGGGGGAAATAGGATGGTACCTTATGACACTGATTCTTAAAATCTAGTGGAAAACAAAAATTATTATTTTCAGTATTTCCATATAAACATCATATCTATTAGCATTCATCTCTATAATGAAACTATTGAGAAATTATACCACCTCAAATCATGATCTATATAAATCCAAATATAACTAGATTTAAAATAACAAAAACAAATTCAATCTCAGATCACTTTAACCATAAGAAAACAGGAACACAATAGAAATACTATTTTAAAACTGCACAACAAAGCCAAAATTGTCTTTTGCACAAGCCTTCTAAGAACCAGTTAAGTGTAAAGGATTTTGAAAAATTAAGAAGTTGGCAATAATTGAGGACTCAGTTAAAATTTACTGGTACAAGTTTGCTCTGAAAAATCAACCTGAAATTTTGAGTTGATATTTGGTTTGCTAATTCAAAACACACTTGGTGGAGAGATACCCACAATGAAGAAGAAGGGGAGAGAGAGTGACTGAAACAGATTCTGTGTAGCAAAATGCATTTCTCATCTGAAGAGAGAAACTAGGGGTTGACTAGATCAAGACTAATTAAGGATCCTGTTTCTGACTTACTTCACTCTGTATGACAGACTCTAGGTCCATCCACCTCACTACAAATAACTCAATTTCGTTTCTTTTTATGGCTGAGTAATATTCCACTGTATATGTGTGCCACATCTTCTTTATCCATTCATCTGTCGATGGACACTTAGGTTGCTTCCATGTCCTGGCGATTGTAAACAGTGCTGCAATGAACATTGTGGTACATGACTCTTTTTGAATTACGGTTTTCTCAGGGTATATGCCCAGTAGTGGGATTGCTGGTAGAGGGGTGGGATAGGGAGGGTGAGAGGGAGGGAGACGCAAGAGGGAAGAAATATGGGGATATATGTATAGCTGATTCACTCTGTTATAAAGCAGACACTAACACACCATTGTAAAGCAATTATACTCCAATAAAGACGTTAAAACAAAATACTTCCTGGGGGTGGGGGGGAAAGTATCCTGGAAGGGGGAAAGGGCAATGAGAGAAATGGAGATTATTTTTTAAAGTAATGGTAACAAACTAATTACATTCCTTCTTTGAGACAAATGCTGACCCACCTCACTGATAGGGTCAAACCTAAGAATTGAGATTAAAAGTCTTGCTTTGGTCACCCTACCAACACTAACTATTCTTACGTCGAACAGAAAAGATAGATACCTTCGTATTACTGACTAAAAACTATAAAATAAAAGTACATGCCATTTTCATAAAACTCAGTGGGAGCTGGCAAAGCAAATGTTGGCTCCCCTTCACCATTTTGCTTAGGATCAAATCTCCAATAAGAATGTCACGAAGGTATAAGTCTATTAATCAAATCATATAAACTTTCCAAACCATCTCCATATATAATGTCCCTGGGTGATCGAAAATCAAGATCAAATATATGCAATGACTCTGTTATGCAGGGAAAAACAGACTTTAGTAAAGAAAGAAATTTCAAAGATTGGAAGAAGCTACCTTAAATGGATCGTGGGAGAATTCACATGAATTGTAAGGACTCTAGAATAAGCATTGTACAGCAATATAATGATGAGTAATCCAACAGTGAAAACAATAATAATGGAAGCTTTACATAATCTATATGCCAGGAGCTGTGCAGGCTGTTTCATCTCTCCCCACTAAATTTTCCCCAAATCATCTGGTACTAAGCTTTATATAATGCCTTTAAAAAAGCAACATTTATACTCTGTACTTGACGAGCATGATTTATAATAAAACAAAAATTACCACTTTGTGATATAACCCCATTAGAGAGACATTTAGCAATATATTATAAAAATAAACATGTAGTATTCTAAAACTCAGACACTCTACTACAAGTTATAACTTTAGAAAAACTCTCAAACATGCACACAAAAAGATATATACAGATATGCTCACTGCTATTAGTGTGTGGAATAGTAAAAAATGGAAAACAGCCAAATTGTTCATTTACCGAGGAAGGAATTTTAAAATAACTGTGCTTTATTCAAACCATGGAATGTTACAGAGCAATTAAAACCTAATAATTACCCACAACAATGGCAAAATGAAAAAAGACAATCTCAGTTTTGGAAAGATGTGGAACAACTTGAACTCACATGCATTGATGGTGGGACGGTCAACTGGGATAACCACTTTAGAAGACTGCTTGGCAATGTCTACTAATGTTGACACTGACACTAATTACAGATAAGCTAGGATACAGACACTAAGCTGATACAATGATGTAGATATCTTATCATACAAAATTTCTCTTCCTAGCTATACAGATATGCATAATATGTAACGGATATGCACAAGAATCTTCAGAGTGGTATTACGCCTAATAGTCAAAACAAGAAAACAACACAAATGTCCCAAAACCGAATGGAAATAAACAGTGGTATATTCATGTAATGGAATACTAGCTAGCACTCACGATAGACATTTAATTACACACAATAACATGGAGGAAGCATGTAAACCTAATAGTAAGAAACAGAAGCCAGATACACACAAAAGACTATGTACTAAATGATTCCATTTATATAAAGTTCAAAAACACAAAACTAATCTATGTTGTTAGAGGTCAGAATATGGTTTCCCCAGTGGGGGGTGGGGAGAGACAGTAACTAAAAGGTGGAAAAAGGGTGGGAAGGCTTCTGAAGCACTGGTAGCATGCTACTTCTTGAGCTGGGTACTGATTACACAGATGTGTTCATTCTGTGAAAATTCATCAAGATGTACAAATATAATTTTAGCAGTTTTCAGTATACAACTGCAAAACTCATAA
Source organism: Grampus griseus (assembly GCF_964374135.1). Taxonomy (NCBI): domain Eukaryota; kingdom Metazoa; phylum Chordata; class Mammalia; order Artiodactyla; family Delphinidae; genus Grampus; species Grampus griseus. The sequence goes on from NC_139003.1 coordinate 35,145,976, forward strand.
ATGTACAATATATACTTAATAAAAGCTTACTTAAAAAAAAAACCTAAGAAATCAGACCTGTATGTATCACCATGGATAAGTCCCCTAAACATAATTTTTGAAAGCAAAAATTTTTCAGAAGGGCAAATTTAATATGATGTCACTCACATAAATTTTAAAATCACATAAAAAGTGTAAGAATACAGATAAAAACCAACTTCAGTATAGTAAATACCTCTAGAGAGAGAAAAAGGAACAGGATGAGAGCACACAGCTTTTGCTACATTCATGGTATTGTATTTCTTAAAAAGAGAGAGATCTGAATATAACAAAATATTCACGTATGTCAAATTTGAATATGTGAGTGCCTATTGTGTTATCTTCTGTATATCTACAATATTTTAAAATAAAAATCTTAAAGAAAGCTATGACTTTGTATTCTAGAATGAAGAGAATCTTTAAAATATTTTTCAGTGAAAAACATTCTTAACCATTTGCCCAGCTCAGCTGATTAACAAATGCTTTTATATATAGCTTAAGTATCTGAGATGGCTGATGGGTGTTTATTTTAGGTAAAATGTTTACTAAAATACACTCTATATATAGAAAAACAGTACACTCTTATTTGCAAAAAGATAATTTGGGCCTTTTAAGCTGTACAGTAATAAAAATCATTCAACATTTGAGAGAGTTCAGCAGAAATGGTCTTTAGGAGAAAATATACCTTCAAACTAATTCTTTAAAACCCAAGGCAACTTTGTTGCTCCTTTATGCATTCCACTGGGCTATAATCAAAATGAAGTATTTAAGTAATAATGGTTGCATGGGTAGAATCATCAACTCCACAAAACTAGATCATCGAGACACCCACTAAAAAGAGTTATTCATCCCAGGAATACTCAGTCCCTTTTCCCAGATATCACTTTGCGTCATTAACTTGGAAGTGGACTCAGTGGTTAGCTAACTGGTCCTTCAAATGGATTTGGAGGTTACCATCCATTTTGTGTTTAATAAGAAGTTTTGTCTTTACTGTCTTGTCTTAAAATCGAAGAGGTATAGGGAATAAATAGAGACACATAAATGGGTAGAGAGAGAAAAAGACAGAAACACAGAGATAAATACACATACATGTATATATAAACACATACATATATGCAAACATACACACACTTATGTGTACACACACATTTCTACATACATAGGTAGGGCAAGAGAGACTACTACCATTAAGTGTCTACTCTGTGTCAGGTATTTTTAAGTTTGATCTTTTAATCTTCACAAAACCCTATAAGAAAGTTATTATTATTTTTTGCACATGCAAAACTTACCCAAGATCATTATAAAAAGAATACGTGGCAGAGCAAACCCGGGTCTGTCAAATGCAAAAATGAGCCTCTTTCCTCCATAGTATGCTTAAAATAAGTTTTAGGTCGATTGTAAGTATTGCTTTGTATCACTTTAACATAGAAAAAAATTCATTTTGGCACTATGAAGAAACATAGCTGGTTTTTAAAACAAAATCTGATTTTATTCCCAAAATTTCAATATGGCAAAGGAAAAGTTGCTACAAAGATAATTCTTAGTTGAATATGTTCAAAATTTAATTCCCTGGTAATCTGGGTTTTGGCCAAGACAAATCAAAATCATAGATATTTTACAAATGCCAAGTTTTCAGAGAAACAAAAAAAATGTAATAGCAACAGATGCATTCTCCATAGACATTTGTGTTGAGCCTAGCTATATCCAGAGTCTGAAGAAAAGGGGGATCTTTAAATTTCATTTTAATGAATAATAAATTCCTGATTTCTGTTCATGTCAACCAGTTAAATAAGATCATATTCACTCCTTGGAAAATTAGATGGTAGAATATACTGAGAAAGAAAAAAGAAAATAAGGAGGAAAAAGAGGATGGGAGGGAGAAAAAAGAAAAGCGAGAAAAATTTTAAAGAGACTAGAAAGAAAACTATATCTGGTACTCCTTGAACTAAAACTATATTTGAAAATTTCTATTCAAAGAAAGAATACATAGTGCATTTGTTTTTCATTTCTTTTACAATATACTAATATTAACATCAACAAATTAAAGTCCCACTTGTGTAAGAGCAAGTGTGTCTGAGGATGACGGACCATTGCATAAAATGCATTAAAATTTAAGGAAAGAAGCTACAAACAACTCAGTAAAGATCAGTAGTTCATTACTATAGAATGGGTTTTGGTTATACTGTAAAACAAATATCCATTTTTAAATTCAAAATTGAAATATCTATCTTAAGACAAGTTTATACTACATAAATAAATTGTCATTAAAAGTTACTAAACATATGCAAGCAGAGGTTCCCCTCTATGGATCTTAGCACTTTCTCCAAGTAAAACACACTACTTTATAATATCACAAAATATTGATTTTAAGACCCTACCTTTTAAAAAAATTTTGAATATTCAGAGTAGACAGATCAAATATGAAATTATCTCACCTTTTCTCAGAACTCTACTTAACAGAATCATTGAGATTGCTTTTTTAATTCTTTTTTTCAGTTATATTAGACATGCAGGAACATATCTAAAATAAAGCCTTAATTTTTTAGAGCAGTTTTACTTTTACAGGAAAATTGAACAGGAAGTACAGAGTTCCCATATATATCTTCTTCCCCATTCGCAATAGACATAAAGTTTCTACTGTTATTAACATTTGGATGACTGTGGTACATTTGCTACAACTGATGAACCATATTAAAACATAGTTATGAATTAAAGTCTAGAGTTCCCATTACGGTTTATTGTTTGTGTTGTATAGTTCTACAGTTGTACAGCTGGCAAGTACATAATGCTATGTATCCACCATTAAAGTACCATACAGAATAGTTTCACCACCCTAAAGATCCCCTGTGCTCTGCCTATTCGTCCTTCCCTCTCCTCAACCCCTGGCAACCACTGAGCTTTTTACTGTCTCCATAGTTTTGCCTTTTCCAGAATGTCATATAGTTGGAATCACAGGATGTAGCCTTTTCAAATGACTTCATTCACTCAGTGATATTCATTTAAGGTTCCTCCATGTCTTTTTGTAGCTTAATAGGTCATTTCTTTTCATCAACTGAATAACAGTCAATTGTATAACTATATCACAGTTTGTTTTTCCATTTATCTATTGAAGGGCATCCTGGTTGCTTCCAAGTCTTGGCAATTATGCATAAAGCTTATATAAACATTCTTGTGCAAATTTTTCATAGACATAAGTTTTCAACTCATCTGGGTAACTACCCAGGAATGCAATTACTAGGTTGTATAATAGTGAATACTGTATGCATGTTTAGCTTCATAATAAACTGCCAAACTATTTTCCAAAGAAGCTATATCCATTCCACCACCAGTGAATCACAGTCCTTGCTGCTTGCTCCACATCCTTGGCAGCATTTGGTGTTGTCAGTGTTGTGAATTTTAGCCATTCTAATAGGTGTGTAGTGGTATCTTTTTTTTTTTTTTTGCGGTACGCGGGCCTCTCACTGTTGCGGCCTCTCCCATTGCGGAGCACAGGCTCCGGACACGCAGGCTCAGCGGCCATGGCTCACGGGCCCAGCCGCTCCGCGACATGTGGGATCTTCCCGGACCGGGACACGAACCCGTGTCCCCTGCATCGGCAGGCGGACTCGCAACCACTGCGCCACCAGGGAAGCCCGTGTAGTGGTATCTTGTTGTTTTAATTTGCAATTCCCTTATGAAATAAATACCAAGCATCTTTTCATAAGCTTATTTGCCATCTGTATATCTTCTTTGGCGAGATCCATTTCTTATAGTTGAGTTCTTTGTATATTTTGGATACAACTCCTTTATCAGATATGTGTTTTACAAACACTTTCTTCCAGTCTGACTTATCTTTTCATTTTCTTGTGTCTTTCTCAGAATAGAAGTTTTTCATTTTAATAAAGTGCAACTTATCCAACTTATCAATTTTTTCTTTCATGGATTGTGCTTTTGGTGTTTTATCTAAAAAATCAACTTCTAGATTTTCTCCTATGTTACCTTCCAGCTGTTTTATAGTTTTACATTTTACACTTAGCTCTATGATTCATTTTTAATTCATTTTTGTAAAAAGTAGAAATTTTGTGTCTAAATTTTTTTTTTTGCATATGGATGTCCAGTTAGCTGTTCCAGTGCCACTTTTTGAAGTCACTGTCATTTTTCAACTGAGCTGTCTTCACTCCTTTGTCAAAGATCAGTTGCCTATGCTTGTGTGGGTCTATTTCCAGATTCTCTATTCTGTTACAAAGATCTGTCTATTATTTCATCAATATCATACTGTCTTGATTACTGTAACTTTAAAAAATGTCTTGAAGTCAGGTAGTGTCAGTCTTCTGACATTGTTCTTCTTCATCAATATTGTGTTGTCTATTCTGGGTCTTTTGCCTTTCCATATAAACTTAAGATCAGTTTATCAATATTCACAAAATAACTTACAGGGATTTGATCAGGATTTTGTTGAATCTATAATCTTCAAGTTAAGAAGACCTGACATCATAACCATATTTGAGTACGCCTAGCCAAGAACATGGACTATCTCTCCATTTATTTAGATCTTTGATTTTCTTTCATCAGAATTTTGTAGTTTTCCTAATATTGTTGTTGTACATATTTTGTTAAAGTTATTCCTGTGTTTCTTTTTTTGATGCTAATACAATGGTATTGTATTTTTAATTTCAAAATTCCAGTTGTTCATTGTTCACACATAGGAAAGCAATTGATTTCTGTATATTAATCTTGTTTTCTGCTACCCTGCTATAATTGTTTATTAATTCCAGGAGCTTTCCTTGGTTGATTCTTTTGGATTTTCTACATAGACAATCATGTCATCTGCAAATAGACAATTGCATTTCTTGCTTCCCAATCTGTATGCCTTTTATTTCCCTTTCTTATCTTACTACCTTGGCTAGGATTTCCAGTATGATACTGAATAGGATTGTTAAGAGGGGACATTCTACTTTGCTCCTGATCTTAGTAGAGAAGCACGTAATTTCTCATTGATGGTTTTTCATAAAGCAAATATCCATGCAACCACCAGCCTAGTGAATAAACAAAATGTTGCTGATAGGCCAGAAGCTCCTGGAACCTCCACCCCAATTTCTACCACCTATATACAACTTAACCATTATCTTTAGTTTTGTTGTAATCGCTTCTTGCATCCCTAAACACTAAAGTCTAGTTTTGGAACTTCATATAAAATAAATCATACAGTATTATTCTTTTGGGTCTAGGTGTTTTTTATCAACATTATGCTTAGGAGATTCGACCATGTCATTGTTGCCATACTTTATCCAATTTCATTGCTGTAGAGCAGAAGATGAGAAAATTTTTTCTGTGAATGACAATATTTTCCAATTTGTCATCAAACTCAAACCAGTAAATGAGAGTTCACTACTGACCTATCAAATTTAAATAACTCTTTAAAGTTTCATCACACTTCTCAATAATAAAAATTAATGTTTTAAGTGAAAAGCAACTGTTTCATGTCATGAAAGCAATACTAATGTCTGTAGTCTTTCTCCAAGTTGTCTATTCTAGTTCAATGATGGAAAAATTTTGAACTGAACTGCTAAAACCAAAAAAGTTTCTTTTTTATGCATAGTTTCTGCTAAATTCAAGATTCCTAACTCACAATTATAGATTGTCAGGAATGGCAACAGTGTTTCCTGGCTCTATCAGATGTTCCAACCAACAAGATTAAACATGAACCTAGTAATTTTGAAGAATTCTCACTGTAGACTACTTTGACAGCTTTGTCAGATACTATGTGATTAAGAATATCACATTCAAAACCTGTAAAGGTTCATATTTCAGTTCTGGAAATAATTGGGAGAATGTATGATTTGGTTTTATTCAACTCTAATAAGCATTCATTTTCTATTGCATAATTTGGACCTTTTAAAACCAAAACAATACTCTATCACTGAGTTCTTTCACTGATGAATGAAAAGTGTTATCAATTATAAGCAAAAGTCAAATTTCTGGCAGTTAAGCCATTACCTCACATATCAAGTGCCTTATCACAAGGATGATGCACGAGGTAACTTTCCAGATAAAGGTAGTGATGATAAGAAATTTCTTCCCAAATAATTTTCCTAAAACAAGCGTTGCCTTTAGTCATCATTCTTTCTACCAGTTTCTGAACAGCAACTGAATTCTATGTTTCTATAAAATCATTAACAGACATCTTTTAAGTTCTTCCTGACAAAATAGGAAATCAGTCTTTCCAATACACTGAGCTGACAGAAGTTATATATATTTTATAGTAGATTATGGATACAAATTCAGTCTAATTCATTTTCACCATGCAAAGTGAAAAAAGGACTTAACGTCTCTCTTACTGGAAGGTGTACTTAAATAGATATGTTAAGATAGCCTTATTCTCAGATATGAAGAAATATAAAAGAAAAAGAGAATCAAAGTTTAGCGCATAAAGGGATTATGACGGCACAATTGCACATGTTAAATCAAATGAAGTTACCTTCTTTTCATCAGAATACTCTCAAAATTCTTAACAGTTCTCTGCCAGAAGGTAAAATTAAAACTAATCCATTTTGCATTAAATGTTATTATTGTACGGCATCACCCTACGTTATTAGTTAGAAAATGTTAACACAAATAGAAATTTAAGTTACCTACCAAAACACCCATATATTTTGTAGAGAAAAAAAATCCAAAGAATATTGTCATCGCATAGTTTTCTATTACTAACACCTGAATAGCCACAAAAACTGAGAGATGGAAAATATAGAGTGCAGATGACTTACATATGGAGGGTTAGACTTTAATTCTCTCTCCCAGGACTGAGGAGTTTTATTCTTTGTGCTTACAATGCTCCTTTCTCCAGGGTATTCTTCTTCCAGAATAGGTCAGGACAAAGCTTCAACAGACTTCTATTATTTGTTTGATCTAGGGGGAAATTATACTTTTAATCAATTATTACAAAATGCATCAAACTTTTTTCTCACTGTGCTGGGGGTGGCGGTTTCTCATTATTTTCTCTTGGATCTGAGGTGAACAGAGAAAATAGGAATTGCCATTGTTGCATATTACAATAAATAAATCAAGTAGTTTAAATTAACACCACTAAAAGAAACCCACATCTATCTTCTTTTTCATTTTTATGGCTAAGCAGCACAGCAAGAGAAAATTAATATTCAAAATCCAAATGACTACAAAAGCCTACTCAAATGTATTTTTAAAAGACTTTAACATAATTTTGCAAATCCATGAGTTTGAATGGACTGGCAGAGATGATTAGGTATCAAATATTTTTACTCATTCATTTTAATGTCTTAGGGCTAAAGAATTACAGGATGATTAGAAAAGTGTAAAGGGAAATCCATTTAAAAAATTTTTAATGGAATAATAAAAAAGATGATTTCAAGAGCATGAGACAGACCAGAAACAGATAGCAAAGGGCCTGTAGGCAGGGCAAGAAATCTAGAGTAAGAATTTTGGAGATGGTACAAAGGTTGGGAACTGCTATTCAAACAGAGCATGTTGGTCAAATTAAAGCATATAACAGGAGTACATTTTTAATATGGTTTGATGTTAACTCTCTAAGAAATCTATAAATGTAAAAATGCAACACATCCTACCTTCACAAGAACACAGAAACATAATACATGATTATTTGATCTTTGGTGGTATGAACATTCATAACTTTAAAGGAGTTAATTGTATTCTACAAACTTCATCAAATTGTAGTTTTCTAATAACGGATATTTTCTGCCTCATTAAAATGAAATATCAAGATAAATGTCTTCAACTTGTGCCATACCCTGGATCACACTCTCTTGCCTTATCTTTAAGTCATTCATATTGCTTTCCAAGTCATTCATATTGCTTTCCATTAAATAATAAATTAGAATGTAGGGGGAACATTTAGAGAAATTTGGAAATAAAATACAGATGGGGGAAATGTGTCTGTTAGCATTTTAAAGCCAGTTTTCGTTCAGAAATTTAAAACTATTACACTTGTGATTACTATTCCAAAAAAACTATAGTGGCAATATAGTAAACAAATGAAGCCAATTAATAGCTGTATCGGAATAGCTAAATACAAAAACCAAAACGTACGTGGGCAGAAGAATGTCTCTTTAAGCCATCCATCTGGTCACAAACTGATACTTACGTGAGCCCCTTCTGATTTTAATCAGAGTCGGGGTACTTGTAAGTATCTACCTGGAACACCACAAAATTATTTCAAAGTGAAACGAACAGAAATTTGACTATCAAAAATTAAAGCTATTGAAGGAGAAAACTCCTTCAAGACTAGATTTTAGGATTACAGAAAACTGGTATATTTTCTTTTAGAAAGATACAACTAATCTTGGCCTAACTTAATAGTCTTACTACTAAAACTTATTAACATGCATTCTATCTGAATATTTCCATATGGCTTTTCAAACATAGGTAGTTCTACCTTAGTTTCAAGAACACAGAAATGATTTTGCTATATTTTGGATCAGTGCAGATCAATGCACATTCCTTTAGGGAAGCCTTTTGAACTGACAAAGGGTGAATGATTGACATCAGTAACAAATACTTTTTGTTGTCCTGGACTGACATGTCATTTATAGCAATACCTATGCTAATTAATGCCATACATATCTACCAGATGTGTCAGAGAAATATGCCAGACCCTTCACAGAATATTCCGTTTGAGTGCGGCTAAAATTACATTATAGATATGGAAATGCATCCCTTTGTGATAAAGAACTGATCGCTCTCTCTCTCTCTCCCTCCCCCCATGTATCACACACACACATATATACATATACATAGAATATACTTTCTGTGATAGGGAAAAACCCACTTACATGTACAATTAGCTATACCTTGTCTATTCCATTGGTAAAACTTTTTACAAAGAGCAAACTCTACCTTGCCATGTTCAAATACACTATAATCTTAAGCTTAAAAAATACAGAACATAATGTACTAAAATACTAGTCAGGGTCTTCAGAAACTACACTATCATCATGACACTTTACATTGAAGTGTGTTCCCAGATTCTCTCAACTCCACTGGTAGACTGTTAACAATGGGAACTATGCGTTAATCATCTTCATCTCCCCATTCCCTAGGACACAGTTTGGTATATAGTGGGTACCAGCTTTTTTTAAAAAAAATAGAGTTAGGGTCAGTAAAAACATCAAAATTATGTATCACATTTTTGTCAGTGAATTCAGTATATACAAAGAAATAATTGTTAGTGTTGGCAACTGAAACCCTTACTCATTAAATCAAATAAACTCGTAAAGAACTCATCTCAGTGTCTGGTACAGAGCTAGCACTCAAAAAACTGTGAACTATATAATCAGATTGAACATTCATCCTGCATTGCCTGGAATAGATGGGGTTCGTACTTACTGCAATTATTAACAGCTACCACTTTTCTTCTCAAAAGTGTCCCAGTTTAGATGGCAACTTTATTCCTCCAAAGTATCATTAATTTATTATAATTCATTTATATGATTATTTCTTTTTATCAACAAGTTATTCTTTTTCTTGTTTTCTATGATGCTGTTACATGACAAAACTATTTTATTGGGATTGGGATGAACAACATTCCATTCTTTTAACATCAGTACATTCACAGAGAAGGTCAAGGGTTTATTAAATCCTCACATCCTTTTTTTTTGCGGTACGCAGGCCTCTCACTGCTGTGGCCTCTCCCATTGCGGAGCACAGGGTCCGGACGCGCAGGCTCAGTGGCCATGGCTCACGGGCCCAGCCGCTCCGCCGCATGTGGGATCTTCCCGGACCAGGGCACGAACCCATGTCCCCTGCATCGGCAGGCGGACTCTCAACCACTGCGCCACCAGGGAAGCCCTCACATCCTTGAAGCTAAACATTTCATCATCAACAAAGGAATTATCTCCTAGCTGACCAATCCAATGTGACTTCTTAATTCTTGGTTTGCTTAACTTTGCTAATTCATTTAGCTTAGTTTTCATTCTTTCCTTCATAAAACTCTACCTTTGGCCTACATGACACCCCTCTTTCTTGATTCCCCTCCTACCTCTGAGACCTCCTTTTTTCAGTGACTGCTAGTTCCTATTCTTACATGTATTTCCTCAATGTCAGTTTTCTCAAGACTTCATTCTAGTCCTCTTCTTTTCCTAATCTGCGCTCCAGTTCTTGCAATAACCACAATTTATTGCAAATGATTCCCAGGTGTGTATATCCAGTCCACACCTCTCTCCTGACCTGCAGATCGAAAGTTCCTACTGAATATACAATCTCCTATCTGTCCCCACTTCCTCCAGTCTTAACTCCAAGACCAAGGAAGCAACCAACAGTTAAGGAGAAAGTGAAGTCCTGCAAGAATTCACAGGCAACGAAAGACAAGGCAGGGAAATCCAAACCCACTAGAGTGAGAGGCAACCTGTTCCTGGTATCTCATTTGTAATCCAAGCATGTTTCACTTATAAAAATTGTTGCATGTAGTGGATAGGTTTCAAGGCAAATATTACTAGAAAGAATAATATGATAAACGTCAAATGTATCATGAGGATCACAAAATAAAATACCCAAAGATAAAAGTGTAAAGCAGCTAGGCGCAAGATAAAAGAAAGTTGTAGGGTACTGTGGCAAAGTCTCTAAAGAGGTGTTTTTTAACCCCCATCAGATTACTGCATATGCTCCTGCATTTGCTCCACAGGAATGCAGTCTTAGCCCTGCCAAATGTGAGTTTTCAAGAGAAGTTAGAAAAGCTGTGCACGTGTGTGTGTGTGTGTGTGTGTGTGTGTGTGAGAGAGAGAGAGAGAGAGAGAGAAGAGAGAGAGGGAGAGACACAGAAACAAAGAGAGACAAATCCAATTTTTAAGATTTAGTAACAAATTTCATATTTTAAAAAATAATAAATATAATAATATTTGCAAGCTAAGGACATAAAGCACTCCTTTTTGACCTCAAGGTTAAATTGAAGGGCTAGCCTTTGACTTAAAAGCCATGTGTATATAACATGGCTTCTTAAGGAAAGTGTGGTCTGAGTTCTGAGCACCCAACACAATACAAAATCTTTTGTTATACAATCCATTTACATTTTGCGAAAAGCTTGCTATTTAATTGCATTGCCTAAAACATCCTATGAATGCAATTTTCCACCTTCTCTTTGGCTCAGCTCTTTATCCTCTACTGCCTCTTAAACATCTTCACTTGAATATTATGGTTCTGACCCTTCTTCAAATTAATCATGGTTTATATATCTTCAGAATTTTATCTCAAACCTTCTCTTTACTCAAGAACACTCAAGTTTTCTTAAATATATACCAAAATATTTATTTATTTATTGGATCTTCTAACAGGGAAAATTTTGTGTGCCTCTGGCTTTCCCTCCAGATTTACAGAAGAGAGAAATTTATCCAAGATCTCAGAGGGTGTGAGTGGCAGAGACGGAACTTGAGCTCACTTTCCTTTTGAAACCAATGCAAGCCAAATTTACCCAAAATTTAATTGATAGGTAAATATACACATATAATATTTAATTTCTCTAACTGTATTTGAAAATAACTAATTTCCGTTAAATAACATACACTATAATCAAAATTAGAAAATACCAATATTTGTGTATGTCACCTCAAAGTATGCTTATTACAACACTTTAACTTTCACATTAAACATATTTCACTTATGTATTATACATGTTTATAACTGCAGAGTCAAATGAGGATATCAGACTTCCAAAACTAATAATCATCCACTCTCAAAAGGGCACAACCAGTATCAGCATCACTAGGTTCACATTTAAAAGAGATCGACTCATTCTGTACACAATTTCTGAGTAGTTGATTGTATATTAGCTTACTTATGAAGTGGAAAAAATCTCAGAACAAACGAGCAGGCGACGGGGGAAAAAAAAACTACCTTATCTATATTGCCCTGACAATTGAGTTTGGACAACAGTATTTTCTAAATGTACCCTATTCAGGGCTGGATATGTAATTACCTTCAGTTCATAGTCTAGACATTAATGCTTTCATAGTATTTAAGACTCCTTGTAACATGCTTGCAGCTTTAAGTAAGCAAGGCTAAATCTTGACCAGATAAATTAGCAAAGAATGCAATAAAGGCTGCAATAAAAGAACTTTATCCTACAAACCTTCAAGTTGCTGCTAAATGAGATTTCTTTGAAATGCAGATCAGTTGGACTAGATTAGTGAATTTTAGCTCCTGTCAACATCATAACAAAATACAAATACAATTGTTCACTGGCCTTATCTCCATGCTTCCATCTGCTGCCTTGTTATTTACTTTCCTTGATTTACTATGCAGATCTAAATAAGGCACATCAAGGAGGGCTTACAACACAATGGCTTCTTAAGCTTTACATCAAGGTATTTGAAACTGAAGCCAGGAAAGGGCTGCCATCAAAGACATATCTCTAATGAACTTCCATATCAGAGAAGGTTTGGTATTTAATACTGCTGTGAAAAGAAAGAGCTACAAATCAGAATGGCCTATGAAAGAAAATGCCCACAAATCTTGATGAGATTAGCACCTCTGAGAATTAATATCCCAATAAAAATGATGTCTGGTACCTTGAAGAGTTAACTTCCAACCTTTGCAAATATAATGCACTGTGTCAAGAGCAGGGAAATCATTTGACAAGGTTAAAAGGTCAGGGAAGAATTTTTAATTTTTCTCCCAAAGCTAGAAAATTATATTTTTTATACCTGCTTATCATAAATCCATGTCAGAATAAACAAACTTCAACATAATTAACACAATTAACAAATTTATAACATTACTTTCTATGGTATACACATTCTGCACTATTTTTTCAAAAATGAAAATTAGGAACAACTTCACAGTAAAATATGTAATATAAAATGACAGCATGTAACATTTGTTCATCAATTCTAGTATTTCCTTTTTCTGCCCCACAGCCATCTATGGCAACACAGTAAAATCTTCAGTCATTTTGCAAATCTTGAGGTGCCATTTTTATTACATGCTGCTCACCTTTTAAAGAGACACAGTAAATAAGAATTTCTTTTCACCCTCTCTTCCTCCCTAATTGTGTTTTCCCACTTTTATTTATGTCACAGTTGAACAAGACAATAATTCACAAACATTAGTGAAAGTTTCCAGCAAACTCTACTTGCATTACTATTTGACAATTTCTTCCCCATAAGCAGTTAAGGTCCATAAACAAATGATAATTTTGTTTTTCCTAAAGAAAGCATTTCAATCATTTATGTCGTTCTATAGCAAGGGAAGATCCCACAAGCAAGTTCTGCTCCGTGGATCAATCAGCTCCAAACCAAAGTAGACATGTTGTCGACTCCAGTGCCTGGAAATCCTGCTGCGGGCTCACCAGATGATGAAAACCGAGGTATGCAGCAGGGGGGCCCCACGTGGCATTTGGTAGCTTCTGGGCATGTCAAACTTCACAACAACCCCACAGTCAATGACAGCAAACACCTTCCCTCTTCTTGCCTCCAAACATAAACTTGCCTCTCTACCCTCCCTCCGAATTACGGGCAGTCTTCCAGAAACAAAGCCCCAAACAGAAGAAACCTCCCATGACTACACAACAGAAATCACAGTTGTCTTTTTGCTGGATTTCATTTTATGTAGGCAATGTTCCAGACTTATTTACAACCACAAGAGACTGTTACCTCTTCTTGTTTAACACAATGACAAAACAACAGATTTACATATGCAAAAGGAGGTGCTGTAACAGGTTTGACTACTCTTGACCTAAAGCATGTAAAAGAGGTTTATCTGCAACAGCTGTCTCAAAGGTATTGGTGCTATGATGGGCAGTCAAAACTCCACCATCTGTAGAAGCGTGTGCTCAAAATGACAATATGAATTAAACAGTGATCAATAGGCCTTCCCTCATCTTTATCCATACATTGAAATCCCAAGATGTGTATATATTGGGCTATTTTACCTATCAGTCCTAGATAAGGAAAATAGAAATGTTGACATGCAAAAGTAATGTGTTCAATTGATCATTTCAGAACAGTTCTTTTCACCATGCTGACACACTGTGAGATGCCAGGTACTGAATTTTAATCACAGTATTATTTTAGAGCAAAATTTTCACAGGATTAATAATTCTAGTTGCTGTAATAATAACCTAAATAACTACTCTGTTGGAGTTCTACTACCGTAATTGTTTTCCTTAACTATTTTTACATTCAAGTTGTAATTTTAGATCTTAAAAATAATGAAATTGTAGGCATGGGTATCTTAATCTCTCTTACTTTAAGCTTCAATTTAGAGAGGCACATTTTTCTGACATTCTGAGATTACAATTTTCTTTAAGAGGCTACTTTTTCCCTTGCACACCAAGGTAAAGAACCCGAGTCTGAACATGACCCCTTACTGAACAGAATAACTTGTTTTTGAGTTATATTTGCAGAAGGTAGCACCATATGCCCCAAGCTCCAAGTTGGATGCTCTTTCTATGGTCTAATTTGCTTGTCAAAAGATGTTACAATCACAAACCTACAATGTCTAGATAAACTTAATATCGAATGGAAAAAAAAAATATTTTCCTCACTTTCTTTAGAAATAACAAATTAAGCTCAAATAAATGCAAAAGGTTTGTAAAGTTCAAGCAACCTCTGAATTATAAATAAAAGAACCTGGTGCCACATGATTGAAAAAAGAAAATCACACACACGTACATAAGTTTAAATTAATTATTAAGAACAAAAACCTCGTCTCCTTTTTGAAAGAACAGAAGCAGCATGAAGTGCACAATTTTCAAGCTGACTTAGAAATAAACTACTTTTTAAACAGAAGTTTCACAAAAGACATTTAAATCAAACCACAGTTCATTATAAAAATTAACCTTTCAAATTTGAGTGAAATACATCCACTTATTTTAAATGTTTTTGCAATTTCCATTGTACATCTTTGGAATTTTGTTTTAGCCTCCAAGAACCTTTAAACTCTGCTGCAATATTCTTTTGTTTGTTTGACTTGATTTTGTTTGTCTGTTTTTTCATAATGGAGAGATAGTATCATGGGAAGGAAGAAAGAAAGACTATATCTGCAGACAATTTGTTTCAATTTTTTCTTTTTTTTTTTCCTGTCTTGTTGCTTAAACACTAAAGAATTAAAATACCATTTAAAGAAAAAAGCAAGGGTATTCAGTGGCTGTTTCTCACAACCGAGATGAGACATTATTATGACCCTTTCAAAGCCTTTCCAAATGTTTAAAAACTAAAATTATTTACTCAATAGGTCGTAACTGCCTTTTGTGAGCCACAGTAATCCATCATGTGAATAAATATTTAGACAATATTTTAAATGTGTGTGATATACTTGACAGAATGCTGCAGTTCCAGGCTGTCCTGTAAATACAATCTGATCAAAAACATTCTGCTTGTACAATAAAAAAAACCCAGCTAGAAACACAACAGTCCAGCCAAGGAGGGAAAATTGATATCTAGGAAAACCTCAACAGTGAAAGTGACCATCAGTGACATAAACCACTGCAATTTTAAGAAGTTTGAAAAGCTGTTCTTGCTGAGGTAGATATCATATAAAGAATATACACCTATCTTAGGCAGATATTAACAAAGCTTCTTAAAAATGTACCACTTGTAAATAAAAATAATATATCTATTTAATAAGCAACATTATGCAGCAGAAAAAAAACAACAGAGCAGCACTATACATACTGATGTACTGACAGAGAGCAATTTCCAAGGTACACTGTTAAGTGAAAAAAGCAGGATACATCAAAGTGTATATGTTTATATTACCATCTGTGAAAAAGTGACATATAGAGATACATATATGTTTATATATACATCACTATTTCTAGAAGAACACTAAGAAACTGGTTGGTGTGACTGATTCTTGAAAAGGGAAAATGCATACTTAAGGCACTGCTTCTCAAACTTTTTCATAACTACATACACATAAAAACCAGTACCAATTATGTGACACACTGGGACAAACGAAGGGCCATCTGTCACAGGTCCCACCTTGCTTAGTTGGGGGTTAAAAACATAACTATCTCTTCATACCCTTAAAGTGGCTGAGACACAGTAAGCTATGAGGTATTACGTGTTACCTGTTTTTAATAATTAAAGTTGAACAAGCCAAACTGACCATTTAAAGCTTATCAGTGGAGAATAAACTTGAAATATCTACTCAATCTTTTTACAGTTTAAATTTTTTTAAACTAGCACCTGCTAGAAAATCTCACTGCACATTAGATGGTACTCCAATAATCTCGCAATTTTTCTAATTTTAAAATGCTGCTGATTACGATATTTATAGAGTACATACACACCAAGAGTCTTCAAACCAGAGTTGCTTGCACTATATTGCACTATGATACGTTTACCACATCCTTAGCATTTCGAAAATTTAAACGGAAATTATTTTTTCACTCAAGATAAGGGTTTTGAAAATTAAGTCAAATTTTATCCATTACTCTGCTATATTTTATTTTTAATTTATTTTTAACACATATAAAGCAGATAAGTCAAAAGTCTCACTTGTTAGCTTAAGAAGCTCCAGTTGACGTTTATTTTTATTTGATTGACAAAGGTGGAAACAATTTATTATTTTATTACTTTAATGAATGCAATTTGTTACACAGATAAAAAATACTCGAAGCATAGTGGGAATTAATAATAAAAGAAATTTTGGGTGGTAGTTAAACGGCTACTGCTGCTGCTATTACTTATAACCTCAGCAAATAGCAGATGTGTGCTAGAAAGCACTTTTTTGTAAAGAAAGTATGATTTGCACCTTTCAGAAGGACATTTTAGTTGGTTTTCACAGTGAAATTATATAATAGCTTTTTTTATTACTTTGTATAAAAAAGCTTATGCGAAGAATCACACATCTATACATTTGGCAATTTTGTATTTATGATAATATGTCAGATTATGGAGGTGTTCCAAGGAGAAAGAAGTCAAGATCACTTTCAAAAAATCACAGGTAAAAGATGAGGACTTGGGAAAAAAGACAAGAAGCAGCTATGTGTGATTAGGAAAAAAGATGGATTCAACACTTTTCCCAATGGAAGAGCGAGCCAGTATTCTAGGAAAAATAAGGAAGATTCATTGGCATTGGGATATTTAAGGAGTTTTTAATACTGACTCCCATTCTGCCTCTAACACCTAATCACTCAGTCAAAAATATCTGTACGTACACCATCTCCAGATGCTGTGTTTAGCACTAGAAATTCAATGATGTAGCCCCACAAGCTGTATAAAAGCCTGGGATAGAAGGTGGAACTGGGGAACAGTTGGTGTCAAATATTTTGCACAGAAAGAGGAACTGAAGGAACTATAGGCATAAGAATGAATAAAAAGTAGTAATCCAAATAAGAAGGAACGAAAATCTGAAGGAGGACCATACCAAAGGAGATGAAGCAAAGAGGCCATATTTGATAGACATTTATATTAGTGTCCATTTCACTTTGTGATTGACTAAGAGAGGGAAAATTGAAAATGACTTTCAGATTTTTTGGCTTGGTTATATGTCGTAGATACCGCAAGGAAAGCAGTCTAGTGGGATTTATACTGTGATAGCAGCCTCAAAGATTCCCAATGATCCCAGTCTCTGCTACCTCTGTCCCATGCAATCCCCTCTTCTGGAGTGTGGGCTGGATCTAGTGCCTTGATTCTAATCAGCAGAATATGGCAAAATGATGGCATCTCATTTCTATGATTAGGTTGCAAAATAACTCTTGACTTCTGTCTTTTCACTCTCACGTGCTCACTCTGATGGAAGCCAGTTGCCACGTTGTGAGTTTTCCTATAATTAGGCCCAGGTGAATGCCCAAGTGACAGGCCCACATCTTTTATGTGAATAGCACAAAAACTGAGGAAATGTTCTCCCAATATTCAAAAACTATTATCTGGTTCAGCAAAGGAGTTACTCATACAAATGATAAATTATTAAGTTCATCTCATTATTATTATTATATTATGATTAAGTTTCAATATACAACTTTGTTATTTCACTCATATCTTTCCCCTTAATATAAGCAAAATATTAACCAACATTCATACTAGAACTAAACTCATTCATTCATCAATTGCAAACGTAAGTTGGCTGTAGATATAAGAGTTCAGCAAAAGTCAATGAAAGCATTCAAAACCTTCGACAAGGGACTTGGGTTTTCTTGAGCTAAGAATAAAGTATTTTATAGTTGCAAAAGATCATCCTTTATGTGTATGTGTTTCTGCCTTTGTATGTATTTATGTCTGACACTGGATGGCTTCTGTAGAGTGGTGAGTTTCATTTGCTTTATAGCCAAAGAGTAAGATAAAGTAAACCTTGTACCTCCTAGAGTTAGTCAATTTATCTGGATTCAGAAACCAACTCATTCATTTTTGGTGGTGGATCTGATTCAGATACTATGTAACCTTACTGTTTGTTGCCTAATAAATACATGTTGAATTGACATGAATTGATTCCTCTGCTTTACCATCCTGAGAGCTAGTAAGATTCTAAATCTTGTCTTGTATTTTCTTAACTACAAAGAGTGCTCTGCTCATAGATTCAATGAATGTCTACAGAATGAGTGGATGAATGAATGAGTCATTTTATTAATCAGTACAGGCAACGGTAGATTGAGGAGGGTGTGAATGATGAAGCTTGAAAGCAAAAGAAAGGGGAAGGAATCAGGGATATTGCTTTAGGGTATGTCATCCATCAAAGGAATTTTATTTGCACACCTTTTAAAATGAAATTTTGGGCAGCATTTTTAGAATAGATTTGAACATTATAAAGGTAAGAAACTTTGGGAATGCTAATTGCTAATAGGACACTATGATATAAATTTGTCATGGCATATAAGGAAAACGATATTTATTGTCACTGCTGTGTGTGACAGGCAGAAAAAACAATAGACATGTTACTTGGCAACGCGCTGAAACAGCATCATTATCACCATAGAGTCATGGAATCTCCGAATTGGAAAGGATATTAAAGGTCATCCAGTCCAACAGCAAGCTCGACAGATGGCCATCTAGCCTCTGCCTAACCATTTCTAATCATCGTTGCTTTCTGTGGTAGCCAGTTATACAGTTGAATAGTCTTAGCACTTACAAGGCGCCTTAAATCCAGCAAAATCTAGCTATTTGAAACTTGTCATTGTCCCTGATTGAATACTTGGCATTTACATAAATGACATCTGCTTCTTAGGTGGAAAGGTATAGAGGGAATGGCACTGGACATAATATGTGAGGATTTGGATCTGTCTCACAAATCAGCCACTTGTTATTCTTGGTCAAGTCATTTAACCTCTGAGCTTTACATATATATATATATATATATATATATATATATGTGTATATATATATATATATATATGTGTATATATATATATACACACACACACACATACATATATTACATATATATACATACATATATATACACATATATATATATATACACACACATATATATATATATACACACATATATATGTATGTATATATACATACACACACACACATATAAGATAGGGTTGTTATGGGGAATCACAAAGTTAATATATATGATAGGGCTTTGCAAACTATAAAATGCTAAAGGTACTGTATTTCATTTTGACAGCCTTTGTATATTGAATATAGTTACTGTTTCCCTTCTCCAGGTATAACCACAGTTATCTTTTGTAGTGTCATATGGTTTTGTGCAGAGGCCAGGAGACATACCTAACCTGTCCTGACCAATACACTAAATCACTTCCTTTTTAGGAGCAAGGGCAAACTGTGAAAGAAAACTAAACCTCAAGAGAATCTAATCACAGTGCTTTATAATATTACTCTGATAAATTATGCCTTTTAAAGTAGTACTAGAAAGTATATTTTCAAATGTTAAAAAGATTGTCAATCATTTTTGGGATATTGTGGGACATAGCTTAATTTCTCTAAGTTGAAAGTGGGCTTTTAAAAAATAATATTTTAATTTTTCTTTCAGTATGCTTTCTCAAGGATACATAACAGTTACATTTAATTTTATCTTTCATTAACAGCAATACTTGCCTAGTAGTTCAGCCTATAAATGATTTACAAACCAACATGGAGAAAGGAAAAGAGGGAAACACCATTTGCTGAGGCCTGACCATATGGCAGAAGATAGACGGAGAGCCTTGAGTTAAGGTGGAACTAATATAGCAAATGCCATCCAATTCCTTTTGAAGAGATTTTTTTAGATTAACATAAATGGTATAATACCATCTATAAGTTAAGCTCTTACTTTTCCAGACTATTCTACTTGAAATGGATCTTCTGGAAATTATTCTAAATGTTCCCGGATACTTGAAATTTTAATCCACCCCCTCATTTAAAATTCATAGCTTATACACTTTTTAAGTTCTAGTGATTCTTTGGAATTTATAATAGTAAGAAAACTGATATTTACCTATAAACAATACTGTGTCTGAAATATCTGTGCTTTCTAAGCTTACTGTCAACCAAAAATAGAAGAAGAATCTGATTTTTTTATGATTTTATAAAATACTGATAAATTTCCTAAGTCATTAGCTGGAAAAACTTCAGTTTGAAGTACTCTTTCAGGATATATAAGAGAGGCTCTAGCAAGAGCCCCTTATAAGGCTCTATTTTCTCTACTGGTATGTAAAGCGTTTTACTTTTCACAGCTTTCCACAATTAATGATGGCCAATCACTTAATGGTACTGGTGATTTTCTTCCCCACTCATGCTGTTTCCTGAGAGTCTGTAGAGAGCTTACTCACATAACCCCTGCAAGTTCTTGGTCTTCTCTCAGTCTCTCGGTCTTCCACCTCTTGCCAGGGAAGGAAGGGTAATTTTATTGGGAAACATGGGCCTCTCTTTTATTTCTCATTTAATTCAGAACATAGATGGGAAAGAAGAATGATTTATCGGGCCACATAAGACACGCTCCCCACCCAGAATAATGAAACTGTCCATGGAAATTGTGAAGAGCAAGATTCAAATCCGTCTCAGAAATTATAATGTTATGTGTCCTCTATATAATCCAGGTTTCAGTGCAACTATTTTTGTAAAAAATCTTAAACAACGTGGTGTGGAAACTAAGTACACAGGGGGAAAACACACCAGTGCATGTCATAGAAGAGTGCTAAAGCACCTGATATGTCACAAATATGTTACAGGGATGCCAAGATGCTGATCCCTTCTGCCCTCAGGGTGGCAAGAGGAGCCTGGGCAGCCAGAGCCCTCAGGCCAATCACCCCTGGCCACAAGTTAACCCAAGGCACTCTCCAAATACCATCACTTTCTATGTGTGTGAGGCATGAATAAAATCAGGAGGCAGGACCACAGAAGTAGTAGCTAAATAAAGGTTAAGTGGGACAGCTTAGTTACCTGCCAGTGGCATGGCGATCTCTAGTCAGAATGTAATGGGCTGCAGGTATAAAAGGATGGACTGCTTTACTGTAGGTTAAATTACAGAATTTTATTACAGTTCACCAAAAAGAAAATACTCTGGCAATTTTTCTGTGTCTGATAATAAATAAGTCTCACTAGGGCCTCACTACTCACTATGTGTAAATTAAGAAACTGGATCGTGAGGCATCCTAAAGATTTAAGCCAAGGGCAAACAGTTCACCTCAAGGGACAGAAAAGATTCTTCTGGGCAGATATTCCTCTCTGCCTATTAGCGTCACCTCTACTTAGATTGCAATTATGTAAATATTAAATAATTTTTATAAAAATAATAAAGCTGAGCTCATTGTCAGCTGCACTCTAGAAAACTGAGAATTGTTGGGGACTAACTTTATACTATTTCCACGTCACAGAAAAGCACAATAGAAGTGTGCAGGATTACATGTTTTGGAGCTCTTCATACATAAAGTTGTCCAACAAGCTTGATTTAATGTTCTTAGGCCTCAGTTACTTTGTCTGTTATTTGAAGATTACAAAGTCAACAAAACCCAAATGCTGTTGTAAGAAAGGATGTAGTAAAAGAAGAGGAGAAATACTTTAAAATACTGTAATACAACGGCAATGCTAAATAATGATTATTTTGCCTAAGGTATTATTGTCAGAGAGTATTTGCTCAGTTACTGAAATACTAGTGAGTTGGGGACTCCAGCGATTTGTAGAATTTCAGTATACCTGACATATAAAAGGACAAAAAGTATCAGGAAAACGAACATGAAATAATCACACACCATAATCTAAAGGAGTAAACTTTCTATTGTAGTTTCATTTTATATATATACATATATATGTATATACATACGTGTGTGTGTATGTGTGTGTGTGTGTGTGTGTGTGTGTATATATATATATATATATATATGTAAAGTCTTCTTATTATGTTTTATCACCTACACATACATATCTACCAACCCTGGTGACAGAGGGGAACTGTTTTCTGCAGCTACACCCAAAACAGCCATTCTCAGCAAAGCCTAATAGTTAAGAGAAGAGGATCTAGAGCCTGGGTATTAATGCTTAGTCTTGGGCAAGCCATTTAACATTTCATTTCTTCAGCTCTAACAAAAGAATAACACTACCTGCCAAAGAGTTGTTTTAAAAAAATTAAGACATGTAAAATGTTTAAAGAATTCCTGGCCTACAGTAAACTCTAAATAGTGTTAGCTATTTTTATTATTCAATCCTACCACAAGTCCTCACCCCCCAATCTCCCACCATACCCATTTTAGCCACACTAAGCCCACAGATGCAGAAATGCCAACATTAAATTTTTTTTGAACATTAACTGAAGTCCACATCATGCTCATATTTCCATAGTTTTTACTTAATGTTATTTTCGTGTTTCAGGATCCCATCCAGGATACCATATTGTATTTTGTCATTATATCTCCTTAGGCTCCCTCCCCTTGGCTGTGACAGTTTCTCAAACTGTATTTTGTACAATGTCCCTAGGCTGGGATCTGTCAGATGTTCTTCTAATGATTAGATTAAGCTTATAGATTTTGGGGGCAGAGGACCATAGTAGAAAATTGCCATTTTCATCACATCATATCGTTTATATACTATGAACATGATACATCACCGTTGCTGTTTACCTTGATGACCTGGCTGAGGATAGGTTTGTCAGGTTTCTCTAATGGAGTTACCCTTTTTCCTTTTTTCCATACTGTACTCTTTGGAAGAAAATCACCATGCGCAGCCCACAATTAAGCCAGGAGTTATGCTCCACTTTCTTGAAGGTGAAGCATCTACATAAATTATCTGAAATTCTTCTCTTCTGGAAATGTCTGTTCTCCCACTTATCTACTGAACCCTTTATCTATATAAGTATGGTACGGACTCATGGAGATACATTTTACATATTGTGCTTTTTTGAACATTTTCTTATTTTCTGGCATTACAAGAGTTCCAGCTGCATCTTGTGTATTTTCTGCCCCAATCTGAGAATAAGCCCCATTTCTCCAAGGATCCCTGGTTCTTTTTTTTTGGAGAATGGCGTTAGAAACCAAGATACAGGCACTAAGTATGCTTGTCGCTTTTAGGTCCTCTCAGTTGACAGAGCAAGGAAATAAGTGTGTATACGAACCAGTGTATATGCAAATATCTATAAACACTTCTACCTGTAATCATGAATATGTACATTAAGCTAAAGTTTTTACTAAGCTAAACCTGAAGTCTACGTCTCCAGCTCTAATCTATTACCACATGGTAATAGATTATTATTAGTAATAGTAATAATATTAATTAATATTATTATAATTATTAATATTATTTTCTTCCTCTTCCCCTTGCTTAGCCATAAACCCTAAAATAAACTTTTGATTAACACCTTGTCCCATTAAAATACTTCATAAATAAGGTATTTTTTCACTAAAGCTTCTTGAACTTCTCCAAGTGAAACTAAACTTTTCAGCCAGGGTATAACTTAAACAGAACTGAACAAAACTCAAAAAGTGTACAATTTAATGTGTACAATAGTGATACAGAAAGCACCTCTCAATTACCGGTCTATGTAAGCATTTCATGTATAGAAGTTTATTGAAAATATATCTCTAATCATCTAAAATTATGTAAAGAAAACATCTGTTTACTTATAATACTTGTCACAGATAGCCCAACATGTATCCTCTGAGATGTTAAATAAATAAACCCAAGAAACTTTCTCTATATGTAAATGTCAGTCATTCACTTATAGACTCACAGTAATGAATTAACCCAATACTTGTTCAATCTACCTTCAACTATCTTAATCTTTATTTCCTTATCCTTAAAACTTAATACATCATACCCTCTGCTATCCTCCTTAGCACAGAAATATATTCCTAACAAATGTAGACGTATCAAAAAACAAATACTTCAGTACAAGACTACTCAATAATTCAAGCTGGTGTTATTTTATTAATTTTTGGAATAAAGCATGATAAATCTTGATGAAAGGCAAACTCATAAAACTCATTAAGTTTTTTTAGTACTATTTTATTTTAAAATCATTAATTTAAAATTTATAAATGAGGTTCACATCCCTCAGCATTTTCAGCAAACATCAGTCTCTTGTTTGGATTTTTAAGGATGTTGCTGTATACAATCTTTAAAGAATCACACTAGCTCTGACTCACTAAGGAATAATACTGGCTTACTATTGTTGATGCTATGGTGTTGGAGAATATGTCTAAAGATAATAGTCTCTAGCCTCTACTGCAGTAATAAAGGTATAGCCAAATTAGAATGAATTTTTAGAATGCATGAATAATTCATTATAACAGGTTTGATTTTGCTGTTATATCTAGTGTTACTTTTAAATTTGCTTTTTTTTCCTGATGCCTAGCTTAGACTCATTTTCCTAAGTGTCCTTACAATTCTTGGAAGACAATCTGAGGCCAATTTTTTCAAAAAGGGAAACTATATCCTCAAAAGGCTATTGCCCATTTTTGGAAAGCAACAGAATTCATAGTCTTGCAAACTTTTTATTAAAGAAAAGCTAGGGACTCCCCTGGTGGCCCAGTCGTTAAGAATCTGCCTGCCAATTCAGGGGACACGGGTTCGAGCCCTGGTCCGGAAAGATCCCACATGCTGCAGAGCAACTAAGCCTATGTGCCACGACTACTGAGCCTGCGCTCTAGAGCCCGCAAGCCACAACTACTGAGTCCACATGCCACAACTACTGAAGCCCGCGTGCCTAGAGTCCGTGTTCCGCAACAAGAGAAGCCATCGCAATGAGAAGCCCACACACTGCAACGAAGAGTAGCCCCCACTCGCCACAACTAGAGAAAGCCCGCGCACAGCAACAAAGACCCAATGCAGCCAAATAAATTTATTTATTTTAAAAAGCTAACTTTTATTATATAACTATAATCTTTTACAACATAAAAATATTTTGCTAACTTTTATTGTGTAAACATCATCAAATTTTAGGTTACATCATACTACCTTCTGTTCAAACTCTGTCAAATTCTGAAATTTGAATTCTGTCAATAAAATTAAGCTAAAAATCGACACTGTAAGTTAATCAATTCAAGCTAGCATATCTTAAATGGCAAAGTGCAGTTAACCAAAGGGGTAAGCTAGAGCTGACATCGGTATTTAATAAAAGTTTTTCAGAAATAAAAAAAAAAGAGGACAAGATAAAATTAACTGTTCTAGGATACTGAGAGTGGAGGACAGATGGAAGTATCATGAAAGTTGCAGTGTAATACATGGATTAAGGTCCACAGTTGCAGAATGACATATACACACTACTATATTTAAAATAGATAACCAACAAGGATCTACTGTATAGCTCAGGGAACTCTACTCAATATTCTGTAATAACCTAAATGGGAAAAGAATTTGGAAAAGAGTAAATATATGTATATGTATAACTGAGTCACTTTGCTGTGTACCTGAAATTAATACATTGTTAATCAACTATACTCCAATATAAAATAAAAATTTTAAAATAAAAAGGTACACAGTTGCAGAAACCTTAATCTCTAGCAGCAAGGAGAGAATGTCAAGGGCCAGACTCTAGCTAAACCTTGCTGTTCCAGTTTCTTCTACCACTCCTGAATGGTGTATGTCACTGACAGGTATATCTTTGTTTGGTTTTATATTGAAAACGAAGGGGGAATATTAGGTACATGGAAGACATTCACGTAGTGTTGAAAGAAAGTCATGATTACCTATAAAATGTCTTAAATACATATGAAGCATATCTTTCTCTAATTATCAGTAATTTGAGCAGAGACTTAGAAAGGAATTATTATGTGGGGAATGGCACATCAAATCTACGGGCACTGCCAGCATTTTGTAGATGAAATAATGTAGACTTTGCAGATAATCAACTTTTTCAAAATCAAAGAGAAATTTAAAACATCACAGATTTCTCTTTGATCTAATACGTAACACTACGTGGGCCACTGAATCTACTGCTATATATATTTTAAATTTCAAAGCTATTCTCGATTTACATTTACCAACAAGCTATATATTATTAGATCATCTTTAAATTTCTTTTACATATTTTTCATATAAGCAAGTAAAAGTTTATTTCTCCCTCTGAGACTTTACTTTTAGAAAGTGAAAGTGTGAAAGAAGCTGAACAGGAAGTGAATATATGTTCTAAAACCTATACTGTTCATCAAAACTAAGAAAAAAATCTATAGCACGCCTTGCATAGCCAACAGCAATGAAAACAGCACCTTTGGTTTGTTATTCTGGTTCCACTCGGATTTTCCTTGCCTATTTTCTTTTTTTTTTAATTTTGCCTTTTCCTACAAAACAGGCTTTAGTGCTAAATTAAAAAATTTAGCTGAAGATCAAGAGCACAAGATTAAAATCATTTTATCATAAGTTAAATTTCCAGTTGGTCATCAAATTAGCAGCAAGGTTAAAAACAATAGTATCTGATTCAGTGAAAATCAATAAAAGATGTATCTATTTCTAGAGGGATTAGAAATAACTCATCTGGGAAGAAATCTGGCAATGTTCCCCATGTTCTGCTCCATAATTCTACCTCTAGAAATACACACTAATGAAATACTCAAAACCTGGACAAAAATATATGCACAAAAACTGTTAATAATAGCTTTATTAACAACAGTGAAGAACCGAAAGTAATCTAACATTATGGAGAGAATCTGGTAACTGTGGTATATATTTACTGGTATTTATGGTATGTTATATATGCTCTACTGACGATACGATGGTCATAAATGATACTCAGAGTTTATTTGATCTCAGAAAATATTTATGACATGTTAAGTTTATATATATATACTAGGAGAGATATCTATTAAGCTGATCAAAATGAACAAAGACAATGATTAAAAGTCTCTGGAGAAGAATAAAAAGATGTATAACAACCAAATCTACCAGAACTCAGTAAGAACACTGGAGAGTCGTGGAGTTCCAGCCAGGGACGGCTCCCATCCTGGATGAGCTGGCAGCCAGTAACAGTATCCATCTCCCCCAGCTTCTAGGTGGGGTTAGACATTGGCGACTTTTGGCAATCTCATTTCCACAGCTCTGTGCTGCAGAAAACCTACACCAAGCACATGGAAGCAGCTGGGTGGAGGTGCCTATTCACTCGCCCCCAATTCCCACTAGGCAGAGAAGATGCTTTGGGAGGGGCAGTAGTAAGCAGTGCAGTCCCCCAGCCCCACACAGCTCCATACTACAGGAAAGCAGCCTCGGGGGGCTTAGCACCTGAGTGGCAGCTCCCAAATAGCAGTAAAAAATTCCTCATTTCTAAGGGGCTAGATAAGGAGGAAATGGCAAAAGGAAGGGCTGGACAGAGAGGCAAGAATAAGATAACAAAGAATTTTGAAATTTCATATTATAGAATCTATTTTGCTCCTCAGACATTAGAAGCCATAAAAAAAGCCTAGCAAGGGGAATGGCATTATTAGGTTTATGTGTGGAGTGATTATTCTGGAAACAGAGTAAAGGTTGGTGGAAAAGGTGGAGATAGAGAGAAGGTAAGAAATCTGGTGAGAGGCCATTGGATTAATGAACTAGAGGAAAGGCAGTGAATATGAAGAAGAGTAGAGACAAAAGATATTCACTGTGTGATCATGTAATTTATTGTCCAAAGAGGTTCTCTGTAGAGGGAGAAGGGGGCACTCTTAGTTACGCTGGGGCCAGGCATAAACTGGGACTGTTCTGGCCACACTGAGGTACTCGCCCTGCCAGAGCTTGGGTAAGAGAACACATTGGCCTGTTTCTCTCGAGGAGCCCTCTTTTGGTTATCTTTCCTAGCTTCACATGGTTTCAAATAACATCTACGTACTAACTTACAATTGTTTCCCTACAGCTCACATCTCTGCTCCAAACTCCAGGTTCCTATATCCAATCGTCTATTTACTATCTACAATCGGATATCTAATAGAGCTCTCAAACACGTCCGAAATTGAATTTTTAATGTTCCTCCACAAAACCCATTCCCTCTATGGTCTTCCCCAACTCAGAAAAAGGAAATATCATCCTGTCAGTTTTCAGGCAGAAACCTTGGGTCAACTTTAACGTTTGAGGCTCTCTTTGCCTCAAACACCATGTTCAATCTGTCAGGGAATCTTGTTGGCTAAATCTTCAACATACATCCAGAATTTGATCCCTTTCCTCACCTACACTATGATTTCACTCTTGTTCAAGCTACTACCATCTCTTGTTTGGATTCCTGCAATAAATTCCTAACTGGTTTCATCTTTGCTCCCTTCCTTGTCTTCATCCCTACCTCTCTACAGGTTATTTTCAACACAGCAGCCAGAGTGATTTTGTCAAGAGGTAAATAATATTGTGCTGCTCGTCTATTCAGTGGTCTAGAGTAGCCCACAAGGCCCTACATTCTCTATCCCTTAATCCCCAATTCTAGCTTCTACTATCTCTGCCATTGCTTATTCTGCAGGAGCTGCACTGCCCGCTCGCCGTTTCTCAAACTTCAAGACCGTTACGTTTGCTTTCCCTCTGCTTTAGCATGCTTTCCTTTCAGGTACCAACATAGCTCTTGCTTTCACCTCTTTCAGATCTTTGCATAAATGTCAACTTTTCAATGAAGACTTCCTTGACCATCCCATTTAAAATTGCAAACCCCATTCCATCTCTTCTTTTGTTTTATTTTTCTCCACGGCACTCACCATCATCTCATATTCTTTACCTTTTACTGATTTATTTTATCGTTGACTTCTCCTCATGAGACAACAGCCTACATGAGAGAAGGGATTTTTGTGTTTATTTTGTGCTCTACCTCAGTGCCTAGAGTGCATGAGAAGAAACAAGTGAATGAATGATTGAATGAAAGAAGTAGGTTTCAAGGTCATTTCCAAGCTTCTGGCTTCTAAGACAGAATGGACGATGATGTCAAGACAAAGACTGAAGGAAAAAAAATTGGAAAATCAGAATTATGTTCTTTAAACTAAGATAAAACCATATATTACTTTATAGAAATATCTTCATTGATGTTAATACATTTAAATAGGTAATTTTAAAGAAAGCAAGGATAATTTTTGGTCACAGAAAGTTATGATTTAATATTACTTTAACAAAGTTGATGAAAACTAAACTATTTCCTTTTCTGAGAAGACATGTGATAAAGCCTAACATCTACATAGTCATACTATCCGAGAAAATTGTCAAGCTTTATTTTAGAAAGTATTTACTTTAGAAAGTAATGAGGTTTTTTCCACATATAAATCATATATTTAATATGCCTTGCCGCCTTCAGGTATTAGACAATGCTGACAAGTGATCACGAGGACAGTTACAGAAGAGGACAAGTACACCATCCCTGAGTGAATATCTTTCCTCTCTTGTGGAGCTCACACAGCTCTGGAGAAACTTCACAACTCCAGTCCTCTTTATAAGAACATATACACAGATGCTTATTTCGAGAATCTAAAAGTAGGAAAAGTTTTTAATGTGCCTCTATTTTAAGAGTAAACAGGGGGAAGTCCTTAGTTCCCCGATCAGCTTGGCAATTCCTGTTTGAAACTGCAAAATTACCTTTCCTCTTTTTGCACATCTTTGGTAGCAGACTCTACTGATGTAGTTACAATATTCTAGGGGAGTGAGTGATTTAAGGAAAATCCCTAAAACTGCCCCAATAACCTTTCCAAAGAGGTCACTTAAATGTTGTTTTTTGAAACGTACGTGTGTGTGTGTGTGTGTGTGTGTGTGTGTGTGTGTGTATGCATGTGCATGGGATTTTTCGGGGGTGAAGGTGGCATTCGTTAAGAAGTAAACTTAAAAGGAATTTCAGTTTTTATATGGTCAAACAAAATCAAGATCCTCCCAATTTTACTCAGCATAATACTTGGTCTTAATAAAGTGTAATTTGTAGCGTACTGAAGCAAATGGACTCTTCTATACTGATGGGGATAATTAGAGTATAAGAGCTTCACAGACCAGAAATTCTAATGCAGCCTTTTATCAAAAGCAGTAACTCTACCTCAGTCTGACAGTTAACAACATATGATCTGATAAACAAATACTTTCACACAGAACAAAAGTGCCATTAAAGGCCAAAACTGTCAACACAAATTCCATTCTTACAAGAGAAAAAAAATACGTAAACTGTTGATCACCTCTGGTTGTCTTAACTAGCATGGAGGTTGTCATGGAAACATTTCTGCGAAGTTCACAGTGATGAAATACAAACACTTCCAGTTTAATTGCTATTAGGTTTAGCATACCAGAGTTTTATTTATACTCAGTGTGCATTATGATAAAATGTAGTAGAAATAAAGCTTATAATGATCTAGCATAACAAAGCCAACATTTCCTTTTAAAAAATTAAAGGAAAATGAAATTCAATGGCAGTTTAAATTTTTTCCCAGAAAAAAATAATAAATTCCCAATTTTCTAAAATACCTACTCTGATGTCTTTGTACTTTTTTCTGCAGTACATGATTTATAAAAATATTTTTGTATTTTTACTTCTATAGCATGTGATTTACCAAAATGCCTACTTCACACACTAAAAATTAACACACAAAATATGTTAAAATAAAAATCCCAGAATGGCAGAAATTTAAATATTCTAAGTTACTTTTTCATATCAATAGTATGCAATTATTAACATTTAACAGGGCATTTGTTTCATTTGTGGTGATAAAATACGAGGAATGGTTTGCCTAGAAATTTTCTTTTTCTTAATTGCTTCCTCACCAAAAAAAAAAGAAATCTACAAAAATACTGAGGAAAAATAACATTATAGGCATGTATACAAAAAAATACGTTCATGGAATCCAATTAATGACATGCTTAATTGTGTGGAATTTTTAATAGCAAATCTTTCTGATGTGTTCTAGAGATAGATTTTTTTGCTAAAAGTTTGAACAAAGTTTTTCTTTTTCCCTCAAGAGAAGTATTTAGGTTTCTTTTTACTACATTTTAATGACATTCAAAGAATATACTTTAAGACTTAAAAATAATTTTAATTTTTTTAATTAAATGCCTAATATGTGCCCAAAAGTAAGGTAATTACTACATACAATACAAGAGAACAATAAGACAGTTCCTGTCTTGGCAAAACTACAATTCTAGTTAATGAGAGAAAAAATAAAGATATAGAAAGCAATTACAGAACAACACAAAGCAAAATACAGTTAGGGTTAAATTATGAAGTTCAGCCTACACTCTAGTGCTAATCAGTAGTAAAAGTGAAATGAACTGGCATAGGCTTCCAAGTTTTCACAAAAAAGGTAAGATCACATGACTTGCAGTAATCAAACATCAAATTAAAGGATACTTACTTGAAATATCCCCAAAACACACATAAGAGTAGTAAAAGTGCAATTTTATTATAATTCTCTAAAACCACATTTTTTTAGTTTCAAGTTACTTGCCAGTCAAAATAAGACCTGCCACCCGGCATTGACTCAAAATTGTCCAGTGGCTAACGTACTAAATATCTACAATATCACTCAATAGCCAATAATCAATGTGTGTCATTATGGCAAAGATGCATGAACAAGTTAGTATCAATTGTGTCACCAGGTCTCACTAAACTACAAGCAACACATACAAGATAATAATATTATCCTGGTTTACTAACAAAAAAATATAGAGCTTGCAGTTCAAACATTTGGATTTTAGTCAGGGGTTTTCCACTAAATATCTAGGCTCAGTTAAGAATGCTAGACAGTGTAATTCCTAAGGTACCTTCTTGCTTCATAACTCTAACCGAGTACTCAACTTCCTCCCCACATTCCTGAATGGATAGGACAAATGAGAGTGGAAGATGTGATATCTCCAACATAACCAAGTCAAAAGGAAAAGGTTCTGGCAGCCAGAGATCTATGGTATTTCAGATAAAAGAAGCACAAAGAGTGCTTTATTTTGTTTGTTTTAATGTCTTAATAAGACATGGAGAGGATGAAAAGGGACATAGGCTAAGTAGCTATGAAGAAAGAAGTCATTTCAGAATACTGGAGAATCTTTACATTATTATGACTCTGTATTTGGTTGTTTAAAAATTCTGGATTTCCTCAGAAGACTTTTAACTGGGTTACCATCATCAGAAAGCATTTATTGAATGCCTAATGGCATGAAGTTCTACACAAAGATATTTACATAGTGACAGTCTTTGAGTTCCTGGGCTTTTTAAATCTAGGTCAAATAACACTAAAATGGGCATGTTCAGGACAATACAGATAATATACTAAATATATTTTATCAATAAATTTTTTAAAATTCAATTTTTTGAGTGTTTGGATCCCAGACTATGAGTAGTTTGAGGGTAAAAAGAAACTTTCAGAACTAAATAGAAATTAAGTTTTAAAAATACATTAATAATAGAATATCTATACTGAAAATGTAATAAGAAAGGCCAAGGCTAAGAATCTGCTTCTTAAACAAGAAATGAGTCATTTTAGGGGGAGAAAGGACCCTTACAAGAGTTTAGTAGTTTACAAGAGTTTTAGTAGTTTATATTTGGATAAGAGGTAGTGACCTGAAGTTGAATTCCCTGCTTTTGATGACTATATTTCTTTCATTTCAGGGTAATACTGGGCCATGATCAACCACAGATGATCTTGTTAACTAAAGCAGGAGAAATGCATTGATTAGGAGTTGGAGAAAATCCCCTAGGTTTGGCCGCACATTAAAACTGAGGTCTTTTACTAACTCTGATCGTGAAACAGCAATGATCATTGGAATATTCTTAAAATTTTAAAGGTATTAAGAAGCAAACAAAGCACAAGAGAATTTACCACATACAATTCTCTGATCATCATTCAATCCAATGTAATCATTAACCCAGTGGCCTGTCCCTAATATTTCAACATATGCAAATAACTATGTCATGCACCTGTCAATTTTCAAAACCAGCTATAAGTTTTATATCATTACTATTTTGTTACTCATAAAATATTTAACAAGGAATATGTTCATTTTATTTCCCTATTTATTTTATTTATTTTTATTTTCTAGAACTGACTACAAACACATGCAGCTACTGTGATACGTCAAATAAGGAGTACTCTGGAAAAGGGAAGAGGGAAAGGAATGGTAGGAGAAGTCATGATTTCAAATTGTTTTCTAATAACAATAAAGTTATAATTATAAGTAGTCACAGGCTAGAACATCTCTGAGTACAGCCTCCACTTATCTCTATGTAGCTGAAGAAAGCAATAAATGTTTTAGATAAAGATAAAATTCATAAACTGAAAAAAAATCTGTCCTTCTTTTCTTTGAATGTTCTAGCTTAATGCAATCATTTCTTTCTAACTCATCAATCCAATGCCTTCTTAGTCTCTTTATATTCTCTGGACATTAAAAAAGGGAAAACCCTGGGCTTCCCTGGTGGCACAGTGGTTGAGAGTCCGCCTGCCGATGCAGGGGACACGGGTTCGTGCCCCGGTCTAGGAAGATCCCACATGCCGTGGAGCGGCTGGGCCCGTGAGCCATGGCCATTGGGCCTGTGTGTCCGGAGCCTGTGCTCCGCAATGGGAGAGGCCACAACAGTGAGAGGACTGCATACAGAAAAAAAAAAAAAAAAAGGGAAAACTCTGACATCATTTGCAATTATTCACTGACAAGTGAAATTAACTATTGATGAGTTTCACCCTTCTGAATTCTACATCTTATATATATCATTATAGAAAAGGTCTATCCCACCCAAAATAAATTTTAGGCATTGTAGCAGACAGACTCTAAGGTGGCCCACAGTGATCTCCACTGCCTGGTATTTATGCCTATAAGGCATACTTAATCCCTTCCCCTTGAGTGTGGGAAAGACCGGCGACTTACTTTTAACCAAGCAGGTACACCAAAAGTGATGGGATAACACTTCCATGATTGTGTTACATAAGACTGTAACTCCCATCTTGCTTGTAGACTCTATTGACCCTCTCCCTTGTTGACTCTGATAAAGCAGACTTTCATATGCAGAGACCTACATGGCAAGAAACTGAGGGCTGTCTCCAGTCAAAGGCCAGCAAGGACCTGAGGCCCTCGGTCCAACAACCATGAGGAACTGGATCTTGGCAAACCACATGGATTAGAATTGGATCCTTTCCCAGTTGAACCTTCAGATGAGACTTCAGCTGTGATTGGCACTGTGACCGCAGCTTGTGAGGGTCACTAAAGCAGAGTACCCAGCTAAGCCACACCCAGATTCCTGACTCAAAGAAACCATGAGATGATAAATGTGTTCTCCTAAGCTACTGATTTTTGGTAATTTGTTATGAAACAATAGATAACTCATATAGGTATAAACAAAAAAGTAAAGAGATTTGGGAAGAGGGAACTAGAAGCATCTAAAAGACCTACGTTAAGGGTAAACCAAAGAATTACTTTGGTTTAATCATTTCAAGATGACATGGGTAGGAATACACGATTTATAATGTCTTCCTCCATGTAGCTTCCTACTTATCCAGGCTAATCTAAGTTAACACAATTATTGTCTGAATACTACAGAGCTGCCAAAGTGCTGGACTTAGGAGCTTTCCCAACAAAATTATGTATGTCCCTTCATGACCAGGTTATTCTTAAAATCTATCAGTTATTTCACCTTAGCACATAGCCATATGTCGCTATAAGAACTGTACAGGTTACTATACTATTTAATAACGACTCCCAAGAGTTTTAGTTGCTAAACTCAAGATCTAAGTCAAAATAATATTCCAATAACATCAACTAAGGGAGACAGATTTTATATATCCTTCAATAGAGTCACATTTCATGAAAAAAAAGTATTTAAGAGGAGTACCTGCTAATCTCACCATGACTATGCATTTGCACACACACATACACACATCTGTACGGAGCACAAATATATCAACATATATTCATACTGAGAATGTGTGCTATTATATGCTTGAATATTTACATAAACAAACCTATTAAGCATCTAGTTTTGCATTATTCAAAACTCAGGTCAAGTGTCATCTCCTCCATATTTTTTTCCTGAAGTTCGTATTAGAATAGAACATTCCCATAGTTTGTTCTGCATTATACTTACATAGATACACACACACACACACACACACACACACACACACACGCACACATATATCTCCCACTATATTTTAAGCTCCTTGAGAGCAATACTAGGTACTCTTCAACTTTAAATTTCCAAAGACCTAGCACAGTACCTTCCTTGCATTCAGAGGTTTTTTTAGAGAAATCCATATGAAGTTCAAACGAATTGTTACTTCTTCTTATTAATCTCACTAAAGAAAGGTAACATTATTCACTAACACCAAGTATCTTTTTCTTGATATGCACAATTTTCATAGTACATATAAATGAGTGTTTTGTGAAATAAACATGTGATGGGCATGTGCCCAAACTGGCATGTTATCAACCTAAGACCACGAGAGGGAATCCCTTAGCTGGACAACCTGCTCTAAAATTAAACAGTGGTTAGGCTTTCTTTGTGTAGGGGGACTGTCTAGTGGGGAGGAAGGGCAGGAATTCCGATTCACTGAACACCAGGGACCCAAGCTATGGTGAGGTTTTATAGTCTACAGCAACATTAGATAACACAGAAAAGATTTCTGGAGAATCAGGCTTCTCAAAGGACTTTCAAGGTCTCTGAATTCTCCACAGTCATCATTATTATTATCTCTCCTGGAAACTTCTAGGCCTAGAAGTCCAGGTTCCTTTGCTGCCACTATGGGTTCATATTTTAGATTAACATAATATGCATGAGCTACAATCCAAGTCCAAAAGAGAAGATTCACACTTAAGTATGCAGTTACTTAAGATGCAAGAATACTTTATAGTCATTAACTTACTATTGATTCTGCATACTGGCTAGGAGAAAACATTCATTTCTTACATTTTAATACTGAATGAATTAAAAGATCTTTGACTATATAATAGGTTATATAATAAAATGCAAATATGAGAGCCATTTATTCATTCATCACTCACTTATTCTAACTTTTATTTAGTGTAAGATATAAGGCCATGTGAAAGATGGTTTTAAAACATTTAAATACTAGATTATGCATACTTAGTGACAGAAATCCACAAATTGGCAAAGGCTGAGTCTATGATTCCTTGAAGTCAGTAGTGGTTATGAGCACAGACCTAGAGAACAGACCTGGGTCTGAGTTCTGACTTCACTACTTATTAGTTGGGTATCACTAGGAGAGATATCTTAATGTTTATATCCTTGTTTCCTCATTCATAATATATATGCCTCATAGAGTTGGGGTAAGAATTAAAGTAATCATGAATTCCAGCAATTATCATAGCTTCTTGCATATGCTCTATAAGATAAAGATGACAATGATAATGGTGATCGTGATGGTGATGATGATGATGTAGGAGAAGACAGAGAAGGAAGAGTAGAGGAGGAGGAAGAAGGAAGAGAAGAAGAGGAGACGACAACGAGGAAGAAGAAAACATACCCTATTTTGAAGCTGTCTTTAACAGGACAGCCATACTCTTACCTCACTGCCTCTTAATATACTACCACTCGGCCTTGGACAAAGAAAGATGAAACGTAGTCCCTGACCACAAAATCTCAAAGTCTACTGGAAAGCAGATCTATAACAACAGATTGTGTCACGTTATAATATAGATAAAAACAGAGTCCTCTGGGAACTTAGAAATGGCAACACACTATTACAACCAAATAAATCAATCTCCAGATATTACAAGAAATTCCAGGAACCTTGGGAATCCACCCTAAAAAATAATTTAAATTTTAAAACTAAATTATAGAATGATTTTAACAAAATCATCATGATTTGATCTTCATGATTAGAATAAAAGTCAATTGCTTTCAATAGGTTAGTTATTATTATATTATCACTTTTCAAATCCAGGCGTGGATAGCATTTAACATGAGAATGACCCTAGGTTTATTAGAATTGCACAATTGTTTGTAGTTAGGAGTGAGGGAGGATAGACGGTGTTACACAATACCCAGTATTCTTTTCCTTACAAACCTACCTACTCCCCAGGGCCAAACAATATGTCTCCAAATAACCACTTTGACTGTGGTTGGAAGGTATGCCTCCATTATGCAAATTTTCTAGGCTAACACACACACACACACACACACACACACACACACACACAAGATGGGATAAAAATGGAAGAGAAGTCCATAAAAGGAAAATCAAGTCAAAAATATTTTGATAAATCAGCTCCTAAGAATGTATGCTCATTTTGTAAATTCTCCCATAATTTCATACAGAAGACTAATTTCATCTTGTCAAAAAGTCTTTTAATGTATGTAAACTTCCCAGAAGCATGGATTCTGTTATAGCTTAACATAATGTCAAAAATCTGTTTAATAAGAAAATGCTGTATATGGTAGAAAACTCATACTTACTTTACAAGGCTTTTAAAAACATTCTACAAACATTTATGTACTTCAGAATAAACACAAGACCTTTATCAAACTTTTATATTCCACACTGAATATTCTGTTTGTACACAAAGCTGAGAGAAGTAGTAAAGTTGTCCATCTAACATTTATAAATGTGTAATATGTAGCTAGACACAGAGAACCAGATTATGTTCAAACAAGCTACTGACACATTAGCAAATATCATGCTATAAAAAAATCAATCTATGATGATAAAAGATCTTTATAATTAAAATATATTTTACTAAATAAGTGATAAACTTATAACAGTTGGCTTTTCCGTATTGGTACTTTCATTAATTTTTTAAAAATCAACACTTCTATTGCTATGCAATATATGTAGCTGACCACACAAGAAGTGGCAAAACCTCAAAAATATCTGTTTATTTTAAAATTTCTAGTGATTTATTAATTTCTTATTTTGACTGTAAACTGTACTTTACCTCAGTTCAATACTAATTGTCAGCTTCAAAATAAATCCGAGTAAGAACAGGCAAACAAACTTGTGGAAAAAAAATCAAGAAACCTAAAACATTAGTTACAATATTGTTAATTACACTTTCTGGAAACATACAAATGAGTCATTTCTGTATCAAACTGATAACTGATGAGTACTTTACCACTCGTTAAAAATTGTGTATATTCAAATGCTACCTATCCTATAGCATATAAAAAGCCTTAGATCTACTAAGCTTTCAGGCTGATCCATCAGCTTAGGAAATGTTTGCAAAATTTTTTAAAATGCAGTGTAAACATTTCAGCCCTGAACCTTCTTTCTATGCCTTTGAACCTTCTCTTTCATGTGCAATACCTGAAGGCCCACTGAGAATAGCTGCTGAAAGCCCCAAAGATGGGTAAAACAGAATTTCTGACTCAGGAAATAAAGATCAGCTGAATAGGATTCCCATACGGCAATCCAGATCAATGGAAAAGCAAGGCCAGAATTTTACAGTATCTATCCTATACAGTACAACATGAAGGTTGTATTCCATTGCCGGTAACAAAACTCCCAGTTGCCAAGAAAAAAAAGGAGCTACAAAGATTGTAAATCCAGTAATGAGAAACTACACTTTATTTTGAC
This sequence comes from Grampus griseus, assembly GCF_964374135.1. Taxonomy (NCBI): domain Eukaryota; kingdom Metazoa; phylum Chordata; class Mammalia; order Artiodactyla; family Delphinidae; genus Grampus; species Grampus griseus. Next base: position 35,184,749 of record NC_139003.1, read on the forward strand.
ATTTTGCTCTAAGTGGAATTAAAAACTCCACTACCTTTCCTTGGAATCACTGATATGGTAAACAATTTCTGCAACCAAACAACTGCATTCTGCTAAAAGAACTGAAGCAGTAATGAGAAGTGGATTAATATTTAGGGAAAATCCTTACACATTTCCAGCAACTATCATCTTAGATGGTAATGGTTTAATGTGCTTTATGCCAAGAAAAATAATGATTTACTTTGCTTTCAAGTTTTGTGAAGAAAAACTCAGAATAGACCTATTAGTAATCTATAATCAAATTATAAAACAACCCAAAACATTTTATTACAATGCTGTTAAGTTCTGATGGACTCAACAATCCGTGCAGAACAGGAATTACCTCTACAATACCCCTACTGTGTGGCACTCCAGTTGGTATTTCAATATTTCCTTACATAGGCACTACCTCACAAGGCAATCCTTCCCCGTTTCAGACATGTTTTTATTCTCACCATATCTATAACTGAATAACTTTCATCTATTTGGTCCTATTCTCACTACTAAGGCTACATAAATTCCCTGTTCTACATAACTATTCTTTAAAATATTGTGCACTGGGCTTCCCTGGTGGCGCAGTGGTTGAGAGTCCGCCTGCCGATGCAGGGGACACGGGTTCATGTCCCGGTCCGGGAAGATCCCACATGCTGCGAAGCGGCTGGGCCCGTGAGCCATGGCCGCTGGGCCTGCGCGTCCGGAGCCTGTGCTCCGCAATGGGAGAGGCCACAACAGTGAGAGGCCCGCGTACCGCAAAAACAAAAAACAAACAAAAAAGAATATTGTGCACTATCAAACCTCCCCAAGCCTCCTTAACTCTGTACTAAACAGCCCAGTTCTTCATCCCAGTCTTCTTACATTGTTTCCCAATCCTTTGAAACCATGTTTACCTCCAGATAAACTTCAGTTTCAATTAAAGTGACTTTCAAAACTGAATACAGTACTACACACACGGTTTATCACACACCCCCTGCATCTAATCTAGCCACCAAGTTCTTAAGAGTTTGCATTAGATTTTTACCATCAAGATCCATATATTCACTGACCAGTAGATCTCTTCTCTTGGATTTCCTACAGATTTCTCAAACTCAAAATGTCCAAAACTGAATTTATCCTCTCCCTTGCCCTTCACTTCTCTACTTCATCACACCCCTAACACACTTCTCCTCCTAATTTTCCTATATCAATGTCTAGACTGCCTCCTTCACCTCATATCTATCACCCAATTCCACAAATCTACCACGCAGTTTAAGAGTTCGGGCTCTAAGCCAAACTGCTAGAGTCTAAATTATTGCTCTGCCCTAACCAGTTGTGGCCTTAACAAGTAACTGAGCCTCTCTGTGACTCAGTTTCCTCATTTGTAAAATGGAATTAAAAATAACATTTTCCTCATGAGGCTGCTGTAAGGACTACATTCATTACACAGTGTGCTTGGTAGAGTCATCAGCCCACAGCCCACAGCCCATAGTGAGTGCACAGTAAATGTTAGCTGCTATTATAATCATTATTACCACCGCCTTAGTATCTCTCACATCTGTTTATCATTCTCATCATTGCTTATTATTTAGTTCAGGTCCTTCATTGCTTTTCACCCAGATTATTGTTGCAGCTTCAAAACTGTTGTCTCTGCTTCCCTTCTTGCCACACTCTTGTTTTTATAACTTTGATCATGCCATCCCCCAGTTCCAAATGCCTTGATGGTTTACTACTGTTCTTAGGATAAATGTAAATTAGTGAGTATGGTATACAAAACCCTAGATAATCTGGTAAATTTCTCTAGCCACACTGATCCCCTCTGTTCTCCTAGCAGGTGATGCCTGAGTCACGCTGATTTATCTCCTCTGTTTTTCTAGCATGTGATGTTTGAGCCACATTTGATCAACTTTAATTTGTTCACAGAGACTCTCAATGTTTTTCTTTTTCTTTTTTTTTTTTTTTGGTGAGTTACTGAAATTGCCCAAAATACTCTGAGACTCTGCTACCCACCCACCTACTCATCCCATCTTACCAATGCTTATCTTCCAGTAGAAAAGGACTAAATGATAGGAGATGCCATTACCCTGGAATGTTTTCATGGGTTGTCTGTTCATCTGCTTGAGCAAGGGTGATACAGATCGGTTTTATTCAAAGTATGGCTGAAAAATCAGCAGCATCAGAATCACCTGGGAGCTTGTTAGAAATGTTAATTATCAGGCTCCACACAGGCTACTGAATTAGAATTTCTGGGTGTGGGGCCCAGGAATCTCTTTTGTAACAAGCTCTCTGGGTGACTCCTACTCATGCCAATATTTGAGAAGCTCTAATGAAAATGATTCATGGTTAATTTTTCACTCATGATTTACCACCTGTAAGACATGCAAGAGCCAAAAACTACTATTGGTACAAATACAAATTAACACATTAAGTAAAGGATACAATCCTGAGAAAAATATGATGATGAATCTACATTAATCATTTATAATTCACAAGCAAATCAGCAGCATTTAAACACCATGACCTATTTAAGACAGCCCACCTGATACACTGATAACAAAACATTCTGTGAAACAACACTGGTAATTCCAGCCACCTGTTTCTTGGGCGTGAGCAGCTGGAGTTCTACAACTTACCAAGTATTTCATCGCACTTCCACTTCTGATAAATTACTAGTATCTTCAGTAGACTCTAGTAATGAGTTTTATTTTGGCAATGCTCTATTTCAGTAAACTTTCATATCCAACTTAGGTTTACTAGTAAGTAGTCCTTAGTTGTTCATGGAAGCAAAAACCTGTGCAAACCTGTGCAAATTTTTTTCACTCGTGAAAATGAAAGAATGGATTTGCATTTGAGATTAATTTAATTCTAAAATGGACTGTCCTCCCCAATTAGGAGGTGGCCAACCACTTTGACAATCATTGCTTGAAAGAGCCAGAAAAACCTTCATTTCCAGCACTGGTACATGAATCAGCCTGCCTGTAACAATTCAGGGTTTTCTTCTGGGAAGCCTCTCCTCTCCCCATATACCCATTCTGTGGTAGGTGTCCCTTCTCTGTCTATCTTTAGCATGCTGTGCAAACCTCTGTAACTGTACTCACGGGGTAGTGAAAAATCTGTTAACTTTTGTGTCTGTCAAGATCTTTTCAAAGCTTGATTCTGCCTATGTAAAGAAAGAAGTAGTCAAAAAAATTCTAGGCTGATATATAACCAGTCATTTACTATACCTGTCTATTCTTAGCTTCATCACATACTTTTTTCTATCTTCAGTCATTTTGAAAACCATTAATTTTTCCCATTTTGAAAATCATGCTTTAATGATGACAAATTTCACAGAGAGTAAGAAATTATGCATAAGGACAGTATGAGTGGCATAAATTCTCTATTAATTCATTCATAATCTAGAATGAGAACACAGTTTCTATTAAAACTTCACATTCTTTTTTGCCATTCTTATTCATAAATGTTACAAAACATTAAACCACTGTGAACCCAAGAAACAGTAAGTGGAAATACAGTAAAAGGCTATGGTAGAAACACAACTATACAGGGAATCAAAAGATCCAGGTGTTAACCTCAGCTTGACTAATAAACACTAAACTATCTTATCAAGACCTCAGATTCTCCAACTCTAAAATACAAGTTTAAAGTAATTAATGGGAAATAATGAAGGTACTTGTCCCAGAGGTAGCTATCAAGATCAAATAAAGTAATGCAAATAATGTATATTGTGAACATTCATACATGCATTCACTATTATAATTCTATAACAATAAATAAGGGAATATAGGGTGACCCAAAGTAGAATCACTTGTAGACCAAAGTAAAAATTTTCTCTTGAAATAGCAAAATTATTTTCACCAGCCAGGTTTAGAGAGTTATATAGATGCAGGTTCTTGTTAAAGCTTCTGCAACTGACTCTGAGCACGTGTCATGTAAAAAAACTGGGGTGGGTCGGCGCTGTCCCAGCTTCCACAGGTATCCGCCAAAGGATAATCTTAGATTGAGACATGGGGAAGGCATGAGTGCCCTTGAAGGATGGGAGACAAAAGGTCCAAAGCTTTAGTAAGAGGTAATTCTCTTGTGAAGACGACTCATCTCCAAGCTCCTCACAATTGCCTCTAATCACTCTTCTTCCACGTGCATTCTTAATCAAAATCACCCTATTTAAAATTTTAATCTTATATACTTTACTGTTATTTTTGCTTATTGTACACTATAGTTCCTTATCCAACTTTCAGCTTCTAATTTTTGTGTCACATTTTTATTCTATTAACTCTCACCCCTATTTTCTGGAATTGTAGTTCTAGTTTTTTTTTTCCCCTATTGTTCTCATTTATAGCTACCATTTTAAATGCGTTAAATGCTTTCAAATGTTTAATTCAATTTCTGATTTTTATAATATTCTAGTCTTCTTAAACTTTTTCCCTTTGTCACTTCTGCATTCTATTTATTATTATTTTTTATGATATGTGTTTTTGGGGGGAGCAAAAAGTCCGGAAAAGAGCTAAAAGTAAAGAAAGTCATTATAAACCAGAAGGGATGGTAGTTTCCTTCCTTGCAACTGCTTTTTCTGCCACTCTGATTCCCCAAAAGATTCCCTGGCCTAGTCCTGGATGGCTCTCCAAAATATCTTTAGCTCCCAGGGGACAAAGCCAACTAATTCCCTCCCCCAGGACCATAAGGCTCATTCTGCAAATGGCATCTGGTTTTGCTCCAGTGGTGTCATTTGTTAACTTCTCACGTTATCCAGGCTTTATACTAGCCATTCTGTCTATTTTAAAATTCGTAATTCCAAAATATAACCCCAATAGACTTGGGGTCGTTATGACCTAAATGACCTAAAGGAAATGAGGAGACCTTATAACCAGAGGGATGATATAAAAATAAGTGTTTTATAAGTATCATTCCAGTTGCTATGTTACAGAACCTACTAGAGAGGTACAAAAGTGTCCATGAAGAACTCAATCATTCATTCAACAAATATTTATTAAGCAACTACCATGTGCCTGTACTCTGGTAGGCACTGATATAGCAGGGGGAAAAAATAAGAAAAACCACATACCAGAAGTATGTACAGTTAATACTTATTTCAGAAGACTATATTGCATTAGCCAAGCAAGAGCTGGGAGTGCCTTAGACACTGACAGTGGTTCTGGACATGGAGAAAAGTAGATTCACTAAGGTGATACTTAGAAAGTCAACGCTTAGTAATCACTGATTCAAAACAGAACAAAACAGTTGTATGTTATGTTCTGTTCTGTTTCACACAAGGTTTATAAATTTTCAATTGCTTAAAGTAGAGAACTCTATTTCTTTTCTTTATTTCAGTTCTTCCATGAATTCAGTCCTTCTATTTGGTTACTGTATTCAATCTCTGATTTCTCTAATATAAGTCAGAATTTTAGAATGATATAACTTTAATATTTTCAGGCAACCAGGCTCTAAAATCCACCAGCCATCACTATTAGGTTCATTCTGAGATCTGAACCTCAATAACTCTAAGACACTGTGGCATTAGAAATAACACAATTTAACCTTCTTGAAGGAAAGCAATATTTTACATTCCAACCAAGAAACTCAAAGAAGAACGATTATCCAGGAAGAGATGCAGAGTACACTGTTGAAAGCATTCAAATCTGTAGCACAGCACAAGGAGAAATTAGGGATTTAAAAACATATATTTGGAGCTGTTGTATCAAAGGATTTAACTGAAGTTGTGGAAATGAATAAAGTCAAATAGGAAACTGTATAATAATAAAATAAAGAGTACTATATATTTCAGTCCTTCTCATAATCAAACTCACAGAGTTGTACTTTGATGATATATCTTTAGGCTTTACAGAAATACACAAAAGAGCCCCTTCAGAAAATCTATTGCTGGAATGTGGTCGAGGACATAGCCCCTTACGTAGCACTCATTACTCTCATGTAAGGCCTGACATGAGAAATCTCTTTTAGAATTTAGGCCAAGGAATGGCATTCCCTTTCCTGAAAAATGGTATTCTTCCTTGTTTTTCAAAATGGATATTCTAAAACTAACTACATTCCACTTTAACTGATGGGAACCTCAGAAGCAAACTAGGAGCTTAAGTATAGGTCTCCACGTCTTTGCTTTTGGTAGACATCTGTCATTGTAGTGACTTTCTGTGCTGCATCCTGTATCTGCATGAATTCCTGTATCCTTTTATCAACTGCTGCATAACAAACAACTCCCGAACTCAGTAGTTTAAAACAACTATTTCTCATGATTCTGTGAGTAAGCTGTGTGGTTCTTATATGGATCTGGCACGGGCTCACTCATGCAGCTGCATTCACCTGGTAGGTCAGCCCTGGGCAGAGTTCCCTTGGGCCTATTGGGCCTTGAACAAGCCAGATCTCTCCATGTGGCCTTTCATCTTCAGGAGGCTAGACCAGACTTCTTTATGTGGTGACAACGACATTCCAAGAAGGCAAGCTCCAACGTGCAAGCTCTTATCAACTGTCTACTTGAATCATATCTGCTTATGTCCCACTGGCCAAAGTAAGTCACATACACAAGCCAGAGTCACTGTGGGAGGGTGTGGATACTGGAAGGCGTGACTCATTGCAGACCACTAGTGTAACTATCTACCATAGCAGCTTCCTAATAAGGCTGTTACTTATTCTTCTTCCAATCCTTCTAATACTTGAATGTTATTCTTTAACAAAGTTTATTTCCTCTCTGCTCCATATCTTATCTTTTTCAGAGCTAAAATATCCCTTATGGGTGTTCTAAGCTCATACTAGTCCAACATATCAGTGAATGAATGCTTATGTAGGATTCAAGAGTATTTTAAAATTTTAAATGCACCATATGCCACAGCAAATGCTCACTCCTAAATTCTTAAAGCTCTCATAAAAGGAATAAAAATTCCTTTGAATTTAAGTTGCAAAAGCCTTTACAAACATCAGGGCCAATTAGTTCCCCCACCAGGAAGAAATGCATCATTCCACTGGTGATGTCCCACACTCAAGCTCTTGATGTACTTTGTATCTCTAATCAATATTGAATGTATTATCAAAAAGTGTCCAAAATGCCTGAAATCTTAAAGTCAGAAAAAGAACCATTATCTACACTGAGTACTTTTACACAAAGTACTCCAATTAGCAAGACAAGAAGATGCTGAAAAAATACAAAAATGTTAATCTGAAGAACAGTAAATAATATAAACAAAATGGCAAAAAAAAAATCACCAAAGAAAAGGTGTAAAGATGAAAAGAATTCATTAAACTTGTTTCATCTTACAAGCTGTTACTATTTTTAAGATGCCCTATGATAATTTAAAGATAAGTTGAATAGGCATTAAAAAAATTAAACTCTTAAGGACATGACTGTACTTCTTGTGATTAGTTTTAATATGCACTTTTTATCCCATTGGCTTTTTTAAAACACCAACTGCAAATTCAATTAAAGACTGTAAGTTTTTGTGAAAATGAATGTGTTTTGGAAAAAGTTGTGTGCATAAGTGACTTGAAGGGTAACTAGACTGATATCAGGTAAGGTAGGTCTCTTTGGACTGCCGAGGTTTGCACTATGACTGGGGCACACATAACTAAAAAAAGTCAAAACAGACCTTCTGGCTGCAATTATGATGCCAAACAACATGTTGTTCTGTGAATAGGTGGCAAAACGCTTCAGAGATTTTCCACCAGGGGAGACAAAATGTGGAACTTTACTTATGCACAGAAGACTTTTTTTGTTGTTGTTAAATTAGGCCAACAGCAGAGTTATTTTTAGATTACTTACTTCACTTTCTCTTCTTAATGGGCTGGTATACAAAATAGGACAGAAAACGCACCATATGCCACAGCAAATGCTCAAATCCTAAATTCTTAAAGCTCTCATGGAAATAAAAGATATCTCTATCTTAAAGTATGAGGTTTGCATTCAGATGCAATTAAGACTATAACTAATCTGACAGATCTTTATCAGTTAACAACAAATAAATCATATATATCTATTTTAAAAAACAATATTTTGGAGTTTTTTTCCTTTAATCATTTTTAGTAAAATAAATAAGTTGTAAGGGAAGAGATAAAGTGTGAATGAATGTGTCGACTTACATTTATGATTAAAAGTTAACATTTAAATCATACAGCATTTTCAGATTCTACAGTGACTAACGTAGTTCTTGATTTCCTAAAGTTACAAAATTTAGATGACTCAGCCACTTGCTCTTTCATAAAATCAACCTAAAGTCTCTTCAGGCAGGCTCAATTTTATAGAAAGTTAAACTTCCAAAATTTACTCTTTGTATTTCAACATGATACATTCTCATTTTATGACTGCACTCATGGCTCCACAAAACTATACTATTATTTTGATTTATACTACTATTACAATTACGAAGATGACACAGAATGCACAACATTAAAGACATATATATGTACATAATATATGCTATTGGAATAAAAAAATAACTGATTTAAAAAGAAATTCTCCCCACCTTTATTAATGACATACATAATTCAAACTATATTATGAAATATGAAAAATTATTTTAAAAGAGATTAATAAAGTCAACAAATATCCTTAATACAGCAGAACATTCACCATGTTCTTTGAAATGCCCTGATTTTATTGAAGCAATAAAACTGCAGGACAACAAAAGATCTGACACCTTTTTGGTGTCTAACCCACTGTACATAGTGTACAATTAGGAGGAGAAAACAAAGTGCTTATTCCCTTTAAAAAAATCAAGTAAAATATCTAAAGTTTTGATATTATTTTATTATTTTGTTAAATTATAGTATTGTGAGTTCTTCATACGTTAAATGTATAAGTCTATTTTTTCCCTAAAAACAGGGCAGACAAATATTGCTAGATATAGTTCACCATTCTAAGTAACCTAGTTTTAAAAAGATTAAATATAGCAATTAAATGAAACATGTTTAAACCAATATAGATATTTAGGCATATAAAAACTAATTTCTAAATAACACTGGTATGCTGATAAGTTGGAATTTGCCAACAAAACAATTTTAACATATAGCCTAAAGAGACAAATATATGATGCAAAACTAGGAAACTAAAGAATATTATGATTGTTTTAAATGTTGCTAAACTAATAGTACTAATGAAATTCCATTTATAAAGACTAACTTATACATACATAATTTTTACATTTAAAAATACACTTAGATAATCTGCATTTTGATATAATCCTAAACACCTTAATTCTGACATGTAACCTCTAATAATTATCAGGTCTAATGGCAGGAAGAAAAATACTAGGTTGGACACAAAAAAATAGTTCTTAAAACTTTAAAGAAATCATAATACCTTGCCAATAAAATTATTAACAAAAGCAAAATACTAAATAACTAAAATTTTAAAAGTCTGCTTTTAGAGAAGAGTAGACTTTGATTGGGAAAGAGAAAGAGGTATATGCATTCAGAACCTCTCCACATTTGGTGGCACACACTGGTCTTGGGCCTGAAATAAATTCCATGTCTAAACTGCTGTTAAGTAATTCTTCATATAGTCAGGTCAATTAATTTTAAAGAGACCAACCCTGAAGAGAAGAAACAAGGAAGAGGCTATGTCCTCTAAATAAAATTATAATGCTAGACTTTTATTGAACATTAAACCTGCTTCATATGTTTTTTTTTCCCCTCAAGTAAATAATCAAGTTGGCAGGTATATGGAAGAAAACTTTAAAGTAGCAGCAAAATATACTGACATTCTTATCAGGTGATATGACTATGTCTAAGCAGTTTAGTTTTATTTTTATCTTTCTCTGGTTGCTAAATTCACATTTAAATTACTTAACACCAATTTCATGATATATTTACTTTAGACTTTCACTAACATTGACCTCTAAGAAAGTACAACGGAAGCCCAATTTTCTATATTTTATGGATAGATATTTCTAGGGCTGGACTAGATCTTGAAAACTACCATTACAGAACTTGTGTATTGGTTTCAATTCATCCATTATTCCCACTCAAAATGAGGCCCCTCCCATAACACAATATTGTTAGAAGAGTTACCAAGCACACACAGTAAGCACCTTTTGAGCACGTGCTTTTTATTAGGGGATCACTAACATATGCTCCCAACATCCACGAGCTAAGGAATAGGTACCGCTTGCCAAACCTTTCTTCCACTGAGCACATATCTACTCAGTAAATAATGATTTCCAGACAAATGGGAAAGGAAATTGTGCTTCTTTGACTAAATTATCTATTGTATTTTCCTAGTACTGAAGGAGAGGGAAGAGACATAAATGTGAAACATCTTCAAAATATTCTTCCTAGTGCTTCCTTAGTGCCTGAAACCTATAAGGAAAAGTCCAATATTTTCAACCTCATTTCCTCAGTGTGCACATGTAAAATGGTGGTCAACAGTATACACAGGATAGTGTATTACAGGATATAGCAGTACTCTGTGAAGAGCTCACATCATAGAAAACAACGGTCTGAGCCATGAGACACAAAGGAGAGGATCTCAATTCCAACAGAAACTAGTAATTAATTAGCCTTATTATAAAAATAGAAAATTACTCCATTTCAGAACCAGAAAAACTGGCTTCCTAAATTTAAAACACAGCCAAGTTAAGAGTAAACTTAGCTTAGCTGTAGGCTCAGGAAGAGGTCCTCAGAACAAGAGAGCAGCGACTCAGTGAACGTACCTATGATTCCAAATTAAATGATATGCAGATGATGTTAACCACATACATTACTGAAATACAAGAAAAATATTAACAGGGGAGTCAGACTGATACCCAGAAAGGAGGAATCTTTTAAATTTATTACATAAGACTGCTAACAAAACATATTTCTCCAGAAAATGGGCATTTGTTTAAATGATGAATTTATTAATTAAAAAAATCATGTTTAAAGCCATATATATCAAAGCTTTATACCTTATTGATTATATATATATGATATATATATGAAAAAAATACTGTAAAACTGAGACAATCTTAAAATAGGGCAACATCTAGTTTTGCCACATCTAATAGCTTCAAAGAACTTCATGAATAAACAATTGTAGCTTCACTTACAAATACCACAAACAAAATTCAAAATTAATTTTTAAGTTTCAGGTTTCAAGTTTCCAAGGATATACTGGTTCAGGCAGAGACAATATTTGACTTCTGAGCACATCCACAAAAATCAGATTTTCCTCTAAAGACTATTCCTGGACCAGCTGTTTGTAACGTAACTGCCTAACCAAAGGGGGCAAGAAATGAGGAACAGGATATATTTGTTTCTGGTAAACTGCCTATTTCCCTTTCTTCCAGGTCCTCAGAATTCATGGAGTCTGGTATGAGGGATGCCCCCTTAGCAGAACAGGTGGCTCCATCCTATACCCTGGTACTGTTTTTTAAGATGAAAAACATACAAAACAAAGCCAACAAACAAAACACCCCTGCAGGGAAAAAAAAAAAAAAAGTGGAGGAAGGAGCTAGGAAAAAGCACAGTCATAAGATCCATAGTTACCGTTGAAGGAAGGGCATCTACTATCTGGCAGCTACCGTGTAGGGAATCTTACAAACGTTATTTTTAATTCATACACCAAGAAACCCACTATATAGAATTTTCATCCATATTTTACAGATGAGAAAATCAAGTTCAGAGATCAAATAACTTGCCCAAGTTCACACAGTCAGCATATGGCCGAGCCTCGGATTTGCTCTCCATCTGTCTAATGCCAAGCCCTCCTCTTGCCATGATGTCAAGCCCACATCTAAGTTAACAAATATTCCTGCTGGGCTTCCACTGTGTGTACCCATGCTACAAAGAACTACAAAAGAAACAGAGGACATCGCCTTTGCCCTCCATGCGGTTAACATCTAAGAGGCATTCTGAAGATTCAGGTGCCCAATTCATGATAGGCAGTGTGGTTACAGACAGGGAAGAGCACTAGACCAGGGGGAGGGAGATGACTCACTCTGGGCTGTGCTACTTACTAGCCGTACAACCTTGGGTAAATAAGCATTTCTACTATTTCCTCATCTGCAGAGAGGAGACACTATAACATCTACCTTAATTATCTCACAATTAGTTCAAAGATCCAATTAGATAATAAACCTGTGGAATGGGAGCGACTGACAAGGGCTTAATTTCCAAAATATACACACAGCTCATACAGCCCAATCTGAAAAAAACCCAAACAAACAACCCAATCAAAAAATGGGCAGAAAACCAAAATGGGCAGAAAACCTAAATAGACGTTCCTCCAGAGAAGACATACAAATGGCCAACAGGCACATGAAAAGATGCTCAACATCTCTAATTATTAGAGAAATGCAAGCCAAAACTACAGTGAGGTTTCACTTCACACTGGTCAGAATGGCCATCATTAAAAAGTCTACAACTAATAAATGCTGGAGAGGGTGTGGAGAAAAAGGAACCCTCCTACACTGTTGGTGGGGATGTAAATTGTTACAGCCACTATGGAGAACAGTACAGAGGTTCCTTAAAAAACTAAAAATAGAGCTACCATATGATCCAGCAATCCCACCCCCCCGAGCATATATCCGGAGAAAAATGTGGTTTGAAAGGGTACATGCACCCTGCATGCACTGTTCACTGCGGCACTGTTTACAACAGCCAAGACATGGAAGCAACCTAAGTGTCCATTGACAGATGAATGGATAAAGGTGTGGTATATATATACAATAGAATATTACTCAGCCATAAAAAATCAATGAAATAATGCCATTTGCAGCAACATGGATGGACCCAGAGATTATCATACTAAGTGAAGTAAGTCAGACAGAGAAACACAAATATCATATGATATCACTTATATGCAGAATCTAAAAAAAAGTGATATAAATGAACTTATTTACAAAACAGAAATAGATTCACAGACATAAGAAACAAACTTATGGTTACCAAAGGGGAAAGGTGGGGGGAGGGATAAATTAGGAGTTTGGTATGTATTAAAATACATACTACTATATATAAAATAGATAATCAACAAGGATTTACCGTATAGAACAGGGAACTATACTCAATATCGTATAATAACCTATAATAGAAAAGAATCTAAAAATGTGTGTGTGTGTATATATATATATACACAGTCATATATATATTCAGTCATATATATATGACTGAATCACTTTGCTGTACACCTGAGACAAGCACAACATTGCACATCAACTATATTTCAATAAAAACTTTTTTACAAAGAGCTTATTAGCTACTAAATATTTTAGAAATATGAAATGCTAATACTGCTTTGCAAGTGTCCATAGTCTTGTCATTACAGAACTTTGGACAGATATCTGAATTCAGCAATAAAAGGATTAGCTGACTCACTTTTGTGTCCCCTCCTTTTTGTTTTGCTTTAGTTTGTCTTGTTTAGAGAGTTAGTGCTGTAAGGGTGAAGGATTAACCAACTGGTGCTGGTTCTGGTTCTGGCTCTTGCTCCCCGCACGGTTCTGAAGGTGGGACCCATGACGAAACCACTTTTCCTCACTACAGCGGCACCCAAGCCCGTCCAGGTGCAAGCTCACTGTTAGCGGAAAGGTAAGGTAGCCCTATTTCCCTCTCTTCTCTCCTTCATTTCCTTTTCTCCCTTCTTCATAAGCTATCTTATAAAATTAGAACTCCATGCTCAAGTGTCCATCCACTCTCTAACTCAAAGCTGTACCTCAAAGTATAAATTCCTTCTTTCTGTCAACTCAAAGAAAAGTATGAGAGACCCATTCCCTGAGAGAGACTGGAGGAACTAGGTTCAGAAACCAGGTGAGGAAGAGATTCTCTGAGGAGGTGGAGAATTTGCAAAACAAGAAACAGTCTTTTGCTGACTGGAAAGTTTCCGTTTAAACTAGGCTGTACCAACCACAAGCATTTAAAATAAATGAACTAATTTTCTGTCTTACATGCTAGTATTCAAACATAATTTCCTATCAACTTTTTCACTGAAAATTAATCAATATTTAGAACATTCTTTTTCAATGGGAAGAATTATTCCCAATTTCAAACAGCCAGTTGACAAGCTTTAGAAGGCTATCTAGATTCCAAATACGTTTGATGGAAAAAGAGTTACTGTAATTCTTCAGATAACTCCCAAATCTTCATTTTATTTTGTGTAATTTTAATCCAACCATTATGATACAGCATAAATGTAGCTCAATGAAGACAAAACAAAAAATTTCATTTTAACTGAAATGTCACAGGAGAAATATACACACAACTTGACAAACTTAAATGTCTCAGGCTTTAAACACACACACACACACACAACACAACTACCTCTACCTATCTCTCTCTCTCTCTTTCCCTCTCTTTCTCTCTCTCTCTTTCTGCTCCCCCCACTCTTCCACCCCCAAACCTCCTCCCTTCTGTCTCTGTCTTATTTAAAGGAAGCTAACAGTACTCCTTTCTATAATTTCTTTTCTACATGTGAAACTGTAGACTCCTATTAGATTATAACAGAAACTCAAAATGCTCACTGGATCAATAAAAAAATGGAAGTGAAAACCGTTAGACCTTTAGAGGTTATGAATTTATTCTTACAGGAGTAGTTATAAATTTTATATTCTAAATCACAATTTTATTTCTGATAACCAGTAAAATCTGGGTTCTATTTCAACTCCCTATTTTCTGGGGAAAAAAAAAGCTTTAGAAATGCCATGTAATATTTTACTCTGGTGTTTCTAAAGCATGGTCTTCACACCACCTTACCTGAATCATGTAGAACATCTTCTAAAAAGGCAAATTCCTGATCCCTCTCCAGAATTACTAATGAATCAGATAATCAAAGTCAGATTGGTCAGCACTGTGACAATTTTCCCCAAGTGATTCTTATGACCAGCAAGATTATCACAAATGAGTTTTTTCACTTATTTATATTATGTTTAGGACATTTCCTCAACAGCACCATCTATAACATTTTATAACCTTACTATGTTAAAACATATTAGCTCTCTTTATTTGAATAAGTGTTATTTTCTAGCAATAAAAGATTATTTCTTCAACTAATAATATATTTAGTTTGGTTTGTTATAATTTATTTATGCACTTTCCAAGGAGAATTCAACTGCCACATCAAAAGACACACTAAATTTACTTTAACTTTTATCATGACATATTGAAATGTAAATTAAGAACTAGTTAAAATGATTAAATATTATTGTTGGAAAATGTGATTAGAAAACAGAAATAATGGTATAGCTCTTCATGAAAATAAAGACTATAAATACACATATTCATAGTTTTTCAATTAACTTTTTAAAATTTCTATCACTATGTCATCAAACAATATTTTTTAACCTCTCATTGTATTTCTTCATACTCTATTAACATTTTCAAAAAAATAAAAAGAGAACTTCACTCTCTGAGGAAGACCATAATAGTTCATTAGCCCTACAGATCTCAGCAGCCCCACACCTGACTGCATTAGGTCTCCTTGCACTTCTCATTTTTTAGGTCACAGAAATACTGTAAGTAATGTAATGAAACCACAGGCTTGCCTGTATTTTCTCATACAGCCAAGCCCTGACTCATAAATATTTCATTTATTGTTGTCTTAACTCTAAAAGAGATTTGTCTGTATTTTTCAAGCTCTGTTTTGAAACCTCTCTCTTCTGAAAGTGATTCTGACCACGACTTTGGTAAACTAATACACACTACCTCATAGAAAGAACTCTGATTCAACATAATGGCAACTACCCAGACCAATGAACCAAAAATTTTTAAGACACGGAACTATAAAATTCACATAATTCTGAAATAAGTTATTTCACAAGGAAATTCAATAGTATATGATTGAAGTATGTTTTCTGAGCCTTAAAATGGTAAGAATACTGTTCACATAAGCGCCTTTAGGTCAAAGAAAGCAAGGAAAGTACAAGATGAGTTCAGAGGGAGTTTCGGGAGAATGGGTATTATGGGTTAGTTGAGAATTAAAAATCACAAATCGCTTATTCAAGAAGTTGAACAGTGGAAGCAAAAAAGATTAAAATGCCAAGAAAGAAACAGAACTGATATTGTTCAATTTACAACTCTTTCATATGATAAAGTAACAAATGTTACCTCTAAATCAGGCCTCCTGCCGAAAAGAGAGATATGTATTCTGAAGGAAAAAAAAAAAAAAAAGAGTCAAATAGTTTACTAAGCTAGCTGAGTACTGTGGATTTGCTCATAGCAAGGAAGAAAAACATCAAGGGAAAGAACTTTACTATTCCTCATTCTTAGTCTTTTTCATCCATCTTCCCATCTCCTCCAGCTGAGATTGTATAATCTACAAAGTTTACATCAAATATAAGAACAGAAACACTCCCTAAAACAGACTCTGCAAGGTTGGCTATCTTAAAAATATAAATAAAGAAATACCAGAACACATAAAAAACCTAAAGAGCCACCATGAGTAAACACAGTAGGAGATCCTCCTTACCCAAAAGCACAGAAGCAAACCCAGTTACACAGTCCTTCTGGCTGATTGAGAGCCCTTATGTGATAAGTTTTCAAATTTCTGATTCCAGCCAGATACTCACTCATCAAATCATACCCTAGGCGCCTGATCTACCCATACCCTCACTTACCAAGGGGTATATTAAAAGCTCTGGGTCGTGCCAAAGCTTCGTCTCATACTTAAAGTTGCCTCTGCTCGTCATGATGCTTCACGACTCTTCTACCTGTCTGGGGACCTTCAGTACATTTTTGTTTCGCCCTGACCACGGAGAAAATGATGTGAATGTTGTTCTGGGTTCACTACCTAGACCACTGATGACTCAGCTGGTCACTGCACTTTATGATCCAGATTGACACCTAATACTGATAATGACAAAAATTGAGCATCTAATGAATTATTGGCTTACTAATAATTTCTTCTCTCTGAAGGCTTAAGAAGCAATAAGGAAAAAAAAAAAAGAAAAGAAAAAGAAGCAATAAGGAGAACTACTACTTAACAGCAGTGAAAAGGGAAGAACCAAGATGAAAAATTTTGTCACAGAATTCTTAGAAGTCCATGTCAATTTTAAGCTCGTAATTCCAAGCCAGTGAACAAAATGTGGCATGGATTTTAGAAACAGAAATTTTAAAAAGATATGTCTATATTTATATGAATAACTCTCTGTGTGTGTGTGTGTGTGTGTGTGTGTGTGTGCGTGCATGCGCATGCGTGCGTGCACTGGGCAAAATATAGTCCATGGGCTAAAACTGGCTCACCACCTGATTTTGGATGGTCTGTGAGGTAAGAACAGTTTTTACAGTTTTAAGTGGCTGAATCAAAATCAAAAGAAGAATATCTTGTGAAACATAAAAATTATATGAAATTCAAACTTTAGTGTCCATAAATAAAAGTACTGGCACACAGCCACATTCATGCATTTAGGTGTTGTCCATAGCTTCTTTTACACTACAATGTTAGAGTCAAATATTTGTAAAGGGACCAATGGCCCGCAACCTGTATTTACTATCTAGCCCTTTACAGAAAAAAATTACCAAGCTCTGCTTATATACAATGGCTTGACATGAAACTCTAAAATAAAAAATGGTTTGGGATAAATATATCAATAGAAATTATGAAATCTTGAAAGTGAAATTACAAGCTTCCAGTCTCAGAAAACACTAACAAAAAAAAGAAATTAGAAAATATCTTAAAAAAACACAGCATTACACAGGGATTATTCAACCTCAGAAGTGATATTACATGGCAAGAAATAGTACAGAAACATGACTCAAAGCTTCAATAAATGCTTGAAATGGGCTGAAGAAAATCCCGCCCCCCCCCCAAAAAAAAGCTAGGAACATTTCAAGATATTATTTAGATATGGGGAAAATATTAAAGGTATAGCCTACTGTTTGGGGACAATGGTATGTTATCAGATAACTGAGATACGCCAAACTTCTTGATTCTTGGGTGGTTTTTACCTTCTGCACCAGAAAGAAGTGATGAAACTAAAACGGAAAAATCAAATATGATTAACAAGAAAATCAAAGCTCAGGAATTAGTAAGAGGACTCTGAGTCACTTTAAATAAGTTTACGTATACAGGACCAATAGATTACAATTTCAAGATATTTTTAAAAAGTGGCTTGTATATGTTATCACAGAACTACAGTTGATAACCTTGACAGAGTCACAAACAACAGAAGAGCAGATGTAATACATAAGAGGGACAAATGTTATTTTATTTTTTGAAGGTAAAATGATTCTAGGAAATGAAGATCAGTGATCTTGACACTATTCCCCAACATTCTAGAACAGGTTACTAAACAGATGGTTTGTGAGCACTTAAATTTTTTTTTAAAACCTGCCATGGATTTGTTAAAAATAAGCCATGCTAAACCTCGTTTCCTTCTCTGACATGTTATTAGATGAGTGGATGAGAGAAATGCATTGGCTGTATAATGCCTGGACCAAGAAAAGTATGGAGTAAGTCTCTCATGGCCAACTGGGGTAAGTCCACTCACTATCTGTGTAACTTTGGGGAAGTTTCTTATTATCTGGGATTAAGAGGCAAATGTCACAGATCTGTCAAGTTTCTGCACGTTTTGTGAGCAGAGGCGCTGGAAGCCTTTGTTCTAGACTGTCTTTTCATGGATGTTTATATAGCAAATAGCATTTGAAGACCGATAGTATCTCCCTCTGGAACAAAGGGAAGGTTTGCTTATAGCCCATTATAAAAGATCAGGGTTCCTAAACTTGGAGTTCCGTAGGTGTGATACATTGTGTGCAGCGTGGACTTGAGCCACCCTGTGGAGCCCCTGTGGGCCTGGGGTACAAGGAACCAAAAAACACATGAGGCTCATGCTGCTGCTGTACCAGGAGCAATACAGTCCTTTGTCTCTGACCTGGAAGTCTTCTGTCTTCTATAATCATCCACAAAACAGTGGCTGGCTAATCTGTCAGCATACAAGTAGGGTGAAATCTCAGATACTTCACAGTGCTTGACAACCTGTGACTCAGCTTTGCCATTGGTAAAATGGGGAAATAACAGTAAGTCCTCATAAAGGTAGTATGAAGAATAAATTAATTCATACACAAATTGCTTAGAAAAGTACCTACTTAAGCTAACTGCTCAACAAATGTTAGCTATTATTATAATGATAGTTATGATTCATTTCAAATGTATATAGGTAGGTAAATAATCCCATCCAAAGGAGTAATGACAAGTCAAAAAGTCCATACTCACTAAGTTCAGAAAAGGCTCTATTCTTAACCCTGTTCTGCTCAATATTTTCATAATTAATTAAGTAGCGCTATAAAAATGTATTAATCAAAATTATGGATGACACAATTGCTAACACAGATAATAGAATCAGGATATTTAAAAAATCTTGACATGCTGAATACACTAAACTATAAAGAAACAAATTTAACAGACATACAAATAAAGTATTCAAGTTGTATATTAATTGCAACCTACATGAAATGAATTACAATTCTAATAACAATGTAACACGACTGAAAAAAAAACAAATTTGCCATTATGTTAGAGAAGAATGGAGATAAATTTTCATTGTGTTCTGTGTTGGTTAGGCTACATTCATGATATGATATTTAGCTCTGGATATACTTTAAAGGGAAACTCCAGCAAAGAGAAGCATACCCAGAGGAGAGTGATCAGAGCTGTGAAGGGTGAAATAAATCCATATAGTATATATAAAGTATAACTGAAGAAATTTGACTTCTTTATCCTGAGAAAGGAAAGGTTTATTGAGGATGAAAATTTTTCAGACATCTGTAAAATTATCTGTGTGAAACAGTCTGTGTAAAGCCAAAGGGTGGAGTTAGAAAAATGGCTAATTGATTTCAATTCAATGTAAAGAAGAACTTTCTATCAATTAAAGTTTTCAAATATTGGGTATTAAGATAAGTTCTTCATTCATGGAAGTTTCTGAAAGCCACTAGCCAGGACTATGAAAATGGGGATTGCCTCTTTCACGTACAGATGTCTTTAAACTGCTCACTTCTTATCTGTAAAAAAAGGCAACCCACAGGGAGTTTGTCCAGGCCTCTTGTGTATTTTCACTCCTGCCTTGCCTCCCTGGTTTCTGTTCCATTTCAGCCTAGCTGGCCTCTTCAAACCGATGATTTGTTCTTAGCTGCCCACCTGGCTTTTTGATTTACCTCTCTGATTATTTCCTTTTTCCGTACACTGCAGCCCATAGGCCATCTCACAGTAGCACGTGGGTAACAGACCCTGGCCCCATCTCCCGTCTGCTTTGGAAGGGAGAATAAAAAATTAATTTCATGATCTCAAAGGTTTCTTTCAATTCTAGGATTCTTGGATCCTTCTTACTTCTTTTGCCACATACACAGATTGGTGGATGAGCAGTAATTGATGAATAAATGAATAAGTGAATGAATAAATGAGTATTATTAAGAAATTGATAATGAGCTTCTTTCTTCTTTAAAAACTAGGTACCTGAATGGGTCTCACATCTTTCAACCAGTCAAACAGATGACAAGGAGTGAAAAGACAAGAAGAGCAAACACCTGTGGAAACAAAGGAATGAAGTATGAGAGCAAGAGAAAGATTAGGGGTGGAAACAGAAATGAGGGTAGACAGCTATGGAGAAGACCACAAAATTAACTCTCAGAAATGATTAACTAGTAAAGTCTCTAGTTCATAAGCCAAGCCAATTTATAAGCCAAAATAAAATTTAAGGATATATTAAATTAACATATATTTGAATAAAAAAGTGAGAGGAGAATTCTAAACTCCTCAGAAATTATGACAGGAGCAAGCAACTACATTCTTGCAAAGGCAAAAATGTTATACACAACAATATTGGTGAATCTCATGCATTAAGCCAGGTGAAAGAAGCCTGCCTCAGAAGGCTACATACTGCATGACGTATAAATATAAGCCAGAGTTGAATGTAATACGTACATATATATATATATAATACATATATATACATACACAATGTAATATTATTCAACCTTGAGAAAGGAGTATATCCTGCCATTTGCAACAACATGGATGGACCCTGAGCACATTATGCTGAGACAAGTCAGAGAGAGGAAGACATGTACTGTATGACACCACATATAAATATGGAATCTAATAAAGTCAAACATGTAAAAAACAGAGAGCGAAATGGTGGTTACCAAGAGATGGGGATGGGGGATAAGACTGATGTTGTTTACGGGTACAAACTTGGAAGCAGTAGTAAATAAGCCACAGAGATCTAATACACAGTATAATGAATACAGACAACAATACTGCACTATAATTTTGTGATGTGATAGATATGGCTACAATACCAATCATCTACAATATATAACATGCTGGACAACTTAAATGTAAACAGCGTTACATATCAAATTCATTCAATTAAAAAAACTGTTCCCCTCCCCCAAAAAACAGACTTGAAAAAACCAAAACTCTAGGGATAGAAAATAGATCAGTGGTTAGTTACTAGATACTACAGGATGAGAGGAGGGGTTGACTAAAAACCATATGAAAACATTTTGGAGCATGATGGAACTGTTCCTAATCTTAATTGTGGTAGTGATTACACAACTATATATGTTTGTCAAAATATATAGAACTGTACGTTAAAAAGAAGCAAATTTTTCTGTATGTAAATTATCTT
The DNA here is from genome assembly GCF_964374135.1 of Grampus griseus. Lineage (NCBI taxonomy): Eukaryota > Metazoa > Chordata > Mammalia > Artiodactyla > Delphinidae > Grampus > Grampus griseus. Next base: position 35,206,273 of record NC_139003.1, read on the forward strand.
TAAAAATGGAAAAAAATTAAAGAGCTTAAAACAACTCTGTAAAGATGAGCAATTAAAACATGGTTTGTGTTATTAATAAATCACAATAAAATCACAGCAATATTTTCTTAGATCAGTCTCCCAAGGCAAGAGAAATAAAAGCAAAAATAAACAAATGGGACCTAATCAAACTTACAAGCTTTTGCACAGCACAGGAAACCATCAACAAAATGAAAAGCCAACCTATGGACTGGGAGAAAATATTTGCAAATGATGTGACCGACAAGGGCTTAATTTCCAAAATATACAAACAGCTCATACAATTCAATATCAAAAAAACCCCAAACAACCCAATGAAACAATGGGCAGAAAACCTAAATACACATTTCTCAAAGAAGACATACAGATGGCCAACAGGCACATGAAAACATGCTCAAGGTCACTAATTATTAGAGAAATGCAAATCAAAACTACAATGAGGTATCACCTCACACTGGTCAGAATGGCCATCATCAAAAAGTCTACAAATAATAGGGAGTTCCCTGTTTGCCTAATGGTTAGGATTCCAGGCTTTCACTGCTGTGTGGCCCAGGTTCAATCCCTGGTCAGGGAACCGAGATCCTGCAAGCCATGCAAGGGGTGACCATATTAAAAAAAATAAAAGTCTACAAACAATAAATAAGATATGGAGAAAAGGGAACCCTCCTTCACTATCGGAGGGAATGTAAATTGGTGCAGTCACTTTGGAAAACTGCAGGGAGTTTCCTTAAAAAACTAAAAATAGAACTACCATATGATCCAGCAATCCCATTCCTGGACATGTATCCAGAAAAGACAAAAACCCTAATTCAAAAAGATACATGCACCCCAATGTTCATAGCAGTGCTATTTACAACAGCCAAGACATGGAAGCAACCTAAGCGTCCATCAACAGATGAGTGAAGATGTGGTGTTTTTAAACACACACACACATACAATGGAATATTACTCAGCCATAAAAAGAATGAAATATTGCCATTTGCAGCAACATGGATGGACCTAGAAATTATCATACTAAGTGAAGTAAGGCAGAGAAAGGCAAGTATCATATGACATCACTTATATGTGGAATCTAAAAAATAATGTAAATGAGCTCATTTACAAAACAGAAACAGACTCACAGACATAGAAAACAAACTATGGTTACCAAAGGGTAAAGGGGGAGGCAGGGATAAATTAGGAGTATGGAATTAACAGAAACATACCACTATACATAAAATAAACAACAAGGATTTATTGTATAGCATAGGGAACTATATTCAATATTTTGCAATAACCTATAATGGAAAAGAATCTGAACATATAACTGAATCACTTTGCTATACACCTGAAACACAATATTGTACATCAACCACAGTTCAATTGAAAAATGGAAAAAATTAAAGGTATTAAAACAATTTGGTAAAGATGAGCAATTAAAATATCATTTGTATCATTAATAAATCACAGTGAAGGTAACAATTTTGATAGAAACTTATCAGGATCATTTCTACAATACAGTGACCAATATCTTATTTAAAAATGAAATATCAAATGTATAGCCAAAGAGCTTTTTTAAAATAAATATATTTTCACTGTCTTATAAATAGGTAACATGTAAAAATAAAATTAATCATTCACATTCTATTTTTAAATGTCCTCTCATAAAAATGTAATTCTAGTAATAAGAAAATAAACATTAAATATTTTATTAATTATGTATTCATATCTTGTTACCATATATTCTCTATTACTGTACATTTGCTCTTAAAATTTGATCTTATATAGTCAGAAAAAACAAGTTGTCTCTCAAAACAAAAAAAAACTTATAATAACGATGTTCCTTTAATATAGTTACATGAGTAAGCATGTACTTGGTCATACTTCAGAATCTGGCATCGTTTCAGCCAAGTGGGAACGAGATATTTCTAGGACACCATTAGAGAGATATCAAGGAGAACAGATATGTAAAATCAAATAACTATTAGAGATGACAAACTGCATTGCCTTTCTTCTATTTGTGGAATAGTCTGAGCAATAGACATGTGGGACTAGAGATAGTTTGAAATTACTGAAAATTACAAAAGAGCAAAGAATTGGAAGTGATAAGAGGGCAACTTAAAAGCATACTTTTCTGGAAGTAGAGAAATATTATAAATAGATCAAGAAAATACATCTTTAAAATTATTATATTTGGGACAACACAAAGTGAGACTGTCAAATGAATTTTATTTTTAGTTACAGGAGTATACATTCTCTGTAACATACAACAAGGTAAAATGTATTGAAAAGTGAACATCTGCAAGCTTACATCACTGCTAAAAACGACCACAGTTTATAATCCCCTGCCTTCTGAGAAGTAATCTGTAGCTACACTCCTGATTTGTCTACATAGTAGGCTGATGGTCAGAATGAGAAAAGACACAACACCATGCATGGGACGGCACACTTCACGGGGTATGTGCACTTGGTGTAACTTGCACGCATTGCATGATTGGGGGACGGGACAGCAAAACAGTGAAGGAATAACCTAGACGAGGCTCTAAAGACTTTTCAGCATTTCCCAGGAGAAGAAAAAAAAAAAATGTCTCAAGAAACGTGGGACCAAGCTTCCTATGCGGTACGCTGTATAAAACCTCGGGTCACACCCTTTAAGCCAAACTACAGCCAAGACACGCAGCACCCCTACAGCTGGGAGTTATGTTTCCTTTTAACGTAGCACAATGCACAGACTGGACCATGAGGCGACCCAACGTTTCAGGTGTGTGTGTAAGGTCCATTAAAAAGGAGAGCTCTAATTTTAGAAAGACAAAGTTTATCAAACAGCTCATCCAACTCCATATTTTATTTCTGGATTGGTGCCACCAACAGCTAAATATATAACTGAGCACAGGACCGAGGCAAAATTGTGAAGAAATTAATATTTATGGGATGTTAATGGTATGCGCTTCAGGGAAGAGGATGCCAGGCGGTTATTTATTTTTCTCAACCCTAACATGACCAACTCCACATGCACTCACTTCTCCTCTCCTTGTTTCATCATCCTGGTTAAATAAGGGGCGGCTCCATTCCTGACTCAGAAGGAGGGGAGGGATGTGAAAATCCCACGCGGGCTAAGACCACTGAAGAAAAATACTCTCACATTTTAACGGAGCCTCCTGAGCTTCGTAAACAAAGTTATCTGCGATAATTTTTTGCTGGTTTTAATTGTTTTTATTTTAGGAATTATCTTTTTCTCCCAGTCACTCTTACATGTGTGTTTACATGGTAGTAAGAGAGAACCTGTTCACAGCTTCAAATTTGATTCCATGTATTTCATAAAAGGTTTCAGTTGAAAGCAACCTAAAAATGAATCCAGTCTCTTTTTAATTTTGGAGGAAATGACTCACCCAATATTGCACAATAATTAAAGTCAGACCAAGGACCAGAATGCAGGTCTCCTGGCACTTAATGTGGAACTCTGAACAGTAAACCAAGCGGGCTGTTTTACTATCTGAGATAATAATTATGCTTTCCAGAAGGAGTCATTTTCGTTCACATTCTAATATGCATTATTATTATCAGACAAGGTCTTTAATACAAAATTTCCTACTTGGAACAAGGAAAGGAGAATACACTGGGACTTGGAATAGCTAGATGGCAACACAGAGGGCACTGGGTACCTAAGGACCAGGATAAAACAGGCAGAAGGCATAGGTTAGTAATTTTTTAAAAAGGGAAAAGTGGGGTAATTATGTAATAAAGCCCCACTTTGCCTTGCTTCAGCTTCCCAAGGACCACACATTCACTCGTGATATAAGAGATCAGAAGTATTCTGAAAGATCTCATAATTCAGTCAGGAGGAGGGAAGAAAAAGAGAAAAATGAGATGAAGTAGGCAAAGAGAGACCTCCTTCATTACCAATAGAAGAGATTATAGACTCCTTTCTCTTTCTCAAGGTATTTAGAACAAAACTGCTGAGCAAGCCAATGCAGATTTTAAATATGGACATAGTGTGTGAGAGAGGGCTCGATAGGACATTAGGTTTATGAGAACATGATCTGTGTATGTGGGTGGTGGTATATGGAGAGTTGTATCACTTATTCAGGCCTTAGCTGAAGATGTCCCAAAGCAAGAGTGGGACTTTAAATTTGGAAAGATGGACTTTCCAGCAAATCATAAAGCCACAACCTGCTCTGTTTAAAGATAGATACTGAAAGGATGAAAGGCAAGACACGTTGTAAACTATGATGTGTGTGCCAATGCAAAAAAAGTAAAGCTACCTAAATCTAAAGGTTTCACAACAGACCTTGACTTAACCCATTTTCCTCCCTCTTTCCTCACAGAAGATCCCCAGAATTACTTGGAATGCCCGTGTTGTACTCATAGTGTAGCCATTAGAAACATCTATATACATGACTTATGCTAGTCATATTAAGATATAATGATGAGGCATATGATTAAATGTCAGTTAAACAGTGCTAAGCATTATTATATTGAAGCACTCAACTATTGAGCGTTTGTCATACAAAAGCACGAACATCCACTCACAACTTTCAAGTTAAATGTCATATTGTTTCTCAGATCAAGAGTAGTTTTAGAGCTCCTACCAAGTACAAGGCATGTTCTAAGCACTGGGTTAGAACAGTGCCCAAAAGAAAATCTTTGGATCCATGGAATATACAATCTCATTGAGGGAACAGATGATAAATAAACAATCTTTTTAAAGTCAGCTGATAGTGCTATGGGGGAAAATAACGTATAGTAAAAGTGACAGTGCACGATCAATGAGGATTTGTTATTTTATATAGGGCGGTCAGAGAAGGCTTCTTTTATAAGGATACGTTTGAGCAGAGACCTGAAGTTAGTGAAGATACCTGAGGGTAGAGCACTCCAGACAGAGAGAACAGAGAGGAAAACTCTGAGGTGGGAATCAGCTGATCCCATTTTGAGGAATGTCAAGGAAGTCAGTGTCTAGAGTTGACTGAATAAGAGGAAAATGATAGAAAATACTGTCAGGTAGCAGGTGTCAAATAATATGGACTTATGTAAGGTCTTTGTCTTTTATTCTGAGAGACAGAGAAGCTGTTGGAAGGGTTATACAAAAGAGTGACATAATCAAACAGATATATCTTCAAAAGATCACTCTGCTACATGGAGAATAAACTGTGGTGCCTGGAGGGAGAAGAAAGGGGATAAATAAGCAGCTGCTGCCACAATTCAGGGAGTTGCTGATGGTCTATCTGATCAGACTGGTTGGGGGTGTACTAACTAGATGTATAAAACAAGATTTGGGGGGACCATTTAGCTCAACTAAAGACAGACTGAGAAAGGGGAAAAAATGAAGACAAAAAGGAAGTGAAGAGTTAGCTGCAGGCACACAGATATAGCTCAACCAAATCCTGGAACATAAATTTGGGTGAAGTAATGGTGAGGAATAGCTTTTAAGGATGTTGGGGATCTTTTTTTTTTAAATGAGATGATTTTATGACAGTCTACATATGCTAAGATGTTAAGATATTTGGATTAATGTACTATAAGTTTCTCCACACTATCTGCCAGCAAGACATTTTATAAACGCTTTCTCTGAAATACGCCTACCACAGATTTTTTTCTTACCCCCTAAAATACACTTTAAGAAACTTTTTTTTTTCTTAAACGGAGAAAAAGTTGCAAAATGATGGTTGTGGTTCTGTATGTGTACCAAAACAAAAATAATGCAAAAAAAAATATTTCACAGAAAATGCCATCATAAAAGTGGAGAAGAAAAGAAATAAATGAATACCAGGAAAACTTTAGGTTCTTTGTAGTAGCATCCTTTCTTTGAGGAATTTAAAGTTAATTTCCTTAACCTGTTTTTTTTTTTAATTTTATGATATTCTCATGGTACAAATCTTTTAGACTTATGTTAGAAAGAGCTTTAAAAAGAAACACTAAAAACTTAAATAAATTCAAATCAACATTATCTTCCGCGAAGTATATTTTAAGGTTTCCAACATAGAAATCAAAGGAAATTGAGGAACCTTAATAAACTAAAAATGCTGAGAGCCTTTAAACCCCTGGGGACTCATCTGCTTCACAGCAATGTGCTTTTTCAACATTTAAATTTTATTGGCTCCTGCTAATGAAAATAATTTGCCACAGCAGAAAGGAATGAAGATGTCAGCTCCATATGACATATTTATCAATATAATGGTAAGGTATGTTCTCGAGACCCTTGGTGGATTGTAGAAAGAAAGAAGTGTACAACTGACTGGGAAGCTGAATTCAATCAACAGAGTATATTAAAGTTAAAGAACACATATCTCAAATATCAAGGAATTCAAAAGGTTGAACCTGCACTCCACAGATAATTTGTGGAGAAAATGGATTTTTAATAAAATTTTACACAAATCATATAAATTGAGGGAATTTTAGAATTCAAATTGTTCGTGGTAAGGAAGCTAAACAAATGAACGAATACAAGTCAATTTAGAGAAAGTGAACCAAGTTCACTATCACAAAATGAAAAAGTATTAGGATTCAGTGTGAACTATAAGCTATAAACTGTTAAAATATAATGTTGCTTTAAAATGAAATAGGGGTGATACAAGTATACCTCACTTCAGAGCACAGGTATATTCTGTTAATTTGGCTGCTGGGCAAAATTCTGTATAGATAAACACAAATTCCTAGTCACTCCAATTATAAAATTGAGATTATACTCCTAAAAATAATTAGGTCAATACTTAACAATATCACGTTTGAGAAAACAGCAAATCACTGAAGCATCTATTTAGAGAAAAAATAGTTTAAATGAATACCATTACTGAAAATAAGTCACCACACACATATAGGTTTACTTTTTCATTTTAACATTAATAGTGTTGGAACATAACAAATCTAAATATTCTCTAAGGACCTCTCTCCAGCAACTCAATATTCTAATGTTAACCTCTTAGCTATAATATCTCTTTATATTTCAACAAAGTTACTCTCTTTTTTTGTTCATTTTGTTTGGAAAATTGCAGACAGGGGATAGATGAAAACACTGTGCAGAGCAAAAGAGTATATACAAAAATACATCAAAGGTAATGACAGGGCAGAAGGAAATAAGCAAGTGGAAGTAAGTACCATTTATTTTAGTAGGTAGGAACACCTACAAGGAAAGGCTATTCTACTTATTAGTATTTATGAAATTCAATAGTAGTGAATTTTCATATAACCAATGCTGGACTTAAAAACAAAGTAATGTTATTTTTAATCAACCCTCCTAACTATTCTTAGTTAAGGTGTTAAAAAACAAAATAGTTATGGGACAAATGAAGAAGCTAAAGTTTGGAACAACTCCATAAGAAAGCACTGAAAATGACCTAAGCCTCATGAAAAAAACAAACAAACCTAAAGAACTTAAATTATTTTTACCTTTAAATTATTTTTACCTTTACCTGTAAAGTGTTACCTTTACAGATAACACTCTGTAAGTGATATGACTGGAGTCCAAGTATATTAAGAGATAAGTAGTTGGACCTAAGCAAATATTCATGTCATCTAAAAAAAAGAAGAGATGTAAACTATGGCATATAAAACTCAAATTAGGCATTAGGTTATTTGTGGATCATAAGCACTGGAATATGTTTAAGGAAAGTTTCAAGCACCTTTCAGAAGGCTTAAGAAGATAAACAACAATCTTTCTGGGTTGGATTTGACCAAGTTTGTTAGAACTCTATGAATTAAGCACTACATAAACAAGGTCACTTTCAAAATCTATGCAAATCTTAAAATACACTAATTAGGGGGCCTAATTTAAGAAATAAACGTTCTTTTATCAAAGGGCAGTATGAATCTGGGCACTGGTTAGAACATTTTAGATCCATTCATTTATCACTAAGATCACTACCATCTGTCACAAAGTTAAAGAGAAAAACAAACAAACAAAAAAAAAAACTGTGCCATGAATTAGTATTCAGTGACTGTAATGCAACTGATATTATTTTGGAATTCAACTGTGATTTGCAATTTTATTTAGCAACACTCATGCCAAGAGAACTTCTTAGTGATATTCTCTTACAAGTCAATGGTCTCTTTTTTTTTTAATTTTTATTGGAGTATAGTTGCTTTACAATATTCTGTTAGTTTCTGCTGTATAGCAAAGTGAATCAGCCATACGTATACATATATCCCCTCTTTTTTGGATTTCCTTCCCATTTAAGTCACCACAGAGTGATGAGTAGAGTTCCCTGTGCTATACAGTAGGTTCTCATTAGTTATCTATTTTATACATAGTATCAACAGTTTATACATGTCAATCCCAATCTCCCAATTCATCCCACCCTGCCATTACCCCCTTGGTTTCTTTTTATTTTAATTAAGATAGACAGAAAATACATAACCACTTCCAACATTCACTTTTCTATCAGTATTATAACTAATAGTTGACACAACATGAGACTGTCCACACAGAAACAGACAAGGGTGATGAGGCAGAGCAGCTATAAATCTTTAAATATAACACAAACAATATCTCTTTTATGTAATGAAGTACCGTAACCCTCACATTTTCTCTTGAAATAAAAATGTCTGGTAAATTTGGCTATGTTCAACATATTATTATATGCTCTAAAAGTCTCAATCAAGCCATGAAGGTATTTTCACATATTTAAATATACTTTTCATAAAGTACAATTTTAATAGTTATGCAAAGAGAGTTGTTTTGTGTTTCTGAGTTTTTGCTTGTACAAAAGGAATATAATTTCTCATTACAGGTTTTCTGTAATTTTAATGTTCACATTTTTTCCTATTTTTTGGTGTGTCACATACAACAATTTCCCCTATTTTAGGATTTTAGAATATCACAAAGATTTATTTTATTTTATTTTTAAAGCAAAACCACTGTACTACCATCAATGAAAAGAAATAAAACTCTAATGACAGTTTACTCAGATATAACTATTCATAAATCTATTCCTATCATAATGTAATTATAGGTCTCTTTTCACTTGAAAACAATATTCAGTTCTAGAATTTCCATCATCTGAATCCTAATGTATAAGTTGAGGAATTTTGAAAGATAGTTTAAAATAGCTCATAACTGTTATTTGTATACATTTCCCTTTGATTGCTCTATTTTAATATTCATCATAGTGTAATAGTAACATTTAATAAACTATGTATTAAAAAAACTTGTACTCACATTTAAATTGAATGTTAAAAATTATTCCCTTAATTTTTTTTTGTATTCTTGTACTTAAAAGTGAAATTTAAGATGATCTTTTAAAATTGAGTGTCTTCTGTCACTTACCAACAGGGATGTATCATCAGGTTTCTAGTCTCCTCTTTAAAAGTCAGTAACTTTATCACAGTTAAACCTTTCTTTCACTTAAGTTTTAGATAACAATGAAATAGTGGGTTTCTTAGAGAAGAACTGAACTGAACAACTACTGAACGTGGGTGTAGTTTAGTAATAAAAATGGAAGGATGGATGGAAGGAAAGAAACAACTTTTAAAAGCTCTAAAGCTGAAATGAAATTTTATGACCCTAATGACCATAGTGTATATAACTTTATACCCACTTTATTAATACATATACAACTAAATCGAAATTGTAAAGTATTGATTAGCAGTATTAAACAAACACTACACTTTAAAATTCCAGGACACTGAGAATATACTTATCCATAACTCACAATGACAGAAAAGATAAACAGGCCTTTTGACAACATAAAACATTTCCTGAGGTACACCACAATGCAAAATTGAAGACGAAAATATCTGAAAGCTCATCTTTGAGTTTTGACCTCTAGCATAGACGTGCTATTAAACACACCCCTCCTGTCTCCACTGAAGCCTAACCAAACTATTTGAGTTAGGAGAGTGTGCAAAGATGTGCCTTCCAGGCAAACTTTTGTTTTCTAAAAGTTAATCTCCCGAAATACTTCCAGTTGGAAATCGTCCACTTGAGCTACTTGACACCAGGGCGTCACTTTCTCCCCTTGGCTTACCAGCTACTACTTAATTATTCTTCTAAGCAGGCTCTGGACAAGTTGGGGAGGTAGCTCTTTCAGCACTTCTGAATCCATGACGACTACAAATGTACACACCTAACACACTCCCACAGGTCTTTCACACGTCGCGAAAGCCTGACCACCTGGGAGCAGACAAGACTCGAGGAACAATCCTCAAGATCAAGAAACTGACTGGATTTCAACATGTGGTGAGAGAAAATGGGCGGGGCGGGGGGGATAGGAGCACTACAGACAGCAGCTGTCCATTAAGTGGTTTAAAACTGTTGGTTACAAAGCTGAATAAACAAATACACAGATGGGTCTAGTTCCTTGGGGACTCCGGAGTCTGAGGAGCCCCCCCCCCCCCCGAGCGGTGTCCAGTTGGGCCTCTCTTGCCTAGTCCGCGTGCAAAGCGCGCACTGGTTCCGCTCTCAAATGCCCGAGACTCGCACGTGTCTTTCCCTCCCGTTACTCCTAATGAGTTTCACCCGCGCGCCAGGTGCCCTGAGAGACTTACCTAAGATATCTCAGGGTCTGAAGATAGGAGGGCAACTTTCCCTCCCTGCTCTAGGCCGACCCGAACGCCCGGGGCAAGCGAGGGTCCACGCAGACGCTAGTCCCTAGGTCCGGGTGCCCGGGCGTCCGGGCGCTTTGCGGCCCGAGGGGCGGGGAGAGGCGCGCGGGAGACGTGCGGACGGCGGGCGCGGCCACCTAGCGGGTCCAGCCCGCGCCGCCGCCGCACGTGCGCCGCCGCGAGCGCTACGGGACGTCGGCACTCGCGCTCCCCCGGGGTCAAAGTCAACCCTGCGCGCCCGCCCTCCGCTCGCCCGGGGCCTCCGCGGATTTACAGGTGAAAGCCAACCGAGAACACTCCCTTTCTCCGAAAGGTGTCTGCGCCCCTCCCTCGTGCCCTCCCTGAAGAACCGGGAAGAGGGATTTCACCCCCAAACCCACCCTCAGAGTGGGGAGACCTTTCCAAAGCTGAATAAAAATAAGAGTAGGACAGACCCCGGGTGAAGCGGCTCCTGCTAACCGTGGACAGGGGAAAGAGCGCGATCGGGGGCAGCAGTCGAGATGCACGATCATCCTGAAGCGTCACTAGGGGCCAGGAGTTTCTTCGCTGGAGAAGCAGGACTGCCCCCTCTCCGCCTCCCATTCCAGAGAAGTACTTGTGAATTGTACGCTGAAGTGTCTAACTTTGAGACCAGAAGCGTGCACTTGCCCCATTGAATAAATAAAGGTCAGCAGTTGGATCAGTAAAGTTGGTCCAACCGCCAGATGTTCTTACTCTCGTTTCTCCTCTCGGGGAGGGGGGGGCGGGAGGAGGGGTAGGAAGGAAGAGGAAGAGACAACAAACAAGAGAAATAAAAGAGTAAACGAACACAACTGGAGTCTCAACACACATATTCCTCCAGCCGCGGTGTCGCCAGACAAGGCAACACTTGGCACATACAAAACTAAAAATCGTCCGTGAGGCAACAGCAACCTCCCCTCTCTCGACTCCCCCTTCCCCACATCACAAAGCAAAATGAAAAAGCACAAGCGGTGATGTTGGGTCCGGAACGCGACCCGGATGCCGAGCCGAAATTTGACACATGTCACACCCGCCCCGCCGCGCCGCGCCGCACCGAGCGCAGCGACTGGGGCGAAACTTTGCCGCCGCCGCCGCCGCCGCCGCCCTGGGAGGAGCGCGGAGCAGAGTAAAGGCGCACGCAGACCGGCCCTGGGTGGAGGTGGCTGGGACGGGCTGGGGGGCGGAGGTGAAGCGCGCCACAGTGAGGGCAAAGAAACTTACCGCGACCGAAGACGCCTGGGCAGCGTCCCGGGAGGTGGCACCCGCGGCGCCGAGGCAGAAGCTCCCAAACAACACACCCACGCGCGATTCCTGGCAGCTGCTGCCGCGAGTGGGGGCGCGCCCGGGGTGGGGGCTGGAGGAAGCCGCAGCTGGCGGACGCGGCCGCCGCATAAATAACCCGGACCGGCGCTCAAGGGCGGGCTGCGCTGGGCTCAAGCCGGGGCGCTGCGGCCGCCGCAGAGCTGCACGCGCCGGCGTGTCTCGCGCTTTCTCGGAGGCTCGCGCTGTCTCGCGCTGCCGCTCCCCCCACCCGGATCTCTGTGTGTGTGTGCGTGTGTGTGTATGTGTGTGTGTATGTGTGTATGTGTGTGAGTGTGCTCTGGCGGGCGCGCGCACCCGGCCGCGCGCGCGTGTTGTTGGCAATGCAAACTGTACACACGCTGCGCGCCGAGCCGCCTCTTCTCGGAGGGGCGGGCGGAGGGAAGGGACGCCTCCGAGGATTCTGAAGTACTGTTGGGCCACTTGTTTATTTTTGTTTTACTTTGCGTTGTTAACGTTGACTGTTGTTGTTGATCCCCAAAGTGGTTTGGAACCAGCTGGTTAGAATGCCTGTCACCCCCATCCACCTATCTCCTCCCCCGGCTCCCCCAACTTCTTTAAGGGAGGGGGAAGCGCGGAGTAGACTGTTGTTCCGATTTGCAGGGGAGCCTCCTGGCTGACGTCAGGTCCACCTGCTCTGTAAACAACTCGCCGGAGAACTTGTTTGTTCTGCGCCGGTTCCTCCCCCACCCCCACCCTTCTCCCCACCTCCTGCTCCGCCTCCTCCCGCTCGGCCCAGACAGCGAGTCGAGGAAGGGGGTTGGGGAGGGAGGAGAGAACAAAACCGTATGCTGTATTGGCAAAGCCGAGTTGTGTCTGCTGCTCCTTGGCAGTCCCCAAAGTACGTCCTCTCAGCAGACGGAGCTGCTGGCAAATGAAACAGGGGATTCCAAGCGAAGTACAGGAAGCCTCGAAGGGATCCGAAGCCCTCGGTGGCAAGGAGTGAAAGTACTCGATAGTCAGAAAGGGAGACCCAAGCGTGCGTTAAAACGCTGATTGGCCTTTCTTTTCACGGTGTGTGCCTCCGCGGCCTGGGGTGGAGAGAGGCCGAGTGTCTTGCTCACTTTTCATTGTTGTCGTGGCTCCTGTCTCACTTGGGCCCGGGAGTTCTCGGGCTTCCTCGTGGTCGCACAGCCCTGGTCACGGGCTTGGGGCCGGGCTGCGGGCCGGCCGGGGCGGAGCTTGGAAGGAAGGGGCCGCCGAGCTAGGACTCTTAGGGTCTGCGGCTTTCGAGACGGGCCCTATCAGTGGCTGAGGGGAGCAAAGTAACCGGAATGAAAGGAAGGAAGAAACTGCCGGAACTGCCGTGCGCACTTCAAAGCCGAGGCGCCGGCGTGGGGAGTGCGCAGGCCTAGCTTCCAGAGCCCGGGTCTCCGCTCCTGTCCGTGGGGTGTGACTCGGCCAGGTCCCACGCGGGACCGAGGGGATGACAAGGGAAAGGCCGAGGGAGGACGAGACGGGCCCGGGTGGGACATGTGACCCGAGGGGAGGGGTGTACCGTAGCCCCTATTCCACCGCCGCTCCTCGCAGGCCGTTCCTCCCCGCAGGCCCCCACCAGCCCCTCCCTCGCCCGCGGGCCGCGCGACCCTCCACTGGCCGCGTCCCCCTCGCGCCGCGGCGGAGCCGGCCGCTCTGCCAGCAAATCCGTCGTGAAGTGTGGTGTTCCGAAAGGTGCTGAAACTTTCCTCCAAATAGCTGCAGACGAGAGGCCGTGGCGAACAGACCCCGGCCCCGGCTTCTTCCCGGCCAACTTTAACATCTCTAGCGGCAGAAGAGGGGAGGGGGTGACTGGGGAGACGGGCGAGCAGGACCAACTTACGCCTCTGAGTCTTTCTTTTCCTCAAAGAGCAGCGCGCCCTTTCTCTAAAGGGCAGAAGCGAACTCACACACACACACTTGGCACCAACTCTTCCCTCCAGAACCCGCAGTTCTCCCGCGGAGGAAGCAGCCCTGGCACCCACATCTATAAACACACCGTCGGGTTTTCTAGTGAAACCAATTAAGTCAATAAGCCACGGGGCTGGTCCTGGGAAGACGGCCCCTGCCAGGAGGACAAGGGAAGAGGTAGAGTTGGGCTTTGAATTGCGGTGCTTTCTGTGAGCTTTCAAAACTCCAGGCAGTCCGTAAGTGCTCTGCCAGTGGATTGTGTCCTCGCTCTTTTTTAAATTGTCTTTTTTCGAAATGCTTCTGAATAGTGGACAAATAAACCGAATTTTTTTAAAGATGGGAGCGAGGAGAGAAGGAGGGAGCAGTCATTTAAATTATAATACAAAACGCCAGATGTAAATGACCACACCTCGCCCTTCTGAAAGGTGGAGATCATTTTATGATAAGTAATTTGCGTTTATACTTCACAAGCAACCCTAAATAAAAAGCGGATTTTCTGAATTAACCTGAAACCATTTTGGAAAAGAGAAGAACAAACGGCGTCGAAATCCTTGGAGATCCGAGGATGTATCTTTCCACTGGGTTTGTGAATAAAGGCAACAGAACAGTCTAAAGGACTACAGCTCCTCACTTTTTTTCCTTCTTCTTCCTCCCCCACATACACCGACCCCACTTACTTCCCTTTCTCTCTAGGGGTCCGACGGAGGAAGTGAGCGGGGAAGGTTTATTATAAATGAGTCTGGGCAACTTGGAAGAGAAGTTCAAGTTCCCAACGAGGAGAAAAGAAAGAGGGTTATGCTCTCGAGGCTTGGAGAGGAGCGGATTTAGTTAGCCTTTCACTTTTCTGTACACAAAGACACGTTTTGGTGAAATTCACAGCCACTGACGTTTCTTTCCTGTGAGTACAAATAGCCAGGCGCCAAGAGGTGCAAACGGATATCTCAGTTGGAGGAGCATATCTTTCTCTACCGGCCGCGTACCCTGGCAGGGATCTTTCTAAGCGGGGCTGAGCCCGCAGCCCCCTCGGGCGCCCTGCCTAGCTTCGCCCCTGTTATCTATCTCCTCTTCGCCTGCTGCCATTCCCGGGCCACCCACTCTTCCCCCAGGGAAGACGCCCCGGGAGTTGAGAAAGAAGATCCTGCCAGGAGCGGCTGCCCTCGGCGGACCCCTCGCCCGCAGCCAATGGGCTGGGCCCGGGTTCGAGAGGTGAAAGTTCAGGCCCGGGGCTTGCGGCTCGCTCCCCCTCTGCCGTCGCCTCCCTCCCAGCCAGCGCCCCGGGCCACACTGCAGACCCAGCCCTGCTACCAGGGGCTGCCATGGTGGCATGTAGTTTGTTGATGGGTGGTCATAAAATATATTTATTTGCAATTCCTTTCCCTCGCCCACCACCCCCGCCCCGACATGGCCCCGAACACTGCAGGCTTTGTTCGCCTCGCTGCTGCTGGAGCCGGCCGGGGTTTAGCGCTCTATGCTAAGAGACTCCAAAAAAAGTTGAAGTATAATAATAGGAAAACCGGGTTTCCGCAGCCTAGGGAAATGCTGAAAGGGCAAACAGCGAACGAATAGTTTTCTTTTGCACAAGTCACTGGTCAGCCCACTGGATCAAGGCAGCCTTGAAACGAAACACTGCATATCAGAGAGAGGAGGGAAGCCAAATTCTGTCCCTGTAGTCGCTACGCAGGGTCGTAGCCACAGTTCAAGTCTCCTTTGCAGCACGTGGGTCTGCAGAAGTCATTTAAAGAGGTTCCAGGGGAAAGTTAAACAGGGCTACTGGGTAATTGAGGAGTTTCACCAAGTGGCCCTCGAAGTTCTCTCACTAAAATTTATTTGATTTCAAGTTTATTGCACGATGGAACCGCAAATCAACAAATTCCGAGCCATTGCTCTATTACGGTCCAAGCAAAAGATAAATTCGTTTGAAATGGTCCCAGCCAGCGCATCTTCAGCGAACTAAACCACCCCAAACGAGACTAAAGCCAGGATGAAGGGAAGCAACTGACGCGAATGACATGTATTAGAAACGTTGGTTAATGCTTCTCCGAGTGAACCGCTTGGATTTTTAGTTATTTGCTATAAGAATATAATTATTCACACATTTAGGTCTGTTTTCTCCAGAACTTTCAGTTAAACAACAATTACATTTTTCTTCTTCAGAGTCGGTTTATTGGTGTAATTGTGACTAATACTTAAAAATGTAACTGCAGAGAGATTGCTAGCAGAGAGGGAAAGGGGAATGGTTTTTTAAATCATTTTTTTCTATTAGAGATATCATCTTCAAAGTTGTATTACTCACTTCAAATAGACTAACAAAAGTCTTCTTTAAATGCAAGGTAAAACATTTTTTTTTTCACGTAGAAGAACAGGCACATATCAGGTTCCTATTTTTCACATCCACTCCAGTTTTCTGAAGATAAGCAACTAAACAGACTTTTAGACATTCTCCTATCCTTACTCTCCTCCCAGACACATTTTTAGGAAAACAGAGAACATTCCAGTTTCACCGAAGTCAAATCAAGGATAATCTATGTTACGACGTTAAATTGAATGTAGAGGTTGCAAAATTGGTGGAGTTACACCACCATCTGTCGTTAAGCTTCGGGACTACAAAATTTGGGACCTATAATAAATCTTAATGAGCTTGCCCAACTTTTTTTTTTTTTAATCGCAGACTACTCTTTCCGTTTGTGTTTTTATAACACATGCCCTAAAATTACCTGGATCCTGAATGAACGAATATGTCTTCATAAGCCCAATGCTTCTACCTGGGTTCTCTAGTCATCTCATCTTCAGAAAAAGAAACAAAAAACAAAACAAAAACTAAAATAACAAAACCAAAAACCCTTCATCTGCCAACCTCCAGATACAGATTTTTCAAATCAGCTGTGGGACTGCACATTTTCACCCCTCCCGCCTTCCTTGCTTCTAATAGACTGTTGATAGGAAAAATGGAGCCCAAACTGCAGGGTCCACCCTTGTCCTGGAGTGAAGAATACGCTCTTAATTCTCTCTTGAACGTAACCTAGTTCTCTGGTAGTATATCTAATCTTGAAACGTGTAAACACAGCATATCTCTGCTAAGAGGGTGACTGTGAGTGTCTTTAAAAACTGATTGAAAGGCAGTTAATATCAGGTTCCAGTTCTGGTTGACCTTGCTGTGGAGACAAAGATCAATTGCTCTGGGCTAGAATCTTACCAAGGAAGCCTTTATCCAAATGAACACAGAAAGGGGAAAATTCCTGGATAAAGAATTCCATTGCTGACTCAAAAGCCTCCATTAAGCAATGAAAACTTTTTCCCACAACACTTCAATGGCACGTGTTTATATATTACATCTATTTTTTTAAGGCTCTTCAAATATCTCAGTATCTATAATATTGCACCCCTTTCCATGTTAGGGATTTGATTATCAAATTTCTATTTTCCAGAAAAGAATTTAAAATAAAATGTAAATGTACTTCACTAGAAATAATAGTATGAAGCTGAATCATACTAAATTGTCTATATTTGACCAAATTTGACCCACACAAATGAAAATTTCATATGCTTAAATTAACAGAACCCAGATTTTTTCTGAGACATATTCTGTCTCTGTAAGAGTAAGCATTAGTTAAATTGCCCAATCCCCAATATTTACTTCCTGCCACATTGATTCAAATATGTTGAATTGCCTGGTGCAGGGGCCCTTTGCTTGTTGATGTTTCTACAATTAAATTAGCCTTAGAGTTTGTATGTCTCTGAGTTACTGTGAAATTTTAGAGCTGAAGAAAACTTCAAGATATTCTAGTATACTCTCTTCATTTTAAAAATCATAAAGCAAAGGTCCAGAGGTGACAGCAGGATCAAACAGCTAGTTAATAAAACTCTGATTACTATTATTTAACTATTTCATGTTTCTAAACATTCAATGACCCTCCTTCCTTACTCCACAAAAGACATTTTTGCCACACACCCCCATCTTTTTTTTTTTTTGCGGTACGCGGGCCTCTCACTGCTGTGGCCTCTCCCGCTGCGGAGCACAGGCTCCGGACGCGCAGGCTCAGCGGCCATGGCTCACGGGCCCAGCCGCTCCGCGGCATGTGGGATCCTCCCGGACCGGGGCACAAACCCGTGTCCCCTGCATCGGCAGGCGGACTCTCAACCACTGCGCCACCAGGGAAGCCCCAACACCCCCATCTTCTTATGTTTCCTTCATATCCATCAAAACTGACATGGCTCAGTGGTACCTTTATTTCGATATCAGTACAGTATTACTGATGGCTAGCTGTCATGTCACGTCCACTGTAATACACAGGAAAAAAAAAAGTCTGATGACTTGTTTCTCTTGAAAGTCAGAGTCTATAAGATTTCTTCAATAATGTAAAGAGGTTCATCACTGTTGATTGCAAGTGTTCATCATAGAAAAAATGATGGCAGGAGGTGCTAACACAAACCACAGTTTATGATGTTTTTCAGGGTTAATAATCTTCAGGAACTCCTAGGGGAGCAAAAACCACTCCTAGGGGGCCTTCACTATATTCTTAAGAAATAAAGCTATGAGACAAAATATAACCTTGATTTTTTTTAAGTTATGAGCAAAAATCACTATATCAAGATCCTGCGTCACTGTAGACTTTTATTTAGTTTAACAACTACATGGCTCCGATAACCATCATAGCTTACCCAAACAATGTACTGAAGTGGTTAATTGTCACAAATCATATAAAAGTTCAGCCATTTGTTCTCTCCTCCTTCCCCTTCTGCTCCTCCTTTGGTTTCTCCTTCTGTATATCCCCCTCCTTTTCCTCCTTCATTTTCTTCCCTCTGCTGTGATCTTTGTTACCACCCTCACAATAACAACTTCCAAAATTCCCCATAGATGTTTCTCTTCTAAGCTCTAGGTTTATTCAATTGCTTAATGATAGCACCATTTGAATTGTGAAAAGCTACCAACTTGCCCTCTTCACTCCTTGCCCAGCTACTCCTTATGCTGTCTGATTAATGGTTAATGACACCTTAATCCACCCAGTTCCCAAAGCCAGAAAATGCCACCTCCTCCATCTTCTTATATCCAAGCAGCGTTAGGTTTTGTTCACTGTTACCTATTTAATCTTCCATTGTCCTCTTCCATCGATTCCCATTTCTTACCTGGTCATTCTTTATAACTTTCTCATCACCTTCCTGCTTTCAGTTGCTCTTTCAGTTCATCCTCCTCACTTCTTTTTAAAACATACCTAATATGTATATGTATAGCTGATTCACTTTGTTATACAGCAGAAACTAACACATCATTGTAAAGCAATTATACTCCAATTAAGATGTTAAAAAAAAACTATAAGAAAAACAACAAAACATACCTAAAACACATGTCACTTAGAATTATGCCAAGCTTCTCTATAGCTAATGGAATTTAATCTTAAATTTTATAGTCTGACAGAGCAAATATGTCTGGCAAGTATGAGATAGCTAATAATCTTTTTTTGGAATGGATGAATGAATGAATGCCCCAGACAAATATATTTTAGATGTTAAGTATATTCTGTCAGATGTTGTCAGATATATTTTTAGCTGTGTATTATTTTCAGCAAATTTTAAGTCTACTTTGCTACCCAATCATTTGGCTAAAATAGTAAAGTAATAACAAAAGATTTTATTTTTATATGAAAGAACTTACCAGACAGATATAAAAGTATATTCAACCTTGTATTCAAATTCCCAACTGTACTGTTTAATGGCTCAACAAATATTTACATACTAAGCACTGTGGTAGCTATTCTGAGATCTAAAGACATATGAGATTAGGGCTCTGCCCAGAGCTTATATTCTAGTAAGAGATATAAGATATATAAAAGTTTATTTCAATAAAACATAAATTTCAATACAGCATAACACAGAGGTATATACAGGATACAATGAAACCAGGGAAAATACTTCTTAAGGCTATTTTTTTGTTTGTGATGAAAACTTAAGAAATAAATATATCTTTTAATCAAAAATTTATAATCAAATAGCAGCTTCAGAAAACATAATTTTTGGATAAAATTGCAAAGCTGTGGTAAAAACATGGTTAAATCAAAGACAATGGAGGGTTTAACAATTGTGAAGAGGTATCAGGCAATCCCTTGAATTATCTCATAGTACTCTTAAATACAGAATGCACTTTTATGGAAAGACTACTTCTAATTTGTCATGATTTCACTCCAGGAAAAGAGTTTTGTAATAGATAGAAAAGAAAGAAAAAGCAAAAGAAAGTAAAAAGAACTGAAAAAAAAGTAAGAGAACATAAATATTTGGAGTTTAGAAGGGATTCACGTGTTTACCTCTCTTATCAGCCTCTAACTCTGAGGTGAGGAAAGCACCTGATCCTGGGCCAATATGGTTCCCTGGGGACAGTCATAGGAAATTGCTGATTGGTGGGGGAAATCTGTTTCCCCCACCAATCACCTTTTTCTGCCTCATCAAGGTGCATGCTGGTTTCCTTATGTCCCTCTTTTTTTAACCCCCCTCTCACCTCATTAAATATAGTATTATGCAATACTTTCACAGTTATATACTACCTCTTCTCTAAGTTCTTCCCTCCACCCACACATTTCTGATTCTTTTTCATTTTAACTCAGGAAAACATTTCTCACTAATTCTGTCTCTACCTTTTTTTCTTTCTCCCTCTCTTCCAAGAAAACACACACATGCACATACATACATACACACACACACACACAATCACGGTAACATGCTTAAAAGCAGAACTAGTGATACAAGAAATAAAGAACAGGGAAATTAACAAGAAAATAGAAAAAAACCCCTAAAAACTAGTACTATTAGCTTCTAAAACCTTGAAAGTCCCCATATAAAGGAGCAGTGAAACAGACACTGTTATACCCCTCTGTGAGTTAAATCAATACAATCCAATTGGAAAGCAATTTGGCAACTTGTGTTGAGGCTTTTTAAACTAGTCCCATAGCTAGACAGCAATCCAAAAGAAATGATCTGAAATACAGATGGAAAAGCTTCATGCAAAAGCTGTTTATCACAGAATTATTTACAATAGTGCATATTTGGAAACAATACAAAAAGTCAACAATATATAATGTAGTCTAACCACTAAAACAATATTATGAGATGTTTTAACAACACATAAAATGTTTTACTTATATCATTTGGTGGAACAATAGTATATAAAAATACAAAAAAAAGGCCAGAAAGAAGCATACCATTTTGATACTGCTAAGCCGGCCCACAATGACCCCTACCATCCTGAGGGTCACACTCTCTGTAGTCCCCTCCCACATTGCTTCAGACTCCATCTATTTGGTATAAGTGATGGTATGTCACAGTTGAGCTTGGGTTATAAAAGACTATGTGACTTCTGTCTAGGGCTCTGGATCTGTCCCTTAGGTCACTTGCTCAGGCAAGCTGCCATGCTGCCAGCAGCTCTGTAGAGAGGCCTATATGGTGAGCAAGTGCTGTCTTCGGCCAACAGCCAGGGATGAAGTGAGCCTGCCAAGAACCATGAGAGTGAACTTGGAAGCAGATTCTTCTTTCCCAATTAGGACTTCTTGAAATGACTGCAACCCTGGCCAACAACTTGATTACAACCTCATGAGTGAAACTGAACAAGAACCACTCAGTTAAACCACTCCTGGATTCCTGACCTTCAAAAACTATGAGCTAAAAAAATGTTTGTCGACATAAAACTGTTAAGTTTTTTTTTTGGGTGGGGGGATTTGTTACACAGTAATAGATGGCTAATATAAACAAGATAAGAAAGGTTATATTTAAATAATAGAATTTCAGGTGATTTTTTTTTCCTTTCTATTTTTCATATTTTCAAATCCTCTGCAATGAAGATTTATTACTTTATAATTGGGAAAAATACTTTATTAAATAACTGTTTTAAAAATTATGTTTGAAAAGACAGTGCCCTAAAGTACTTTTTAGAATTGCTACAAATTTAGTTCCCCTAATCAACATTCTCTAAGAAAACTGGATTTATCTCAAACATAGGACATAAATATAAAATTACATTTCAATTTTCCTTTGTACTTTATTTACTGAAGCGAGATACAGAGTAGTATTTTACATTTTGTTAATACAAATAAACAGCATATCCACATATGATAAGTATCTTTCATGAATTAGCAGGGTATCTGAACACCATTCACAACACTGTTTCTGAGAAAATGCATTCCAAGTTTTATACAACTCACTTACAACGTAATCTATTTTAACTATCTTCCTATACAGTTGGTTCTTCATAAGTAACCTTGGGTTCCACATCCTCAGCTTTAACCAACCGTGGATTGAAAATATTTGAAAAAAAATTCCAGAAAGTTTCAAAAAGCAAAACTTGAACTTGCCTCTCAACTATTTACATAGCATTTACACTGTATTTACAACTATTTACATAGCATTTACATTGTATTAAGTAATACAGAGATGATTTAAAGTATACTAGAGAATTGCGTAGGTTATATGCTAATATTACACCATTTTATATAACTAACTTGAGCACCCTTGGATATTGGTATGTGCAAGCGGTCCTGAAATCAATTCCCCTCAGGGACTGAGGGACATCTGTACATGCCAATCAAAAAATCACACAGGTAAAAGACCTGTTAAGCTTTGATTATAGTGAACAGCATAAATGTTAAAGTACTTTCAGTCTTATTCCAGGTAAATGAATAAAAACAAACTGTGAACTGATACAGACTAGATTCTCACTTCATATTTAATCATAAGAAACAATGATTGTCTCTTGAGGTTTTCCTAATTAGGTTATAGCACAGTTACAGCAGTTGAGTAGAGAAGGTCAATGCAAGCTTTAAATTAGTTTAGCAAAAATTAGCAAGTCAATAAGCATGTTTTTTCAAATTACAATAAACATGCTAAAACAAATGGATTGCCTAATCTGTTAATAATTATGCCTTTTCTCTTCATATTATAAAAACCTCAAATAATTTTATGCTCAGTTGATTTCTCAAAAAGTTTGTCATTAAAAACCATAAAAGTCATTTTTGGATTTTTATAATATTTTTATATAATCAATTTTTGATTATATCTAGATTGTCTTACGGATTTAAATGTTGATAAAATAGGTACATTAATGTTCATAACATTGGAATATGCAGTGTGGGTATATTATTTAGTTATGTTGATAATAACTATGAACATCAAGTACATTGTTGAGTTTACTTCAGGAAACTATTATACAGAATATTATCATTGTGTTCATGATCATAAATACATATAGTTCCTCCCATAAGAATATATCATAAGTATTAGACAGATAATTTTCTGCTAAAGCAAGATTTCATTTCCTTATCCAAAGATTCTCACATTTTCTGACTTATTTTTTGAAGTTAAAAAATCTTTTCATTACTTCTATGATCCTTTGTCCATCATGTTGTTGATTCATCTTCTATAACAATTCTCTTTTCCACCTCTTCACTAAATTCTGTGAATCAGGATCAAAGACAAAGATGTCTGAACTGGTGAAAGAAATGTATGATATTTTAACCAATTGAAGAAAACTCCTTGATACCATCCATGTTTTTTTTCAAATAACTAGGTCATTAAGGATCATAAATCATAAAGAATCTTTGCTAGAAAAAAATCGAGTATCCATTAAGCAAAAAGTCCATGCCCATTAGTCTATGATCCTATATGGAATCAAATTCAGGTAATTTATTTTCAGATAAGAGATATGAAAACTCTATGTTGGGACATAATACTGAGGAAAAGACACAAAAATGAACCACCAAAGGCCAACTTGACCTCTAAAATAGGGTTAGTAAGATGAGCTCTACCTCACAGATTTTAGCAGGGAAATGTGGTGAGCAAATGTAAGACTTTCAAAGAAAAGGAAGTTCATACAGCTGTTTGTGAGAATTAGATAAACTGTGGTCATAAAATATAGACCCTTTTACTTCCTGAATTCAACTCAGTTCATTTCAGCAAATATTTATTGAGTCTACATTATTTGTCTGTCAATATTAACATCTTAGAATCATAATCTTTAGGTTAGATAAGGGCTTAGAGGTCACCTAATCCAAGATTCTTCCCAAGGAAGGAATTTGGATTTGGATTTTTGTAACGAAGTGATATTTCTTGGAGACTTTTTATTAAGAATAGCCAGGAAATAGAGTCCAGAGGTGGCTGGCTTCCCAAGATTTTTCCAAAAATTCTTGCATTTCAATGAGTAAATGTCTTCAGTGCATTTCTCGATTGCATGTTGAACGATTTACCTCTTGACATTTGTAGCCTAAACTGAAGCTGAACATATTTATTTCTTGGAAATAAGTATGCTTCCTGCTTTCCCCAGGCAAACCTAGACTCCCTCCTGTCAGTTTCCTAAAGGTTTACTTCTTCCTAGAGGTTTATCCTGGAGCTAACTCTTCATCCTTCTAAAATAAAGTCTGGAGTCAGACTCCCCTTAGGTGATCTTGCTTTTGCATTGCTTCTTCATTGTTGGCTTTGGATATAGCCTAGGATACATATTTTGGTTGCCTTGCTTAGCAACCATCCTTAACTTTACACTGATTATTTGAGGGCAGCCCTTAATTCCACAATAATCAAGTTCACCAAGGATTCGATATCTCATCTTTGACGAGGAATCATCAAAGATGCTTCTAATGTCAAGAGCTGACTCAGCTGGAAGAGAAGACAAATGCTGAGCACATTTGTTGGAACAGGCCTACTAGTCCAGTTCTTTCCTACAGCAGAACCTCAAGAAGTGCTTCCCTGAAAATATTCTGGGCTGCAGACCTTTGCAGTGGGTGCTTAAGTTTCCTTACCTTGCTCATTCTAAAGCAGTGCTTCTCCTAAGGTACTCACTGGCAAGAGCAAATCATCTTGAGGTGGATATACAGAACAATCAGGTACATTTGCTTCTCCACATATTAGCTGCTAAACATAAGATGAAATCTAAGGGATGATCTGAGTGGAGATTTGGTGGGGCAGCCTCAGTTAAAAGTGTTTTAGGGAATTCCCCGGCAGGCCAGTGGTTAGGAATCCCCCCTCTCACTGTAAGGGGCAGGGTTCAATCCCTGTTGGGGAACTAAAATCCCGCAAGCCACACAGCATGGCCAATAAAAAAGTGTTTTACACAAATCCTGTCTTTACCATTCATAACCATTAAACAGAATAGGTGACACTATTATTTTGCCAACTACAGTCAGCCCTCCCAACCTGCGGATGTGGTGGGCTGACTGTACTATGCTACTTTATGTAAGTGACTTGAGCATCCTTGGATTTTGGTATCTGCTGCGTCCTGGAACCAAACTTCCCTGGGTACAATATTGAGGGATGACTGTGTAGACTTAGATTTCTAATATACAAACTGAGAAAAACATGTAAAAAGAGAGATGACTGAACATATTGAATCTTGAATATTGTTTTTATAATAATGATAGAAACAAAAAGAAAAATCACCACAAAAAATGGTTCACCTCAATTAGAAAGATTTGAGATTAACATATAATAGGCATAAAAAATGCACTGAAGGGCTTCCCTGGTGGCGCAGTGGTTGAGAGTCCGCCTGCCGATGCAGGGGACACGGGTTCGTGCCCCGGTCCGGGAAGACCCCACATGCTGCGGAGCGGCTGGGCCCGTGAGCTATGGCCGCTGAGCCTGCGCGTCTGGAGCCTCTGCTCCGCAACGGGAGAGGCCACAATAGTGAGAGGCCCGCGTACGGCAAAAAAAAAAAAAAAAAAAAAAAAGCACTGAAGTATTAATCAATTGATTTTATGTTGCAAATTTTAAAATCACATAAGGAAAGTATATTACTAATACATTTTTATTTTTCTTCTGTGTATTCTGACATTTTCTACAAACTATATCTTTCTATTTTCAGTTTTTGATTATTGATTCTGGTTTTGGTAGATTTCTGACTTTCATGAAAGGTAATAAATTTATGGGTGTTTATTGATGTTTAAATGATAACACAGCTAACTTTTGTAATACTTATTTAAAGTAACCCGGTTACTTATTAGATTGGCCTTTCTTAGGATAGGTTTAAATTTTTTTTTGATTTCTTTTTTTTTTAATCGAAGTATAGTTGATTTACAATGTTGTGTTAGTTTCAGGGGTACAGCAGAGTGATTCAATTATACATATATATCTATCCATTCTTTTTCAGATTTTTTTCCCTTATAGGTTATTACAAAATATTGAGTATAGTTCCCTGTGCAATACAGTAGGTCCTTGCTGGTTATCTGTTTTATACATAGCAGTGTGTACACGTTAATCCCAAACTCCTAATTTATCCCTCCCCCCCTTTCCCCTTTGGTAACCATAAGTTTGTTTTCTATGTCTTGTTTTTTATATCTCTTTTGTATATAAGTTCATTTGTTATCATTGTTTTAGATTCCATATATAAGTGATATCGTATGATATTTGTCTTTGTCTGGCTTATTTCACTTAGCATGATAATCTCTAGGTCCATCCATGTTGCTGCAAATGGTATTATTTCATTCTTTTTTATGGATAAGTAACATTCCATTGTATATATGTACCATATCTTCTGTATCCATTCATCTGTTGATTGACGTTTAGACTGCTTCCATGTCTTGGCTGTGGTAAATAGTGTTGTAATGAACAATGGGCTGCATGTATCTTTTCGAATTGTGGTTTTCTGCAGATACACCCAGGAATGGGATTGCTGGATCATACAGTAGATTTGATTTTAGATTTTAAGGAACCCCCATACTGTTCTCCCTAGTGGCTGTACCAATTTACATCCCCACCAAGTATGTAGGAAGGTTCCCTTTTCTCCACATCCTCTCCAGCATTTATTATTTGTAGATATTTTGATGATGGCCATTCTGACCGGTGCGAGGTCATACCTCATTGTAGCTTTGGCTTCAATTTCTCTAATAATTAGGGATGTTGAGCATCTTTTCATGTGCTTGTTGGCCATTTGTATATCTTCTTTGGAGAAATGTCTATTTAGGTTTTCTGCCCATTTTTTGATTGGGTTGTCTTTTTTTTTTTTTAAATGTCGGTTCGTTGGTTTATTTATTTTTGGCTATGTTGGGTCTTCGTTTCTGTGCGAGGTCTTTCTCCAGTTGCGGCAAGCGGGGGCCACTCTTCATTGCGGTGCGCGGGCCTCTCACTATCGTGGCCTCTCTTGTTGCAGAGCACAGGCTCCAGACGCGCAGGCTCAGTAGTTGTGGCTCACGGGCCTAGTTGCTCTGTGGCATGTGGGATCTTCCCAGACCAGGGCTCGAACCCTTGTCCCCTGCATCGGCAGGCAGATTCTCAACCACTGCGCCACAAGGGAAGCCCGGGTTGTTTGTCTTTTTGATTTGGGTTGTTGTATTGAGCTATATGAGCTGTCTGTATATTTTGGAGCTTAAGCCCTGGTCAGTCCCATTGTTTGCAAATATTTTCTCCCATTCTGTAGGCTGTCTTTTCATTTTGTTTAGTTTCCTTTCAAAAGCAAAAGCTTTTAAGTTTAATTAGGCCCCATGTGTTTATTTTTGTTTTTATTTTCATTACTCTAGGAGATGGATCCAAAGAGATATTTATTTACTAGGTAGACATTTGAAGAATACCTCGAAAATGGAAGAGAGCTATTTCTTGGACAGAAGCACCCATATAAACCAAAATGATAGCTTATTATACTAAAACTATATGTGTAAATTGGACTTCTTCAAAACTTAAAGAAAACCTTTGTTCTTCAAAAAACCTGTCAGAAAGGCATGAAAAGATAAGCTATAAACTGGGAGGAAGTATTGGCAACCACATATCTGAAAAGAGTTTTGTATCTAGAGCATATAAACTATCCTCAAAAATTAAAAGCAAAAAAAAGAAAGGGAGGGAGGAAGGAAGGAAGGAAGGAAGGGAAAAAGAAATAAATACAAAAAGAAACAAAGGAAGAAAGCAAGCAACAATTCAACTAGAAAACTGACAAAAGACATGAGGAGACAATTTATCAGAGAGGATATACAAATGGCAAATAAGCACATGAAAAGATGTTTAACATCTACATCTGTAGATGGCTATTACACACCTTTTAGGACTGATAAAAAATTTAAAAATAGTGGCAATGTCAAATGCTGGCAAGGATGTGAAGAAACTGGATTTCTCAAACATTGCTGGTGGGAATGTAAAATGGTACAGCCACCCTGGAAAATAGTTTCTTAAAAAAGTAAACATAAACTTATCACACAACCCAGCAATTGCACTAGTGGGCATTTATCCCAGAGAAATGAACATTTAGGTCCACCAAAAACCTGTACAAGAATGTTTATAGCAGCTTTATTTGTAATATCCCCAAACTTGGAACAATCAAAATATCCATCAATAACTGAATGGCTAAACAAACTGTTACATTGATACCATGGGGTGCATGGAATTAAAAGGAAGAACTATTGATGCACACAACTTGGGTAGATCAAGGGCATTTTGCTGAGTGAAAAAGAGTCACATAGTGTATGATTCCATTTATGTAACACTCTCAGAATAACCAAATTATAGAAATGGAAAACAGATTAGTAGTTAACAGGGCTTAGGGACCATGGGGTGAGGGGCGTGGTTATGATTATAGAGGGGTAGCACAAGAGATCACTGTGATGGAACAGTACTGTATCTTGATTGCTGTGGTGGTTACACAAATATATATGTGATAAAATGTCATAGAACTATACACATACACTGTACCAATGTCAGTTTCCTACTTTTAATGTTACACTATAGTTATATAAGATGTAACCATTGGGGGAAACTGGGTGAAGAGAACACAGAACCTCTCTGTGATGTTTAAAAATCTTCCTGTAACTATTTCAAAACAAAACATTTTTAAAAAGTAAATATGTAGAACCGATAAAGCCAGCCAAGAATTAAAGGGGAAGACAATGGATTGTATTAATAACAAAGCCACAGCATGAAACCAGTCTATTTGTTTATGTTCGTGAATAGTATTTAAGAAAAACAAATCCTCATTCTTTTATTAAACACAGTTATGCCTATTTCTTCATGCCTAAATAGGTAATAGGTTAGGTTCGATTTTCCTGTTATAGAACTGCATATGAGCTGACTCATATAATAGTGTTTTGTATCTGTTTTCTTTCACTAGAATAACGATTTTGAGGTTCATCCACGTTACGTGTGTCAATAGTTCATTTCTTTTCATTGCTGAGCGGTATTCTATTGAAGATATATACTACAATTTCTTACTCATGCATTTTTTGATGACTGTGTGGGTTGCTTCCAATAACAGTAACAGCAACAACTATAGTTACAAACCCCCAAACAAAAAGAAAACCCTTGTGTCATTTAGGAATTCTTTTGCCTTTAAGTAATAGCATATTTAATCAACATATGGACATTTATTGTGCCTTAACCAAAAAAAACAAAAAACAAAAAACTCTGAAGATGCATACTTCCAGGGTTGGTCTAGCAGCTTAAACATGTTACAAGTGACTAGATTATTTTAATTTTTTGTTCTATCATCCTTGGTGTGTTGATTCTTCTCCATATGCTTGTGACCTTATGCTTGCAAGTTGACTTAAATTCCTGTTCACAGCAAGAAGGAGAGGAACAGGGCAGTTCCAGCATATTCTCTCCTATGTCTTTCTATAAGAAAGAAAAACTTTGCCAAAGCTCCCCAGCAGACTTCCCCTCATGTCTCACAGCTCTGAACTGTTACCTCACTGGCTCAAGAATAGCTGGGAAAGAGGGCAAAATTCTAATGATCAGCTTCCCTGAAACAATCATATTTCATCACTTGGGATGGAGTCCATTGTCAACCCAGACAAATTAGGGTTCTGTTAGCAGAGAGACAGAGGAATGGCTGATAGATATGGATCTAATAGTGTCTGCCATAGTACCTTCCCTTGATCTCTTTTTACTAATTTATATTTTGTTTCCTCAGGTAAGGGTTCTTCTTAACTTCTATCACCTCAAATATTTTTAAAGAAATGCAATTCTTCCAATGGCACTTGTATAGATATATACTATAAAATTTTTATTTGTTTGTTTTAAAAGAGACTGTAGATGAACAAAAGTCTACATTTAGGGCAAAATATAGTCACCAAAATATTTGTCTCTAATTGTGATATCCTGTTCATATTGAAGAGATGCTCTAGAAATACGATGATACCATTCCAATTTTACCATGTCCATGTCCCAGGAGGAAATGTTCCCAATTTTCTGTTCAACTTTTCCATACTTAGACCAACCATTTGTATATGAACCAAATATTATATTTAATATATACCAGCTGTATAAAAGTAACCTTGAATTTAAGATATGATAAGACTAAAAAGAAAAGCTTTTATCACAACTTCCTATGTACATTTTCATCAACTCATATGGTGCACATCTGGGTCTTTGATAGCTATGTGTTTAAAAAAAAAAAACCTAACAGATTCAAAATTAATTTTAAAATCCTGTGTTTTTCTCTAGTCATTTAAAAATACTAATATTATTAGCATAATCATAAAGCTATCTATGAAAGTAATTTGAAGATAGAGATAAAAGTGCATTCTTAAAATCTAAATGTTTTACATTAAAAAAATAATAATCTCATGGAAAAAGAAAACATAAAGAAGCTAATAATTATTGAACACTTAAGATATTCCAAGCAATAAACCTGGTGCTTTGTACACTGCCTGTGATTTAGTCCTCTCCAAATATCATGAGAAAACTAAGAGGCAGAGGAGTTAAGTAATTTGTCCTAGGTCACATTTAAAAAATAAATCCAGTTCTGTGGATTTATCATCCAAATTTTTAAAATTAATGAAGAACGAACAACCAACCAACCAAACATCCCAATAAGCCAAATGAGTGCAAACCTTGATAATATTAGAGAACTCTTTATTTATGTTGGATAAAATAGAATCTAGGAAACCCAAGAAAACATAAAATTTAAATGTGGTGTATTTCTCCCACTTTATCATTATTGCCATCAGCAGTTTCTAATGATCTAACCTCTAGCAATGCTCACCTTCTCTTCCACCAAAGGCACATGCCAGATGAATTTAGAAAGGTTTAATTGAAGAAGATTTGTTCAATAATCAAGCAATTAGAATGGGCAGGAAAAACACAGAGTACTAGAAAAGCAATGTGAAAAATTCACTAGACTTTGAATCCAGTGAAAATGTAAAACTAACCTAAAACAAAAATGTCATACAATTTGGGCAGAGAAAGCACTTGAAGAATCATCAAAGGATTTAACCCCAGTGAATTTTATGAGGCACTGTCAGGCAAAAAGGAACTATGATAAAAGAATAGACAATAAGAGTGAGAAAAAGGGTGAGGGGGAGTGAAAGTATATGCTGAAAGAAAAAAAAGAATAAAGGGACTGGACTGTGTGTATAATAATGGGAAAATGAGGCTCTTTTCATACAGATGGCGATCAGTGGCCAGAGCTTTGAATACAAAGAAAAGAAGTGTGATGATGTAATTATAAAAGAAAGTTAATGGATAGATGAGAAAAGCCTTACCATGGTCAGAGTAACAGGAGGACAAAGCCACCTTGGAGGAGGCCTTTAGGCCAAGTGCATAGCCAAGGAGCAGGTCTGTGCTGTGCAAACTGAACAGCAAGTAACCTCTGAGGCAGAAGTCAGTGTTTGTGTGAGTGTGTGTGTGTGTGTGTGTGCGTGTGTGCGTGTGTGTGTGTGTGTGTGTGTGTGTGTGAGTGTTTTGGGGTGGCGGATGGGGGTGTCTTAAGGCATAAGAGAAACAGAACACATTTTCCTGGAACCTCAATTTTACTTTCTGGTAATCAAAATATCATTGCTAATTATCCTATGGTAATAGAATGTCAAATTCACAAGAATTTTTAAGATAAATTATTTTTCCCAACTTTACTTAGATATAATTGACATATGACATTGGGTAAGTTTAAAGTATATAATTTTGATTTGATACACTTACATATTGCCAAATGCTTACCATAGTAAGGTTAGTTAACACTTCCATCACTTTAAATAATTACCATTTCTTTTTTGTGGTGAGAACATTTAAGATTCACTCTTCTAGCAACTTTCAAATATACAATACAGTATTATTAACTATAGTCACCATGTTGTACATTAGATCCTCATGACTTACTTGATAACTGGAAGTTTGTACCTTTTGATCCCCTTCACCCATTTCACCCACCCTTCCACTGCCCACTCCCTTCCTATCTGGCAACCACCAATCTGTTCTCTTTATGACTCTGTTTTGTTATGTTTGTTCATTTGTTTTGTTTTTTAGATTCCACATATAAATGAAATGATATGGTATTTGTCTTCCTCTGTCTAACTTATTTCACTTAGCCTAATACCATCTAGGTCCATCTATGTTATCACGGACGGGAAGATTTCATTCTTTCTTTTATGGCTGCATAATATTCTTTAACCATTCATCTATCAATGCCCACTTAGGTTGCCTCCATAGCGTGGCTATTGTGAATAATGCTGCAATGAACATACGGGTGCAAATATCTTTGTGAATTACTGTTTTAGTTTTCTTCAGATAAATACCCAGAAGTGGAGTTGCGGATCGTATGGTAGTTCTATTTTAAATTTTTGAGGGGCCTCCATACTGTTTTCCATAGCAGCTGTACTAATTTACATTCTCACTAATAGTGCACTAAGGTTCCCCTTTCTCCACATCCTTGCCAGAACTTGTTACGTGTTGTCTTTTTGGTGACGGCCATTATGACAGGTGTGAGGTGATATCTCATTGTGGTTTTGATTAGCATTTTCCTGATGATTAGTGAACATATAGCTTTTTGATTGAAAAGAAATATGATCTCACAGATAAGACACTGATTCACATTATGCATTTTAAAACCCAAAGAGGCTGGGACGGAACCACTATCACATTCAAAATTCTTCAACAGCTCTGCACAGATGCAGAATGAAATTAAAAATCCTTTTCTTAGCACAAAAAGCCATTGTGCCTGCTTTTTACCCTTGTCTACTCTTGTCCCTTCTCCTCACTTGCCCCCTGAGACTTTCCTTTTTCAAAATTACAGTCTTGGGGTTTCCAGAATTTGTCATGCCCATAGTGTCTCCTCTGCCTAGACTTGTTAACCTGGGGGAAGTTTTACTTGTTCCTTCCAAGCTCTCACTGCACTTTGCCTATATCCCATTAAGGAAAATATCTCCATGTATTTCTCTGAATAGTTTTCTCTTCATGAGATTCTAAGCTCCTAGAGAGTAGGGACCAATTCTTTTCTTTCACTAGAGGCCTCACAGAAAGTATATCACATATGGACAGAACCTAATAAATATGTATGGAATACACGTACTTTAATAAGTGAATTAGGCCATCTAATACAATATTTGAATATAGGTATGGGATAAAACTTATTAAATAAAACTTTACTGCAAACAAAAGCCACAATTCATTGAAGTAATATGCTGGAAGAAAGGGATATAGAGTTAAAAGAAAATTACATAAGTACTAATCATATGTCACATTTTTTCCCAGAACGCTTTAGGGACATGTTTTAAAAACTTTAAAGGAGCTCTTCCCTTCAAATCAAATCCCACTGAGAAGTGTAAATGAATGAAACTGAACAATACAAATTTTCTCCAATGCATGTGGGTGAGGCAGTTTTAGGGTTCTAGCGAGAAAAGCAAATGAGAGACGCACTGTCAAAGACACAGAAATATAGTAACTTACTTTTACATGGGACTTTTCAGCTTATAAATTGGTCTGACATTGTGTCATTTGAGCCTCACACACAGTGTTAAAGTTGGCAGGGTAGATACTATCCCAATTAACTAAGTCAAGGAAAGCTTAAGTGACTTGCCCAAGTCTTGCCAAGAATTGCTCTCACTGCAGTTATATACTGTAGCTACTCATTAAAACCAGGTCCCTAGGATATACAGCTGATCCTCTCGTGTAGAGTTGCCATTTGAATACACAAATACACACACACGCACACACATATATGTCATGGTAACCCTGGAAAGCTCCCAGTGGCATTCCTCAAGCATAGTAATTGCATATCCCCTGGGCGCCCAGCTCTTTCTTCTTTGCCCTACTGCTATGGAATATGCCCAGACAAGCTGTTTCCCAGTCTTGCTGATTCTAGGGCAACAGAATTTTTAGTTTCTTGTTTTTTTTTTTTAATGTAAGGTCTACACAATCCAGATATCCCTCTATAAATGCCTAGATGGAATCTTTCACTTGGAGTTTTATACATATAAGAAACTGTTTGTTCAAAACCACAGGTCTTACAATGTAACATGGGAATTTCACACATTTAAAAAACATAGAAATTCATAAACAACAAAAAAATTAAGAATTCCAAGGAATTAGGGCCAACTACACAATTGGAGGGTGCCACCTCTAAGACCACCCTCATTTCTGACACCAATTACAAGATCAGGGTGTTCCCAAAACCACTCTCAAGTTTGATAATTCTCTAAAAGTACTCATAGAACTCATTGAAAACTATTACACTCACAGTTACAGTTCATCACAGGAAAAGGATATGAATTAACTGGATTAAAATCAGCCAAAGGAAGGGACACATAGAGCAGAGTCCAGTAAGGTTCCAAACATGAAGCTTGCATTGTCCGCTCCCCATGGAGAAGGATGTGTTACTTGCTCAGCGTTGATGTGTGACAATATGCATGAAGTACTGCCAACCAGGAAAGCTCAGCCAAGTTTGGGAATTCAAAATTTGTCTTAGGACTTCATTCTGTAGGTATTATGGATTGACCGACGTCCCACATGGTTACTCTCATTCTCCCGCTTGACTGACACTGGATGATCCAAAGTCCTCACCCTAAGTGACACTGCTGGCCTGTCTGGCATGTCCAGCCTGTTTCCTAGGACAGTTGAGTGTGGCTGGTCACACCCTAAGTCTAGTGTGACCAGTCCCCACACTCAACAAGGACACTTCTATCGTGTATGACATAGATTACTTCCTAGAAACTGAAGGCTAAATCCAGACCTCTCCTTGGGCAAGACCAAATTCTTTACTACCTAGGCCACAACCAGTCTTTGGTCAAGGCTCTCCTACAGCAAAACAATCAGGTTTGAGCATCTCCACTTAATATAGCATTTATGACAGACAGAGAAATAGTATCATTATAAATATGCCTAACATTTGGAGGAGACAGTGTAGGGGCAGCAATAGATTTTAAGAAAAAACTAATCCATCTTATAAAGCCATCACATTCATTTTCATATTTTTGTCTTTTGATCTACCACTGTTTGTATCTTGTGATAAATTTGTGTAGAACTACTTAGCATATAGATTAGCTGATGGTTAACTAAATGTGGTTCTTTATCAGGCCAGTCATTTTCCAGCCATATTATATCCTGAGGAGGTTCTAACTTAGTTTCCCAATATATTTGATCATCAATATCATATTATAATCCTACCAACAGTGCTAGTGTTAAAACATATCACATTATGGCAGTAGATATAACCTGAAAAGAACAGTAAAAAGATATTGGCATATTACTATATTCTCACTTGTCATTAACAGTTAGTCCAGTCTATAATTATATTATGTGACGAAACATCTCACAGAGTGATGCTACTCAGGTTTGTAGGCTTCTAGTCAACCTTGTAAGTTTCCAAAATAGTTTCCAAAAGCAGGAGTAGCTTCATTCTTTCAGATACGTGGCATAATTAAACTAAGAGACAGTATCATCTCTTGCTATGGGTCTCTTGAGTAGGCAATATAATATTGGATTTTCCTCATTGTAAAACCCACTTATTCCTTCTCTTATCATTAGCTACTATTCCTCTTTCTCTACATTTATACCCACACTTCTTCATCTTTGGAAGGGATGTTAGGTTGAGACACTGTGCTGGTTCAGATTGCAGTAGCAATACTAGTCAAGCCAATGCCTCCTGTTCAGTCCACTTCTGTTCATATAGAGTTGCACAGGTAGAGAACTAGTGTGCTGTCTTGACCACTAGGCAATGTAACTGCATTGACTGTCAACCTAATTTTGCCAGATTGGATGAAGGCACATTTCACCCCATCAGACCCTAGTCCCATTGTCAGGAAAAGTCTTATCCCACCAGAGGAAGGAACTGAAAATGGATCATCATTTTCTGAGAGACCTGACGCTTCCTGTGTAATACCATTAAAGGTCCCCTAAGCAACTGCATCTCTAGTCATGTATTTTACTCACTTTGGATTACTTAAAATTATAGTACAGTGGTTCTCAAAACTTTATCAAAATCATCTGGAGAGAGTCTGATTCAGTGGGTCTGTAGTGCAAACCGGGAATTTTCACGTCTAAGTTCCCAGGAGTCACTAATGCTACTGGTCTGCAAACCACTCTTTGAGAATAACTGTTAAACCCCATGATTTTAGAAATCATCTGTTTATTTCTGTTTCCTTTCAGGAATATAAGCTTTTTAATTACAGGAAAAGTTTTATTCATCAATATGTTCCCATGACCTAGCAGAGCATTTAGTAAAGAATCAATAAATATTTGTTGATTAAATGAATGATAATGCTGTTTCTAGCTTCATGCTACTTATATTGATACTGCTTCTACTGGTGAAATCATTTGCATATTTGAGGACAGCAACATGACTTTATTTTTCATACATGTAGTTTAGTGTTTTAATATATAAATATCAATAATAAAACATTATTTATTATACTTTAATAACATCAGCATGATATATTGCTAATGATCTTTGCAGAAATATTTTGTTACTAAATCACTACGTATATATGTCTGTGTATGTGTGTCCACGTGCTGGGTTTATAAGAATACTAGTTTTCTTTTATTATATGTGAATTGATAGCATAAAATTGTTACATGAAATATGTGGCAGCTGTATACCTTGCAGGCAAAGTTAATGAAAAAGAAAAAATTATAGAATCTAGGCTAATTTGAAAGTGTGATGAAACATGTCCTCACAAATTAAAGTTTGGAGAATGGTAGAAAGTACAAAAATCATTGATAGTCTTTCTGAAGATTGTTCCCCATTCTGTCTTCTGCTCATTAATTGTTAATATTCATTTAGATTCTAGTTGGCCTCTTTAATGCCAGGTTCCCAAATTCAAGTGGAACTAAAGGCAAACTACCTTAATTTTCTCTCTTTTACATTCCTCTTAAAGTTTTTAAACAAGTACTACTAATTTTAAGAAATTAGCAAATCAAGTACTCTGGGGGCCATGATTTAGTCCAATCTCATTAGCTAAGTGAGGCCTAACCTCAGTGTCGCCCATCTTACTTAGGAGATGTAATTAAGAGGCCAAGAACAGTGTGGTTGAAGCAATGCCAGAACTTACAAATGAAATGATGAGAAACTACAGCAACTGGGATCACTTAAAGTTGCAGAAGAGAAGGTAAGTAAATAAAATTAATGCTATAAATGATGCAGCAAAAGCTGATGAGTCTCTTCTTTGAATCAATCCAATGACATGTCAAAACTAGTCACTGGTTGTTATTAGTGGCATATAAATGTAAAACCAATAAAAAGAGGTACTTCATCATCCAGCACAAAACCAAACTATGAAATACTTAACCACTAAAAATTTAGTGTTAAATTCCACAGTTAGATTTTTTTAAATGACTTAAAAATTCATTTTAGTTTGATTTAAAAACTCATAACAGACATAAAACTAAGGTTTAAGGGCATGTGTTAAGTTTTATCAACTGAAAAGAACCACTTATTCAACTGAAGAAGTGCAGCTTTTTGATAATTTTACCTAATGTGGAAACACCAGGCATTACTGATAGATAAAAGCAATGTGAAATGTGAAATATCCTGTTTGTGTCCTGTTTGAGGAGATATTTACAAAATGAGTCAAAACAAAAATCCCTGTTATTGCAAGAGATTTTTTTCAACCTTGCTGAGCCTAAAATATTAGTCTTGATTTCATTTTGGAAAATGAAAACTACACCAAATGTATTCAGTTGCAATCTAGTCCTAGTCAAAGCTGTGAACTAGGTGAAGTTTTCCTTTGAGGCTAGCTCACTTCCCTTTGGTGTCTAATGCAGTACTCTCATTCTATTTCAGGGTTGCCCATTTATGGAACAGGCTTCCAAATCCTGCAGGGTCCAGATCTCTAATAGGTGATGACTTGCTAATCCTATGAAGTAAACTGTGCTAATAATTGGGTAGGGTGCCATAGACTAAGACTTCCTAATTCAGTTAGTGAAAATTGCAGTCTCTTAGGATTATAGGAGACCTTAGAGGTTACACTCCACACAGTGCAAGAATCCCACCTAAGGGACCTCTTCAGTAACAGTTCCTATTATAGGAAGTACACTACTTCACCAGGTAAGGCAGTTTTAGATGTTAAAAAGTTACGTTTTATATTAAGCTAAAATCAAAAGGTATCAGGATGTAGAGAAAAGAACATTTGCTATGGAGAAGGCCCAAGGCCAAGTTCCAGCTTCACCATTCACTATCTGTATGAATCCGAGCATGTTTTTGTTTTTGACTTCACTGACATAAGTGTCCTGATAAAGAGGTATAAAAGAAAAATCTCAAAGAATCATGATAATATTAATTACTAATTATTTGTAAGGCATCATCTAGTGCTGCGTACAAAGTGATGATCCAATAAATCATACACTAATTTTATCTTTTCTCCTATTATCCCTAGTCTAGGTCTTCCTATATGAAACAAAATTGTTCTGTTCCTTTTATTTCATGACAACTTTCAAAATGTCTAAACCTAAGTGTCGTATTTCTTCTTTTACTCTTTTCTTTTTCAGTCTAAATATCACCATTTCCTTCAGCCATTCCTTGTATGGCCATGTTCTTCCAATCCCTCACTATTCTATTTCCTTCATGTAAGTGCATATTGTACTTTATAAATATCTTTATGGAATGATGGTGCCTGTAATCGGGGACGGTTCTCTAGAGATGGGTCATATAAAATAATTTTTGAGATGTTTATTCTCCATTCCCTACACCAACTTATCTTTATCAGTCCCTTTGCCCTGCTTCACAGCACCTTATCCTTATTGGGAATATTTTCTTTATTAATGAGCTGACTAATTAATTCAATAAGTATATGTTTGTTTATTATTTCTCCCTCTTACCTGAACATGTCACATGATGGCAGGAATCTAGTCTTTTTGTTCACCCTTTTATAACTGGTACTTAGTATAGTCTCTGGCACATCAAAGATGCTAATGAATATTTGAGAAATAATAAATTCAAAAGCAGTTTGAGAAATTATTCTA
This sequence comes from Grampus griseus, assembly GCF_964374135.1. Lineage (NCBI taxonomy): Eukaryota > Metazoa > Chordata > Mammalia > Artiodactyla > Delphinidae > Grampus > Grampus griseus. Next base: position 35,245,120 of record NC_139003.1, read on the forward strand.
GGTAGAGATGATGGTAACTGTATACATGGAATTGACAACTCACAAATCTTGCATAAAAAAGTAATTGCTTAGAATTTAAAAAAATTTTATGGCAAAAATGTATATATGATAGGAAAAAGAGAACAATAGAGGGAAATGATTCTGTCCTTGATTCCACTGATCAGGCCTTCCTTTTGGCTGCTCCCCAGGCATGGAGACTACCCTCCACCTAGAGACAGAGGAATTCCCTCTGCAAACAGAGCAGTATACTTGCCTACAACTGAGGGAATCCTCCTCCAAACGCCAACTTTGGTTGGCAGATAAAAAGGAAATTCTTGTGCCCTGGCATGCCTTAGGTAAGCAGAGTTGTGGCCATGTCCTTTGTGAAATGAAGATTGCAGTAAAAAGTACTGTAGAAAGGTACTTTGTAGTTTAACGAGGTAATTGTTCAGGTACTATTTAAGGGGCTAATTTAATATATAATAGTCTATGAGTACTTAAACTATCAGAGAAAATCATTTTTTGGTATCTCATTTTAAAATGAGCGTCAAGCTTAAAATATTACATCGACTCAGTGAAAACGTCTAATTCAAATGTATTCAGTTGCATCTGGTATTAGTCTATTCTTTTGTTACATATAGAAATAGGAGCTTCTTTCAAATATTATTTAGTAATATATTAAAACAATCTGTATCATCAAAAAAAACCCAAAGGGGTGGTTCTAAACTATTTATAGAAAAATATATTGATATTTTTGGAAGGAAACATTTGACAATGCCTTGTTTTCCATTTATATTTTGCAAATAAAGTAGGCTTGGTGATTCATTGGGTTAATAACGAAAGCAAATAAAAGGTTAACTTTTAATTTTAACAAATTATGTCAAAATTTTATATGCTTAAGGAATAGTTAGTTCAGGTGTAGCCAAGTCAAATTGTCTAAGAACTTTGGAGGAAATAAAGCTGAGAAACTCAGGCCACCTTAGGGCAATTGGGAGAAGGCTGACCCCATCTAGGTGATATAGCCGCTGCTTGGTGTCAATGCATTGTGCCACTAAGAAACAGAGGCTTAGCGTTGCCAGATCTTACGATTTTTTAAAGAAAAGCTGTAAATCTGTATTTTTACCTAAACTCCTTAATACTTAAACATTGGTAAAATATATGAAATGTAAAAGAAATCACTATATTACCTGAATATGTTATGTCTGGGTCATATCTAGTAATGTATGAAGCTAGAGAATGATAAAGTTTCTATTTTACCAATAAAGAGAAATTTTCTCTCCAGTATTCAGAAATAGGGAAAATAAAACAATCAAATATAATTTCCCACCAGATCAGCAAAAGAAAAAAAAACACCACAAACCTGAAATTGATAAACTAATTTTAGTGTTTGTAAGCACACAGAAAACTATGCATTTTCATTACAGTGTTGTTGAGAGTATAAAAGGTAAAAATCTTTTTGAAGACCAGTTGAGTGGTAGCTTTCAAAAATATTTAAATTATGTATATGTGTATATATGCGTATGTGTATATACATACATATATTTTATATATACTCTTGGACTAAGCAAGTCCATTTCTAGGAATCTATTTTAAAGACAGACTCACGTATGTGTACAGTAGTAATATGTACAAGGATGTCACTTTCAGAATTGTTTATAATAGCAAAAGTGAAGATATCCTATATATTTGTTGAGCAGGTGAGGGATTCAATAAATGTGGTGTATCTAAATTATGAAATATTGGACAACAGTTAAAAAAAGGCGGAAGGCCCATATCTACTTATAAGGAAAGCATAAGATATATAATTATTAAAACAATTGGAAGAATGGGTATAGAATAATTATGATTATATGAAAATAATATTTCTGTGTGTATATATACATGTGTGTTAGATATTTAAAAGAGTACTGGAAGAACTGGCATAGTATAATTATGTTTTCATAAGATATTTGTATGTGTATTTGTGTTAGTTCTTAGCAAAAGGACTGAAAGGCCATAAAGCAGAATTTTAACATATGTTGCCTTTCAGACAAGACATTGGAATGGAGAGGTGAGAGGGAACTTTGATCTTTTATAACTATTGCTTAAATCTTTTCCAATAAGGATATATTCATGAATTGTTACCTAAATAAAAAGAATAGTAAAGACAAAACAAAATTAAGCCAGTAAAATGGGATTATCATAGTGATGAAAGATAATAATGTGAAAAATAAATCATTGCTTATTGGTTAAAACTATTAATTAAGAGGATATGGAAGCTATGCTATCACATACAGAGCTCTATACTGAAATGATTTAAAACACAGGTTCTTTCATGTGACTGGGTTCAAATCTAAGCCAGTCAGCTGAGTGACATTGCCCAAGATTTGTGTATATAACAAATTCCTACTTATAGCACCTTACCAATAATAATTGGTAATGGATATAAAATACTTAGCATAGTTCCTACTACATTGAGTAAATTCTCCAAAAATAATGGCCATTATTATTCATTGGAGAGTAATGTTATGAAACTAAATCCAGAGGATTTACTTAAAAATCTCTGGATACATTTTTCAGAGGTACTGGTCAGCTATTGAGATCTTGTTAGCTGTAATGCCTCCACCCTTTATTGAATCAAATAATTGGGTTTTTTTCTTAGTTTCTTTTGAAATTAACTAAGTTTCAGGTGTACAACATTATAATTCAATATCTGTATACACTACTAAGTGATCACCACCACAAGTCTAGCTGACCTCCATGTCCGCGCAGTTGGCCCCCTTCATCCATTTCACCCACATACCAACCCCTTTCCCTTCTGGTAACCACTAATCAGATCTTTGTACCTACAAGTCTGTTTTTCTTTTATTTGTTCATTTGTTTTTCTTTGGTGGATTCTGCACGAGTGAAATGATATGGTATTTGCCTTTCTCATTCTGACTTATTTTACTTAGCATAATACCTTCAAAGTCCATCCATGTTGTCTCAAATGGCAACATTTTTTTTGGCTGAGTAGTATTTCATTGTACATATGTACCACATCTTCTTTGCCCATTCATTTGAAAACATTGTAATGGTATATTTTTAATCAGAAATCCATGCTATTTTTGTAGTGGGTCAATAGCAGTACACAGGTATCTGGCTATGGGAAAGTTATGTATTCAAGATGATGTATTTGTGAAATTCTCCTTCCCTCTTTTAGCTGCTGTTTTGGTATTAGATAGTTCTATACATTATACGCAAAATATGGTAGCAAAATATAGTCTACCTCTGAGACCGTTGACTTTGCAACAGAACAAATTTCATCAGCTACTTCCATGCATCCTTATAAACATGCAAGGTCATAATGCCACCTCCAATAAGGCAGCTCTAGAGAGAAGTCGTTGTTTGGCCACTGAAACCAATAGTGAATATTAGTCAGTTTTTCTGTCAGTGTCAGGGTCAGCCTTATGTGGAAAATGGATGACACCCAAACTGAAACTTAACTGGATAGCCTAATAAACATTAGGCAGAAGTGTTCAAGGGTGTATTTTGTCAATACAACATTTCCATCATTCCTGGAGAAGCATATGCCGAAAGATCATTCTGGCTGAAGATAATCAGAAAACCAAATATAAAACTATTTTTGATTCAGAAAAGAGAAAACCACAAGTAATGACAGATACTGAAAGGAGAGATAATAAAAGCGACCAAAACGGGAGGGACCTCAGAGTAGATCTGGCACTCTTTTGTTGTACAGTAACTTAAAAGCCTTTTAATAAACGAAATTTATTAAAATAAACATTGCTTTTATTTATACAAAAATATATTTTCCATTTTAAAGTGATAATCTTTCCAAAAGTCACCTCACTGACAGTTTAAAAATTCTGTTTACTATTCCTACTTCTGATGAGAACAGAGTTTTATCATTAAAATCAAGAAATGTGTAGGTATTAACATTTCATTTCTCCCACTGCAGTTTCCCCAGCCATTTTTTTTAACCTACTTTTTTACTGACAAATGTAGAACCTTTAAATTAACTAATTTTTGGAAGTAGGCAATCACAAGTCCCATATATGCTAGACTCTGGTCAGGTAAATATAATCTTTAATTTACCCACTTTTCTTTTGCAGGTCATGGAAGAATTTGACATGCATGCCTCTGGAAAAGGCACAGATTTGAAATAGAATACCTGCTAAGCCCTTGTTTTCTTCTCATCAGTAGTTTCTGATTGAGAAAATTAGACATGCACACAATATATGTGTGTTACATGTTAAGCATACTCAAGCTAATTTATTTGTTATTCATATTGAATTTAGTTCCCAGATCTCTCAGTTGCTTAAAACCCAGGCAAGTTTGTAATCTTGAGACACTTACATCTGTCTTTATTTCATATTCTACCAAAGCAACAACTTATTTGGAGAGATACTGTATAATTCCAATGTAAAACTAGTAATTCAATATTACTGTTTTATATTTGCTACAATTATCCACTTTAAAACAGTATAGCTTTTTATAATTGGCTACAGTGTCTTGCAGTTTATAACATAGTATCTTAATCATACTCAACACTCAAGAAATGTCTGCTAAATGTAACCATAATGAACTGTGGTACATTTAAGCTAGTTTTGCTATTCTGTTAATTTCATTTTTTTTTTTTAGTAATTTTTGTTATAGATATCTATTACTGAAAGATTATTTCTGCTAGTTGTGAAAACTGAAAGAACCCTGTGTTTTGGTAGTCTCTATCTTTTTCTCCACAAATAAACACTATTTATAGACTCTAAATTAAGGACCCACATTCTCAAGGAAATTCTGTATTGTGCAAAATGAGTTCTTTTAAAGCCAGAAAATGACATTGAGTGTAGAATCCAGGACCTCTAACTTTGAGTTCATCATCGCATCTTAGGAACTACCTGGTAAAATGCCTTAACTGCCAGGATAGGAAATGAGGATGTCATATAACTTACTTATAAGTCCTAGGCCATGGAGAGCTTTATAAATTAAAATGAACACCCAGAATGACTGTTGGAAGCCAGAGCTATGCACAGAGCATCCGTATAATGTGCTCTGTGTGGTTGGCATTGCTAAACAGACAAGCTGTCACATTCTGTACTAGCTGAATATTCCAGGGCTCTTCCTCTGTCAACCAAGGTAGAGGACATGGCAGTAGTCAAACCTCGAGGTGACAAAAACCTAAAGTAGTGTGGTGAGCCCTGTATTACAGAGAGAAATTTACAAGTGTAGATGGGAAGAAGCATCTCTTGCCACAACACCTATATCATAATCCAAACTCTTCCTTGGACTGAGAACATCACTATTAAAATAAAGGCATGTTGTGTAATGACAGGAAAAGAGATCTCAGTAAAGGAGATCTTAAAAAACAAAAATAAAACCTATAAAAAGGATCATCTTACATGCTTTTAAGCAGATATAAAAAAATATATTTATAATACTGCAATAATTTAATGGGAGAAAAGAGTAACATATTTTGAAATTCAGCAAAGAATTTTACCATGAATTTATTAACAGACTACACGAATATACTTCAACTTATTTTTTAAATTATGTTCTATTTACTTAGGAAAAAAACTGTGCTGTATTTATTATTCTATAAAATCCCAAATTATTTGTATTTAAAAATTTTAAAATATTGTCTTCATAAGCAAAGAAAGAATGATAATCCGTTAATGGCCTGTGTATAGTTTTAGGATACAATCTATGAATTATGGCTATTTGATGCCACCTAGTGGTAGACGGCTTTTAAAATCAGTTTAAGTTTAAATTTAGAAAATTTGTAATGAAAAATAATTCACAGATGGCTAGACTGTCTCCTTAAAGAGATAAAAGTTAAGACAAAGTATATTTGGCATTCATAGACATTAACTGAGATTGTCTCTTACCCTCAACACTGGAGAAACATTTGATTTGACTGATTCAGAATGTTTTCTGACTAAAAAGAGATTTGGGGTTGACAGGTTTTTACGCTATTTTTATTGTTTTATTCTTTGTTGCTCGGTTGACTGGTTGGTTTCTAAGGTCAAGGATAGATCTAGGATTGATATTTACTTAGAGATGGTGTATCATCTCAAATTTAATTATTATTAATTAAACATTATCAATATAGGAAATGACATAATCATACCATTCTGTGGACAAAGTGAAAATAACATATGCCTGTAGCATACAGAACGTATAAAAGTGCCAGATTCTTTTTCACAATTCGGGAATAATAGGCATTCCCATTATTTTAGTGGTCACATAGACATACCTCCTGCCCAAGTACCCTCCTCTCTAGAGAAGCTGATCTACTCACAGCATCCAGAAGGAGAGGATGCACAAGTGCCCATCCCTGGGGCACAGTTGATTGGCCTGAGTGGATACTGGGAAAAAACTGAAATAACTGAATTCTTTCTTCCGACCTTTGGGATGGGGACACTGAGAGGCTACATCAAATGAATGAAAGTACGCGTTTAATGTGAAAATTCCTCATAAACCAAGGATGAGACTACTACAATGGAATGTCAAAGCCATTTTCAAGTTACAGAATCCACAAAGAAACAGAATAGGCCAGTCTTCAGAGAAATTAGAGTAGTCAAGCCATATGGAGGGGAAAACAAAGATGAGGAAAGACTATAATTTATGAGGGAAAGGAGCAGTCTCATTCTTGACTTTCAGTTCTTGTGCTCAAGCTTTTAGCTTGTGTCTTGTCCTTGTTGCCCCTGACGACACCTTCACATAACTTGCTTCTTACTTGATCTAGGAATTTTCGATCCTTTCAACCAAATGATCCCACATTACAGAGTGGGATATTTCAATTCTGAAATACTTCAAATTTGGTGAAATATATTTCACCAGATGGGAATGATGCCTTTCCCAAAATGTCTGTGAATATTGGCTGTCACCAGGAAATTACAGAATATTTGACTGAAATTTTAATTTTATACTGAATTTCCAGATCTTTAATTGTGGCTTTGATAATATGTTAAGACATGTGTTTTTTTCTCCTGTATTTCCCTTTCCTTTCCTCCTGTTTAGCAAATACCTAACTTGTTGTCTCATAGGAGAGGTATTTGGGTGTATGGTGTGTGTGTAAACATTGATGTTCCTGGCTTAGGTTTCCAGAAGCTCTAGGCTGGGGCTGTGTTTGTTAAGGGGGTTTGGATTTAGGATTGTTATATGGCATAAGCCCATGTCTTGGAGAAGCAGAAGTGAGAAAGAATTTCTCTAGTCTCTAAATACAAAAGATATACAGTCTTGATGAATCTAATTTCCTAACTATTTTGATTTTTCAGAGAGAACTACTAATAAAAATCTAAGAAGATGTGTCCTGCTGTGACAATTTCTTTATTGCCTGGGGCTGTTTTACTGAGGGGTGGAGGTGAGTGGGTTGGGTAGGGATTTCCTGCTTACATTTGCTGGGGATGGAGCAGAACCTAACGACTGCTAGTGGGAAGTGGAAAAGAAAGAGGTTTGTAGGACTAGAAAACAGAGGGGCAGTTAAGCCCTATTTCTTGAAAACATTGCTGAGGGAGGGGATGGGGTAAGGTGACAAGACCCCAGGACGGAAATGGCTGTATATTTGGTCTAGGCAGAAGGAACCATAAACAGCCACAAAAAATCCTTCCTGTCTCCATAATACCTCAAAAGAAGCAGCAAAGAGCTCTGGGATGTGCAGGGCCATGTGGCAGAGAGACCTGTAGTGATGACCAAGACCAGTTGGTCCCTTTTACCCCATCCTTGACCCTGTGTAAGATCCTAGAAGTGGATCCAGATCCTAGAAGTGGATTCTGGAATCCTAGGAGGATTCCAGAGAGGGCTGAGGTTAAGTCTTCAAGATCCAAGCAGAACAGGGGCTAGAAGCTAAAATGAAGTTGTTCCATAAACAATAGTCCTTGTACTCCTCGTGCATGAGTTGAGATTCCACTACGTAACGCTAGAATATGAAGTGTTCCGCTGCTCTTTCATATCAACCAGTATTTACATTAGTTTTACAAACATGTTAAGAAAGGTTTTATTTTCTACTTTAGTGGTATCTCCAAAAATTGTCTGCTTCAGTATCACTCAAGTGCTTATGAAAACAAATACAGACTCCCAGGCTGCACCCCAGATGCCCTCACCCTCTGCCCCGCCAGGGTCAGGGCTTAGGGGAAACTTTTTGAAAAAGGGCCCCAGGTCCTTCTGATTTGTAACCAACTTGGGAACCAACACTCTAGCTGATTAAATTGTTAAAAATCACTCCATGGTTAAATCAGTCTTTATTACTCAAACCTCTTTTGGTTAACTACAATTAATTTGGAGGACTTTTATACTGGAGAAAAATTTGTTATCTTCACTAAATTTATTTTAAAATCACTGTGTAAATGATGTATGCATAATTTAAATGTTAAAGATAAATGTTATATGGTTATATGGACTTTTCTGACATAAATCACTTTTTGGACAAGAGAAACGCTATTTGAAATACCTAAATAGAGCAGATGTGGATTTCTCGTTAGTTGTGAGCTCCTCCTTTTAACCTAAAATTGACCATGTCCCAACCTTGAGATCTGAAGGGCAGGAACGATGGAGTGTTACCAGTGGCCCCAGCCCTTCCCACTACTTACCTTTCAGTGCTACGGGTACGAATTGAACCACAAAAATCATTTTAGGGGTACCATTGGATCAAGCGTATCTTTGGCACTAAAATGTCACCATACCTATCTGAATTTTTCACCATAAATTGCTAATTTAAGATAAATTTTTTTCTCAGAAGAGTACAAGTTAGGAAGAGAAAAAAGGTGGAGAGAACAGATAACCTAACACCCCCAAGCCCTCACAATTAGCACAGTGATAGAGATTCATTTTTGAACAGAACTATTCAAGTCATGGGGTATAAAATAAAAACTAGAATATAAGAATATTTCTCAGACCGAAGTAAAGGGGTAAGTGGGTCCTACTATAAGCCACTGCCCTGGCAGAGTGGGAGGGTAGTACTGTCAGCGTTTGCACAGCCCAGGCACAACACTAGGCTAACAGGATAGGACAGAGATGACAAACAGGGCAGAACTAAGTCTTTCAAAGCTTTGCTTCCAACCACAGGGCCTGAGTCTTCTCATGCTTGTATTTAGAATATATACAAGGTGCCCAGTGTAAATCTACTGAATTAAATTGGATGTAGGAACTCCCAGGAGAGCTTACCTCCCTGTGCCTGAGGTAAACAGAAAGTACCAGAAGTTCTGGGACTCTGCCCCTGGCTTCCAATACTCATCCAACAGCCTTTGCTTGCTTTTATGTGGCAGTGTAGTTCACGTTCACATCCTTTCACTGAGAATCTAGTCATCATCTAAGCACTTGAGATACAAAAATGAAAAATCCAGTTAAAGCAAGCACAACTAAAAAAAGTCCAATATAACTTCATACATACCATGCCAGAGGGATACACAAAGTACTTTGGGTGCATAATGAAAAGACACTAAGCCAATCTGAGATTTTGGGGAAATTCCCCAGAGAAGATGTCAAAAAGAGTTAATTTTGGTTGATTTGGTGAAGAATGGGAGAAGGGCATTCTAGGAGACGGACCTCTATGACTCTGTGGGTAGAAATACAACACTGTATGGTGTATATAAGGAACACTCAATCTAACACAGATGACAAGCATTGAGGGCTCAAGGCACTGGTGATAAGGGTAGAGAAGATGCATTTGAGAAAAATTTAGAAGGTAGAATTGAAAGGCTTTAGCCTATTACTGGATATTGGGGGGAGGGGAACTCAAGATGTCTCATGATTCTGCCTTTACTGATCGGGTAGAAGGTGGTCTCACAGAGACAGGAAATATGTTACGACAAAAGGGAGATTTAAGGCAAAGATAATAAGGCATATTAGATGAATTGCACTTGAGGTTCCTGTAGGACATTTATTTGACTACAAAAAAACAAGCAACTGAATATGTAGGTCTGAAGTTCCAAAGAGATGTCAGGGCTTCAGACACACATTTGGAGAATTTAAACATATAGATTTTAAAGGTATTTAAAAACATGAGAAAGAATGAGTTCATTCAAAGAGGTTTAGAAAGAGAAGAACAGGGCAAAGTGGAAACATCTCTGTTTATGGGAGAGTGGCTGCAGGGTGAGAGGTCACAGACTGCCTGCAAGTTAACTCTTGATTCATTTGGTCACTGTTGCCTTGGTTGACTCCATCTTGGTCTGTACTTGGTAATTGTCTGCCTGCTTCTCCTGAACTCACTGGCCTCCCAGACGCTGGGTATAACGCAGGCATCCTCTTGTTGCTCCTGTTCATTAGGGATGTCCTGACATCTCTAACGAACAAAGAAGCTGACAGAATCTCAGCTTCTTTGGCTCCATACTACTTGTAAAGTCTTTATTTATCAAACCACTGGCTTCAATCTGTTGACTTCCTATACTTGTACCATCTTCCAGGTGCCTAGGCCTCCCTGACAAACACAGGGAAATACACACGGTAGAATGCAGTGGTCTGTAAATTTTTTTTTTTTTAATCAGTGGGATCAATGTTTCAAATGAGCTCTAATAGATGAGAGATAAATCAGTGTTGTTCTAATTAAAGCTGAGTGTATGTCCCAGAACAAGGCTCACTCAGATCCCATTTTATTTCTATAGTAGCCCCTTAGGCATCTCCTTAGGACCCTAGGGTTTTATAGGACACAGAAAATCACTGTTATAGGTAAACAGTATGCATTTTATGAAACAATTTTATGAACAAGCTGCTTAGGCTTTCTCAGTCTTATGTTCCTCAGCTATAAAATATAATTACTTCATGGGCTTGTTAGCATCAGATGAGATAATGTGTCAGTGCAAAGCTCAAAGGGCATGGGAGCCTCAATAAATGTTAATTTTCTTGCTTTCAGCATATCTTGGCCCTAGTGGACAATTTATGGAATCAAAATAAAATGATAGAGTCTCACAGTGGGAAGGGGTTGAAAGCTATCTAGTCCAGCCACCCTGGGGAGTTCCTTTCAAAATGTCCACATCAGATGGTCATTTAGTAACTGCCTGAAGATTGCTCAGAGACTGCAAATTTATTTTTTTTTAGTGATGGATTCTTCTTCACTGATGTACACCTGAGTCAAATATGTGACCCATTCTTTTAAATGTTGTTCTTTAGAACTGCACATATAATGGTAGTCATTCAAGTTTTAAAGCCAGATTATCAAGTATTATGTAAATTGTGATGCTGTTTTGGTTAAAAGATATATAAACATACTCATATATGTATATATGTATGTGTACAGACATCTGCTAGATTTATATAAAATTTTAATAGCTGTTAACTGTGCATTGGTATTATAGAAACATTTCTTCCTAATAAAAACTCTATACTACATCATTTTTCTCTTTCATTAGCACACATTTTCAAATATAATATAGTCTTTTATCTATTTATTTATTTGGTCTTTTTTTTGGTTTTCTTTTTTTTGGTTGCATTGGGTCTTCATTGCTGCGCGCAGGCTTTCTCTAGTTGTGGTGAGGGGGGCTACTCTTCATTGCGGTGCATGGGCTTCTCATTGCGGTGGCTTCTCTTGTTGCGGAGCACGGGCTCTAGGCACACAGGCTTCAGTAGTTGTGGCATGTGAGCTCAGTAGTTGTGGCTCGCGGGCTCTGGAGCGCAGGCTTAGTAGTTGTGGTGCACGAGCTTAGTTGCTCCATGGCATTATTTATTTGGTCTTGATCTTCATAACAATTTTTAATGAAAGACAGGGGAGATGTTATTTTTGTTCTGTACACACACACATACCTGGAACCCAGAAGAATGAAATGATTTTATGAGAGTGATTTTCTGAGGTTTGTTGAGAATGGTGGAACAAAATTTAAGCTCAGATTTTCTAACTATTATTCTTCCCACCACACCTTTTGTTTTGGTTTGGTCTTTTTTTAATCTAAATGTCTCAGTTTCCTCAGCTCTGTCACTTCTGACATAACTCTCAGACTTCCTATAATTCAGGTCATTCTTCCCTGAATGCGTTCCCGCCGGTTAATTTTCTAATTAAGATGTGTATTTGGAAGTGTTTGTAATATTCAAGAGTAATCTGAAAAAACACATAATAGACTGGATTACCTTCCTTGCTTAGCACATCACACATGGATTAAATTAAGATACAATACTTTTATTAAATATGCATGCCTTTCAGCAAATTTTAACATAACATTTTATATTTCCATTATGAATGTCATATATATTCACTGTACGATGTTTGCTAAGTACAGAAAAAGCAAGAAATCGCTCATATATCACCCAGTTCGTCTATCCCAAAATAACTTCTCTAAATATTCTGTGTCTTTTCCCACCAGAAAGGAGGAGCTTTGTGGGCAGAACTTTGATTTATTTTGTTCAGTGTTTACTCTGTGCCTAGAGTAATGCCTGACATATATTATTAGGCATTCAATTAAAATTTGTTGAATGAATAAAATATTGAAGTGTATACATTATTTTTGAGTACATATTAGGATCCACTAAGTTTTGTATCCTAACGTTTTTCAGTTCATATTAAGTTATTAATAGTACTAGTATTTTTATGTCATCATAAATTCCAACTCTCACCATAATGACTGCATAATACTCTATTGAGTGAATATTCTGTCCTTATTTTGGACACTTAGAGTGTTTTTAATATTTTGCTGCAATGACAACATTATCACAAACATCTCTTCGTGCATATTTTTATAATTTTTGAGAAATCTTTTGCAGGTATTTCCAAAGTGAAATTATTCATCCAAAGGTGTGAGAAGTTCAAAACAAACATTCTTCTTCCCTCCCCAAGGTTATACAAAATCTGAGTACATACTGAATTTATGGTCATCTACTGTCATTGGGCTCCCCGCTCTTTTCCACTTCACAATCTACATAGACACTAACCGACAAGTTTTAGGAGTGTTGCTGACGCAGGTATGAATTCACGTTACTGTAACATCCTTGTCTATATCTCCTCTCACTTTTCAATACCAACCACTTCTTCCCTTCTGGTCAGAATAAAGTAGCAGTTCCACCTTTTTCTTCTACTACCTTCTGAGAGATGAAATTGTCAGCAAGACAAGTCAAGAATTTGTCTGATTCTCAGCTTTTTAGTCTAATGAGATTTCTAGCAGATGTCTTTATAGTGGAAGTGCCCCATTACTGTTATAGCTTTTCTCTGTGACAGATTTTTAATCTGTGTTAAGAAAGCGATGCTCATATCTTTTGTCAGGCTGGGCAGACTATTGTAGGCTCTTCTAGTGTATTCCTTTAGTTTCTCTTTCTTCATGAGGCTTTCATCTTCACCAGTCCACAGACTTCCAACTAGAAGCTATCTTTGTAAAAATCAAAACATAAAAATGTTTCATTAAAAAAAACCATAATGCATATTTAGGCTTCAATTTTAGAGGTCACACTCGTCAATTGTAAAAAGCCTAGGAAATGCTGAAAAGTACAAAGAAGAAATCCCCAAATAACTCGTAATCCCACAAATTTAAAGAGAGTATTTGTTAACATTTTGCCATATTTTTTTCTAAATTTGTTTTTTCTGTGTAGGAGTGTATAAGTGTGTGTGTGTTAGATGTACCTGGAGTAAGAGTATGTGCAACTCTTGAGATTATATTTGATATCATATTATAAGCATTTTCTTATGGCTTTAAAAACTTTTCGAAAAAAAGGTTACTTTAATAATTACAGAAATTTTTCATGGAAACCATCTATAGCTAATTTAATCATGTCCCTGTACTTCTCATTTGCTTCAATCTATCCCTAATATAGATAATTCTTCCACAAACGTCTTGGTAAGTAAATCTTTACATACTCCTGCAGTGATTTCTCCCAGATGGATTCCTAGATGTGGATTTGCCCGAGAACATGCTGCACTGCTTCAGGCTGTATCTATGTGCTCCTGTATTCATGCACCTTTACCAACACTGAGCTTCCGTAGTCTTGCCTAATTTTATAGGTGAAATTGAAGTCTTCCACTTTCAATACTCATTAGATTATTAGTGAGGATAAACTTTCTCATCATATAGGCCGTTTTTCTTTTTTTTAATTTGAGCTTTGTTACCTTTACTGTGCTGCTTCTTCCCATGCAGGAACTTGCTATATCTGTTATTCGTATTTTTCAATAACTTGACAGTTTTTAACTTAATTTTTATTTTATCGTATGAATTGATGCATAATTTTAAAAGTCACATTGTATTATAAGGTTTCTCACCAACAACAGCAGTCCTCGGCTCACTCCTACCTACCACCAATCCTACTTTTTCAGAGGCATCCACTGTCATCTCTCTTAGCTGTGTTATCTGCTACTTTGTTCCACATTTCTGAATAATGTGCCAGGACATCTATTTAAAATATTTTAAATTCAGATTGACTTCCTGTTATGAAATTAGCTATCTTATGCACTCCCCATCTCCACTGATATGTAATTCCTCTCCACTCCACCTCTCAAGTATAATTATAACATGATTTTTGGCTAGAATCAGTAGCTGATATTTTCACTAGTGTTGTCTATGTAACTGTTATTCATAGTTAATTATATTCTTGTACATGTTATATTGTTCCCTTTTGTTGTGTGTTTAGTTTTACATCATTAATCACTAACTTATCCTCAAACCATTTGGAGCTATAAAACTTGTCTATGCGATCAAACACACCAGATAGACTTTCTTCTTCCTTCCCTTGGCGGCATCCCTCGTGGGGACCCTCTAGCCTCCTGCTGCAGTCTAAACTATTCACTTGCTAGTCTTGCTTCACATCTGTCACCCAGAGCTGCCTTTGCCCCTCTCTTGCTTAGAATTCCATGTGTTTTTTTCCTTCTTGAATTACTCCTTTCATCAGTTTCCTAGAAGAGGGTGTACAGTATAGGAAGTTTTTGTGATCCTGCATATTGTTTAACTGACCCTTATACTTGATAAATGGTTTGGCTTCTTACATAATGCCCTATTGGAAATAACATCCTCTCAGGATTTTTTAAATGGCTCCATTGTGATCCAGTTCCAGGGTTGCTACTGAGAAATCTAACATATTTCTCTTCCTACCCTCTGTATTTGTCCTGTATTTTCTCTCTCCATGCAAGGTCTAAAATCTTTATTTTACTTCTAGTGTTCGGACATTTCATCCTTTTTGGTATGGCAAGTCAGCCACCCGCTCAGCTGCTTCTGGCACTCTGCATCTTTAATGTCCCCAGAAAGTAAACCTCCTGTATTCTGGGTGGGGAAGGAGCAGTCATCTAGCTTGAGAAACAAGCATGGGGGTGGGGTGTATGGAGGAGAAGGATGGTTTCCTTTAATTTTATTCATTCATTTGTTGATTCATTCTTTTTCTGTTTGTTCAGTTATTCTTTATGCATTCAACAAACACTTATTAAATAATAAAAATGTGTGAAGCATGGGGCCTGGCAATGCTGATACAGGGGAACATGCTTTCTCCTCTCAAAGAGTTTATAGCCTTGGTCCTTTTACCTCTAATTAGCATCCTGATTGTGATGTTTTTCTGTTCTTTCAGTTGAATATTACATCTTAATACATACCTATGTTTTAACAGTAGTTTTGACTTTCCTCCAACCAATTAGTGTATCTTTTTGTTCCCCATAATGTTATTCAACAAACATTTATTGGTAGCCCACTCTGGGCACACTCGGTGCTTGGGGCCAGGGATACACAGGTGGGTAAGGATGGAGTCTCTGCCTGTACATTACTCTTCTGCTCTCTCTCTGCCTCTCTTGTGCCCCAGAGGCCGAGAGAACACTATGAGAGACTTCCTTTCCTCAGAGCTCCTGAAAGTAAGTAGAGAACACATCTTTTCTCTTAGATTCATAATCTTAGGTGGAATTTTATTATCTCACTCCAATCCCAGTAACTCCATCTGAGGGAGTCTCTCTCTTCCTTCTCTGATCAGATGTGTATGAAGTTTGGTGGTTGCACTCATAAGGTGGAAGGCAGGATTGATGCTACTGGAAAGAAATCTCAGACAGTTTTATTAAACTTAAAAAGACAAAAATTTGATAACTTAGCTCTCTGTTACCCCTTGACATAATGGAGGTTGGGTTCAACCATGAGAATGGGCAATGTCCCAGGGCAAAAATGAAGTGTGGAAAGGAACATTCAATTAGTAACATTCCATGTTTTTCTTCTCACAATCACTCTCTCCATTTCTTTGGTAGTAGGATTGACAAATGTCTTGTCAGCTGCTTTACCAGCTCTGACCTTTATGATTAAACAACAAGACAAAATTTTCCCTGACTCTTGCATTTTCATGCTCTGTTACATGCACATAAGTTTTGGGGATTCCTGAATTCTTCTACTTGTCTATTAAAATTTAGAAAGCTTTCTCAAAGAATTTTCTTAATGTCTTTCAAAGGAATATTTGAGATAGGATGATATCATACCACGTTTAAAATTATTTACTGTATCTGCCAACATCTGTATTTCTTGTAGTGTTTCTTTTTTATAGGACTAACAATTCAGAAAATTTATAATTTCATCCTTGTGTGTAAATAAATTATAATTTGAAAGTAAATAATTAAAATGATTTAATATATGTTAGGCATGTAGAATAATGCCTGACACATGGGAAGCACTATACAAGTGTTTGCTCTTATTCTTATATTCATTTATTCATTCTGCGTCTTTTATATGCCAGGAATTATACTAAATGTTGGGGATACAGAGTTGCATAAGACTCTATCTTTTCTACCTCCAAGGAGTTCAGTTTAAAATAGATGTAGGAACATGGCAATTAAGCTTTTGCAACAAGAGATTTAAGTAAAATACTCCATACTTTATAATTGATGACAGATATATTATTTACAATGTAAGATGTGACTAAGCATTGTAAATTAAGCAAAATTTATCTCTAATATTTCTCACATCATCTTTCTGCTTGCTGCTTTCCTTTCACATCCTTCTTCTCTACTCTCAACACTAAGTGTTTTTTGAGTCCAAATTTGCAACACATGGAAACTGTCTTCGGCCTAGCCCTTCGGGATTTGAACCTTTTCAGAAAGATTCTCTTTTTCCTGTAGATCTTACGTTTAATTTTCTAATTGCCTGGACAAATCACTGGCTAAATAGAAAAAAATATTGTGAATTTTAAAAGGCTGGGGTCCACTGCCGCCTCCCCCACGTATCGGACCTGGCGGTATACAAAGAGAAGGAGAAGAGGGGTCAAAGAGCAGCCGTCTGAGAACAGATGATGTCAGAGAGCGGAAATCAGAAGCCCAAATGATGAACTTGAGAGAAGAAAAACTGAGGCACATCAAATTCACGGGCTGGAACAAGGTGGTGAATGGAACACCGTTACAGAGGACAGCCCACAAGCAGGAGTTCAATGTCCTAAACAATTCAAACGAAGATGAATATGGGATGAAGTAGGAGAGAGAGTGGGATGAGTGCAAGGACTGGATCCATGCCCGCACGAGCCTGACCGGAAATGCTCCCCATGCCCTTTCTCTTTCCCCTTAAGATGTGGTGATACTTCGCTTACCAAGTGGCTATACTTCCTGAATTTGAATACACAAAAGGACAAGAAGCAGCCTATACTTCAGTCCTTTGGTTAGCAGTGGATGTGATAGTGTGCAAGAGGACCCTGATTCTGGGAAGGGCAAAAGTTTGTTAATAGGGCAGCTAGAATTGGCTTGTTTCCTAATGCATTAGGAGTTATCTACCTGGAACTTCCAATCCATGATTATTCTTTCCATGATCTTGTCTCATGATTTGACTAATCCTTCTCTCAACTTTGCCTGTTTTTAGAAAATGCTCATGTTCAGTCTGTTTCTAACTCTATATGCTTTCATTAGAACTTCTCATGACTTACATAGCTCCATAAACTGATGATACCTGTATACATATTTCCATCACTGAACCAATTTTTAAGTTGATTTGACTGCCTGACATATCTACTTAAATATTCCCCAGGCACCTCAAATATAATATGTGTAAAAGTGAATATATTTAATCCATTTCAGACCTTCCACTTTCAGCCACATCTCAGTCAACTAACAAACCAAATATCAAAAGTTGGAAGAGACTGGCGCCCGTGGGAGGGAGCTGTAAAAGAGGAAAGGTGCCCTCACCCTGGGAACTCCCTTCACCAGCTGAGAGGTCCGCCAGGACAGATAGCGGAGCTGGAGGGGCCTGAACTCTGTCCATGAGGAGTGCACCTGTGCTGGCTTGCTAGCCATCAGGGCGGAGGGGGGACAGCAGCGCTGACCGCTGCCATGTCCCAGTACTTCCCAAGCTGGGAAGGGCTGCTTCTGCACACAGCGGCAGGGCGCTACAACTCAGGCTCCAGCAGGTGGACCCCGGAGAGGACTCAGTCTAGCTGCGCAGAGACAGCTGGAAGGATCACACTCCAGGCCGCCACTGTTAGCATGTGCAGGGTGGCGCGTGGGCCCGCCACAAGAGCCCCATCGGCAGCCTGGCTACGGCAGGGCCAGGGCTTGGTGAGCACACACACGGTGGGGGCCAGGGCTGACATTACAGCCCATTATCAGCACTCCCACAGCAGGCGCAAGCCGGAGGGCAGTTCTAGCAGCTGCAGACTTTGTTGGCGTGCACACGGGGCGGCATCACAGGATCACACGGCCTGGGCAGGCAGCCCCTGGGGAGGAGTACTCAGTGGTTCCTTTCCTGGCAGGAGTGCTCCATTCCACCTACCTCACACCGCAGCTTGGAGACAGATTTGGGGCAGACAGGCCCTGGGAGCGCCCTCCCATGTAGGCAGCCCAGGTGGCAGCACAACCACTTCGATCCTCGAAGCCACAACACCCTGGCCCCCAGTGTCCTCCTAGTACTAGGTCTGGGACAAACACAACGGAGAAAGGGTCACAACCTTGGGCTGCTTCTCGGCAGAACCTCAGACGCCTGCACAGGTGGCGCATAGGTTTGCTGTGACCACACAGCCCTCACTCGCTTCAGTGCTCATCTCCTTGTGACTCCAGAGCACACACTGAAGGGCAACAGAGCCTTATCAAACCCAACCCTCAAGGCTTCCACTCCAACAGCTGGGGAGCAGACCCTGCCCCTGACAGAACTGTGACAGCACAGAGCAAAGAGGAGGCCCCACCCAACATCCAGCGTAGGCTCTGGTCACAACCCCAATCACAACCCCATCAAGGGGATAATGGCCAGCACACTCTGAGGAAAGACATGGCAGGCATCCATACCAAAAACAGCCCTCGCACCAAAAATACTGGACTCACACAGTCTCCCCAGGGATGTTCCCACATAAAAACAGTGCTTCGAGACCACAGTAGATATTCATAGAAAAAGAGAAATTTAGGGAAAATGAAAAAGCAGAGGAACCACTCCAAATTAAGAGAAGAGAAATCCCCTGAAAGAACCACCAATGAAATGGACATCTCCAGTCTACTACACCCCGAGCTCAAAAAGGAGATAATAAAAATGCTAAAGGAGTTAAGAAAGATTATTGATAGAAATGCAGGTCACTGTAACAAGGAACTAGAAACTATAAAGAGGAACCAATCAAAATTAGACAACTCAATTGCTGAGATAAACACTGATCTAAAAACAATGAATAGCAGACTAACTAATGCAGAAGAATGAATAAGTGATATGGAAGACAGAATAATGGAAATCACCCAATCAGAACAGCAGACAGAAAGACAAAAAACATGAAAGTGACATGGCAAAAAGAAAATTACAGGGCAATATCTCTGATGAATATAGATGCAAAAATCCTCAAGAAAATATTAGCAAACTGAATCTAACAACACATAAAAAGGATTATAATATATGTGAAACGAAATATATATATTTGGGTTTTCCATAACCTTGTATGGAAAAACGAGAACGAACTTTCTGGCCAACTCAATATTACTCAGCCATAAAAAATAATAAAATATTACCATTTTCAGCAACATGGATGGACCTAGAGAATACCATACTGAGCAAAATAGGTCAGACGGAGAAAAACAAACATTATATATCACTTATATGTCGATTCTAAAACAGAGTACAAATGAATTTATATACAAAACAGAAACAGACTCACAGACATAGAAAACAAACCTATGGTTACCAAAGGGGAAAGCAGTGGGGGAGGGATAAATTAGGAGTATGGGATTAACAGATAAACACTACTATAGATAAAATAGATAAACAACAGGATTTACTGTATAACACAGGAACAATATCCAATATCTTTTAATAATCTACAATGGAAAATAATCTGAATATATATATAACTGAATCGCTTTTCTGTACACCTGAAACTAACACAATATTGTAATCAACTATACATCAATAAAAAAAATAAAATTGCATGTGTCCCTTTCATTAAGCTAAGAAATTAACATAACAAATATACTTGTAAGTTCTCTGTGGAATCTTCTCTGATCATACACCCTTACTCACTGTGCCATCCATTCTCCTATCTCTCCTTGTTACCAATATACTGAATTTCATGTTTATTTCTGTGCCTATATTTATTTCACTAGATTGTATGAGTCACCAAATCAACATATAATAGTATTTAGCTTTATTGATAACTGATATCATATGATATATATATAATTTTTGCAACTTGCTTTTCTCCCTTAACATCTTGCTTGGTAGATTTATTCCTGTTGATACTTATAGCTCTAGTTTACTTCACTTCTGTGCAATAGTTAAATATACTACACTTTATTCATCTGTCCTCCTTTGATAGGCTTTTTACTAACTTTTTACTTTTACAAATAATACTATTAGAAACATTCTCATATACGTTTCCTTGCGTTCTTTTGTAAGAGTTTCTCTAGAATGCATGCCTAGGAATGGAATTTCTGGGTTCTGGGTTTTATTACGTATCTTCAACTCTATCAGGTATTGTCAAATTTCCCTCCAAAATTCGTATACCTATTTACATTCTGATAGCATAGAAGAGTTCCCACGGCTCCACAACCTTTCTGGTTCTTATTATTGCCACATTGTTTGCCAATCTGATGGGTATGAAATGGTGTCTCATTGAGGTTTAACTTTGCATTTTCTTCAGACTGAGCTTCCTTTCATGTATCTATTGACTATTTGAGTTTCTGCTTATGTCTATTTTCTTATTTTTATACTATAACACATACTACTTTCTTAAAAATAACAGTAGAGGAAAAAATGGAAATGTAACACTGTTAACTTTCTCCACGACCCCCAAACTCTCTCCCCATCACCCCCAAATCCATGGCCTTATCAAAACAGACCTGTCTTGTCTTCTGCCTGACTTTCATTTGGGCCTCTGTGCATGCACTTCCCTCTGCTTGACTGAGCCTCCACAAACTCTCCTGAAGTATCCTTTCCTGATGCTCCTGCAGTACTGCTCTATTAATATATGAGGCACATTAGATTTGAACGACTTATTTTTATGTTTATTCCATTCCTGCCTTTCCCACATCCCTGCAACTGGACCTTAATCTCCTGAAGACCAGGGGTCAAATATACCTAGTTTTTGCTTTCCCAGAGCTCATCATATTGCCAGATATGAGATGAGCTTAACCTTATGGAGAGTTTACTAAGATCTGGGAAGAAAGTGTGCCAGCCCCACAGCTGCTCCTCGGTGGCCCAATAAGAAATCTGTGAGTAGATGCTATCTAGTTATGCTACTAAAAGGGTGATGCTGAGCAGGCAAGCTATTCACAGAACTAAGACTGTTCTAGAGTAGTGGTTCGCAGCCTTGGCTTCTCATTAAAATCACCTGGGGAGCTTTAAAAAATACTAATATCTGGCTTCTGCCTCCAGAGATTCACATTTAACTGGTCAAGGATACACACTTAGAACTGGGATAGTTAAGAGTGCCAGGTGATCCTAATGTGACCACAGTTTTTAAAAATGCTATTGTTCTAAGGATGCACTATTAGAATTGGCTACAGGAGGAGCTCTTTGTAGTTTTAATATCAAGAAATGGCCTCCGTGACAGACAAGGGAAACATCTCAGATAGCTTGCAGGTGTGAACTGCTGCCCTTCTCATAATGACCACCATTAGAGACCCACTGCTATCATAGGAAGGGGCTGCCACGAGGTGATGAGAAGATGCTATTCACATAGTATCACCTCTAGTTGCCGCTATAAATATAAGGCTGGGGAGACCTCAATGCACCGAGGTTTCTTTTCCTCCTTTCTATTCTAATGAACAACACGTAGCAATGAGGGAAGACCAGAAATCATATGCCTTCTCTGGTGGCAACTTTTCCTGAATAACCCTATCTAAACGGTTATTTGAAATAGTAGAAAAGACTTTGAATCATAAGACAACCTTCAGCTTTTCAAAGAAAGTGGATGACTTTGAAAAAAGTGAAATACATAGAGTGTAGATTAAATTTAATGTTTAACACAATTCTTCAGTATAGTTATGATAAAATTCTCAAAGAAAAGCTTTGTTATAGGACCCACAATAAAGTTAAACATGAACTATCCTATTCTCTAATGTCTACGTCATGTTTTATTTCCTCATTGACTTTTCCCGTTTCTTCACCTAACAGACGGAGCAAGAAAGAGGTGTGTTACAGGACGAGTAAAGTGGCAGTCATATTAAGTTCTGGTTATATATTGCTGCATACCAAACTACTCCAAACATTTAACGGCTAAAAACAGCAGCTTATTATTATCTCACGGTTCTACGTGTTGACTGAGTTTACCTGGGTGGCTCTCACTTGGTGTCTCCTGGGTTTCAGTCAGTTGGAAGCTGAGGCTGGAGTCTCTCAAGGTTGGACTGGGCTATTTAGACTCACGCACAGGCCGGCGCGCTGCCGCGGACAGTCTGTGCGCGGAACTCAGCGGCGCGGGCTGTTGACGGAAATGCCCACGGCTACGCGGCCCCTCCACGTGACTTGGTTTTCTCACAACATGGCGGCTGAGTCCTGAGAGCGAGTCTCCTTGGAGGGAGCGTTCTAAGAGGCCAGGGATAGAAGCCGCCGGTACTTTTTAGACCTAGGCCCAGAGTTCCCAGAATGTCACTTTTGCCTCAGTATACTGGTCAAAGCAGTCACAGTGTCCACGCAGTTTAAAGGGTGTAGAAAATAGTCTTCATCCCTTGATGGGGGGGTGTCAAGGTCACATTGGAAGCAAGCAAGGGACCATCTTAGGAAGCATAATCTATCACCAACAGCTCTGTTTTTAAATTTTTATTGCTGTTAATAATTTGACCAGAGAAATGTCTCAGAGTTACTAAAGAGTTCACTATAAATGGTGAAAACCCGTACGTCGTTAAGACTATGTAAATTGTGACATGATGAGCTGCCTTCATGTTGTTATGAAATCAGAAACAGTAACCTCAGAGTTACATCTTGAGACTAGTTTTGATAAGTGAACCTCAAATGTTTTGTTTATTTAATGAAATAATTTAGAAATTATTTGGTCTTTTCAATAACATCATTAACGAAAGTTATGATTATTAGCCTTTAAATGTTCGGTATGATATTTAGCACATTATGATGACTGCATTATCTTTTTTGTGGGAAGGGGGAAGTATGGAATGTTTAGTGGAAAATTCAATTTACTACAAATATATTATTTTCAAAGATGAAATAGTAATTGTAAACTATTCTTATATCTTTAGAATCTTATAAAGTGAAGTTATGGAATGGCCTCAGATATATCTTTTTTTGTATGAAACATGTATACACACATATATTATTGGAGGTATGTCTTCTTGGTATGTAAGAACAAATTTGTTGGATTTATTAGAACGATAATTGCTCCATGTAGTCAACTGACTAGCGCTTTGGTATTTTATAATTGATGGGGAGCTACAAAATTCCCACATAACTTTATGCTGTGATAAGACTGTAGAAGGAAATATGTAATTATTCAATGGGCATTCATACTTGCTACATTTTTCTGTCAAAAGAAAAAAAATAATGTAACTAAACTCTATGCTCTCTTTTTCCCACATCATCTCTATTTTGTTAATCCCTCTGACAAGCTGTGCACATTTTTGTCAGTATATGAAGGGATGGAAATAGCATTTTGGCTATAAACGTGTCAAAATGATTGTGGTTAAAAAATGGCAGTTTATGGGACAAGGGGTTATTTTCTGAAGTAGTATTTAGAATAATCTGGGAATTGGGAATAGATACGTCAAGAAGTCTTTTGATGTATTGCAAAAAGAGAGTCATTTTAAAAATACATTGATTTGTAAGGTCTAGAAAGTCACTGTGGGAACTGGGGGGCTCAATCATAAAAACAACAAAGTGGGAAATACTTTGGCTTTCACACCCTCTTTTATTCAACTCATATCTCATTTCTTCCTCCAGCATAAACAGGCTTCAAACTTCAGTGAAGCACTTTTGTTATCATACCATGCATCAGATTTCCCTTTATGGGACACCCTTGGGAATACCTGAAAGTGAGACGCTGTATAGATGCACAAATTCAAAGGCGCCACTGCCTTCTCAGAGGAGAAGAGACAGAAACAAACTTATTAGCAATATACGACATCCAAATAGCTAATACGAAAAATTAATGCTATTAAAAGCTTTGATAAAAAAAATAATGAATTGGCAGAGATGAACATTTCCTAATCAAATTGGGCTAAACTGGTTAGAAAAAATATTTACCTTTTTAAATTTCTAACTTTTTCAGGAGAATATCAAGGTGAATTTTGTACCTTATTCAAGAGTATAGAGGTAGTCAGTCCATAATTCATGAAGGAAAATTCTGGAACTGAAATTATTTCTTCTGGCTAAATCTTAACCACGTGCATCAGTAGACAAGAGTTTTTTCCTTTGGGAGCATGAGAAAAGTATGAGGCTTTTATGTCCACACAACTATAGGGCAAATGTCAAGGCTCATTTTAAAAAGCAACTTCATGTATTCATTCATTCATTCATTCATTCATTTACTCGTCTATATATTCTTGAGCACTTATTAATGGTAAGCCCTTTTCTGGGTGATTGGATACATCACTGACCAAAACAGACAAACATTCCTGCCCTCATGGAGTTTACATCCTAGCAGGGACTGAAGTAAGTGTTATAACCTCATTCTTCCAAAATGATAGGTTGGAACAGAAAAACATGGTTTATGCTGATTAAGGTAAAGATATTTGCAGTAAAAACAAACAAGCAAAAAAGCCTCTAACTAAATATTAGTTGTGTATTAGAAACTAAAAGTGTCCCATTCATCTGAACTTCGCCTGCTATTCTACTCCATTCCTCAGTGATGTTTGCTTCTGTAAATTTTATATGGCTTTATAAGTATGAACCAGTTTTCCTTGGTTTTAAGAGGTCACCAATTGTAAGAGTTTCCATTCAAATAAAATATTTTAGCAAAAATATATCAATAAAAAAGACACTACCAATAGTGAGTAGACACTACTACTGATTGCAAGACACATTTCAGGGAAAAAAATGAGCTTTAGTTTCAATAAATGCTGTATGTGTAACCTGAGTAACCTCACGGTCTTCACCGTTATTTTGTGTAGTATAGGGAAGTCCCGTCCCCTTGCTGGAGTCACTCCGAACTCTTTTTCCATATTTCATTGTTAAGTGCCTCAAGCAATCTTGGCCTCCCCGCTGTTAGTAATGATGTAGTTAAGGCTTCTGGCTACTTCCTGCCAGAGCAATGGCTTTCCAACTGTCTTTAAAGGCTGGCAGCTAGGACCTACTAACTTCCTCTAGAAAGTTTTTTTTTATCTCCTTGGTTTTCTGAGTCTCAGGACCCCGGCTCTTGCTACTTTGTAATATAGTTTAAGACCTTTCCTTGACTCAAATTTATCATATTAGGGCCTAGAAGAAGTCCAAATGTAGTTAGCTTTTAAAATATGAATTTTTCTGATTTCCATATATAAAGGATTATATTTATTAAGAACAAATGGAATCATGTTACATATTCTGTTCTAATGCACACACATATGTGTATATGTATATGTGTGTATGTGTGAATGTTTGTATATTTTGTGTAACTAAATATTATAGGTAATTACCTTATTCATTTTACTGGGTTGTATAGTGTTCTACTATATGAATATATAAAACACTAGTTAATAAATATGTTGCTTCTATTTGTTATTACAATATTACTACAATGAATATCTTTTACACACACATATATGTGAAGATGTATATGTGTGTGTATATGTGTGTATCTTTGAACACTCATGTGAGTATATATATATATATATACATATATATATATATATCTTAAATAAATAAATGAATTTATTTGTTAAATAAATTCCTAGAGCTAGATCTTGCGGGTCAATTAATATTGCTATTTGAAATTTTGATTTTTTTGCCTAAATTGTCTATCATATAACCTTGATAGCAATTCTAAAGTCCTAGGATGGAAGTCACAGAGGAAGCAAAGCTTCCTGCTTTGCAATATTTGTCATGGACACTGCATAACATGAAGAAAACATTTACATCTGCTTTTCTTGGAATAGTAGTATATTGATTAAAAATCATACTGAATAGAATAATTTTGGTTTAGTGGTTTGGGACATCAAATTTTTTGGGACATCAATTTTTTGGGACATCAAAAAATTCTATTGGAATAGTTTCCTATATGTCTGTCTTTTAAGACTAAAGGGATGTTACTGTCATTGGAAGTACTTGATAGATGCTGATAAAATCTAAATGGCGATTTGGGGCATGCCAGTAACAATCATGAATAAAGATATAGAGGCCACTCCCACTTATTGAACCTATTTTTATTGTATTTGCTGTATTGTATGTACTTATACAAAACTTATTAATTCTATTTTTTTTTCTATTTTCAAGTAACTCTCTAAATGTGCAGATAATGGCAGAAAATCAGCTTGACACAGACAACTGTGCTTTTGCAGTGCAGCGTACTCATCAAGCTGACTGGTGAATTATTTCATGATAAGATAATTTTCCTTCAAATCTTAATACCATAGAGGTCACGTGGTCTGGTGATATTCATGAGGAAACTGTCACTTTCAGGCTCCTAATATCAGTCACTCTTCTATCTATATTTGGTCTATGGATTCAGGAAAGTGTGATAGCAGTTATTAGCTGCTCTCAGAAAATCCTCTTCCAAGATAGATTTATTTCCTGATTAATGATGGGAATGATCCCATATTAATTTCAGTTTTTGGTATCAACAATTTTATGTTAACATCATTCTTGTTATGTTCACCTTTCAAATTACTATGATCATTCTAATGATTAAAAAGCTATCATTTGACTTAGATTCACTCCATAATTATCGATCATAGCATTTCTGACATTTCTTACTAAATTGGGGTTCAGGAGGTTGTACTCCAACTAAAAAAAGCTTTTCCTAAAGAAACTTTTTTTAAAAAATATGCATATTCAGGTAAATTTAAAGCATAGAAAACCAGGGAAGTAATATTAGTCATACATTCTATCCTGAGTATGATTTTTGATAGATGCAGTGAAATTTGTTTTACTGCTTTTTATTCTTGAAATTAGGATACCTTTTGCAATCTTGTGTTTGCAGTCATAGTTTTCTCAACATTTATGTTATAACAACATCAAATTGCTTTTTCCATTATTCTATTTTTAAAGTTGCATTCTTAGACCGTTCTAACTATATTCTACATAATTCACTATGATTAATGAGTTAGGGCTTTTAATTGGAGCATAAGAAAACTACTCTCAGTTAGTACCTAAAGAATATAATAATTCCCTTAATACTTCTCCCTTTTGGACATGTTCTTATGAAGTAAATCTATGAAGGCAGCAAACAATTTAAAAACTAGGAAGTACTATACAAAATTTTATATTCCCTTTTTCTTAGTCAATTCTGTAAGTGTGAATGACAAATGTTTGTAAAAATTTTTCAGTTATATACAAATCTTTACTTACTGGATTTCCTGTTGTTTATCTATTGCCTGTTTTGTTTTGTTTTGTTTTCAAATACCATAATATCTTCTCCAATAAAGTATCTCTTCTTTATTCGTTGTTTTGTTACGGTGGATTCAAGTAAAATATATGTCTCTTTTGTTCTAAAAATCTGAAGACTGCAAATAATAAGACTACATCTTATTGATATCCTTTGGTCATTTACACTTACCAATATTTTAATACTGGAGTTGCATCTTTTGAATTTTCATACTCTGCTTTTAATGCATTAAATATAACATCTACAGTG
Source organism: Grampus griseus (assembly GCF_964374135.1). NCBI lineage: Eukaryota > Metazoa > Chordata > Mammalia > Artiodactyla > Delphinidae > Grampus > Grampus griseus. The sequence goes on from NC_139003.1 coordinate 35,273,098, forward strand.
GATCTTCATTATGGAAACATCTGTGTAAATTTTAACAGTTACTCTTCTTTACACATTGGACAATCATTGAAGTGAGATCTTGAAGGTCAATCAAGTTCCTTTGACATCTGCCTGAGTCTTGTGATTAGATGTCATTAAAGAAGCAAGGAACTAGATAAGGAATTGCAATGGCATTGAAATTTAGAAGCAGAAAATATATTTTGAGAAGTTTGTTCCTAATGTTATTCTGCACAGCAACAAATGAGTGTGACATCAATAATTATCCTTGGTTTTACTCAATGGGATCAGAGCCACTGGTTGGTAACCCCTGAAATGTTTTCTGAATATTATTACCATGAGAAATAATTTTTTAAGATGGAAACTGGTCTTCACACTGGATCAAAACTTTATTTTTAAAAAAACTGTTATACTAAAGAGAATTTTCCATTCAAGAGCAGTAAAGGAAAGACCAAACTTATATTCTGCCTTACTTGGATATACTTTTAATCCCTATATAGATTTAAAAAGAAAGTGAAAATAGTAATTTAGATCACACCATAGAGGACAATTTAGGAAAAAATGCTTATTTAGTAAAGACACAATTTAATGGGCAGAATTTTAGAGTTGATTGATTTCTAAAGTTCAGATCCAGAAGACATTATCCATCCTCTTACATTATACTCAGTTTATTGACTCAAAAGAATGGAACTGGAAATGACTGCAAAAGGTTCATAAACTTTAATAGATAACAAGTGTTAGAGGCAACTCTGAGAATCAGTTTCCAGGTTCTTAGTCAAGTGTTCTATTACAATACGCTGCTTTGACTCCTTGTAACCCATCCTTCACATAAACCTTCCTTGCTTATTTAACATAGACCCCTGAATATCCCTTTAATTGTGTTTTTTAGCCATTATCATCTGTTAGAAAATACAATTAACATTAAATTCCTCATGATGCAACCTATGCTCATCTTGTTCTTTTTTAAAAAAAACTTTAGACATACTGACAAGTAGCATAAACTTAAATATCTTCTTTTCTTCCTTTAATCTAAGTGATATTCTAGTTTATGATACTAAACTTGCTTCACACTTCTTTTACTTTGTAAGATCTTGAAATCAATATAGAAATGTTATTTAATGATTTTCAGTGTAAAGTATGTGACTCTTTTTCTGTCTTTGTAAAATATATGTAATATAGGTAATAGCATCCCTGTCTGTAATGCTTATGGTAACAAATGTTATATATAAAGTATTTTTATCTAATCTCTAGAGTATACTCTGGTTGACAGATTTTCTTTTTAATTTTGCCATCTTCTATTGACAACAATATGTCACAGATTTTTTTATTCATTTCAAATAAATCATTTCTTCCCACCAAAATTTTCATTTTGTCCTGACTTCGTGCTTTCTTAGATTAACATTCTACCTAGAAAGCATTCCATCTACTTTATATATTCCTGGTACATAACTGCAGGTTAGTAAAATTGTTTTTGAGTGAAATAAGAAAAAGAGGAAGGGATATAACATTTACTTAGTGTCATTGTATCAGGCACCACCATGGTTTATTACCACCTTGTTACAAACTAGGCAGATTCCCAGGTAAAATAATTTGTACATGACAACAGTAAAGAAGCAGCAGATCCAAGATTTTAACTCCAGTCCTTCTGACTCTAAAGCTGCTTTCTACTTCACCAACCTGCCTTGGTAGAAGTACGTAATCTACAAATCTTTTGCAGTGATTTCTTAATATTAAAATAAATAAAATAGATCTGGTAGTACTATGAATGGTGATTCTATTTCTGCACCAAATCTTGCATTTAACCTATTCTTATCATACCTCCCACTATTTTTCTATTTCAGGCATTTGTTACACCCCATTTAGATTTCCATAATAACCCCTTAATTATTCTCCTCTCTCTCTGGTTCCCTTCTATACTGAAGTAATGTTCCCAAAGCATATCTTTTATCATGTCATTCTTCTGTTTGAAAGTGTTTCAAGGTTTCTAATTAACTACATGACAAACTTTAGTTTATGCTCTTCATTGACGTGGTCTCACTGTGCTCCCTCAAACACCTCCGCTGAACTCTTTACATCTTTGGGAGCTAATCATCCCTTTTCCAAATTCATACTTTGCTTTCTCTGCTCACTCCACCTGGAATAATCCCTCCTTTCCCCATCACTTATAGAAATGCTTTTCACCCGAAAGTGAAATGCTTCTTATTCAATAAATACAGCTCAGGACCCCACCTGGAAGTATTCTCTCCTGCCTCTGTTTCCATAGAGCTTTGTAGCTAGGTGACAACTAAAGTTATTGAGGATGTTTAGACTCTACAAGAATTTGCTGTGACAACTGTCTTCAGATATTAGAAGAGCACTCAGCTGGAAGAAGGGTAGGCTCTGGGAAGAACAAGAACCAGATGGATATATTATGGTGGGATAGGTTGCAGCAACTTTAGTATCTGCTTCAAGAAACAGTGAATTATTTCTTCAAAGGAAGCATTTCAGCAAACTCTGGATGTTCCCTGAGTGTGGATATTATAGGATTTATGATTCAATCACCATTATTTATCTTATAGTAGTTTGTGTTCATGGTATTTTCCCTACTAGACTTGAGCTCTTTAAGAGTAAGGACTTTAAAAAAAAATGAATAAGGACTTTTGATTATAGGTGTGTCTCTCATCGTGTTTATTGGTTTGGCTTTGTTACGCCAAGAAAAGATGAGCACATACCCCCAGTACCACATGGTGTAAATATAAAATAGATTTTATTAGGAGAAAAACTTTCAAGCAAAGAAATAGCAAAGTGTACCATCTTTAAAGTCTCACAATCCCCAGTAGAAGTGAGGTTATATTGTGCCTAGCTTGGCTGTGTGCACCTTGCAAAGTGCTCAGCTGAAGAGGCTTCAGTGGTAAGATAAATCTAGGCAAGCATTACTTCCCTGCTGGAGGAACTGGCCTTGTTAGAAAGGAGGAGCCTCTGGATCACAGCCTCTAATATCAATCTATTCTTCTCTTGAGCTAAGACCTGCTGAGCTAATTTCTCGCTAAATTATCCAAAGCGAGGTAATGAGTCACCCAGGTCTGTTTCTTCATATACTTGCAATGCCTTTGCATGAAAACAAGTACTCCTTAACAGCAGTACTGAAAGAGAAAGAAGGTAAATAGATCTCTATCATGTTCATATTTTTATTTGACACAAGAAAAAAGAGTAGAAAATGGAAATAAACCTTTGGACTTTTGTATCCATTTAGAAACTAATAATTAATGTGCCCAGTAAGGAAGTGTGCCAATTCATCATCAGTTATAAGAAACAGAAACCAGTTTGCAGATGACATGATACTATACATAGAGAATCCTAAAGATGCTACCAGAAAACTACTAGAGCTAATCAATGAATTTGGTAAAGCAGCAGAATACAAAATTAATGCACAGAAATCTCTTGCATTCCTATACACTAATGATGAAAAATCTGAAAGAGAAATTAAGGAAATACTCACATTTACCACTGCAACCAAAAGAATATAATACCTAGGAATAAACCTACCAAGGGAGGCAAAAGACCTGTAGGCAGAAAATTATAAGACATTGATGAAAGAAATTAAAGATGATACAAATAGATGGAGAGATATACCATGTTCTTGGATTGGAAGAATCCACATTGTGAAAATGACTATACTACCCAAAGCAATCTACAGATTCAATGCAATCCCTATCAAACTACCAATGGCATTCTTCACAGAGCTAGAACAAAAAATTTCACAATTTGTATGGAAACACAAAAGACCCCGAATAGCCAAAGCAATCTTGAGAAAGAAAAATGGAGCTGGAGGAATCAGGCTCCCCAACTTCAAACTATACTACAAAGCTACGCTAATCAAGACAGTATGGAACTGACACAAAAATAGAAATATAGATCTATGGTACAGGATAGAAAGCCCAGAGACAAACCCATGCACATATGGTCACCTAATTTATGACAAAGGAGGCAAGAACATACAATGGAGAAAAGACAGTCTCTTCAATAAGTGGTGCTGGGAAAACTGGACAGCTACATATAGAAGAATGAAATTAGAACACTCCCTAACAGCATACACAAAAATAAACTCAAAATGGATTAGAGACCTAAATGTAAGACTGGACACTATAAAACTCTTAGAGGAAAACAGGAAAAACACTCTTTGACATAAACCACAGCAAGATCTTTTTTGACCCACCTCCTAGAGTAATGAAAATAAAAACAAAAGTAAACAAATGGGACCTATTGAAACTTAAAACATTTTGAAGAGCAAAGGAAACCATAAACAAGACGAAAAGACAACTCTCAGAATGGGAGAAAATATTTGCAAATGAAGCAACAGACAAAGGATTAATCCCAAAATATACAAACAGCTCATGGAGCTCAGTATCAAAAAAAACAAACAACCCAACTAAAGAAATGGGTGAAAGAACTAAATAGACGTTTCACCAAAGAAGACATACAGATGGCCAAGAGGCACATGAAAAGATGCTCAACGTCACTAATTATTAGAGAAATGCAAGTCAAAACTACAATGATGTATCACCTCACACTGGTTAGAATGGCCATCATCAAAAAGCTACAAACAAGAAATGCTGGAGAGGGTGTGGAGAAAAGGGAACCCTCTTGCACTGTTAGTGGGAATGTAAATTGACACAGCCACTATGGAGAACAGTATGGAGGTTCCTTAAAAAACTAAAAGTAGAACTACCATATGACGCAGCAATCCCACTACTGGGCATATACCCTGAGAAAACCATAATTCAAAAAGAGTCATGTACCACAATGTTCATTGCAGCACTATTTACAATAGCCAGGACATGGATACAACCTAAATGTCCAACGATAGATGAATGGATAAAGAAGATGTGGTACATATATACAATGGAATATTACTCAGACATAAAAAGGAACAAAATTGGGTCATTTGTAGAGATGTAGATGGACCTAGAGTCTGTCATACAGAGTGAAGTAAGTCAGAAAGAGAAAAACAAATATTGTATATTAACGCATATATGTGGAATCTAGAAAAATGGTACAGATGAACCTATTTGTAGGGCAGGAATAGAGACGTAGACGTAGAGAATGGACATGTGGACATGGGGGGGAGGAGGGGGTGGGATGAATTGGGAGATTAAATTTGACATAAATACACTACCATGTATAAAATAGATAGCTAGTGGGAACCTGCTGTGTAGCACAGGAAGCTCAGCTCTGTGATGACCTAGATGGGTGGGATGGGGGGTGTGTGGGAGGGAGGTCCAAGGGGGAGGGGATATATGTATACATAGAGCTGATTCACTTCATTGTACAGCAGAAACTAACACAACATTGTAAAGCAGTTTTACTCCAAAAAAAAAAAAAAAAAAAAAAAAGACCTGGGTTTGAGAGTTGAATGTGACTTTCTTTGCAAACTGAGGCAGGTCGTCTGAATTTTCTGTAACTTAGTTTCCTGCCTCACAGTGATATTGTGCAGAGACTCATACAAGTATGTTATGATATACTTTCTGTTTTTTGTTTTATGGAATCTTCCTCAAGAGACAACTCTATTTTCTCAAAATACTGCTCATGGTTTTAATGTTGTTTGAGGTAAAATAAGGAAATATAGGAGCCAGTTAGTGCCACAAGTTACCTATTCTAAGAACAAGCTTATTCTGAAAATTGCTGTCCTTCCATTGGCAAAATCACACATTTGCTTCTGTTGTGGGGTTGAGGTTAATCCAAGAACCAGTAAATTTCGACTGTGGCTGCCACTTACTGCCAGCCTTCATCTCTTACTGCCTCCTAAACACATGCTTCACTCACAGTAAGGTTATTTAACACCGGTTCTTAGTTTTGCCAAGTGATCTTCAGTGACACAATTCCTGACAATAAAATAAAATGGAAGCCAAAAGACAAAACCAGCATGAAATCTGTAGGTAGCACGATACAACACTAGGACAATGGGGATGGGACTGGTAAAGGTCATTCTCTGGCTACACTATCAGTTGAAAATATATGGGAATGGTAATAGTAAATTACAGCTGGAGAGGAGTTGGCCTTCACTTATTCTATGTCGTGGTGGGAAATGGGGTGGGAATTGACAGGTGAGTAGTAGAGGGAGGGGAAGAACAGTAAAGGAGACTAGAGAGACTGGGCGGAACATGAGGAATGGGAGGACAAACAGTATAGGCATCCAAGCGCAAATGAGTTTTAATTAGATTCTATTTTAGATTATGTCAAATAACACTTTTACCCATGTAGCAATTGGGAACTGACATTTAATTAGTGAATGACAAGCAAGATATAGCAAGGTGACATGGAACCACTAAAGAATAAAGCCATCATTATTTCTCTCGCAGTTTATACTTGCAAAAGTTTTGTATTGTCCTTTATTAAACCTTTGAAATATTACTGTGAGAAAGATGGATAACGAGAACTAGCTATTGACTCTCTCTTGTGGGCTAAACAAAAGGAAATTGGCTTAATTGTAGTCAAGTAAAAATGTCTTGGCTAAAAAGCCCATATCTGTGCTAAAAAGTATTCCTAAATGAATTGCCCTTTCAGTAAACAGCTATTGAACCTACTAATTTTTATCTTTACAATACATCAGCTTTAAGCCAGGGTGATTATATTGGAAGACCCAGGGTTGAACACAGACGTAGAAGGCAAAGGCAGCTTTCTACACTGTATGTTTAACACTCGCTTGCCCTCAAATTTTTCCCAAAAGACTGCCACATTTCCTGAAATTTTCACATTTTTGACTTTGGGATGAGTCACTGAGGACCCCCACCGTGGAAAATTGTACCTGGACTACACTGTACTTAATTTTAGTCATCTGCATTCACCTAATTTTTTTAAGAATAATTCCCAATCATCTAAAAAAATTCCAAGAGAATGGAACATGGGAGTGGGGAAGTGAATGAAGAATTAAGACAAAAGTTACCAGGTAAAATTCCCCAGTGGTGGCTTGTGAGCATGAAAATCCCTAGAGAAGGAGGCCATCCATTTGAGATTACAAAGAACATGTCCAGCAATTGAATTATTCACTCAACAAATATTTATTGAGCCCATATAATAATGCAGAAGACACTGTCCTTGGTGCTGGGGCTAGGGTAGTTAATAAAACAGACAAAAATCCCTGTCTTCATGGACCTTTAATTCTAATGGGGAAGACAGACAAAAAACAATGATAAATGAGCCAACTATATATATATATAGAGAGAGAGAGACAGAGACACAGAGAGAGACACAGAGACACAGATCGAATGTGTGTTAAATATTGACATGGGTTAAGGAGAAAAAGAAAGCAGGGAAAGGGGACAAGAAGTTTGTGTGTATGTGTGCTTCCCAGAGAGGAGCTTGTAATTTTAGAGAAGAAAGTTGTTGTTGATTTTTTTTTTTTTTCTTTTGTGGTATGCGGGCCTCTCACTGTCGTGGCCTCTCCCGTTGCAGAGCACAGGCTCCGGACGCGCAGGCTCAGCGGCCATGGCTCACGGGCCCAGCCGCTCTGCGGCATGTGGGATCCTCCCAGACCGGGGCACAAACCCGTGTCCCCTGCCTCGGCAGGTGGACTCTCAACCACTGCGCCACCAGGCAAGCCCCAAGAGAAGAAAGTTGTTTTATAGTTAAGGTTAAAGGAAGCCAGGGAATGAGCCATCAGATATCTGGGGAGAAGATCCTTCAAACAGAGGAAACAGCCAAAGGCATTGGATAATCTCATGAGGGTAAAAGGAAAGAGGAATTCCAAAAGGAATCAGGAATGCTGAGTTAGGACTGGTTCCAGAATATGATACCTATCTGGGTGCAAACCCCTCAAAGGAAGGTAATCTTTCATTTTAAAATTCTCAAGTAACTTTTCCTTAGGTAATGGGCTGCTTGCCTGCTTTACTGAGGATGCTACCCACAGGTACTCCATGGTGACTTGTCCCCTAAGGGAGGTTCTAGGTAGGAGGACTTGTTCAAGGATACAAAGGTCATTCTCTGGCTACACTATCAGCTGAAAAAATATGAGAAACATCCTCCTCATCACCCTCCCACAACGTATCAATTTCATCTCACCTGGGGTGCCCAGCCTCACAACAGTAAAAAGGAGAATTGTTCTAAATTTTTAAGGAGTTTACAATCTAGTTGAGAAGACTAAGGTTAACTTACCTTAAGGGGAGGAATGCTGTCTTTCTTCGCAGTCTTTTCAACCAAAGTTCTCAATTACTTGCTGAGGCCATTGCCACATAAAGTAAATAAGAGAAGATAATGTATTCAGTTTCAGATTTGTAAAATGTATCAAAGGCCATTCAAGTGGAGACATCCAAATAAATAATGAAGATAAGCAAGGCACAGGCGAGCTTTATGACCTGAAATGAGGACTAGAGTGTCATCAATATAGTGATGAGAGGAAAAAAGGAGTAGAGTGTTATGCTAAAGGAAGTTAGTTGTAGTTAAAGATTACACTGCAAGAGGTTTCAATATGTAATAATAAACTCTGTTTATTTTATCCCCTGGCGTTATCTCACTTAAACCTCTCAAGTCTTACGGGGTAGATGGTATTATAATCCCTGTTTCACAGATGAAGCTCAGAGTATGTAGGTTACTTCTCCAAGACCATACAGTATACGGCAGAGATCAAGCTAGAACCTAAGAATTTGAGCTTCAGAGCTGCACTGAAAAAGACTAATGACTTGATGGCTTCTGCAGTTTTGTATATTGCCATATACTGTGAATTTTTTTGTTTTATATTTATGTGTATGTACGTGTATATGTATGGATGTATAGGTGTTTGGTTCTGCCTCTGATCCTTAAACTAATCTTGTCTCTAATCAGAGGAAATGTATAAGATCCTAGACTCGTAGCACAGAGCCTTAAACTTGTCTTCTATTCTTGACACCTTCAGGTCTTATACCTAATTTTAGGGATGGAGTTTTTGTTTCGTGATCTACTTCCAGGACCTTCTTGTCCCTTTTTATTTCCATTTTGGCTACATGGGCAGCATTCCAGTTCTGCCTTTTGCATAGTCTTCTGCTATGAAATTAAAGTATTCAAGTGTGTGAACTCGAATCTTAAATATGTGAATCTTCCAAGTATTCAAGTTTACACAAAGCTCAGTTTGATCAACCGCTCTATCATGTGAGAGAATAATTCTAAGAAACTTTTCCAATGGTAAGACCTACCAGCTTTGGTGACTGATTGCATTGGGTGGGGAGAAAGTACTATCTACATTGCTACTATCACTTTCTCTCTAGCTAGATAGATGGGATATTGACATGAGCCTGCTCCACATTTCTGGCCTGAATTGTTGGATGAACGTTGATGCCTCCATTTGAGATACAGAAGGAATAAATAATAGAAGATGAGGCCAAGAAAAGGACTAAGAATGAAGCCAGTCTGCTGACTGGCTGGCTGGTCGTGCCATCAACTAACTAAAATAGAAAATCTGAAAGAGAGAAATGTTTGGGGAGACTGTAGTAAATTATGAACATAATTTTGGACGTAAGTTTAATATGCCTTTGAGAATGAAGGTAAATATATAACTCTTGACTTTAGGAGAGGGTTAGTATTAGAAAGATATGGGAGTTATTCACACATGATTTTATGTGTCTACAGTGGCAGTACCACTGAATGGCTTGAGGGAGGGAGAACATATTAATTCCCAATAATATTTTAAACTGTCTCTTACATAAAAATATGGTTGACTCTCTGCATCCATGAGATGAAGAAACTGTTGATACATAAAGCCGACTCCAGTATGCCATATGAAACTCCAGTATCGTCGGATTTTGGTATCTTCGAGGTGGTCCTGGAACCAATCCCTTGCAGATATCGAGGGACAACTGTAATGATAATATTTTTCATGTGAAGATTTGTGTTTTCTTAAACTTATGTAAAAGCCAAATAAAATTTTATAAAATATTCATGTTTTTATCCACTATAATTAACAACCCAAATAAAAGTAGTGTACTTGCTCTGCAAATGGAACTTCAACACAAGATCCTTGGCTTAACCAGATTTCTGTCCTAAAGCCCCACTTATGTAGAATTTCAAAGCCACCATTGATGGTGTTACATATAAATTTCTGGGCTTCATTTTCTTCAAGATATTCAAGACTTTGCTGGTTACAAATTCAGTATAATTTTTTTTTTTTTCGCGGTGCGCGGGCCTCTCACTGTTGAGGCCTCTCCCATTGCGGAGCACAGGCTCCGGATGCGCAGGCTCAGCGGCCATGGCTCAAGGGCCTAGCTGCTCCTCGGGATCTTCCCGGACCGGGGCACGAACCCGTGTCCCCTGCATTGGCAGGCGGACTCTCAACCACTGCGCCACCAGGGAAGCCCTAAATTCAGTATTTTTTAAGAGGAGGTTCTACTTTTATTTGCTGTTGAACAGTATATGAGATAATTCATGAGGACGGTAATTTCTCCCTCAAAGTATGGAGTCAATACAAGCAGAATACAAGTACAGCATTATTTGTTTCTGAAACCCAATCTTGTCCCCACCAGTTGCAGTAATGATGAAAGTTATAGAATGTCATTGATTTAAAAATACTTATAGATGATAATTTTAATACTTTATTGGTTGGTTGATCAGACAATATTTGTTTTCAGTCATAACACTATTACTCTATAAGCTAGTTTTTCTACCTGCCTCATTTTCATTTATATCCTGTCACTTTGTATTCAATAAAATACATTTTACATAAAAAACAGTATTATAGGTTAAGAGAATTTTTACTCAATAAATGGAAAATGATTATTTACATATTATACCTTCAGAATTGTATTTTGTGAACTTTTCTTACAATGTTATGAAATTAAAGAATAATGAGTGCAAACTTATAAACTTAAAAATACCTATTGGACAGGTGATTAAAAGTCTTAGTGATTATTGTAAATAGAATTTCAATAATAAACATGTGTGCCAAAATATACCCTATTCTACCTATAATCTTTCAATAAACTTTCCTATACTGGTCATAATCTTTCAGCATGTTTCTTCTCATGGAATGCAAGCGAGGTACCATCTGTGACTCTCTGAACAACTGGATAGATGGGACTCTGATAAAAGGATTAGTCCCGATTTTACTAGGAAATACTTGACTTTCATCATTTGGAAAATTATTTTTTAACCCTACTCAGTGATTACAACTCTTCTTCCCTTCTAAAATGTGTGTGCTGCACTGCAAGCTAAGCATTTTCAATAGTATGCTTGTATGTTGCCTGATAATAGGGAGTGTGTCTTTTCCATTTTTGGTAACACCTGGCACAATTCATAGATGTAATAGGTGCCTTATAGTGCCTGTCAACTAATGGAAGAGTTTTTTTTTTTTTTTTCAGATTTATTGAGTTTGATCCATAATTGTCAAGTGTTCTTGTTGCTGTTGCTGCCTATTCTCTGGTGATATAAAAATGTGCCCAGTTTAGACAAAACCCATGGTTGTGCATTTAAACTGAGCCGATCCTAAAAATATTTTAACAAATATTCCTTTCTTCCTTCTAGATTCGGCACAAAGGTTATCTCTTCTGGGAAGCATTTTTAAGTCAGAATCAATCATTCACCTCTAGCTACTCAGCAAGAGTATAATAGGATCTATATGTTGAACATTATTTACGTGGCTTACTCTTTTGCCTTTCTGAACTATATTCCACCAAAGAGATCCTTCTGCTTTGATTTGGTTAAGGTTTCTTCCAAAAGGAATGAAAAGATACAGTTTGAGATAGTAATAAAGGTTCAAGATTAGAATTTGTAGCAAGGCCATAGTCTGGAGCTCAGTGATTGAGAACTGGACTGTCCAAATTTCATTATTTATTATTAGCATAGACTTAGGAACTTAGTCCATAGATATTTACATAAGCATTCTAGACAGGAAGAGGATGGAAAAGAAGGCTGTCCCTTTCAAATCTTGGAGAAATGTGTCAGGAAAAGAGAGATGTGGGAGAATATGATGAACAGATCTATCCTTTCTATGAATGAGTATCACTGGGAGCAGCGTGAGGCCTCACCCCCATCCCCATTTGGGACTTTGGGTGGAGGGCCCCCTCATACTTTTCTTTGTACCATCCTGTCGGGGACTCAGCCATAACAGAATTATTTTAAAGGCACAACTTGATATTTTATTTTTCCAATTCACTTTTACTCTTTCCTGTGTAGCACAGGCCCTTGGATGGCTAAGAGAAGTGTACTTCTGTGAGTGGACCACCTAGGCTTGTATTGAATGCGACATTCAGCTTACTGTTTATATCAGCAATATGGGCAAAACTGAGGCTGAACCCACTAAGGGAGCAATCTGTACATTGTAGATGCCAAAAGAATGGTTCACAATTTTCTTGCTCACATTTTAGCACTGGAGGCCCATAGAGCATCCATAAACTGGGCACTCAAGGAACACCACCAGGAGGCTGGAAGAGCCAGACTACTTCACCAAGAGAACTTCCCACCCCTGCCACCCTTACGCCACACCCAGATGCCCTGTTGGAGATGAACCTGAGAGGCAGAACAAAGAGTAATAAGTCTGAGAGGCTGATAACAGTTTCTTGGAGTTCCTGAATAGTACCCCACTGTATTACTTCAATTGTTGGATTAAGTTTTAGACTGGATTAGACAATTAGTTAATGCTTCTCTCAATAAACCAGAGGGGGGGGCCTCTTGAAGAAGACCATATCAGCTATAGACAAAAGTAAAAAACTGCATGCTCTCTAGGGATTAAATTTTGTAACCCATCTTCATATTTTTATTAGAAAAAAATTAAATTTATTCTTTCCAGATATTTGATTTATACATCTATTCTTTTCATATTCTTTTATAGAAAATGATACATGTATCTGTCTTTGCACTAGTCTTCAAAGCTGCCCTAAAGAATACCACAGACTGGGTGCCTTCAACAACAGAAATTTACTTTTGCACAGTTCTGGAGCCTGGAAATCCAAAATCAAGGTGTTAGCAGAATTGGTTTCTGGTGAGACCTCTCTCCTTGGTTCCTTCTCACTGTATTCTCAGATGACCTTTTCTCCATGCATGGACCCTCCTGGTGTCTCTTCCTTTTCTAATAAGGACACCAGTTGTATTGGATGAGGGCCCCACCCTTATGATCTCATTTAACCTTAATTACCTCCTTAAAGATCCTATCTCCAATACAATCACACTGAAGAATAGGGCTTCAGCATAGGAATTTGGCAGGGGGTGGGGGGAACACATTCAGTCCATAGCAGTCTCCATTACTATATTAGTTATCTGAAGACAGGGACCTTATCATTATATCTCTAATCCCTAGCTGACACATTTTAAGTGCTTAATAAATAATGAATAGACACAAAGGAAAGTAATACATGCAAAATGCAGTATAATGTGGTGATTAAGGACACAGACTTTTGAGGCTTTTCTTCAAGTTCCAGCTATACCTCTTATACAAACCCAGTTTTTAAATCTGTAAAATAGGCATATATAATGCCTCTCTTTTTTAATTGTTAGAAGATTAAAGGAGTGTGCTGGTAAATTACAAATGCTCAATAAATGTTAGTCGTGATTGTTATCATTTAACTGTGCTTCATTTGATCAGCCTATTTTCATTTGCATGTCAGCTAAAACCAACATCGTTCTTGTCTGAAAAGCAGGATCAGAGCACCCTAGGTTGTAATCAAGGGCTGCAGACAGGAGAGTAGAGTGAGCATGTCACAGAGCCATCATCCTGGGCAGTCATTCTCCAGGGATTGTTTCTGTCTGCTTGGGGGCGATACTTCAGCTCTTGTGATGGGTAATATTCTTAGTGTTTTCAGGCAAAGTTAGGCTGCATTAATTTTAGAACTGACCCACTTACATATTTTTAAACTTTGGGCTACGGCAGCTGAACAGCTAAGTTGGACAATTTACAAACTGTATTATGGCTTATATGGGGCAGGCCACTCTCAAAATAGGACCAAGAGGCTCGGGAGTCCAAGTGAGTGTGGTTCTTGACCAATTCAAAACATCAATTAAATACTTAACCCTTAGTTGTCTGCTGGAAATCTAACACTTTGGAGGAGGAAGTAAACATGCTATAGGCTGTTTGAGGAATAAAAAACAAAAAAAAAAAAATCAAATCTAGAATGTCACAGAATTGTTATCAAATAAATATAAATTTGGGCAAGTTTCAATTACACTGAACTATATTCACTTGCCAAATTTTGATTTTAAAAGTTGAATTAACGTTGTAAACCTGCAGGCTCTTCAAGTGTTCAGGGAATGATATAAGACTGATTGTCAATGTGAAAATAGTACTATTTCTTCAAAGAGCTGAGACTTATATAGAAAGTTTTATCCATTTTTCTTAGAAAATATATTACAAAACACATAACCATACAAACTTTACATGTCTAATATCACAAAGGACTACTATATTTAGAAGGAAATTTAAAGATATTAGAATTTTGTCTCATCAATCAAACTAAAGAATAAATTTACCTCATATGCTAGGATTTATTTAATGGCAAATAGTTTCTTCCTGTCAAAATTCTATTAGGATCTGATTTTCTAAGCCTATTAAAAATAATAGGTAAATCAATAATAATTTAGTGAACAACTTCTTTCCACTTCAACATTCTTCACATAAAATGAATAAGAACATTCCATTTGACCACTTATTGAAAGAGGGATAAAATCATAATCTATTGACATAGAATCAATGTCTCCTGTTTGCCTTGGACTTGCTATTTTACCTAAAGCAAGGAGATATTACCTTGTGAAAATATTTTGGTTTAAGTACATGCATTTTTAAATTAATTGGTAAGCCTTTCTAGTCAACTAAAGAAAGTCATAAAAGGGACACTTTAATGATGCCAACATTTTGCTAATAGTGAATACTGTTGTCAAAATTCCTGAAGTTCTCAGTGCTTATCAATGGCATTGGATTAATATCTGATTATGGATCACATTTTGATAGTATGTTACTAGTAACAGCTGTACATAGTTCTTCTAATACAGGGAAAGAACAAATTGCTTCAAAGACATGTTCATAGTTATTGGAATTTATTGATAGGTATTATCTATATCGTGTGAGAAACACTTCCCAAATACTTACCAATATAGACTAAAACCATTAATCACTAATGACTGATGGAGCAGATTGCCTAAAAGCACTTTTCAGTGACAATACAAAAAGTCTATAATTAATAAATGGAAGTATAAATGCCATTCAAATTTAAAATTACTGACAAAGTAACACAAACCCTTCTGCATGTGGAGGCTGTTTTCATTCTTAATGGAGAAATCATGGGATAATAATTCACTTCTTCATTAAAATATCAGTATACCACAACTTTCATCTCCTTTAGAAAAATAACTTTGAAAACTAAAATCACATCCGTTCTCAACTTTGTGTTTTTATTACTGTTAAAAAGGAAAAGTGCTATATTACTTGGAAGCTTGATGAAAATTTTAATCTATACCAGCTGTAAAGTTGTGGATGATATTTTTATATTTTTTTTTAGGTAAATGAATTAAGTGTATAAAAGACAGAAAGATACCAAAGGACTCTAGAACATCAACATTCAACTCTCCTCTGCCTTGAGCCCTGCCTTGTTTTTAGTCCCAAATCTGTTTTCAGTTCTTTCTTTGCTCTTAGGACATATTTTGAACTCCATATGAAGACCTTACAGGGAGTCCAGGCATGGATCATGACTGCCACATGCTGGGCAAATAGAACCCACTGTAATTATCTCTATTTTATAATGGATGAAACTGAGATGCAGAAAGGTTAAGCCATTTGTGAGAAACCACATATAAGTAAGCATTCTTTGAGATGGAGATAGAAACCTTTAATCAAGAAGAGGTTAAATGTCACGATTCCAAATCTGAAATAGATGGTCTGAAATGGCAGATTCTTAAGAGAGAATAATTAAATAAAGGAGTTGATGCCTCATTGTCTTTAACGATATTCCTTGCTGTTCCCTCAAACCATTGAACAGATAAGAGGTGAGCAATAGGTTTCAAGCTGATCTTTTGTGTCGCTAGATAATTTAGACAAAAGCTCATAGGGATGGTGTAGAAAGTAAATTCACCTGCCTGGCCTCCAAACTCCTCAACTTTCAGTAGAGGGTGAATGAGTGACACCTGGACACATAGAGGAGACTAAAATGACTCTAGATTTTTATTTCCTTTTTGGTATTTGCAGTGTTAGGCCACAGATCATGTATGCTGATTGTAGTAACTTGAATCCTGGAAACCGAGATTGCTATGCCACTTCTGAATTTTAGACTGGGCAAATGAACTTTATTCATATTCTATTTTCACTTCACCTATGCTCAGAAGACTTAACCTATAATTATATAAGATGGTTAATCCTTATTCTTTGCTGCAGTAATTATAATTTCTGGTGTTTAAGGATGGAAAAAAATATTGCCTTCCAAGTAAGCTAGGACTTTTTTTTTTACCCCTCATGTCTGGGAAAGTTCTGGATCAGAAACCTTGTAAACCTTCCCACCTCCAATTTAAGTTTTGATTAGTCCCCTGGGGAAAGGAAATGGCCAGACCTAAATTTAAAACTTTTACAATCAGGTGGAAGTAGTGACAGTATGTATTTATCACATCTTCTCTAACGATTCTAATTCCCTAATGTCAATTTTTAATGGATCATTTCCCTCACATCTTTATATTTTATTTAAAACTATACTTGAAAATGATCTAATGTTAGTCTGCTTGTCCATGTATTCATAATTCTGTTTTCTACTCTATTCTTTAAAGTTTCTTTTATCTTTTGCGAAGTCTATATACTACATGATGCAAATTTATCCCATAGGGCTTCTCATATAAATGAGTATGGTAAATAGCTTCATATTACATTAACACATGCTTATTGTTCTTTTAAAAGGATTTCTTCAGAAAGATAAAAAGCACTCTCCTTTAGACTCCAGATAGGCAGTGGAGAAATCGCCTCCAAGTGAGGATAAGCAGAAAAATGATGACATATCAGTGTTGTAGGAATCCTTTATCAATTGAGGAATCATCTTTGTACTTTCTCACTGCACTGGAATTTGATAATTATCCCAGTGTGGTTTACTTCGATTAAGAGGCTAGATACCACTTCCATTAAGGGGACTTGATTGATTCTCAGAGTTCCATTTTATAGACCATCCCTGTCTCAAGTATGGATACAATAAAAATATCTAGAAAAGAAGGGTTCAGCTGCTACTGATCTGGAGGACTCCTTCAGGAAAGGCACAGGGACACATTTCAAGCAGTCCTCTTAATTATTAAACAAGATCTGCTTAATGAGTTTGAGGGAAAGACCATTGAATTGTGAGCCAGCTGATGAAGTGCTGGCTTTGCCTATGCTGCTAGTGCACTCATAAAAGGAGGGGGGAAATTCCCTTCTCTCCTATAGACCTGCTTCTTTCCACAATAAAATGAAGCAGAGGATCAAAATGCTCTCTAGAATCCCTTCCAGTTTAAACATGTTCTAGTACACAAACATCTTCTAGTAAGGCTCTGTACTTGGAGCTGTGGGAGACATGATATCATACGAATGCTTTTCCAGCCCTTCAATAGCTAGCTCTCACTTCATCATATGTGAAAATGATGGAGATGAACTGAAATTTTGAGCCAATCCTATAATACTATGCAAGTAATGGAAAAGAGCTCATAATGTTGTCTGATCTGAACCTAGTGACAACTATGATACTATCTTCATAGTCTGTTTCTTGGATATGCAGATCTCCTAATAAGAATAAAACATCATTCACCACAGCAATCCAGTGTACTTCAACCTGATGCATATTTGATGTAGGCAACTTACCTAAATAACGTGTGGAAAGCTATGCACTAACATTTTAAAAATTAAAAGAAAGTCACAGGCTGATAAACTTTTAAGGAAGTAAAAGCATGAACTCTAATGATTGCATACAAAAATATTTGTCTAATTCACAATGGAGAAGTTATTTAAGTTACATTTTCTGTGATAAATTGTGGTGCCCTTGAAGGCAAGGGCATGTTCTTATTCACCCTTTCATGAGGTTAGAGTATCAATAAATATTTACTGAAGTGAATCTTATAAAATGGAAGTCCTGGGGGTCAATCAATAGTGCCTGTCCCAGCACATACATGTACACACACAATCAACAAATTGGCAAAATTCAATATACAGGTTTAAGCACATTGCAATAAATTTCATGGGGCATAGAGTCAGAATCAGAAAATTAAAAAAGGACCTTGGAGATCAACTAATTGTTTTATGATAGTGAAATTTTGTTTTAATGACAGAACATGATGAGGAATCACATTCTCTTTCTGTGGGAGCTGGGGATGAGAAAGAATTTATATTTATCCTTTCTGAGGGAATTATCAAATTGAAATAAGTTTAAATTCCAGAAGCGTAAAAAGGGTAGTATCAGAGCCTTCCTATCCCCACCTCTTTACACTTTAGGCCTGTAGGAAGTTCTTGTGTTCTGTTAGGCTATTTTGGTGTGGTTTGAGAGTATAGGTGGGTGTTCTTCAGATGGGCTGATGGGATTTGGGAGTGGAGATAGGAAGATTGGGACTTAACATCTTCAATGAAACAAGATACAATAATTAGGACTCTTCTATGGTTGTTCAAGTACAAATTAAGCACTACAAGTTACTGTCTTTAAACGAAAGCTACACAGACAGAAACAGAATAAAATGTTATAAAAGTGATAATATGTAATGAATATTGTGCTTTAAAAAATGTAATATTTTTACACGAGTTTAAGGCAATGGACTACCTTATTCTTATTTTTATTTATTTATTTTTTGCGCGGGCCTCTCACTGTGTGGCCTCTCCCGTTGTGGAGCACAGGCTCCGGACGCGCAGGCTCAGCGGCGATGGCTCACAGGCCCAGCCGCTCCGCGGCATGTGGGATCTTCCCGGACCGGGGCACAAACCCGCGTCCCCTGCATCGGCAGGTGGACTCTCAACCACTGCGCCACCAGGGAAGCCCAAAATTACCTTATTTTTAATTTCCTGTACATTATTGCTAACTGAACACCGGCTATGTGCTAGGCACTGCGCTTGACCTTTAAAAAAAACACCTCATTTAACATTCATAACAGTATAGTTATCATCTTTGTTTTACATATGTAAAGAAAATGAGAATCTTTAGAAAAGTTAAATACTTGCCCAAGTTCACATGACTGGTAATATATGAACCATAGTTTGAACAGAACTTTCCAGACTCTAATGCTCTTTTCATAATATGCTGCTCTCTCCCCAGTGGATTTCAGCTGAATTGAATTTATTGTAAAGCGGTGAGCAGATAAAAAGTACTAGCTCTGGGACTAATGCCATCCTTTTACTAACTAGCTGTGATGGGGTCAAGATATGCCGTGTACCTGCCCTTTAATATCTACATCTCTAAAAAAGAAGGGTTTTAGCTAAAGTTCTTTATTGCTCTAGAAATATGTTCTATTTAATTTTTTTCAAAGACTTTCTTGCTGGAGACCATCTAAAAAACATGGAAATAGCTTTTAAGTTTTTTTCTTTTTATCAGAACAATCTCATAGATCATCATTACTAGTTTACTGGAAGTTTGTACTTGTACGGGTGAGGAAGTTTGGAAATATTGCACCTATAAATCTATAGAGAATATAGATGTTAGAAAATTGTATCCTACCTAGGAATGCTTGTTGTAACAAAGCTGAATGCTGTAACTAATACGAAAGCTGGATGCTATAGCAGATGAAAGAAGCTGACAAGAATAATATTATCTTACATTTAGGTTCATAAAATCAATTACACTAATACACATTGAGGGAGAATTGGTATATTTAAAAGACAGAAAAATTAATTTCCCTTTCTGTTATGATGCCATATATCTTGTGGCAGACTAATTATCCTGCCAAGACCAATGAGAAAGAAAGAAAAATGGTTATCAGACATGGATTTTAAAATCGCTGTGAACATAGTGTGAGAAAATAGGGCAAGATGGAGAATTTCACCAGAGAATTGTATCTTTAAAAATTGAGACATAATTCACATATCTTCAAATTCACTCTTTAAAGTATACAGGTTAGCGAGTTTTTAGTATTTTCACAGATATGTGCAACATCAGTATTATATAATATTTTCATCACTGCAAAAAGAAACCCAGTGCCCATGAACGGTTACTTCCCATTCCCCTTACCCTCAGCCTCTGACAACCACTAATCTACTTTCTCTCTCAACGGATTTGCCTATTCTGGACATTTCGTGTAAATGGAATTACACAATATGTGGCCTTTTCTGTCTGCCTTCTTTAACTTAGCATAATGTTTTCAAGGTTCATCCATGTTGTAACATGAACTTCATTATTTTCTATTGCCAAATGGCATTTCATTGTATATACCACAGTTTCATTGTATATACCACATTTCATTGATACACTGCAGTTTGTTTATCCATTCATCTGCTGATGAATATCTGGGTTTTTTTTTCACTTTGGGGCTATCATTTATGAGTTTTTGTGTACATAGATGTTTTCATTTCTCTTGGGCATATACCTAGGAGTGAAATTGCTGATTCATATGGCAACTCATATTTAACCTGTGAGAAACTGCCAAGCTGTTTTCCAAAATGGCTATAGCATTTTACATTCCCACAAGAAATGCATGAGACTTCGTATTTCTCCAAATCCTCAACAACACTTCTTATTGTCTGCTTTCTGATTATAGCCATGCTTGTGGGTATGGAGTGGAATCACATCGTGGTTTTGATCCATATTTCCTTAATTACTAAGGAGGTTAAGCATATTTTCATGTGCTTATTGACCATTCATAAATCTTCTTTGGATAAATGCCTATTCAAATCCTTTGCCCATTTTTGAATGCGGTTATTTGTCTTTTTATTGTTGAATTCTAAGGGCTCTTTATATATTTTACATATGAGATCTTTATCATATATTATTTGCAAATATTTTTCTCTCATTCTGTAGGTAGTCTTTGCATTTTCTTGATAGTGTCTTTTGGACACAAAAGTCTTTAATTTTGATGAAGTCCAGTTTATTTTTTTCTTTTATCATTTGTGCTTTTGGTATCATGTCTAAGAAACTATTGTCTAATCCAAGCTCATAAATATTTATGCCTATGCTTTTGTGTAAAAGTTTTCTAGTCTAAGCTCTTAAAATGTAAGTCTTTTTGAATTAATTTTTGTTTATTGGGAGGTGGGGTCCAACTTAATTCTTCTGCATGTGGATATCTACTTTAACCAAGGTTAAATTTCATACTTGATGGTGAAATATTGTAATCTTTACCATATAGATGAGACTTACACAAGGATGCTAGTTACAGCCACTACTATTGAACATTGTACTAGATTTTTCTTTTTTCCTAGTGCAATAAATCAAGAAAGTAAAGCAACAGATAAAAATATAAGAAACTAAGAAATAAACTTCCAGTATTCACAGATGATGTGACATTGTACACATAAAACACAAAATAAACTAAATAAACTACTACAATGAATAAATGAATTTAGTGAGGTCACTAGCTACAAGGTCAGCTTACCAAAGTCAATTGCATTTCTATATACCAACAAAAGGGAAAATAGAAAATAGAAATGGAAAAATAGAAAATTAAATACTTAGAATGACATTATATACACTAGCACAGCAAATTAAATACCAAGAAATGAATCTAATGATATATGTGAAAGGACTCCTCACTGAAAACTATCAAGTATTATTAAGAGAAATTTTAAAAGAGCTAAAAACATAGGCCACACAATGTTTACAGTTTGGAAAACTCAGTATTGTAAAAGTGTCATTTCTCTTCAAATTCTCTTCAAGTAACCTATAGGCTCAATGCATTCCAAATAAAATCCTAGCAGACAGAATTTTTTGTAGAAATTAACAAACTGATTTTAAGGTTTAAATGGAGTTACAAAGGGTCAAGAAAATTTTGAAAAAGAACAAGTTTGGATTCACTTTAGAGAATATGAAGACATTATGAAGCTACAATAATTAAAATGTGATATCAGCACAAAAATAGTAAGATAGAACAGTTTTCTTTTTTTTAAAGATTTATTTATTTATTTTTGGCTGCATCAGGTCTTAGCTGTGGCACTCAGGATCTTCGTTGAGGTATACAGGTTCTTCTCTGCGGCGTGCGGGCTTCTCTCTAGTTGTGGCGTGTGGGTATTCTCTTTCTAGTTGTGGTGCACAGGCTCCAGGGCACATGGGCTCTGTAGCTGTAGCATGCGGGGTCCAGAGGCAGTGAGCTCTGTAGCTTGTGACACACGGGCTCTAGTTGAGGCACGCGAGCTCAGTAGTTGTGGTGCATGGGCTTAGTTGCCCCACGGCATATGGGATCTTAGTTCTCTGACCAGGGATGGAACCCGCGTCCCCTGCATTGGAAGGTGGATTCCTTACCACTGGACCACCAGGGAAGTCCCTAGAACAATTTTCTAGATTAGAGAGTACAGAATCAGACTCTCACACATATGGTCACTAATTTTATTACAAAAGTGACACCATGGTGTAGGGAGAAAGAACAATCTTTTCAATAAGTTATGCTGCACACACTGGATATTTTTATGCAACAAAAATAAATCTTGATTCTCCTACCTCATATTGTATCCATAAATCAATTCCAGATGGACTGTAGATTTAAATGTGAAAGGTAAATCATAAAGAATTCACCTCAAGGACTGGCAAATGAATTCTACTTAAAATAAATTCCATGTATCAAAAGACACCACTAGGGCTTCCCTGGTGGCGCAGTGGTTGAGAGTCCGCCTGCCGATGCAGGGGACACGGGTTCGTGCCCCGGTCCACGAAGATCCCACATGCCGCGGAGCGGCTGGGCCCGTGAGCCATGGCCGCTAAGCCTGCGCATCCGGAGCCTGTGCTCCGCAGTGGGAGAGGTCACAACAGTGAAAGGCCCACATACCGCAAAAAAACAAAAACAAAAAACAACAACAACAAAAAAAGACACCATTAAGAGTGAAAAGATAGGTCACATAACAGGAGAAATAATACACATATAGACATGCACACATGTATTTATGACAAAAAAACAATATCTATCAATCGATCTATTTATCTGACTTGAACAGTCACTTCACAAAAGAAGACATCCAAATGTTCAAAAAATGAAAAGATGCTTTACTTCATTAGACATCAGGGAACAACAGTAAGATACCATTTTATAACTACCAGGGTGACAAAGAAAACTGTTGACAATGCCAAGGGCTTGCAAGGACTTCAAGTAACTCAAACCCTCATGCATTGCTGTTGGGAGTGTATATTTGTCCCACCGCTTTGATAAACTGCTTGGTAGTAGCTATTAAAGGTAAATGTACACATACCTTAAGATCCAGCAAATGCACTCCTGGGTATATACCTAACAGGGGTGCATACACCTGTGCACCAAATGACATATACAAGAATGTTTACAGGATAACTGTCTTTAGTGGTTCATCTATTAACAAACCCATGTCTTTCAACGGTAGAATGAATAATAAGTTATGATCTATTCATAAAATAGAAGAGTATACAACAGAGAGAATGGATGAATCTCAAACATATAATATTAAGCAAAAGACAGTAGGCCAAAGAGTTTGGTTCCAGAAAAATTAAGCTTAAAAACAAGAAAAACTCATCAGTGGTGATTGGAAGTCAAGATAGTGGTTACCTTTAGAGGCAGCTATTGGGAGTAAGTATGAGATGGATTTCTTGCTGGAGTTGGTAATCTATTTTTCAAACTAGTTGGTTAAATGGCTAAGATCACTTTAGGAAAAATTCAGTGGGCTGCACACTAATGATTTGTGAAGTTTTAGAATAAATGTAGTACTTTTAAAAGTTTTGCTTCAGTTGACACAAATTTTTATGAAGACTTTGGTTAAGGCAGTAAGTTCTTACGAAGATATCAAATCCTGCTTCTGAGACAAAAATAAAAATAAAACACAAAAACTAATATAAATTAAACTGTAGCACAAAATAATAGAACTTTTATTAATTTTTTAAAGTAGAATGTGATGCCTCATGAAGCAGTGAGTTTGTTATCACTGGATTTATACAAGGTAAAGATAGAAGCATTCCTATTAAATAATCTTAAAAGGGAGTCTTTAAAGGGTGGACTTTGGATAAAATGATTTCCAAGGATCTTTTCAACTCTAAGACAAAATAATGTCAACCTTACAATGAACAAACACAACCTCCCAAGTGGGTCATACCAAACAATTTGCCAAACACTGTTCATCAGTGAGCAAATCATTTAAACTATCAAGCTGATTCCACTTAAAAGAAAATATATTTCTCACTTCCTTATATGTTTGACAACTTTTAGTTACATAAGTTAAAATATATATATTAAACTACTGAGTTAAGCAATACATTAAATTATGCCTAGATTTTTTTAATGTTCTTAACAAAAACCTAAAATAATCTAGTGACAGTTGACTGCTCTATTGGTCAAAGATGTTTTGCCATGGGAAAATTTAGAATGTTGCTAACTATATCTATTCACTGTACCAGGACTGCCTTATGAAAAATTAAGCAAGTTCTATTTATCGCTCACCTAAATAGTCAGATTAGATATGCATAATGTGTATATGTGTTGATATAAACACCATCGTGTATTTTTCACACTACATAGCAAAGAGATATTTATAATGGATACTGATTCAGTTTGGGCTGAACTTTAGGTGCATGAAAGGCAGAG
The DNA here is from genome assembly GCF_964374135.1 of Grampus griseus. Lineage (NCBI taxonomy): Eukaryota > Metazoa > Chordata > Mammalia > Artiodactyla > Delphinidae > Grampus > Grampus griseus. Next base: position 35,297,680 of record NC_139003.1, read on the forward strand.
ACTGGCACATATTCTACTTTTAATTCATAGGACCAGCTCCTCCTGGTTGTCAAACAATTATTTGCAGATATCAATAATTCTTAAATTTTTTGGCTCAGGACCTGGAATAAAAATTGTGTATGGTCAGCACAGTAAAATGTAGACATGAATAAATTTAAAATATAATTTTAGAGACTTTTCAGACCCTTTGTTTTCTACCCACATATCTGGCAGTGTCCTGTACACATATATCACAGGTCCTGGCCTGGTTAACTAAAATAATGTATAGTTGGCACAAACACTGACAATGTTGCTGGCTTTGTTATAATATTAAACACTATTAGGCATCCTACCCTGCATGGTAAATTCAGTTTGAGATTCTTTAAGTTGTTGTGGAAGCATTAAGTATTTATCATCACCCAAAATTGCGCCAAGCATTGAATAAAGCATTTACCTGTCTTTGAAATTTTGAGAGAAATCCACAGTTAATGCTGAATTTTTGCCTATATTAACCAACTCAAATGACATAAGACATAAAAATGTACGTCACATATATTACAATACTACCTTGTAAGTAGATTGGAAAAAACTGTAGTTACCTACATGCTTACTTCTGTAGGCTCCCATAGTAAAATCCCAGAAACTCTTAATTTCCTTCCATGCCCTATGTTGTTTCATTCTATCTTAAACAATTTATTGAATTCAATGACTACAAGGAAGGACTAGTATGAAGTGGAGAAGAAGGCAAAAGTCTTCTAGTGGTTTGAACCTATGGTGACACAGTGGAAAGAAAATATATACCTCTAAAATAATGTAGCAGAAAATGAATCTGAAACAACTAATGCAATTCTTTCTTCTGCTTTTATCTGGATGTGCACATAATAAAACGTCACCAACCGCATGCATTGGTATTTACATTCTGTTTACTATGGGAAGTATCCAGCCTGAACACAGAATAGAGTACTCTGCTTAACAAATTATTTTGGCAGATGGAGAACTGCCACATATTCCATATATGAATAATTATTTTTAATAATTTAGGAGTTACTTCAGGATCTTACATTATAAACATTGATTTTTACTATATTGCAGAAGTACAGAAATAGTAATAAAAGGTATATTTGAATTCCAGGAAGATGATGGCTTATGTTGAAGTCATTCATTCTGCCTACCACTCATCCACCCATCCATCCAGCTATCCATCTGTCTTTCTATCCATCCATGCATACACCCACTCATCCATTTTACATAATATGGGATATAAGGAAATACAGTGGTACACAAAATGGATAATTTTTCTTATGAAACTGTCATGAATAAAAATGTAAGAAAAATACACAATGACTATACTAGATGATTGGATTTTTAAAAATTTAGTGAGATATAATTGACATATAACATTGTTCAAGTTTAAGGTGTACATGTTGATTTGATAAATTTATATTTTGCAATATGATTACCACCATAGCGTTAGCTAACACTTATATCATGTCACATAATTTAGATGATGAGATTTCAAGTGATCTTTTTCCTTGTAAATTTTAACCACCATAATTGTATATTTTTTTATTGCTTCATAAGCTTTCCATTCATTAACTATTTGATCCTTGTAACCACTCTTGGAGGTAGGAACTACTAGTATTACTTATTGCACAGATGCAGAAATAAAAGCACACAAAGGTAAATAATTACCTAAAGTCACTCAGCTAATATATAGAAGCAGGATTTGAACATATGCAGTGCATCTCCATACACTGTGTTCTCAAATCCCACAGTTGTATTATCTCTCAAGAATGGAGGTATGTTAATATGATCAACAATATTGCAATATTAGCATCAGCAAGAATAACAATAATGATATACACAATTTTTATTGTTTATATAGACTTGTCACTGTTGACAACTGCTTATACACAAGTCCTAGTTTAATCTTTACAACAACCCAATGACTTAAGCATTATTGTGCTCCATTCACAGAATGAAAAATGAGGCACAGAGTAGTTGAACATCCTGCCCCAAAGCAAAAAGCTTATAAGAAAAACAGCAGGCATTTGAACCAGGTTTGTTTGACTCCAAAACTTACTCTTAACCAGTTTATTAAACTTCCACCATTAAATATGTTCAATGAAATAAACATTTGTGTCTGAAAAATACGACAAATGTGTCAGAGTGAATCTAGATAAACATTATCTAAAATTTAACTACTACTAGGGAGGGTGGGAGGGAGGGAGACGCAAGAGGGAAGAGATATGGGAACATATGTATAAGTATAACTGATTCACTTTGTTATAAAGCAGAAACTAACACACCATTGTAAAGCAATTATACCCCAATAAAGATGTTAAAAAAAATAAATAAATAAAATTTAACTACTAGAATTTATAACTTTAAGTATTAGGTTAATATTTAAAATAATTTTTTGATAATTCATATTAATATAATTAGGGGGAAAAACCCTTGAATTTGCTTTTCTTAATTGTGTAAAGCAGCAATTCTAGGCTAGGGCTATCTATATCATACCAAGGGATATTGCGCTCTCAGGTGGACTCCTAAGTATTTCTTAGCTGATTCCCTCACCTACAGGAAAAATGTGGGGCGAAAATTGAGCAGAGCAGGTTTGGTTAACATTCTAACACTAGAGTCTCTGAAAAAATAGTCAATAAAATTAACAAAGTAAATAGCAGCCACAAGAATCAGTATTTTGTAGGATGGGGAGTCTGAACTTCTTTTAAAAAAGGGATAGATCAGTCCTGGCTGCAGATGAAAGAATTTAAAAACCTGTCTACAAGACAAGAGTCCAATTCTAACACAATATACTTCTAACACAATAAAGAGAAGAATATTGTAAGCCAAGTTCCCCAAATTTTCCAATCAATGACTAAGGATGTTAGGGCAAGAAAGTGAGCTATATTATGATGAAGGGGACCTATTGTTGCCTATCTCTCCACCAGATGCTAGGCTATTGAGAAAAGATTGCATATTTTATATTTAACTTTGTAGCCTTAGGTTCTAGCACAGTATGTGGCACAGAGAAGGAAGTCAGTGTATGTTTGTTTCACATACAAATGGCAACTTGCAAAATAAAAGGCTCAAGGGTTTGCAGATTCCCAAGTTTTAAGGAGATCTTAAATAAATATCTGGATATTTATACAAAGCAGGTAAATAATTTCCAATGTTATACAATTTCCTAGTGATAAACGTGACTCCAGAATTCAGGCCTACTTACTCCTAGTGCAGTGTGCCTAGCTGTACTTTTTAATATCAAAACACATACACTATGAGCATGCTTTTTATGGGTCAATCAGCAATTTACTAAGATATTATCAGATGGTATCTGTCTTTCAGAAGTTTACAATATGATTTCCTTCTAAGGTTAATGCTGAAATCACCCACAACCCAAGGTAAGGATCCAGTTGACCACTTAGATTTCAATTTTCTTATATGTAAAATGAAGGGGGTAGCCCTGATGCTTGCTTGCTAGCTGTCCTTAAAACTCTAGATTTCTATAACTACTCTATGCTTACATGCCTTTATTTTGATCAAAGGAGATTAAAGCATATTATACAATACATATAAAATAAGCACTTGGTGCTTGAGTATGTTACTAGTTTTTCTTTTATAAATTAAGCTAAAGAATCTAGATGCTGCCTTTGGTGGCAAAGCCTTCTGCTGTAACATGATCAATTACCTATACTGAATTATTCACCTCTCCACGGAATAAATGACACATCCCTTTAAACATTTACCTGCATATGGCAAAGTTTTCATTTTCTGCTGACTTATCTGGGTATGCTTTATTGGTAGATGTGTACATTTTCAAAGGATTTTTTTTTCCAGTGACTGGGATCTGATGAACAAATCTGCGTCTCAAGCTATGTTTGAAGTAGGACCCTTTAACAGTCCTTTAAAATAATAAATATCAATATTAGTTCTAAAGAGATCATATAATTCATTTTTATAACTGAGACCAGTAATTACCAAATAGGAGTATAGCAAAGTCTCTGAGGGAGCAAGAGAAAACAGTGTAAGATATTATATTTACCAAAGGAGCATAGGTTAAAAAAGGTTGAGAGACTCTGCCACAAATAAAAACTATCTGGACACCTCTGGAGATATTTCAACAAATGGAAAAAAGAAAGTTCACAAAAGTTAATTGATTAAAAAAATAAACTAGATCTAGAACAAAACAAATTTTAATGACTATTTTTCAAAGAATGATTAATTTGTTAATTATGAATTGGTGTATGGATGGTATAATGTGGAGAATACAGGACTGAAAGCAAGAGAGAGCTGAGTTCAAGTCCCAGCTCTGTTATCAAATGATGGGGTCCTTCATTGCTCTGGATTTCAGTTTCCTTATGTGAAAATGAAGGGACTAGACTAGATGATTGCTAAATGCCTTAAAGTTCTGATACTCTGAAACTCAACTAAATTTTTATGTCATTTTTTTGGTAAAAGTATTTTATAGCCTCTGTATAAAAAAAAGCATGAGGTATGATAGCTACATCTCTTTCTAACTAGAACCTAAGTCCTGGACCCTATGGGGATCATGCCTTGTAACCAGTCTGTATACCAGAATCACTTGCGGGGCATCATCAACCTGGAAGCTCACATTCAGTAGACCTGATAGTGCACCTGAGCCTGTGGAGTCTGAACATCTCACTCAGTGATTTTTACTATGTATCTCTTGTTAAGAATCACTGTTCCAGGTTCTCTTTTGACAAAATTTTCTTGAGTTTAGGTTGCAGACAAAGACATGCTAACAAGGGAAACAAATGCAACGTTATAATTAATCTCAAAAAGATCATTTCTTTCTTAGTCATCCATAGATAAGCTCAATATTTCTTATGTGGCTGGATCAGAGCTTAAAGATCTTAGATATTTGAACATTTTTTGCTAGGATAATAAAAGATCAGGTAATAGAAACTCAGTTGGCATTGAGATGGAATATGTATGAAGAAAGAGCAACACATACATATGCTTAAATATAACGCATAAGCAGATAAAGATAAGTAAATACAAAATCTTAATCTCCAATATCTTTTGTTTGCTCTTCCAAACCCACTCACCACTTTTTTCACCCTTTTCCACCCTGCTCTCTGCTCTGGGAGACTGACCTGAATGAACTGTAATAGAACCCATAGCCTCTGGCCAATGGGTAGCCCAGGCAGGATAGTGTAGGAAAGAAGAGTGAATTCAGTGTATTTTTGTCCATGGATCACTCCTGGCAAGGTCATCTTCAGCTGGCTGTGTCCCTTGACCAAAGATCACTGATCCCCTTCAGGCCGGTATATAGTTTATGGCACTCTGTGCTTTCAAGTTTTGATGATTGTCCCCTTTCCTCTTCCCTTGAGGAATGTAACAGCTCTGATGCGATTGGCCCCAGTTTACTGCACTAACCCTTGTGGCTTTTCTGCATTTACACGTTATAAATAGACCCTTGTAAATAAGCCCTCCTGGAATTATCTTATTTTGAGCATGACATCTACTTCCTGTTTACAGGGATCCTTATTGAAAGAGCCTTTTATGTTAAAGGTAACGTTGAGAATGTTTGATTAATACAAAGGAAGTGGAATGTGTGGAAACTTGAGCTGCCGTTTGGTAAATGAACAAATAAATAAATTTTTTAAAAAGTCATAACTCTGATAAAACCGGTGTACCTAAGGTATTGAGGAAGAGTGTGGTAAAAGTCACGTTAAAACTGAGGTAGTAGTGAGTATGAGAAAATGAGATGTTGGTTTGATCTATGATATGGAAAAAAAGCAAGGAGATGTGAATTTTAACTGATACAAACACCAAGTCACAAGGCTGAAATTGGCAGAGTTTCTTTACATGCCCCAGAGACACTCGATCTATGCTACTGCATTCATCTGGGGGCAGCTCATTAACAGAATAATATAGGCAAGCTGGAAGGAGTTCACAGAGGAGTAACAAAACGATAAGAAGTGCCAAAGGACTGACGTGTGAGAAGAGACTGAAAAGATGATATCACTCTGCTTTAGCTAAGTGGTGACTAAGGGGGAACATGTCAACCGTCTACAATTACGCAAAGGTTATACACTCCAAAAGATAGGCAGTGATTATTACAAATCAAGGGAGTATTGCTCGTGGGAAGAGAAATTAAGAACAGGAAAGTTAAGCTCAAATACAGGACCATTTTCTAATGTAGAGCTATTTTATGTCTTGTAAAGCTAAATGTTATATACTATAGCCTTTAAAAAAAGACAAAAATGACGCAAATTATAAACCATTACTTAATATTGTATAGGTAGATTCTCTATGTCTGTCCGTCTATCTATCTATCTATCTGATCTACCGGTGTATCTTAAAATCAACCTTTCACAAATGTACATAGAAATAAAAATAATGATTGCTTCTATTACTATAAGTTTTGTGCTAAACATTTTAGCAAGCATCTCATTTAATTGTTAACATTGCATTTTAGCAATCAGGGAAACTTAGGGTAAGAAAATTTGAGCAACATTTGAAGGTCACCCAGCTAGTAAGTGTCACAGCCAGTGTACAAACCCAGGGGTCTTTATCTCCATGTCTCTGCTTATAATCCCTGGATGTACTACTTTAGTACATTATTCTATCTGCAAATTTTCATTATTCTATTGTTTATATGACTGTATGGATTAGTTACAAATTCTATGGAGTACTTTGTTATGAATTTCCTTGACTAGCTAATGACATATTTTAGGTACCTTGGAATATGGCTACTCATGGCTCATGGGCATTACATTTGCAAGGGACAGTCATTTCCACAGCCATTTTCCATTCTTGAACAATCCATGTGGTCATCACCCATTCTAGCTATGTGGTAAAGCCTAAATAATTTTATTCCCTTATCCTAGACACTATTTATTTTTAATTTCAAAAATAATTTCTTGATCCACTACTGTATGCAATTCAAACTATTCAGTAAGTTATAATGTATTTATAAAGCAGTAATTTTAAAGAAATTATGCTATTGAGGTCTCTTTTTTTAAAAAAATAATCACCTCACACTTATTAATTTGAGTTGAAGATATATTGAAAGAAAACCTTTCTCATGGCTAATATTTCAAACAGTACACAGACCATAAACTGAAATGAATGAGTCCTTTTCCCTTAGAAGCTTCACCCTCTGTGGTTAGCGATAACCACTGCTAATAGTTTCTTTTGTGTCTTTCCAGAAATTTTCTATGCACATATTTGTTCACACTTTCCTTTCTTCACTTAGCCATTTATTTTGGTTGCCTTTCCATATCAACACATAAAGTGGTACCTTATCCTTTGTAATGACTATAAAACATTCTACTGAATGGGTGTAACATTATTTGTTCATTTCCCTGTTGATGGATAATTTAGATAGTTTCTAGAATTTTAAAAATAATCCAATTCTATTATGAACATACATCTACATTTATCTTTGCATACTTATCCCTACTGATAGGGCAAATTCATAGCATTTTCTGGGTCAAAGCATATGTATGTTTAAATCTTTTAAGGTTTTTCCCAATTGCCAATTCCAAAGTGGGTTTTACATTAATACAAAAAAATATGAGAGTCTAAACAGGCTGCTCACACTTTAAAACTCACATAGAACCCCAACATGTCATGGTATTAACTTCTGCTCTGTGGGCATAAAATGGCAATTTGCCAAAGAAGAACATTTTATTCTACATAAATATTTTACTCCTGGGCCGGGTTTACCATTGCCCACTTATATTTTCAAGTTAATTAAACATTACTTGTTTGTATTTTTCCATGGCTTAATTGAAAGAAACAATAATGTTTAAAATAACAGATTTGACTAATTATTTGTTCTAGGCCTTGGCTTATGCTATTTCTTCCACCTGGAAAATCCACCTCATTCCAACCCTGGATGTATATATTCTACCTACCCTTCACGGTTTATTTCAAATGATACCTTCTCCACCTAAATCATGTTTATTTCCTCAGAACTCCCAGCACCTCTATTTAACCCTTTAGAGTTCACATTATATATAAGTCCATGATAAATGGTAGCTATCATTATTATTAGACACTGGATCTTTCCAGTTCTATAAATGTTCTCATTCTCTCCTGTGTTCCCTTGCCTGCTCCAATGGATGAATTTAGCTCAAACTACATATTTAGTATTGTGATATTAATTTTATTGTCTTTTAAAATAAATGGTTCAAGTTTTCATTTTTAATATCAACTGGTTAAAATAATATTTTTATTCTAAAGTTTCAGATTGTTGAACACAGCAGAAAATGATTTAAGATGTCTCTTTGGAACTCATAAACATATGCAACTTTAAAAACTGAGAGTTAAACCTGAAACATGCTGGTGAGAGTAACATGGATGCTATCATATTAAAGGCCTTTGGAGGCAAGCGAGCATAGTTTACACGCCATCAGACCTATTTATAGAGCTGACTCCTTTCTGCAATGTCAACTGTAACCTTATACTTATTTTAAGCCTCAGTGTCTCAAGTATCAGCCTCTACTAGTCGTACAGTTCTCCCTTATTTGATATCAGAGAGCCCAATGGAGCCTTCTGAAGAACCTAGTCAGATTAGCAAAGATAACTTTTTAGAAGTTCCTAATGTACCTGATTCTCTTTCTGAAGATGAAGAAGTTAAAGCTACCTTCAGACCTGGTTTCTCCCCTCAACCTAGCAGACGAGGTTCTGATTCATCTGAAGACAGTTACCTGGACAATCCACCTTCAGGTGCAAGAAGAGTTTCATTTGCTGACAACTTTGGGTTCAATCTTGTGTCTGTTAAAGAATTTGATTCCTGGGAATTTCCGAGTGGTTCAACTGATTTTGACTTAATGAAGGACATTTTCCACACAGAAGAATATGTTTTATCTCCACTATTTGACTTGCCTTCTTCAAAAGAAGACCTTATGCAACAACTTCAAGTACAGAAAGCAATACTGGAATCAACTGAGTATCTTCATGGATCTACAAGTATGAAGGGCATTATTCGAGTTTTGAATATTTCTTTTGAGAAGTTAGTATATGTGAGAATGTCCTTAGATGACTGGCAGACATATTATGACATATTAGCAGAATATGTCCCAAATTCATGTGATGGTGAAACTGACCAATTCTCCTTTAAAATTTTATTGGTTCCTCCTTATCAAAAAGATGGCAGTAAAGTTGAGTTTTGTATACGTTATGAAACTTCTGTTGGTACATTTTGGTCAAATAATAATGGCACAAATTATATACTGGTTTGTCAAAAGAAAGAACAAGAGCTGGAGCCTGGAAAACTACAGGAAGAAGTTCCTAACAGACAAATAAAAGGCTGCTTAAAGGTAAAATCAAGGTGAGGATATATCTTACATTCCTTACTTTTTTATAATCTTAAGGTTATTTAAGGTCATTCTTTATTTCACTGGTTGTAAGAAATAGCCATTCTGTTTAAAAATATATTTTTGTTATGTATAAAACAATGGTGCTAGGCTTTAATAAGGTCAGTGCTATTCAAATAAAAGCACTGTGTTATCTATCCTCCAAATGTAAGGAAAATATGGGTATAATGTAACAGATGGCAGGGGGACTGCAATGTGTATGTTGCCTACCTAGCAAGTTATAAATTGCTTAAATTCAAACCACAGAATCTAGATTCTTAACATATAAAACTATTTATTTTGTCATTTAATGTATATTTATTTTCAGTGGTTTTTAAATACTTTTGCCGTACTTCAAAACATTTCTGATTAACATAAAACTGTATTTCAGTATGTATCTAGTGCTCAGAAATTCACAGACTTCCCCCCAAAGCTGTAACAAACTTTTTAACGACTGATTGAGTCATACAGGGATGTTTGGAGTGATACATATTAAGTTAAATTGGAAGAGCTATGACTTTAATGATAAGCTAAGAGAAAGACAGAAGTATATGAGTGATGGATGAATTACACATAGAAGTTTATAATTATAACCAAATGTAACATTATAGAACACAAAGTAGTATAATTTAGTAAAAGTAAATGGAGCAGAATAAAAAAATGACCCAAATAGAAATAAGGATATTAGCTTTATAGATTAGAGATTTGGGATATGACCCCTCATTAGTAACCTTGCTCTCTTGTTAATGTAAAAAATAAAGAAAACTGAGTCTTCAATTCTATCTCTTGTAGAGTTGGCTAATTTCCATGACAGTAGGCGAGTAGATAAAATATCCAAGAGGAGACGGATGTCTCCTGTTCCTCCGAATCCACATGCTCTACCAGCCACAGGCAAATGTTTGATTATCCTCTGGATGGTCCACCATAACTGTCACTGGACCCAAGGATTCTAGTAACTGCACCAGAAATCGTGTAAGATGATGAAAAGGGAACTGTATTAAGAATCAAGACACCCAGATTCTAAGTGGAATTAAATAAAAACATAAAGAATTACATTGGGAAGGTTCTAACCTCTTATGCTTTAATGCCTTGATCTCTTATACAGCAATAAATAATAACTACTAAATGTGTTATTCTAATGCATTAATGAACTAAATATAATGTAGGTGAAGCAATTCAATCATATAAAATATTTCTGTTTTCATTATCCTTTAAAGTCATTTGAAAGATTGGTTTATCTGACTTTGTGAGATATGCTACATTTCTTAGTCCAAACAAAAGTTTCTCAGGTTTTAACTGATGCTATTGAGAGATAATATAATCATAATCTCTATGTGCTAAAGTAATAGTTTATTAGTTTATGAAATTATTCAGCAACATGTTAGCTATATAGATAAAATAAGTTCAAAACTATTTAATAAACTATTTATATACATAAACATACACATATTAAATACTTTACAAATAAGATCATCATCTGTGAATATCTAATATACATGCTGCAAGTTGCCCTATATATTAGAGAAAAGTGAAACTTAAAAAAGGCATAGCCTTATTGTCAAAGACCTCATAAAAGAAGCAGCGTTTAATTCTGGATTTTTCTGCAAGTTAAGAAATGCAGCTTTAAAATTACAAGCATTACATGCTGAACTATGGTAAAGATAGAGGATTCCTTTGATAGAGCAAACTTGACTTGATAGCAAGAACAAAAAAGGATAACTGCTAGGCCCAATCTATCCCAGTCATGATATTATTGAAACTTCTCCTAGTCTAAGATATGTATAACTGGATATATATCAATACCCACATTTGTATTCAGAACAGTAACCATTGGATTCATGGCGGACACCATTCAAGTTTTAATATTGCTTTGGGGAAAAACTTGAGAAGATCTAAACCACAAAATGGTCTAAAGGCCTGTAAAGTTTCCTAATGAGTTATAAAAATGGAAAAAATCTCTCTCCTTCAAAACCACAAATACATTTTCTGCACTTCTATAACTTAAAAATGACCAACATAATTCAAACCACATTTTGAAAACAAGCATTTGCCTCTGGAGGAGGCCTTTTGTGCTGAATTTCAGTCCAACGTGAATTTTTACATCTGATTTATATACCACTCAAAATGGAGTGTATAAAGGAAATCCTGACAGATCCTTAGAACAGCATGTGCCTTAATAGAATATTTATACAGCTTTTCCATGATATAATTTATATGCAATGGGGTTTCAAATATTCCTAAAACTCACACAAGAGAGCATTATCAAATTTCTAAATGAATATTGCAGTTGGATTTCATTGTGAAGAATTTGGTTAGGGAAAAACAGCACACCTTATTAGTGTTCTTTTACAAAATGTGTACTTGGCTAAAGCAAAAATGGACTAATACTTATTTGATCAAAAAAGTTATAGCTTCTAAAATATCTTCCTCCCATCAAAAGTTACAGAATCTAAATGGGTCTGTTTTGAGCATTTCCACACTTCCTATGTAACTTAATTTGGAGGTCACTTCTTTGAGAAGGTAAATGCAGAAGAGAAATGTATGTGAATTTTTACTTCACACATGCAAGTAGATTAATAGTAGTGTGTAACAAAAGTCAGAGTTAAACTGAAAATAAGTCTGTCTTAATGTAGAGAGTAACAACTAACTTGAATTCCTCTTGATACCAAAGTTAATTTGCTATCAGGGTCTCAGAGATTGTATCTTCCAGAAGTGTCAATAATCCCTTCTAATAAGTACAGAATGAACTGTGGGAACACACTGAGTGAGGTAGGATTTCTGTTATGTTTTCTCTACGGAGATTTTTTTCAGGTCAGAGTTTGCAAACCTCCACATCGATGTGGTTGTCTCTTTTCTTTGATTCTTGTTAATCTATCCACTTTAGACAGAAAGAAATATCTAGAGGGTGAGGGAAACAGTTTGTAACGCATAGGCATATGACTGAGAGTGACCCAAAGGTATTTAATTGCACTGAAAGTCATGCATCATGAAATACTTGGTAAGTGTCACCACATATGTGGCACTGGTGTATGTGTTAGCAAACAAACTAAGCAGATTTCTGATCTACATCTCAGGGCCATTATTTCAAAATAAACGACCAGGGGCTTCCCTGGTGGCGCGGTGGTTGGGAGTCCGCCTGCCGATGCAGGGGACACGGGTTTGTGCCCCGGTCCGGGGGGAATCCCACATGCCGCGGAGCGGCTGGGCCCGTGAGCCATGGCCGCTGAGCCTGCGCGTCTGGAGCCTGTGCTCCGCGACGGGAGAGGCCACAGCAGTGAGAGGCCTGCGTACCGGAAAAAAAAAAAAAAAAGACCAAAAGAATTAAATGACATTGATATAAATAATATTAAATGTACATAGATAAATAAACTAAAAATAGCATGCATAAGTAGTATAACTTCAAAGTTAAAATTTGGGGCTTCAGAATTAAACATGTCTGGGTTTGAGTCCAAGATGCACCACATGCTAGCTGTGTGACTTTATGCAAGTTAAACTTGGTACCCCTTCTGTTAATTGTGAATAACAATAGTACTATCTCATAGACATTGTTAGAGATTTCCATAAAATAATACATATAAAGTTTTGGCATAGTGTCTGGAACATAGTAAGTTATCAGTAAATAATAAATCCTGCAAAAAGACAAGGCTAACTCTAGCTTTAGGTGGATCTGAAAAACCCTAGAAAAGCCCAAACTGCCCAAAAGTTCCTTTTCTCTTTCCTCTCATGGGTTCTAAATTTTTACCTTTAGAGAGCCATTTCTTTGTCTTTTGCAGGCTTTTAATCAACAAGGGAAACTCATTGAATTCTAAATTTTCTTGAGATGTAGTCACCTGATATCTAGAACATCTTAAAGTTGGAAGAGATCTTAATGACTATTAAAATTTCCATGTTTAATAGATGAAAAAATGGAGGACCAGATCAAAAGGGTTAAAAAAGGCATTGATTATGGCATTGAACAGACACACATATTAATCCCAGGTAATATACATTTAACTATGTGGCCATGGACATATTACTTTACGTCTCACAGCCTCAGTTTATTCATCTGTAAATAGGGGTAATAGTGCCTGCCTAATGTGATGATTAAGCTAAAATAAAATGAGATTATATTTTAAAAACTTCTAGTAAAGTGTTGGGCACATATAAAGTAGTCATTAAAACCCAAATATAATTGCCGTCATTATTACCAAATTGTGTTCACCTAACTAATTTCTTGGTTCTTGGACTTGTGTTTTTTCTCCTGACATCATAGTCTTCCTTGTTCAGGTTTCAAAATTCATTCCACAGGTGTTTATTAAGGGCCTGTGTGTCAGGTACTGTGTTGTTAGGCATATGGCTGGAAACATGACCCCGTGAAGACCAGAGGCCCCAAGGGAACAGGCCTCACAGGGGCAGAGAGCAGTTGGGGTGAGGGGGGAAGAACACCAAAACAAAGCTCAGATTCTCTGGGTATACCAGGGAAGCCATGGATGAAAAAGAACTATTTACATTACATTTCAGGTGTTCTTGGATCTGTGATCTATAACTGATCTTGTGTTCTGGACAGCGGACTGACCTTTTCAGCATCTCTTTTTTCCTCCCAACAGCTGCTAAATGTTCCTAACCATTGGGTACACAGACTGACTTCATATGGTTTTGTATTTTGTTAAGTGAAACCAATTTATTATTATAAGTAATGAAATGGCATGATATAGGTGTTGGATGGTATTTATAACTTGGCCAAGTGAATGCAAATAAATGCCCGAAAGATCTCAATGCCAAAGGAAAAAAACTGACCAGTCTTCAATTTTTGTCCTTGAGGAACAGAACCAGGTACATTCAAGAATGGGAAAGAGAGAGATACTTTCTAAAGCATGACTTTAAGATTAGAGAGAGTTTATCTTTCAGGGTGGGAAAATCATTAAAATGAAGCCAAGAAAATCACTGGAAAATGATGCCTAAGATATGGTCCTGTTGCATGTTCCAGTCAGAGCTTTAGGATTGTGAGACTTCCTTAATTTTCACTTACAGTATAACCTGGGGTCCTGGAAGTAGTGCAAAGTGTCAATAGCCCCATGAGGCCTTTAGGACTTAATGTATTCCATAACTAACCTGTTCTGAGCACACGCTAATTGTGGAAGCCGGGTCTGTTTAAGGGAGGGACCTCTGGCAGGGCCATATGGAAACCCAGAACACAGCTGCACAGGACCCATCAGGAGGACTGTTTGGAAGCTGCCAGATGGTTGACAGCAAGGAACCAGCTAGTTTAGAGTTTCCCTGGAGATCTACCAGGGCTTTGTGGCTTCCTGGTCTTGTGGGAAATCCATACCCCTATAAGCCTAGACTTTCCCTAGAGTAGTTCTGAATCTTTTCTGAGAGAAGAGGAAGAAGAGGGTCTCACCACTCAGGGTTTCTCTCAAGCCCTAGCGGAAGGGAATCACTACGGATGCCAGGCCTCACATGGATCCTCTGGGATCTCTACGAGCCTAACTTCCCACCTGAAGCCCATCTGCAGCCTGTAAAAATGGAGCAGGGACCAAGAACTCTGAGCCAATAACGCTCCAGGCAAAAGATGACTGTGAAGTGGGACACTTCAGTTTTTCACCTTCTTCCAATTCTGCTCACTGTGACTCTTGTCCTTGTTCCAAGGTTTTACCCCAGCACCCCAACAGGAATAGTATAAGAGAAGTTACCTCAGGGGCAGTCACCTGAAGTAGGCCTGATTGTCTACTGCATTGTCAGACTTAAAAGATCATACATATATAAGTGTGTGTGTGTGTGTGTGTGTGTTTATATGTGTAAGCACATATTTATATAATACACACACACACAGAAATTCCTTTCCTTAAATGCAGACCTCTAGGCTGGCAGGGACTATCACTATCTTACACCCAATTAAAGTCAGCTGCACAAATGGGCTTTGAGTTTGGATTGAGACAGTGGAAATGGATAATTTTAGAGCAGGGAGCACTATGGTGTACAAGGCAGATTTGAATACAGAGTTTTGGTAGGAGATCCACAGAAGCAGGAGGACCCTGGGGGTCTGGAGCGTGTGTGTGTACTTGGGAGGGAAGGAGGATTCCAAAAACAAGGCATATTGGAAACAGCATGGGCTTTAAAGTAGGGCAGATTTGGGCTTTCATTCTAACTAATTAGTAGCTGTATGAACTTGGATAAATTACGCTTTGTATCCATTTTATTCAGTTATAAAATAGGGATAATAATCTCCACTTGGAAGAGTTGCTATGACAAATACATTAGCTAACATATATAAACATCTATCCCAGTTGCTGACACTTAGTAGATACTCAAAATGGCATTGGTGATAAATTCCATATTTTAAAATCTTGTACATGGCTAGTCTTATGCCCAAGATTAATGGAGAGATGATTTTTCCCCTCAGTATCATTCCTGCTGCCTGGATCCAGGTTAGTACAAATACATAGTTTCAAAATTATGGGTTCAATAAGCTTTTGGGCACTAACCAGGGAAGCTAATATTTTATGGCATTGCTACTATGGGGAAAAATGATTCCTAAATTCCAGCAACTTCTGGGTTACAAAAAAATTTTGGAACATCGACTGGATTTTTTAGGTATTTTTTTAATGAAGTACAACATGTTTTTTCTTAAGGTAGTTCTTCTTAAGATGGTTCTTTTGGAGTAAAAAACTGAGTTAGCTATACACAGTTTCACCTTATCATCCCTGTATACATATGAATAGAAATTGAATTTTTTTATTATATCTCTATTGGAATATAATTGCTGTACAATGTTGTGTTAGTTGCTGCTGTATAACAAAGTAAATCAGCTATAAGTATACATATATCCCCATATCCCCTCCGTCTTGAGCCTCCCTCCCACCCTCCATACCCCACCCCTCTAGGTCGTCACAAAGCATTGAGCTGATCTCCCTGTGCTATGCAGCAACTTCCCACTAGCCATCCATTTTACATTTGGTAGTGCATATATGTCAATGCTACACTCTTACTTCGTCTCAGCTTCCCCTTCCCCTTCTGTGTCCTCAAGTCCGTTCTCTACGTTTGTGTCTTTATTCCTGCCCTGCCCCTAGGTTCATCAGTACTGACTTTTTAGATTACATATATGTGTGTTAGCATATGGTATTTGTTTTTCTCTTTCTGACTTACTTCACTCTGTATGACAGACTCTAGGTCCATCTACCTCATTACAAATAACTCAGTTAATGAAACTGGATTTGATATAATTATTTCCTCTAAGAAGATCTATTATACACCATTGAATTTTGGTCATTTCTCTGCTTTTGAAGCATTTTCTGTACCCCACCACCACTATATAAAAAGAAAAAGCTCCTCAGGGCATAACTCTCAAATCTCTTCTGGTTTTTATTCTGCTTCCCTAATAGCTTTACTTGGGTAACTGGCATGGTAGTGTTATTATCTATTATATAAATAATAACTGGTTTTTAACCTCAGTTTATAACCTCAGTCATACTATCCTGCTGTTTAGAGATTTTATGACAAATAGAAATAGATTGCTAAATTGGACAGTTATACAGCATTGTTTAGTGACAGAGACCAATTGTACATTAAACAAACCTGCTTTAGGAAATTTTACTGTTCCCTCCCCCTCTAGTTATTCTGAAAATGGTCTGTCTGTGCTGTACATCAGTGTTATTCAAGTCACAACTACAAATGGGATTCTAATATCATAAGACAATGATTGTCCTGGGTGTGGTTGTAGATTTGAATTTCATTCACCCCTTTTGAAGTTTGCAGTAGTAAAAAAGATCAAAATATCTCCCAAATTTAAATCTGTAAAGCATGCCAAATTGTAGATGCTTCTCCTAATTATGTGAAACAGATTTTACACCCATTTAACACTGATGGTACTCTGCTTGTTTTACAGAATTAAACCATGATACAAAGCTAACCTATTGACTCTAAAGCTGTGATAAAAACCCTAAGCTGATTTTCATTCTTAAAAATTACTGTGGATGTATTCACACAATTACAAATTACATAGAACTGCTCAGGTAACTTTCAGCTTCATAAGCCACATATGATATAAAGCTGAGTATTTTCACATTTTACTAATATCTCCTTCTGAGGATTAATGTTTATAAATAATTTTATAATAATATATTGTTACAACTTAAATCTCTTGAGTATTTGCCAATGGAAAAATCTCACCGAATTTTAAAATCACATTCAGGCACAAGCAGAAGAAAATATGATCTTCACATATAATCTTGAGTAAGTGTATAAGACTACTGTGCTTAATGTAAATAAAGTTATAATCATTTTTTTCCAATGCTAATACAGCACTTGATTTCTGAAGAGTCTTCCTTGAATTGTATTGTAGAAGAGACCATCTAATTCTATCCTTTGCTTTCAGGCAGAATTATTCTGAAAACTACCAAGCCAAATGCTTATAATATTCTCTTTTTAAACATCTCCTGGGAAGACTGTGTTCTTTAGTAAAGTATTCGATCAGGAAATTCTATGTTTTTCATGTAGCCATTCATGTTGTTATATACCTTTAATCTTGTCATTTGTTTACTTCGATTCTCAACTGAATTAAATGTTGGAGTTCCTATACTTATACTTTAAAATTAAAGTATTTAATTTCTATTTTCCATGTCAAATAAGCTCAACAACATTAGATTTCCCCCCTGAGTTCCTAATGATCAAACTAATAAACTAGTTTGTAGTATTTCAATGCAAAAGTCAGAGAAGAAAAAAATCATCACCAACCAGTGAATGATAGCACTGTTACAAGGACTGTGCACTGCCGCAACCAAGGTATCAGGGCAGCTGGATAGGTTAATAGGCTAGCTAAGAAGCTTTCCCAGTCCTGCCCTCTTTAGCTCTGAATCCTGAGTATTGGACTCCTGTGAGAGTCAGAGAAGGGAAAGAGGCTTTATTTCACTAAATCACAAAATTAAAAGTACTTCAGAAGATCATGTCATTTATTTCTCAATCCTACCTAAAAAGATAGCTGCATTAGAATTGTTGAAACTCTCTTAGACAAATAATGAATAATTTTGAATAATGGCTACACCCTTTTTTAGAAAGCTCATTTTTAATACAATTTCATTCAATAATATAATTTTGTAAGTACATTGAAAAGAAATTTTGAATAGATTTGTAAAAACCAAATGTAACACTGACCAGCTGAAATTTAAACTGTTGTAAGTGTACCTTAAGATTAATACTGTGCTCACAAGCAGAAGTCATTTGAATATATGTTAAAATTATTGATTCTGTGTGTATGTGTCTACGTGTGTGTACAATTTTAACTAAAAGGCATTGTTTGAAGCAATGAATATGTACAGAGGACTGGTACAGTCAATCGAGCTGATAATTTATTTAGTAAATTGAACATAGGGAGCAGTATAAGTAATATTGCCCACCTCCATTCAAGTTATCCTTGATGCACTGCTTTTTTGTGTGGAAAGCACACATGCATATGTATATATGAGCTTTTCACTTTTCACAAAGATAGTTCATAATTTTCTAGTATTTTATATTATTTGTATTAGTAATACCTCATTCAAAGTTACCTTTGGCAAACCAAGTTAAGCTTTAGACAATGGCAATTATGTGAACATTCAAGGCACTTGTTTACAAATCTCATAAAACTCGTGTAGTTCACCAGGGCTACTCCTACTGTCGATTTATCCATGTTATGGAACTTGCTTTTGCCCTTTCATAGCTTCACTATACTGCCTTAAAATTACCAGCGTTTCTGGGAATATTTTCCCATGGAGTAGCTACTCCTATGATGCAAAATAAAACAACTTTCCTTAAATGAAAGGGTTGCTGTTTGCCATGTTTGCATCTGATGCAATTTATAAGCAAAGAAATTAACATTCAGTGAAACTTACTGTTTATCAGATATTTTTATTTGGAAGAAGAGAACTTTTGTCATATGTCCCTCTATATCTGTTTAGCCAGAATTCTTCCAATGGTGGCCTTTCAAATGGTGGCCTTTTCCTGCACTTTTAAAAACTTTTATGTGTGTGCCATCCTCTCAAATGGATTGCAAGATCCTTGAGGTCAGCAGTGGTATATTAGTTTAAGCATTATTCCCCACTGTGACTAACAAAGGGTTTTGTGTGGAAAAGCTCTGAAAAAATATTGATTAAACCTGATAACCGTAGAGCCTGGTAAAATCCTAAGGTATTCATTCTGAATACTTAAAGAATGAATTATGCTTTTTATAATTTTAATGATGAGTGCTTTTATTGTTTTCACAATCTTTAAAAATCAGGGTCCTACTGGTCATCTCCATCTGGATATCCATGTGGCAAATTAATTCCCTTACGTCCCAAACCAAAGTTAGATTTCCCTTTCAATCCTAATCCTTCTTCCTCTATCCTGTACTTTGTTTAAAGTCATAATCATCATTCCAGTCATGCAAATAAGAAACGTCAACATAAGAACTGATTTCTCTTTTGCCAACTCCTATTAATTCTACACTCATATTCGATTCCATTGCCACATAAGTAATGATTGTTCATTTGAATAAAAATAAACATTGTTTCTGGGGCTTCCCTGCTGGCGCAGTGGTTAAGAATCCACCTGCCAATGCAGGGGACATGGGTTCGAGCCCTGGTCCAGGAAGATCCCACATGCCACAGAGCAACTGAGCCCTTGTGCCACAACTACTGAGCCTGCGTTCCAGAGCCCTCGAGCCACAACTACTGAGCCCGCATGCCACAACTACTGAAGCCCGCGTGCCTAGAGCCCATGTCCTGCAACAAGAGAAGCCACCACAATAAGAAGTCCATGCACCGCAACGAAGAGTAGCCCCCGCTCGCTGCAACTAGAGAAAGCCCGCACGTAGCAAGGAAGACCCAACGCAGCCAAAAATAAATTAATTAATTAAATTAATTAATTTAAAAAACACATTATTTTAAAAATAAAGAACAGAGTATACAAAAAACATACACATTATAAAAACAACAGCTAAGAGGGAAATTTATTTCTTCAGTAACCACATATTTGTTGTCTAAATTGACTCAAAATTAAATATAGAATTGAACATATTAACCATATTAACATCTTGTAGTAGTCTAAATTTACTTGCAGTTACCAGGGTATCAAAGAAAGATCAAATTGAGAAATAAGTTAATATAGTTGACACTTTATTTAGTCTTTCCTTCTTTCCTGTCTTCTAATGAGCTGATTCATTGAGTCAGTACAATGTTACTATTCTGTAATATCAAGTAAACTTAACATCCCAAATAAAAGAAATACTCATTGGTCAGCTTTTGGCTTCCTTCATATCACAATCCAGACTAGTGGGACAAGAGAAAAATCCAACAGGCTGAATAATAAAAGACCAAAGGCAGATATTGAATGTCCACTGATCAGAACTGAGTCATTCATTCTTTCTCTTTGCCAGGGCCAGGACCAGGGCCAGTACTCATGTTAGTTCTGCTGCCGCTGCTTGTGGCACTCACTGATTCTGACACCTGTGGATTCCGGGTCTGGCTGTTGTTCTGTCTGCTTTTCTTTACCTTAATGACTTCCTTTGACTGGGCCTTTTGCCTCTACCAGATTCCTCCCCTGTACCTAAACCTAAACACCTAAACCACGTCCTCTCTGTCTTGAGATTGCAGATTCTTGGCCTTCGCTTATATGAAACCATAAAAACAAAAACAATTAAAGAGAAAAAATGCAGTGCATGTAAATGTTTAACCTTAAAACCTACAAAAAGGTAGTATGATGAATCTGCTACATTCTGTTGAGTACTTTTTTAAAAAAATATTTCTTTATTTAGCTGTGCTGGGTCTTAGTTGTGGCATGTGGGATCTAGCTCCCTGACCAGGGATTGAACCTGGGTCTCCTGCATTGGGAGCACAGAGTCCTAGCCACTGCAGGGAACTCCCTATTGAGTACTTTTTCAAAAAATTACTTTAATATAATTTTAGATTTAAAGAAATTTATAGAAATAATATGAAGACTTCCCATATGCTTGTATATAAATGTTTTAAAACTATATAAGAGGAGTCCAGTTACATTGATTCTTATAGGCAAAAGCTTTTACCTTTGAAAACCATAAGCAATGGTGACTTTCTAGTTTGTAGCTAACTGCTGATTTTTGCAGAATATAAACTACAATTAAAATGTTTTGTGAAAATATTAACAAACTCAGATGGAAATAGTACTATTATTATATTATAATGCTTTAAATTTTAAAATTATATTTTTCTTTTTATGATATAAGAATTGGGAAACAAATATATGTTTTTAGGAAATTAGCATAAATAATTACATATTTTATATGGCAAAATAATAATATACCCCGTCTATAATGACACATCAATTAACTCTTACATCACTACCCTCAACTATCATCTCATAGTTTTCATTAAGAGTTTTACTATAATTTTCCTAATATCCTAAAGAGCTTTATTGTATAAAACCTGAAGTTTCCACCCAAAGTATAAATGTATTATTGAGGTAGGTAATGCATAGCATTTGTAAATAGTTATGTTTCACTTTCTCAGAAGTGTTTTAATGAAACTTGCTGAAAATTAAAGTTTTATCATTTACGTTTGTTGTTGTCCAATTAACTTTTAGTATACAAATATGGATGGGATCCTACTGAAAATGGCATTTTTGAGACTGATTTAAACAATTTCTGGGGAAAGCTTAGCTATTGACTGAGTATCCTGGAGGGGTATTCTTATTAGTACAACAGAATACTCCTGTCTGTGACTAATTGAGGCAATTAATTTTGTTGAAAACCCTCAAAATTATGTTGGTGTGATTATAAGAGTCTTTTTTTTTCTGTGTTATTCTTCAATTCCTGGGGAATTCCTTGACCACTTATGGTAATTTTGGACCAGTTTGCTTTCATTCTTGTAATTTTTATCTGAGCATCTGTAACATTTATTAGAACTTGTCTACAAAACCAGGTGGGACTCTCATCTTGTGCATGGATTGTAGCCCATTGACAACTTTAAATTTATGATATTTTACTACTTTAACAAGTTAGCTCGTTCTTTGGTTTAGAAATTTCTAATTATATAAACTTAAGGAATACATACTTTAACTGTCTCTATCATTATTTCTTAAGTGATATAAAATTACCTCCTACTAGATCACTTTTATACATTATAGTCAAGAGGCCAGTCCTATTTACATAAGAAGAAATTTAGGCAAAAGGGATTTATTTGATCAAGACCAGGAAATATATAAGAGGAAAAGCTCTTTTTGTGATTTAAGGTCTCTAATTCCCTGTGGCTTTGAACCATAGTGCCCCAATCAGCCAATTAACCATAAAGAAATTACAGAGTCCTTAATTTATGTAGGATTCTTCTAGTTAGCTTCTATTTTCAAGCATTAATTTGATAAATGGATAACATTTATGCACATGAGAAGTTACTTATCAACATAAATGGAATGACACAGACTTAGAGGACAGCATAGGAGATGCAGGGCAACAGGCTTTAGAGAAATGATTTACTGCAGGCGGACCTGATCAGAAACAGCATCACAGAGGAACTGAACTTGATCTGGAAATGGTAAAACTTGGGTAGGTGGAGAAGAGTTAGGAGACTGTTTACATAGAATAAAAAATACTTGTGGACACGGCAGCAAAAAAGATAAGTCAGAGATTTTGTTGTCAATTTGACTGCCTGGAATGGAAAGAATTGTGAGAGCCAAACTTGAAGAAAAAGGTTGAAAAAGAATTGCACAATCTTGCTAGACCAAGGATTTTGAACTTTAGTTCCTATGCTCAAGGATAAAGTATTATTTTAGTTATATCAATCCAGTAAGCATATGCAGAATAGAGTGAAAAGTATGAAATAGGTCACTGTCCATAAGAAGGGATATTGATTTTCTATGTTCATAACTGTTTTTTACTTACTGTTTCTGTATGTTAGAATGTTTAAAACATAGGTTTTATCCTTTTCTCATTATCAATATTAACTGAATTCTGCTATAGATCATCTTTAACATAAATAAACACACATATATATATGGCACTAATTTTTAGGTATTTCTATACTATTTCATGGGTGATTTATTTTACTACTCTGGTGACACTTGGGGGAAATTTATTTCTATAATTCTTTCTCACCCAAATTCTTCCTTCAAAATCTAAGGTTTACGTTTTAATTTAGTGAAAAAGATTAGTCCAGGCATCTCAGTCTTTATCTTCTTGGATGGATACATGGAAATTACACTAGTATATTTTTTTCTATAGTACCAATGACCTCAAGATTAAGAGGGTATGAATCTTGGTTCACATGAAAAAAAAGAATCAAAATATTAGTATCAAAGTTCTAACTATGCTTTTCAGCTTGTGTATTAAAAGAGAGTAAAAAAAAAAGATCGATGACTAGAAGAAATGAATACAGGATCTTCATACATTCAACAAATCTTTGTTGAACACATACTATGTGTCAGGTACTGTTCTCAGTACTAGAGATACATCATGAAAGAAATGACAATCCCTGTCCTCATGTAGCTTACATTCTAATGGAAGGAAAACTAATAAGTAATAAACATAAAGAATAAGTAAGTTATTTTAGAAGATGACATATGCAATTGAGAATATACAAAACAGAGCAGCATAAAAAGAATAAGGAATAAAGACTACTTCATTGAGAAGATGACAATTGATCAGAGACTTGAAGAAAGTCAGTCATGAAGAAATCTGGGGGAAGCGAGTTCCATGCAGAGCAAAGCAACCAGTGCAAATATTCTAAGTAAGTTCAAGTGACGGATCTCCCCTTCTGTTTACATTAGGTTCTCATGCTCTTTAGGTCGCCTGTACATTCTTGGGCTTATTTCCCACAGGACCCATCACTACCCACAGGGTCTCTGAGAGAAAGGGGCAGGGTAGCAAAGGTACAGATGAAAATATGTCATCAGCAGTTTGTCTTTGACTCTAAAGTCTTTTAGGGTCCCTTTCTGCTTTCTCTGGCTGCCCAAATCCCTATATCCAATCTTTTAGATTCATCTTTGCAACTGAAGGACTGAGTTGCAATTTTGTCTTGGTGAAGGTGCAGTTGTGTTACAGGTAATCTAATCAAAGAAGAAATTCCACACTGAGTTATCTTAAAAAGCACTGAAAAATTCTATCTATTATTATTTTATTTCAAATTTTTTTGATTATCCTGACAATAGACTATAAGTACTGTAGATACTGGATAAGTTTATGTAAATTGATACCTGTAAGAAGAAAAATAAATTAACACTGTATATGTATAATAAATCAAGCAAACCATTGTAATGATGATTTGGAAAGAAAGCAAGTGTAATCTTGCAAGTGCCTTTACTTATGTAGCAAATGAGGAAAAAAGAAGACCGGAATATAAGCAGTTTTGATCTTTTTATATGAAACATTATTTTACATATTATAAACTCCAAACACATTAAACTATCAGCATTATCCACAACTTACATTTAAGCCACTACATTGCGTGTTCTGCTTTTTTAATAACTGTCACCTCATCGCTACCATTTTCATCTCAAGACTAATTGTCTCTTTTATGGGATCTAACCAACTAGTGTCCTTGGCAATACACTTTACGGTGCTTGCATTTACAATAATCGTTTGGGCAATTTGCCATAGTACAACTGGAAAACATTTTACCATCCCAGGTCTAAATCTTAACAAACATGATCAGTGTTAGGGTAGAAAAGATTAATGTCTCTTACCCTAAACAGCATCTAGATTTCATTTCAGTTAAAAAAAATCAGTAAATTTAAATTCACTGATGTATGGATTGGTAATTCCCATGATGAATAAAAATTAATTGTGGGCTTCCCTGGTGGCGCAGTGGTTGAGAGTCCGCCTGCCGATGCAGGGGACACGGGTTCATGTCCCGGTCCGGGAAGATCCCACATGCCGCGGAGCGGCTAGGCTCCTGAGCCATGGCCACTGAGCCTGCGCGTCCGGAGCCTGTGCTCCGCAACGGGAGAGGCCACAACAGTGAGAGGCCCGCGTACCGCAAAAAAAAAAAAAAAAAAAAAAAAAATTAATTGTTTAATAGACCTAACAGTAGCAGAAGTAAAATCCCTAAAGAATTTACATTATTGCTAACCTGCCTGATTATGTATACCCTCTCCTCCCACCCCACAGAAAATCTTAAGAGCAGAGTATTTTCACTGAAGGATTTATTTTCCCACTAACCATACTTTGATATAGTAAAAGCCAGGGTAGAATAGTAGTGTAAACCAGTGTTTCTTAAACTTGGGTGTGCATAGGAAGGGGAAAAATAAGGCACCCACACCTAGATCCTCCTATAAGACCCCAATTTCATTGGTTGGTGTCAGGTTGCAGGCACTGGTATTTTTAAAAAGCTCCCCAGCTGATTCTGATATGCACCAGGGTTGAGAATGATATAAACAAAAGACTAAACACATGTGTTTTGAGTTGTAACTTTTTTTTAAATTTGAAAATCAATTAGTCTCAGTATCCACCAAAAGAATAATGCTATTAAACAAAGAAAAATTAGCAAATAAAATAATGCTTTTGCAAATATGGCCTGAGGGATTTTTAAGCATTAATAGCAACATTAAGTACTGTGGGAATTACGATACAAAAGATAAGCTTTTTAAATAGGGCATCTATTAAAGAAATTTTGCCCCATCATTTGTGATGACCTGGGGAAGGCGAAAAAGACACTTTAAATAGCATGGTAAAGTTAATTTCCATTTAGAATGAAGTAAACTTTCAGAAAGTATTTACTTTTCTTTTTGAAAAGTATATATTTTACAGTTCAGAAAAGTCAAACTTTTAAATATGATTTGTAATCATATTAAAGGATATGATCTTCCTTCAGTCTGCTCTCTTTACAAGCCCGTGTATATACACAGTTGCTACTGCCTTCCCTGAGTTTGACTTATGGATTTTATTACAGTTGACCCTGTATGGATCCTGTATGGACCCTGTTATGGATCTTATTACAACAGGGATATCAGGGGTGCTGACCCTCTTTGTAGTTGAAAATCCGAGTATAACTTATAGTTGGTCCTCCATATACTCAGTTCCTCTGTATCCATGGTTCTGCATCATCAGATTTAACCAACTGCAGGCCACGTAGTACTGTAGCATTTACTATTGAAAAAAAAATCTGCATATAAGGGGACCCACGCAGTTCAAACCTGTGTTTTTCAAGAGTCGACTGTATTTTCTTCTATAGCACTCCATGCTTCCCCAATCATGAAATGTACAGCTGTGATTTTATACTGCCAGTTTTCATTTGTCATTCTTTAGACTGTAAGCTCTACGAAGTCAGAGTTGGTTCAATCTCAGGTTGTGCTAGTAGTTTAACGTCTAGCATGATGCCTAGCACAGATTAACTACTTGCTGAATGAATACATACTAAATTTTGTCCAACATTATTCTGACTTAGCATGATGTCCAGTAGAAGGACTGAATCCTTTTAAAGCCACTTGATAGCTGTATTCTTCAGAATGTTGACTGTAAAGTCTTGTGCTGCCTTGTTAAAAGTGTGGCAGAGATCCCCATCTTTGGCAACATAACTGCATCCCTTCAGGATTCAGCCCCTGCATTTGACTCCTTCAGCAATCCCAGCCTGTGGCCCAACTTCTTCAGTCGCCTGTTTCTTGCCTTTTAGTTCATACTGGTTCTCAACTTGTCCTTCCCAAGCATCGTATTGCTCTTCTATTAATCTCTAACCATAGTCTGTCTTAGTGAGACCTTCACACTTCATCTTCTTAGGTTTGCTGGCAATGAATTTTGCTTTACTTAATCAGGGATCCAAAAGCCTTCAACTGGGAGAGCCATCTTGGCAGTGATGAGCTCCTCCTACCTATTCCATCTCTTCCAGTGAAAGGCACCAACCAGAGGAGTAAGGTGGTGTTTGTACTGTAAGCTTCTTAAATCAGTTGGACTTCCTTTCTTGACTCTATAGATTCATTTGCATCATCCCTGAATCTGCTTACATCTTCTCCAGTCTAGAACTTGGCTAGGACCAATAACTGGTGGACATTTTCTAGCATTTTAGTATTGAAATTAACATGAGCAAGAATATGAAATGTAGTTGGTTGCATGTGATAACTACACTAATAAAGATTATTTATGTTAAAAACAATATTGCCTCTTATTTAAAGAGTTTTAATCAAATAGATTCTATGAAGGATCTCTGCAAGTTAGCAAAGACCTTAAAGCTAATTTAAAAATTCTATTACTTGGACATCGTCCAGATTAAGAACTCTTGCACCCAAAGACACAGTCAAGACAGTGAAAATGGGAGAAAACATTTACAAATATATCTAATAAGTGACTTATCCAGAAGAACTCTTATAACTCAATAATAAAAAGACAGCCTAATTTTAAAATGAGCAAAGGACTTAAATAGATATTTCTCCAGAGAAGATATATTAATGACCAATAAGCACATGAAAAAGTATTCAATATCATTAGTTACTATGAAAATGCTAATCAAAACCACAATGTGATGTCACTTCACGCCCACTATAATGACAACAATCAATAAGACAGATAATAAGTGTCGGTGAGGATGTGGAGAAACAAATTATAGGATTATCATAAACCCAGCAATTTCACTTCTAGGTATCTACCCAGGGGAAATGAAAACATGTCCATGCAAACACTGGTATGTAAATGTTCATAGAAGCACTGTCCACAAGAGCCAAACGGTGGAAACAACTCAAATACCCAACAACTGGTTAATGCGTAAAGTGAGTGTATCTATACAATGGAATACTATTCACCAATAAAAATGAAATATTGATACATCCTACAACACTGATGAACCTCAGAAACATTTTCCTCCATGAAAGAGGCCAGACACAAAGAATGCATATTGTATGATTCTCCTAATATGAAATATCTAGAATAGGCAAATATCTCAAAACAGAAAGAAGATTAGTGGTT
Organism: Grampus griseus; assembly: GCF_964374135.1. Lineage (NCBI taxonomy): Eukaryota > Metazoa > Chordata > Mammalia > Artiodactyla > Delphinidae > Grampus > Grampus griseus. The sequence continues at coordinate 35,325,841 of NC_139003.1, forward strand.
GCCTAGGACTGGGGATGGGAGTAAAGAGTGACTCTAACGGGCTTATTCTTTTGGGGGTGCTGGAAATGTTCTAAAATTAGATTTGGTGATAACTGAACAACTCTGTAAATATATTAAATATACTAAATGTCACTGAATTGAACACTTAAAATGGGTGGATTTTGTGGTATGCAAATGATACCTCAGTAAAGCTGTTAACTTAAAAAATTATTTTACGGGGCTCCCCTGGTGGCGCAGTGGTTGAGACTCCGCCTGCCGATGCAGGGGACGCGGGTTCGTGCCCCGGTCCGGGAGGATCCCGCATGCCGCGGAGCGGCTGGGCCCGTGAGCCATGGCCGCTGAGCCTGCGCGTCCGGAGCCTGTGCTCCACAACGGGAGAGGCCACAGCAGTGAGAGGCCCGCGTACCGCAGGAAAAAAAAAAAAAAATTATTTTACTAATTTTGTATGGGGATACTAATATTTTATGATAAACAGATATAGATTTCTATAGACGGACTGTAGAATTTAGGGTTTATAAGTTTAGGGTCTGAAATTTCCCCTGAAATTTAGTAGAGAAATAGTAGTAAAAGATTGTTTTGTATTTTAGATGAGGCTAGAATAAAATGGCAAGAAAATGAATACAGGTTGCATACATAGTCCCAGATGAAAAATTATATTTCCCACACATGGTATGCGTATAAGCTTTGAAAGATACTTGAGTACCTTTCCATGAATCCTGTAGATAATTCTGCTGCAGGAATAAGGACTATAAGTTTGATCCCCTTCTTCAGAGTATGTTAATTCAAGGACTGAACAACTTTCACTCCGTAACATTTTTCTTATTGTTTCAACAGGGAATGTGGATATTAATTTTATCTTTTTGCAAAGTGTTGATGTAATAATAATAGGTAATGTTTATTGATTGCTTGCTGTATGCCAGACACTGAGCAGTTTAAATCCATTTCCTCATTTAATGTGTTACATTGGTACGAACACCTACTCTTCTTAGTTTAATTAAACTTTTCTTTCTTGTGTCCTCTTTCATGGCCTTTCTCTGCTCTCATTTTCTTTTTTCTATTCTACTACTCTTTCCCTACCCACCTTCAGAGCAAAATTATTCAACTGCTGGTTACACTATTCATGTTTCAGAATCTCATTTTTTAAAAACAAGTGATTCGTTCACATTGTTCTGCCTTTAGCCAAAAAGCAATTTGACATTGCAGAAAAATAGCAAATCAGATTTTGTGCTGAATTTTGACTGATTTAGTCAAAATGTTCAAGTGGTTTGTATATATAAACCTGCCTTAAATCAAAGAAATGTGGGCTGAAGGGGAGGAGGTCTTTGAATATGAAGTGGTAGATTCCACAGGAGTGCAGAATCTTTTGTGAAGAAATCCACAAGAGGACAGAAAGAAAATACTAATTCACAAAAGGTGTGGGTGAAGGGCTGGCAAAGAAAACCTGTAACACAAGACGTGGACATTTGTGAGTATGCCTCAGTGCATTGCATTAATAATTTGCATATTAAGAAGTCACGAGTCTTCACGTTAATGAATCCCTAACTAGTCTCTGACACAATAGAATGAGTGTCCCTGGAGGAGTCATTATGGCCTATCATGTCAATGATCCGCATATTAATGACTCTCTTACAGGCTCATCAACAGGTAGCCTAATAGGCTTCCATTGAGTTCTTTTTCATTTGCTTTTTAAATGTATCCTCTCCTCCCTTCCTTTTGTAATCCAATTGTGAAGATTCGACAAAAAGGTGCATTAAGATGATTTTAATGTGTGACGTAAGTTCACAAAAGCATTAAATTTAGAAATAATGCTTTAAGACTTCCTGAGTCTGCCTAGAAAACTTTTCAAATGCAGTTAAATACAAATCCAGTTCGATAATAGGGTTCTTATTTGGAATTTAACACAAACCATCCAACCCAATTTACCATATTTCTCTTTTCCCTGATATATCAATTTATGCTGTGATTAGCATAAGTAGAGTAGGTAGTTTAAAAATGTTTGTGAAACTGAATTTCTTGAAAATGGAAATGAATTTCAATGGATTTCACATGATAGAGGTTACTAAACACTTATTAAAACTAAAAAGCAGTAGCTGATAATATTAAAAAATTTTAAATATAAAAGAATTTTAAATTTAGAGAAAATATGTTTATTAATTGCATAGCCATAAATAAAAGGTCCTAGGATTTTGAAAAAATGATTTCATAACTTTAAAATTTAACATTTAATTAAAAGCAATAACAGGAAGGCAGTACTTTAACATTTCTAACTTGATTTGGCATGCCCTGACTTTTGTTGGCCCTAATTATTATATTTAAGATACTTGGTGATTTTTCTTATGAACATAAAACCTACCATCTCCTATACGAAATACTGAAGAACTGCTTTACCAATATTTTACTGAATTATACATCATTTCACCTGATTTACTCTCCAGATAAGGGGAAGAGTATTGATACATGCTTGAAATTCTCTGTCAAGAGCCAGGAAGAGGAGAAAAGCTGGGGAAAGAGTTGGAGAAGTTTGGCACTTTGTTTCCCATTAAAGAAAAAACAAAACGAACAACCCCATGTAAACTTTACTATCTTGGGGAACAATAGAGGGCACAGGTGCTCAGAGGAGTGGCTGCCACCCTCAGCTGGGCAAAAGATCCTTTTGAGAAGTGTCACTTCGGAATGATTTGATTTCAGTTTGTAAGTCTCATGCTCCTTTGTTTTCCTTCCTGCTCCTAGCCCTTCCAAATACAACCTTTCCACACATACACTGGGAATATCAATTTACATTTTAAATTACTTTTTCTTAAAACAGTTTTCAAAACAATATTTAATACAAATTCTGTAGAGCTTGGATGTCAAATCTCAGTATTTAACAGACCAAATATCTTAGGTGATACTTACATGTAGATTTCACAGAGAAAACATGTTTAATCAGGATTTCCTTAATTGCAGTTAGTTAGCTCATAGTCATGATTTTGTGATAATGACTTTTTACACGAACACAAACAAATCAATATCTTTATGAAGGAAATAATGCCTGAAAATTAGTATCCTTAGGAAAAATAGATATTAACAATTCTCTGATAATTTTCAAAAGATGGATGCTGTATAAAGTTCTTAGAAAGCACTTTGTAGGGGAATTGTGGAGAATCAGAATGTCAGAATTCTGAAGTAGTAAGAGTCTCAGCTGGACAATGACTAATTTTTCAGTCACCCACATGCTCCACTGATAACAATTACTTCCATTAAGAACTCAGGTAAAATAAGGACTTTAGACCAATAAAGTTAAGAATTCTTTTCTGATATCTGTCTGATGTATATTCTTTAGTTTTTCCAGTATCCATCACTTAAAAACATTTACATTTCTCTCTTGGTAGAATATAATTGGCAGATTGTGGCAGAGAAGTCCTTTGGGCCAGGTTTACCTATAACTCTTCTTTCACTGAAAATTCATGGATTCTGCTTGTAATTACATCTCTCCCAAAGCAACCTACAATTTTTGTTGTTGTTCATACGTGAACCTCCAAGGTTTGACTTAATTAAGCACTAGATTCTCGCAATTTAGTATTCCTTTAGAAGACACTCTAAGGAGATCCCATCTCTACAAAATTGCACATGATGCCCAGATTCAATCACAGAATTAAATCCAAATAATGTTTTCTCCCTGATTTCTGCGGGGTGGGTGAGCAAGAAAAAATAGCACACACTGCTTTGACATGACAAAGCAGATTTGAAAACAGCAATCCTTGGCAGAAGACAAAGAGTTAGGAAATGAAGCAACTTTGGAAAAGAAACTTACCAAAGAATTCTTCAACAAGGTTATGCTTTTTTTTTTGCGGTACGCGGGCCTCTCACTGCTGTGGCCTCTCGCGTTGCGGAGCACAGGCTCCGGATGCGCAGGCTCAGCGGCCATGGCTCCCGGGCCCAGCCGCTCTGCGGCATGTGGGATCTTCCCGGACCGGGGCACGAAGCCGTGCCCCCTGCATCGGCAGGCGGACTCTCAACCACTGCGCCACCAGGAAGTCCAGGTTATGCTTTTTAGTTGCTTCTTTCTCTGCTATTGAAATTTCCTGCATCAAGAAGGCATCATACCATCGTTTTCAATATGTTTTCAAGATCAAGCACTGAGGCAATAGGGAACGTTCTAATTTAGTAAAAGAAATAGAGAAGATTTTTAGGAACATAGCAATTCAGGTTTGTGGAAAACAGGAAAGTGACTCAATAAAACCATCTGGTCACTAATGTGGTGATATGTTCTTAGTTACTTGAATACTTGAGCAGTTCACTAGACTTTACTCAAGGGGCTTGTGGTTTGCCGTGGTTTATGCTTACATTTTAAAAGTAATAAATTAACTTATATCATATGTATTATCCAATATATTCATTTATCCCAATCATTTGTAGATATTGATAATGTTCCACTATTTGAAAAGTTTTATCTGGACATAGTAAAATAATTTGGGAATAAATCATTGTATAATCTGCATTATAAATAATGTAAGTCTAGCTCACAAACTGTGTGGGTAGGATTTCTGTAGGTATTAAATTTGAAATGCTGACCATAAGATTTAATTGAGAATTTATCTTTGTATTGCAAAGTTAATGGTTATTTCTATTGATCCTACTAGCATTTATATCTTTTGAAAACAAATTTAAGAAACTTCCAAATTACATTTCAAAATTATATTTATGGAATATTATTAGTTACATAAATATGGAACTCCTAAAACTGGAAAGCATGTTATTTAATGTCAAAATTGAGAAAGGCAAATTGTTTCCATTTTGAGCAATAAAGGGGTTGAGAAATAAAGGGGTAGTGGCTGCCTGATTGTATAGAGAAGGATCACAGTGCTCAATCTGGTCTCAGCTAGGAAGTCCCTTGATCTGTTATCAGTGCTTGCCATGGGTGCGAGAGAAAGAGGCCAGCATGAGAGTATTGTATTTGATGTCCCTAATCTAATCCAGAGCTTTCACTTTGAAGATGAGGAATCCCACAAAAACCATGTTCTTTACCATATTAGTTATTAGTCTCCAGATTCAGCATCTAAAGGAAATAGAAGCCATTTAAAATATTTGATGTTTTTTTCTTTGAGATTATTTCTTGCTTCTTTCAATCCCCGTTATTAATGCAGAACTGTCTTCATTTTGTTTTCGTCTGTGGAATTATTATCAAGGAACTGAATTTTAATTCACCTTTTCAGCCTAGATTCCTTCTTGCATTAGCCTTTAAACTTTTTCCTTAGACACTTCTGTTCACAATTAGACATTTATTGCTCTAATTGTCTCTCTTTTGATCAAATATTTCTCTTCTGTTCTGGTTTTATTCCTGATCAAAAGACTATTGGTACTGTAACACCAAAGGAATAGATACTAAGCCCTAGTAGTTGGTTAATGTATTATGAACTTCTCATTAAGTACAAGTTTCTGCTTTCCTCCCTCCTCCAATTCATGGCTATAAAATGTCAGAATACTAGAAAGTCCATTTTTAGAGAAATATCACCATAAAATTATGAAAATAAACAGTACACAATATGTAATTATTTATTCCAGGAAAACCTTTTCAGTATTTCTGTAAGTATCCACTTAGCAATGCCAATCCTGATATATTCTTCTTAAGTGTCTTTAAAAAATTTTCAAGTGAGGTACATAATATTTTTAACTTAAAATCTCTCCATTCATTTAGGGAGAGTGGGTAGAGGAAATCAAATGAGAGCACAAGCTTCGAAGTAAGAAGGCACACTTAACGTCTTCTTGAAGAGTTCAATATTGACTTTTTAGCTGTTTATCAGAGTGAGAGGTGATGCCTAAGAATTCCAAGTTGGTTTTCTTTAGGCAATGCTGAGTACTTTCAAGCAGAGTGTTAAAGAGACACAAACGCAATATTCATGACTCATTTTGGAAATGATTCTTTTTTTATGCCAACTTTTTGATTCCTCTTGGAACAGAGTTACATTTCTGCCACCTACAACCTAATCCTCACATTTACCCTGACTAGTTGGGTAATTCCACCACTTCAGACTTAGACTGGGTGGAACAGGTTTTTACTCATATTTTAAGAGACATATGGGCTTTTAGCACAATAGCATTACAGAAACCCAGGAAAAATGATATTATTACTTATACTAAAACTACTATATTTTGACAGTGTTAAAATTAACCATAACTCCAAAAGCATAAGTGCCACATACCCAGAAACTGCAAGAATATTAACAGGGTGCCTAAATTCTGACAGTGAATAAATCCATTGGGTAATAGCAGAAAGTGTGAATTTGCATTCACATGCACACTGTATTTGTATTTTAAATAAAAAGTTACTTTCACTGATGATCTAGTGATCTTTCTTTGGAGGGTGGTCCTGATAATAAGAGTATACTTTAGAAAGACTAATAAGCTAGTATGTCATCATGGGCTGCAAATTTTACTCCTGAAAGTAACTTGTGGAAAAATAAGTAATTTGTGAATTAAAGATATGCGAGAATGGAGTAAACTTTAAAAAAATATACATAATTCCAAGTAAAAGGAGAAGCACGGGAATCGGGTACTGTGGCAGTATAGAACTAATGATCAGTGCGGTATTTACTACATGTCACTAATAATAATGGTAATAACAGTAGTGATAATACATTTATTAAACACTTCCGCATATTGAGAATTATGATAAATAATTGCCCTGTGTAAGGACTAGGCAATATTTTGGAGAAAAATGAGATACAGAGAGGTTAAGTATCTTGTTGGATGTTACATGGCTAGTAAGTGACTTAGTAAGGTAAATAACAGGAAAGACTGTGATTTGAATCCAGGTCTTTCTGCTCTTTTTCGCTATGAATTGACTAGAATAAAAGCCAGGAAACTAGGTATAACTTGCTGATGCACTGTCCAGGCACACGTACCAGAGATTAGAGAAAAAGGCTGAAAGGTGTCTACATGGGCACCGGAGAAGCAGATTACCCAGTGTGCAAGACATCAGAAACCAGCCAGCAGACTAATTCAAGACCTTACCGACTTAACAGTGAAGGAGCCGCGGTTAACCACCAGACTTAACTCTCTCTTGCTTAGGTCTTGGAAAGGGCAATACTTGATTTCTAAATCTCATGAACACAGCCAAGGTCAGGCAGAAAGAAGGCATTTTTAAAATCTACATTCAGGGAATTGATCAACAAATCGCATTGATGCTACATCAAAAGTTTAACTCAAATTTGATTCCTTTTCTCTTTCCTCATTGCCATCACCTTTAACAGTCATTATTTGTGCCTGAAACATTGAAGGAGCCTCCTGACTTGTCTTCCTGCTTCACTATGGCTCATCCCATCCAGGCTCTCCTAAAATAGATCCTTAAATGTACTTGCAGAGATTGGTCCCTAAATGTAAATCTGATGGTGTCTCTCTCCCATTTAACTCCTCCACTCGCCTCCCCCGCAACGGGAGCACTGCTTTAAAAGTACAGAAAGAATTCAGTCCCACACTTCCTGGCATGCTAAGCCGTTTAAACCTGGCTCAAACCAACCCCAGTTCTATTCTTTGGCATTCTTTCCTCAAAACACAGTCCAAGCCCTCTGAACATCTCATTGTTCCTGGATGGTTCTCTTCTTTTTGTGCTTTCTTACCTGTACTTCTTTGAGCACTTCTTATTCTCTCTGCCTGAAATGACCTTACCATTCTCTATTTGAGGAACTCCTATTTCCCCTAAAACCTAATTAGAATGTTACTTCCTTTGTGAAAAATTCCCTGATTCTTCCAACTGAGTGCTCTCCTCATTTCTGTTATTTTTTCTCTAGAGAATATCATATACCATTATTATAATATTTATCACATTATAATAATTGCCTGTTGATGTGTCTATTTCCATCGTTACATTATAGCTTCCTTGAGGTAAGAGGCTACATATATATTATTCACCTTTGATTTCCCAGTGTTTATTAGAACTTATGGCATATAGTGGATATTCAAAATATCTATTAGAAGAATGAATGACCCCTCTTATGATTAAATAATACTAGTGACTATATTATATGATTTAAGGTGCACTAGAAATGAACTCTCCCTCCACAAACTACATACCTTTTTGACTTTTTAATTTCTAACTTTATATTAGAAGATTTTAAAATTTTTGTTTAGCTATTTAAACCCATAATTAAAAGCACTGTTTTTAGCTTTAGAGTGGGAGGTAAACATTATAAGACACACAAAAACATGCACGTTTTAATTTATTAGAATCTTTTATGAAAATAAATTTTAATGAGGAAAGAAAAGAAGAATAATGTTATGATAATTTTTTTTTTTTTTGCGGTACGCGGGCCTCTCACTGTTGTGGCCTCTCCCATTGTGGAGCACAGGCTCCGGACGTGCAGGCTCAGCGGCCATGGCTCACGGGCCCAGCCGCTCCGCGGCACTTGGGATCTTCCTGGACCGGGGCACGAACCCGCGTCCCCTGCATCGGCAGGCGGACTCTCAACCACTGCGCCACCAGGGAAGCCCTGTCATGATAATTTTGACAAGAGGTGGACAGAAGGGAAGAGTAGAAAGGACACTGTGCATTTATTCAGCAGCATTTATTATGCCACTATTATGTGTCAGGTAATGTATTAGCCACTGGGAATACAGATCAATAAGAAATTCCCCTACTCCAAAAGGACTCAGGGAATATAAAGGGGAGACTAGAAATCTTCACTAGCATATTTCACTTATACCACAATTGTATATAGTTGTGGGTCCTATCTTCATCAACCATCAAGTTCTTTGCCTTTTTCCTCAAATTTTCTGAAGTGGTTTTAATTAAACCCTTTAAATGTAATTGGTCATATAACAGACACTTTGGATTTTGGAGTGGGATTTTATCTATAAACATTCTGTAATTTTGGCCAGACAGCAACCCATTTGTCTTAATAAATGATCTAAAACTAGAATTTAACCATTTAGATATTTTAAATAATAAACACCTGCAAAACTACCACTCAAAACAATCGATTTCTCACCATTTCCTTTGCTCATTCCTTTCCTCTGACTCACCCCACTTGATGTAAGCATAATCTTGAAAATCAACCTTTCTTGTTATATTCTATATATTATATTATACATATTCCTTGATAAATATATTTAAATTATTTTAGTAGGTTTTAGCTCAATAAAAAAGAACCTCCTCTGATGTAATGTTTTAGCACTGTTCATTCAATATTATGTTGCTAAGATTTATCCATATTGTTGTATGTTTCTGTAGTTTATTAATTTTTAGTGCTTTATAATATTTCTTTTGTGGTATTCCAAGTTTTGTATCTACTCTTCTGTTGATAGGCATTTGGATTGGTTCAATTTATGCAGTTGACAGCAATTTTTACCAATTAAATAAGTATAAGATAGCATCTCCTTGTGATCTTGATTTGCATTTCTCTGTTTTCTAATAATGCTGACCATCCTTTACGTGCTTATGGGCCATATGTATTTTCTCTTCTGTGAAATGTCTGCTCCTCTCCCCTGATTCTATTGAAATGTTTGTGCTTTCTTACTGATTTGTGGAAGTTCTTTATATATTCTTGATATTTATTTTGTGTTGATTTTGTATAACATAAGCATCTTCTTCCAGTTTATTTATATTTTTCTATTATAAAGATGTCTTTCAATGAACAAAAATTTTTAATTTTAATAGAGCTAAACTGACAATCTTTTTTATAGTCACTTTTTTTTTTTCTTATTTAAGAAAACATTTTCTACTCTGAGGGCTGAAAGATATTTACATATTCTACTAAGAATTTCAAGGTTTTTGACATTTAAGATCTTAATCCATGTGGAATTGATTACCAAATATATGTTTTACCTATTTCATATTTTTTCCATGAGGGTAGCAACTTTCCCCATCTCCATTTACTGAAAAGTCCCTTATTTCCCTGCTTGGTGACATGCTATATTTGTCATATACCAAAGTTCTATATAAGTAGGGATCTGTTACTAAGCTCTCAATACTTGCCTGTCTCTGTACCAATATAACTGTCCTAATAACTATATCCTCATAAGAACTATTGAAACTAGGTAGAGCAGTTTCCTCTACCCTTCTATTTCTCTGTAGTCTAGCTATTTTCAGTCCTTTATTCTTCTCTTTAGAATCATATTTTCAAATTTTGTGAAAACATGTTTTGAAATTTTGATTAGAATTGAATTGAATCTGTAGATCAAATTGGGAGATAATATCTTCACAATCTTCTTCCTATCTATGAACATGGTATATCTCTCAATAATTTCTAGGTCTTTAATATTTATTGATACAATTTTATTCTTTTCCCTGTAGAAGTCTTACACATTTTCTATTCATTTTTTAACATATATTTGATATAACATTTAAATATCATCTATTTCAGGTTCTCTTTCTTGTATTTACCCCTGAATCTAAGATTTCCTTCCTATATTTCTGTATTTATATGTTTTTGTAAGAAGTCAATATAATAATACATGGTTTGATACCTAATTATTTGTCCCCAAAGTGAGCTAAAAGCAGGTTTCTTTCCTTTTGATGCAATCACTTTAAAAATTAAAGCATTTTAGAGAATTTAGTAAGAAAAATGATTAATAGCATTTTGCTTAGGCAAAAACAAAAAGCTTTAAATGGTTATGATCTTTCCCTCTACAAATGAGATTTTCAGCATTGCTATGGGACTAAAGATAAAGAAGGGATAATTAAATGCTGTTTAATGGTTTATATATTTTTAAGAGTACACAGATTTTCTATGTACTCTATGAAAGAAAAATGTGTCAGCTTGCAGTTCGATTCCACAAAAATTGAATCTTTGCATAATTATAGGCCTCATAAACAATATAGATTTATAGATTAAAGCAGTATCACTTATTGGAAGTACAATATTTTTCTAATAAAATTATACTTAGGTAAAAACATTATTTTCATTTCTGGGCCCACTTCAAGGTATCAAATAGTACCTTAGTAAAGCTAAAATTAAGCATCATAAAATGTACACAAAGCTGAATTACTTCTTACATGGTCAAGATGGAAGAATTTGCAATTTTCTTGTGATTTGCTGAAACAAGATTAGCCTTCCGGGGATTTGAATCAACATTGTCCATGCAACGAAAACTAGGCTCTATTACACAAATTTATCATTCATTGTGAACTCTCTGTATTTCTTTTATTGCAGAAAAAAGTCATTGAGAAAAGTCACTAGGAGAAAATTCAGCTGAGACAGTACAAGAAAATGGGGAGACTGGGCCAATCATTTCTGATAGACTGACTTGTGACATAACTATACACAAAGTGAGCTCTTCACTAACTCTTTTCTTGCTGAGTGTCATGGAAAAATCTAAATTCTTATAATTCCACAAATACACCTACAAACATTACATTTGGAGGAAAAAGTATTTATCTTTCTCAATAAGCATGCAGAATATGAGAGAAAAGCTAGTATAATCTGAATTATTTTAAAGAAAGAAAATGTATGCTTCCATATGAATGATCTAAAGCCTTGGTTGTAAAATTGGCCTTTGGCGATACATGAAGTCTTTAAACTGGATATAAATTTAGCTGCCTTTCAGTTTCTAGTAAGTTTGTTTTTTTTCTCCTTTTCTAGAGAGAGAGAGTTAATAATATGTCAGTTCAACTGGAAGAATTTTGAGTAAAATGGAACACAAAAAAATAACTGGAACGTTAGAAAGTAATTTCAATGACCACAAATGGACTGTCAGTTCATAAAACTTCATAATTTAAAAGAAGAGAAAAATGTTTTCACTTGCAAAGATTAAATTCATGAATGATGGAATAATCTACACTTACATATATATTTTCCTTTGGTTATGTGTTTTAATATGAGTAAAATAATTTTATTTAGAATTATGGAATTGTGTAAATAATTTTTACATTTTTCTACAAATAATATATATTATTGCATCATTCTAAGAGATCAATTTAATTTAAAAATATACAAAGTAATGCAAGAAAATGTGAAAGGTTATATAATATTTGTTTGGCTTGTAATTGGTTTGAATTTCCTCCTCTATAAAAATACTTAGAAATATAGTCCCAGAAAAAAGTATAACATTTTGTTTTAAACTTAACAGTAAAGAAGAATCATTGGTAACATCAGATGAGAATAACTCTGAGAATTCAAAGATTACAGGTAATATTTCTTTAATTTTTAAACAGAATATATTTATTTTGTTAAAGCCTACAATTATAACAATCTTACATAGGTGCAATTATCTTAACTTTTCAGACACCTATGTCCCAACAATTGTTTTTTCTCATGAGGACAAGCAAGACTTGGAAACCAGTAATCAGAATGTAAAAGATGTAAACACGGAACACGATGAACATAATGAAAAAGAATTAGATTTGATGGTAAGTGTTCTGTTTGCCTCGGTATTAGAGAAGATGAATCCATTTATGCTTCAAAGATGCTGCAATGCCTGCCTTTCAATAGCTTCAATTAATAAGTAATTTGCAAATGTGAAAGTGCAGCCTATTCTGTCCTTGCATCTCTAGCTTGATCAACAAGGCACTTTGATTTCAGTATGTTGCTTCTGGTCTCTGCAATGGTAAATTAATGACATTCATTTCTTACCTATTTACCAGTGGCTCTGAGTAATAGTTTGTAGGAATTACAGAAGAGGTAGTACTATCCTGATGTGCATTTCTAATCTTTGTGACAAGTGTACACTTATCATAAACTCGTCTATAAAATGAGAGGGCTGGGCTAGATGATTGTTAGGGTTCTGTACAGCTCTACAAGTCTGATTCTTGCATTTAGCAGCATTTTTTTTTTTTTTTTTTACTTACTTACATCTGTGAGAATCTCTAAGCTCTATATCATTGGAAAGTATTAAATTACCAAATGAGGATAACATAGCCTGTGCCATATTTTTCAAACAGGAAACAAATTCAGAACTGTACAATTTAGTATTAAATTTGTTATCATAAATTTCACACTTGGTGAACATTCAATCTATTTGGGATTTTTAGGGGGATGGTTTAGATAGCATTTTTATCACAAAGGAAGAAATAGGAGTAAATGAGTCACATAATGCAATTTATCCTTTACTGTATTTGGTTGGAGCTCATATCATTAGGATACATGGATTCATAATCATCTAAGATTAAAATGACATTTGCCTCTTCAAGTGTCAGTGCTGAAACAGAAAAGAAATGGAGCTCACCTCTTTCCCCACACATTCCACCCTTTCTATAGTGATATGGAAGCTGCATCACTAAAGTATGCAATTTACTTTGCTCCAACTTTAAGAAACTACAAAGTTGTCATCCATTGTGAGAATTCTCACCAGCTGAAAGTTAACATCGCCATCTTTTTCAAACCACAGAATATAATGAAAGGGCCCTGAAAAATCACATACTTCACCAATATACCTCATTACAATCAGCAGGCTCAAATATAAAAGTTTGTTTAGAAGTTACTGAGATTGTACATCCAATAAATGAATAGGGAGCTGTAATTTAGATGCTAATTTGCTCCATGCTGATGTTAATGCATAAAACAATGAAGCTCTATAATAGATGGAAATACAACCAAATCTGTGGAACCCACAGGCATTGGCTTACAAGACAGCTGTGCAGTTGACAAGTAACATGAGCCTTATGTGAGAAGAAGGGGAAAACGTAAGATTTGCATATAATTATTGAGATCATGCAAATGTCAGTTATGAGGAAAAAAAAAAAAAACACAGGCATCTCACTGTTAAATCCTGACAGTTGGCATCACTGAAGAGCTCAAATACATTTGAGCACCAGTTGGCAGAGGGTCATTAAAACAGAATTTGCAGAGACATTAACTCCCTCACTTTTCTTTGAGTGACGTTTTGCTATTAATAGTTTGCAGAGGCTTTGCAGAAAACATATTAATAAGAGAAACTGTAATGGGGCACCTACAGCAAGTGTAAATGCAGAAAGGGGCATCTAGGAAGCTGCTCTCTAATTGATTAGCATGGAGCTATCAATGTGTATATCCTAAGTGAGGAGAAAGTGCAATGACAAGCAAGAATAGTTGAATAATACAATGTGATATTTGGAAGCTAGGAAAGAGAGTGATTAATTTTGGCCCCTTTTCTGATTAATCTCATTCCCAAGTCATAGCCTACATGGATCCCCCCAAAACATCCAGCTTCCACAATCTGTGCAAAACCCACAAATGAAATGAATCAAGGATATATACCAGATAATTACTAGCCAAGTTAATGAAACCTATCTAATTTGCTTTGTATATTTAAAATCATTTGATCATTATTTTTTGTGTTTTTATCCCTTAAGATAAATCAACATTTAATAAGAAGTACTGCTTCCAGAGATGAAAAGAATACAGTCAATTTTCCAAATAAAGCTGAGGGGTTACAGAAGAAGCAAATCCATGATGAAGTATACACTGACTTGTTTAACAGGCCTTTGTCTTCAAGTTCATCAGCAGAAAGATCCTTAAAGGGAGAGTTTTACCACAATGAAAAATATTCCTCAGGAAATAAGTGTAGTTATCAACCTTCAGAGGAAATTACTTCAGATATGGGAGAAATCAAGCCATCATTGGGAAATACTAGTAGTGATGAATTAGTGCAAGTACATATTGGTAGCAAAGAAGTACTGGATAATAATGCTAATCCAGCCCAAGGGAGAGGCAGAGTGCAAATATCTTGTCCCTCTGCAGATCAACTAATGGCAGACAACCTTAATCAAAAACTTGAAGGAGAAGCTAAACAAACTGAAGTAAAAGATTGGGAATGTTTAAGAAGTGATTTCCGTTTGGATTTCCATTCAGAAGAGTCTAGAGAAAAAGGATCTTCCAAGAAAGCTTATGGCAATGGTAAGAATGAGGAGGGGCAAAGAATATGTTTAGGTGTTAATGAAAAACACAGCAAAGATTTACAGTCAATCTTACATGACCAAGAAAGGAAGATGAGCCACTCTGAAATAAGTGTGGAAGGGATGGGAGCCAGTAACAGAGACCTAACTGCTCTGTCGAGTAAGGATACCCCAATTCATGACCAGTCAATCAGAGCAGATATATTTCATTCACCGAGGACAAATCTAAGCTGGGAGGAAGCTGTGTTAACAACCTCAGACCTTGATCTCTCGACTAGTGAAGGCACTATTTTAGGAGGGATGCCTGGTCAAGCTTGTTTACCAAGTAATAGAAATGTTTTGAGGAATGAGTATCTTTTCCAAGTTGAAGAAGAAAAATCAGCTTGGATTAATCCCGAAGATCAAAATAAGAACACCCAGCATAAACAAAGTTGGAATGTTCTGGAAAGTCAGGGAAGAGCAAGAGAGAGTAAGACAAATATAACAGAGCAGACCAAAGAACAAGCAGATCGTGGAGACATGTGGGAAAAAAGAGATAATACAAGGAATTTGAAAGCTAATCCTACAGAAGAATTGTTTACCTGCCAAGAAACAGCGAGCTGTGAACTGTCTTCTCTAGCTGATCATGGTATTACTGAGAAAGCAGAAGCAGGTACAGCTTATATAATTAAGACAACATCAGAAAGTACTCTAGAAAGCATGTCTGCTAGAGAAAAAGCAATAATTGCTAAGCTACCTCAAGAGACAGCACGAAGTGACAGGCCCATCGAGGTAAAGGAAACAGCGTTTGATCCACATGAAGGGAGAAATGATGATTCACATGATACCCTTTGTCAACGAGATACAGTAGGTATAATCTATGACAATGATTTTGAAAAGGAATCATGTTTAGGTATTTGTAATGTACATGTAGATGAAATGGAGAAGGAAGAAACCATATCTATTTACAATCCTGGGGAGACACATGACAGGAAGAAATGTGTCATTGGAAATACAACATCTGTAGAAGAATCCTCACAGGTCATTACAGACTATCAAAAAGCAGCCTCAAAACTAGATTTACATTTGGGAATGTTACCAACAGACAAAAAAATATTTCCAGAAAATAGAGATCACGGGCAGATCCAAGAATTATCAAAGAAAACGAATATAGATGCCATTATTCATTCTGCTTTAAACTCAGACACTAATAGAGCTTCTCAGAATGGCTCTCACATTTCTAATCACCATGTTAAAACTTCACTGCCATCTCATGAACAGGCCACTGCTATAGAGAATGCAATTACTACCATGACTCTCCAATCTATTTCTTCTAAATCAAAATATAATTGTAATCCAACAAGTGAAATCCAGGGTTCTGAGAATCACCATCATCCTGCGTCTACACCTGAAGAAGTTTCCAAAAGTTCAAGAATAGTGACATCAGGTAGTAGGAGGGAAAGGTGTATAGGCCAGATTGTCCAACAAGGAGAATGCAGTGTGGAGAAATCTCTAGGGCCAACAATTTTACTCAGTGAAGCTTTTGAGAACATGGAAGAGGCAAGGAATGAAAAAGAAGGATTAATAAACTCTGGACAATCACTGTGCTCTTCAGGAGACAAGGAATCTGAGAGCCCTGATTCTGACAATCTCCCTGCCCAGGAAAGTCAAGCTCAAAGGGAATCTCTGCTTTCGAAATACACCAACTCTAAACTACCTTATTTCCTTTTGTTTCTGATATTTCTTGTAGCCATCTATCAGTATGACTTAATGACCGGCTTGGCATTCTACATTTTTTCATTGTACTGGCTGTGCTGGGAAGGGGGAAGACAGAAAGAGTCTGTCAAAAAGAAGTAACCTCAGCACTATTATTATTCTCCCTTAAAAGATAAGCTATTTAGCCCCAAACATTTGGCTTGGTTAAAGAGACTATTCGTTGTTCAAAGAGCCAGCGCAGTTTTTCTCTTGAAGGATCATTTAGAAAGGAATGCGTATGAAGTTTGCTCCTTCATATAAGTAATTATTCTATATAGGACCATTATGTTTGGATCATTAAATACCTATATGAATATGAGATCTGAAGCACGTCAAGTTGAAATTAGGTACAGCTGTTGCTCCTTAGCAGGCTATGAAGTTTCAATGCTTCATGTCTCTTCACTACTTAAAGTGCCATTTCTTGCATTCATTTCTTTTGCAGTAAAGCTTCATTTTTTTTTTTCCTGAGTGTATTTTTCCCTCTACTGTTTCTAAAAATAGATAAAACATGGACAATGGCAGAGGACTTTTTTTTTGTCTTTTAATACTGACCATGAAATTTGCATTTACCACTGTATCATTTATCAGCACATTTTGATAAATCGAATCTTTCAACTTTGATTACATATTTTTAAGAACAACACCCATGCATATTGAAATGTGTAGATTTAACCTGAAGAAACACATTATGCACTTGAATAACACTTAATACACATACACATGTTTTATATCCTGCATACCTACAAAGTCAGGGCATTCGTAACCCAAATTTGACAAAGACTGAAACAATCAAGAGATGATCTTTCAGTTCTACAAAATTTGGGGGGTGGCCTGTCTTTAAGCAATATTTTTCTCCTTTACAGGGAGACTGTATAACACAGCTGAACAATTTTGATGCCAACTATTATTCAGTTGGAAATTTAAATTAAAAGTTCCAGAAGCATTGCTTCAGAATGAATTTGTACCTATAAAGCATAAAGCATTAAATGATAACAATAATTAAAAAAAGATTTCCTAATGAACTATTTTACTTGGTAGTATTTTTTGTCTTCAAACAGATTTTTAACTTTTCTCATTATAAAACAATAAATTATTCCCCAAGGTGCATTTAGAGAACAAACAACTAATCATTGGTGATATTTATTATATAGTTATCAGGTTGTTAAATGACAACTCAAATTTTTAAGGAGACAAATAGGTAGATATGGAGATCTACTGAGAGAGAAATGAATATCCAGTACAGCAGTGACTTCAGTTACTGTTATTATCTATGGCTAAGTATGTGAAATAATGGAACTAATCATTTTAGCCACATAGTGGTAATGCAAATAATCTTACACAATTGATTTCAACAACTATTTATTGAATGACTAATATATGCAAAACCTTGTGCTCTGTTCTATGGCAGAGCACTTCCTTTGATACCCTGAATGGCTAGTCCTCAGGGAGGAGGCATCGATATGTATTTTGATGCTTTTGACTTGGCCAGAAATATGGGAGAAAGTCACATTGAGGGAGCCCACTTGGATGATTTCTTTTTAACAGGAACTTCTTTTATGGAGAATATAACATTGATCTTCAGAGAGAAAAAGTAATCTATTTATTAACCTGTAAAGGTAAATTCAATGACTAACACTTGTATATATTATCCTACACTCCTAAGAAACATGCATGCATGGGAAGACAACATGAGAATGAAGCATTTAAACTGACTTTCATGTGGTAGTAAATTACTTCCTTAATTTTCATTAGGTACACAACTATTTCCAAATCCCCTAATTGCATGCTTGTCTTAAGTCCCATTGAAATTGAATGCTTGACTTTAACTTTTTAGTTGAACAAATACAAACATCCTGAAGTAGAACTTAGGGCAAATATTTGATTGTTTGAGAGAGCATATTTTCATTTAATACAAGTGGGATACTGTAGGCTGTACCTAGAATATTATCTCTAAAATTGCTATCTTGATAATTTTGTTGACAGGTCTAGATTACTACGAAGTTAGGGTTAGCATTTCTTCAGTTCCTAATGGCTTGGTTTTTGCATTCTACCTTTAAGAGTTTCAGTCAATATGCCATATCTTATTAATGCAAAGAACACTATATTACTTTATGAACACAGGTGCACAAACTGTAATTGTTCCCTTATACATAAAAGAATGTACCGTTTTTTAATCTCTTTTATTTGACTTTTGGTAACATTAACTTACTATACCTTCTCATGCATATTTGTAATGTGACAATAGAAGTTTCAAAGGATTTAAAATACTCCATTGCGTACTTTTCTGCAGGCAAAGAAGAAATAATTGGTGATTTAACTGACTTTCCAAACATTACTTATGAAGAATTAGAAATAAAGTCATAAGAGCTATGAAACTATTGCCAGGTGGAGAGGTAGATTTTTGCAACCTGTTTTGGTCACATCACTATGTTGAACAAGAAAAGTGGATCTCAGGAAGAACTGGCAGCCCCTGGTTAATAAAGATTTGACTGTGAATCATCATGACAAGGGTCAACTTTATAAGCAAAGCTGCCTTCATCGTGTCCCCTCAAGTATTGGTTAAGGGCCAAAAGGGTGTGGCATAAGAATAAACAAAAAGAAGTATATTGTACATCTGCTTCTATAGTGGGTAAGAAATGTGATGTAATAACCATCACCTTTTTATCTTGCTGGGCTTCTGACTATTAGAAACAAAGTTCTAAAAATTAATTGATGAGTCAAGCAAGTGTAGGTAGTAAAATCAACTATCTCAAAAAATCACATCTGTATAAGCCACCAATATCTCAACAGATTTTTCAATGTAAGAGTAAATAGGTCAATGAGATGACATTCACCTCTCAATATTCAAGAACATTGGCTTAATGCAATTGTGTTTCCCTGCTGAGTTCCAATATTTTGATAGTGAATTTTTTCAAAGAATATATATATATTCTGCACCATTTTGTGAGAGAAACAGGATCATCTTTTGTCATCTTAAACCAGTCTTCTGGTTAAATGGAAAACTTAAAAATATCCAGACCAAATTTGGGGAAATAAGTATTTTTCCCAAATAGCATTCATGATACTTTCTTAATAATTTTTTTCAGTCATGAATATTATTTTATCTCACTAGGCCTGTTGTCTTCTTTATTAGTCTCAATTTTTACATATAAATTTTTGCAAAAAAGCAAACAAAGCAAAACAAAAAACTAGCAGGAAAACTAGTAAAGATGCAGGCAGGAAAGCTGTCATCCCCAGAGCCAGTACATCTACTGATTTCTGATGTCATGATCTCTGACTTTTTAAAATTTCACTGAGTGAATACAGAAATTGAACGATGCAATAAAGATCGTGGTTTGTTAATTTAAGTCCTGTCTTAGCCAGTTCCATGGAACTGAGGAATAGGACTGACTCTGATTCTGAAACAAGGTATGAAAGGACTATGACAGGCCACGCTCCTCCAGCATCTCCACAGTTGTACTCCTACATAAAGAGAACAACTAAAAAAGTTACTTTTATTTATTGGATTAAATTAATTTGCTTAATTTTTTTCTACTTAATTTTTTTCTACTTTCAGAAATAATTCATAATAAAACTCATGGCAACATAAGTTACTTTTCATCTTTTAAAAATAGATTCAGTCATTAATACATTTCCATAATTTTACCCAAACCTCTTTAAATAGCTAATCAAATTTTCACTAGAATTTCAGCTTAGTTTGAACATGTTTTATAAGAAATATTATTACAGTGTGTTAAAACCTTATTAAACAAACAACTCTTTAAAAAGTTCAGCATTTTTATTTTGTGTCATTTCTGTATTTGTTAGATACATACATACTACCTTCATTCATCAAATATGAAGCAATGTAGTATGTGAAAATTTAAGGAAAAATTCCCTAAGTCTTTTCTTAATATATTCAGCTCTTTGTATTCATAATAGTAAAGTAAAGAGTATCATGGGTAAATCAATAGTGGATCACCAAGAAATCACTTTTATTTGTCTGAGACGATGCAAAGATCTGATTTTGCAGCATATTTCAATGCCTAATTAAGTTACTGGTCTTGGTTGGAATCAGTGCATCGTCCTTCTTATCACCCCATCTGAACCACGCAGCCCTAATTCCCACTGCTCTTTGCTTCAAGTCCTCTGTCAGTCAAGCAAGTCACGCTGTCCCTAGAACATGCCATGCTCATCCATTCCTCTGTGACTGCTCGTGTACGCCCCTCTGTCTAGAAATCACTTTCAGTTATCTTTCCTCCTCTCTTCCTACCCAACTCTGTACATTTTTCTATGTACTGTTTTAGTCCCCATCCTTTTGAAGTCTCCTAATATTTCTGTTAGTGGGATCTCTTCGTTTTCAGGTCTCTTATGACACTAACCATCTTGCATGTGCTAGGTATTTGACTGATTATACTAACTGGACCATCTGCTTGTTCAAGACAGGAATGTGGCTTCTTCCCTCCAATCACCTCACAAGGTCTAGTTTATAGGAATCCTCAGTCAATACTTGTGGATAGAATTGAATTGCAGTGATGTCTCCTTCCTATGCTGTCCCTGAAACGTGGACAGGATACTTTGAGGTCTGATTTTAAAATGAATAAACTTAATCAAAGCAAAGCTGGAATGTTTTCATAAACTACCAAAGACAATGTAGAAAAAGGCAAAGAGAATGTAGCTACAAGACAGAGTGGTGCAGTGGATCTGGGATGTGGGAAAAAAAGAAAAAAATCCTTCCTCTCCATTCTTCTTAACAATTAAATTAGCTTTCTATATATATTAATTCTTCCTAGCACAGGCAACATTCCCTTCATTCTATTTCATGGGAAATACTATACAGATTATATATTAAAAGAATAATAACGCATAACTTAATTTGCTGGCTAATGTGAAAATTAAGAGAACAAGGCATGTCTTCAGATAAAGAAGCTTAGTAGATTAAAAACCAACAAACATCACAAGATATAAAGTGTAAGAAACTCAATCTTCCCAACTGCTGCCATGCCCTTTGAAAATGGCTGATCTCTGAATTTCACACCTGTTCTGCATGTCAACTTTTAGGATAAGCAAACAGAACAACTAGCAAAAATAGTAAGTGGATTTTTAAAAAGGAAACATTTGCCTGATTAGCCTATATATACTGAAACACACACACATATACATGCACACATACACACAAAGGCACACACATACATACATGTATTCCAAGATCTGATAAATGACAATATGGCAGTAAACAGTCTACTAATACTATGCATAGTGAATATATATAATGTAATATATAGACGGTTTATCCTTTCTTTGAAGAGATTCATTCTATCATATTTAGATATGAAATTAAAATGATAACACAAAGATAGCCTGTTTGGGGGGCAGAGTCTAAACGAAAGCAGTATATGGCCCACATAACAGCTAAAGACCATTAGCAATTAGTCTCTTAAGACTTAAAGAAAAGCCAGATACATGTCTAGTCTATTGTAGAATTCATCAGTATCATGCATTGGTTGAGTTGGTTCTGAGTGGAAACATTTAAAATTTCCTAAAGACACACTCTATAAAACATAATAGCAGAGAGAAAGTTTAAAAATCACTATACGAGGTTAGAAATTCTCTTTGTAAACACTTAAATAACCCATAACCTACTTTTAATAATTAATTCTATGTAGGTTTTAATGTACAGTTTATAAAATTTTTTAGTGTGGGGTATTTATGAATATATCACACATGTAAATCATTTTTACACATACATTCTACAAATGATATTGATATTTTGTTACTAGACATTAAGTGTCTTTTCCCAGTTAATCCATAAATCTTTGGGAAAATTCAATTGTCATTTTTTATTATGCACATAAACTTTCCCTGTGTTTCTCACTTCTCAGTCCTGCCTAAGAAAGAGAATAAAGGTTAAAGAAAGGATAATTTATTTCCTACCTTCACAGATATGAGTGGGTATATTTTAAATACATTTCTACACTTTGAAAGTTGGAAAGGAAAATGAGATAAGAGATTATAAATGTCCTTCATATTTATTTCATAGTCTTTAATATTTGGGATCAGGCATATAGACTTCAATTTAAGTCAGTTGTCTTCTCCCATATAAATTCTTTGGCCTACATGATCTTACTCCCATGCTTAAATTAATATTTAAGTGCAACATGTTGATTTTTCATTATGTGAATAAGTAAGGAAACCAGTTGCAGCCTGAATCTTTGAGTATAACAGCTACATCTGTATCTTTATTGATCTATGCATGTGAGGTTCAACCTTTAATAATAATAATAGTAGTTGTAATAATTATTATTGTTATAAAAACATAATTGCCAACTTTTGAGTGTTTACAATAATTGGGCACTGTTTTAAACTCTTTATGTGAAAAACTCATTTATGTTTTATGACTTCATGAGAGAAGTGTTATTACTTTCCCATTTTACAGATAGATGCACAAAGGCTGGTTTTCCCAAGGTCACATGCTAGTCTACATTCAGACTCCACCAGTCTTTCCCCAGAGCTGAGCCTCTTAAACTCTGTACCATGTTGTTCCTTCAGTTCAGATATACTAAGTTATCTTACAAATTGCAGTTATATGTTAGCATGCTGCATGGTGCTATACTAATACATAAGTACATTACATACTATGAGATATGAGTATACCACTATATCTTGCACAGATAATCCTATCTTTATTAATGCTCCTAAAAAAAGAAAGCTCCTAAAAGTATTCTGTTCTTTTCAATTTATTCAAATGACCTCAAAAAATACACTTTGACTTCCTTCCAAGACACAAACATTGCACTAGTCCCAAATCTTGCCTAGCTTGAGTATAGCGAAGGAGTTAGAGACCAGTAATTGCAATATCTTGTGACCAGTTCAACAATAGAGGTAAGATCTAAGCACAGAAGTGGCACAAAGAAAGGAATGTTTGGTCCTGTAAGCACTTTGCTTCTTATATTTCATAAATGTGCCATCTTTTTTGCATAATAATTTTAGGTATCAAGGAGATCAGAATAAAACCCTCCAAATGCCTCATTACAACTGGCGTTTTACAGACATAATAACTACAATGAGAATACATCTTGATGTGACTGGTATAGTATTTATTTATGCCTGATGTCCCAGTGTAATTATTAATAGCACTCCTTTCACTTTCAAAAGTAAAATGATTTGGATGAAAAATGCTAAGGTCAGCCTAAAAGTCCAAGAAAATATTTTAGCCAGCAGGTGTATATCACTCTGTGTCACAAGAATAAAAGGGGAAACTTCCAATATGAATGCCATCTATAACCTACCGGCAGAATTCTTGTCCTTAGGGTTGTAGAATATAGCTCAGATGTACCAGTCCCTGGTCAGCCTAAGTAAAGAAGAGCAACATTTTTGCAGATTCAGTATTGCAGAGGGCAATGATTTTTTTAAAAAGTAGGGACATTTTGTAAAGAATGTGCTGGTCAAAATCCATTAGAAAGAAGTCATTTACATTACTGACACTGGATAACCATAACTTTGTGGAACCTGATACTATAGCCTATAGCCTATTCAGAGGGCACAGGACATGATACTTCCACCATCCAGGATAGTCAAAGTGGAACAACATGGAAGAACCTTTAGCAAAAGTTGTGGAAGCCACTGTGTGTTACTCAAAATTATAATGGCGTTATGTTTCTGGAAGCTGTATTATGAGTGTACATGCTGCTCATCATTTGTAAGAGAAACAAATATTTTTGGAAATTAAGCTACATATTACTGGCATTTAACAATCATGAGACAAGCTAATAGTATTTCAGTAGCAAAAATAAATTAAAATATAAACAAATGAGCCAAGATTTCAATAAGAGACAAGGACATTTTAAGGCAGAACCAGTGTCACTCCATCTAGTTTTGGCCTTTGCAATAACCATTACTTTTGGCCTCACTTCACACAGGTGTGCTGTGCTGACACTGTGAATGACGATGGATCAGCATTCCCTTCACTTCTGCTTAAGGGATATGTGCACTGGAACCTTATCCAAAGAACTACTACCATAATTTAAGACCACAAAATATGTTCATACTGAATGAATGGCAAAAGGCTAGCATAGTTGCCCTAAAAGTGTTGTGCCTCTGGTGACTTCAACCCAGCCTTACACTTACAGGGTGTAGAAGAACAGTTTTTAAATAGTGGTCTTTCTCTATGTACTCTTTGTTCATTTAAAAAATGTCACTGGGGTCACTTTTATGTACCTATAAAGCTGTTCTATCACTGAAGGTGTAGAGCTCATGATATTTTATAAAGTTGCATATTATCATTTTTAATTGTTAGGGACAAGGGAATTTTGCTAATAGTCAATGTGCATTACTCAAAGCCCTTTGGTTGGAAATAACCAAAACCTTTCAAAGTAGTTTAAGCAAAACAAAACAAAACACACAGAAAAAAACATATCTTAAGGAAACAAGACCACTACCCCAGGGCTAGATGTGAAAACAGGCATCAGTAGGGACAGAAGCCGGGTCATGAAAAGCCATCAGAAATGGAATCTCTCCCGACTTTCCTGTTTTCCCATCTTTTTTTCCCTTTTCTGAGTCTACTTTATTTTTCTGTTTTTTGCCAGTGGATTTTCTCTTTCAACTTACTCAAGATGCATGGTCCCTGAAGTAGAATTTTCCAATGGCAATCTTGCATCCTGATTATATATGTCCAAAGGTTAACTGCTTAGAGATACCTGGATCTCAGTTCTAAACTCTTAGAAGACAGAAATTTATACAGTTGTTCGTTCTACATGCAATCCATTGTTTCCCCGTAACTGGAGGCACAGGGTGATAGAGGGACTCACTGTAACGGAAATGTTTGTAGGTTCTCGAAGGGTAGGTGGGAATATGGAATTTGTAATGTGTATCTCTAACGTGCCAATTGTCATATATTTATGGATATATTTCTGCTTCTCTTTTTCCTTTTGTAGATCTACATGGCCCAAATTTCTGTAGATTTATAGTAGATCTTGATATTAGGTGAGGCAAGTTCCTAAACATTTTTCTTTAAAACTCTGTAACTCTTGGCCCCTTGCTGTTCCATATGAATTGTAGGATCAGCTTACCAAGTTTCATGAAAAAACTTGATTTTTAATGGAATTTTACTGAATGTGTACATTAATTTGAGGAGAACTGACATTTAAAAATATTGCGTCTTTCCACCCCTGAGAATAGTATATTTCTTATTCATTTTTTGTTCCTTCAATTATGATTTATAATATTCTCCATGAATACATTGCATATTTACTATCAGATATACTCCTAAGTACCTCATGGATTTTGTTACTATTTTGAATGAATCACTTTTTCCTATTATATTTTCTTTAGGGAAATTATTGATATTTCGTAACACTTGATTTTTATTTGTCACTTATTCAACTATTTTGCCAAAGTTTCTCATTAGTCCTACTAGTTATTAGTTTGATATTTTGGTCATTATGCCAATAATGTATAAGAACAGTATTGATTTTTGTATGTTCTTTTATGCATCTTGCCAAATTCTATCATTAATACAACTAGTTGGTATTATTTTTAATTCACTTGCTTCTATTTTCTTTTTCTTGTCTTCTTGAGGTAAATGTATGTCTTATTTATTTTTAATCCTTTCCCTTAAAAAAGTTCATATAATACTATAAAATAAACCAAATATTTTTAACTACATTGAATTGATTTTGAGATAATTACCTGTAACTCAAAAATATATGTGTGAATACATATATATAACATTTTAAACATTTTTATTCCCTTTTATTTCCTGTTTCCCTCTATAATTCCCACTGTAATTTAACACATGAGTTATTTAACAGGACATTTAATTTGTTATGATCTTTAATAATTGGTACAAATTACATTAGACTATTGTCATAGAATGTGGTTGACTGCCAATTATTTGAAATGTGATAATACTTCCTTTGTGATCCACTGCACTGTCAATGTAATTATTATTCTATGTATTCATTCTTTTGGGGGGTACAGAGTTCTTTATGTATTTATCAGGTCATGCTTCATAAGTCTGTTGTTCAAAACTATATTCTAAGTCCAGAGGTAATCCCACGCACCTGTGGTCACCTACTCTATGGCAAAGGAGGCAAGAATATACAATGGAGGAAAGACAGTCTCTTCAATAAGTGGTGCTGGGAAAACTAGACAGCTCCATGTAAAAGAATGAAATTAGAACACTCCCTAACACCATACACAAAAATAAACTCAAAATGGATTAAAGACCTAAATGTAAGACTGGACACTATAAAACTCTTAGAGGAAAACGAAGGAAGAACACTCTTTGACATAAATCACAGCAAGATCCTTTTTGACCCACCTCCTAGAGAAATGGAAATAAAAACAAAAATAAACAAATGGGACCTAACAAAAAGTAAAAGCTTTTGCACAGCAAAGGAAACCATAAACAGAATGAAAAGACAACCCACAGAATGGGAGAAAATATTTGCAAATCAAGCAACTGACAAGGGATTAATCTCCAAAATATACAAACAGCTCATGCAGCTCAATATCAAAAAAACAAACAACCCAATCCAAAAATGGGCGGAAGACCTAAATAGACATTTCTCCAAAAAGGACATATAGATGGACAACAGGCACATGAAAAGCTACTCAACATCACTAATTATTAAAGAAATGTAAATCAAAACTACAATGAGGCATCACCTCACATCAGTCAGAATGGCCATCATCAAAATATCTACAAACAATAAATGCCGGAGAGGGCGTGGAGAAAGGGAACCCTCCTGCACTGTTACTGGGAATGTAAATTGGTACAGCCACTATGGAGAACAGTATGGAGTTTCCACAAAAACCTAAAAATAGAGCTACCATATGATCCAACAATCCCACTCCTGGGCATATATCCAGAGAAAAACCATAATTTGAAAAGATACATGTACCCCAATGTTCATTGTAGCATTATTTACAATAGCCAGGACATGGAAGCAAACTAAATGTCCATCAACAGGAATGGATAAAGAAGATGTGGTACATATATATGATGGAATATTACTCAGCCATAAAAAGAATGAAATAATTCCATTTGCAGTAACATGGATGAACCTAGAAATTGTCATACTGAGTGAAGTAAGTTAGACAGAGAGAGACAAATATCATATGATACTGCTTACCTGTGGAATCTATAAAAATACATTCATTTAACCTATTTACAAAACAGAAATAGAGTCACAGATGTAGAAAACAAACTTATGGTTACCAAGGGGGAAAAGGCGGGGAGGGATAAATTGGGAGATTGGGATTGACATATACACACTACTATATATATAAAATAGATAACTAATAAGAACCTACTTTATAGCACAGGGAATTCTACTCAATACTCTGTAACGATCTAAATGGGAATAGAATCTAAAAAAGAGTGGATAAATGTATATGTATAACAGATTCACTTTGCTGTTCAGCAGAAACTAACACAACACTGTAAATCAACTATACTCCAATAAAAATTAATTAATAAAAAAACCTGTATTCTAACTAATATTTAGTGTGCTTTGACTACCATTACTTGAAATCTCCTAATATTATGAAACTATCCATTTCTTCTTGTAATTGTGTCAGTTTTGCTTTAAATATTTAAGACTCTTAATTCTTAGCTGCAAATAAGCTCATTGTTACCACTTCTTAGTGAATTTGTCCTTTATTATTATACATGATATTCTTATTAATATTCATCTTAAATTATATGCCATCAGATATTAATATTGCTGCACTAGTTTTCTCATGATTAATATTGACATAACATAGCTTTCCTCATAACTTTATCGTATCTCTTGCCAGAAACTTATAGCTATATTTAAAAAAATTCAACCTATAGTCTGTCCTTTAATAGAGGAGTTTGAGCCATTCATGGTATTTCGATCAGCTAATACATTTGGACTTATTTTTACCATGTCATTTTGAGTTTCTATTTTATATTTTTCTCTCCTTGTTCTCTGTCCTTCATTCTTAATTTCTTGAATTATCTTTCCAATTTACTAGTTCTCTCTTCTACTTTGTTTAATATAGAATTATTTTTCATTTCAATAACGATGACTTTTATTTAAATATATAGAATTTGTTCTTTTTCATACCTAGCCATTTTTTTCTTCTTTAAAAAAATAATTCCATACACCTGAAACTAACACAATATTGTAAATCAAGTATACTTCAATAAAAAAATAATTCCTTCCCATTTAAAAAATAAAAGTTATTCCTCCATTTATCACTTTGAGTATCTTAAATGTAGATATTTAAAATCTTTAGTGGAATATCCCATTAGTTTGAAGTGAGTGTGCCAATTCTTGGTTTGGTTTTAGCTGTATTTGGTATTTGATTCCTTCATGTGTTTTAGAACTTTTGTTTATAAATTCATTGTCTCTCTCCTTCTCTGAGTTTATTTCTCCCTGTCTCAACTCTGTTCATCATTGTCTTCACCTGGCTTCTTGATCCTCACACGTGGAGCCTAATAATATTACCAGAAGTGGGGGCTTCTGTACTATGGGGAAAATAGAAATACTGCAAATTCTGTCAATTTCAAAGTCAGCTGGTTGTTTTGTGCTATTTTTAGTAGGGAGGATATGATATGTCTGTATTCTCCTTAGGTCTGGAGCTTGTTAAAGTTACATTTTAGGTTTTAGTTTATTCATGAAAAGGAGAGACCACTTTAATCCATGGTTTCAAATGGAACATGCCTTCTGTACAGCAGAAACTAACACAACACTGTAAAGCAAATATACTCCAATAAAAATTAATTAAAAAAATTAACATGCCTTGAGTCACATTGTCAAATGTTTTTAGTTATTGTAATTTTGTATGTGTCATATCCTAGGAAATGGCAGGAGTGAGAATTAGGAGGGAGAGAAATTCAGCCCTGTGTATAAGCTAAAAAGGATATTAAAGGGATATGAAGACATTAGGTGCACTGGCTGTCTCTGTTTCAATACTGTATATTTAGGATTACCTTATAGCCCAGTTTACTCCAAAGAAAGAATCTGTTTAGAAGGCTTAATTGATCAATGCCAATTTTAACAGTAGTAAGAGACAGTGGTTGAGTGTGTTGTCTCTTATTCTCTTTGACAGGTGCTAAGAGTATCCTAAAATTAATAAGAATTTAGAATTAGATCAAAGATGATACGTGAAATTAACTTCTCAAATATTTATGATGTATCCATAAATCATACCACTACATGTCCTTTTATGGATTGCAAAACATGTAGAGCTTATATTTGAAAATCATTATGTTTGAAAGAGAAGGAAATGACCTATTATTAGGGGCTCTTAGACACTTGATAAAACGCTTGTTTCATTGTGATCCACGGATTCTCTAGGGCTTGAAAGGTATATGTCTGAATTACTGGTGGAATCAAACACCCTTTTGTCATGAAATCCAGGTACATGAATTTGAAGTAATTGACATTATTTTTCTCATATTCCTCACACTTGTAGCAGGGAAACTGAAAGTGGCCTGTGCAAGAGAAAACAATTTCATTGAGAAACCTGAGAGAAAACTCAGCTTTTGGATTTTTAGGCTTTATCTTTTCCACTTTCATTTTACATCCAACTCTCCTCTTTTTTCTTTCTGTCTTTGCCACTATGAGTATTTTACAAGTCAAGTGATCTCAGACATTAAATATATATATGTGTATATGTATACACACAAATATATATATATACACACACACAATCTCACAAGATTTAGGACTGAGTCAAGGAAGATTTGTGTTTGCTATGGTGCAACTAAAGTATGATCTCACTAAAATATGAACTAATACCTAATATTATATAGATTATTCTCATTAAATAACTAGAGAAAAGAGATGAAAAATTATTTCAGTGCTAAAAACCACATTAGCCAATGATTGACTTAGATTACTCTTATGTTTCAGTTTCAAAAGGCATCACCAAATCTAGCAACATCAAAATACTTCATTGCAACCTCACTGCTGATTATTTGTGCCACTCTCCTGAACCACATCATGGAGCATGGCTGAACTAATAAGCTATCAAGTCCTGACAATTGTAAAATCCCTTTCATCTTATTCAGGGAAAATGCCTGGTATATATTTACTTTTCATTATAGGAAAATACATTTTTATGGATTACCTCATCAAAAACATGCCTTAATATTACCTAGAAAATTGAGTATGGTTCCTCAGATACCAAAACAATTCCTGCATGGGAAAAGATTGAATTAAATTGGGATTTTACTAGAGTATTGAGTAAACACTTCATCTTTGATATGTTAATGCTACCTGGGTACCTTGAGAGATTTTTTCCTTCCAATTTATAAATTAAAATTCTGCTGTAGTTGTGACAAAGTATAGAGTTTTGTATATTCCCACTCAGGTTTTTCAGAGTATCCTACCTACCACAAGAAGAGTTTTTAGAATAACTTAGGCAAGTCAGTAGAAAGATTGAATTCAAAACACAAGAGTTTAGACAATAATGCTTTTTATAATGAGAAAAAGTTGATAACTCTATAGCAATTTCTTACATTATTGCAACTATAGTTGACCATAACTATTTCCTGAAGTAACTTTTTTTTTTTTTTTTTTTTTTTGCGGTACACGGGTCTCTCACTGTTGTGGCCTCTCCCGTTGCAGAGCAGGGTCCGGATGCGCAGGCTCAGCGGCCATGGCTCACGGGCCCAGCCGCTCCGCGGCATGTGGGATCTTCCCGGACTGGGGCATGAGTCCGTGTCCCCTGCATCGGCAGGCGGACTCTCAACCACTGCGCCACCAGGGAAGTCCCCTGAAGTAACTTTATAGTCAGCTGCTATATAAGGTTACAAGTATACAACTCTGTGAAAATAATCCTGGTGGCACTGGGAATGATTTCACGGAGAAGTTAGCTCACGGACAGGTTCTTAAAGCTAGAACAGGATTTTGATAGGAGGTGAGAAAGTAAGAAGTGTTTTACCTAAGAGGGTTGAATTAATTTAACTCAACAAATACTTAGAACAAACTCGATAACATGAATTATCTAATTTAGAACAAACCTTGATAACATGAATTATCTAATTTAATCTATTAATTTAATCTATTAATTAATTATCTAATTTAATCTATTAAAAAACCCATGAGTTAGATGTTATCAATATTTTCATTTTATAGATAAATCCCTGAGGCACAGGGAGATCACTCAGCCGTTAAGTGGTAGAATCAGGATTCAATCCCGAGCAGCTGACCCCAGAGCCCACACTTCTAAAAACAAGGATCAACTGCCTGCCTTCAAATTCTGACTTCATCTATAACACTTAGGTTAGTGCCTACCCTCACTGGGTAAGTGCCTAATAAATGTTAACTATTTTAAATATGTTTATTGTTATTACTAGTGAACTGCTCTGTCATTGCTACTTCTCTGTGGCTATGTGTAAGTTATTCAATGTATTGCAGATGATGCAAATATGCTAGATTGAAGGTCTCAGTCTTCAATGAACTTTCAGTTTTTTGGGAGCAATGGATATATACCACAGAGGTATAATAGGCTAAATATGGGGGAGATTAATTTCAACTGGAAGAGATGAAGGAAAACCCCAGAGGTGGTTTTTGAGCTGAACATAGAATGGATATGCTTGCAGTTGAAGAGATAAGAGGGAAGGCTTACAGGGTGAAAGGACCATGTGCACAAAGGCACAATGTTCAGAATGTGTTTGGAGAATAGGTTAGCTTATATTTACTTTGTATAAGAGAGGGAAGAGCAGTGAGAGGAAAGGCAGGAAGGCAGCCTTAAGTTCATATCTCATGGAGCCTTGAAGAGGTCTTTAAACAAATCAGTGACAGTTCAAAGGCATTTTTGGAACACATTTTAGTAACGAGGCACAGAGTGGAGGAAAGGAGGGCAGGGCTATCACTATAGACATGAAAAGATTCAGGTTTGCTGCCACCGTTTTCTTCTATCTTCATAATTCTAACAGCACACTCTATTATTAATTTTTTGTGTGTGCTGGACAAGTCACTTACTATTTCGGTCCTCTGTTTCCTCACTTACAGAATAAGAGAGCTGAATTGATAAGTATATGATCAACAGTTTTGAGAAGTCATGGACTCTCTGTGGCTTGACTTTGTGCCTATATATTTTCACATGTAATTTTTGTTCATGATGGTGGTCACAAATATGAATATCTTCCGTCTCTTAGTAAATACCTATTTTTATTTAATATTTCTATTCATTTAGCACATACTATATTATTTTTCCCTTATGTTCATTTCTTCTCAACTGTTAGTTCATTGAGAAAAAGACCATATTTTATACTTTTATATATGCTTTATGTTCCTTTACCAGCGAGGTGAAAAATTTACCAAATCCAGCTTTCACAACAAATTTTATATGTGAAATTAAAAGGATAATTTATTTTACCATCACTGCTTATGTAAACTAAAAAATTGATATTAATTTCCATTGTGTGTATTTTTATATCTCATATCCAAAACCATAAGACATACTACAAAAAAGAGTGGAAGAGGATATGTTTTCTTTTTCTCAAAATAAATATACAAATCCACAGCATAAGAAACAATTATACAAAGATTACTTTTAAGATTATGAAAAGTCTAAATATATTATCTATTCCAAGTAAGGAGAACTAACGTCAAGTTAAATGGCTTCTTTTTGGGAACTTTTTCTATGATTTTTACAGTATGAGCATATTTTCACATAGCTTTTTGAACTAGAGTAAGACATAATATCCCTTGATATTTGAAGCCTGAATGTCCCCTAGATACTTTAAGATGTTATAGCAAACAAAGTCCCGTTGGTCTGAGAAGCCACTAGAAGTAAATCTTAAAACTAATTATGGTTCTCCTGCTGAGAGTTTCTTCAAGAGCCACTTTCCAATTTCTGTCAAACATTTGCAGTTCTAGTACAAATACATTTATTTTTTTTTCAGAATTAATTCACCTGCATTTCAACTTCAAGATAGTGTTTGCCTTTCATTGTGAAACAGAGAAAGGTTATGAAGAAATTTCCAAGGAATTAAAAAATTAACTCTTAAAATCCTATTTTAATTTTGCAAAAACCTAATAGGCCCAGTCCTAACCATAATAGAGTTACACAATTATCTGATAGATTTAGAATGGTCTCATTGCCAATTTGGGCTTTGAAGAAAACAAAATCAGGTTCATAAAAAATTCTCTGAACTGACTGTATTGCAATCTAAACTTTAGTGGAAAATTACTAAACATCCTTTATTCTTTTGGTTACATTTATTATTTTTCCCCACCGAAGACAAACATAGCAGCAATGGATTCCCTGTACTGTTCTCTGACCAACACAGCTGAGATAGAATTGCCTGTGAATGACACGTCTCCCCAGTCAGGAGTTGGGTGGAGACTTTCTACATTTAAGGTGTCTCTGCCTGACATCATTTTTTTGTTCTAGAAAAGGAAGAAAATTGGACTTAGTTCAATTTGTCTCTAACGTCGGTATCTTAACATTTGGTCAAAGAAAAGAAGCAAAATCAATAATAAGTCTAATTGGGCCATTTTCACCAACTAGAAACTTGTTATTCAAAAATCAACATTTGATACTTAGGTAAATACCATATATATAAGAATTATATGAATACAAAAATTTAGTTTGTGTTAGACTGTGAAATGCAAAGGTTTATTGTCACCATCTCAACTAAATAATTCATGGAAAGCATCTCTTGTGGCCACTAATATATTAACTACCTGAATGAAATGAAGGCTACTATTTAGAATTTACTAACATATCCAGTAAAATGTGTAAAGTTAGTTCTATTAACTAGGTTTACATAATGCATTTTTCTTATGACAATCATACCTCTTATGACATTCAAAGATATATGTGTTTAATAAATTTTAAATGAATTTTTAAAATAATTTTTAAATTTTAAATAAATTTTTTCTTGGTTCATTGTCATTTGACTGAACCCCACAGTTATATCCAATAAGAACTAAGTTAAAAATGAAGTTTCTGTCAACTATTTTCCACTAGCAAACATAGTGACTCACCTTCCAAATAAAAGCATATCAACATGAAAATTTCCCAAGGGTATATTCTAGGTCATAATCTTTATGTTAATGAATTCCTTACTGAATAGTAAATTGTAAGAATATATTACCTTATTCCTCTAACACATTACCTGTCAGCAGGTAATTACCCATCAAAACCTAAACAGAGAGGAAGATTGCCCTGTGACACCAGTGACCCCTACAGGTAAAATTAAGGAAAAAAAGTACACTGTAATTGGACAAAAGATACCACTGCATATCTGAATGTAGCTAGATAATGCCAAAGCATAACATTTATCAGTAACTCCCCATAAGACTTATTATTATTTTCTAATTGCCATTGGAGATTTTGTAAACTGTGGAATAAACCAGGCATACCTTTTTGGATTTTATTAGCTATTATTGAACTCATTTACATTTTGCGTATCACTATAGTTTCTAGAGAACCTTGTCCGGATAGGGCCTTTAAAAAGCTGTTTAGAGTTACCTGGTTACGGTTCTGGAAGAGATCAAATGGCCATCTGGTTTATCGGCATGCCTGATAATTAGTTTCATAACCAGCTTACTGGGTGCTTATGATACAAAGTATTGCATATGCAGTCTGAAGAATTCCCAGTGAGATAAATAATATTATTCACACATTATAGAAAAAGGTAGCTAAGTGGCAATAAGTTGCAAAGCTGGAAAACATCCCCCAAGTATCTACTCCTGAGCATTATACTACAGGGACAGGGTGAAGGTCAGGTTTAGGAAAGGTCACACAGACACTACATATACTTCAATTCTCAACTTAATAGCATACATTCAATGGCCACTCATTTATTTAACATGTAGGGAATGCTTACTTATTATGTCATTATGGGCTGTGTTCTGAAGAGGTATGAAAAATAGCCAAAATTAAGCATGGGGGATTTTTTTTAAACAATAATCTATCACATTCATAGTTTAAATAAATGCAGTTTGATACTCTAACTGATGGTAATAAAGAGAGTAGACACCAGTCCAACCATTTCATATACATAATTGAGTCATTATTTGTAGTACTTATATCAACATTAAAATTCCCCAGCAACCTATGAAAGGTATGAACAATTTTTATAGCTACACATATTTTTCACCTGATTTTTTGTATTATTTTCAGAAAATATAAAGAGCTATCTTTTTAAAAAAATATGTGCTTTGGAGTTTACTGGTAAGTATATTTTTCTCTTTTATGTTCCCAGTTACTTCATGTAAAATGTAATGCACACACAGAAGGATGATGATTTTTGTTACTTTTAGAAAATAATGATGGAGGGGTGTGGTCAAATATTGTTTTTAAAAGAGCTATCAATCAACTATAAAACTCCTAAAATCTTAATGTTGTTACTTAACCACATAACAAGAAATAAAAGCAGAACATTCAGTGTCTTGGTATTTCTTTGACTTCTGCCACACAGTAGTAAGCAGATTGACAAAAACATAAATAGTATTAAAAATGCACCAGGGTTTCACAAGGAAACCAAGTATTATATATCTATTTATTTTTCCACAAATATTTAATAAACACCTAATATATGCCAGCCAATGACTTAGAAACTGGGTGTATTGTGGTCAAAAAAACAGACATATTATCTGTATTCACAGAGCTTACAGTCTAAAGGGTGAACTGATAATAACAGGTAAACAAATAAATAGTAAAACGTGTTGTGTTCTTAAGGAAGGAGACAGTGCAAAATGTTAGAGAATGACATGGCTGGAATCTATATACAAAGAATAAGCCAGGAGGGCAGTTTGAGCTGAGGCCTGTAAATTTGAGCTGAGGCCTGTAAATAGAAGGAACAGCCCTGGAAGAGCAGAGGGAACAGCGTGAGTGGAGGATCCAGGAAGGAAAAGAACTTGCTCTTGTTGAGGAACTAACTACAGGGTGGCTGGTGTGGCAGTGTGGTGTGTGCTGGACAGCAGGACAAAAGAACTGAGTTAAGACCAGGCAGTATCTCATGAACCATGATGGGGAGTTTGAATCTCATGTAATGTGTAATGGGCTTCAGGTAGAGACTAACAGAACCTTCCCTTGCTGCTGTGTAGTAATAATTTATGGATGGAGATGATTGGAATAGGGAGAGAAGAAAGAGGATAATATAGTAGACAAAAGCTAAATCTTACCATTACAACAAATTATTTATTCAGGTTCCTGTAAATGGACCAGATCTAGGGATACTGTCTTAAAAATATCAGATTGACATATTAATTCTAAAAGCAAAGGTTTGTATAGCTTGAATTGATTCGATATTGGTTATACCAGGTAAACAAATGCATTGACATAGTATAATGGTTTTAAATGCTGAGTGTGTGCTCTACAATCAAGTAAAATAAAATTATATCCCTTTTATCTTTAAAAAAAGCAGAAAAATATTTTACCAGTCTTCTGAAAGACTAGTGGGGAAATAAATCTTCCAAAAGGTAAATTAAGGATGAATTTTACCCTCTATAATAAACATAGCCCAAGCATAAAACAGTAATGAGTCAGTCTGCACATAATGCCAAACAACCACTCAAGTCAGTGAGGAAAAATTAGGGAAGCCACTTATTTAGCTTCAGGGAGAATTCAAAAGGGTGGGTTTTCTGCATTTAACACTTTATAAGAAGCAGTTGGCCTCATGTAACTATGATTACTTTGTTCAATTATATGTAAGATGGATAGAATAATGCCAGTATAATGGGATTTTAGGGAGAACTGTATGAAAAGCTTCTTTCCCAGAGCCTGGAACATAGTAGGCACTTGGTTTATAACCAGAGTTACAGGCCCATCTAAAGAGAATCTGAATGACAGAATTAGAGGTTATGGAAGCTCAGCTGATTCATTAATATTCCAATATAAAATAAAAATTTTTAAATATATATAAATAAAATTTAAAAATTTAAAAACCTACTTTGTATGATATTAATATAACTACTAGCTTACTTTTGGCTAATCTTTTCTGTTATATCTATTTATACCTTTTTATATTTGATCTTTGTCTTTATCTCTTTTAAGCAGTACAGAATTAAGTTTGTGGGCTTCTTTTGTTTTGTTTTTTCATTGAAGTATAATTGTCATACAATGTTAAAAAAATTTCAGGTTATTTAAAAAATTCCATCAAACAAATCATAAACTAAGAAACTCTGTGCTTCAAATATTCTATAACTTTTAAAATATAACAATGTGAGAAGAATGCTGTAATTAGATTGAAAAGGTAAGAGAGGTGGTGAAATTCAAACATAACTTCAAGTACTCCTACAATTTTGTTCCTTCCTGAAATGTACTTCTCATCTAAATATATGATTCAAAATGTATCAGATTTAGGAGGAATATAATTGAGAATTGTATGGGTTAAACTGTGTCCTTCAAAAAGATATGTTGAAGTCCTAACCCCCTAGTAATTCAGAATGTGAACTTATTTGGAAATAGGGTCTTTGCAGATGTAGCTAAGATGAGTTCATTCTGGAATAGAACGGGCCTTTAGTACAATATTACTGGTGTCCTTATAAGACGTGGAGAACACAGAGACAGAGACACTTAGGGAAAAGATGGCCATGTGACAACAGAGATAGAGACTGGAGTAATATGTCTACAAGCCAAGGAATGCCAAGGCCCGCTGGCAAATAGCAGCAGCTGGAATAGGCAAGGACGGATTCTCCCCTATAGATTTCAGGGGAAGGATGGCCCTGCTGGCACCCTGATTTCAGACTTCTAGTTTCCAGAACTGTAGGACAATAAATTTCATTTATTTTAAGCCACCCAGTTTGTGGTACTTTGTCACCGCTGCCCTAGGAAACTAACACAAGAGTAGAGCCACACAGAGACCTAGCTGACTGTAACCTTCAATGTGTAGTTTTTGCTCCATCAAACAAGATAAGCTAAAAACCACATGGAATGAGAGGGTACCAATACCATTTTATTCTTAACCTTGATTTTGGTCTGGCCAACAGCATGCCTTAGCAAAATCAAAACAAATCCCAGCAATAAAGCAAGGCAAACAAACACCCCTCCACATACACATTAATTGGATCTTCCCTGCTGAGTCATTTATGCCTCATTTAAGCGACGAATGTTTATCACTGCTAGACCTCCAGAGCCTCCCCAGCTGTAGAGATATAAAGTCTATTCCATTGACTTCATGCATCTTTAACAAAGGTGCCATTGCGGTCCAACCCCAGAAATCTCTTTTATTGGTGATGATGTACGCAAGTAAAAGAACACAATCTGATTTTTTTTCAGACCCAGGTACATGAAATTGAGCTTATAGTGCTCCAAGTTAGGAGAACCTTGTTTTTAAGGCTGTAAACTGCATATAACTTTGTGAATGTATTCATAAGCATGATATTAAAATAGCTTATCTGTACCTAAAATCCTAGATTATAAAAATAGCATCTAGCTAAGAACTGGATTTTTTTAGTTGATACTCTTTCTGTGACCATTATAGTTTTCTGTGTCCTGTCTTTCCTGCACAGTCTTATTTGCCATCAGTCTTAATTCATTCTCACAAACAAATTAAGGCAGAGAGCCAGATGAGGTATGCAACTCTACTCTCTATCATCCACTTCCCTATGCTTCTGTCAGAATCAATAAATACTCATTCAAAGGAAGGGGGCTAAGCAACTCATTAATTCTCCTGCTCACTGCTTCCAAAATATGGGTGGCTTGTTAGGTGCCCTCTGAAATCCACAGTGCAAAGTGCAACTCTTGAGTCCTGTTAAAGAGCCAGCAATACAGGCGTAGAGCATGAGGAGAGGGACTTAGCAGTGATAATTAGACTGGTGCATGCGTGTTCTGTGATTTACCCACTCACAGCATTTTCCAAATAATACTTTTTTCTTCATAAAAGATATAGGTTGTCTTTGTTTTCAAAGACTCTTCCAAGCCTGATGTCACCTCATTGTTTAAATCTGTCCTTGAACATAAACAACACCCTGGAAATTTCCAATTTTATACAACATTTTTCAAAGCACATAAAAAGAAAGTTCTTCAAACTTAACAGAGTGAATAGTGATTGCTGATTTGTTTGCAGTGAATACTGAAGGAGAGATGCTGTGTAGAAACTCCTTTAGCAATTCGTGTGAGGAATGTGGCTATCCAACACCACAGAAATTCACAGGTAATACTGGGGGTTAAAGGAAGCCAGACAAATAAGACTTTGAATGGATCTACATCCTTAGGTTTCTCTCTCTCCTTGACCTTAAAGTTAGAAGTGTGATATCTTGGGTTTACTCTAATTCTTTTGTTGCCTCCAGTTTGGGGGATTTTATTGTTATTCCTCATGGATTTTCTAACTCTAAGAGAAGTGACATGAAAAATAACGTCAGCCTGAACTCAGTAACCTCTACTGTTTTCTTTTTAGTTTCACTTGGCTAAAAGCCATTGTAGCTGCTGTTTATTAGTTCAAAACGCCATGAATACTTACTATGTGATTCACTTCCATGTAAATTTTTCATTTAGAGATCTTTGATTTAGAGCAATGTATGCATTAGCAGGAAAACATCATACAATTATTTACTCAAAAAACAAGAGAGAGGAGGGTTGAAGAAGGCATATCCCAGGAGATTTAAGACTGACAGATTAGCAGCAGAAAACCTTTTGTCTGAAAAGTACGAAAATGATCATAAGAACTAAGAACAATATACCGCTCATCTTATCAAAACCAAAGAAGGTGCCTTACATGTGCAAAATGTCCAATTCTGTATTCTCAATACACAACTAACTTGGAAATTCATCTGACTTGGAAAATAACCAAGTTGAAAATAAAACCTGCAATCATAAACACAATATTTTTATAGATTAAAAACAAACAACCGTAGGATTTTTTTCAGAAGTAGGATTTTGCTGCTCTATACCTTTAAATATTTATTCTAGTATATCAACTTATTGGTAAAGTATAACAAGGTGATAGTTTACAGTTAGAGAATATAGAGCATCAAAATTTTAAAGATAAGGAGGGAAAGATGGCAGAAGAGTAAGATGCGGAGATCACCTTCCTCCCCACAGATACAGCAGAAATACATCTACACGGGGAGCAACTCCTACAGAGCACCTACTGAACCCTGGCAGAAGGCCTCAGACCTTCCAAAAGGCAAGAAAGTCCCCACATACCTGGGTAGGGCAAAAGAAAAAAGAATAAACAGAGAGAAAAGGATAGGGATGGGACCGGCACCAGTGGGAGGGAGCTGTGAAGGAGGAAAGGTTTCCACACACTAGGAAGCCCCTTCGCGGGCGGACACTGCGGGTGGCGGAGCGGAAAAGCCTCGGATCACGGAGGAGAACACAGCAACAGGGGTGCGGGGGACAAAGCGGAGAGATTCCCGCACAGAGGATCAGTGCCGACTGGCACTCAGCAGACCGAGAGGCTTGTCTGCTCACCCGCCGGGGCGGGTGGGGCTGGGAGCTGAGGCTTGGGCTTCGGCCGGAGCGCAGGGAGAGGACTGCGGTTGGCAGCGTGAACACAGCCTGCAGGGGGTTAGTGCACCACGGCTAGCTGGGAGGGAGTCCCGGGAAAAGTCTGGACCTGCCGAAGAGGCAAGAGACATTTTCTTCCCTCTTTGTTTCCTGGTGCTTGAGGAGAGGGGATTAAGGGCGCTGCTTAAAGGAGCTCCAGAGACGGGCGCGAGCTGCAGCTAAAAGCGCGGACCCCAGAGACGGGCATGAGGCGCTAAGGCTGCTGCTGCCGCCACCAAGAAGCCTGTGTGCAAGCACAGGTCACTATCCACACACCCCTTCCTCCGGGAGTCTGTGCAGCCCGCCACTGCCAGGGTCCAGGGATCCAGGGACAACTTCCCTGGGAGAACGCCCAGCGCGCCTCAGGCTGGTGCAACGTTATGCCGGCCTCTGCTGCCGCAGGCTCGCCCCGCACTCCGTACCCCTCCCTCCCCTCCTCCAACGACCTACACGCAGAGGTGGGGCCAAATCCAAACCTGAGCCCCGGGAGCTGTGTGAACAAAGAAGAGAAAGGGAAATCCCTCCCAGCAGCCTCAGAAGCAGCGGATTAAATCTCCACAATCAACTTGATGTACCCTGCATCTGTGGAATACATGAATAGACAACGAATCATCCCAAATTGAGGAGGTGGACTTTGAGAGAAAGATTTATGATTTTTTTCCCCTTTTCCTCTTTTTGTGAGTGTGTATGTGTACGCTTCTGTGTGAGATTTTGTCTGTATAGCTTTGCTTCCACCATTTGTCATAGGGTTCTCTCTGTCCGTTTGTTTAAAAATTTTTTTTTTCTTAATAATTATTTTTTATTTTAATAACTTCATTTTATTTTATCTTACTTTATTTTATCTTTCTTTCCTTCTTTCTTTTCTTTCTTTCTTTCTTTCTCCCTTTTATTCTGAGCCATGTGCATGAAAGGCTCTTGGTGCTGCAGCCAGGTGTCAGTGCTGTGCCTCTGAGGTGGGAGAGCCAACTTCAGGACACTGGTCCACAAGAGACCTCCCAGCTCCACATAATATCAAACGCCGAAAATCTCCCAGAGATCTCCGTCTCAACACCAGCACTCAGCTTCACTCAACGACCAGCAAGCTACAGTGCTGGACACCCTATGCTAAACAACTACCAAGACATGAACACAGCCCCACCCATTAGCAGA
The DNA here is from genome assembly GCF_964374135.1 of Grampus griseus. Lineage (NCBI taxonomy): Eukaryota > Metazoa > Chordata > Mammalia > Artiodactyla > Delphinidae > Grampus > Grampus griseus. The sequence goes on from NC_139003.1 coordinate 35,367,920, forward strand.
GAGGCCGCCTAAAATCATAATAAGGCCACAGACACACCAAAACACACCACCAGATGTGGACCTGCCCACCAGAAAAACAAGATCCAGCCTCATCCACCAGAACACAGGCACTACTCCCCTCTACCAGGAAGCCTACATAACCCACTAAACCAACTTAAGCCACTGGGGACAGACACCAAAAACAACGGGAACTATGAACCTGCAGCCTACAAAAAGGAGACCCCAAACACACTAAGTTAAGCAAAATGAGAAGACAGAAAAACACACAGCAGATGAAGGAGCAATATAAAAACCCACCAGACCTAACAAATGAAGAGGAAATAGGCAGTCTACCTGAACAGGAATTCAGAATAATGATAGTAAAGATGATCCAAAATCTTGGAAATAGAATAGACAACATGCAAGAAACATCTAACAAGGACCTAGAAGAACTAAAGATGAAACAAGCAACGATGAACAACACAATAAATGAAATTAAAAATACTCTAGATGGGATCAATAGCAGAATAACTGAGGCAAAAGAATGGATAAGTGACCTGGAAGATAAAATAGTGGAAATAACTACTGCAGAGCAAAATAAAGAAAAAAAGAATGAAAAGAACTGAGGACAGTCTCAGAGACCTCTGGGACAATATTAAACGCACCAACATTCGAATTACAGGGGTTACAGAAGAAGAAGAGAAAAAGAAAGGGACTGAGAAAATATTTGAAGAGATTATACAGTTGAAAACTTCCCTAATATGGGAAAGGAAATAGTTAATCAAGTCCAGGAAGCACAGAGAGTCCCATACAGGATAAATACAAGGAGAAACACACAAGACACATATTAATCAAACTATGAAAAATTAAATACAAAGAAAACATATTAAAAGCAGCAAGGGAAAAACAACACACAAGGGAATCCCCATAAGGTTAACAGCTGATCTTTCAGCAGAAACTCTGCAAGCCAGAAGGGAGTGGCAGGACATATTTAAAGTGATGAAGGAGAAAAAGCTGCAACCAAGATTACTCTACCCAGCAAGGATCTCATTCAGATTTGATGGAGAAATTAAAACCTTTACAGACAAGCAAAAGCTGAGAGAGTTCAGCACCACCAAACCAGCTTTACAACAAATGCTAAAGGAACTTCTCTAGGCAAGAAACACAAGAGAAGGAAAAGACCTACAATAAAGAACCCAAAACAATTAAGAAAATGGGAATAGGAACGTACATATCGATAATTACCTTAAATTACCTTAAATGCTCCCACCAAAAGACACAGATTGGCTGAATGGATACAAAAACAATACCCATATATATGCTGTCTACAAGAGACCCACTTCAGACCTAGAGACACATACAGACTGAAAGTAAGGGGATGGAAAAAGATATTCCATGCAAATGGAAACCAAAAGAAAGCTGGAGTAGCAATTCTCATATCAGACAAAGTAGACTTTAAAATAAAGACTATTAGAAGAGAAAAAGAAGGACACTACATAATGATCAAGGGATCGATCCAAGAAGAAGATATAACAATTGTAAATATTTATGCACCCAACATAGGAGCACCTCAATACATAAGGCAAATACAGCCATAAAAGGGGAAACTGACGGTAACACATTCATAGTAGGGGACTTTAACACCCCACTTTCACCAATGGACAGATCATCCAAAATGAAAATAAATAAGGAAACACAAGCTTTAAATGATACATTAAACAAGATGGACTTAATTAATATTTATAGGACATTCCATCCAAAAACAACAGAATACACAAGTGCTCATGGAACATTCTCCAGGATAGATCATATCTTGGGTCACAAACCAAGCCTTGGTAAATTTAAAAAAATTGAAATTTTATCAAGTATCTTTTCTGACCACAACGCTATGAGACTAGATATCAATTACAGAAAAAGATCTGTAAAAAATACAAACACATGGAGGCTAAACAATACACTACTTAATAACGAAGTGATCACTGAAGAAATCAAAGAGGAAATAAAAAAATACCTAGATACAAATGACAGTGGAGACACGACGACCCAAAACATATGGGATGCAGCAAAACAGTTCTAAGAGGGAAGTTTATAGCAATACAATCCTACCTTAAGAAACAGGAAACATCTCGAATAAACAACCTAAACTTGCACCTAAAGCAATTAGAGAAAGAAGAACAAAAAAAAACCCAAAGTTAGCAGAAGGAAAGAAATCATAAAAATCAGATCAGAAATAAATGAAAGCAAAGATCAATAAAACAAAAAGCTGGTTCTTTGAGAAGATAAACAAAATTGATAAACCATTAACCAGACTCATCAAGAGAAAAAGGGAGATGACTCAAATCAATAGAATTAGAAATGAAAACGGAGAAGTAAAAACTGACACTGCAGAAATACAAAAAATCATGAGATATTACTACAAGCAACTCTATGCCAATAAAATGGACAACCTGGAAGAAATAGACAAATTCTTAGAAATACACAACGTGCCAAGACTGAATCAGGAAGAAAGAGAAAATATGAACAGACCAATCACAAGCACTGAAATTGCAACTGTGATTAAAAATCTTCCAACAAACAAAAGCCCAGGACCAGATGGCTTCACAGGAGAATTCCATCAAACATTTAGAGAAGAGCTAACACCTATCCTTCTCAAACTATTCCAAAATATAGCAGAGGGAGGAACACTCCCAAACACATTCTACAACGCCACCATCCCCTTGATACCAAAACCAGACAAGGATGTCACAAAGAAAACTACAGGCCAATATCACTGATGAACATAGATGCAAAAATCCTCAACAAAATACTAGCAAACAGAATCCAACAGCACATTAAAAGGATCATACACCATGATCAAGTGGGGTTTATTCCAGGAATGCAAGGATTCTTCAATATATGCAAATCAATCAACATGATACACCATATTAACAAATTGAAGGATAAAAACCATATGATCATCTCAATAGATGCAGAGAAAGCTTTCGACAAAATTCAGTACCCATTTATGATAAAAACGCTGCAGAAAGTAGGCATAGAGGGAACTTTCCTCAACATAATAAAGGCCATATATGACAAACCCACAGCCAACATCATCCTCAATGGTGAAAAACTGAAAGCATTTCCACTAAGTTCAGGAACAAGACAAGGTTGCCCACTCTCACCCCTCTTATTCAACATAGTTTTGGAAGTTTAAGCCACAGCAATCAGAGAAGAAAAGGAAATAAAAGGAATCCAAATCGTAAAAGAAGAAGTAAAGCTGTCAGTGTTTGCAGATGACATGATACTATACATAGAGAATCCTAAAGATGCTACCAGAAAACTACTAGAGCTAATCAATGAACTTGGTAAAGTAGCAGGATACAAAATTAAGGCACAGAAATCTCTGGCATTCCTATACACTAATAATGAAAAATCTAAGTGAAATTAAGAAAACACTCCCATTTACCATTGCAACAAAAAGAATAAAATATCTAGGAATAAACCTACCTAAGGAGACAAAAGACCTGTATGCAGAAAATTATCAGACACTGATAATTCTGATTATATCAGACACTGAAATTAAAGATGATACAAATAGATGGAGAGATATACCATGTTCTTGGATTGGAAGAATCAACATTGTGAAAATGACTCTACTACCCAAAGCAATCTACAGATTCAATGCAGTCCCTATCAAACTACCACTGGCATTTTTCACAGAACTAGAACAAAAAATTTCACAATTTGTATGGAAACACAAAAGACCCCGAATAGCCAAAGCAATCTTGAGAACGAAAAACGGAGCTGGAGGAATCAGGCTCCCTGACTTCAGACTATACTACAAAGCTACAGGAATCAAGACAGTATGGTACTGGCACAAAAACAGAAATATAGATCAATGGAACAGGATAGAAAGCCCAGAGATAAACCCATGCACGTATGGTCACCTTATCTTTGATAAAGGAGGCAGGAATGTACAGTGGAGAAAGGACAGCCTCTTCAATAAGTGGTGCTGGGAAAACTGGAAAGGTTCAGGTAAATGTATGAGATTAGATCACTCCCTAACTCCATACAGAAAAATAAGCTCAAAATGTATTAAAGACCTAAATGTAGGGCCAGAAACTATCACACTCTTAGAGGAAAACATAGGCAGAATACTCTATGATATCAATCACAGCAAGATCCTTTTTGACACACCTCTTAGAGAAATGGAAATAAAAACAAAAATAAAGAAATGGGAACTAATGACACTTAAAAGCTTTTTCACAGCAAAGGAAACCATAAACAAGATGCAAAAACAACCCTCAGAATGGGAGAAAATATTTGCAAATGAAGCAACTGACAAAGGATAAATCTCCAAAATTTATAAGGAGCTCATGCAGCTCAATAACAAAAAAACAAACAACCCAATCCAAAAATGGGCAGAAGACCTAAATAGACATTTCTCCAAAGAAGATATACAGACTGCCGACAAACACGTGAAATAATGCTCAACATCATTAATCATCAGAGAAATGCAAATCAAAACTACAATGAGATATCATCTCACACCAGTCAGAATGGCCATCGTCAAAAAATCTAGAAACAATAAATGCTGGAGAGGGTGTGGAGAAAAGGGAACACTCTTGCACTGCTGGTGGGAATGTAAATTGATACAGCCACTATGGAGAACAGTATGGAGGTTCCTTAAAAAACTACAAATAGAACTACCATATGACCCAGCAATCCCACTACTGGGCATATACCCTGGGAAAACCATAATTCAAAAAGAGTCATGTACCAAAATATTCATTGCAGCTCTATTTACAATAGCCAGGAGATGGAACAACCAACGTGTCCATCATCGGATGAATCGATAAAGAAGATGTGGCACGTATGTACAATGGAATATTACTCAGCCATAAAAAGAAACCAAATTGAGCTATTTGTAATGAGGTGGATGAACCTAGAGTCTGTCATACAGAGTGAAGTAAGTCAGAAAGAGAAAGACAAATACCGTATACTAATACATATATATGGAATTTAAAAAAAAAAAATGTCATGAAGAACCTAGGGGTAAAACAGGAATAAAGACACAAACATACTAGAGAATGGACTTGAGGATATGTGGAGGGGGAAGGGTAAGTTGTGACAAAGCGCGAGAGTGGCATGGACATATATACACTACCAAACATAAAAGTGATAGCTAGTGGGAAGCAGCCGCATGGCACAGGGAGACCAGCTCAGTGCTTTGTGACCGCCTGGAGGGGTGGGATGGGGAGGGTGGGAGGGAGGGAGACGCAGCGGGGAGGAGATATGAGAACGTGTGTATGTGTGTGGCTGATTCACTTTGTTGTGGAGCAGAAACGAACACACCATTTTAGGGCAACTGTACTCCAATAAAGATGTGAAAAAAAAGAAAATGTGGAAGATGTGGTGTATACATACAATGGAGTACTACTCAGCCATAACAAAGAATGAAATTTTGCCATTTGCAGCAACATGGATGGACTTGGAGGGCATTATGCTAAGTGAAATAAGTCAGACAGAGAAGGAAAAATACTGAATGATATCACTTATATGTGGAATCTAAAAAATAAAACAAACTAGTGAATATAACAAAAAAGAAACAGACTCACACATATAGAGAACAAACTAGTGGTTACCAGTGGGGAGAGAGAAGCGGGGAGGGGGAAGATAAAGGTTGGGGATTAAGAGGTAAAAACTACTGTGTATAAAATTAATAAGCTACAAAGGTATATTGTATAACACAGGGAATATGCAATATTTTGTAATAACTATAAATGGAATATAACCTTTAAAGTTGTGAATCACTATGTTGTACACCTGAAACTTATGTAATATTGTACATCAAATATACCTCAATAAAAAATATTAAAAAAAAATTTAAAGATAGTGAAAATAATAGATCCACCTTCTAATCATTTACAATATTCCAAGCATAATGCTAAACTCTTTATTTAAAAATTTCCCTCTAATCCCCACAATAAGCCTATGAATTTAACAGTATCGTTTCCATTTAATAGATGAGGTTATCTTAGAATCAGCTAGCTTGCCCAAGATCACATAACTGAAAAGTGGCGGAACTGGGGTCATATGCAGGTTCATGTACCCTGAAATACGTTTTCTGTCTACTGTGCCCAAGGAGCTGTGCTGACCAGATGTTAGAGATGACAAGTCTTACCAATTCACTGGATTTTCCAAACTCAAAATGACCCCCCTTATTATTTCTCTCCCTTTCTTTTTTCCTCCCTCTCTCTCTCCCTCCCACTTTCTCTCTCTCCTTCCTCCCTCCCTTCCTTCTTTCATTCCTTTCATTCGACTCCAAAAATGATTAGAAGGAATTTACAATGAAATACATGTATAACTGGACAACTGAAAGCTCCCCCAAAGATTATATGTCCATAAGTGTGTGTGATAACAAAGATTAAGAAATAGAACTCCTTTTAAAACACAATATTAACAGAGCAGTACTGTTTACTCATTCGACACAATATATTGAGCTGCTCCTATGTTCTGGGGATTGTGATGAGTCCTGGGAATGTGAATATGAATACATGCAGGCCTTCCCTTCATGCTGTGTCCTGTATTATGACAGTACACACAGAGTAATGTACGAAAGTGGTGGAAATAGAGGACCTAAGTAAAAGTGTTCAGGACAATTAATAAGGCTCGACAGGAGAGTGAGCATTTCAATGGGTCATAAAGAATAAGGAAAGACTTTCCAGGAGAGAGACAAGAAACAGGTCTTCCTGGAAAAGGATTAGTGAAGGCTTAACCAGCTCTGAAGCTAAAACATGTGGTTATTGCCAGGGAAGTGGTAAGATGCAAGGTAAGATACAAAATTGGAAAGTCTGTGGATTCCATGCTCAACAACTTGGATGTTTACTAAGCCTTGTATAATTCAGAAAATCAACATTGATACATTACTGTCATGTGATTTTCAGACTCCATCCAAGTTTTCTCATGGTCTTGATGATGCTCTTTACATCAAACACACGCAGTTCAGAATCACATGTTGCAGTTAGCCCTTTTGGTCATCTCCAGTCTGGAACAGTTCTTCAGTCTTTCCTTGACTTTAATGACTTTGACACTATTAAAGATTACAGGCCAGTTATTTTGTAACTGTTCCTTAATTTGGTGTCTGATGCTTCCTCATGATTTGTTTCAAGTTATGCATCTTTTGCAGGAACATCACAGGAGAGGGGCTATGTTTTTCTCACTGCATTCTGTCAGGTGGTGTGTAATTTTAATTTGTCCCATTAATGATGATGTTCACTTTGATCACTGGATTAAGATAGGGTCTTCCAGGATTCCTATCTGTGAAGTTCCTTTTCTACTTCTGTACATAATAAATATTTGCATGGGGAGGTAATTTGAAAGTGTGTATATATCCCATTCTTCACTAAAAGTTTTATTTTATTTATTTAATTCAATGGGTTATAACCAGTTACTTTCATTATTTTGATGTTCAAGTGGTTCCAGAATTGGCCAACGGAGCTCCTTTAAGCTTTCCCCTGTGTCCTTTTGACAACCCTCATCATTCTTTTATTTCTGTCACAAGTGGTTCTAAAGTCACCTTGTTTTTTCTCTAGCTCTTGAATCAGCCATTTCTCCAAGGAGCCCTGGTTCCTTATAATAAAGAGTGATATCTGGAAGTCAAGATCTGGGCACCAGGTGTGCTCACTGCTGTTGAAGCAGAGTGCAGTTGCTGCTCTTGTGCCCTCTCATTGGACTTAGTTAGGGAATGTGCACACAAACACACACATGTATGTGTGTATATATGTATATGTGTGTATACAAGCATACATAATGTGGCAAATTGTATTTTGCAAGCTAGCTATAACAAGATCTCCCATTCCATATAATCCATATGTTCTTTTTACAATATAATGTTAATGCTCCTCCCATCCAGAAGTGAGAGCCACGCTTGTCTCCTACCTTGCACCAGTGGTTGCTAAGGACTGAACTGTGTCCACACAAATTCATAAGTTGAAGCCCTAACCATCCAGTGTTATGGTATTTGAAATGGGGCTTTTAGGAGTTAGTTAGGTTTAAATGAGGTCATGAGAGTGAGGCCTCATGATGGGATTAGTGACCTTATTTAGAGAGCCACCAGAGAGGGTTCGTTCTCTCTCTCTCTCTCTCTCTCTTCCATGTGAGGACACAGTAAGAAGGCAGACCCCTCAATCATGCTGGCACCCTGATCTTGGTCTTCCAGACTCCAAAGCTGTGAGAAAATAAATTTCTGTCATTTAAGATACCCCATCTTTGGTATTTTGTTATGGCATCCCAAGCTAATTAATACTTGTGACGATAGCGTAAATGAGGCTATGAGACTTCCCAGTCTAGCACTTAAAAGATTATACAACTTCTTTCTGGTCCTCTTGGGATGCTTGCTCTTAGAATCCAGTCAGCATCCTGTGAAAAACCAGACAGCTACAAGGAAAGGACAGGTGTACATGCTCTAGTCAACAGCCTCAGTGGAGACCCCAGCTAACAGGCAGCATCAAATTCTAGCCTCTGGATGATTCTAGCTCCCAGCTGCAAAGTCATCCCCAGCTTTCAAGCTTCGCACCTGAGCTCCTGGGGATAAACTGTCCCAGTTTCTGGGACAGTTTATTTGCAAGTTCCTGATGCACATAAATCATGAGAAATAACATAATAATTGTAATGTTTTAAATCACTGCATTTGGGGGTAATTTGTGATGCATTAATACATGGCCAGAACGCATACCTCCATTATAATGCAACACCACAGGGTTCATTCTAGCTGTCTCCCTTTCCTAATTTGTACCCCACCCTTTCAAAACTTGGGAAATCTGACTCCCATTTTCCTTAATATCTTTAGTTGTTTGATCGATCCTCCTGTATCTAACCAATCTTTTATAAATTATATTGCCCCTACTCTTATGTGGATGCTCTCCTGATTCTACTTGGATATTGCTACCCTGAGATGGATCTTCTTTCTTTCTCATGGGACTCAGACACTTGATGCTAGACTGCCCCTCACCTCTGTGTGGATGCCTTACTCACCCTGCTTGGGCTCTGACTCTCCACTTTGGTCAACCCCTCTGCACAGATACCTGCCTTACTCTGTCTCATTCAATAGCATTATCATTGACTAGTTTAGGAAAGAGAAGGAAATGAAGGAAAGGGAAGGGGAGGAAAAAGAAGAGAAAAGAAAAGAAGGGTAAGACATGGAAGAGGAACCATGTGGCCAAAGTGAAAACTTTGGAAATTTTTACATAGATGACTGTTAAGATCCAAAATGCATTTTAGAAATATCAGCAAGACTGTTTTCTAACAGTTTACTGATAACAATTTTTTTCTTATGAAATGTTTATCTAATGACTGAATAGAGTAACTGATGGAAATAAAGATGATCGTAGAACAAATAACTAAAACTGTGGTCCCTAGGCCAGAAATTTTCTTCATAGGAAAGAAGTAGGAAATATATTTTTATTTGTTTGTTTGTCTCTATTTCTTTTGGTTTGCTTATTTTGTTCAAAGATACACACATGGGATCAAGTTCAAAATCAAAGAACATTTTGAACCTGCCCCCTACATAACACATACCACATTTCTACTTGTTTTCTTCTGCATCTATCTACATGTAAGGCCAAATTAACTAAAGAAATACAATGAATTTCTCAGTATTAAGTTTACTGCTTCGTAGTTTTACTACCTAACACAGTACCTGGCATAGAGTAGGCATTAGATATAAGAAATTGAATGAATGAGACAATACAGTAATAAGGCTGTAGCTCAGCAATTCTTTAAAGTTCCACAAATGGGACTGACCTCAGAAATTCCATAAGGATACATTCCAGTACATACTCAAGTCGTCCACATCAGAAGAAATAGTGGGAGACAGTCTAGTGATAATAACCAGAGCTGGGATCACTTTTAATGCTCTTAACTATTTCTAACATCTCTATTAATACACGGAGCACTTCTTGATTTATCTTTTTGAAACATGTATTCAATTCCTGGGAAGATAGATGAGAGATTTGGCTGTTATATGACCTCAACACCTTGCCTCACCCATTCTCCTGTATAATTATTTTAGTTAAATGAGTGAAGAATATTTTCATAATTAAGCCTGCATATATTGTACACTACGGAGCCAAGACTTTCAGTTTTATTTCTTTTCATTTATCATTTTACTTTTTGGTTTTCATAGTGTTGCTTCTTGCATTTCTTTTTTCCTACACTGTATGCCTTTGTCATATTTCTTTTTTCAAACTCTCTGTCATATCAGAAATTCTGTCATATGGCCTTTCCCCCCAAGATGTCTTTCCATTTTTCCTGCTTCAGTTAGGACTAGTTGCTTTCCAGGTCTGTTGCTCCTGGGCTGCATCCACTTCTCCTGGTTCCTATGTCTCTCTCTTTCTTGATTTCTGGTGTCACTAAAGCTACTTCCTAATGTTAGATGTAAGAGAATTAAAATTTCTGAGCTCTTACATGTGTGAAAATTTCTAAAGGATAATGTTTACATAAAGTCTAAAGTAACTGCTAGGCCACTACATTCAAATATATGTGTAATAAAATAATTGCCTTCTCTTAGCTCCTTTCCCTTAACCAGTTTGAATGAATTATGAGCAAAATACTATAGAAATGATAACTACTTTTCAAGGTCATAAAAATGACTTGGAATCTCATTTATTAATAATCTTGGGATTCAAATTTTAATTAATATTGAAGCTTTTATTGTATATTAGAATTCATTCTCTCTGGAAATGGTTTTTGTACCTATTATGCATAAATATACACTTGTATTATATACCTAAACTAATTTGCACTTAAAAATAGTTGCCTCTGGGCTTCCCTGGAGGTGCAGTGGTTGAGAGTCCGCCTGCCGATGCAGGGGATGCGGGTTCGTGCCCCGGTCCGGGAGGATCCCACGTGCCGCGGAGCGGCTGGGCCCGTGAGCCATGGTGCTGAGCCTGCGCGTCCGGAGCCTGTGCTCCGCAACGGGAGAGGCCACAACAGTGAGAGGCCCGCGTACCAGAAAAAAAAAATAGTTGCCTCTGACTCATCCTCTTGCTCCCATTGGTTCCCTCCTCCCCAATACTGCTGCTGAGAGAATGAGTGTAGGAAAAATTTTGGAGCTTTTAAAGAACTATTTAGAAGGGAAGAAAGTCAAGGAACTTGAAAGCAGAATTAATTTAGAAGGCTAACCCTGGAAACACTTGTATATGTAGTGATTCCCAAGTCATCTTATTATATTTCAAGTCACACTTTATTAAAGTTATGACACTCTACAGATGAAAATTTCATTTGGGTTAACATGAATTCTCCTTTAAAGATGTGATATGGCTTTTAGAGTTTAGTAAGTGGTATCAGTTCTCCACACTTTAAAGAGAATTACCTCCCACCTTCACCCCCCTCGATGTTTCTCTAATATCTAGCTGAGGTCAGTAGCACTGGGGCAGAGAAAGTAAAGATAATTTTAGTGAATGGTTCAGCAGACTCAGGGCAATGCCAAGGCACCCAAAATGTGTATCAAGCTAATGTGACTCTGGCGTCAGTATCAGGAGGCAAAATTTGTCAGGTAAACCCATGAGAAACAGAAGTGATTCTAATGGGGTAATTGATAGTTGAGGCAGCCGCTCCATCTCAATAGGATAACAGATAGTAGCTAGCGATAAACATGACCTAAACTGGCTGTGATAAGACTAAGACTTTTCCACACATTTCCAATGGCCTCCTATGACACTTAAAACCACACTCTTTCCCAGGACCTATTCAGCTCTACTGAATCAGGCATTTGTTTATTTCTTCAACCTCATTTCCTACCACCACCACCTTCTCAGCTCACTAAATTTCAGCCACACTGGCATTCCAGCTATTCCTTGAACATGCTAAACTTGTCCTGCCTAGGTCTTTGTACTTGGTGTTCCCTCTGCCAGGAATGCCCAGCCCCAGATCATCTGGTGTCTTTTTCATGTCATTCATGGTCCAGCTCAGAGGTCACCTCCTTAGAAATGTCTTCCAACTTAAAATAGACACTCTCCATTTCTACCAGCCCTGCTTCCTGCATTCTCTATCTCTTCACTCTGTTTGTTTTCCTAGCACTTATCCCTTTTTGAAATTGTCTTATTTTCTTCTTGTTGCCTGACTCTGCCCTGAGTTTATATGTGCTTATGAGCAGGGACTTTGTCTTGTTAACTTTTTTCCCCAGTTCCTAAAACCAAGCCTGCCCTGTAGAAGGTATTCAATAAACGTATGCCAAATGAATAACTAAATAAATGAGCTACAGAGATAATGGAGCACGAATTAAGACAGTACCTCAGTGGGCTAGTCTGAGAGGGTGGAAGGAGGCAGGGAGGGAAGAACCATGATGTGGTAGACAGTGTGTTCAGGATGGAATAAAAGCTCAAATTTGCCATTCTGTGACATGGAAAAATTACTTACCCTTGCTGAATGTCAGTTTTCTCAGCTTTGAAATGATAATCACTATTGTATGTCCAATTTAAAGATTCCATTAGGTGAAATTATAATATATAAATGTGTATATAAAGAGAAGAGGCACAGAGAAGGTTCTCAATATATAGTAGCCATTATTACCATCAATATTGGGACAAATGAATTTTTGAATGCTCATTGTGTTGACACTGAAGAAGGGAAAGCTTAAGTACTCTCTATTCAATTTTCTTATTTTTCTAAAATATCCCTTTTTATAGGATTTATTATATGTTTATAAAAGTAACAGTAACTTTAGTGTATTTTGCATATAAAATAAAATATTCATATAGTCTTGGTTTTCAGATGCAGCCAAATAATAAATTGGACCATAAAGTATGAATACTGTACCTAGCAATGAAATAGTTGTATACATGAATAGAAGAGACATAATGGCTGGTCATAAAATATGATTAACCTAGTTGAAACAAAAGGCCTCAGTACCTCACAAGTGGTGATCTCATTAGCGGGTTATAGGAGTTCCACATGAGTGAAGAAATCATGTATAATGGTTGCTCATTACACACCCTATTTATTCTTAGGGTGCCTTTTTTGAAGCTTGTTTTATTCTATTAAGTTTAAGCAAGAAGAGAGAAAAGTATGATATAAGAATATGCCAATTATATTTTAAAAGAATATTATTATTATAAGTTGGTTTGTATTAATCAAAAGAAACTTAACCCTTAATAATAAAATGAGTTTGGTGTGTATTCCATGTATGACCAAGCCATTTAACATTGCTTTCAAATCAAGACTTTTATGAAGCAGAACCTTTTGATGGGCTATTTCTGTTCCATCTCTCCTTTGTATTATTACCAGTATTGCTTCTATAGCCCCAGTTTCACCATCACTTCCGTGACTTTGGATAGTATAATTAACCATGTTGGGCCTCAGTTTCCATGCTTGTAATATAAGAAGGACATCAATGTGGCCCACCTCATAACTCAAAACGTGACAATACTTGTGAATGCTGGAAGCACTTTAAATTACCACATGCAAACAATGTGCTATTACAGAGAACTTAGTGCAGTACCTTTTGTATAATGGGTGTTTAATAAATATTAACTGAATGGACAGAACCATTGTGATAACAAGATCAGTCTTGTTATACAGCGATTGGGAGAGTATGACTCTGACTTACCTTTCTTACATGTATTTTATATCTGTAAGTGCCAGGTGATAAAGATAGGAAACCTACAAATGTTTACCTCATATCTTCCTCCATTAAAATATTTTGAGGATTAATATTTAGCTATCTTTCATCAATGCTGAGGGTTTTTTTGTACACAGTAGCAAATGCTTTATATTTTTCTTTAATTGAAAATTTTGCATCTTTAAAACTGGTTGTTAATAGGATTTAGTAGTTTAGTAGATTTTTAAATGTATTTTAACACACTATAATATCTGCTGAAAATGTTCATATTTGAATAAGATTTTGTATTTCACTGTTAGACAACAATATGGTGTTATCAGAATGCTATGTACTCAAATTGTTGAGTTAAATTTTTTAGCCCTGTTAAAATAATCACAAGAAAAATCTATGGTAGTTTATGACTCAAGGGCACAAGTAATAGACTAGGCTAATTAAATTAGTGATCAATTTTCTTTTAATCCAATGAAGTGGATTAATATAGCCTATCCATCTGATTAATTCAGGCCAAAATATTTTATTTTCTCAAAAACAAAATTTCAATCTGAACCATCCAGTTACCCCAAACCATTCCTTTAACTTGTCAGTGTGTTGCATTGGTCATTCCATCACTTACCTTTTCAACAAATTTTTGACTGTGCGACAGAAAATACATCAGGTTCAGGAAGTAGAAATAGTTGAGTGGTCCTTATGCTGGAAGAGGTCACAGTCTTACAGGCAGTGCTAATGGAAAATAAAAAATTGTATCTAGTTAATATAGGCAAAAAGACTTTGAAGATTAATTTTCAAAATAACTACCCCAACTCAAAATATCTTCTTTGGGTTGGGCTGTTAGCCTAACTCTCCACACTGGTATTTCAAGGGCTTCATTTAATAGCTGTTTTGTAAAGGCAATATAAGGTAAGATTTGAGAGCACAGACCCTGGAGCCAGACATGTGGGTTTGAATCCCAGGTCTAATACTTATGAACTGTGCAACCTTGATCTTATTACTTAACCTCTCTGTGTCTTAGTTTCCTCATCTGCAAAATGTGGATAAGACGACTACTCACCTCACAGTTGCAAGGTTTAACAGCAAAGCACTTAGAACAGTGCCTGATAAAGTGTAAGTTATAGAAGTGTTAACTATTACCAGCAGAAATAAAATATTTATTTAAATATACCATGATCTGTGTAATTATAACATGATACATGATAACTGCATATATCATACAGATATCTATATACCTACACATACATATAGATGATAAATGAAGCAATGTTGTAATAGTAGTAAACTATAAGTTATATCTTAGATGAGGAATACACTGCTTACGTTGAGTTGGAAGAATAAAGAATAAATAAAACCTCCTCTCTTGTTTTTCCACTAAAATTTAAAATTTATCTTTTTATAATGCATATGGCTCAAAGTGAAGTTGTGTTGATATGGACTGGCATACTTTAGTAACCACTGTTGCACTTCTTAAATAATGACGATAAGAAGGAAAGATGTAAAATCAAATAGAATATTTACTAGCCATAAATATGAATATTTTTAATAACTTGATTTCATAGGATTTATTATCTAGCACTACAACACTTAGATCTATTTATAGAGCTTAAAAAATGAGTTCTACAGCTCTGAGTCTAATTTAGGGCATATGAAAATTCTTAATGTTTTAAAAACACCTCAGAGAAATAGAGCAGCCTCCCTTATGAAAATAAAATACTAAATCTCCCAAGATTTGAGCCAGGTAATGTTTTAATTTTAATGAAATTGGCCTTTGTCCTTGAAAGGGACAAAATAAACGGATTGGCTAGTTCCTGAACGCTGCTACATCCAGAATTTTTTTTTTTTTTTTTGCGGTACGCGGGCCTCTCACTGTTGTGGCCTCTCCAGTTGCGGAGCACAGGCTCCGGACGCACAGGCCCAGCGGCCATGGCTCACAGGCACAGCCACTCCGCAGCATGTGGGATCCCCCCGGACCAGGGCACGAACCTGTGTCCCCTGCATTGACAGGCAGACTCTCAACCACTGCACCACCAGGGAAGCCCCAGAAATATTTCTTAATCCATGAGTAGGCCTTAGGAAAGGAAAGCAACCCTGGCAGCTAGTGGTGATAGTAAGTAAGCAGCTCTAAGTACAACATAAAGGCAAAAGGAAAAGCTCAAAAGGAGAACATCAGGACTGTTCTCACTGACAAATCTCCTTCCTGGTTCATAACTGCTAAATTCTTATTTAAGCATTGTTTTAATAGAAAGACTGTCCTTCGTAAACTTTTATTTCAATTTTATTTTTAACTACATAGAATCCATAAAAGTATTAATTATTATATTTTCATACCTTGCAGTTTTACAAAGTAGGTAATAATTCATATTCTCTATTGCTATATTAGGCTGTAATTTTTCTGGCTGTGTAATATTCCTTTAGGAGACTATATCATGATTTAGTTATTTTGTGGATAGACATTTATGTTCTAGTTTTATTTTTCAATTTTTTAACATATTTATTGGAGTATAATTGCTTTACAACGGTGTGTTAGTTTCTGCTTTATAACAAAGTGAATCAGCTACACATATACATATATCCCATATCTCCTCCCTCTTGCGTCTCCCTCTCATCTTCCGTGTCCCACCCCTCTAAGTGGTCACAAAGCACCAAGCTGATCTCCCTGTGCTATGTGGCTGCTTCCCACTAGCTATCTATTTTACATTTGGTAGTGTATACATGTCCATACCACCCTCTCACTTCGTCCTAGCTTACCCTTCGCCCTCCACATGTCCTCAAGTCCATTCTCTAAGTCTGCATCTTTATACCTGTCCTTCCTCTAGGTTCTTAAGAAACATTTTCATTTTTATTTTTTTTTTTAGATTCCATATATATGCGTTAGCATACGGTATTTGTTTTTCTCTTTCTGACTGACTTCACTTTGTATGACAAACTCTAGGTCGATCCACCTCACTACAAATAACTCAATTTCATTTCTTTTTATGGCTGAGTAATATTCCATTGTATATATGTGCCACATCTTCTTTATCCATTCATCTGATGATGGACACTTAGGTTGCTTCCATGTCCTGGCTATTGTAAATAGTGTTGCAATGAACATTGTGGTACATGACCCTTTTTGAATTATGGTTTTTTCAGGGTTTATGCCCAGTAGTGGGATTGCTGGGTCATATGGTAGTTCTATTTGTAGTGTTTTAAGGAACCTCCATACTGTTCTCCATAGTGGCTGTATCAATTTACATTCCTACCAACAGTGAAAGAGGGTTCCCTTTTCTCCACACCCTCTCCAGCATTTATTGTTTCTAGATTTTTTGATGATGGCCATTCTGACCGGTGTGAGGTGATACCTCATTGTGGTTTTGATTTGCATTTCTCTAATGATTAATCATGTTGAGCATCCTTTCATGTGTTTGTTGGCAATCTGTTTATCTTCTTTGGAGAAATGTCTATTTAGGTCTTCTGCCCATTTTTGGATTGGGTTGCTTTTTTGATATTGAGCGGCATGAGCTGCTTATAAATTTTGTAGATTAATCCTATGTCCATTGCTTCATTTGCAAATATTTTCTTCCATTCTGAGGGTTGTCCTTTCATCTTGTTTATGGTGTCCTTTGCTGTGCAAAAGCTTTGAAGTTTCATTAGTTCCCATTTGTTTATTTTTATTTCCATTTCTCTAGGAGGTGGGTCAAAAAGGATCTTGCTGTGATTTATGTCATAGAGTGTTCTGCCTATGTTTTCCTCAAAGAATTTTATAGTGTCTGGCCTTATATTTAGGTATTTAATCCATTTTGAGCTTATTTTTTTGTATGGTGTTAGGGAGTGTTCTAATTTCGTTCTTCTACATGTAGCTGTGCAGTTTTCCCACCACCCCTTATTGAAAAGGCTGTTTTTCTCCATTGTATATTCTTGCCTCCTTTATCAGAAATAAGGTAACCACATGTGCGTGGGTTTATCTCTGGGCTTTCTAGCCTGTTCCATTGATCTGTATTTCTTTTTTGTGCCAGTACCATACAGTCTTGATTACCGTAGCTTTGTAGTATAGTCTGAAGTCAGGGAGCCTGATTCCTCCAGCTCCATTTTTCTTTCTCAAGATTGCTTTGGCTATTCGGGGTCTTTTATGTTTCCATACAAATTGTGAAATTTTTTGTGCTAGTTCTATGAAAATATGCCATTGGTAATTTGATAGGGATTGCATTGAATCTGTAGATTGCTTTAGGTAGTATAGTCATTTTCACAATGTTGATTCTTCCAATCCAAGAACACGGTGTATCTCTCCATCTATTTGTGTCATCTTTAATTTCTTTCATCAGTGTCTTATAGTTTCTGCATACAGGTCTTTTGTCTCCTTATGTAAGTTTATTCCTAGGTATTTTATTCTTTTTGTTGCAATGGTAAATGGGAGTGTTTTCTTAATTTCTCTTTCAGACTTTTCATCATTAGTGTATAGGAATGCCAGAGATTTCTGTGCAATAATTTTGTATCCTGCTACTTTACCAAATTCATTGATTGGCTCTAGTAGTTTTCTGGTAACATCTTTAGGATTCTCTAAGTGTAGCATCATGTCATCTGCAAACAGTGACAGGCTTACTTCTTCTTTTCTGATTTGGATTCCTTTTATTTTTTTCTTCTCTGATTGCTGTGGCTAAAACTTCCAAAACTATGTCAAATAATAGTGGTGAGAGTGGACATTCTTGTCTTGTTCCTGATCTTAGAGGAAATGCTTTCCATTTTTCACCATTAAGAATGATGTTGGCTGTGGGTTTGTCATATATGGCCTTTATTATGTTGACGTTAGTTCCCTCTATGCCTACTTTCTGGAGAGTTTTTATCATAAATGGGTACTGAATTTTGTTGAAAGATTTTTCTGTACCTATGAGATGATCATATGGTTTTATCCTTCAGTTTGTTAATATGGCTTATCACACTGATTGATTTGCATATATTGAAGAATCCTTGCATTCCTGGAATAAACCCCACTTGATCATGGTGTATGATCCTTTTAATGTGCTGTTGGATTCTGTTTGCTAGTATTTTGTTGAGGATTTTTGCATCTATGTTCATCAGTGATATTAGCCTGTAGTTTTCTTTGTGACATCTCTGTCTGGTTTTGGTATCAGGCTGATGGTGGCCACGTAGAACAAGTTGGAGAGTGTTCCTCTCTCTGCTATATTTTGGAAGAGTTTGAGAAGGATAGGTGTTAGCTATTATCTAAATGTTTAATAGAATTCTCCTGTGAAGCCATCTGGTCCTGGGCTTTTGTTTGTTGGAAGATTTTTAATCACAGTCTCAATTTCAGTGCTTGTGATTGATCTGTTTATATTTCCTATTTCTTCCTGGTTCAGTCTTGGAAGGTTGTGCTTTTCTAAGAATTTGTCTATTTCTTCCCTGTTGTCCATTTTATTAGCATATAAATGCATGTAGTAATCTCTCATGATCCTTTGTATTTCTGCAGTGTCTGTTGTTACTTCTTCATTTCTAACTCTATTGATTTGAGTCTTCTCCCTTTTTTTCTTGATGAGTCTGGCTAATGGTTTATCAATTTTGTTTATCTTCTCAAAGAACCAGCTTTTAGTTTTATTGATCTTTGCTATCGTTTCCTTTATTTATTTTCATTTATTTCTGATCTGACCTTTATCATTTCTTTCCTTCTGCTAACTTTGGGGTTTTTTTGTTCTTCTTTCTCTAATTGCTTTAGGTGTAAGTTTAGGTTGTTTATTTGAGATGTTTCTTGTTTCCTGAGGTAGGACTGTATTGCTATGAACTTCCCTCTTAGAACTGCTTTTGCTGCATCCCATGTGTTTCAGGTTGTCGTGTTTTCATTGTCATTTGTTTCTAGGTATTTTTTGATTTCCTCTTTGATTTCTTCAGTGATCTCTTGGTTATTTAGTAGTGTATTGTTTAGCCTCCATGTGTTTGTATGTTTTACAGGCTTTTTCCTGTAATTGATATCTAGTCTCATAGCATTGTGGTCAGAAAAGATACTTGATATAATTTCAACTTTTTAAAATTCACCAAGGCTTGATTTGACTCCCTCCTGGCTCGCTGTGGCACACTAGCCCCCTTCAGGCTGTGTTCACGCTGCCAACCCCACTCCTCTCCCTGGGATCCGACCTCCGAAGCCCGAGCCTCAGAGCCCAGCCCTGACCTGCCCCGGTGGGTGAGCAGACAAGCCTCTTGGGCTGGTGAGTGCTGGCCGGCACTGATCCTCTGTGCGGGAATCTCTCCACTTTGCCCTCCACGCCCCTAGCGGAGCAACTAGGCCTCTGAGCCACAGCTACTGAGCCTGCACGTCTGGAGCCTGTGCTCCGCAACAAGAGAGGCCGCGATAGTGAGAGGCTCACGTGCCGCGATGAAGAGTGGCCCCTGGTCGCGGCACTAGAGAAAGCCCTCACACAGAAATGAAGACCCAACACAGCCAAAAATAAATAAATAAAATTTATTAAAAAATAAATAAATAAAATAAAATAAAATATATACCCAAAGAGAGGACTTTTATACTGATAATTTTTAAAGAGGCTATGATCAAAATGAAAATACAGATTTGAAATATTACTGTGGAAATTTTGACCTTGAAATTGTGTGCCCTGTTTCATTCCAAGTTTTCTAGAGATCCTGGGAAACCAGTTTCTGAAACTATGCTAGACCAATTCTCTTCCTGGTGAGAGAACTATTTTTACACAAAATACGTGGTAATAGTTTACCTTGAATTTTGTTTTAACTTTCTATTTTAAAGGAACAATACTTTTAAGAGCCAAATAAATGGAGCCACATAGGGACTTTTCTATTAAAGAAATCCTGACCTTTAACATGTAAAAGTATAATTTAGAAATTTTTAAATTAATTTTATCTACTCTCCGATGTACATATTTAAAGCCCTATAATTTTTCCCTCTAAGTATATTCCCTCTAAGTATAAGTATTGCCACTGTGGCAAACTGTCAATCAGCCTCTCTGCTCCCCTTTTAGAAGGACTGTCTACATCAAATGGCCTTGACATGTAACAACTGGCAGATGACAGTCTAGGATTACTGCATACTACTTAAACAAATGATTTGCCCATATTGCACCCAGGAACTCCCAGTTTTAAAACGGGGACATTTAATTGAATACTAGGGGGAAACTACTAATAAGTTGATTTTGCTTATGATGAATTTTTTAAAAACCTGCTTTTTCCAGAAAAAAAAAAAAGTGTCATCTCTGTCTTAGTGTTAATGTTTGTCAATACTAGGCAGGATTTTGTTGTTGTTGTTGTTTTGCTTATCTGTGTATAATATATAGTTAATATATTTGAAAATTTAGTAGGATGAACTTACAAAATATCATAGGAATGCATAAAACAAATGATCAAAATCAAATTTCTAATAGACTTTTCCTCCCTCAGATTCATGTTCATGCCTTTACAAAATAATTTACTGAGACTGGTCCTGAACAAACCAACAGAGGAAGCTATTTAATATTTGCCAGCTGGTGGTAGTAACTTATAATGTAAAAGAACTAAAGTATAATGTATGCACTATTTACAGAAATTTGGACATACGGGAAAAAAACACGCAGAAGTATATCTGGCACCTAGGGCTTTTTGTCAAAGAAGTAGCAGAAGCTGGGAGAGGCATGCAGGTGGGGTAAAAGGAGAATTTTACCACAGAAAAGCCAAAGCAACTAAAATATATATCTGTTCAGGGTTGTAAATGCCAAGAATGCACAGCTGAAGGAATTCCTAAGGCACCAACTCTTGAAAGATTTGTGGATTTCAGATTGTTGATATTAAATCTAAATATGCTGGGATGAAGTTGTTGGATTTTTTTCTTTTTACGCAGTTTGGTTACACTTTCCTGATCCATGCATACATATAGTATGTGATCCATAAATGTGGATTTACTAAAATACAAGAATCTTGTGGCCCTGACTCTATTGGAAAGTACGCACGTTAGCTTTTCTACTCTGAAGAGAAAGGTAAAATCAGTGTCGTTTAAGGCATCAACGGCTTTAATGAGGGTGAGTCATAGCACTCAGGGAGGTGAACCTGTTTATTTTTATTACACAACACTTTTAACTGGGACCATTTTAAAAAAGCCAAATGACAGACAGGGACCAAGATTAGATGCATCCTCAGTAGACAGCTGGCATGCCCTGCCAGAAGGAGGATTTAGTGGAGTGTGGCTGGTAAGAAATAGTCAACAATTGGGGGAAGGGGAAGTGCAAAAAAAACTCCCTGAAGAAAGTAAGAAAACAGGTCACAGTAATTTCCCTCAGGACTAAAATGTGTGACATGAGCTTTTGCATTAAGTCAGAAATTTCAGAGTAAGAGGAACCAGGAAAGAACCAAAACTATGTGGAATAACGTTGCTATTGTATTTGGGAGGGCTCAAATAAAAAGTTACTGAGTCCTTTCCAAACTAACTAGCTAAATGGTGTGCTATTTCTCAAAAAGAACTTGCTTCCAGGAAAAGGGAATTAAACTTGTTTTCCTATTTCAGATTGAATTATAGTAGTGAATTTATTAACTAATCAACTAAGGTACATATGGTTAAAAAAAACACAAAACTTCCTCATACTGCAGCAAAAAAATGTATTCTAAGACTTACCAGGTGACAATACCTTATATTGGAGACATGACATCAATGAAGCAAAGTCACTGTTGACCATCCCAGAAAGTTATAATACTGTTTCTAGCTTCTTCTAAAAATGTCCTGTCTATAGCCAGCCTTTCCAAGAATGTTATTCTCCTGCATTTAAATTAGGCAATAGTTTAGTGCATAAGTTTGCATTGGGGATTGGGGATATTTCCTTGAAAACACTTTATTTTTTTTCCAGAAGCAATATAAAAATGATTGTCCAAGAAGCCTAAAATAAATGAGTAGCTCCCCAGGAGTAAATGGTGTACTTCTCTGAGATATGTGAATTCCAAAAGAGGCAAGGGTTTCATGCACAAAATAAATGGAGAAAGGAATCAACAGCATTTTCTTGATCCAAACTACAGAAGTTGCAGGGGAAGCTGGAGGTGCATTTTTATAGCCGTGCACCCATGGGAAGAGAAGCGGCTCTGCCAGGAGATCCTTAGGGATACAGGGGAAAGAAGTGATGTTTCGGTATTGTCAGGAACTAATAAGTTGTCTGGAACTCAATAAATGTTTGTTGAAATAATAAGGAATGACTTTTGATATGGCAGTTATGAATAATTCTGCACAGTACAAAAAATTGCTACAGATAAATTTTAACTATAAAGTCATACAAAAGTTTTCTAGTGGGTTGAAATTTGTATAGTTGTAATGTCTCAATAATGATTTTGGGAAAGATTGAGGAAATAAAATGTGAAAATAATTTAAAGTGATTTTTAAAAAAATAAAACTTATGTGATGATTTTCTAATTCAGAACTACTTAAAGATAATTGTTTCTTTGATGATATACATATTTTCTTATATATATATTTTAAAGTATATCCTATATATTTTAACAGCAGCCAAAATTAATCTTTATAAATTAAAAATTTTTAATAAAAACAATATAATCATTCTTAACAAACTGATTTGCTAATAACGGTATAAGTCAATGACTTTATCAACAGACTAAGATTTTGAGACTATATATCTATTTAATACATAAGGTAATGAATTTGTAGCACGGAGGATTGATTTAAATTTAGGGGGATAGTTCCTTAAAAGAAACAAGTTCATGGTCACTTTGTATGTAGAAACATGGTTCTCAAGGCAGTCCCTCAATTAGTAAGGAGAGAAAACGAGAGAGAAAATTATTCTGCATTAAAAATTCTTTAGTTTCCTGAGAGAAGTGTTGGTAGGGCCCAAAGTAAAGTAAACAGAGAAAAGAGTGAAGAGGAGGACGAGAAGAGAGGACTTAGGAAGAGCATTGTCTAAGAAGTGATGGGAAATGTCTAAGGAATGTGAAAGAATAAGGGTCTGATCTTGAGCTACAAATTGTTTATTACACAATCCTGACAAAATAAACCTTGTCTTTGACTTCAGACTTTCAGAGCGTGGTACAGACATTGCATTTTATATCACAATTTAAAATATTCTATAGTAAAATGAGCTTCAGACTGACAACTATATTTTTTAACACATATTTGATGTTCTTTTGGAAACATTAATATGGAAAATTTCTATAACATAAAAAGGAGACATTAATTTAATGAAGTTATCGCCTAACATAAACAGCGATCAACTCATAGTCAATTTTGTTTTATGTATACCACCTCATCCTTTGCTGCCAGCCTGCCCGGATTATTTTGAAGCAAATGCCAAACATCCTATCATTTTATCCATGAATATGTCAGTGTCTTTCCTCAAAATACAAGGACTTAGTTAAAAAAAAAAAAAATATATATAATTATCACACATAAATTTTACCAAAAATTTATTTTCGTAATCGTCTAGTCAGTATTCAAATTTTCTGATTGTCTCATGATTCTATCTGTTTTTCAAATTGAAATCCAAATAAGGTTCAAATTTTTCAGTTGATTGATGTATATCTTTGGATCAATGTATACTGATCCATCTTTCACTCTATTTTTCCTGTCAATTTATATGTGTATGAAAGTGGGTTATTTTTCCTTTTGAGTCTAGATTTTGCATCGCTAGCAGATAATAACAAAATTTTGAATTTTGCCAATTAGGTGAGAAACTGTATCTCAGTGGATTTTAATTTATCTTACATGTGATATGGAATATCTTTTCACATATTTGAGCACCACATTCACTTATTTCTTTTTCTGTGATCTTGTAATTCATATATTTTGTCCATTATTCTATTGTATCATTGATACATTGTTTTCTTCTCTATCTTTAGAAGTCCTTTATATATTGGTATTAAAGATATTAATTCTTTGTGATATAATTTGCAAATATTTTTGTACTATTTTGTCATTTATCTTTTGACTTTGGTGGTGGTTGTGTGTGTCTTAATATACCAAATAAAATTTTATTTTTATGTTGTCAAATTTATCAATTTTTTTTCTTCTTTTTTTATTTTTTTTATTTTTGCTTCTAGAGTTTGTCACTGTTAGAAGTATTGGGTTGGCCAAAAAGTTCATTTGGGATTTTCATGAGATGTTATGGACAAACCCGAACAAACCTTTAGGCCAGCCCAATATTTTCACCTCTCCCAGGTTATAGAATTCACCCAGGTCACAATGTGTTGCTGGTAGGACTCTCAGGAGTGAGTAATTGCTTTTGTGGAATAATATGATATAAAATAGGAATGGCATGAGTAATAAGTGAGACACAGAGCAGAGACAGAGAAGCTGGGGAAGCTGAATTAAAAGTTAACATTTAAGAAGCCCCCAGAGAATCTCCTTATCTATAGGGACACTGAAGTTTCTTCTCTAGAAAGGGGGATAAAATCACTTTTATCTGAGGGTCACAGCAAAGAGTACTTCCAGAACGCTGGAGGCCTGAGGCTTGGGTACACCCAAGGAGTGGACAACTTGGTCACATTCAGCCATGTGCAATATAATTATTCACAGCACTTTTCCATGGCCTAACCATATCACTTCAGAGGTAAAGTGACAAGTAGACTGTTAATTTAACCTATATCTAAATATCAGCATATTGAAAAGAAAGAAGTATTTGATAAATGAAAAGCCTTGTTTTCAAATAATGAAAGCATTCTCTTTGTAACTTAATATGTCAAATAGACTATTTTAAAATCAGTTAAGCAAGGTAACTCTGTGGTGTTAATCCCATGACTACTGACTTGACTATCTTTTGGTTCAATCTAATTCAGTGCTAGATCTGTGGTTACGAAACTATGCTGCCTGAGTGGTCTTAAGTACATTCATTAATAATATAGGCAAAATGCTTTCCACAGATTTCCCCTAGGCTGACACGTACACAGGCACACATACTCTATAGTTATTACCAGGCATACCTATAATCATACTGTTTATGATGAAGAGATTACAAAATAATCTGAGCTTCAAATTTTCATTTTAAAATAGTGTATCTTCTCATTGATGCACATGAGATACATCACATCTCATCCACATGAGATACATCAAATTATGGGATTCAAAATAGAACCTACTAGAAAATTTACCTTGAAAAAATATGTGAAAGGATAGCTATTATCTCAGCTAACCCTGTGTAACTTCCTCTCTTTCCCTTTGGTCTATTAACTAAAGGACATGTTAACTCTTGATAACAGGTTTTGAAGGATTCCAATCATAACTGGTTAATGCCCTCTATGTTGGAGGCTACATACTGTGAACAGCATGGCCTAAATCTCTCTTTTCCCAAAGCCACGTTGATTCTTCTGAGTTTTTCCTTCTTTCTTTTTAAAATTTTACTCTCTTAGAAAATGTCAATGATACAATACAGTGTTATCAACTATATTTCTTTATTTGTTTAATTAATTTGATAAGCTGACACTACATACCTTGTAGGATCTTGGTGAGTATGAAGTAAGGCTGTCTGTGTAAAGTTCTCATCACTTGCTGGCTATATAATAGCTGTTCAATAAACACTAGCTCTCTCTCCCCAACACTCTTTTCTATACTGTATATACACAGCCTATAATGTATATTTGAATGAACCATGTATTTGCCTTGATATTCTAGGGAAGAATAGCTTTTCCTAGGGTAAGGTCATTATACGTCAAATATTGTCCCAGGAACCTGAGCTGCATCTCTTAACCTTTTCCAGTTTATAAAAAATCTCCTTGGATTGCCAAAATGAACAGGGATATTTACTGCCTCTTATGAAGCATGAGTCATCAGTTTAATTTAAGAGCTCAAGTGTTTCAGAGGACATTTGTCAGTTGAATCAGAAACATCTCTATTAACCAGCAGACCTTACCATAGCATTAGCTGGCTCTATAATTAGACACGACTAGGAGTTATGGGGGAAAATTAACAAGGTAACAATAAAAATAATAGTGAAGTTTACTCTTCTGATGGATGCAAAAATTAATGTTCCTTTCAAAGCTGCAGGAAGCTCTGGTTAATTCTGCATCACAATGTCTGTTTGTAAGGAGACACAACACAAATGCCCACGACCCACTGTGTCCTCCAAAGTTATTCATCAGTTATGAAAATTGGATTTGGGTTGATCTGGAGATTTCCTGAACAATATCTATAAAGAAAAAACTTTTTGATGAAATAAATTAAAAAGTGAGATGTGTATTTAACTTCAGAGGTTATTTATTTAAAGACAGTTATTAGCACATATTTAAAAATGATGGAGCTAATTACAAATGAATCCCTTCTCATTAAATTAGGTTTTGAAGGACCTCTAGTTGAAATCCTCATTTTTTTTTTTTAATCTTTATTGGAGCATAATTGCTTTACAATGGTGTGTTAGTTCCTGCTTTATATCAAAGTGAATCAGTTATACATATAAATATGTTCCCATATCTCTTCCCTCTTGCATATCCCTCCCTCCCACCCTCCCTATCCCACCCCTCTAGGTGGTCACAAAGCACGGAGCTGATCTCCCTGTGCTATGCAGCTGCTTCCCACTAGCTATCTATTTTATGTTTGGTAGTGTATATATGTCCATGCCACTCTCTCACTTTGTCACAGTTTACCTTCCCCCTCCCCATATCCTCAAGTCCATTCTCTAGTAGGTCGGTGTCTTTATTCCCATCTTACCCCTAGGTTATTCATGACTTTTTTTTTTTTAGATTCCATATATATATGTTAGCATATGGTATTTGTCTTTCTCTTTCTGACTTACTTCACTCTGTATGACAGACTCTAGGTCCATCCACCTCACTACAAATAACTCAATTTCGTTTCTTTTTATGGCTGAGTAATATTCCATTGTATATATGTGCCACATCTTCTTTATCCATTCATCTGATGATGGACACTTAGGTTGCTTCCATCTCCTGGCTATTGTAAATAGAGCTGCAATGAACATTTTGGTACATGACTCTTTTTGAATTATGGTTATCTCAGGGTATATGCCCAGTAGTGGGATTGCTGGGTCATATGGTAGTTCTATTTGTAGTTTTTAATGAACCTCCATACTGTTCTCCATAGTGGCTCTACCAATTCACATTCCCACCAGCAGTGCAAGAGTGTTCCCTTTTCTCCACACCCTCTCCAGCATTTATTGGTTCTAGATTTTTTGATGATGGCCATTCTGACTGGTGTGAGATGATATCTCATTGTAGTTTTGATTTGCATTTCTCTGATGTTGAGCATTCTTTCATGTGTTTGTTGGCAATCTGTATATCTTCTTTGGAGAAATGTCTATTTAGGTCTTCTGCCCATTTTTGGATTGGGTTGTTTGTTTTTTTGTTATTGAGCTGCATGAGCTCCTTATAAATTCTGGAGATTAATCCTTTGTCAGTTGCTTCATTTGCAAATATTTTCTCCCATTCTGAGGGTTGTCTTTGCATCTTGTTTATGGTTTCCTTTGCTGTGAAAAAGCTTTGAAGTTTCATTAGATCGCATTTGTTTATTTTTGTTTTTATTTCCATTTCTCTAAGAGGTGGGTCAAAAAGGATCTTGCTGTGATTTATGTCATAGAGTGTTCTGCCTATGTTTTCCTCTAAGAGTTTGATAGTTTCTGGCCTTACATTTAGGTCTTTAATCCATTTTGAGCTTATTTTTGTGTATGGTGTTAGGGAGTGTTCTCATACTTTTACATGTGCCTGTCCAGTTTTCCCAGCATCACTTATTGAAGTGGCTGTCCTTTCTCCACTGTACATTCCTGCCTCCTTTATCAAAGATAAGGTAACCATATGTGCATGGGTTTATCTCTGGGCTATCCTGTTCCATGGATGTATATTTCTGTTTTTGTGCCAGTACCATACTGTCTTGATTACTGTAGCTTTGTAGTATAATCTGAAGTCAGGGAGCCTGATTCCTCCAGCTCCGTTCTTCGTTCTCAAGATTGCTTTGACTATTCGGGGTCTTTTGTGTTTCCATACAAATTGTGAAATTTTTTATTCTAGTTCTGTGAAAAATGCCAGTGGTAGCTTGATAGGCATTGCATTGAATCTATAGATTGCTTTGGGTAGTAGAGTCATTTTCACAATGTTGATTCTTCCAATCCAAGAACATGGTATATCTCTCCATCTATTTGTATCATCTTTAATTTCTTTCATCAGTGTCTGATAATTTTCTGCATACAGGTCTTTTGTCTCCTTAGGTAGGTTTATTCCTAGATATTTTATTCTTTTTGTTGCAATGGTAAATGGGAGTGTTTTCTTAATTTCACTTTCAGATTTTTCATCATTAGTGTATAGGAATGTCAGAGATTTCTGTGCATTCATTTTATATCCTGCTACTTTACCAAGTTCATTGATTAGCTCTAGTAGTTTTCTGGTAGCATCTTTAGGATTCTCTATGTATAGTATCATGTCATCTGCAAACACTGACAGCTTTACTTCTTCTTTTCCAATTTGGATTCCTTTTATTTCCTTTTCTTCTCTGATTGCTGTGGCTAAAACTTCCAAAACTATGTTGAATAGAAGTGGTGAGAGTGGGCAACCTTGTCTTGTTCCTGATCTTAGTGCAAATGGTTTCAGTTTTTCACCATTGAGGACGATGTTGGCTGTGGGTTTGTCATATATGGCCTTTATTATGTTGAGGAAAGTTCCCTCTATGCCTACTTTCTGGAGGGTTTTTATCATAAATGGGTGTTGAATTTTAGTCTGTAGTCATCATTTTAGCCATTTCATTGATCACCATGGAATTAACCCCTCAAATTAGTCTGGATCAGTGTGGATTTACATTATAAACTACAAAAGTTGGTTTGTAGGCCTGACAGACATGGCAAAAGAAATTAACACTTCAAAACACTACCAATTTAGTGACCTAATTTAGGGAAGATTAACGTATATTGAGGATGTGAAACTAAATTAAATCCATTTAAATACAAATATTTTTCTTCACATACTGAGTCATCTGATTCAGACCCCACAGGGTGCAGTGTTACCTTGCTTGGTGAACTGCATAATTATTTATAGATTTCTCTCAACATTAAGTTTACCCCTTATCTAACTTTACACAGGCAGTCTAGCTAGTGACTCTCAGAGAGATACCCTCCTGCATAATATGTTCCCACATGGTAGGTCAGGGCCCAGGTGCCCCTTTTTCCATTCTTTGTTGATGGTTTGAAAATATCAGGACAAGGACTGCATGCCACATTGGTTTTATAATTCCTAATCAAATGTCTCTACAGGGGGGGCTCTAATTCCACATAACGTGTATAAAACAAAGAGATAAATGTTACTTATTATTAGGAATGGAGGTTCAAGGATCTATTGTGAAGCTTTGTACTTATTGATGGAATTCTAAAACTAGGCTATAAAAAAGTTATTTCTTGATGAAACATTAATGATAAATAACAAGCCTTCAGGCGGTTAAATACTTAACACTCAAAGACATTTCCATTTGAAGCATTTTTAAGAATATGAACTAATGGAATGAAATTGTATTTCTAATAAAGTACAATATTAGTTCTACAATGAAACTCAGTGTTAATTGAGTGAAATCTTTAAGTTCTTAAAAGTAATAATTTGTGTGTGTGTTTGTGTTTTAAAGAGATTAATTTTGACTTAGAGGATGCATATGGTTGACTTTAGGCCAACTAGACATGTTTCTCTTGTTTAAGAATAGAGAAAAAGAAAAACTTCTTAGAAACATACTGGTGAGAACATCTACTTACTGTTCAGTGTAGAAATGAATAAGAAAAGGAAGGAAGTGATAATAGTGTCATCTAAGGGCAGGCCTCCTGGAGCCAGACAGAGTCAGATAAAGTACAGATTAGGCTGCTCATTCTTTTTGAAGGCCATAACACTAACTCAAATATAGTCTTAAGAAAATTCCTGAGGATAACTGGCATGCACAATAGTCATGAGGGACAGATACCAGAATGTCAATGTATTAATTTGCAGTTAGAACTAGTTCAATCGCATGGGACTAGAGTACTCTACTAGCCTGATTAGCATATTCTCTCTCTATAGTCAAGCTACATAGAGAAAGTAAATCATAATCAGAAAGATGTTATTTGAGAGTAGAATCAGAACAAAAGAAGTTAAACAATATAAATATGGAATTGCCTCATTCTAAGGTGGTTTAATATACCCCTCTCACAAAGTAAAGTGTTTGCCAATAAAACCAGAAATCAGTAAAGTCCACCAGTTATCATCACCTCCATCCGTCTCCATTGGAGGGATAGACTTGCCATATGGACTGAAAATACCTCATGGCTGGAGGCTAAGTTTTTCTCTACCTTATGGTGTTTGAGTAGGCACTGCTAACAGCTGCCTCTCTGACTCTTCTTATTTTTATGCTGACCAATTGCTTTTCTAATAGACATAGTCCTTTTGAACGGGTGTGCATGTATGTGTGTATGCAAGCATATGTGTGTATAACTGGATTAGAATTAAATCCAAATGTATGGCCTATAAGCCATCCTGTCTCTTTCCAGTGATTGCGTTATGTCTTCTCTGATCCATTACTTGTTGCTTTTACAATTTACTTCTCCATGGACAAGTTCATTTTACTTATTTCCAAGTTCCTTGAGGGACATCTCTGTGTAAGCTCATACTTATTAAGAAATGTTATCATATACTTTCTCTCACCAAAAAAATAGATAAATGGCCTTGGCATAACAATTTTGACAACTAATAAAACTGTTCTACCTCTTCAAGTAATGAAGTCTTTTTAGTAGTGCTAAGCAAATTTCTATTAGATGGTTGCAAAGATTTAGTTAATGAATAATTTGAATTATCTGTGGTTAACCATCTACTGAATGGTTTATAGCATTTGAGCACTACTTATATAAATCCTGTATTAATCATTATACGAGCTGACTTATGGCATAAGGGAAAGCAAATTTGATGTTTGTTCCCAAGTTTAGACTCCATATTACCACCACTTAGACCTTGTCTTGGTTTGGATACTATGATGTAAGCACTATAACATTATTATAGAAGCAAAAAAATTATTGAACATTAAAAAGTGGAGTTTTAACCAGTAAAAACACACTATTACATTTAATTTTTCACAAACTGGGCTCCTGGGATTTGTTTGAAAGCACCACTGGATAATGCTGAGTAATACTGCATGAGTAGGGCTTGGGGGTAGTACTTTGAATTACCTCCTGATGTTTGCTTTAAGAGGAGTAACTTTGCTTTCTAAATTCTATTAAAAAATCAATTTGGTTTCCAAAAACAGTATTCTAATTTAAAGTTTTCTCAAGACATTAGTCAGTCTCTTCACTGATAACTGATTCCTTACGGACAAATATCAGCACTTTATATGCTACCTTATTGAAACCACAACTGGCTGGCAACAGACAGCTTTCCAGCATCACCTCTAGTATCACAGACAGAGTCCTGGACTAGGGGTTAACAGATCTAGATTTTAATCCTGACTAACTGTGTGATTTAAAATTATTTAATCCTTGGCTATTGGCCTCTGTTGGGTTGGATTGTTTCCCTCTCAAAATTCATATGTGGAAGTCCTAAGCCCCAGGACCTCAAATACAACCTTATTGGATATACGGTCTTTACAGAGGTAGTCAGGTTTAAAATGAGGTCAACTAGGGTGGGCCCTAATCTGTTATGACTGGTGTCCTTATAAGAAGGGGAAATTCGTATACAGACATGTACACAGGGAAAACACTATGTGAATATAAAGACAGTCATCTATAAATTCAAGACAGAAGCCTTGATCAGATCTCTCCCTCACAGCCCTCAGAAGGAAAAGACCCTGCCAACAACTTGATTTCAGACCTCTAGACTCCAGAACTTTGAGACAATAAGTTTCTGTTGTTTAAACTACTCAGTTTGTAGTACTTTGTCACAGCAGCCCTAGCAAACTAACACAGCCTCTTGGGCCGAAAGGAGATGATGAAATCCTTCTATAACAGCCCTCTAGACCCTTGTTTTATCTCTTCTGTGTTAATGAAATTATTCTTTTATCTCTGTGCTTTGCAATCATATTTCTGAAATAAAGATCTGATCTTGCCAATGTGCTGCATAAAGCCTCCAAGGGAACACCTCCATATATGGCAGACAGAGCCTTTCCTGGTCTCTTCCAAAGCCACAATTTCAGGTAGCCTCTCTGCCCCCAAATGCCATTGTTGTCCATTTCCTCCCTGGACAACTCTGCCCTTTCTTTTAGTTTGGGAGATCAAGACCAAGTGCAAGAGAATTATGGCAACACGACCCTGGACAATGTTGGAGCAGATCAAAGGGAGAGCACATGGGAAATGGGAAGAAGAGAGAAAAATGGTAAATTTACATAGTTTCTGTGTAAAAACTTGTTGACTAACGTTTTAGGTCAAACAAAATGAATCAGAACGTTTATATATTGAGATTTTTTGTTTGATGTTGCCAAAATTTTTTCAGACCTCTAGTGGCATGAATGTCTTCTTTGTAAACAGTTAAAATTGCAGGTTTTTATATATGGAAGCAGATACCTTAAAGAAGGCTTTCTATATATCCAGGAAAGACTAGTCAGCTTTGCTCAGTGTTGACATAATACACTGTCTAAACCCCTTCTCCATCATGCATTACACGAGGCAAATATAGTTTCTTACCTCACAGGACTGTCAGTTATTTGAGGTCAAGTACTACAACTTAAATATTTCTTTCAATTCACTATATATAGCATAGTACTTGACACTTGGTATATAGGAAAACTAAACAAAACCAAAGAAAAAAGTGTATTGAGTTTGAGCTTGGTTTAGGTCTTGATTTCTTCTCTTGAAATTTGCATTGGTTCTTTTCCAGAAATATTTTGGTCCAAGTGTGAAACAACGTAAAGCTATCAATTTATACCATTTTGGTAAGAGTATAAATAATATTTTTGAGAAATTAAAGCTACAACATGGTATTGTCATATACCAGCTGGACACTCCAGAATCGCTTGGCATAATCAAAGACTATCTTTAAATATAGAAGTCCTTGCTACTGCTCACTTACGGGAATGTCCACAAGAAAGGTAGCCCAACTGCAAGTCAACCCCTGCCTTTTGGGCTCATATTTGAAACCACTGTCTTCTTTCTGCATAGCAGTCCTAAGGGTCACTTTCAGCAGCAATCTGCAGATGACTGCCCACCCTTGGAGATGCCCTTTATCACCACCACCAGCCAGGATGCTCCAAAATGAATCTTGTACATACCATACCAAACACACCATCCAAATCCACCCAGCCATTCTCCTGTGACCCAATAACCAATATAGACAGAAACTTGATTTCAATAGATGAAGATGATAACCAGAGTTTACTTAGGAAGAGAAATAGCTTTTTTCACAGTCTATCAAGTCCTTTACATTCAGTATTTTGCGACAACGCATTCAGACTTTAGGAGACCCAGTTAATATACAATTATAACAAAATTGAAAAGATTATCAGCAGCAAAAAGTGACTTAGAGAATAGGTTAAAGGATAGGGTTGGGGAAGACGAGAAAGGTGGAGGCTGTAAATGGAAAAAAGAAAAAAATGGCAAGGCTTACAATTTACGCAGATCCTTTGTATATATTTCTTGACTGTTCAAATGAAAATTGAATTATGGGGGGTTTTATAGTGAAGGAAAAACCCTCCAAACTTTAGCAGCTTAATTGGTAGCTTTTAAAAAAATTGTAAAGGGTTTTAAAACTACAATTCCACATTCTATGAAATAGAAACATTTTAGTGCTTTTATACCCTATTATTTTAAGCTTTAATATTTTTTCTGGAACTAAGTGTGGAAGATTAAGATAACAAAATTTGGCTTCTGGGTCTGCCTTGGCATTCTTCACCTTGCTCAGATGTATATGATTACATTTTCTATTATGCAAGCCATGGGGACATACGGTATTTTCACCAAAAAGTGATGAAAGGAACATCTTTAGGAAAGTTGAAAATATTGTCTAACTTAGGAAACAAACTTCTGAGACTGGGGATATTTTTTTCTGCTTGGCTACCTGGCAGTCTAAGTGTTGCATGTATGCGTAGAGTGTTGAGGGAAGGGGTATAGTTAGAGAACAGGCATGCAAACAAATAACCAAAAATATGTAACTCACAAAATTTGGTCAAATTCTAGATTGTTCATGATTGAGTGATACATGTAGAAATTGATCAATTTTATTTCTGAAAAACTTTGGCAAATGGTAAAGATGCTTGCTAAAACGTAAGACTACTTACTCATTCTCCCTTGTTTCTGGACTTAACTCTTGATTAACTCAAAAGTAGGCTGAAGACTATGCAGCCGTTCTGCCATCTGCACTTTGACTGAACAAAAAAAGTTAGGCTTCAACTCCCTCCTCTGCCTAATATGTTAGGAATAAAAAATGATAGTTACTAGCAGGTCCCACAGTGAAGTTTGAGTTCAGCCTTGACTTCCCCATAAGCACTTTATGAGCTGAGCACCCAGCATGTAAATTTTGGTCATACAAAGAGTCACTACATCGTTATAAAATGATTGCTACCCTTTTGGAGAATTTGGTATATGCTGGATTTAACACTCATCTCACATTCTAAGAACAACAAAGCATAGGATTTTGTTCATCAAAACATCTAAATAATTAAGTGAATGGGAGACAGTATTAAGAATATTTTCACCACACATTCTTCTTTTTTTTCTGGTCCCTCTACAGCCAGAGCATTTCTTTTTTCCTTAAAGTGAAATGCAACTAAAAGTTGTATCAATGTAGCATCCATTTAACAAAATTGGGACAAAAGATATGATCGCGTTTTCTAGGAAATAGTCTTCTTTGAGAACACATTTTAAAGAACTGACACAAAAGCTTTCTTCAAGGTAGAGGTAGTGTTAAGACATTAAGTAACTGGGACGAAGTGAGAGAGTGACATGGACTAATATATACTACCAAATGTAAAACAGATAGCTAGTGGGATGCAGCCGCATAGCACAGAGAGATCAACTCGGTGCTTTGTGACCACCTAGGGGGTGGGATAGGGAGGGTGGGAGGGAGACGCAAGAGGGAGGAGATATGGGGTTGTATGTATAGCTGATTCACTTTGTTATAAATCAGAAACTAACACACATTGTACAGCAATTATACTCCAATAAAGATGTTAAAAAAAATCTATTTCCAGTACTTTGTTATGCAGGAACCATTTCTAAATAGAGCATTGGGTCTTTCAAATGAAAATACTTTTCTCATGTGCAGACCAATTTGTTCCATTGCTTCTGAAATGATAAGGTAATAGAAAACGCAGCCCAATATAAATATTAGAATGTACATCAAAGTACTTACTTCAGATGGATGTGTTCTCAAGAATAATTTTCACCTTTTCCTTTAAATATTTTTTCTTTCCTAAAAAGCAAAATATTAGAAAATAAATAACTTTGGGTAGAAACATAAATAATGTTCCAAAAAATGTAGAAAGGGTCAAAAATCTTTCAAGAAAACTGCAGATTTAAAGATGATTATAATATTAATAGAGAAAAATGAGATTCAAGAGTAAATATAAGAAGCATAAGAGAATTTAATAGTAATAAAATTACACTCAAAAAACCAATAGTTATTCTGTGTGTTCATTACGTATTTGTCTTTAATGCATTGAATTTTAGTGACAGTTCCTTCTTTAGTACTTTTGCAATATGCTTTGGCTCTTGCACTCTGAATCTATATGTTTGAGCTAATTTCTTGTTGATAGCAAGTAATGCTTATAAGCATACATAGGTCCTCTGCACTGGTCTTAACAACTCATAGAAACAGTGCATCTGTTTTGATCTAATCATAATTTTGAAACCACTGGTTCATGATTATGGCTCACTTTTCTATTCAAATACCTGTTTTGAACTTTGATAAAGTTCTCAGTGCTATTCTTTTTGAATAACTTCTTTCAAGGCACCAAATATAAAATAGTACAAAATATGGAAGGTTAGTAATATCCATTCTTTATATGAAAGTGGCTTGCTTTAAGGAGGAATAGTTACAGATTTGATAGTAACATGAAAGGAGTAAATTTCAAAGTACAATAATTTTCTCAGCATAAAGTGAAATGGAAATTTGGTGTTTTTCTGGTAAGTTTGACATATATGCAGAAATATTTGAAAATTTCACTTTTTAAAATGTGTACACAATAACTGATTTTAGAATGTATTTGAAATTGTTCTTTTTATCTCCCTTTACTCACTGGTTAAAGTATTATTCTAGAGATAATTTCACAAGAAGTGTCTTCAGAATATAAATAGTTACAGTACAGAAACCTGATTATTTTATTGGGAATATTCTGCAAGCCCTATGAAGGCAAAACTGCCTTTCAGAAATATTAAATTAAGTATTTATATATTAAACATTTATAAAATTAAATATATATTAATTAAATTTATGTATAATTAAATATATAATAAATTAAGTATTTAATATATATTAAATTATATATTACATGACATTTCCAAAGCAAATAGACCATTAATAAATCTAAAAGCCATTTTTAATGCTTATTATCCTCTCCTTTTTATAGTGTTTGCTTTAATTCACCAGCTCCGTCTATGTGAAATGCTGGCTTCCGTGACACTAGAACCCTTCTGTTTTCTTGTCACTGTTCATTGCTCCCTCTCATGAGAAAGAAGACAGTGTACACAGTTCAACTACTCTTTTCCTCTGACAGCTCTGCTCATTCTGTCCCTGTTACCTTGGTAGCTTCTTTTCTTCTTTCTTCTTTGACCTGTTTGTGTCTTAAGGGTGCATGCTTCGCCCTCTTTCCTTTCACACAACTCACTCTTCCTTAGTCATCTCATCGCTCATATTACCAGCCCTAAACTGGTAACTGCCAACACATCTTTTATCTAGAGTAGAGGATGCAAACTTTTTCTGTAAAGGCCCAGATAGTATATAATTTAGGCTTTGCAGGCCATATGGTCTCTGTCACAACTACTCAACCCCACTGTTGTAGCACAAAAGCAGCCATAGGCAACGTAAATGAAGGAGCACAGCCATGTTCCAATAAAACACTGGAATTTGAATTTCATGCAATGTGGATGTAGTCCTAACTCCTAATACCTCAGAATGTAACTGTATTTGTAAATAGAATCTTTAAAGAGGTAATTAAAATGAGGTCATTATGGTGGGCCCTAATCCATTATGACTTGTGCCCTTATAAGAAGAGGAAATTTAGACAGAATGATATAGAAGGAAGACCATGTGACAACACAAGGAGAAGACAGCCACCTACAAGTTCAGGAGAGAGGCCTCGGAAGAAACCAACCCTGACAATACCGTGTGGACAACTCAGACTTCCAGCCTCCAGAACCGTGAGAAAATAAATTTCTGTTGTTTAAGCTATCCAGTCTGTGGTACTTTGTTGTGACAGTCCTATAAAACTAATGTAACATATTCTTCTTCTTTTTTAAATTAATTAATTAATTTTTTTTACAGTAGGTCCTTGTTGGTTATCTATTTTAAATATAGCAGTGTGTACATGTCACACTTCTTCATTTTTTTTCAACCATTTAAATTAGGCAAAACTATTTTTTACATCACAGGAGGTACACAAACAGGTGATGGGCAGGTCCTCGTTTGCTGAGCCTGATCTAGAAGTTCCTTTTCAAGCTTCATTTTATAAAGCAGACAACTACGTCTTCACTTCCTCAGATTTCCTCAAACTCAACCTGTTCCTAGGGCAGGTCATCCTGTCCTTCTCTGTTATCTAATCTGGTTTATACTTTCTCCTCTTTTGTGTTCCCTGCCTTGCTGAGTGGAACCACCATCTACTTTGTCACCCAAACCTTAAACCTGGTAGTTATCCTAGATTTCTCATTTCCTTCATTTCCCACATCTAATATGGAACCAAATCTTACTGATTCTGTTTAATATTTCATTGACTATGTGGTGTGTCCTATCACTTATTCTTTTATAATACTGTGCAAATTTGTCCAGATCTTTAGTCTTACTGTCTACATTGCTGCCAGAGAGACTGTCTAAAGTCTAAATCTAATTACATTGTCCTTCCAGTGAAAACCTTTTAAAGCTTCTCTGTTATCTAAATCCTAAGCTTCTGAACATGATATACATTGTTTTCCATGAGGTCTTTCTTCATCAAATTCATTCCCTAATGGACTCCTCTTTCAACAACGGTTCAAATGAAATACTTGCCATTGTCAAGAAGGGGCGCAAGGTTACCTACTTCCCGGCCTTTATTTATGCTGTTCTCTTTGCAATACTTTACTTTTCCTTCTTCACTTGATGGACATTTGCTCCTTGACGATGGGAAATATTTTTCATCTTTAGCTCTTACACAAGGCTTAGCAAAAGGTAGACTCTTCAAAAATACATTAATTATTAACTGTGATCAAAAGAGCTGTGTGAAAGATAATAACATATATATATTTGCACATACGTATGTATGTGATGTTAATGTGTGTGTGTATGTGTGTGCTTATGTACATAAATATGTGCACACAAAATCTCTGCTTTCTGGCCTAACTAACAGTGGTGTAACAGGTGCAACAACTTTTAGAGCTGGGTTGAAGGATAATTGGACTCCAAAGAGTTTGGGTCCAGAACTCCATCAGTTCAGGATGTATCCGGAAGCATCAGGGAAAACATCCCTGTCCATTTCCTGCTCACTCTGTCTGTAGCCCATTCGAAGCATGCATTATCTTTTGCTTCCAGTTACTCAAGCCCTACATGACCTTCAAGGCTCCACTTAGAGCTGTACTCCTTCAGGGATCCAGAAGCCTGTTCCCACTATTCCAAAGTTTAGTGACTATTCGTTTCTCTCTTGTAATATTTAATAACGGCGTTTAGCACTCGCTTTTAAAATTTCCTTCTGATTTGGAGGTTTGTCTTCCCTTGCTTTGCAAAATACTTTGTTAAATGGTCATCTCAGCACATAGCTTAGTCCCAAGCACCATGTAGGCAGTTGGCAATTGAAGGACCAGGTCAGAAAGAGTCCTTTGTTTGATCACTCTTATAGCTCTGAGAGTCTACCCTGTATTGCATACATGAACTTTAACATTTGAGGGGTCACTGAACTTTTTGAGAATCCAGCAGATAGTGCCCCTCAGAAAAACCATAAATGTACACACACACACACACACACACACCATCTATGCAAACAATTTTGTATATGATTTTAAGGATTTATCAACGCCAGCTTACCAGACTGCAAGTTCCTTTACCTACAGATGTGTTGTATTTTTTAATACTTAGCACAGTACCTAGCTGTTCAATAAATCTTGTCTAAAATAAACAGTACTGAACTCAAGCCTTTACTAGACAACATTTCCTATATTTGTATTCCATACAGTACTTAGCACAGTGTCTTGGCCATAATAGTAATTTAATAAATATTTGTTGAATCAAATTGAATTCTGCTTTCTTTGTATCTCAGAGAAATACCAATTATAGTGATATAGGTAGGTGGGGCTAAATAAATATTTACAATGACCCTTTTAACACTTAATCTTATTGTTTTAACATTCTACAGACCTGAATCCACTAATTTGAGTATATTAGTGTTAATAGATATACTCTTTTAATCTTTTTTTCATGAAGTGTTTAAATTTTAAAGCATTTAGTTAGAAAAAACACAAAGAATTCATCTGTCCTTTTATAAATGTCACTACATTCTATTTTGAGAATAATGTGAATAAGGACCAGGTCTGAGAAGTCTAAAATAAAGCATTTCTACCAGTGAAGGGAAAGTGTGAGGCACCTTTTTCTTCCACAATCAACCCAAATGCCTCACCACTTAAAACAGATTCTCTTCTGCTTGGGTAGCAATCCTGTTCTTAGCAGTTTTTGGAATAATGAACAACCCTCTTCATAATGACAGAACTTTAAGCCTTAAAAATAAAATAAATAATTAAAAAGGAGAAGGGAGAGCTGATTGATTGGAACGACACCAAATTTTTATTTTCAATGGCATTTGTAGCTGCTAGAAGTGACACAATTTATGTCAGTCTAGGAACTCGAGGTAACCAAACATAATAAGTTGTAATTGACCAAATTAAAGTCAGAAGAATTGTAGTTAGTTCATTAAATAAATAATATGGAGAATTTCCCAACTTAGCGGTGAGGTACAAAACAACAGATCATCTATACAGTAGAAAACAAGATGAAAAGGGATAAAATGAGAATAAAAACCTAACTTTCTCTTCAAAGAAAGCAAAGAAAAGACAAAGAAAAGAAACATTTAAAAAGGAAGATTCAATTAGCAAGGAAGGGAGAAAAGAGAGAAATCCAAGTGGGATTCTCTACGAAGGAAAAGAACGTGATGAGAGTTTAGATCATAATCTATAAATAGTCTTTTATTTTATAAATCCTTCATGTGGTGCATAGATTACACAGTGAGCCTCCCGTGTCCTTAAAATGTATAGTCTCACAGCACATCCCTTTTAAGGCAATACCAAGCACAAAGAATTAGGTCTGGAAAATGACTTGCGCTTCTCTTGATGAGGAGGGAATTTGGGAATATGGCACAAATTGTCACGAGAGCACAGGAGGGATAAGACTTAGTTGTCTATGAAATATTTCGGAGAAGTAGTATGCCCCGCTTCTAACTTACCAGTGTGAGGGATAATTTTAATTACCATTCTGTAATGAACCTTCCTCCAAATAACACAGAAGACCACTTTACCTGTCATTCTTCACACACGTGTCAGGTCCTGTGTTTTTTGTCTCTTCTCATCCCTTTGTTCTGATTTTCAATTCTATAAGATGCTAGGGGTGATGGAAGGGGGCTAAGGATGGAAAAGCAGAGTGTGAGAGGGTCGATATTTTACAATTAATTCTTTGATATGTTTTGTTGTCTTTTATTGTATTTTCAAGGACTCCTTTCCATAATATTTCCAAATGCTTGAAATAAAGAAGCAGTCTTTCAAATCCTATATCAAACATAATACTTTTTTTCCGTTTTTTAGCAGGGCAAAGAATTGGCAAATGTAACCACCATCATATTTGGCACTTCTCTAGAATATTCTTTATTACTGGCCTTTACGATTTATTTTTAAAAAGAACTGTTATTTTTAAAGAGGAATTAAAATAGATTCTGACATGCCTGAGCTAGGGATGAGTTGTACACATCTGCATTCTTAGCTCTCTTCCCATCTGGCCCAGAGAACCAGAGTGGCTGAGGAAAAAGCACTCATCCGTGGTTGGATGAGCATGGTCAATGGATTTCCCCTCCTGTCAGACAGGTATCAAGACATTTAAAAAGCTATGCCATCTTTTTTTAGGAAGATAAATATATCACA
Source organism: Grampus griseus (assembly GCF_964374135.1). Taxonomy (NCBI): domain Eukaryota; kingdom Metazoa; phylum Chordata; class Mammalia; order Artiodactyla; family Delphinidae; genus Grampus; species Grampus griseus. The sequence goes on from NC_139003.1 coordinate 35,409,611, forward strand.
TCTTCCTTCAGTCACTTATCTTGAGAATCACTGTCTTCTGAACATTTCTTCTTGCCAGAAAGATTATAGAGTTTTATTTTTAGTATTTTCATTACAAAAGAAATGTGTTGTACTTTAACAATTAAAAATATATATATATAATCTATACTCCTCACTACATTTTTTTCACCCTAAATATCTAAATATCACTGAGTTTTTCAAAATGTCCACGGAAACAATGATTTAATATAATAAAGTTATGTGTGTCAATAAGAGTTGTACTTCTCCAAGGATTATCTTCCCTCTTCTTCGGAATAAGAAGAGTCATTCATTTTAAGAGTCACTTTCTAAAAGAGTTCTTTCTAAATACAATATCCCTACTTTCATTGTCTAAACTTCTTTTGCTGACCACAAAAAATGTTGCTTTGTACATTTCCATCTTCAGAATTTTTGTCATATTTCATATACTCTCTCTGGGAAATCTCATTCTGTACCATAATTTAAAATCTTTTCTTTGTATCAACAGCTCCCAAATCTACACTTCCAGCCCAGAACTCACTCTTCAGCTTTAAAACTATAGGACATATCCACTTGTTTGTTCAACATGTTCTTAAAGAAGGTCATTATTCAGTGGGAACCTAATCCAGGCCCACTCCCTCTCCCAGATTCCACCTCTTAAATAAGATATCACAATTGACCTGGGTATCATCTTTAACATCTTCTCTTTCACAATTTCCTTTCATCCCTGCCTGACATAGTGGAACCCAAAGATATATCATATCCTGTTAATGTTCCTTCTGATACGTCTCTCAAAGTCATCCTGTCATTGCCACCCCCACTGCTAGGTTCTATTACAGTGTCTTACCATCTCTTGCCTGGGGTTGCTTTTAGAGAAAAGAAAAATTCATCATGCCCAGTAATGACTCATACTCCAGAATTATCAGAATAGTTCTACATACCCCCCTCATTTTGCCCTGATCATTATGATCATTATACAGGAAGTGGCCAGAGAAGATGATCCACTTTCGTAGAAAGTCATATTCAGTGACCAAACTCTCTTTCTGAACAGTGTGGACCAGGACAAGGTAAGGGAGAGTCAGAAAGCTTCTGAAGTCAATGTTTTATGAGACTGTTCCAACACTCAGCAATACCAGATGATTGTGAATCGCAGAGTACATGGAAGACCATCAAAACCTTGAGTATTATCCTCTTGTTCACTGGCTGTTGCATGATTTTCAAACTGCAAATGGACTGGAAAGCTGAAACCCTGATACCTGTTAGTGGCCAGTTGGCTGATTGGACTAGAACAGCAACATCATAATCTGAAAAGGTGTCAGTGATGGTGAGGCACCACTAAAAACCCTGAAAGGGGACCAAAGGCTAGATATAGCCAATCTGCCAGGAAGATGCTTATAATCTGCTGGATTATAGTTTCCCAAGTGGCAGACTAAACATCTAGGCTACTTGGCAATAGCCCAAGATTCATTAAAACTATAACTAGGTTCAGCAAGGGCTGTAATAGCTAGAGCTATGAGAACTGCCACACTAAAAGGAAAAACCACAGATATCTTTGATTCTGTACAGCTGGCGCTGAGGTTGAAGAGCCACAATACCCCAGTGGACACCACCAGGTTTCTGCTCCGCTGAATTGTTCAAAGAACCAGGCCCAGATATTTAGGGGAAATTCTGTGAATTCAGGGTTCCATGCAGCCAAAAGCTTTGCTTTAGGCTGCAGGGATGACAGTGAGATGGGTTAAGAAGTATTTTATGTGTCCCCCTGGCACTTCTCCAGATGTAGATCTTTTTTTTTTCTTTTTTAATTAATTTATTTATGGCTGTGTTGGGTCTTCATTTCTGTGTGAGGGCTTTCTCTAGTTGTGGCAAGTGGGGGCCACTCTTCATCGCGGTGCGCGGGCCTCTCACTATCGCGGCCTCTCTTGTTGTGGAACACAGGCTCCAGACGCGCAGGCTCAGTAACTGTGGCTCACGGGCCCAGTTGCTCCACGGCATGTGGGATCTTCCCAGACCAGGGCTAGAACCCGTGTCCCCTGCATTGGCAGGCAGATTCTCAAACACTGCACCACCAGGGAAGCCCCAGATGTAGATCTTTTTGATCAGAAAAGTCCCCCTAGACTTTATGAACATTCTCAGTACCATCATGTGAAACACCAGTGTCAATTATACATTCAGCAAGGGAGGTCACGACAATACTACATTAAATTAACTCAAAGCGTCACACCCATACAAGATCACTGTTAACTTCTTTTCCCCACTGCAAACCTTGCCCAAAGCCTATCAGTTGAATTTGAGTGTCCCTTCCCCCCATGGGACTGTATAGGATAGTAACTTTCTCCCTATACCAAACAGAGCTATAAAAATTTGAGTCCTTACACTCTCCAAATTTCCCCAGGTTACTAGGATGGGTATGTATGGACTTCAGTTCCCCTTCGGGATAAGGAAGTTCCCCCTAATTATCTTTCTTTTTAAAGCAGTTGTGTAAGGTTAGAGAAGGAGAGAGGGAACAGGGAATGTGCAGGGTGAGAGTGGAACTAGGCTATTAAATAAAGCACATTTACCTTAGGTCTCCAGCAACATGGTGGCTGTTCATGGCTCAACCAAACAAACTTCCAATGTTATTGGCCCACCAAAGGCCTATATGGGGCAGCAAAGTCAGCATTGCTGGCACCAATATTACAGATCTGGGGGCCCTTTGATTCAGCCATGGACAAATAGCCTTTGAGCAGCCACAGATAAATTGCTTTGAGACTGTGACCCTGAGGTTTGTATTCCTTGCTTGACTTGGGCTTAACTCACATAGAAGTCTTCTTTTTAAAAGGAATCTACCTTAATCTACACCATTTGCTATCCCATTATCAAAACGGTATACCTTAAGTGCTTACTCAATTTCAACATAAAGGCTAGGAGAGTTTTCTATGGTGTCAAGGCTGACTGCAACAATTTATCTACATGTCTTTGAGTGGGTTTCTAATTCTCCAGTGGGGTGAACTCCATCACTCCACTGGTATTGTTAAGTCAATCAGGGCAATAAGAGTCCAAAGTTTAGTCAATGCCTCATCTGGGGTTTCTCAAGGGAGCTCGTCTGTCTCAGGGAAATCTCTGTAAAAGGGCCATATCTCCCTTATAACAGCCATGAACCACTGCAACAAACAAACAGAAAACGACAATAAAAAGACCTTTGTGACCTTTTGCTGTCAATTCTAATGGATCTAAGTTAGTCATACTAGACTGTGGGTGGGGCTGAGCTATGAGCCTGCCCAGCTGTTGCATTCCTCCGTAAAAAGCAATTAAGTCCCCTGCCTCTCATTTCTTCATGTCTCAAGTAAACCAGCCAACGTTCTAAACTTTGTCTGTGTCCTGTCCATACTATTCATTAATTTTCCTTCTTTCAACCAGTGTAGTGTACATTCTTTAGTTATTGTCTGAAATGGATTGGAAACATCTGACCCTTAATGTTAGTTGTCTGGGTGACAATGGGGCAAACCTGAGACTGACTACCAGATTGTCAAGGAATCCTCACCCTCCACCTTAGGAGAAAAATTAGCAGCAACCAGGGCACCATTCATGCATCTATCTCTGAACCAACTTCCTGATACTTGGCCTACAACCACCCTCCTAACGTTTCCTCATTCATAAGTAATAAAACAGAACACCATTTACTGACAGGCTGGCCATACAATTTGGTCAATATGTTTACTACTGAGTCCTATGGACCTCCCTCAGATACCATTAATTGCCCTGTGGCACTAATTTTTCCTCTTCCAGAAAGCATGTCTTTGTCAGTATCATATTCATCACCAAACTGTCAAGAACTGTGAAGGATCTGAGCTTTACTTTACAGGGGGTCTATGGGTGCTTGCAGTAGATGTGAGACTCCTTTGTCAGAGTCAAAGAACTTCATTACTCATGGCACAGAAACCAGCATGAAAGTCAGCATACATTATGCAGAGTCTCCGAGCCCAAGTTCTCACAAAGAGGGCCAGATGATACCTGCATGTGCAGTAGGTTGCACTCCAGGAGATGAACTCAGAACTTGGGAACCCAAATCTTTTATAGTGGGCAGTAAGCATACCTGACTATGCCCTGGAGGGAGACATTATCTTTATTACCCCAGACAGTAAGCAAATCTGCCTCTTCCTCTGGAGGGAGATACCATCTCTATCTTCTAAGGCTGCTTTCTATACAAATATCCTTAAAAAGATAATCTGGGGCAAAGCACTCTTCTCCCAAGATATCCAGAAACATGAAAGAACCACAGAGATACTCTCTTACTTTCCTCTCTACACACTCCACCACAGCCCAGGAACCAGGTGCCAGATTCCAAGATTCAGAATGTTTAGCTCTGACTCATTTCACCATGGTTAACATAGTACTTAGATTGTAAACCTTTCCTTTGAGAGTTCCTGTTATATTGGGACATATGCCAGTTCAAAAATCAAGGCATTCAAGGCAAAGTTATGTTGCACAGCATAATTGCTTATTCACTTTTCTAGTTTTCTTACTTCCTCTTTTCACCCCTTCTTTTACCCTTTTCATGGGTAGATTATACTTCATGATAGATTATATTCCTAAAATTTAAATACTATTTTAATAAATGAAATAGATTTTATTTCATTAAATATTATACTCAGTATGTTTAGAATATGACTAGGGAAAAACCTACTTTATTCTGGACAGCTATTTTAAAACCTAGAAAAGTATAGCCAGTACTCAAATAGAGATGGAGACAATACGTTAAGTTTATAAGCAAATGAAGATTTACACTCTGCACAAGATTTAGTATTTGCTATTTCCCCTCAAATCTGAGAATTGCATTATAGAATGAAGTTGAGGAGGGAGGACTCTGCCTCATATTTCATTTATTTGATTAAGTTTTTACAGAGGAAATAAGATTTCAATTCAATAACTCTAAGATACGTTGTTTCAGCCCTTACCTTAATACCTTCAGTCAGATTCTATATAAGATGTTTATATAAAGGGACGATGGAATACCAGGGTTTTGGTATAAGATCAGAGTAAATGTTAGGACATCTATAGCAGAATATACTAATGGTTCAAATTAATTCATTCCAATGGGATGTACTTAAACTGGGTGTAGCTCAGTCATAGAAAAACATGAGAAGTCCAAAATATATGCGCATATCCAGCAATGCATGATCACAAAAAAATTCTTTATAAAATAAAGAATTGAGGGAAAGTTTCCCTTCATCATCCTAAAAGTATACTGTATTGTAATTTAGAGAATTATAAACAAATCCTAATGAGTTAATATCAACCACTTATCTTTTGTCAGACTACCCACGAGTAGGCTGCCCATTTACAGAGTAAAAAGGATCTAGAATAATCTTTGTTGCTGCTTTCCTTTTAATGAAGTGCAACCATTTCTGAGATGCATATATGACTTTAGAAATACTTAACATTTCTTTAATGATGAGAAAGCTCAGCGCTTACTGACAGTGAGATGGAAGGTATTACATTTTACACCATAAAACTTGCTTTCTGTTCCAGAATTCAAGTAATATGATAAGTGAGGCCTATGACATGTCCTTTAAAGATACAAGGACAGAAAGGCATGCCATTTGCTTCTAATTTTAATTGTTCTAGTGAGCAATAATTTTCGAGCTCCTTGTCAAAGAAGGGAAAATGGTAAATTAAGTTCTTATGTACAAATCCATCCAAGACCAGAATTCTCTAGCCTTCATGTAGAAACCACTGGATCATCACAGGGTTTACCTACATCCCACGGAGAAAACTATTCAAACTCATGTCTGGATTACACAGGTGATCCCATCTGTCAGTCTTTTGAAATCCTTTCTGCTCTCTGGCCTTACTTGTTCTCTATTTTCAGCGAGTCTTCTGGCAAAAGAGCAGTAGTCAAGGCAAGCTGGGAACCAGAGTGTTATCAACTTGTTTGTGATGCTTTCTCACCTGGCTTTCTGCAAAGCTCTAATAACAAGAGGAGGTGGTATTGGCCTGTTAATAATTAATAGCACCCAGTGCAGATGAAGCACTTCTGTCATAGGGCTTCATCAGTAAGGTCATGGTACAACAGGGCCTACAGGTTTTGTAAGCGTGAGTGGTATTTGCATATGTCAGAACAGACCGTGCATGCTAACAGCACAAACACTTCACATCTGCTTCTGTTTACTCCCATGCTAACACCCCAAAGAACAGAGGTCCTGTGTTAATTGCTCAGTTACATACTGACTGTTGATGTGTTTTCCACAGAGCTTTTCCTAAGTGCACTGTTGCAAATAAACTGCTAATGACTTTGCTTATTCCAGGCACCCTTTCAAGGAAATCTACAGCACATACTCAGATTAATGATTCCTCTATTTAGCAGTGTGTCTTGTGACTAGGTTTGCATAGAAGCAGCATCAATTAAGTAGCAATTATCTGCAAAGTGGGAAAAAAAGAGGGAAGATATAAATAAGTAATGAGCATGATGCTAAAACCTCTGAGAACAACTAAAATTGAAGTCTGAGGCAAGAGCACTGACTAGTGAACATATTTTTCCCATATTTTCTTACCTGAAACCCACAGAGCCCCTGCAAAATCCAGAACAATTACAAACACTTATGTTCTTAAGTGATATTTTTATATTTGATATTCAAGGTGACCACTATTTTGAAAGAGCAAAGAAACGAGAAAACAGAGTTGTATCTAAACACCACTAACAAGACAGTTTAGAAAATGAGGGAGAGAGGGAGAGGAAGGATTGGCCTATAAATGTTTATTTTGTGAAAGGACTCGACTAAAACATATTTTCTATGGACTAAAACATATTTTCTATGTGCCTTAGTAACAGAGGTCAGCACCATGTCTCAATTTATCCCTCTATTCTTGTCAAGCAATGGCCTTTATTAGTACCTCATAAGACTTATCTGGAAAACTACATTATCTGCCTGTAAAGAAAAAGAACAAATGGGGTTCTGAGGCAATACAAAGTGTTCAAATTAGTAGGCTTGGTAACAAACTTTATAAGATTTATCTTTCCTTACTAACCTTGGCTTATAACAGCCAGATAGGTTCTTTCAGCTCAGGATCCCCTTAGGAAATACACAGAAAGGCAGAGACCCTGGTGGCATCCATCTGGCCTTGGTCCTTATCAACCAGGATGTTTTTGACCTCAGTCTCTTTCATTAACATGGACTGGGCAGAATGTGAATTAGAGCAGTAGGCAAATGTTTTAAGGTTTCTCCAGAAGATCTAGAGCCCAGTAATTCCTTTGATAGCTTTTTCCCCTCAGGGCTCAATGACTATGATAGTTCAAAAGTGTGGTTTATTTTCTTTTTTCACCTACAATGATCATATTTTCCTGCTCCTAAATGATGACATTTAGTTTGACAAATATACATGAAGAAAGACAATTACAATTGTGTAATGTATTGACTAGAATAACATTAGGCTAATGTAACAAAGAGACCCAATAAAACAGGAGTTTACAGAACAAAGAAGATGTTTCATTGTAATATCCCAATCCAAAGGGAAGCTCCTGGCTGCTGGGCTGGTATGCCCCATGTGGTAAGTCATGGACTTTGGTGACCATGAAGGGGTACCCCCCAGATTTTCTTAAAGAAAACCTGCTAGAAGACAAGCTGCTGCACCTTCAGATCCTCCAAGACATTCATGTTGATGCCATACTAGCCCCCCAGGCTACTCTCAGCCAATGACTAAGCATGGCCGGGGTGCCAGAGCCAGGCCATCTTTGCCTGATGCAGGACCTTCTCATGGGAAATTCTGTTCAGGGAGTCCACATTGGCTTGGCTGACATTTCTCAGAGATGTTCTTTAGTTTGAAACATACCCTGCCCATCCTTCTTACCTCCTGCTCTCCTTTCACAGGTGTCAAAACGGCGCTCAGGCCAAAAGGCTCTCCCCACCTCTTCTTCTCCCTCTCCCCTTTTAAATACCTTTCACAAATATTCCCTCCAATATTTGTTGTAGGTTCAAGCTCATTTAGCTGCACTATTTTCTTGCAACTGAGAAGTCTTTAAACTTCTGCAGGTACTCACTCTTTTACCTGAAACCCTTTGAGCCAAAGGGTTTTCTGAATTCAGAATATGGTGCATCTACCTTATATTATATACTGACCCCATTTGGAGTATTATGCAGTAAAATCCAAACACACACACACACAAAGTAGGATAAATAGAGGCTATACATGATATCACATAATTATAGGTCACTTTATTGCCAATAAATACGTCTAGATAAGGGTGGGAATGGTCTCTAAATAAATTACCAAAAAAAAAGGTGTTTGGTTTTCAGAATTGTGAACCTATATCTTTTGCACTATTGTTAACAGTTACTGTAGGCTCAGATCCATAATTTCCCCCTCCTTACTTTATTGAGCTGTTAGATCCCAGTCCAATAGTTCTCACGCTTCAGCATCAATAAGGGGGCAGTTTTCAACTCCTAAATTTTTGTTCAGTAGGTCTAAGGTAACACCTGAGAATCTGCCTTTTTAACAAGCTAGGCAGGCCCATCACCACCTGTGATTCTGATGCAGAAAGCCTTGGGATTCACACTTTGAAAACACTGTCCTAGACTTTATGCTTCACTATGGTAAACTACTAATGTCCTTAGTTCCAGGTGTAATCTGGATTTTGAGGCTTTTTGTTTTTTAAACGCAGAAACAGCTAACTCACTTATTCTCTTGTTCTTCCTCTCTGAGTCTGGCTACTTCTGCAGACAAGTCCTATAGCCACTGACTTCCTAGTATGATATTAATTTCACCAATAACTCTTCAGGGATGTTTATCTTGCAATGGCAGGAGTTAGCTTTTTGAACTGAAATAGAGCTGAATAATTTCCACTTATCTTTGAATATCTGTCTCACCAGAGTATCAGCTTGAGCTTACAGAGTTGTGCAAGGAGGCCCCTGTTCCCCTTATAGTTGGAGTTATAGGTAGAAAACCTTTAGATAAACTCTAATGGGTAAATGAATCCACAACAGGTATAGCAGAACAACTGGCATGAAATAAATTTGTAAGTGTCCTCTCAACTCAGGACTACTTTTAGCTTGGTTCTCTTGCAGGACCAATTTTCTTTTGAAGGAGTAAAACAGTTATATTTCTAAACTTTCCTTTCCCCTTCCAAAGATATTTCTGATTTTCTATTTTAAGCTGAGTGCTTCCTGAAACTGGAGACTAATCAGAGACTGGAAGGTGATATTTTAAGAGGACAGGTTAAGGGAAAAAAAAAAGTTGTTTGTAAAGGGATCTGGGTATTTATTTGGGCAGTATGTTTTCTGCAAATAAATGTTTGCTCCCCTCGTAATAGGAATTTAAAGTCCTCTGCTAAGCACAGCTTGAATGGTTATTAATATTAATAAGGGAAAACACAAGAAAAACCATGTCCAAAAGCATCCTTTAGAATTACATAAATACCATCATTTCTACAGTTTTACAATTATCAAACTGAAGAATATGACATTTTGCCAGGATTTAACTGGAATTAGAGGTTAAATGTGGTGTATATCCCTGGAGAAACAATTTTAAGAAAATGTTAGAAAAAAACTAATAATTTTATGCTAAAATAAACACAGGCTTTATGGTACAGAATATGAAGTTTGTGTGCTTTAATTAGTAAAACACATGCCTGTTAAGAAATATCATAAATAAAAATGCCTCTTTAGTCCAAGACCTCACATCCTAGAGAGCTCTGTCTTCTTTCTCAGTGATTCAGGGTAAGCTGGTGGGTAGAAAACACTGCAGTTGATTGTGACATGTGTGGTTAGGTATTTCCTGTAAAGAGTGTAAACGTGCCTACTTTGTTATTCTAGTGCCTGCTCTTGAATTCTCCATCTCAACTGGCAATATATGGAGTTGAAAACTGTATAAAAATTGTGTTTTAGTTATGCTACTAAGGATATGCAACAGGATGTTAAAGTTGAACTATTTCTGACTCTGTTTTGGCTAAAGCCCCAAGACAATATTTGCCAACTATTCCACATTCTAAAGCTAGACCACCTATGTAGGACTTGTAAAGAAATGGAGGAAATGAAGAAGGAATCCACAAAGCCCTTTTCCCCCTTCAGGTAACCACCTATAGGAGTCAATAGGGGCTGAGGAGAAGCCCTAATTTTAGATGACTGGACATTTTAACTGCTGAAATGAAACTTTCTTTTTGTGACCACACGTGATCAGAAGACTTTTTATTACCTATGAGTGACCCCAAAGTCATAATATTTCCTTTCAATTTCATTTGCATAGCAGAGAAAATAACCCTACAAAGTGGGTTTTAATGAACATTACAAAATAATTTTTTTTTATTAATACCTGTGACTAGGACATGAATCAGGAAAAAAGAAGCCATATGAGGCAAAATTCAGAGCTTTCTAACAATTCTTTTCTTTTTGTTTGCTTACATTTGTGAACCCTAAGCTTCCACCAAAACAGGACTTTTCCTTTCCACTTTACAATACATTCTCTGCTTCCCCCTCCTACAGGTCATGAACTCTTTCCCCATTCAATGCTGTCCTTGGTGTTCGTTTTATCCATACTTCACTTGATTTAAAATATTGGGATGGAATTGTGGTACTACCTTCTACAGCGTCTATATTCTCCCATTTGATGATGCTGGGATGACGGTAAGTGTCTCTCAATTTCCAGAAATACTTAAGCTAAAAACAGAAAATTACACTCTAAAAGATATGGTAAATAAATAACAGTTATAACTTATTAAAAAAGTGCTTATCACTTGGCTTATAAATTCCTGACCTGCTTACCAGTTTATCTAACCAGGAGGAATAGACTGGGATCCAGGTTATATAAATTGACCTAATCCTATTATTATGAGAACTCTGACTTCCAGATCACAAGACATTTTTTTCCAAGCTGAGCAAAGGAAGAATTCATTTTACCGTCAGGGAAAATATTTTTTAAGGAAGTCTTTTTAAGTATATGAGAATTGTTTTAAAAATTCTCTAAAACCAGAGGCATAAATTCATACTGAGATGCTTCCTAAAGGTTACATATCAAATACTGAGAGATGTCAAAAAATGGATCTTAAGAAGACACTAATAATAGATGCAAATATGAACAGATATTTATGGGGCACCAATTGTTAGGCACTGTGCTGGTTCTGGCCATATAGTGGTAAATAATGGATAGTTCCTGGTCTCTAGGTGTTCACAGGGGTAGAAAAGAAAACGTGATTCTAAATTAATATTTAGAATCATGCGTATGATAAGAGGATATGTGAAAGATAAAATGAGAGATGACCACAGGAAAGGGGTTATCTCTGTTAGGAAGTCAGGGGAACCCTCTGGTCAAAGGTCAAGTCAGCACTGGCTTTTGAAGAACAGATCAGGAGATGATGGGAACTTCCAACTGAGGAGCAGAAAGGGAGGATGCCTACATGCAAAGCAGCGTGGTGTATTCAGGGACACCACTAGCAGATTGGTAAAGCTGCAACATTAAATGCACCCGGACAGGAGTGAAGCTAGTAAAGGAGGCTAGCACGGCCAAAAGGAGCAGGTGATAAAAGGTCTTTGCTAAGGAACTTCACCTTGAGAGCAATGGGAAGTCAGTCAAGGATTTTATGCCAATGAGAGAGAGATGAGGAGATGAGCATTTTAGAAGAATTCATCTGGTGCAAAATAAGACATGAAGTAGAGGGCAGGGGAGTCTATAAATAAGTAAAAAGAAACCAGATTCCTAGTGGCAGAGGAAGTAGAGAGAGGAGAGACAGCTGCTTCTACTGGAAAGAACCGCCACTGCCAGGATGAGGAGTCATTGCTGGGATGATGCTCAGAGGAACAGGAAGCAGAAAGCAAACAAAGCAGGAGAGAGCTCTTCTTCCTCTTTATCCTAGCAGAATCCCTCCAGTGTCTCCTACTGCACAGCCTAATAGCCTTCACCATGGACGTGAGATGCAGAAATGTGCTTTGCAGAGTTCCAGCACTGGCATCACAAAGCCAAGTATGGAACAGTGAGTCTGGAGCTAACAGACAACAGCTTGATAAGCAGCACAAATGGAAATCAGAAGGTCTTGGGCTGTGTGTGTGGAGGAAGGGGCTTGCTAGAGAGAGGATCTTTCTAATTCTGGCTTTAATTCAGTGACTTGATGAGTCTTCCCACAGCCTAAGTTTCAAATGGACACTGAGCAGTCCTTCCTGATGAGCCAGCTGCTCCGGAAGATAGCTGAGGGGCACAGTTCTGCAGACGGAGAGGTCCATATCCTTAATGCTTTTGTAAATTTTGAAAATAAGTTAAGGATAGGATGCTAAAAAATGCACTCTCTCAAATGCCAAGGAATGTGCCTAGGAGACAGGAAGTTTATCCTGAGATGCAGAGATTGGAAGAGCTGGACAACTCTTTGGCACAGAGTCATCTCAGTGGGTGGGATAATTGTACATCTTAATTGTCTTTGGACCCCAGGTCAAGAGATCTTCTCCCAGTTCCTCAAGGCTCTTTTAAGAAACATAGATAGTAGACTCCAAATTTTTTAAGTAGTTGATATGATTAAAGTAGTCTATTGAAAAGATTAATCTAGCAATGACATGTTAGATGAAAAGGAGGAGTGAGAATCTGGAGACAGGAAGGACTATTAGACAAGTAAGCCTATGGTCTGACTTATGGTTGTGACCGGGGAACTAGGAAGACAAAAACATAAACATCATGCGAGAGGGAAAGGAGAACCGAGTGAAATTATAGCAAATGAAACTTATCACATAATTTTATAGCCTGTTGTTAATATGTCCATCTCCTTTGCTAGACTCTGAGCAATGTGCTTACAAAGACAGTTTCTCATTTATCACTGTTATGGAAGGAGGAGGGAAACAAACTCTAAAGGAAGAGTTGTAACACTGTTAAAACATCAAGAGAGCAATACTTCTCTGAGTAGCTTAGTGAGAAGAGTATCCCTGGTGGAGACTTGGAGGAGGCCGCCAAAATAAATGTGAGTGGTGTTGGTAGCTGCTGGACGGTAACCTGAGAGATACTGGCAGGCTCAACCTGTGGCAACTGGGAAAGTCATGAAGTCCATTGTCATCAGCAAATGTCATGCAATAATAGCTGAGTGTATGAGGCTGTCAAGTAGATGGAGAGGGGCACACATTTCTTCAGTGCTTGTAATGGCTGCCAAAGCAAAAGTATCTAAAAACTCCACAATCCTGTTCATAGAAGGGACCACCTCGAGGATAGGACAATTACAGTGATGATGGTGGTGATAATGTAGCATCTAAACATTAAGTTCCTTCCATGAGCCAGGAGCTAACACATATGTTATCTTATTTAATCCTTACAGGTGATTATAAAGTAGATACCATATTTCACTCTACAAATTATGGAACCTGGATTTAGTAAATTAAATTAGTCAAGATTACATGGAAATAAACAGAAGACCCAAGTCTGCTGTCTTAAAAGACTATGATGTGAACTACTAGGTTTTGTAAAGACGCTCAGGACCAAGAGCTCAGCCGCCTTCTTCTCAGCCCTTGCTCCCTACAAGAGATTGTGTGACCTTGGACAAATTACTCACTCTCGGTTTTAATTTTCTCCTTACTCAAGCTGAGACAGCTGGATTTGTACTTTATTTCTATGATTTCTACCATTCTATGATTCCCCCTCTTCACCTACCAATCTGCAAAGATGAAATTGGTTAAAAATTTAAAAAGCAGTAGAGAAGCAAAAGAGAGAAAATAGAGTAAATATTACTGCTCTTTAGTTCAGGAAAATATTTGTTATTTGTTAAGCAATATTTGCTTACAATACAAAATATTTTATATAAAATATAAATACAAAGGTATTTGCTTCTGTTTTTTTTTTAAACATTAAGTGGCTTCTCTCCTTTAACTGTTCCTTTTTTATATTATAGTACTCTCTTTGAGGTTATTTTTAGTTATTTTAAAGTCCCATTCCTATTACTATATTAATTCTGTTTTTTCAAGTGTAAATTCAGATTGATGGTTTTATTGCCCTGTCCTTCATAATGTTGGTGCTTTTTTTTTTTAACATCTTTATTGGAGTATAATTGCTTTACAATGGTGTGTTAGCTTCTGCTTTATAACAAAGTGAATCAGTTATACATATACATATGTTCCCATCTCTCTTCCCTCTTGCATCTCCCTCCATCCCACCCTCCCTATACGACCCCTCTAGGTGGTCTTAAGTATTTGTGATTTGTGATTCTTGATCATGAACTCAACTTTCCAAGTGCTATTTCCCACTAGATTGTCCATGGCCAACTTAAGTTTGCTGTAGATTTCTGTAGATGCACTTTATCTGGTTAAGAAGCTCTTGTCTATTCTTAGATTGCTAGAAATTTTATCATGAATTGCTTTAATTCATCTATTGTGTTTTTAATATCACTTACAATATTTTTTATTTTTTGTTCTATTGATTACCATTTTTCCCATTCTTTCCTTCTTTTTAGCCTTTGTTATACTTCTATTACTTTATTATAATTTCTATTTCTTCATATATTTCTTCAATCATTTTAAAATTCAGCAAGATACTTTGCAACTTTCTCTGGCTGTTGTGACTGCACTTTCAAGGCCCATTCATATGAATGCAGCCGCTTTCGCTGTGAGGTGTTTGCAGGACATGGGGTCCCAACTACTCTCCTTGCACTGGTTTAACGATACTCTCCTATTTCAGGTGAGTGTTAATAGCTCATTCCCGAGTGCCCTGGGGCTGTGTCATGTCCGATACCCTTGTGCCTGGTTATGGTATCAATTGCATATATATGGTTTTGAGTATACTCTTCAGTTTTGGCAGTAAAGAATTTCCCTTTCTTTTATTCTGTTCTTTTCTTTAAGCATGGCTGTGATTTATGTGGTTTTGTTTTATTTTGTCTAGTACATCTATATGTTTCCATGTTGCTGGAAAGCATTAATGTTATAGTAAACATTTCTCTATGTGTTCTTTACACACTAGTTTAATTTGTTTTTCTTAGAATAAATTCATACATATGAACCTTCTGATAGAAAAAAATGCAATTTGGGCTTCTGATTTTTCTTCCAGTTGTCATGCAGCAAGTTTACCAGTTGACACTGATACCAGTAGTATCTGAGAATACCTGTTTCTCCAGAGACATACTATATCTTTAAGGTTGAATAAAAGGTCACTAAGTGAAGAAGAAGAAAAGACATTCTTTCCAAACAAAAAAGGACAGTAGGTGACAGTGCAAAGAAATATTCAAAACATGTGTTTGGGGAGTTACAAGAGATCCACTAGGATCTAATGGAAAAGTCATAGGTTCATGAATCATTAAGTATTAAAAATCTTTGCTCTGTTACTTCCCTACAGACATCCTGGAAAAGTGGATAAATTAATTAACCTCTTAGATCTGAATTTTGTCCCCTGTGAAATGGTAGTCATCCACTTTTTAGGTCTCCAGTATTAAATAAAATATGTTGGTAGTGTACCTAGTAGGTGATCATTCCATAGTAAGTTGTAGCTCATATATTCATGCCAACAACAATAGAGCCATAATAACATAGAGTTGAGGCAGAGGATGGAAAATAATCCTGACTCCATAGTATGAAGGTCTCTTGAGGTCAGAAAAGGAAAAGGTTTAGATTTATTTTCTGGGCTATGTAAGATAAGACTTTTTGCTTTTGCAGTTTTAAACCAGCCATGCATTCCTCAGATAAACCTCATTTGGTAATGATATATTGTCATTTTTATATATTGCTGAATTTGATTTGCTAATATTTGCTGAGGAGTGCGAATCTATTAACACAAAGGATAGTGGCCGTAATTTTGTTTTTCTTATGAAGTCTTTTTTATTTTAATTTTAGAATCTGGGAAATGCCAAACCCATAGAATACATTGGGAATTGCTCTATTCTCTTCAATTTTCTGGAAGGGTTTATTTAGAATTGGTAACATTTTTTCTTCAAATATTTGTTCCCCAGTAAAACCATCAGGATCTGGAGTTTTCTCTATGTAAAGGTTTTAACTACAAATTAAGTTTCTTTAATAGATATGGGGTTATTCAGGTTATATATTTCTTTTTGAATGAGTTTTGCTAGTTTGTGTCTTTTAAGGCTTAAAGATATTCATAATAATTTATTTTTACTGCTTAACTATCTATAGATTCTCTAGTGATGTCACCTCTGTCATTCCTGATATCAGTAATTTGTGATTTCTCTGTTTTATTACTAATCAACTTGGATAGAATTTCAGAGATTTTATCTTCTCAGAGGGCCAGCTTTTGTTTGTGTTGATTTTCTCTATTGTTTTTCTGTTTTATAATCTATTGATTTCTGCTCTGATATTTATTATTTCCTTTCTTTTACTTCATTTGGTTTTAATTTCCTCTTCTCTTATTTCTTAAGTTGGAAGCTGAGGTTATTGATTTGAGACCTTTCTTCTTTTATAATCTTTGTGTTTAGTGCCACAAACACTGTAGTGCTATAAATTACTGTATTACTGTATCTCACAAATTTTGGCCTGTTTTCATTTTTGTTCAGTTCAAAATACTCTCTAATTTTCTTTTTTCATTTCTCCTGTGTCCAATAGGCTATTTAGAAGTATGTTATTTCTAAATAACATATCTAGTTCATATCTTTGAGATTTTTAGAGATCTTTCTGCTAATGACTGTTCTATGATAATTATGACCAGAGAATATACTGTATATGACTTGAACCCTTTTAAATTTATTAAAATTTGTTCTATGATCCATATTATGGCCTATCTTTGTAAATGTTCCATGTGCACTTGAAAAGAATGTATATTCTGTTGTTGTTGGATGGAATGTTTTACAAATGTCAAGCAGGTCAAATTAGTTGATGGGGTTGTTCAAGTCTTCTACATCCAGACTGACTTTCTGTCTATTTGTTTTGTCAGTTACTGAGAGTGTGGTATTTAACTATCTGTCCATAATTGTGGATCTGTCTACATCTTGCAGTTCTACCCAGTTTTTTTCCCCATGAATTGTGTAGCTCTGTATTAGATGCATAAGTGTTTAGGATTGTTTTGTGCTCTTAATGAATTTCGTTTTTATTATTATGAGGTAATTTTCTTTATCCTCATTACAATTCTTTGCTCTGAAATCTACTTCGTATGATATTATAGCTATTCTATCATTTTTAAACTAATGTTAGCTGGGTATTATAATATTTCTTATACTTTTATTTTTAATCTATTTGTGTTTTATAGTTAAAGCACATTTCTTGTAGGCAGCGTATTGTTGGGTCTTGCTTTTCTACCCAATCTAACAGCTTCTATCTCTGAATTGGGGTGGGTAGGTTATTTTCATTTCATCTGCATACTGATATGGTCAGGTTTAAGTCAATTATCTTGCTATCTGCTTTCTGTGTCCCATCTGTTGTTTGCTCCCCTTTTTCTTCTTTTTCTGCCTTCTTTTTGATTACAGACTATCTTCCATGATTGCATTTTATCTCCTTTGATGGTCTTTAATTTTTTACTTTGGTTATTGTATTAGAATTTATAGTAAACATCTTTAACTAATTAGAGTAACTTCAAGTGATATTATACTGAATAGGGACCTCATAATTATATACTTTCATTTCTCTCCTGGTCTTGTGTTTTTGTTGCCATATATTTACATATGTTATATACCTCACACAATATTCTTATTGTTTTTAAGCAGTCAATTATCTTTCAAAGAGACTTAAATAATAAGAGGACAGTTCTCTTTTAAACTTTTTAGTGTTATATTTCGATTTGAGAATGTGCTAAAAACTATGAATTGATTCCCTAGAAAAAGTACACATCAGCACAAAGTATACTCTAAATACTGCAGATAATTAATGGGGCTTTCTGAAACCTGAAGCCCATTCACAGACACCTGCTTTAAAAAGCAAAGTTGTCATGTAAGCAGTGGGAGTTCAAAAACACTGGAACTGGAGGTATTAGTCTTAATACGATTTCATTTACAATAACATTTGTGAGCCTTGTGGAAATTCTCATTGTAGTATATTTATAATGTCATGTTATGCAGCCATTAAATAATAATTTTGAGGACTATATTCTAACATAAGAAAATGACAATGAAATATTGTGTGACAAAAATAAGACACAATTTTATACACACTGTGATCATAACTGTATATTTAAGCACGTATGTCATTTATGATGTTTTTGGCTGCAAGTAACAGAATACCTGGCCAAAAGTGGTATAAAAAATAAGTGCTTCTTTTTTCTCACTTCAGTCAGTTGTATACTTCAATAGAGGTATACTGTTTCAATGTTGGCTCCACAGTGTCAGCTTCTGTTGGCCATCATCTCATGATCATGAGGTGGCTGAACATTTCTCACCTCAAATCCTTCTCACACATCTCTAATTTAACGGGAAGCAAGATATTTCCCAGAAGAAGTAAGTGCCCTTCCTTATTCAGACTACCCCTCAGCCCTCACTGGCCAGGACTGGGTCACATGCCCTTGCTGCAAAGGAGTCTGGGAAAACAAGCATTGGGTAATTTTGGCCTCTGTTGTGGAAGGTGGTTTCTTTTAGCAAGAAAGCAATGTTGGGAGACAACTGAGAGTCTCTGGCATGGTAAACATGAAAATATTCTGGAGAAAAATTCATCAAGACAATAATACATAGCAGATTATTATTGATTTGGAATATTTGTTCTACATTTTCCAAACTTTCAGAACTATGATCACAATATTTTCATGAATAATTTATTTAACTGAAGAATAATTATCTTAGGTTGAGCTAGACATAATAGTTTATAATAATTCAAGTTCTTCTTTTTCCTTTCTTAAGATGATGAGGTCACATTGGTTGTCTCCTTTACAATTTGCTAATATTTCTAAATTGACCAAAACATTGATTTCTTACATTAGAACATTTAAATGAGCTAGCCATTAACTTCTCATATCTTGGAACTTCCCTGGTAGTCCTGCAGTTAAGACTCCATGCCTCCACTGCAGGGGGTGCAGGTTCAATCCCTGGTCAGGGAACTAAGATCCCGCATGCCGTGTGGTGTGCCCAAAAAGTAAAAAACACAAGCATTTAAATTAAAAAAAAAAAACAAAAAACTTCTTCTATCTTTCTTTCCCTTTCTTAGTTTTATTATTGATGGTAATAGTACCTGTTTTATGATGGAAGTATAAAATTATTAGTGTAAAATAAATATTTTTCTTCAAGTGGAATTATTATTTATTCTACTTCTCAAATATTTTTATGAATACCCAGCACATATTAATTTATTAAGTGTGGTATCATTTACCACCAAAATGATACTTACGGTATCATTTATTATGTTTAACTGAAAAGGTATATATAATCTTGTGTACTTTAAACAATGAATCTTTGTTAAAAAATTTATCTCCTGAAAAAGTTGAATGAAAACTTTTCCTTATTTTTGGAACATTTATAGATTTCTTCCCATTCACATATCTTAAAGCATTTTGATGAATCTTAATGAGGGAAGAAGTGCAATAGAGGTGACTTCCTTAGAGTATTTACTTAGAGTGAGAAGAACTTTGGTATCTTTGATAAGTTACTTAGACAAGAAAAGAAAATGAGGAGTTTTGTGGACACGATGTCAACAGATGGATTATTTTTCTTGTCTTCCCCATAGTCCTGTTGTGTTTTGTTTTTCTTTACCACTTCTATGTGAAATCAAAACATAATTTTTTTTTTTTTTTTTTTTTTTGCGGTACATGGGCCTCTCACTGCTGAGGCGTCTCCCGTTGCAGAGCTCTGGACGTGCAGGCTCAGCGGCCATGGCTCACGGGCCCAGCCTCTCCGCGGCATGTGGGATCTTCCCAGACCGGGGCACGAACCCGTGTCCCCTGCATTGGCAGGTGGACTCCCAACCACTGCGCCACCAGGGAAGCCCCAAAACATAATTTTAATGTTAGCATTTGGAAGATGTTGTTTGAATTTAGTACGTTCTCTCGGGCAGTTATGTGTAGGGCAATTTTAAGTCAATAATAATATATAATTGTAATTCAAGTTTTAATTTTTTCTGCTTGCCAGTGAAAACTGGATAGGAAAAGAAGGAAACAATAAAAATGTCAACATCAGTGGAAAAGTATTATTCAAAATGTACATTGTGGAGTTAATTCAAACATTTTGTCCATATCCAGTTCTTGAGTCATTTTTTGCAGTTCTACTTCACTATTTTTACTGTGTAATCTTTTAGTGCCACCAATATATTAGAAAATAAAGCTTCATTCAGATAACTGTAAAAATACTTAAATAAAATAAGAAAATACACTGTTAAAAGAAATATTGCCAGCTATTAATAAGTAGTCATGCTACTATACCTAATATTCCTGACAAAAGGGGGAGGGGCATCAAATTAGCTTCCACATTAATTCCCTTTTCAAAATTTTAGTGTGTTTGAGTTTAAAGCAATACTAATATCTTCTATCCAGACTTCTTAAAATGTATTTTTTATACCCTTGTACAGTAGATATTGAAATATATAGTGAAAACTTATATAACATCACCCATTCTACATATCCTGCAAAGTGGAATTTGGCATAAGGCTGGTTTAACTTATACAACATTCAGGTGAATTCATTACTGTCAGGAAGACAAAATAAAAATTTCAGAGGTGTTATTCTTCCTTAATATCAATCCTGAGGTCATGCCATAATAGCAAGACCCGACTATACTATAATCTCCAACTGAATACTGCGCATAGGTAATAAAACATTGGTTATATATTAATCCTAAACTATACATTCCATCTCATAGTAAAATATAGTTTTTTCCCCACTTCCTCCATCTATTGATATTAGAGAATCTACTCTATCCTGAGACTAATGATGGAAATAATCAGGTTACAGGAAATTGGCATGCCACCAAACCTTTCTTAATTCATTTAGGATGCTAGTCTAATCAGGGATTATGCCAGGTATTTGACATTCAAAGTTAAGTAGAATGCAGTTCCTAATTTCAAAGATCTTAGTGTCTAAAAGAAGGACAACCAAGTAATAATACATGTCCATCATATATTTCTAGCACCGAGTTCAGAACCTGGGATATGCAAGGCATTTTAATAGTAATACTAATAATAGTGGTAACACTACTACTGCTACAACTACTACTGTTACTACTAGTGGCTGACATTTATTGAATGTTTGCTATATACAAGGCACTTTTCTAAGCACTTCATTTCATTGCTCTTAAAAATGCAATAATGTAAATTCATTATTTGCCCATTTTTACTGGATGACAAAACAAAAGCCCAGATATCCATTGTCAAGGTATTGATTTGGCACCATGGCCAGCTCTGTCTGGTGATATCAAGGAAAGTGTCATAGATGGGGTAAACAGAAAACGGTGTATCTGAAGGCAAGAGGACATCTGTCTCTCTTCCCTTGGCCACGCTACAATTAAGTTGTCCCTAAGTATGAAAATATACAATCTTATGGAAAATAATAAACAGTTTTAACAATTAATGCTTTTTAAAAACTGTGTTCTTGTTTTACCCTAAAAATCATTTATTTTAACCTAAATCTTATTATTCTGGATTCACTGATGATGGGAAATCTACAATCACTTGAATGGTGCCATTCTCTTAGATAATTTATGTCATTAGATATGGATTGAAATAGTTTATTATTATTTTTTCTTTCTTATTTCATAATGAAGTATTCTGGAAAGATAAACAGTAGTACATTCAGGAGCTACTGGGCAAGCACAGAGTTTTGTCATAAGCATTGTTTATAATAGCCAGGACACAGAACCAACCTAAATGTCCATTGACAGAGGAATGGATAAAGAAGAGGTAGTACATATATACAATGGAATATTACTCAGCCATAGAAAAGAATGAAATAATGTCGCTTGCAGCAACACAGATGGACCTAGATATTATCATACTGAGTGAAGTAAGTCAGACAGAGAAAGACAATTATCATATGATATCTCTTATATGTGGAATCTTAAAAAATGGTACAAATGAGTTTATTTACAA
The DNA here is from genome assembly GCF_964374135.1 of Grampus griseus. Classification (NCBI taxonomy): domain Eukaryota; kingdom Metazoa; phylum Chordata; class Mammalia; order Artiodactyla; family Delphinidae; genus Grampus; species Grampus griseus. The sequence continues at coordinate 35,431,468 of NC_139003.1, forward strand.
AACAGAAATACAGTCACAGATGTAGAAAACACACTTATGGTTACCAGGGGGCTTGGAAGGCAGGGGGAGATAAATTGGGAGATTGGGACTGACATATACACACTACTATATATAAAATAGATAACTAATAAGGACCCACTGTATAGCACAGGGAACTCTACTCAATACTCTGTAATGGCCCACATGGGAAAAGAATCTAAAAAAGAGTGGATATATGTATAACAGATTCACTTTGCTGTACAGCAGAAACTAACACAATATTGTAAATCAACTATACTCCAATAAATTTTTTTAAGAAGTTTGTTGAAGAATTAATAAATGAAATTAAAAAGGGGCTATTACTTTAAGTCCTTTAAGGGTAGTTTTGGTCACAACTGGCTTTTTAAATTTTAGAACATCTACTTTAAATCATACCTTAATTTGGCCTCAGTAGAATAAAATGAATACTTAAAAAAGGATACATATTTAAAGCAAAATGGTCCCAATCCCTACCTTAGAATGATGCAAATCAACTAACCTGTGTAAGAAAGTTTAAATCTCACAATTTCTTTAGAAGTTAGAAAACCTGAAAAAAATAAAAAGGTATTATATATTTTCTTGTGTAACCATAAAATCATATGCATTTCAAATTTAGATATCTGACAAGAAAGTGTTACATGTCTGTGGCAGGATTAATTTTTGCTCTGTCAGAACTGACCTGGTGCTATAGTTATTTTAAGCCCTAGAATTAAAGTGTTATGGTTGCCAAATACTAGGTGCCATCTAGTGGCCATTGAGAGGTAAGACAAATGTTCACAAGAATTCCAAAGTATCCTGATTTTCTCCTTTTTTTCATGGTGAGTTATATTTATCTCTTTCTGAATGATATAATCCATTTTAACCAGGCTTCAACTTCCTCAAATTTATATTTCTACAAGTGAAATTACCTTCAGAGCTATTGGTGTCTGTTTAGAATCTTGATTGGTTTAACATTTCAACTTTGTGTCAAGGGATTTTCTTACTTGATTTTAGTCGAAGGGATATGCTCATCTAGTATATTCTAATTAAAATGAATGTCAGATATTGTATTGTTTTCCAAAAGTCTCAAATCTATGTTTTCATTTTCTTCCCCAAATTATATCTAAGTTGGGGATGCCCCACAAAGCTAGACAAAGGGTCTAACAGAAGTATTTGACTGCCATTAATAATGCTCATAGTTAGTCATTTTGAGTGTAGAAAGTCAATAGCTTTGGATTTATACAGAATATAGATGTAAAGTCTCAAGAAAATCTTTAACATTTTAGAATTCCCGTATTTAGAACTAGAGAGAAATGTGGACGAAAACCAGTTCTGGTGAATGTTAAGAATTCTGTTTCCAAGAACTTGTTGGAAATAAAAGATTAATAAATTATAGGGACTTCCCTGGTGGTCCAATGGTTGGGATTTCACCTTCCAGTGCAGGGGGTATGGGTTCAACCCCTGGTAGGGGAGCTGAGATACCACATGCCTCTCAGCCAAAACACCAAAACATAAAAAACAGAAGCAATATTGTGACAAATTAAAGACTTTAAAAATGGCCCACAGCAAGAAAATCTTAAAAAAATAATAATAAATAAATAAGTTGTAGTGCATCTAATGTTGTGCCTTTAATAAGCATAATAATGTGATGCATTACTTGATATTGATACTTATTCTGATTTTAACAAAAATCTATAAAGAAATGGTAAATGAGTTACTGCTCATTTGATCAAATCAAAGTGAAAATTGAGGAAAATTAACATTAACATCATCTTGACATCTGGCGTTTATATACATTTACTATATAGTTTTGATATAACACATTCATTTTATTTTGGTAAGTTATCACTCACTTTTTAAAATAAATTTATTTATTTATTTTTGGCTGCATTGGGTCTTCATTGCTGTGCACAGGCCTTCTCTAGTTGCAGCGAGCGGGGGCTACTCTTCATTGTGGTGCTCAGGCTTCCCATTGTGGTGGCTTCTCTTGTTGCAGAGCACGGGCTGTAGGCGCGCGGGCTCAGTAGTTGTGGCTCGCAGGCTCTAGAGCACAGGCTCAGTAGTTGTGATGCAGGGGCTTATTTGCTCTGCGGCTTGTGGGATCTTCCCGGACCAGGGCTCGAACCAGTGTTCCCTAAATTGGCAGGTGGATTCTTAACCACTGCGCCACCAGGGAAGTCCCTATCACTCAATTTTGATCAGTCACTTCCAACTTGGGAAATTCCACATTAACCCCATGATAAAGCAAAGATTTATCAAGATTCTCTAATCTGACCTGAAAGGACATCATTTCTATGTAGCAATCCTGGTGAGTTAATGGGAAATGAAATATTTAGAACTTATGAAATATTACTTGTTTAGTAGAAATTATATACAAAATGCATGGGTGCAAAGGTTACCTTCAATCAACAAATATTTATTGAATATCTACTATAAGCAAGGATCTGGGGATATATCTATGAACAAGATACACAATGTTGTCACCTTTAAGGAGATAGTATTTTAGGAGGAATATTTAGGAGAGATATTTGATGGATAAGTGAAAAAACTCATGGTGGATTGGAAAATAAAGACTATTTAGATGCAAAATAAAAAAATAATTAAGGAGGTTCTTAACTTATTTGGTGATTTGAAGTTTGGAAACTACTTATCTAGGCCCTTCTATAAGCACTTAGAGATTTATATTGAGAGTAATTTGGTGCAATATTCTTTCCTATCATAACTAGTGCCATTATAATGAGTTAACACCTGTCTCTGAGTTTTAAAAATGAAATACTAATGAAAACAGTAACCCATCACTATAACTGTGTCCCACTATATAAAGCTTTGAAGAGATTTGTGTAACCAGGATATTGAAATGTCAGTAGGACATAACATGAAATTATTTTTTTTACCAATCACTGCCCTAACCAGAGCTATGTTAAATCTTATTTTTCTTGTAGGTATCAGATCTCCTAAGAATATCTGAGCAGATTTCTATAGCTTTCTAGTCATTTCCAGTTATTAAAATCTCAGTTACTCTTAGTCCAAGTTGTTTCCTCCCAGCTAGAACCTCAATCACGGAAAGGGGAGGAAAATTGGTATGCTACTGCACTCTGATTCTAGACTCTTAAATTTGGGATCGGGTAGAAGGATTATGGAGAAAGGGCAAAAATCTTTTTCCGAACTGAGCACATGGTGGAGTGCTGTGTTGGGTGATGCTGCTTTCTTAGGTATCACTGGTTAACGCTGTATGGAGGGAGTATTGATGCTGGTACTCTTCTAGGAAATGTGCCTTAGCCTTGTAACTGCTCCAACTCAGCCTCGTTCAACTTCCTTCTACTTCCAGAATAAAACTCTAGCTCCAAAACCCACTCTCAGCTTCTAGCGCTGGGGTCCCAACAAGATGATTCAAGTTCAGGTATCCTCAGCTGTGTCCATTTAATTAGTAGGAAACTGATGTATCCTTGGCATGCCAAATAGTGGGAGTGGCAGTTTTGATAGTTAGGAGGATACAGGGCATAACAAATGCTAAATTTAGAGACTGAGAGGGAGGCCTGACAAATACTAAGGACTCCAAAATTAAGGGGAGAATAGTAGTAGTTAGGTATTGTGATGAAGATTAGGATGTGTGATACATGAAACCATTGCCTAATTTATGAGCGAAGTGACCTTTGATTCCCCAATATTCTTAGGTATTTTTAATACCCAGCATAGCCTAGGGAAGACACTAGAGATTAAGCAGTGTCATTTAAAATTTTTAAGTTGAAGACCCACCATGTTTCCAGGTTCAAGATACAGATTCTAGGGAGGTAAGGAATTGGAAAAGGTTGAGTGGAAAAGGGAGATTGTTTAATTCAGTTAAACAACCAGGTAAAGTGTGTCACTAACACTAGTGGCTGGTTATTTTAAACAAAATTGGTTCTACAGATGCTGCTTTAGGTGACATTCCATACCATGTAAAATCATTTCTACAATACCTAACATTTTTGTTGCAAAAATATGATTTTCTTATTAAAGTGGTGATGAATAAATACAACCACTTTTTGAAACTGTATATGTTTCCTTTTTCCTTCATGTCTTATTGTAACTGTGAAACATGAATATTAAAACCATGTCTAGAAAATCTTTTTGAGTTCCTTAGAGAAAATCATCTATAAATACAAGGGTTTATTATTATTACATAATGGGTGTTAGACAATAAAAAAGCCCACATGACTCATTTGTATTTGCATGGCACTTTTATTTATTTATTTTTAGCTCAATTGTCTTGATGCCATTGTAGAAATAATGCTCTATTGAATCAGAGCCCACAAAATCTGTGTGAATAATCTATTAGCACTCTAGATCACACCTGATTAACGCTAATATAAATGTGAATACAGTTTTATTGCTGTTAGAAATGTTAGTTCTACTTATTTACCTTCATTTTTTTTAATGATGGGAGCAAAGAAAAAGAAAGTCGGGTATGTGTGAAACTGATTATGGAAATTGTGCTGGTAACATATTTAAATTTCTATTCTCATCAATGCTACACTACTTGTTCAAGTGAGGAAACACATGGGTGCCTTTATTCTGAGATGTCTTATCTCATATGGGAATAGAGAAATGAGGAGCTCACTTAAATAATATTTACAAATATGCTATAAAATATTACTCATTTTGTCTTGATGTAAATCCCTCTAAAGTCGATTATACACATTCCAATATTCTTAAAATTAAATACAATAACATTTACTTGAGACAAAAGCAATATAAAGTAAAACTATTAAAGGTAGTTACGGGAAGGGGAAAATATATGCCAAGGAGTAAAAAAGAAATACAACAAAATTATTTTAAAAAAAATCAATGTAAATTAAATTTAGTGGAAATAGCTGCTAGGAAGGGAAAGGTATATGCCAGGAAGTAGTAGCCATAGGGAAAGAAAGACAGGAGGTATTGAAGAAAGACCTTCTGCTTTAAAAAATTTCCATACTATTGCCCTTTACCCTCCTCTTTTTTGGAGTCTCAACAGAAAGGAAATAAAGGCTAGCATTGGGAAGGTTTAAGTTTGTTGATCCTTCCCTTTCAAAAATTAAATTGGGGCACATGCTTGAACATGAGACACACACAGTCTTCTTGTGTTTATTTCCTACACCTATTCAAATGCCATTAAAATACAGTAAAGAAATAGTAAAGTGTTAGAAAAAAAGAAAAAATAAAGTTGGGGGAAGAAGTAAAAACTGAATGAAAGCTTTCAACACAGTTTCTAAAAATGAAACTCAGAAGGATAATTGATAACTAAAGGGGGAATTGAGGCAGTTATAAGATAAATGCCTAAGGAGGGGAGAAAAAGCAAAAAAAAGCAAGAGAATTTTCTCAAGAACTCTTGAACACAGGGATTAGAAGCACCAGCTATGAGAAAAGATGGAGGATGAGATGGATGGTCTTATTCAGAACAATTATGTCCTTGGGTCTCCTCATTCTTTCTGAGAAGCCTGCTATGATCCCCCTCACCCTTAAAGGGCACACTCCTAGTTCGGTGAATGCAAACAGACCCAGGACAAAGACACCTCATTAAGACATTTCAGAATACCATAAAGATGTTCTGAATAAAGGAATAAAAAGAAGATCCCCAAAGTGACAGACACAGGACAGGTCACAAACAATAACGGGAAATCAGAGCACAGCTGGAATTCTCTCAAGAATAACACTGGAAATTAGAGAACAATGGAGCAATATTTTCAAATTTCTGAGGACAAATCATTTTCTATTTGATACAAATACCCAGCCAAATTATCAGTAGCTAGCAAAACTATCAATCAAGTATGAAAGTAGAATAAAGGTACTTACTAATGTGCATGGGCAAAAGAAGTATAATTCCAATACATCTTTTCTTAGGAACCTAATAAAGGGTAAGTATCAGCAAAATACAGGAATAAACTAAGAATAGGGAAAATTTAGGATTTAGGAAATGGGTGATCCAACACAGAAAACTGGTGAACGTAGGTCGTAGAATGACAGTTCTATTTCAGGCTGAGAGAGAATCAGTCCAAAGTTGAGAAAAACGAAGGTATAAGGAAAAGGTCTTACCCAGAAAAGAAAATGAAACTAAGATGAGTTTCAACATCTAGAAAATATTGTTAGGTGTTTGATAGATCTATCAAAATAATCGGCAAAAACAGTGAAAGCTACATCACCCATTACTAAAATTAATGATAAGCACCTAGATAACTAAGCAAACAAATGTTCTTTGTGAAAAAGAAATTCTAGTTCATTACTTGGGTCAGCTCAGCACTGAAAAGAGTTGCATAGTCTTAACAATGTAAACACTTACTATTGTTTAACTGAGAGCAAGGAGGCAGAAGTGAGTGAGAGGAAGTGTATAGTAGTTTAAAAGAGCTAATTAACTAGTCATAAATTAAGAAATTAAGCCAATACTGTATAATATTGATAAATCAAGTATATCTAGTATAAATAAATTCTTTAGGAATATTTAAGTTAATACCTGAAGAAACAGCTAAGAAAGTTGAAAGATTCTGCCTGTAAGGTACAGGACTGGGACGAGGGTAAGGTGGCGGAAGAGTAAGACGCGGAGATCACCTTCCTCCCCACAGATACACCAGAAATGCATCTACACGTGGAACAACTCCTACAGAACACCTACTGAACGCTGGCAGAAGACCTCAGACCTCCCCAAAGGCAAGAAAGTCCCCACGTATCTGGGTAGAGCAAAAGAAAAAAGAATAAACAGAGACAAAAGGATAGGGACGGGACCTGCACCACGGGGAGGGAGCTGTGAAGGAGGAAAGGTTTCCACACACTAGGAAGCCCCTTCACGGGCGGAGACTGCGGGTGGCAGAGGGGGAAAGCTTCGGCGCCGCGGAGGAGAGCACAGCAACAGGGGTGCGGAGGGCAAAGCGGAGAGATTCCCGCACAGAGGATCAGGGCCGACCGGCACTCACCAGCCTGAGAGGATTGTCTGCTCACCTGCCGGGGTGGGCGGGGCTGGGAGCTGAGGCTTGGGCTTCGGCTGGAGTGCAGGGATAGGACTGGGGTTGGCGGCGTGAACACAGCCTGCAGGGGGTTAGTGCACCACGGCTAGCCGGGAGGGAGTCCGGAGAAAAGTCTGGACCTGTCGAAGAGGCAAGAGACTTTTCCTTCCCTCTTTGTTTCCTGGTGCGCGAGGAGAGGGGATTAAGAGCGCTGCTTAAAGGAGCTCCAGAGACAGGCGCGAGCTGCGACTAAAAGCGTGGACGCCAGAGACGGGCATGAGACGCTAAGGCTGCTGCTGCCGCCACCAAGAAGCCTGTGTGCAAGCACAGGTCACTATCCACACCTCCCCTCCCGGGAGCCTGTGCAGCCCGCCACTGCCAGGGTCCCGTGATCCAGGGACAACTTCCCCGGGAGAACACACAGCGCGCCTCAGGCTGGTGCAATGTTATGCCGGCCTCTGCTGCCGCAGGTTCGCCCCACACTCCAAAGCCCTCCCTCCCTGCGGCGTGAGTGAGCCAGAGTCCCCGAAGCGGCCGCTCCTTTAACCCCATCCTGTCTGAGCGAAGAACAGACATCCTCCGGCGACCTACACGCAGAGGCTGGGCCAAATCCAAAGCTGAGCCCCGGGAGCTCTGAGAACAATGAAGAGACAGGGAAATCTCTCCCAGCAGCCTCAGAAGCAGCGGATTAAAGTTCCACAATCAACCTGATGTACCCTGCATCTGTGGAATGCCTGAATAGAGAAGGAATCATCCCAAATTGAGGAGGTGGACTTTGGGAGCAAGATTTATGATTTTTTTTCCCCTTTTCCTCTTTTTGTGAGTGTGTATATGTATGCTTCTGTGTGAGATTTTGTCTGTATAGCTTTGCTTTCACCATTTCTCCTAGGTAGGGTTCTATCCATCTGTTTTGTTTTGTTTTCCTTTCTTTAAAAATTTTTTTTCTTAATAATTATTTTTTATTTTAATAACTTTATTTTATTTTAACTTACTTTATCTTCTTTCCTTCCTTCCTTTCTCCCTCTCTCTCTCTTTCTTTCTACTTTTTCTCCCTTTTATTCTGAACCGTGTGGATGAAAGGCTCTTGGTGCTGCAGCCAGGTGTCAGTGCTGTGCCTCTGAGGTGGGAGAGCCAACTTCAGGACACTGGTCCACAAGAGACCTCCCAGCTCCACATAATAGCAAACGGTGAAAATCTCCCAGAGATCTCCATCTCAACACCATCACCCAGCTTCACTCAACGACCAGCAAACTACAGTGCTGGACACCCTATGCCAAACAACTAGCAAGACAGGAACACAACCCCATCCACTAGCAGAGAGGCTGCCTAAAATCATAACAAGGCCACAGACACCCCAAAACACACCACCAGACGTGGACCTGCCCACCAGGAAGACAAGATCCAGCCTCATCCACCAGAACACAGGCACTAGTCCCCTCCACCAAGAAGCCTACACAACCCACTGAACCAACTTAAGCCACTGGGGACAGACACCAAAAACAATGGGAACTACGAACCTGCAGCCTACAAAAAGGAGACCCCAAACACAGTAAGATAAGCAAAATGAGAAGACAGAAAAACACACAGCAGATGAAGGAGCAAGATAAAAACCCACCAGACCTAACAAATGAAGAGGAAATAGGCAGTCTACCTGAAAAAGAATTCAGAATAATGATAGTAAAGATGATCCAAAATCCTGGAAATAGAATAGAGAAAATGCAAGAAACATTTAACAAGGACCTAGAAGAACTAAAGATGAAACAAGCAACAATGAACAACACAATAAATGAAATTAAAAATACTCTAGATGGGATCAATAGCAGAATAACTGAGGCAGAAGAACGGATAAGTGACCTGGAAGATAAAATACTGGAAATAACTACTGCAGAGCAGAATAAAGAACAAAGAATGAAAAGAACTGAGGACAGTCTCAGAGACCTCTGGGACAACATTAAACACACCAACATTCGAATTACAGGGGTTACAGAAGAAGAAGAGAAAAACAAAGGACTGAGAAAATATTTGAAAAGATTACAGTTGAAAACTTCCCTAATATGGGAAAGGAAATAGATAATCAAGTCCAGGAAGCACAGAGAGTCCCATACAGGATAAATCCAAGGAGAAACATGCCAAGACACATATTAATCAAACTATCAAAAATTAAATACAAAGAAAGCATATTAAAAGCAGCAAGGGAAAAACAACAAATAACACACAAGGGAATCCCCATAAAGTTAACAGCTGATCTTTCAGCAGAAACTCTGCAAGCCAGAAGGGAGTGGCAGGACATATTTAAAGTGATGAAGGAGAAAAAGCTGCAACCAGGATTACTCTACCCAGCAAGGATCTCATTCAGATTTGATGGAGAAATTAAAACCTTTACAGACAAGCAAAAGCTGAGGGAGTTCAGCACCACCAAACCAGCTTTACAACAAATGCTAAAGGAACTTCTCTAGGCAAGAAACACAAGAGAAGAAAAGACCTACAATAACGAACCCAGAACAATTAAGAAAATGGGAATAGGAACATACATATCGATAATTACCTTAAATGTAAATGGACTAAATGCTCCAACCAAAAGACACAGATTGGCTGAATGGATACAAAAACAAGACCCATATATATGCTGTCTACAAGAGACCCACTTCAGACCTAGAGACACATAAAGACTGAAAGTAAGGGGATGGAGAAAGATATTCCATGCAAATGGAAACCAAAAGAAAGCTGGAGTAGCAATTCTCATATCAGACAAAGTAGACTTTAAAATAAAGACTATTAGAAGAGACAAAGAAGGACACTACATAATGATCAAGGGATCGATCCAAGAAGAAGATATAACAATTGTAAATATTTATACACCCAACATAGGAGCACCTCAATACATAAGGCAAATACTAACAGCCATAAAAGGGGAAATCGACAGTAACACATTCATAGTAGGGGACTTTAACACCCCACTTTCTCCAATGGACAGATCATCCAAACTGAAAATAAATAAGGAACACAAGCTTTAAGTGATACATTAAACGAGATGGACTTAATTGATATTTATAGGACATTCCATCCAAAAACAACAGAATACACATTTTTCTCAAGTGCTCATGGAACATTCTCCAGGATAGATCATATCTTGGGTCACAAATCAAGCCTTGGTAAATTTAAGAAAATTGAAATTGTATCAAGTATCTTTTCTTATATTCATTAAAGATGATACAAATAGATGGAGAGATATACCATGTTCTTGGATTGGAAGAATCAACATTGTGAAAATGACTCTACTACCCAAAGCAATCTACAGATTCAATGCAATCCCTATCAAATGACCACTGGCATTTTTCACAGAACTAGAACAAAAAATTTCACAATTTGTATGGAAACACAAAAGACCCCGAATAGCCAAAAGGCTAAACAATAGACTACTTAGTAACGAAGTGATCACTGAAGAAATCAAATAGAAATAAAAATATACCTAGAAACAAATGACAATGGAGACACAACGACCCAAAACATATGGGATGCAGCAAAAGCCGTTCTAAAAGGGAAGTTTATAGCAATACAATCGTACCTTAAGAAACAGGAAACATCTCGAATAAACAACCTAACCTTGCACCTAAAGCAATTAGAGAAAGAAGAACAAAAAAAAACCCAATGTTAGCAGAAGGAAAGAAATCATAAAGATCAGATCAGAAATAAATGAAAAAGAAATGAAGTAAACGATAGCAAAGATCAATAAAACTAAAAGCTGGTTCTTTGAGAAGATAAACAAAATTGATAAACGATTAGCCAGACTCATCAAGAAAAAAAGGGAGAAGACGCAAATCAATAGAATTAGAAATGAAAAAGGAGAAGTAACAACTGACACTGCAGAAATACAAAACATCATGAGAGATTACTACAAGCAACTCTATGCCAATAAAATGGACAACCTGGAAGAAATGGACAAATTCTTAGAAATGCACAACATGCCAAGACTGAATCAGGAGGAAACAGAAAATATGAACAGACCAATCACAAGCACTGAAATTGAAACTGTGATTAAAAATCTTCCAACAAACAAAAGCCCAGGACCAGATGGCTTCACAGGCGAATTCTATCAAACATTTAGAGAAGAGCTAACACCTATCCTTCTCAAACTCTTCCAAAATATAGCAGAGCGAAGAACGCTCCCAAACTCATCCTACGAGGCCATCATCACCTTGGTACCAAAACCAGACAAGGATGTCACAAAGAAAGAAAACTACAGGCCAATATCACTGATGAACATAGATGCAAAAATCCTCAACAAAATACTAGCAAACAGAATCCAACAACACATTAAAAGGATCATACACCACGATCAAGTGGGGTTTATTCCAGGAATGCAAGGATTCTTCAATATACGCAAATCAATCAAAGTGATACACCATATTAACAAATTGAAGGATAAAAACCATATGATGATCTCAATAGATGCAGAGAAAGCTTTTGACAAAATTCAACACCGATTTATGATAAAAACCCTCCAGAAAGTAGGCATAGAGGGAACTTTCCTCAATGTAATAAAGACCATATATGACAAATCCACAGCCAATGTTGTCCTCAATGGTGAAAAACTGAAAGCATTTCCACTAAGATCAGGAACAAGACAAGGTTGCCCACTCTCACCACTCTTATTCAACATAGTTTTGGAAGTTTTAGCCACAGCAATCAGAGAAGAAAAGGAAATAAAAGGAATCCAAATTGGAAAAGAAGAAGTAAAGCTGTTTGCAGATGACATGATACTATACATAGAGAATCCTAAAGATGCTACCAGAAAACTACTAGAGCTAATCAATAAATTTGGTAAAGTAGCAGGATACAAAATTAATGCACAGAAATCTCTGGCATTCCTATACACTAATGATGAAAAATCTGAAAGTGAAATCAAGAAAACACTCCCATTTACCATTGCAACAAAAAAGAATAAAATATCTAGGAATAATCCTACCTAAGGAGACAAAAGACCTGTATGCAGAAAATTATGACACTGATGAAAGAAATTAAAGATACAAATAGATGGAGAGATATACCATGTTCTTGGATTGGAAGAATCAACATTGTGAAAACGACTCTACTACCCAAAGCAATCTACAGATTCAATGCAATCCCTATCAAACTACGACTGGCATTTTGCACAGAACTAGAATAAAAAATTTCACAATTTGTATGGAAACACAAAAGACCCCGAATAGCCAAAGCAATCTTCAGAACGAAAAACGGAGCTGGAAGAATCAGGCTCCTTGACTTCAGACTATACTACAAAGCTACAGGAATCAAGACAGTATGGTACTGGCACAAAAACATAGAAATATAGATCAATGGAACAGGATTGAAAGCCCAGAGATAAACCCACGCACATATGGTCACCTTATCTTTGATAAAGGTGGCAGGAATGTACAGTGGAGAAAGGACAGCCTCTTCAATAAGTGGTGCTGGGAAAACTGGACAGGTACATGTAAAAGTATGAGATTAGATCACTCCTTAACACCATACACAAAAATAAGCTCAAAATGGATTAAAGACCTAAATGTAAGGCCAGACACTATCAAACTCTTAGAGGAAGACATAGGCAGAACACTCTATGACATAAATCACAGCAAGATCCTTTTTGACCCACCTCCTAGAGAAATGGAAATAAAAACAAAAATAAACAAATGGGACCTAATGAAACTGCAAAGCTTTTGCACAGCAAAGGAAACCATAAACAAGACCAAAAAACAATCTTCAGAATTGGAGAAAATATTTGCAAATGAAGCAACTGACAAAGGATTAATCTCCAGAATTTATAAGGAGCTCATGCAGCTCAATAACAAAAAAACAAACAACCCAATCCAAAAATGGGCCAAAGACCTAAATAGACATTTCTCCAAAGAAGATATACAGACTGCCAACAAACACATGTAAGAATGCTCAACATCCATTAATCATTAGAGAAATGCAAATCAAAACTACAATGAGATATCATCTCACACCAGTCAGAATGGCCATCATCAAAAAATCTAGAAACAATAAATGCTGGAGAGGGTGTGGAGAAAAGGGAACAGTCTTGCACTGCTGGTGGGAATGTGAATTCGTAGAGCCACTATGGAGAACAGTATGGAGGTTCCTTAAAAAACTACAAATAGAACTACCATATGGCCCAGCAATCCCACTACTGGGCATATACCCTGAGAAAACCATAATTCAAAAAGAGTCATGTACCAAAATATTCATTGCAGCTCTATTTACAATAGCCAGGAGATGGAAGCAACCTAAGTGTCCATCATCAGATGAATGGATAAAGAAGACGTGGCACATATATGCAATGGAATATTACTCAGCCATTAAAAGAGATGAAATTGAGCTATTTGTAATGAGGTGGATGGACCTAGAGTCTGTCATACAGAGTGAAGTAAGTCAGAAAGAGAAAGACAAATACCATATGCTAACACATATATATGGAATTTAAGAAAAAAAAATGTCATGAAGAACCTAGGGGTAAGACAGGAATACATACACAGACCTACTACAGAATGGACTTGAGGATATGGGGAGGGGGAAGGGTAAGCTGTGACAAAGCGAGAGAATGGCATGGACATATATACAGTACCAAACGTAAAATAGATAGCTAGTGGGAAGCAGCTGCATAGCACAGAGAGATCAGCTCGGTGCTTTGTGACCACCTAGAGGGGTGGGATAGGGAGGGTGGGAGGGAGGGAGACGCAAGAGGGAAGAGATATGGGAACATATGTATATGTATAACTGATTCACTTTGTTATAAAGCAGAAAGTAACACACTATTGTAAAGCAATTATACTCCAATAAAGATGTAAAAAAAAAAAAAAAAGGTGTAGTACTGGTAAAGGTGGTAAAACCGTTGTGTCGGAAAATGACAACTTTTTAAATATAAGCAATTTAATCACTGGTAAATTGTTAACTATGCATATGCATCACTTGGATTAAAATAAAACTTACTTTATACAGTTACAATTACTGATTTGCGCATCTCTATTTGGGAGGTATTTCAACCACAAACTCTATGGAGTATTACCTGCATATGTTAAAGTTTTCTATATCATCCACAGTAAGCAAATCAACAAATACCCAGATGGCAAAGTATTAGGCAATATGTTTAGTAATGTCATGTTGTTGCAATTTTCTCCTTATACCTGGGAAAGTTCCACAAAGTAGAGCCAGCCTATTTTTAGATATGATAACTTTGCCTGAAAATGTAATCACTTTAGAAGACTTCTCAGTTGCCTTCTGGGACTTTTAACTACGCCTATTATTACAGTTAAAAACAAAACAAAACAAAGAAACAAAAAAACCAAAGAAGCTAGTGTGAAAGAAAGAAGGTAATGTTTAAAGATATATTACTCCTCAGACCTCCAAGAATTCCTCAAAGCCTACATTCTTAAACATATTTTATGATCTCTCTGATCTCTGATCTCACTGTTTTCTTAGTATAAATGGGCAAAGCCCTCTGCTAGGAGCTAGGCTTAGAATCAGTGACATTAAAGCTTAGTTCAGTTACTTTATGGTCAAGAAATACACTCCAGACATCACACTGTCTTGAAAAGGTCTCATTAAAAAATATTAAGGCATTATAAATAATTTTTAAATGATAGAATAAAGATGTTCTTTTTGTTCCAGAGAGCGCTTATGGGATAATTTCTGTTAAATTAATAAAACAAAGAGGCCATTAGACTGAGGTAGCTCTAATGCCATGGTGACCTATGTAAGCAAACCAAAATCTAAGCCTGTAAATGCCTCAAGGTTACAAAATTGAAACCTAAGGACAACCAATCATGAACATCCAACTAGACTTTAAGCTAGAGCCAATCAATGATTTCCTTACTTTGCTTTCATCTTTTTCCTATAAAAGTCTCTCTCTGAGCTCCTGTGGGATGCAGTGCTCCTAACCACTTCCAGTTTGGCACTGCCCTGTTCAAATCAATTTTTGCTGAAATAAACTCTTAACATTTTTAATATGCCTCCACTTATCTTTCAACATTTCCAATGGATTTGTAAGGTCAATTTTAATTGGAAAATTAAATAGTTTGAAAAATAGTTCTTTTGAAACTTTGAAAAAGTAATTGCATTAAATATATCAATCCATACAAAAAGGAAGGTTAGCTCAAAAACTGTGTTCAATAGCTGATGTTATTGTCCTATTACAGTTCAGAAGAAGGCTTGACATCATATTTTTGTGTCACTATTCCAGTAATAGAACTACTTGCTCCTAAAAATATTTCTTGGTTTCCTTGCTCATAAAACAATATTTTTTTTTTCCTTCTTGCAGATAAGAAAAATAGCTAACCCACTGAAAAACAATCCAGAATACTGTGTAAAGAGAAGTAAGATAAGGCACAGGTTGATTCAGAAGGATTATTCCCAGAACAACCTTGCAAGCAATTTATTGAACTGCCTTATTGGGTGGATGCGTTATTTGGGGGCAGCAAAAGATAGAGTAGATAATTTAAGAATGTGATTGGGCTTGTCAACTGAAAAAAAAACACACAAGGTAAGGTGAGTTTTATTCAGTGTCTTACTGAGGACTATAGCCCAGGAGACAGATGCTCTGAGGATCTGTTCCGAAGAGGTAAGGGGAGAGGCCAGTATATAAGTGATTTTGACTAAGAAGTACCTGCAATCCAGCATACATCTCAGTAGATGCTAGTCATAAAGAACAGATATTTCAGTTAATGATTTTAGTGCTTTTGTAAGTATGGAAAAATGCAATAATCCGTGTTCATAAACAATTTTTTTTCCCCTGAAAAACAACTCTCTAAGGGCCTATATTGTCTGTTTTTCCTAAAGCACAGAGTGCCTCATCCTGTTCTTCATCCTGAATTTCTTTCAGGATGTACTGTAGGTCAGCAACTGCAATGGCTAATGACTTAATCCTTGCACAACACGATGGTGGGCAACATTTTTTCATAGGCTTAAAATTTTTGTCATCTTGACAATTGGCTCAAACACTCCCCTTAGAAATATGTTTTACCTGGCTATTTAGTAGCTTCTCTGAAGTATGTTCAAATGTTTGATTTTAATAAGAGCCCCTGCAGAGTACATACGGGTTGTCATTTTCTGGGGTATTGTGTTAACTTCACAATTTCATAACGGGATATGATTGTATTTCAGAAGATGTCAGATTAATTTATCTTTTGTTTTTCTGGTCATTTAGAATTTTTGTTGCTTATATGAAAGACACCAATGGCTATAGCCAACTTGGCTATACTTTATCCCATAGGATGGCAATAAATTCTACCAGTTGTACCTCAAACACTAAAATATCTTTTTGTCTCAGAGACTAGAATCTCATGTTAGAAGAGAGTGATTCTAACATGCCTGTTCTATTTTAACCCATGTATCCTTGAAAATAATTTAAATTAGACACTCTCAGAATCTTACTGATGGAAGGGGAATTAAAGACCACCTAGTGGAATTCCTATCCCAAACTGAAATCTCCTCAAAGAGTCCAAGGGAACAAAGTGGGACAGCAGACCTCCCATGGAATGCCCCTCCTAGGAAGGGATATTCATTCATCAACTCTTCAATTCACTCATTTACTTGTTAAGTAATCAGTCTTAGATTGTCCAAGTCTATTACCTCTTTGGAATTTAAATTTAAAAGAGTTATTAAAAGTGATCTTTATTTCACAGGAGATTCTGTTCACAGACCATCTTAGATGATGGGATTATGATATTGTATGTTTTAAGGGCAAATACAAATTAAAAATAAGAGGCTTAATTTTCCCTGTTAAAAATTAGGAAAGATACATCCCTTTCCCATTTCTGAGAGCATTTTCTTTTGTAAACTTGCAATTGTAAATTCTTTCTCTGCCCCTTTGAGATGTATGTAAATCATTTTGAAAGCCTCTTGCTAGTTTTACAACCCAGAAATATCTTTCTCAGTGGCCTGGGATCCTTCCCTTTGGAATGTAAACATCAAAGGAGACAGTGCCCCTATCTCCCAGTTTCTGTGGGAGGTAGGAGCTTAACTCCAGTTGCAAAACTATCTCTTGTCATAAAGATATGAGAAATTTGTTTTTCCTTTGTATAAACCTAACTACCAGGTGAATTTAGGATAAACTGAGTGTGATAAATGGTGCTGTCAAGTTCTCTTACTTGAGGACTTGCTATTGTTTATCTTGCAAACATGTATATAATGGGTCATATCTGCTTGGCTATAAAAAAGGATGAGATTTCTTTCTGTCTTTCTGTCTTAGCAGATTGCCTGTGATGTGCGTGACATACTGGTTTAATGCTTATTCAAAAATAAAATTGTTTTCTTTCTCATCTACCTTGGTGGAGAGGTTTTCTGGATTGGGAAGATTTTGCTTTTAACTATATTTCTCAAACGATATTTAAATGCTTTCCAAGAAGAACTGTTAATATGAGTCACTTGAGGGACTTAATAAACAAATTCCTTCCATAGATCTGCTGAGTTAGAATTTCTCAGGGTCTAAGAATTTGTGTTTAAAAATAAATGCTCCCTGGTGATCCTGATGGATGGGCATTGGGATACTGGACTAATTTGATTATTCGTATTGACCTATTAAAACATCTACTAAGTTCATGCATGTGAGACATTTCATGTCCAACATAAAGATAAATTACTCAAGTTCAGGGGTTCTACCTTATTTGAAATTTGACTTTTATATACAATGAGGCCATAACGGTACTTGGTATATAATGGTGACTCAGTGAATCCTGTTTTGTTTGTTGGCATTTTGACAATGTCAGGGTGAAAAAAATTCTATAACCTCTCTCAGAAATCCATTTTAATTTCTCTCTTTTTTATCCATCCTTAGCTACTTATCCTCAATTCCTGATACTCCCTTTAAAGTCCCATCATCCCTTGTTAGTATACTATCAATATTTAGCATACTACATTATAAACTAAGTTTTCAAAACTTACATTCTACCCTGAGTTATTATTTACGTCTATTAAGTTTGTTCATATTTAATTACTGTAAGAAAGCAAAGCAAAACAAAACATTTGGATAATTTTTCTTAATTTTCTAGTACTTGTGAAAAGTGATAGTGCTATAAAGTATTTTCAGTTATGATGTCTTTTATTTTAAAAAATTTTCTCATTTGTTAATGTAATACCGTAATTTATAGGATTCATAAATACTATATTCTATGGATGGGTACATTTATTTTGCATAGTAACTTGTGTTAGGGACGTAAGTAAGAAAGTAGTAGTTTATTTACTTAAATATTTAAACTAATTAAAAATTTGAGCTGCCAAATAACTATGTCAATATTCAAGTTTATTTCTAGGTTTTTCTCACTCACTTTATTACAATTCTTATTATGATAATTTCCCAAACTGATGTATATGTTTATACCTGGGTTAATTATTAACAATATGTATTTATTATTCTGCCCCAATTCTTTTTTAAACAATGGGCAACTGAGTCTTATAAGGAGGACTGAAGTGTCACAACCATTTATTGATTGGAAATAAACTACATTATGTAATTTTTGGCGGTTTCTCTCAAAGATTTCCTGGGTCAGCTCATCAGAATTACTCATTGTTGAAGTATCGCCTCAGGGTTTAGTTCTTGGACTCTATTTTATTAATAGTTATTTAAAACTTAGGTTCATTTGGAGGAAATTCTAATTATCCAAATTTTTGCTGATATGTGTATGTATGTATGTGTTTTTTATAAACTGTGCTTGCTTATGTAACTTCTAAAAGAACCTTCAAATACAATATTACCAAGTTGAATATTATCTACTTAATTAACAAGGCCTGACAGACTGGGAGGTTATCAGGAGATAATCACAGCCCTCAGGTGCTGTGAGGCACTGGGTGCAGCCAAGTGCCTCTAATTCCCCAAGGGTGTGATTAGCTCATGATGACAATGCTCCCTTGAGTTGTTTTATTGCTTTTATAAAAAGCCTTTATTGTGGAGAACATGTTTATTTTCATCCAGGAGGAGGATGGACAGTTTAGACTGCCGAGTGAATAGCAGTTACTTCTAACTTCTGGTACACGCCATGACAAATCTGCTCATTTAGAATACTTCCCAGCCAATCTGGATGTTTTGACTACCTCAGTACTTCTGCAATAAAGCCCAACTTCCATATAATACAGCTGTAAAATTGTGTTTTCAAGTTAATGGTGTGCATTCTCTAAAATTAGAAAGTGAATCATGTTGTAGAACGGCTGCATGTGAAAAACTGACCAATGATTCAGTGTGGAACAATATTTTGTGTACACAAATGGTCTCAAACCATGATTAAAGACATCAGCTGATTTGGGAAATACAAATGAATACAGGTGAAACTGTGACAGACAACAGAAAGCTTTACTTTCCTTTGATGCCTCTGTTTCCTCCTCCTAAATCCAACCCCAGTGGTTTTCGAGGTCAAGAAGAATAAAATTGAAACATTTCATTAAGACCTGGAAAGTCTGGTTGACTTGAAAAAAAAACCAAACAAATGCAACGGTAAGAGTTGTGACTTGAGTTTATCCAGTGTCTTATTGAAGACTATAGTCCGGGAGACAAAGCCTCTCACATAGCTCTGGGAAACTGTTCATAGAGGTAATGGGGGAGGTCAGTATATAGGTGATTTTTGGTGAAGGGTATGGGTAATCAATTACACATCTCAGCTGTGGATTCCTGCTAGTCATGAGGAACAGATATCTTACTTAATGGTTTTAGTGCTTTTCTAAGTACGGGAAGATGCAAGAATTTGGGTTCATAACGTTTTCTCCTGAAAATATCTATCTGAAGGTCTGTTCTGCCAGTTTTCACAGAGCACAGAGTGCCTCATTCCTGATCTGATTTCCTTTCAGGGTGTGTTGAAGGTCAGCAACTGCACTGGCTAATGACTCAGTCCTTGTCGAACCAGATGGCAAGTGACGTTCTTTCGTTGGCAGCTTCACATGAGCTGGCCCCAATGACTTCTCAGAAGTCGTCCTTCCTTCTTTCACTTGAAAAGGCCAAGCTTATATCAAGATTTTGCACTGCTATTCTCTCTGAAATGGAACATTCTTTTCCCAGGTCTTCACCTGGCTGCCTTTTCTCATCATTCCAGTCTCAGCTGGGATATCACCAACTCTGAGAGGCCACCTCCCTAAAACAAGTGTCCACATACATTCTACTCCATTACCCTGTTTCAGTTTCTTCACCGCACATATTAATCATTGAAATTATATTATTAACTTGATTGTCTGAATTCACCAAATACAATGTAAGTTAATGAGGGCAGCAACTATCTTCCTTATTCACACTTATAACCCCAGCTTCTAGAAGAGTGCCTTACATATAATAAACAGTCATATGAATACATGTTTAATTAATATATATCCAATTTGTTACCATTATATACTTTTTAGTTGCCTATTTATCATCCATTTTCCTTCCTTCCTCCTAACAGAACTCATAGGTTGTACTTTTCATCCTTCCCCCTTCAGCTGATCTGTCAGGGAAAACTGGACCAATGCCAACTCCAGGCAATGAGTCCCCTTGGACATATGAACCTATTTGAGCCAATGAGACTTGGAGAGGGACTTGACAGAGACTTCTGAGAAAGCTCTTCCTCATTTTCTGTAAGAGCTTCAAGAACATCTTTCTCTTTGTTCCTCTGATCATGGTCAACGGGAGTCATGAAATTCACTTGTAATGAGTGATAAAAAAAAAACAAGCCTTCATTTAAGCAAGAGTGTTTACATCATGTGTTGGATATAATTTCTTCAGTGTGAGGATAGAGAAATTGGATTTTCATGAGACTATAAATTTATTACAGAGCTATTTTATGAAGCTTGTAGGATCCTCTGATTCAGAGAAGCAAGGAGTGATCTCACCTAGGCCATTTTGCATGCACAAACAAGATCAGGCAAGTTAGACCATAAAAAATGATTACACAGTCACTCTTACTTTTTATATAAACAGTTCTTCATATTTAATTCTACAAACTCTTAAGTTTATTTACAATATTTTGATTTCCCATTTTTATCAGCAGAGTAGGTTACTAAATAAACTATTTAAGAGTACTAAATAAATGGTTTTAACTGCTATAGTGTATCAGAAATGAATATTAAATTCATGAATTCAATCTTAAATAGGAAAGTAAGCATTTAATTTTGAAATATAGAGAAACATATATAATGGATATAAAAAAA
Organism: Grampus griseus; assembly: GCF_964374135.1. Taxonomy (NCBI): domain Eukaryota; kingdom Metazoa; phylum Chordata; class Mammalia; order Artiodactyla; family Delphinidae; genus Grampus; species Grampus griseus. Next base: position 35,452,560 of record NC_139003.1, read on the forward strand.
GGCTAAACAAACTATATGTAAGAGTACTTATATAATGCCCCTTTCCCCCTAAAAAGCTATATTCCTTAGTTGTACACACTAAAATGTCATACATAGAATATTTACTAAGAAAGCCTTGTAGGGCTTCCCTGGTGGTGCAGTGGTTGAGAATCTGCCTGCTAATGCAGGGGACACAGGTTCGAGCCATGGTCTGGGCAGATCCCACATGCCGCGGAGCAACTAGGCCCGTGAGCCACAACTACTGAGCCTGCGCGTCTGGAGCCTGTGCTCCACAACAAGAGAGGCTGCGAAAGTGAGAGGCCCGCGCACCGCGATGAAGAGTGGCCCCCACTTGCCACAACTAGAGAAAGCCCTCGCACAGAAATGAAGACCCAATACAGCCAAAAATAAATAAATAAATACTCCTGTTCTCTGTTTTTTTTTTAAAAAAGAAAGCCTTGTAGCTTTGAATAATAATGATAGTAGCTAACATGTATTAAGTGTTTATGTGCCAGGCATTGTTGTTCTAGGGATTTATGTGCATTAACTCAACTTAATCTTCTTATCAACCTTAGGAGAAGAGGAAATTATCCAGCAAGGGACAGTGATTTGGTAACTAGAAGAGGAGGGGCAAGATTTTAGCCTAAGTAGTTTGGCTCCAAAGTTTACCTGTAGAACCAAATTATGTGAACCCCGAAGCTGATTTGTAAACAAAAAGTAACAAAGCAGATTTTCAGCCAAGGAAGAAGACTATAAGTGTGTATTTGAACATGATCCTCATCATCTATCAGTCCACCTTCAGCAAATAAGTTAATCATTACCTTTCTCCTGATGCAGAGGCCACTATAGTGAGAATACTCATTGAATTAAGTAGCTTATAACAGAATATGGTGGCCACTGATATTATTTATTCTTAATTGAGATGGAAAAAAAACACAGATATCATTTCACCATGGTGCATAAAATGAAAATAGCATAAGACAACTCTGATATTTTTGAAGACAATTTTCACAATTTCTTAGACCCTGTTAATATTCTATTTGGTCCACAAAATTGTCTTGACCTTTTCCAATATTTTCAATTACTCTTATAGGCAAGAAAGACCAAGCACATGACTGTAGCTTGCATACCTAGAGATCTGCATCACAAAAATAAGTTTCCCATGAAACCAAATTAAATTACAGTTTGAAAGGAGGGATTGACCTCATATGATGCTACGAGAAGGGTACATTACGTTTGTGATATTCTTCCCCTAAATCCAGTTAGCTCAATCCAATCATGAGTAAACATCAAACTCAAATTGAGGGGCATTCTACAAAATACTGGACAATTCTCCTTCAAAAGCATCAAAGTCATGAAAGATAAAGATGGAGAAATCATCACAGATTAGAGGAGACTAAGGAGATATCATGGCTAAATACAACGTGGTAACGAACTAGATCTGGCAACAGAAAAAGGACGTCAGTGGAAAAATGGGAGAACTCTGAATAAAATCTACAGATTAGTTAATAGTTTTATGTCAATGTTAATTTCTTAGTTTTAATAAATGTAACTTGGTTATATAAAGTGTCAAGAACAGACAAAGCTGAATGAAGGTTATATGGTAATATTTTTATAATACTTCTATAAATCTAATGTTATTTCAAACAAAAAGTTAAAATAAATACACACACACACACACACACACACACACATATGTACACCCCCACCATCCCTCTCTCAAAAAAGGAGAGGTTGAGACTGTCTCTACATTAAGATTCAAAGTGACTTCTATGATTTGACTCCTTTCACACACAATGGCAATTATCAAAGTAACGTTAAGATGATCCTTTCCCTCCCAAATGATCAAGTCAATATTGGCTCTCCTGTATGTTGGGACCAGATTTATTGCCTAGCTTAACTTGGAGATAGTATAGACACAGAGTGTAAATTTTACTACATGATTCTAACAATTGATTTGTTTAGGACCTAAGCACATGTGCAATCGTATATGACTCAATAAATACAGGTTGCTCTAAGAAACAAAGTTAGAAAATGCTTTTTATTCACTCTTCACATTTGTACTTCATTTAAATGGTGACGATTTGACTATTTTTTTGTTGTTCTTAAATATCTAATAGTAACACTATGCCTGGATCCTCCATAAAGTGGCCATAAAATCAGATATTTTCATTTGTGTGACTTACACATTGGTAATACTGAAATGCTTGCCTGTCTTTTTTCTTCCGTCAAAAATATCTCACCACCTAAACTGCATACTTCTGCTAAATTTACCTTATGTTCCATTCCCCAGTCCCACCCCATATCTATGTTCTTTCAGTAAGAAATAATTTGTAAGAGTAAATTAAGAATACAATTTTCACCTTTGATTTGATTTTATTATTCATTTTCCTTACACTTATTTTCTTCTTGTAATACTTAAGAATATATAAAAATATCGCCTAGCCACTTAAGGGCTAAAAACAACCAAATAAAAATATAGTGTTAAACATTTATTATCAGGTAATAATAGTTCCATTTCCAAATCCCATCAAGTTCTCATTTCTGAAATTCTTTTTTTTTTTTGCGGTACGCAGGCCTCTCACTGTTGTGGCCTCTCCCGTTGCGGAGCACAGGCCGGACACGCAGGCTCAGCGGCCATGGCTCACGGGCCCAGCCACTCCGCGGCACGTGGGATCTTCCCAGACCGGGGCACGAACCCGTGTCCTCTGAATTGGCAGGCAGACTCTTAACCACTGCGCCACCAGGGAGGCCCTCATTTCTGAAATTCTGTTGACAGAGACTCTTTCCTGCGTTATTGTTAAGTGACCCTGTTTGCTTCATAGTTAGTCACAATTTTATATCTCTTCTGAAAATGGTATAAAATAATGTGCAAATTCTCTAATGCATTTGCAAGATAAATATTTTCTTTTAATGACTACTAATGAACCCCTGTTTTATGCAGGGTGTGAAAAGTTGCCAAGGTGTGTAACACAATTATGATGACAAAAAGCATGAGTTTTAAAAAGCCATTTCATTTGTACAATTGTGTGAAAATCCAGGAAAAGTCCTAAGGGAAAAATTAATTTTAATAAGCTTTTAGCCTTGCTTAAAGACTGTGTAAATTTAAGGCATGAAGACCTATGTATTAATGTATCAGGAATAATACGAGAGTTTCATCCTGTAGAATAAATCTATTTCATCATCAACCTGTTACTTTACACTTGAACTATAGCGACATTTGGTTATTTACTAGAGAAAATATATGTTATGTCTCCTAGGAGTGAAATCCTGGGTAGAAAGTTTAAAAAGGTGAAATCTTGTTTTTTTTTAATAGGGGTATAGTTGTTTTACAATGTTGTGTTAGTTTCTACTGTACAGAGAAGTAGAGTTCCCTGTGCTATACAGCAGGTTCTCATTAGTTATCTATTTTATCTTAAATAATTTTTTTGATGTGAATTTATTTATTATTAGAGAATACTGTTTATCCTATAAGCCCATTGATAACTGAAATCTAATCCTTGGAACTTCTATTTTAATAGATTCAGAGATAATCACATTTTAAAGAAGTATTTGGATTTTAAACCTTTAAATATGAATAAAGTATCCCATGAACACTTAATGATCTAGTTCCAGGTAAACTTTATTGATTAAAAAAGTCTGAAGATTCTAGGAGCTACAATACATGACTTTCTCATGAAACGGTTATTCCTGAATCAAACATAATAACTAGGAGGAGGTTTTCATATGATTTTAATAGCTAAAAGTCAAGGACATACTCCAGCATTTAAGGTGGAAGAGTCTCCATGAAGATTTCCAGGATATTTGTTTTTACGGGGCTCATTATTGCTAATAGCTCTCTTCTTCATCTTTGCTTCTACATTTAACTTCCAAAAGAACCAAATTATGGGAGGAATTTTCACAATGATCTGAATGTGAAACAACCGAGGCAAAATAAAGGAAAGTGTTTCAATAATACCAGAGATATTATTGGTATCTTTGAGAGAGTGTGAGAATAGACTTGTGGTTAAGAATTTATACTTTAGAATCGGAATAATTTGAACTCTAATCCTGATCCTGCCACTTATTAGCACTGAGACTGTGGCCAAGTAACTTATCCTCAGTTTCCTCAACTCTACATGTGAAATAATTATAAATAGTCCCTGATTCATTGGGTTATTTTGTGATTATATAAAGTACCTTGGCACTTAATTAAAACTGTCTTTATACTGGCTATGAAATAGTTAAGTCTTAAGATCTTAAGAGGCTGGGAGATGGACATTTTAATGTTGCTATTGAAAGGGATCAGAATATGCCCCCCCAAAACACACTACTTTGGCAGATTAACTTATTTTGAATTAAAGTTACTTAAGAAACAGATGGTGCAAGAAGGTCATTCTGACCTGCTTTGTCTCCCTGAAAGCAGGAAATAAATCTTCCAGGTGAAAGGTACCATCTCTATACCAGGAGAATAGAAGGCATCTTTATCACCAGAGATAATGAATTTAGGGCTGAGAAGGCTGTATAAACAAACCTTGTTACTTCCTCACTAATTTGCTACCCCAAGCCCACACCCCTTTGCTTGTCAATTTCTTCATAAATTTGTTTACTTGCCTAAAAGGTATAAAACGGCCACTTTCGTGGCCACTTCTTTGAATCTCATACTTTTATGGACTCCCTTATGCGTGAAATTCGTTTTTCTCCTGTGACTCTATCTTATGTCAATTTAATTTTAGACCAGCCAAAAAACCTAGAAAGGAAGAAGGGAAAAGTTTCCCTCCCCTACACTATATAATGAGAGAAGCAACACAGCATTCATAAAGCAAGAAAATCTTATCTCATCTTGGATCTCAAATAGAATGTTCTCTTCTTACCAAAAGTCATGGAATATAGCTTTTGCCAGTGCAGCAGAGCTTCCGAATGAACATAGGATAGAGTTACCCTTGGGGCAAGTAGGGGCAGTGCCTGGAAAGGGCCATGAGGGACTACTAGAGCTCTCCTAATGTTCTGCTTCTTGGTCTTGATGATGGTTTTGTAAGTGTGTTCACACTGAAAGTTCATTTAGCTGTGCACTTGTAATTGGTGCACTTTTCTGCATTTATGCTGAAACAGGAAGGGGCAGGGCACAACCTTTAAAAGAATGACATAGCTGTTGAGGACATGACATAAACTGGTTAGAACCAACTAGGTTCAAGATGGTGGATGACTGACTTCCAGCAGGCCTCATTATACGCTCATTGTAATACATCAGTATGCTAAATGACACACCCACAGGTGCCATGACAGTTCCGAGGCTGACCATAAAAGGCCAAAAAGTGGGTGGTGACCTAATCCCTGGAAATCTCTGCCCCTTTCTCAAAATAGTTGGAATAATCCTCCCACTCATTAGCCTATGAAATTACTCAGCCTATAAAAACTAACCACCCCATATTTCAGGGCCTCTCACCTTCTAAAATAGCCCACACTCTTGTCTGTTGAATGTGCATCTCCCATGGCATCTTGCCTTCTGAGATGACCCACACTCTGTCTATGGAGTGTGCTCCACTTTACTCTGGCTCGCTCTTGAATTCTTCCCTGCACGAAGCCAAGAACCCACACTTGGTGGCCCAACCAGAGGCTCCCCTGAGACTTGGGACATGACCATCCTTTCACGCCTCACTTTCTTTCCTGCAACAATGCTATACTTCAGTAAAATTTACAGTTCACACTCTCCAACTATCCCTGCATACTTTATGTTCCCATAATTTATTTGCCATCTCTTTTTCCCACTAGCGTGTAAATTATATGTAATCCCTACTGGATTTTTTGGTCTGTGTTGTCTGTTTTGTTCACTCTTGCATTTCTAGCACCTGAAAAAATCTTTGGCACCTTGCAGGCACTCAAAACATATTTAAAAGTAAATAAATGAGATAGAATATTGGCTAGAGGGTGAATGGTGTTATAGAGAAAATGAGAGAGATATAAAAGCAGATATTCTGGATAAGAACACTGGTTTAACATTAACTGGTAGTGAATTAAGAGATGTATATACATAGCTACTTAACAATGTTCTGGTCAAAGTGCTTTTTAAAGCCATTTACCTGAGACAGAGGATTTTCAGCGATGAACAAATCCATATACTAAGTATAATTTAGTTAAGTGGAAAAACCTCCATTTCAGAGCAAGTTTTGGCACCCCGTGGGTAGCATACTTGCTTTCTTAAGATTAAATTCTGCTCCTGCAGAGCAATTTACTTGAAAACAGTTCCCCAGGTGGGGCACAACGTTTCTGATTATTTTCAGTGTCTAGCCAATTAGATAGCAGGGCAAGACCTAGATTAAAAAACCAAACATTGAGTCAAGTGGTTTTGGGGCTCTTTAATTTAGCTGAACCTCTTGTTTAATCACTGATTATCAAGACTAAAACTTCCAAATTGCTTTTGTATTCCAATATTGAAAATTCTTATGAATGTGAACTGCTTACAGGATCACATGAGAAAGGACGAAGGGTTCAGGATTACACATGGGGTGTGTCAAGATAACAAGAGCATAATACAATCAAATACGAACAGAGGAGGATGGACACACAAGAAAACGAATATCCCCTTACTAAGATAAATGTCATGAATCTCTTTACTTTGGCTTGCATTCTTTTTGAGAAATTACTTTATGGAGAACTTTCTTACTAACAGGGGCAGAAATATTTTCCCTTCTTTCCTTTTAGTTTCTTTGGCTGGATTAAAAATTAAATTGACATAATGCAGATTAACAGGAGAAAAACAATTTTAATTTTGAACATACTGGAGCCCCAAAGATATGACTCAAAGGCAAGGCAGGCAATTGAGGCTTATATACCATCCTGAGCTAAGGAACGAGATATGGAGGGACCTGGGGCTTCAAAGGGGAGAAAGGAATGAGATATGGAGGGACCTGGGGCTTCAAAGGGGAGAAAGGTGATTCACAGGACAAAGAGCAGATGTTTGGCAATCAGAAGTTTGCCCCACCATGCAGATAGGCCTTTCAGATAAAGATGTTATCTCTGTGGTAATAGCTTTCTTTCTGGTGTAGGCTCCCTATTTAAATTCTTTTAGGCAGTTAAGAGGGAGGATAGAGTTTTTCAGGAGTCTGCTGGGTCTTGATAGCCCTCAGCTCAAAATAATCCACATGCCAAAGTGACATATTTTGGGTGGCATATTCTGCTCCCTTTCACTAATTAACATTATATTGAAATATGATATAATATTCAAGACAAATTTACTGAGAGCATAAATTAAAATTAGAATATTTTACTAATAAATTTGAAAAGATAAAGAACATCACCATCAATATAATCACTCATTATACTTTAAAATAGTGCTGGGATGCAGGACACACTACCCCAAAACATGGCACCCTGGCATATTGAATATTCTAAGCTGAAGGAGTTTGAAAATCCAGCAGAATCGGGAAGGTCACTTTGACTTCCTCCCCACCCTTGCCCTACTTCCCTGAAACAGGTCATAAAACCCTTAAGTGAGAGATGCCTTCCCTATAATCAGAAGAAAGGAGCATCTTTATCTCAGAGAACAAAGGGACGCCAGGTGGACTCCTAACAAACGAGCCTTGCCAAGGTTCCCCAGTTTACTGCAATTACCTATACTCCTTAACCTATCATATTCCTCTACAACGATTCATTCGTCATCAAACTTGGCATAGAAATACAAAGGGCTGTTTCTTTGGGTCTTCATTTCTTTATGAAGGCTCTTGTGTCATGTAAAACTTATATTAATTTAATTTGCATGATTTTCTCCTGTTAATATGTCTTTGTCAGTTTAATTTTCAGATCCAGCCAGGGACCCTAAGAAGGGTGAGGAAAACTTTTTCGTTCCCTAAAACAGCTAAAATCTAGCATTTATCAAGCACCTCCTAGAAGCTGGAAACTGTACTAATTTGCCAGTATTTATTTATTTAATTTTATTTCAGCCTTAATTCAACACTGTAGGAAAGAAATTATCATATCTATCTGAGAGGATCAAGAGGAGACCCATGCAGAATTAATGGCCAGCTAATGGTCCCATAGGGAAAAAAATGGCATGAATAATATCCCAATCTCGGACTACCTAATTATTTGTAAATTTAACTTTCCTTATAATATTGTTCTAGAAGAGTAATAATATACATCAATTCAAAACAATATTCTACACCTTCAGTGTGGCTTGGGGGGTCAACATTTTTTCTTGAATTCAAGAAAGCACAAGAACACAAATTAAAAGTGAAGAATTTGCAGATATGTAGATTAAAAACATTTCAGTGTATATCCTTATGCTAATAACTTTGAAAATGTCAATGAAATAGATGATTTGGGGGAAACTACATATTATATTAATATGTATAATATTACCTCATATAGCCCAGATTTGGAGCTTAAGAGGCAGGCAACCTGGAAATGCCAATGGATGCAGACAAAAATAACCCCCCCCCCCCAAAAGCCTGCTCTCTCTAGCCAATGACTAAGTAAGGGGCAACCTGGCAACAGAGAAAACTTTTAGAAAATAGCTGCTTTACTCCAGCTAAACAGCATAGAATAAATGGTGGCCTCATTGCCATCTACACCAGCAAAGGCCATGTAGGGATCCTGGAATTCCACCCATGCCAGGCCTTAATGAGGTGTCCCAACCTTCCCCCCACTAATGTGGTGTCAGAGACAGCAAAGAAGGTAACCAGGAATATGATTTCTGTCAGGGATGAGGTCCCACCCTGTGGAGTCAGTGGAGACCACGTGGGTGAGGAGCCTGGATTTCCAACCTTAGTAGCAATGACTAGGAGCCAGCCCCTCTCATCCTCAGTGGGGTGCTGTCAAAGGAAATCTAGTGGAGACTGAGTTCATTCACCACTGCCCAGAAGCAACAAAGTCCCTCCTCTCCTCTGCAGTGTCAGTGGAGGTCCATAGGGAACAGTAGTGAGACACTCCTATCCCTCCCAGCCAGGGAGGTATCAGTGAGTCACAGTGAGGAGCAAGAACTTCCACCCTAATCCAACAGTGATGAGGAGAGGCCCCTTCGGGCTTTGTACTCAATGGAAGCCAAGTGAAGAACCTAGATTTCTACCACCACCTGGCAGTGATGAGGCAGTACCCGGCTCCTCCTGTGGAATAGTGCCAGAGAAGCCAGCCTAAACAATGTTTAAACAACATTCAGTTTCATAACATAATACTCATGTTTCAATTGAAGAACCAGGAATATCTCTAACCACATGAGAAAACACACTCAATAAATGCCAACACCAACATGACAGAGATGTCAAACCTACCTGACAAATAGGCAGATATCATAAAAATGTTTCCAAAAGCAATTAAGAGTGTACTTGAAAAAAATGAAAAAAATATTAAAAGTCTCAGCAGAGAAATTGATAGTCTTGGCAGAGATAGAGAAGATGTAAAAAAGAAAAAGAAATGGAAATTTTAGAACTAAAAAAAATAACTGAAATAAAACACTCAGTGGATGAACTCATAAACAGAATGGAGGCGAAAGAAAATAGTCAGTGAACAAGAAGTTAGAACAATAGAAGTTATGTCATTAGAAAAACAGAGAGAAAATAGACTAAAACAAAGAAACAAACAAAAAACCAGAGCCTCAAGAACCCATGTGACTGTAACAATTGATCTAACATTTGTGTCACTGGAGGGGCTAAAAGTACTTGACGAAATAATGGCTGAAAACATCCCAAATTTGTCAAGAGACATAAAATTTCAGACTCGAGAAAGTGAACAAATCTCTAAGAGGATAAACTCAAAGAAATCCACACCAAGACACATCATCATCAAATTCTGAAAAATAAAGACAAAGAAAAATCTTGAGAGCAGTGAGACAGAAATGACACTTTGCCCCCTATGGGAGAAATAATATGAACAACAGTGCATTTCTCATCAGACACCTTAGAGGCCAGAAGGAAGTGGCATAACTTTTTTACATGCTGAAAAAAAAGAACTGCCAACTCACAATTCTGTTCCCATTAAAAAATGTCCTTCAGGAATATTGGGGAAATCAAAACATTCTGAGGTATAAAGGAAAACTAAGAGAATTTGTCACCAGCAGACATACCCTAAAAGAATGGCTAATAAAACAAGTCCTCTAAACAGAAAGTAAATGATAAAAGAATTAGTTTTGGAATATCAGGAAGGAAAAATATAATAAGCAAAAATACTGGTAAACAATATTTCTTTTTCCTCTTGGATTTTCTAAATTATGCTTGATTGTTGAAACAAAAATTATAAAATTGTGTGATGTGGTTCTAAATGAATATACAGGAAATATATAGTACAATTATATTATAGAGAAGGGAGAGGTAATGATGTAAAGGGAGGTAAGATTTCTGCACTTAAACTGATAAAATGATGACACCAAGAGATTGTGATTATATATTATATAATCTATAGATATTATCTATCATCTATCTACAATGACCCCAACCCCCAAAAGCTATATATAAAAAGAGATCCATTCAAAAACACTATAACTAAATCAGAATGGACTTTAAAAGAAAAGTTTAAACTTAGTAATACACAGAAAGACAGGAAAAGGAAACAGAAAAAAAAATTTACACAGAGAACAATCATGCATACACTAGAAATGGGGAAAAGTTTTAAATCATTAATCTCAGGTGTCACCTAAAGAACCTAGAAATCCAAGAGCAAAATGAACACAAAGCGAACAGATGGAAAAGAAGAATAAAAATAAGAGCAGAAGTCAATGACATTGAAAACAGTGAAATGATGAGGAATGTCAATAAAACAAAGATCGTTTGTTGAAAAGATCTGTAAAATTGACAATCCTTCTGCAAGAGTGACAAAGATAAAGAGAGAGAAGACATAAGAGAGTAAAATCATATACAATTTTACCAACAAATATGAAAAAATATGTTTAATAAAACATTAGCAAAGTATCATGTATATTCTATGTACTTCTATATGGATACACACATACACACATCATGCATGTATGCATGTATTTGAGTGTATGCATATATATGGATACACATAAACAAAGTTTTGTTTGTACAAAGAAGAATTATTTATCATTGAAAAGTCTAATCATACGATTTAATGCATTAATAAATTAAAATTAAAAATAGATCATCTCATTAGGTACAGAACATTTTTGATAAAGCTATACTCCTTTTTCGATCTAAAAAGAAATTCCATTAAAATTAAAATAAAAGGAAACTCTTAACCAAATAAAGATTATCTAATAAAAATCCAAATTATTACACCTAATGGTGAAATGTAAGAATCATTCCCTTTAAAATAAGAATGAGACAATATCTATTATCACTGTTTCTATTCAATATATTTCTAGCTTCCCACAATAGCAGCTGGAGAGGAAAAAGAAATGAAATTTGTAGGATTTTGAAAAGAAGAAACAAAACTATACTCATTTAAAGATGCTACAGTGAGCTAAATATATAATGCATCTTCATCATATTATGTGACTGCCCATCTTCTCTTCAACTGCCCTCAAAGTAGAAGGCTGAACTAATATTTTCAGCTTCTCTTATAGCTAAGGCATCATCATATGACAGCTAGACATATACGTGCAAGAATCATATCTGAAAGTGAATTATATGAGGAAACATGTTTTTGGAGAGTTTTAATTTATCCTCTTATTGGTAGTGCAGAGGCATCATGAAGATATAAATTCCACCAAAATTAATCTATAAGTTCAATGCAGTTCCAATCAAAATACCCACGGAGATTTTATGGAATTTGACAAATTTATTCTAAATCCGCTGACCTTCAGTACACCCTGAAAGGAATTCAGGACAAAAATCAGGGTGAAGCATTCTGTTTTGGATATATGGGACCCAAGGTAGTTGAGATGCATATCTAAGGAAGAATTTCAATGGCCTCAGATTCTTCATCTTCCCATACATGGATAAGCATTACAATCATTAACTTGAGATATCTGGTTTTGTGTGTGTGTGTGTGTATGTGTGTGTGTGTGTGTGTGCGTATGGTAAGCAGGAATCTTTTACCAAAATGTATACTTGACTACATGTATTTCCCAGACAAAAAAATAATAATAATTTATCTATAATGGCTTCTCTCCTACCTCTTTGAAGCAGTTCCTTAGAGCTATCTAAGAGGCTGTTTCCTTGGCTATAGCCCTCAGTAAGGTCCTTAAATAAAACTGAAACTCACTGCTCTTACATTGTGTGTGTGTGTGCGTGCGTGTGTGCATTTTCAGTTGACACCATACTATTAAACTCCTACTAAATTTGTTTTTCTGATAAACTGTCTCTTATTACAGGGGGCGGGGTCTCAGCCAAGAACCTAGAAGGATAGAGGAAAAGTTATTTTTCCTACCGTACAATTGATAATTGGACTACATTAAATTTAAGATCTTTTCATCAAATGACCACAAAGATAGTGAAAACACAAGCTACAAAAGTGAAAAGATATACATCTTCACCAAAGAACTCCAATAATTAATAAGAAAAAAGGCAAACAACACAATTGAAAATAGGCAAGTGACAGAAAGTCATTTCACAAATGAGGAAACTTGAAAGGCCAATAAATGTTTAAATATTTTCAAAGTTACTACTATTTAGGGAAATGTAAATGACTTGTGTCATACTCATGAGATTGGCAGAAATCATTCCGAGGAGCTGGCCAAAACCTGAAACCAAAAGTACTCTCATATTTTCTAGTAAGAGTATAAGCTAAACAACCACTTTGGAAAGCACTTTGGCAATAATTAGCAAAGTTGAAACTCTTCGAACTTTGTGATCTAATAATTTCACTCTGGTATCTGCTCTTTGAGATACATACTGCATTGTATGTAAAAGTAAGAAAAAAATGGAACAAATGATTATAAAGAGAAAAATGGACAAATACATTTAGAATATTTCTACAATGGAATACCACATAACAGTTAACATGAATCAACAAGAACAGAGTTCAAAAACAAAAGCAAAGAAACAGGTTGCAGAAGGAATGTGCAGTGTTATATACATTTATGTAAAGGTAAAAACAAAATAATGCCACTGTTTATTCAGGAACACACCACAAGCAGGATGGTGGTTACCTCTGAGGCAAAGAAGAGAAAGGTATTTGTTCAGGAAGAAACAGAAGGGAGTTTCAAAGGTATTTTGGATACTTTATTTCTTAAGGTGCTTGATTTACTATTTTCCATACTTTTTTGTGTAGATATGAAATATATGAAAATAAAAGCAGAAAAGAAAATCTTTCCTTAAAAGTTTCTGCTTGAAAGGTCATGCTTTATTGAAATTTGATTTGGGTAGAATATCTCCAATCTAAGGATGTCAGCTACCTGAGGGATTCCTGTATGATGACAAGTTTTCCCAGCTCGAAGGGCTTGAAACAAACTCTTATTCTCCCATAGTCTTATTTCAAAATGTGGCTAGTACAATATCTGAATCTGTGATGAACGTATTGAATGAGTATTATATACCATTGTTAAAGTTATAGATATCAATAGAGTTTAAGTGGTTTTAAAGCCACACCCTTATTCTATTGCTGAAATAGACTTCCAGCCTCCCAAGCATATTTCACTATATGATTTATTTTTTAAATTTTGGTTATTTCCTTAATTCTCATTATTTGTTTGTATGTTTTGCTATTACCTTGGGGCATGTCTCTATCTTCCATTATATTGTGAGTTTCTTGAGGGACAGAACTCTGCTTCTGCTGTGTGGAAGAGAGGTGGCATGTGTGGCAATGTTGTCTGTGCAAAACCAAAAGTTTGTGGGTCTTGTTTATTATCAAACCTCCTTTCATCATAAAAAGTAATGCCATTTAGTCTGTAATGAACTTCCAGAGATCAAAGAGAGTTATCTTGTTTGGTAATGTGGATTTTGTTATTATCATTAATATTACAGATGCTAAGGGCCAAGATGCATGGCTTACATGCCTCTATGTAATGTCACTTTCCACACAAGGGCTAAGCAGCTCTCACCCAGATACGCGACCTGTGGCAGTTACATTTCTCATGGACTGGCGATGGGGTGGACCTAGAGATATAAAAATAGTACTTGAAACTGCCTGATTGTCACATGTTAGAGACTGAAAGAGGATATTATTTTGGGATCAGGTGCTTCTGAGCTCTCCAGCCCCAAATGCTGCATGAGGAAGCCCTGTCTTAGGAGACAGTGTCAATACTTGAGAACGTTAAAAGAAAAATACTTAGGAGTTGAAAGTATGTGACAGTTTTCCTCATAGTGATTTTTATCTGGTTCCTCTGCTTTTAATATTGAAAACAATCTAATAATCTCTCTGATTTGTTATTAAAAAGACACACACAGTCTAGGAGAATATAGATTTAGGGCAGTGGTTCTCAAGCAGGGTTGAAATTGCACCCCTCCCCGCCCAAGAGGAATCTGGTAACAACTGGAGACATTTTGTGCTTGTCACAAATTGGTGATGGGGGAGGTTGTACTGGTATCTATTGGATAGAGACCAGATACATTACTAAACATCTTATAACGTACAGAGAACCCCTGGCCAAATAATTATCTGCCCCAAACATCATTAGCGCTGATATTGAGAAACCCTGCTCAGTGGCAGAACCTACAGTATATTTGAAGGCTCCATGTGTCTGTATGATTTTCACACTTATATGTACACAAACTCTCTGTGAATTGACATCTCCGGTTTTCACTGCCCCCTTGTTCACCCTCCCCCACCCCCAGCACACACATATATATATCTTTGGTCTCTTCTTACTATTTGGCCATTGACACAGAGAAGTTCTTTAAAATAAGAATTGTTTTTGGTTTGTTGTTTTTGCTATTGTTCACATTATAAAGCAATACTTGGTTTTAGCAGAGATATGAAAGATTTACAAATGTATAAAGAATAGTCTTGAATGGTGGGAATCCATATATTTTTGTTTGTTTTTCAAATTAGAATTTTGGAAATTATTTTCCAATAATTTTCCCAATTAGAAATTAGACTGCTTATACAGTTTTGTATCATTTTTGTACTTTATATTAACCAGTCACATTTTTGACATATTATTATTCTTTTGATTTTGATGGCTACATAATAGTCCATTACAGGAGTCATCATAATTAATTTAACAAATATCATATTTTGGACATCACTGTTGTTTCCAATCTCCCCCCCCCCAATAGGGAATAGTGCTATATTTATATCTTTATGTGCCCCTCCTGACATTTCTTTAAAGTAAAGTCCTAAATTTTGAATTTCTGGGTCAAAGATTATGAAAAAAATTGGAAAGCCTCTTGTTACTTATTACCAATTTACTATTTATAAAGATTATACTAATTTAAACTGTCATTGAATTGTATGAAAATGGCAGTTTTCTCTACTACTGGATATTAGTATTATTGTAAAACACTCCTGAACTGAAGGAGCTCAAGGAGTAGAAGATAATAAGGACAACTAGATATCTGGATATTGCTTTCATCTCATGGAGGTCAGCAGCATTATTTCAAGACAAAGCATACATTGCCTAGGCTCAGAGGTCACCAGCTCAAACTTGTCGGGAGTCAGGCAGGCAATTCACGAGTCGAGGAGGGCTTGGCAGCATGAGTGTACCAGGCACCTCCAGAAGGAGGAAAAAGACAAAGCTGCAAATGGGATTCATGGGAGTCAAACTACCTTTTCTCAATTCTGTTTAGAACTTTCTCAATCACAGAGCTTTTGGATAGGAGGAAATGTTAGATAACTTAAACCAACCACTTCACGTTACCAACAAGGAAAATGAAATCCAGGAAATTTCAGGGATTATCAGAATACTCAGAGTCAGGTAATGGTATAATTAAAGCAGCACTCAAGGTTGGCTGACTCGCAGCGCTAAGCACCTTTTACTGGATGATGCTTTGATTTGGCTTTGGGTCAGGATAGTGAAAGTACACAGTCACACAGAAACCCAGAACATGAAAAGACTCAGAGAGACCTTACAGGAAATCAAGTTGTTTACTTCAAGTAAATTATTTCTAGTAGGCATTTACTTGATTGCCTCAAAAGTATACCATCATGAATTTATTCTCTCAGACTGGCTGAAGAGTAAAGATTGACAAAGATTGAAGACAATGGGAATGGCCACAATAGTGGAGGTAGGTAACCTACATGGGTAGGTTAAAGCCAATGGCCATACAGTTTAAAATAAAGGCAATACACACATAATTCATCAGACACATAGATCCATTATATAAGATCAAGTTAGAAGGCATCATTCCTCGTGCAGTATCAACTTTAGACAAGATACAATGTATGTGAAAAGAAATATATACATATATAATATTATATTATATATTATACACATATATAAGCAACACACATACTTTTTTTCTCTTCTTGGAGGCAAGAATAATATAAAAAATAAATACCTGAACAAGATACAGGTAGATACAAGTTAGGTTAACAAGATACAAGTTAGGTTAACAGCAAAATAGAAAACTTTTTGGCAAAGTCTTAGTAACTATTACTTTATCCTGTGGGAAAAGCTCTAGGGTATTGCAAAGACCTCCAAACTTGTAGGTCAAAGGAATTAACAAGAGAAATGTTAAATTGCTTTGCTTTCACCTGCCCTAAATTAATATTCACCACACCCCACAAGAGAAAACAGCTATTAATAATATTTTCCCATCCTTTTCAAAATAGCTTAAACATGTATTAGACTGTTTGTCAAGCCAAATAAAGCAATTTTGGATGTGTATCAGACACTTAGAAAATGCTTTAACTCTTTCAGTAAAAGTTTAATGATCATACAACAGTCACAGTTGTTTTAGATATAAAATGTTCTAAGGATGACATCTAAATGGAAACAGATTTATAATTCAGGAGATAGCTTAATTTCTGACTGTAGCACTTACCCTCTTAGTGTTTAAATAATGAAACTATTATTGTCCATTAAATAAATCCTCATTAACATTAAAAGTCTCTTATCTGACCATCTTACAGCTGTATATCATGATTTAGGCAAGCATGTGGCTACAAATTCAGTTAAGCCAATTGATGAATATTTTGACTAAACATTAAATATTGATTAGGATTGCTAAAATCTAGGTAAATGAAAAATAATCCTTCAGGTAGGACAGATTATTTACATGGGCATAACTGAGGGATAAATCTCAATCTGTTATTTTCATAAGCTGGGACAGAACTGTTCTGCCATTGATGATAATCAAGGACAGACAGTTTGGGAATAACAGAGCCTGGAGAGGCTAAATTTGGGTTCAGACATATTTAGTATCAGGTGGCAGGAAGATAAATATCAACGGGGGCATAAACTGTGGAAACTAACCTATGGGGAGAGTCAAGGCTAGAGAAAATTTTGATGGTCACCTAAATAATAAAGTCTTTTAAAAATAATTGTAGATCATCGTGAGAACTGTAGAATCGTGTGCAATAGGGTAAACGATGACATTTGCAAATGTGGAAGATAAAGTTTTAGATAATCATGAGTATACACAGTTGCACATACTGTTCCTCAGTTAATTCTGAAAATATTCAAAGTTGATCAATAATATCAAACCATAAAGTACAGAGATCATATTTGCTAATAAAATTATTTGAGTACTTTTTTTCTTTTATGGGGGATGCAAATTAACAATGAAATGCCCATTATTCAGAAGTAAAAGGCAAACTGAAAAGACCGAATGATTAACTGAATCTGTGAAAAATAAAAATATGATCAGAGGGGCAAGAATAGTCATTTATCATGTCAGCTCAATTCTAATAGTTATATCTGTGAGTTAGAATGTTAAGGTCACCATTTGATATAGAAGAAATTGGAAACCGCCAGTGACAGCAAATGTTCAAGAGGTCGGTTCACATTAGATTTAAAGGTCTTTAACAACTGTGTGCAGATCGCATGTAGAAGGTGATGTAATATCTTCCCCTGTGAGGTTATATTAATAAAGTCGTCAACCTCAAGTGGAGAAGCAAAACTTCACAGTAATATGTCAAAAATTGTAATGCCAATTCATCTGTAAAAAATTCATTATGTTATTAGCTACGTTTTTTGGCAACTATTTTTGCTGCTTATTTGTGTTAAAGGTTTTTATGAGATATGGGCTCTTTCTTTCTGGCTCAGTTGATCTCTTGCATGACACTGAATCTAACCTCACAGGTTGCCAGAGTGGTGCTATTTCAGAAATGAGTACCTATTCTGAATAGGCTGTCTGGAGGGGAAAGCCTATTTCTACTAAACAATCAGTTTAGACTGGAAATCCAACAAAATCTGGGTATATATCCTAATATTTTATAGCATCTCAATGCCTTTAATGAGTTTTCATTTTAGAAATTTCATACTATTTAATATCCTATGCATTTTTAAAGTTGGACATTCACAGCAGAAGGAGTTTTAATTCAATTCTTTTCAACAAGTGTTGAATGAGTATTCACTATGGCCAAGGCTCAGAGTAGGAATTTCAGAGATACAAACAGGAATGTGAAAAAAAAAAAAAAAAAAAAAACTTCTTTCATTATGCTCACCATCTCTAGAGACAAGAAGATGAGAGAATGGAGAAATAGTTACATGCAGAGTAAAATTGTGATGTTTGACTTTCCAATACTGTTTTATGTGTTTTATTATTTCCTGTGACTTTTGGGGGGTTGTCTTCAGTAAATCCTCCGATCAAAATTACAAAATAAAACACTTGAGCAAACATAAGGATCTATGTCTCTGACTAGAAGATATTATGTAGGAAATTTGAAATAGTGAAGAATTGGAAAACTGTTTATATTTGGTCCCAGAATTGTCTTTGTTCTTATGTATAAATAGTCTTCTCATACTGCCCCCCAGGAATGCATGAACTCCAAACAAGACTTTGAAGCCACATCACAATACATAACCCACAAGTCACTGGATAAGTTGCTCTCTCAACTTGCTCAGTTGCCCTCCATTCTACAACAAAGACAGCAACAACTTCAATATAAATAGTACTGAAAGCAATGGTATGGTCAACTTTGTGATTTAAAAAACTCCTGAGCTGTAAGACACAAATTGAAATAGTGTTTTAGTTTCAACTGCATGGAGTAGTAAAGGAAAGTAAATGCTAGGGAAGAGTGTGAATATATTCATAACTAAATTACAATAATATGAACAGGAAAGTAAGACTTTATCAGACTTTGTATTACGAACAATCTTCTTGAAAATATGTTAGTCATCCCAAATCCAGGAACAATATATTGAACAGGCAGGATTTGGCTAAGCATGTTTTTAAGGCTTGACAATACTTTGCTCCAGGTAGAATGACATATAACCTTAACTTAGCATAAAAAAAAATATTATTCAGTTTTGTGCATTATTTTATTTAGGTATGACAAAATTTACACGTTAATTAAAACTTTTTAGGGCCACTATACAACGGGCAAACAAGCCAATATAGAAAGATCTTACTTTTTATTATTAGACAAAATGATACATGCCTACTTTAACAAAGAAATCTAATTTAAAAAAACCTTGAATAACAGGCTAATTACTAAAAAATTTTTTAGTTTTTTACTTACTGTTGATGTAATCTCATAAGTATAGATAGATGCTATAATAACTGACTTGATAACTTTGAGCTGGAAGATGAGGTGAGGGATTCTTTGAAAGAAGTATACATAAATGATAGAGATCAAGATCCCAATAAAACAAAGAAATTTGAAAAATGAAGGGGAATTAAACTAACATATTTTAATATTTTTGTGAGATAGATTCCAAATTTTAATCACATTATCCTATTAGAGAAGTGGTCAAAAATAAACAGAATAAGATTCAATAGAGAAAAATACCAAAAAATTAAAAAAAAACACACATTGCAAGAATGAAGATAAAAATTACATTGTAATGCACAAAGTACTAGACACTACTTGTCAAGCATAATCAACCACTAGCCAATAATTTAACCAGCTCAGATGAAAAGGGAAAATTAAAAAAGGAGCAAAGATATTTAACTGAAACTTTCTGTTTATTACTTCCAAGTTGACTGGGGTTCATTCATTCATGCACTGTGGCAGACAATGGGACTCTTAACAGTGGATAAGACCAACATGACATCTCTATTCATGGAAGTTATAGTCTACAGAGAGAAACAGTCAATATTTGAGTAATCAAATGAATATTCAGGTAATTAAGAATACTGATGAGTGCTATGGAAGTAACAAACAAGGTATTAAGATGGACAATAATAAGTGGCTGCCTGATTTAAACAGGGTAGTAAGGGAAAACCTGTCAGAGGAAGTGATGTTTAAGTTAATATCTGCATGACAAAAAGGAGCTAGAAATCTGAGGGTGTGTAAAAGGGAGTATTCTAGGTAGAGGGAAGAACAAAAGTCAAACAAGAGTCAAACAAGAACAAGAGTCAAAGCATTGAGACAGAAATTAGATTGGTCCCTGGAAGAAGAAACAGTTGCTGTAGCAGAGAATGTATTTAAGCAGAAGAAAGGGGAAAGTATATTTTTACATAAGAAGCAACTTATAGGGAAAGACATATGAATTGACATATCGATAAATAATTATTAATGCAGATAAAACAAATTCTAAAAGTTACCTAGTCTAACCCCTTCCTACTTAATCCAAGTCTCACTTTTCCTATTTGGATAGAACATTCATCCCCTATGACAAGGAAGGAGACTAGACAAGCAAATTCTCAAGAGGATATTTGTGTATTTGGTTTTCTTTGTGTTCTACCATATCTGGAACATTTAGGATTCCTGAAATTTATATTTTGGAGGGTCACTGGAAGACCAGAGGCCTATTTATACAGTTTACATAGGTTACATAAAATTTTTAAATTGTTTTTTGTCTTCGAGTTTCTGGAGATGACTCACCAGTTTGGGTGGTCATAACATATTAGACTTTCAAAGAAGTAGCCCAGGGTCCAGAATCATATTTTTAATTTTTATTAAAATTTCTGCTAAACCATGGTCCAAGTTGTCTTATTTTTCTTAGGTACTGTGCCTGTGGGACTTCACTGATTTGCCAGGATGTCCTACTTCAAGCCGATTTCAGAGGCAGAGTAATATGTTACAATTTTAGAAACTAGGTGAATTTGCAGAATTGGGCCATGACATAGTAATATAAATGACTTTCAAAGTAAAACTAAAATAAATAAAGTTTGTGTGTATGTAAGAGAGATAGAGATGGAGACAGAGACACAGAGAAAAAGAGGAGACTCCATTATCAAATATAGAAATTTAGATAAATGATTCTCCCCCCTATTTCCTTTGTCCCAATAGTCTCTTATGTAGTAAGAATTTAATTGCCTCTTTCTTTATACCGAAAAAAAGGAAAGATTTGAAGAACAGGGGCTTTAATTTCTATGTGGAAATTGAAATATTGATACTCTGGCCTCTTACTAAGAATTGTTAAGAGGTGAACCCTCCTCCTTCAAACCAGCTCCTTTCAATACATCAAAAAAGACACCTCTTTTAAAGAAAGTGTCAGACAGACCTGAATTCTGTTGATATCTATTCTCTGGCAGAGGTTTCAGTATGTTTTTAATAAAAGTAAATGCCACCAAAATTTCCGGGCACTATGTTTCAAAGGAAAACATTCAGAATCCCAGAGAAGGTTTATAAGATGGTTACGGGTAGTTAAGCCACGCAAGTCCTAAGCCATGAGAGAGCGTGCCTGGGCTGCATGCCTGGGACCCAGAGCATGCAGCCATGGCTGCTGACTGCACAGCTTTCAAAGATAAAATGGAGCATGTGGACATTTAGGTGCTGACTCCAGCTAAATTGGTTAATGACTAGTATCATCTAAATAAGGTAGCAAGCTGAAAGGACTCATAATCTCTCCCTGTGCACAGATTTTAATTAAAAAATTATAATGTCCTTGTTGTAATTATTTATCAGTAACTGTGCTCCTGAGTATTGCTTCTTTTGCCTTCATCTGTTCTGTCAGCACAGCTGAACAATGAAATATTCACTTGGCCAAGATGAGGGGAAACTGAATGATTCTTATTCACCACGAAATAATACTCGAAGAACTGTGGCAGTGAGGCAAGATTCTAGGCTCTCCATTTATAACTTTGTATTTTTAGGAGAGTAACCTCGGTTTCCTGATCTGGGATGGTTAGGCTTGACATATACTGTATTTTTTCTACTTCTGAGAGGTTTCAAGAATATGATCAGAAAGCATGTTTTCTCAGTATCTAGAACTTAACATTACACATTATAACAACGGCATTTAAAAAAAATATGCCATTTCCTATTTTGTGACTGTGGAATCTGTAGTCTATAACATATGTTTCAAATAGTGAAAATTAGGAATGATGCAAAAAAACAAAAATGACTAAGCAATTTTTGTTGATAACACCCATAATTATTCAAAATAGCAGTGAGAGAACAGACTCATTAAGCAGTGAAGCTCATTTCTGAGTCAAAAGTGGGGCTGCAGAAAATAGAGATGGATATAAACCATGTAAAAGAAAGCAAGATCTTCATAGTAGACTTCCCCTGAGAAACTAACCTTAGTAAATAAGTATTACATTTCTCCATTTCTTCTGGGGGTTCAGGAAGAAGAAAAGGAATTTAACTGTAATATGTGAGATTTAACTTTAATAAAAGAAATACATTATGAGTGTGAGCAGGGTAATAGTAAAGCACTGTTATGCAACACTTGTTAAAGGTCTCTCCTTCCTGTAACCTCCCCAGTCTGCACCTCTTCCCATTCTGGTTACATGTTCCTATTACATAAGGTATTTGAGAAATGTAGCTTGAGACTTCACCCTCTCAACAGACTTTGCATTTAGTGTGAAAAATCTTAAAAACAAGAATACTTCAAAAGCAAAAAGAATATTTGGGGATAATGATATTTAAAAAAATGAGTAGGTTAATGTATTTGTTCAAGGAAGTTCTTTAAGTTTGAATCAAAAAAGTTGTCACCAAATCCAACAACAGATACTTAAGACAAGTCTGACTTCAAGGGTAACAGACAATAAGGAGGACGCAGGGAAATTTATTAAATTGTATTTCCACACATGTTATGGAAGTGTGTCTGTAAGAGGGTTGAACACAGGAAAATGTAGCTCCTTTAATTTCTCCTAGTAATATCTTGTACTTTTTTGTGTAGAGTCTTGTTTACCTCTTGTTAGAATTATCCCTAGGTCTTCTTATTTTTTAAACTATTATAAGTGATATCTAAACATTTTTACTCTCTAATTGCTTATTCCTGGCAAATATAAAAAATTCAAGAGATATATATATATATATACAGATTTTGCATATACAATTATTTCTCATTATTCACAGTAGTTATGTTCCATAAAGTCACTGAATTAGAGAATATTGAACCATGGAATCCTGGGGGGAATGCAGTTATCTTCTTATGAACCTCTGGTCACAACATTTTTGTCAATCAATCAATGCATAACCTTGTTTTATGTATGTTTCTACCCAAAAACATCTTTATTTTAATCTATATTGTTGATTCATTAATATTGACTTCACGGTCAACGGCCTTATAATTCACACCTGAATAAAGCTTATCTAACACACATATTTTCTCTATAAGGCACAAGACAGCACTTTAGCTCTATCCTTGGGGGCTATTTTAAACAGCAAAACCACCAAGAAAAGCACAAAATTGCATAAAATATGTCACAGTAGACTGTGAAAAGGACAAAGTCTATAATATGAGAGCTGAAACAAGAAGGCAGAATGTCACCTTGTTTGATCTCAGCTGGGAACATGCGTTGGGCGACTCAAATTTTTCACCCTTCGTGTATGTTTACAAATGACCATGAAATTGCTACCTGTACTGATTTTGCTGCCACAAATAAATTTTAACAAGTAGAAGAATTCACAAATATGGAATTCTCAAATAATGAAGATCACCTGTAGTGATTTTGCTGTATTCCCTTAATTCTAATAATTAAAAAAAAATAATATACAATAGTGAATACAATTGTGAATGATGATAGTATTTTAGGGCTTTTTTTTGTTTTTGCTTTTTTGTCTTTCCAATCTTTATAAGTTTTATTTCCTTATATTGCCTTACTCCACTAGATAGCAACTCTGGTGCAGTGTCAAATATAGGTGGCAAGAGCAGGCATCTTCTTCTTAGTTCTAAACTCAGAGGGAAAGCTTTTAATATTTTAGAGAAAGTATAGCGTTTGCTGTAGGGTTTGTTGTAGACTCTTTTATCAGTTTAGGAAAGTTCACAAGTCCCCTTTTACTCTTAGTTTAGAGCTTTATTATGGATGATTTCTAAATATTGTCAAGCGTTTTTTTTTTGCAACTGTTGAATAATTATATATATGTGATTATGGATATGTATATATGCATTTGTGTGTATATATATATAAACATATATATTATTTATTTCTGGAATAAACCAATTTGGTTGTCATGTATAATTTTTCTTTATATAACTTTGGATTTTATTTGTTAATAACCTCTTTAGAATTTTTGTATCTATGTTCATGAGACAGATTAGCCTATAATTATTCTTTCCTGCAATGCTTTTGTCAGGTTTTCATATCAAAGTTACTTGCCTTGTAACATGATTTGGGAAGTGTTTCCTCTTTTTCTATGCTCTTGAAGAGTTTCTGTAAGTTTGGTATTACTTCTTAAATGTTAGAAATATTCACTTCTGAAGCCAACATAGCCCAAGGTTTTCTTTTGAGAAAGCCTGCTAATTATATGTTTTTTAAAGTGGATACCGAACTATTCAGATTTTCTATCTCTTCTAATGTCAGTTTTCATAAATTACATCATTCCTTGAGTTCTTCATTTATAAAAAGTCTTAGATTTATTGGCATAAATAAATTCAAGTTATAATTTTAGATGTATTGCACAAATTTTGATAGATGATATTTACATTATCATTTAATCAAAATATTTTCTAACTTCCACTGTGATTTCTTTTATCCAGGGATTATCCAGAAATAATTGCTTAATATCAAAACATTTGGATTTATTTCCAGTCGCTTGTTTGTTATTGATATTCAACTTTATTTCAATGTGTGATTACAATATTAGTTTGAGAATTGATGTGTTTCAGAATATAAATTTTATTTTATATAAGGATTTTATTATATATAAATTTTTTACTTTATATAAAGTAAATTTTATTAAGGATTCATATACACTCAAAAATACTCTGTAGTTGTGTTCAGTGTTCTCTGTATTGCTAATTATGGTCAAGTTTATTTATCATGTTTACCCATGTTTTAAATCTACATATTCTTTCAATTACTGAAGAAGATGTTAGAATTTTTCCTAACTTGACTGTAGATTTGACTTCTTTCATTTATGTTATTTTATAATTTTACATTTTTTAAAGTCTTTGTTAAGTACACCCAAATTTACAATTGTTATCCTTTTTGGTAGAAAACAACACTAGGAAATATTTTTTTATTTTTTGTAACTCCTGTTGCTTTAAAATTTACTTCCCCTGATATCAATATAGCTATACCAACTTTCTTAGGTTTAGTGCTTATATAACACAACTTTTCCCACCCGATTATTTTAAATCTTTCTGTATTCTTATGTTTAGGGTATGCTTTTTGTACTTAGTAACTTTTGCATTTCGCATCTAAAATGACAATTTTTGTCTTTTAATTGGAGTACTTATTTGAATTTTTTAATGTATTAGACTGCATCATATGTAATTGCCATCTTTACAGAAAAATAGAAGATCTGCAATTTTATGTGATTAAATCTAATAATTAGTAATGTATTTGGGTTTAAATCTACCATCTTACTATTTGTTTCCTATTTTTACAAACTTTTATGTTCTTTAATCTCTAGTCTTGTCTTCTTTTAGATTAATCAATTTTATTTTATGTTTTCTCCTACATGAGTGTGTTACTTACACTGTTTTTTACTTTTCTTTGGGTGGTTAACCCAGAGATTATAAATGTACCCTTGACTTTTAAATGTGTAATATAAATTAATACTTTTACCACTTGTCAGATGAGGCAAGGAATTAGGAAAGTTTTACTCTATTTACACACTTCCTCACCATCTTTTGTGCTGTTGCCCGAATTTTACATATTTTTGAATATTTAATAAACTTTTACTTTAGAATAGTTTTAGATTTACACAAATGTTGCAAGAATATTATAGGGTTCCCATATATAAAATTCCCATTTCCCCTTTTGTTACCATCTCACATTATTATGCTACTTTGTCATAATTAATGAACCTATATTGATACCCTATCATTAAGTAAAGTCCATACTTTATTCAGATTTTCTTGTTTTTTCCCCAGTGTTCTCTTTGTGTTCTGGGATCTTATCCAGGATCCACAACATGTTTACTTGTCATATCTCTTTAGGTTCTTGTCTACTGTGACAGTTTCTGAGATCTTCCTTGTTTTGATATCTTGAGGATTTTGAGGGGTACAGGTCAGGTTTTTTCTTTGTTTTTTTTTTCTTTTTTTTAAGAGTGCAGGTATTTTGTATAACGTCCTTCAATTTGGATTTGCCTGATGTTTTCCTTATGGTTAAACAGGCATTGCAAGTTTGGGGGAGGATGGTCACAGAGGTAAAGTGCCATTCTCATCACGTATCAAAGGTATGATTTATCACTGATAATATTAACCTTGATCGCCTTGCTAAAGATAATGTCTGCCACATTTCTCCAGTGTAAATTTTACTCTTTTTTTTTCTTTCTTTCCAATACTGTACTTTTTAGAAAGAAGTTACTGCACAGAATCCATACTTAAGGAGTACGGAGTCATGCTCCACTTCCTTGAAGGCAGAGTGTCTGTGTAAATTATTTATAATTCTTCTGTAAGGAAAATCTGTCTACTATTCCCTTTTCAACTATTCATTCAACCAGTTATTTACATAAGTATGGACTCATTGGTATTTATTTTATACTTTGGGTTATAACCCAATATCACATTACTTTGTTACTCAAATCATTACTGCTTTGGCCATTGCGAACTCTTTCAGTTGGTTCCTGTGTCTCTTTGACATATCCCCATTGTATCATTTTTTTGAACAATTCCCTACTTTGTGGCACTACAAGACGATCCAAGCTCTTCTTGTATATTCCCTGTCCCAGACTAGAAACAGCCATTTCTTCAAAGACTCCTAGTTTCTTTAACTGGAAGATGGTATTCGGAATCAAGATCTATATTCTGGATATGTTTTTTGCTACTGAGATGCTCTTGATTCCTGTCCTCAGCAGACAGAACTAGGAAATACATGTGGTATACCGACAGATGTATTTATAGATGTCTGTAATTATTTGTATATGTAACCATCTGTTACATAAGTTAAATATGAGTTTATATTGATGTCCCTGACTCCCATCTAGTACCACATGGTTAATTCTAGTCTTTTCTTATCTGTAACTTCTCACTCCAATCTTAAGAAACCTGGATCCCACTATACATCATCTCTTTGCTTATTTGCTCAACCCCAATATACATGTATAGTGGTGCCAGAATTGTTAACCTATACTCCCATGGGAAACAACTTTATTTACTAGAGTACAGTGCTTATGTATAGTTTCTTTAATCCTTAGTTTTATAGTCTCTACTTATTTTCTAATTTACTTAGGTTAAATTTTCTCTCACTCCCTTCAATGAAGTTATACCATACATCTGTAACACAGTTAGATTCCTTTGTCACAATATGCATTCCATTATGAAGCCCACAACAGCCAAATTGATTTTTTTTAATTGCATTCATTAAGGTCTTGCTTTTTGTGCTGTAAGGTTCTATGAGTTTTGACAAGTGTATATTCCCCAGTCTTTTACATGTATTTAAAATCTCATAGATATTAGAATTATTTTGTATATTCATTTTCATTTAACCACGTATTTACACTCTTCTTTCCTAAGCAAATGTACAAATAAAACAACCCCTGGGTTTTTATGTATAGAAACTGGTCTTATTGTGTAGATTGATAGCTGATTTGAAGCTTGAGGCACAGCCTGGGTCACAAGCATCATAATGTCAGCCTGTCAACTATCACATTTCTCCAACACAGCATCCAGTTACTTTGGACAGGGACTGGCCTGCTGGAACCTGACAGTTCAGTCACTGCCAGCAGTCTTATAATAGCTGATGGAAATTGCAAACAGTAACCTTTTCATTTAACACAAAGATTCTGTCCAAAAACCTAAAGCCTGGGAGACACCAAAAAAGATTTCGCTCAAGTCAAAGTAAAAGTTCTGGTTTTATTTTTATCTTATTTTTTAGTCTTTTTTCTTTTTTTTTTAAATTAAGGGGTGTTTGCAACCAAGTGGATTGTTTGCAAACAACAATACTAAGAACCCTGAAACCATGAGCCCTGTGATTAAAAGTCCCGTGTCAACTGCTCTGCCTCCAGCATTAACATCTACATAAGGCCATTCTGACGACATAGGAGTGAAAGGGTACCCTTTTATCACTGGACTACACGAAAGTGACAGAAAGAAATTAGGAGTAAAGGCTTTCAGAAGAATGTTGGTCTCTTGGGTATAACTAAGCAACCTCTGAGAAAGTCAGTGGTATTTCAACACTTGAGTACCATGCTTTGCTAGGTTATTTCAGACATTACAAGTAATGTATTGTTTAGTTGTACCCATGTACACCATTAAATGCATCACAGTGTGGCATGGATTCAGCAAGTTTTAGTCATAACATGCCAGCTGGAGAATATTAAGGGGGGAAAAATCTGTTTTCAATTTCTGCTTAATGTTCTGGTGAAAATAATGTAAGTCACTTCTGTGAAAGTATTTACCTTCCAAACACTCTAACTACTCTTCAATAATATAGGTACTAAAAGAGAGTTTTCAGTAATTTAGTGTTTGCTCACTCCCTCTACCTTACTCAGCTTTTGCATTCCTTTCTTACTCTTCATTGATGCATATATGTTTCAACATGTTTCTTTTACTTCTAGAGTTAACCTTAACACTAGACTGACACTGGCAAGTTTACGGAGCAACAAAAGTGTCTTTGTAGGCAAGAATTATACAAACACTGTGACTGTATTTTGCAATCGTTTTCCTGAACACTTTATGGCTATTTAAGCCTCATGGTGGTCTTTCACAATAAGTACTGTGGACTATGAAAAAAATGTGTAAGTTTCATTTTTGCCATTAAAAATAATTTTCATTTGCTTTGCTGCCTCAATCATTAAAATCTACCCAGAGGGATTCCTCCTTATCTACTGAGCATGTCTACTAAGTACTGCTCCATATTTAACTCGCTCTTAGATCACACCATGGCTTGAGAATTCTTTTAATCTCTTTTCCATTTATAACTGTACTGCTTGACCTTTTTTCAGCAAGGTGTCTTGTATATAAAATGTCAGTGAGAGGATTACAGACATGGGACAAAGACATAGTTTAATTAAAAAAGGTCCTGTGAGATTGAAAAAGGTTACTGGCCTAGATCACAAATATTTAATGCCAGATGACTATTTATGAGGTTAAAATAAAAAAAAAGAAAAGAAAAGATTTACTGGCTATTTGTAATTGATCAACCATTAAATTTACAAAGATTCGATTATACTTCTGATGAAAATGTTTGCTTTGTATTTACAGTAAATTAAAATGTCTAAGCTATGAGCTATGCCAGTTATAAAATAAAAATTAATTCAAATTCCCTATAAGTGAGACAATATAACAGAGGTATATAGACCTGCTTATTTTTAATGTCGAAGTTTGAATATTTAAAAACTCATTCATTGTTCCGAAGTCACGATATGAAGCTATGTATGGATTGATTAAACCCAATGCATCCATGTAACAAATGGCTTTCCCACTCATTTATCTTTCCATCCAACCTCATGTATATCTACATATATAAAAGTCAAAATATTGAACACCAGTTATTTAACCACTGATTTGAAAAGGATGTCAATTATTCAGAAGGGATACCCAAACAATCAAAAAAGGATACTACTATTAAAATCTAGTTTGACTAAAATGTGTGAAGCCAGCATAATACACAAACATACAAACACACACAGACACACACACACACACACACACACACACACACACACACAACCTGTCAACATGAAGCTGAAGCTATGTCAACAACTAGTAATTCAGCAAGGAGGATCTTTCTTTGACTTCAGAATTTGATACTAAACCTATACTCCTTAATGATTATAATAGTACATGGGGATGTTGAAGAATGCTAGAGAGAGGTACCAGAAGTTTCATTTAAACTCTAGAATTAGCAGTCTTATAATGTTCTGAAACCAACAATCGAAACTCCTATTCACTAAACTCAAAAGCTTCCAAGCACCAAACATCTCACCTGAGCATTAAGACAGTCCTGGGCTGGGACTTCCCTG
The DNA here is from genome assembly GCF_964374135.1 of Grampus griseus. NCBI lineage: Eukaryota > Metazoa > Chordata > Mammalia > Artiodactyla > Delphinidae > Grampus > Grampus griseus. The sequence continues at coordinate 35,482,704 of NC_139003.1, forward strand.
GTGGCACAGTGGTTACGAATCCACCTGCCAATACAGGGGACACAGGTTTGAGCCCTAGTCCTGGAAGATGCCACGGAGCAACTAAGCCAGTGTGCCGCAACTACTGAGACTGCACTCTAGAGCCTGCGAGCCACAACTACTGAGCCCGTGTACCACAACTACTGAACCCCGCATGCCTAGGCCCGTGCTCCACAACAAGAGAAGCCACCGCGATGAGAAGCCTGCACACCGCAATGAAGAGTAACCCTGCTCACAGCAAGTAGAGAAAGCCTACGTGCGGCAACAAAGACCCAACACAGCCAAAAATAAATAAATAAAATAAAAAAAGAAAGTCTTGGGCTGCAGTTGTCCAACTTGAAATAAAGATCAAGTTTCCTTAAACCATGAATTAGGGATCTCATTCTTCTTTGCAACCACCTCACGGTATTAACTCTGATCAAACATTTCTTCAGGTGGATGAGAGTTTGCAATTCTTCTGCTGGAGATACTCAAGTGCTTTGTGGACTTATAGAAGGCAAGTTTTGATGTTTTTACATGACTCCAAATTCAAAAATTTAAAAACTCAGATGAAACTCCATAATTAGCATTATATCTATATTTGGATGTTTCAGGTATTTGAATGTTTTAGCCATAGAAGCACCAAGAAGAGCAGCAGTAGGAGAAAAACAAAACAAAACAGTTTCAATAAATCTGATCCATTCAGTGTCTGCATGAAATATACCCAGGAGGAAATTTCTCATGGTAATCAGGATGAAAGAATGTATTTACTTATTCATTCATTCATTCAACAGATATTCAATTTAATTGGTAATTACTATGTGTCCAGCACTGTGCCAAGTGCTAGGGATAAAATGGTGAACTAAAACATGTATACTTCCTGTTCTCATGGAGTTAAGAGTTTATTGAGGGTGAAGGAGGGACAGATCATTGTCAGAAAAATCATACTAATAAAAGTGTAATTACAAACTCAGATACATGATACCAAATAAAAAGTACTCTATGAAATCCTGTAATGAAGGAAGTTGATTTAGATCGTGGGGTGAGGGGAGTACTGGGAGTCAGTGGTCAGAGAAGGCTCAAGGGTGAGACAGTTATCTGAAAACCATGGAAACTCCTAAGACTTCAGGAGAAGTAACCTTTGTACAGACACTTTTACCACTTAAGAATCACAAGTCTTATACAGAAAAATAACCCCACTATGATGAAGCATTAGCAGAGGCAACACACAAGAAACTTAGGTCCCCAAAATCTGGACTGATAAACAACCTTAAATATTATAAAGTAAGTATTTTAAAATAATCTAAAAATATCAACACAGGAATGGAAACCATAATGTATGATAGGATAATCTATCATAATGTATGATAGGATAACCATAACCATAGCCAGGAAAATTTGAAAAGAAGGACCAATCAAAATTTTTAAATTCATTAAAGAAATAAAATAATTTAATGGAAGAGTTAAACAGATTAGGAACTGCTCAAATGATGTTAGTAAACAGGAAGCTGGATCTGAAGAAATCACTTAATAGATATAAAAAGCAACAATTTTGGGGGCTGGTGAGTCCCAAGTCTGCAGGGCAGGCTGGCAGGCTGAAGACCCAGGGAAGAGTTGATTTGCAGTCTTGAGTCAGAGACAGTCTAGAGGCAGAACCTCTTCCTCCTCAAATGATCTCAGTATTTTGTTTTGTTTTGTTTTGTTTTGTTTTTGCGGTACGCAGGCCTCTCACTGTTGTGGCCTCTCCCATTGCGGAGCACAGGCTCCGGACGCACAGGCTCAGCGACCATGGCTCACGGGCCACTCCGCGTCATGTGGGATCCTCCCGGATCAGGGCACGAGCCCGCGTCCCCTGCATCGGCAGGCGGACTCCCAACCACTGTGGCACCAGGGAAGCCCGATCTGTTTTTTTCTTAAGGCTTTCAGATGAGTGAATAAGGTCTATACAAATTAGGCAGAGTAATCTGCTTTGGTCAAAGTTTACTGAGCTAAATGTTAATCATGTCTAAAAATTACCTCACAGCAACATCTAGACTGTTTTTTCACAAAACCACTGGGTACCTTTGTGTAGCTAAGTCGACACATAAAATTAACCATCACAATGAATGAATATTGAAAGATGTGGAGAATAAAGTGAGAAAACCCTACATCCATCTGAAAGGTGGTATAGAAAGAGAGATAGGGAATTAGGAGTGAATCAATATCCAAAGCAATATTGCCTGAAAGTTTGTCAAAATTGAAAGAAAACATGAGATTTTAGATTGAAGTGGCACACGAATTCAGAGCAATAAAATAAAATAAAATCCATAACTAGTCATGTTGTTATGAAACTGCAGAACATAAAAGGTAAAAAGAAAATATTCCAAGGTTTCAGAATAAAATACCAACCATCTAGTAAAGAAAGGTAATTAGAATGAGAGCAGACTGCTTATTGGCATTAAGAGCTATATAAGGTAATGGAAAGATATCTACCAAAAGCTCAGGAGAAATCAGTGAACAATTAGCTTTTATACCCAGCTAAATGACTGGTTAAGAAAGAAGGTAAGATAAAAACATTTTTTTCAGACAAAGTCTGAGAGCTTTTTCAACCTGTGGGCTTCACTGAAAGAAATATTAAATGATGCATTTAAGTACCAAAAAAGAAAGAAAAAAGAATTTTGAAGAAAAAAACTAGGATGCAAGAAACAATTCTCCCAAAGAAATTTTAAATATTTCGGTAAACTAAATAAGCTTTAATTGAAAAAAAACATTTTTTTGAAGATTTTAAAAGCAAGTAGTATCTAAAATACTAGACAACTAACATAAAAGAGGGGAAGGATAAGTTAGAAATTAAAATTTTCTAATCTTTTTGAGAGGATATTATTTAATATTATTTATTGCTAAATTTTGTTCTGTCAAGAGGGAATGTTAAAAACAAAAGGACAACTGCTAGAACACATTTCTAATAGAACACATTTCTAAATTAGTAGAGGAATAAAAGAGAAATTAGAAAACTTGAGCAGAAAGAATAAGCAAGAAAGCACGTAAAATAGTAAACAAAATAAGGTGGTGGAAATAAGTCCAGATATATCATAATATCAAAAAATGTAACTAGATTGATAAAATAAGTTAGTTACTAACTTTATTCATCAGATTGAATTTGTTTAATCTAGCTTTGTCTCATGAGAATACCTAAGCATCAAAACACAGCAAGGCCAAAAGTAAAGAGATGGTAAATGATATACTGAAAAATACTAAACAAAGAAATCTACTGGTGCTATGTTAATTTCAAATAAAACAAATGTTAAGTTTAGCCCATGGAATAACTAGCCCCTTGAATAATCTTAAGTCACTGTATTTATATTCGCTGGAAGAAAATTAGTAATTGAATTTATTAAGCTGCTAACTTCTGGGCACTCTGAGAGGTTCTTAGGAAATTTTCAGGACAGCATCTTAGGAAATGTCATTCTGTTCCTAAATATTTTTATATACTAATATACAGCCAGGTAGAGTGTTGCTCTGGGACAGTATGATATATTTGGATGCCTTCTCAGCCCTTTGAAACTTCTTATTGGCTTACAGGACCCAGTGCTTACTCTCTGGTTTGGAAAAATAAGCTAATATTTAAAATTTATAATTAAAAATAAAAAATAACGGGCCACATACAGGTTTTTGTGTAGAATGAGAGCTATATCCTATGTATCTGAGACATTTGGATTAGTGCCTGGATGATGAGTTTAGCTGTTAATGCTATGGGACTTCTGACTGCAATTCAGGCTACCTACCACTAGATGGCATGTTGCTTATTTGCAAAGAGCAAGCATCTCAAACCCATCCAACAAGTAGCCATAAGAAGGCAAGTTGCTTAATATTATAGATAGAAGGGTGATGATCATACATAGATGATAGATAGATGATAGAGATATTCTACTTGTCAATAGAATAAATATGAATTAAATATTAGTTACATACTTAAGAGTTAAAATCAAGTATAATAATATCAATATAGTCTAATTAAAAGAGATTGGAGTAAAGAATGTAGGCTCTAGACTTTGCATCACTACAAATGTGACTTTTAGATGAGTCATGTGACCACTCTGGACTTCTATGTCCTATAAAATGAAGAACTAGGTGATTTCTAAGATCCTTTTTCAGTGCTGCAATTCCATAATACCATTTGAGGCAATATATGAAAAAAAAAAACAATTAAACTTATTCAGGCATCTGGTGAAATTTATATTTTCTTTTAAAATTTGTTTCATTTACTGTTTTACAAACACTATTTTAATTTTTAGAAATTCCAGATATTTGGCGACCTCAGCCTACGCTAGTCTCATATGTGTTTGGATTTTATAAGCTCTTATTTTATCTGTATCTCTGATCCCTCATCTGTAAATTGAAAATAATAGAACTTGCTCCAATGGTTATGTGAGAATTAAAAGATATATGTAAAGCATCAAATACACGGGCACAGGTTGACATGCACTTTGTAGAATTTGATTTTTTAATATTTAGAGAAAAAATGTTCAGAGATAAAATGAAATTCCAGTGATACAATCTCAAACAAGCCTGATTAGGTATACAGAAAGGGATGGAGCTACTCAACTTGCTCTCAGAGGAGCCCAGAAATGAAAGGGACAAGGAAAATTTGTTTCCATGATCTTTTTTAAGAAGTATTTATTTATTTGGCTATGCCGGGTCTTAGTTGTGGCATGTGGGATCTTTAGCTGCGGCATGCGAACTCTTAGTTGCGGCATGTGGGATCTAGTTCCTGGGCCAGGGATCAAACCTGGGCTCCCTGCACTGGGAGTGCAGAGTCTTTAGCCACTGGACCACCAGGAAAGTCCTCCATGATCTTTTAAAGTAAAATGAAGTAAGTTTTGAAAAGAAAATAAGGAGTAAAATATCATTTAATTGAACATATGTAAAAACAAAATTAATTAGGTGAAGATCAATATTAGTTATCAGTGTGATAAAGCTGCCCAACAGGCTGATGTTACTTTAGACTCTATTAACAGAAGTGAGTCTACAATGAGGGAGGTGCTAGTTCTATCCTGTTCAGCTCAGGTCACGTCTCAAGTAGAATATTGTGCTTGGTTCTAAGTGCAAACACTATCAAAAGTTTACTGGCTGTCATACTTTAGGATATAGATACCCATGACCTGGATGAGGGGGATAAAGGCATTCCAAGGAAATAAACCAATTGTGGGTTTGAGAGAGAAAGTCCACTTTGGTGGTCATGGTTTACTATTTGAAGGTCTAAGACAAGATTAATAGTCAAAACTGGGGGGTAGGTAAGGTTGCCAGATAAAATACAGGTCACCCAGTAAAATTTGAATTTCTGATAAACAATACGTATTTTTGCATGGAACATATACTAAAATTATTTGTTGTTTATCTTAAATTCAAATTTAAGTGGGTATTCTGTATTTTTATCTGCTAACTTTGGCAAACCTAGGGGGGTGATTTAAGGAAAGCCATGTTCAATGAACAGAAAACACAATGACAAGAATTTCAGAAGGGAGATAGTTAAAATCCACATTAGTGAATGCAATACTGTGGCAAAATGTCAGTCTGTCATTATTTAATTGATATCAGTATAAGTATTTTATTGACAATGGTCAGAATTTATAAAATTAAAAATCATTGACATTTAATATAGTTTAAGTACTAAAACTTTTGGAAAAGTTCCTCTGCTGCTACCAGCCTGGCTATGTTCACATACTCTTCCGTTTTCTGTGCCAGGGGTCTATTCCAGCTGGGTATCTGCAAAGCACAGCTGTTGGGTTCAGCTCCTTCCCACCCTCTTAAGCTCCCTTGAGAGAGCCTTTGGGAACATTGTGCAGGAACAGCCAGTACTCTCTGGCACCTACTCAGCTGCCTGTCTGACAGCCTGTCCTGCCTGGGACCTTACTCCTTCCTCTCCCTAGAGGAGATTGGAGGGACCTCAGAGCTCACATTTGGTGGTTCCTGAGTGCCAAAGAGGGAGGCAGGGTGCTTTGTGCTTAAGGTGCCAATGCTGGAACGAATGCAAGGAGGCAAGGAAGGGGGATGAGAAAGATTAGAGTGAACTACTAAAGGTGAATGAAACTGCTGACTGACGCCTAAAACAAGGATTCACAAAAGTGAGGAATGCACTTGTAAATATAAATGAGTCATAGGATACCAGAGTACCGAAAACAGACAGAAATCCAGCGCCAGGGAATTCTGAGAGCAAAGTATAAGACACTAGCAATATCAACTGATAACTGTAATGTTGAGAAATTTTACAGCTTCTAAAGATAAGTGAGATAAGTACACAGATACTTACACCTATCAATTTTAGGTAACTCTGTTATTCAGGGTTCTCCAAATAAACAGAACCAATCTCTATGTAAAGAGATTTATTATAAGCAATTGGCTCATGTGATTATGGATGCTGAGAAGTCCAAAATCTGCAATGTGGGACAGCATGTTCAAGACCCAGGAGAATCAGTGGTGTGGATCCAGTCCTAAGGCTGGCAGACTGGAGACTGAGGAGAATCAACAGAGATGTTCCAGTCTGAAGGCCAACAGGAAGAGACCCAGGAGAACTTATAGTACAGATGAAGACAGAAGGCAGTTTGCTGGAGAATTCCCTCTTGCTCAGGGAGGCCAGTCTTTTAGTTCTATAGTTCCTTCAACTGACTGGATGAGACCCACCCATATTATGGAGGACAATCTGCTTACTCAAAGTTCACCATTTTAAATGTCAGTCTCATCCAAAATCATCCTCCAAGTTGACAGGTTAAGTTAACCATCACAGTAGGTACATACCACATTTTGTTTACCTATTCATCTATGGATGGACATTTGGAATGTTTCCACCTTTTGGCTGGTGAATAATACTGTTATGAACATGTTGTAAAAATACCTGTTTGAGTCGCTGCTTTCAGTTATTTTGGATATACACCCAGAAGTGGATTTGCTGGATCATATGTTTAATTTTCTGAGGAACTGGCAAACTGTTTTCCACAGTATCTACATCATTTTACATTCCCACCAGCAGTGTACAAGTATTCCAATTTCTCCACATTCTGGCCAACACCTATTATTTTCTGTTTTTGTTCGTTTCTTTGTTTTGGTTTTTTTTAGAATAGCCATTTTAATGGGCTTGAAGTGGTATCTTACTGGGGTTTTTATTTTCATTTCCCTATCATTAGTCAATATTGAACATCTTTTCACGTGCTTATTAGCCATTTGTATATCTTTGAAGAAATACTATTTAAGTTCTTTGTCCATTTTACAATCAGGTATTTTTTGTAGGTGAGTTGAAGGAGTTCTTTATATATTTTGAATATTAATTCCTTATCAGATTATGACTTACAAACATTTTCTCCCATTCTGTGAATTGCTTTTTTTGCTCTCTTAATAGTGTCCTTTGATGCACAAAAGTTTTTATTTTTCATTAAGTCCAAATTTATTTAGTTTTCTTGTGTTGCCTGTACTTTAGTATCATATCCAAAAATGTCATGAACTTTTTCCCTGTGTTTTCTTCTAAAAGTTTTGTAGTTTTGGGTCTTATGTTTATGTCCTTGATCCATTTTGAGTTAATTTTTGTATATGGTGTAAGGTAAGGGCCCAACTTCATTCCTTTGCATGTGGATATCCAGTTTTCCTAGTGCCACTTGTTGAAAAGACTGTCTTTTCCCAGGGTTGAATTTTATTTTTAATTTTTTTTATTTTTAACATCTTTATTGGAGTACAACTGCTTTACAATGTTGTGTTAGTTTCTGCTGTATAACAAAGCGAATCAGCTATGCATATACATATATCCCCATATCCCCTCCCTCTTGCGCCTCCCTCCCACCCTCCCTATCCCACCCCTCTAGGTGGTCACAAAGCACCAAGCTGATCTCCCTGTGCTATACAGCTGCTTCTCACTAGCTATCTATTTTACATTTGGTAGTGTATATGTGTCCAGGCTACTCTCTCACTTCATCCCAGCTTATCCTTCCCCCTCATCATGTCCTCAAGTCCATTCTCTACATCTGTGTCTTTATTCCTGTCCTGACCCTAGGTTCATCGAAACCATTTATTTTTAATTATTTTTTTAGATTCCATATATATGCTTTAGCATACAGTGTTTGTTTTTCTCTTTCTGACTTACTTCACTTTGTATGACAGACTCTAGGTTCATCCACCTCACTACAAATAACTCAATTTCATTTCTTTTTATGGCTGAGTAATATTCCCTTGTATATATGTGCTACATCTTTATCCATTCATCTGTCGATGGACACTTATGTTGATTCCATGTCCTGGCTATTGTAAATAGTGCTGCAATGAACACTGTGGTATGTCTCTTTTTGAATTATGGTTTTCTCAGGGTATATGCCCAGCAGTGGGATTGCTGGGTCGTATGGCAGTTCTATTTGTAGTTTTTTAAGGAACCTCCATACTGTTCTCCACAGTGGCTGTATCAACTTACATTCACACCAACAGTGCAAGAGGGTTCCCTTTTCTCCACACCCTCTCCATCATTTACTGTTTGTAGATTTTTTGATGATGGCCATTCTGACTGGTATGAGGTGATACCTCACTGTGGTTTTGATTTGCATTTCTTTAATGATTAGTGATGTTGAGCATCCTTTCATGTGTTTGTTGGCAATCTGTATATCTTCTTTGGAGAAATGTCTATTTAGGTCTTCTGCTCATTTTTGGATTGGGTTATTTTTTTTTTTTTTTTTGATATTGAGCTGCATGAGCTGCTTGTATATTTTGGAGATTAATGCTTTGTCAGTTGCTTCGTTTGCAAATATTTTCTCCCACTCTGAGGGTTGTCTTTTGGTCTTGTTTATGGTTTCCTTTGCTGTGCAAAAGCTTTTAAGTTTCATTAGGTTCCATTTATTAATTTTTGTTTTTATTTCTATTTCTCTAGGAGGTGGATCAAAAAGGATCTTGCTGTGATTTATGTCAAAGAGTTCTGCCTATGTTTTCCTCTAAGATTTTTACCCCAGGGTTGAATTTTAGAAGTGGAAAAATCAAGAGGAAATCTAACCTGAGGCTAAGTAAGACCAATTTCCAACTGATAAAAGATCTAACTTCTCAACGATATTGGAAAACTTACTAATTGTTAATTGCTTTTCTCAGTCAAAAAACAATCACATATGTAATTTAAATTAGTGTCAATTTTATGCTGGATATTACACTTATACTTTTGCTCTAAAACAGCTATAGGTAATATTCTGCGTATATTTTCCTAAATTATTATTGTCTATTTCATACTTAACTGAATCCTCCTAACTGTTGTTTGTTACTTTTCAGAGGATCATATTTTTCAGCTTGTTTTTTTCCTATGTATCTTTTTTTTTTTCTATCAAATCCATTCTTTAAGCTCTCAAGGTCAATTAGAATAGTTTTCTCATTTTAACTAACATACACTGAAACTCCTACCTTTAGATCATCTGCAAAAATGCATTAGTGGGTTATACTCCCTCTCTAGAGCCATTAATGAAGATGATAAAATCATTAGCTTAAGAGATAATTCCAAAGAGTGACAGATGTACAATAGCTCTTTACGCTGATGATATCTAGTTCTAGCAGAAGCTTTATAAAGCCACTGATCAAAAGTTGAAGTTGCCCCAAATGTAAAGACTGGAGAGGCATAGAGTACTTAAGATTAATTAAATAAATTTATTTCTCAGACATTTATATACCAACCTCATTATAGTTCATGGAGTTCAGCTGGTCTAAGATTTTTCCTCTCAGAGACACTGGAGTGACTATGTTTGCTCTTATAACTTTGTCCTCAAAGGACGAAATGATTTGCCTTGTTAACAATGGAGTCTCATCTTATTTAAGAAAATAAAGGATAGCACAGCATTTTGCCTATTGCTAAGCTTATTGGTGGTAGTGTATTTGAAAGGAGAGTGAAAAAAATGAGAACCTGAAATTGTGTACATTTTTTCAGCTGCTTAGTTTTTTAAATATACATCAGTAAGCCCTTGCAAAGGAAACTTCAAAGTTCAGTTCAGTACAATCCACTTGTGTTTGTTATCAGAGTAACTGTACTTTAAACAGTTAATAAAATGTATATTTAGCCGAGGTTGAGGGACAGATATATGCATGAATTTAACTCTGCAACTTCTCTGAATGTGAAGTTCAGTAGTCGTAAGTTCACCTATTCTGGTTTTAAAAATCTATCTAGGGCTTCCCTGGTGGCGCAGTGGTTGAGAGTCCGCCTGCCGATGCAGGGGACACGGGTTCGTGCCCCGTTCCGGGAAGATCATGCCGCGGAGCGCCTAGGCCCGTGAGCCATAGCTGCTGAACCTGCGCGTCCGGAGCCTGTGCTCCGCAATGGGAGAGGCCACAACAGTGAGACGCCTGCGTACCGCAAAAAAAATATATATATATACTTAGCGGGTAGGGGTGACAATATTTGCAATATTTCTATTGTAGTGAGAAATCAGGAAATAAGAAATCTTACATGCACATATTCAGAAGTCAACATTATTATATGCCAAGCACATGTTTTAGCAACCTCAAAACTTTTCTTTTAAATTTTATTTTAAAAATCATCACAGAAAGCCAAAGTCTTAGCCTAAAATTTTAAGCAACAAGAAAACTAAATATGAACATAGATAGGACTCTGAAATATGCTGTAATCCCTCTGGGATCATAAAACAGTACAAATAAATCAAATATATAGCTAGATTAATTCAGGTTATGGTGTTTAACAGATAAAGTCCATGACTATTCGGTTACAAAATTATTGGCACATTAAAATATTTCAATAGTCAGAGTGGGATTAAAGCTAATTTGCAATTGGTAGTAATGACTTCAGAATTTGCTTTATCATGAGAAAACTAAAATGCACTAGAAAGGCAATGCAATATAATGAAATAGTGACACAGGGATTCCCTGACTTAATAAATTAATTGAAAGAATCTACAGGCAGAGTGAGCATTTATTATAAAAGGCTTGTATCCAGAAGAAAAGAGATAAACATACTCTAATGGTTTGTTAAATAAATAAGAATTTTATAATATGTAAGTAAACCTGAAAAATGAGGTATAATCTTGCATCTGATTCTGATTTATATAAACTTGCTATTTCCATTGGAATGTTGAAATACTCACATATTTTAGGTAGATATTGACAGTTGAAGAGGAGAAAGGAGCAGTGAATAGAGATTTAAAGTCCCACATTTAAAAGCAAGGCATTATCTATTTTATTCCTATTTAAACTAATCAAGGGGGGCAGTACCATAACTTGCACATAACAGCACTATAATTTGCACATAGCTGACATTTAATAAACAAATATTAATTGAATGGATAAATAAAAAGCAGCACTTATTTCTAACACAGTTTTGTAGCCTTAAGGTTGTTAATTTAGAAATTAACTTGTATTCTTAATACCTGACTATCCCAGTAAAAGAAGTACAATTAAAAAGAGTGAACCTCTCCCCTTCAGTTTTTCCTTCACTCCTTTCTTTCTTTTAGATCTCAATGCTGGCATGTAGTGTCATTTGGAAATGGATTCTCATGTTTTGATTAGTTTTTATTAACTGGCCATTTGACATGTACCTAAATTATAGTTGAAAAGTAAATAGAAAGTCACCTATTTACTGATAGATTCTGACACTTGAAATGTGGAGTAGTTTTCAGGTGGCAGAAGGAGAAAAACTGCTATGAGAGACAAGTAACATTTACTATTTAGTTCCATTCTTTTGTTGTTGTTGTTTTTTTTGGTCATCCATCCCTATTTGAACTGGCAGCTTAGAAGTGTTAAATAAGAATTTACCCATTTGGGGCTTTAGTTAACAATCTAGGGTCATGCAGATGCTTTTGTTTTGGTTGAAAAATCTAGATAAGAATAGAAAAGGAAAATAGAAGAAATCCCAAGGATTCCTACTTTCTTTCTCTTTTCATCCTTCATGTGGTAAAATTAGTTTAGTTCTCAGGTCAAAGACCATAGCCCCCCAAAATCTTAGATATCTAGCCTGAAGTAAAAGAGAAAAACACACGAAGTAACTTTTCTTATATCAACTTCATACAGACCAAATAAAATTAGACAATAATACAGGTTAATCATGGATAATACTGTCACCCTGTAATTTTTGACAAGTTTTGTCTCGTGAAATTCATCCTGAATTTCATTCTGTGGCAGTCATCTTTTAAAAATAATAATTTTCAAAGTTCGAGAAAGATTTTAAAGTCACTTAGATCTGCTTAAAATATTTCCCCATCCTTCTTTCTTGGTTTCATTGATTATATCAGTCAGTCAAGTTCAACAGATTTATTTTCCAAAGAAATATCTGAATAGCTTATTTTTATAAACCAAACAACCAATTTTCACACTCATATCTATTGTGAAGGACTAACTTTTGATTATGTGTGAAAATCTATGGCAAGTGAATAAAAAGACATACATATTCTTTAAATAGTAAAACATATGCACATTCAAAATAAAAGGGGCAAACTGATTATCAGGAAAGTATGTTTGATTGACTCATGATTTAAATATTAATATACTAAAATATAGAAAAATTTACAGTCATTTTAAAAGCCAACCAAGACACGTGCATAATTAAAGATTTTAATTATGCTTGTTATAGAAATTAAAATACTTGGAATAAAAAAATACTCAATGATGCCAAATGAAATATCAGCATAAATTATAATTGTTTATTTTTCGATTACATTCTGGTGCTATTGTCATGAATCACACATTCTTAAAGCACAATTTGTCCTTATGGAGTATAAGATTTTCCTAAAATTACTATGCATGTGCTATGATGAGTTCTTTCCTCCAGAGGGCAGTGCAATACAAACTCAGAGGGCACAAAGTGCACCAAAAAACCAAACATTAAGTAATTTCATTTTATTCCAGTGGTAAGGACAGTATAGCAAAATTTCTAGGATCTGCTATAATGCCAAAACACCTGACTGCAAGATAGAAAGTGTTGTCAATCATCCAATTAGTTTGACAATGTGTCAATTTCTTTAATGGAAATTGTTTTTTAAAATAAATTGACTAAATTGATCCTCTGTTGGTTGACCACAGCATCAGTAGATTTTTTTAAAGAAGATAGTTTTTTAAAGAAGATAGACAAAAATGTTCCTGGGACTCTGAAAGACTTTGATTCACATTGTATGAGCACCTTAAAAAAGAAGTATTCCTCTACTTCCCCTATACAATGGAAGATACATGCTTGATTTTATGAACTAACTTTTTCTTGCTTATGGCTCTCCAAAAACTTTTCCAAAGCTACAAGTTAAATCTACTTACAGCATATTATAAACCAAATAGAATTTTTATACTCTCAAGAATAGTTCTTGCAAAACTCCTAAGACTTTTGCACTACTATTGAGAACTATTCAGCAAATGCCAAGCGATATTAAACTTCAAACTCTAGGCACCCAAGGTAAGGACATTAACCAACCTCTAACATCATGCTAAAGACTTAAAATACTTGCCAGGTTTTTCATATATAGATTATCTCATTTAATCCTTACAACAGTTCTATTTTCCTTCCTCATTTTACAGATGAGGGAACTGAGTCATAAAATTAAGCAAATGGTCAATGTTTCACTGCTCTTTGGTGGGAGAATCAAAAAGAAAATTCTGTTTTTTTCCTAATGCCAAGCCTTTAACCATTATGTTATTTTTCTCTCAGTTTTGGAGTGATTAGTATTATGATGTGATTAGCAGTATGCTCTAAACAGCTTTGGTTAAGTCCAGTGTCACGTAAACTTCAAAGAGGATATATCACCATGGAGGTAACTGAGTCACATGTGCTATACAAATTTGTGTTAAGAGAAAATTTTAACAGTGGTTCTCAAAGTGCTGTTTCAGATCGCAGCATCCTGGGAACTCACTAGAAAGGCAATTTCCCATGCTCCATCTCAGACCTGCTGATTCAGAAGCTGGAGCTGGGAACTACCTGGCAATTTGTGCTTTAACAAGCCCTGCAGGTGATTCTTATGTTTGCAGAGTTTGGGAACCACTAGTATCTACATCATGGCTAAGACGGTTTCTTGCCTCCAGCCAGACCATATGGATTTTAACCCTGGTTCTACCACTTTTAGCTATATGACTTAGAGCAAGTATCTTAATGTATTTGAATCTCAGTTTCCTCATTTGTAAAATGGGGTTAATAATAGTCAATTCATATGGTTGTTAAGAATGTTGTAATAAATGGGTAATACAAATAAAGAACTAGTGTCCAGCACACAGAAGTGGTGCCATAAAGTTTAGTTACGGTTATTATTTAAATATACATATACACGTAGATCTTGAAAAGATATATACCTATATCTGTCTATATATGTGTACTTACATAGACAGATCTTGAAAAGCAAAACCCCCAAATGTCTTAGTTTCTCCTTTTCACTGTATTTTTCAAACATAAAATTAAACAACAAATTTAGGTTTGTAGTAAAGAGTTTAACTCTGTCTTTGATATTTGATTTTAACAGTTTCCAACCCCCAACGCTGTCTTTTCTCCGCTAGCCCCACATTTGGGAAAGCCCATAAGAAAGCCAGGATGTAGCAAGTTCAAATTACACAAGAGGAATCCTCACTCCATTGCTGCCCCCTAACTACAATGAAATCAAAGTTAGTGTCCTCCCTACTCTTGCAAGCCATTTTCAGACCTGCTGGAGAGCCTTCCCTGCTGTCCCCAGAAAGCCCCATTTTGTGCATAATAAATCTCTTCATACCCTCTTGGTATGTGTATGTGTGGCATTACCACTCTACATTCAGATCAAATTTTAAGTGGGCTGTTGATCCCATTCCCCATGGAGCAACCACAGACCAAGTTTGAGATCTGTCTTTCTGATGCACTTCTCCAAATTCATTCATGCATTTGCTCCCTTTGAAATAGACAGCTCATCTGACGGATATGGAAATTCATTTTTTTGTTATTGTTTTAATACAATTTTCTCCCAAATTATGAAAATCCTATAAACTAGAGATAATTAAAAATTCTAGGGCATATCTTCTCCTATAGTAAAAATATTCTGAAAAACTCTCATGGGAACCCATTTTCACATTTAATCCTTCAGTAAGCTTCAAATATTCTTTGATTGAGGACTTCCACTTTGATTAGCCTCCATTTTCAGAGACCTACTTTATGAAGAAGAACTTTCAGGTGTGATGCAATAACAGGACAGAGAACCACAATGCGGAATTCTTGCTAAAAAGGCTTTGAGCTTGAATCTAATAGATTTCTGCATCTGATCACAGATTAATAAGTAACAGAAGATAGAAGTGGAACATGTTAAAGAACACCACAAGAATAGTTAGTCAGATTCAGAATGTAGGAAATTTTACAGCACACATGACCTAATTTCTTCAATAAATACACATAATTAAAAGAGAGAATTGTTATCGATTAAAATGTGGTATATACCTACATGGATATATTATTCAACTTTCAAAAACAAGGAAATCCTACCATATGTGACAACATGGATGAACCTTGAGGACATAATGCTAAATGAAATGAACAGGTCACAGAAGGACAAATACTGCATGATTCCACTGGTTTCAGGTATTTAATGAAAGGTAGCAGAATATTTCACCCCAAAATATTCCTCACTGGATATTTTGGATTATCAGCTCATAAGGATTATTTGAGCTGATTATTTTGACAAACAGCAGACACAGGAGAAGCTCTGAAAACAGAGGAGAAGTTATCCTTTTGTAAGGGAAATTTACATGTGTAAAGGAAATCTCTGTTCTTGAGGGTGTCTCCCTCTCTACAATAAGAAGAGAAGGATGACTCTAAATCATAAGAGAATCTTACCAATGGAGGAGGCATCAACTTAGATCTGCATAACAAACATTACCTTCCTCGTTTACTGTGATTTTCCTGGTAACGGTTTCCTGCCCCTACCCCTCAAAGTTTCTCTTTTTTCTATTTAGCTGAAGATAATATTTAAAGTGATGGCTTAGCCTACCTCTGAGAGTTACTTATTCTTCCCTGGGCATCTCCCATGTGTACACAAAGTATACAGGTTAATAAATTTCTGTTTGTTTTTCCCTTATTAATCTAAAATACAGTAGTCACAGCTAAGAACTCAGAAAGGTAAAAGGAAATTTATTTTTCTTCCCCATACACTAAAACAGTCAAAGACATGGAAGCAGAGCGTACAATGGTGGTTGCCAAGACCTTGAGGGAAGAGGGAAATGGAGAGTTGCTATTCAATTGGTATAAAGTTTCAATTAATCAAGTTGATTAAATTATAGAGATTTGCTCATTGTGCCTATTGTTAACAATACTGTATTGTACACTTAAAATTTTGTTAAAAGGGTAGATCACATGTTAAGTGTCCTTACCACAACTTTGAAAAAAGATTTTTTAAGAATACAAAAAATACATATATTTTAAGAGTCACATCAAATAAATGCAATTTGTACCTTGCTTGGATATGATTCAAAACCAGCCAACTGTACAAAGATAATTTTGAGATAGCCAGGGGAAACTGAAAAAGGACTGAATATTAAATAAGAAGAAGAAATTGTTAATGTGATAGTATTGCTGCTCATTTTTTAATTTTTTAAATCCTTATGTGTTAGAGATTCATAGTGAAGTGTTTATGGATGAAATAATAGCGTGGTGGAATTTGGATTAAAATACTCCATTCAAATAACAAAGAGAGATGAAATAAGGATGTTGATCATTTTTGAAGGTGAGTGATAGGTATGTGGATTTTTATAATTCTCTACTTTTAAATATGTTTGAGATTTTCCAGAGTAAAAGATTTAAAAAATAAATAAGCAAAGGCCTCTTTTTGCCAGAATTCTTTATAAATATTGGGGACTTATTTTTTTTATTTTTTTGGTACACGGGCCTCTCAGTGTTGTGGCCTCTCCCGTTGAGGAGCACAGGCTCCGACGCGCAGGCTCAGCGGCCATGGTTCACAGGTCCAGCTGCTCCGCGGCATGTGGGATCTTCCCAGAACGGGGCACGAACCCGTGTCCCCTGCATCGGCAGGCGGACTCTCAACCAATACGCCACCAGGGAAGCCCAATATTGGGGACTTACTAAAGAATGAACTCTGAGTATGAAATTCATCAACAAAATAACATAGCATTCTCCTAATGTCTGGTGATTTCAAATAAAGGTACAGATAATTCAAAACTTAAAGTAGACTTATCTTTGTTCACAAGACAATGTAAATGAGCAAAGTACAAGGAGTTAGTAAAGTAATAGTTTATTCACAAGCCACATGATTTGAGAACTGTGATGAGGAGGACTGTTGAGTCCAAAGTCAGAAGCCATTATTGCCACAAGCAGTATGCCCCTTCTCTTAAAAAAAAAAAAAAAAAAAAAAAAAAAAGTTGGCATTACACAGCCATCTGCTCACATCCCACGCTGTTTATCTGGCTGTTTGCTCTGCTTGTCAGAATAGCATTTGGATATTCCCACCATGGCATGAGGGTCAGGCTACCCACCTGGTGCTAGTGACCCCAGGGTTATTTTTCTTCTGCAGCTAATTTTTTTTTAGCTCATATCAGCTTGGGACTTGGAGAATTCAGCTGTCCAGTCTCGGCATCTCAGCCAGTCACCCGCTCAGGGAGGCATCCCTTCTGTGTCCCAAGTCCAACTCTATGTTCTTGCCAATTTAGAACTGACAGTACAAAATGTTGATTTGCATGTTACTCATAAATAACTTGGCCATGACGTGTAATGTTTACCAACCTGCATCAGCATTTTCCTTACATCAGCCTGACTTGAAAGGACTAAAACTGATTCAGCTATGCAAGATTTTATTGTTGTTATAGTTGTTATTGTTTCTGTTTATTTGACTATTTCTTTTTTGGTGGGATGAACACTAATGGATATTGTCTAAGATAATGTAACATTAAATTTAATCCCATGCTTTTCTAAGTCTTATTAAAATGAATACCCATGGGTTTATTTCTTTGCCAATTCAATTCCATGAGACTGCATTGAATACCTCATACATGCCAAACTTGGGACTGGGTGTATGGGAATACAAAGATCATTAAGACATGATCTCTCTCTTGAGAGGCTTACAGTTAATCTTCTTGGGGTTAGATTGATGGTGGGACATGGTGGATAACAGCCATGTAAACAAATAACTGTGGTAGAAAATGATAAATACATACCAGGAATAGTGTAAGTGATATACAAATAAACAACGCTTAGAAGTATCAATGTATTATAAGCCTATGACTTACAAAGGCAAATGATGTGAAAAGAAAAAATGCCCCAGAGTTTCAGGAGTCACATGTTATTCTCATAAATACATCTGAATAAAAAGTTAAAGGTGCATTGTATATAATGTGGTAGCCACTGGCCACCTGTGTCTATTTAAATTTGAATTAGTTAAAACTACATAAAACAAAAAGATCAGTTCTTTATTGGTCATTAGCCATATTTGAAGTGCTTAATGTGGTTACTGGTTACTGTATTGAATGGCACAGGCACAGGGCATTTCCATCATTACAGAAAGTCCTATTGGACAGTACTTACTTACAGTGCCATGGTCTATAGCAGTCTCTCTCACTTTAATGTGCAAATGAATTCCCTGGGTATCTTGTTTACATGTTAATTCTGGTCAGAAGGTCTGGGGTAGGGTCTGAGATCCTGCACTGTTAATAAGCTCCTGGATAATACTGATGTTGCTGGTCCATAGACCATACTTTGTGTAGCAAAGGTCTATACTATTCTATTAATACTAATAAAGAAGTAATGTTTCAAAGGGTTTTTCCCCCTCGTTACCTCTGTTAATTGAAGCTAGGGAAAAGTTAAATGATTACTATATTTTTAATAGAGAGAGTTTTTCCTCTCAAAATCTTTGATGTTACATTCTACAATTTAATCATAACCATAATAAGGTCATTTTAAAGACTTTAGCACTGAAACATAAAGTATAACAAAAATATCTTTGTTTTAACTATGCACAATCCATATCCTTCCCCCTCTGATTCTTGGCATTCATGAATCAATAAAAAAAAAATCAAATCTCAAATCAGTTTTAAAGTGAGTTGAAATTCATTTACCCACCTTAAATATAATTCTAATGTATTTAACTACCGCTCTAATAATGCCACATGCAGTTTTCTTCTTTGATTAGTTCATTTCAAAGTTTTACTTTTCTCAATATATTTTTTCCTAGTTAATACAATTATAAGGGATTTCACAAGAAAAAATAATTTCAACTTAAATAAGAGACTCATTCTTGTTCCTAAAAATAGGGCTGTTATTATTATTTAGGAAGGAATGAGAAATGAAAATAGCCCTAATTCCTTGGTACTAACAGAATGTGTGCCACTTCTATTTCTGCTCCCATTCACTGGCTCTTTAAATTCAACAAAGACACACCATTCCAATGTCAGTTCAAAATATCCATTTCCCCAAAACAGATCAGGGATAGTATCAGTTCTCTCTTCAGTATTTCAGTTCTGGCATGGCTCTCTGGAAAGCTCTTAATTATGTTTTGATGTTGCACATTGCTTATCAGTGTGGCTTCTAATCTCATGCTAAAATCAAACACATCAAAGTAAAACAAAACAAACCAAACAAAAAGACTGGGTTCTTTTCATTCTTCTTTTATTTGGGGAGTGATTAGACATTTAAGTCTTCCAAAATCTCTTGGAGACATTGAAGTTTCCTGAAATTGTGCCTTAATGACCTATTAATTTAAATAACCCATGTAATAATACGTGCCCAAGTAAAATAGTTTTACCAACCAAAGAGTCACAGGTAACTTATAAAGTCATATTATGTGTTTCCCATCTCTACTGAAATGATCAAGATTAAAAAGTTAACAAAAGCAGGAAGCTTGTTTCCTACTAACAAACTGAAAATATAATCCATTAGTCACTCTTTTCAAATTGCTACCTAATTACTTAGAATCTTTCCAACTCTATAATTTACTGATTTAGATAGAATACCATGAAGAGGAAAGAGCGAGTTGTTTACAGGGTAGAGCCAATTATGGCTAGACTGGGGAAGGTTAGGGTTAAACCCTTAAAGAGACAAGAGATGCTTGAGGTGGTACAGAGAGCATTGTTGTTATCTGGTCTCATTTGGTTGAGCTTGAAATCATCTTGCTCTTTGGTTTTCTTTACGCTATCTACATTAGAAGAAGCTGTGGACCAAACTTCCTATTTTATATTTGCCCATCTGCAGCCATTCACAAAGAGTTCCATTTCATTTGTTTCTCACTTTAATCAACAGGCCATTTTAGCATGAAAATAATGATGAAAAGGGATAAAGCGAAGCAAAGGTGTAAAGAAAAATAGAGACCAGAGGTGGCTGGGAAGCAAGCAAGAAAACAAACAAACAAGAACTCTGGAAGAGTTTACCTTTACAAGTGAAAAAAGCCAGAATGAAGATAAGGGAAAGGTGACCTATTAAATTAGGTTTCCTGAGTAGTCTGCTCTTTGATCTTGGAAATAGGTAGGAGACAAGGTCTGAGATAAGTAGGATTCCCTTTTCTAGCTGTGTTTCCTTGCTGTTATTTTAATCTATATTAATCTTTTCGTGGAACAGAAATAACTCTTGAAAGAGTATAGTTTTCAAAATGATGGACTGTGATTTACGAGGTAGAGAGATGCTCTGTCAAGTTGACTGACTCACTAAAGGAGGTAACTGTTCTTTACAATACATTGTTATCAGAAAACTGAACAGAAGTCAATACAATGTCTATTTCTTCAACCCCTCAACAAATGCAATAAAATGCTTTCCTTCTCCTCAGTGAATGACCAGGTTTGACAACCAGATAAAACAGAACAACTGTGGATCAGAAAGTAGGATTTCCAGTACGACCCAATAACTTTTATATTAAGGGTGCCTGTGAGCTACATTAATATTGATGATTCAGGGATTACAGGTGTACTTTTTTCTCAAGAGTATGCCAGCTAGTGGGATTAATAGCTGTTTTTCCTTATGCAAGTAGGTATCTGCATACACACTTTGATTTGAAGGGTTTCTCAGGTTTCCACCTATCCAACAGTAGTTTTCTATTTATCTGTCAAGGTGCTACTGTACTTCACTACTTTAGGAATTCAATGATTAAAAAAAAACGAAAACCAGATTACTTAGAAGGCAAAGGAGAGAGGCTCTTCATAGATAGAATGAGACAGCCAAGATATTTGGCCAAGATCCTGAAGCCAAAATTTGTGTTTTGAGGAAGATAAGGAAAAAGTGGGTGAAAATCTCCCTCTTTATTATTAGCAAAGGCTTTAACCCAAACTCCCATATGAAGATAGCTGGGTTAGATCACTCGAGAGACTTGGTTTAGATTGACTGCTATTTATTTGTTTTAAAGTCATTAATTTTTCCCTGACAGACCTGGATGGTGATTTCTTTTCCTTGGTGATAATCTGAATCCTGTACAGCTTTCTCAAAACAGGAAGCCCCTCCCAAGTGGGAAGTAGCCCTAGTCCAATTTACCTTACCTTACCCAAAGTGTGTAAAACAAATCTAATTAGTAAAGCTGCTATGAACACTCACGTATAAACATTTTTGTGGGCATTTATTTTAACTTATTTAGATAAATACCTAGAAAAGGAGCTGCTGGATCATATAGTAAGCATACATGCAACTTTGTAAGATACTGCCGAACTATTTTCTAGAGTGGTTGTACCGTCTAAGTAGCCCCACCAGCAGTGTAGAGAGTTCCAATTGCCCCACACCTTCAACAACATTTGTTATACTAAGTGATAGTTGGCAACATATGGTTATTCTATATTAATATAATGAATTAATATAATTTCCATATTAATATAACAAATACTACTCAGCAACAAAAAGGAATAATCCACTGCAACAAAGCAACATGAATGTATCTAAAAAACATCCTGCTAAGTGAGAAAAGTGAGACACAAAAGGATACATAGTACATGACTCTGTATTTTTGAAGTTTTAGATAAAGGCAGAACTAATCTATAGAGACCAGAAGCTTATCAATGGTTGCCTGAGGCGCAAGGTATGGGGTGGTGGTGGGGCCATGACTGGGAAGGGCACAAGGGAACTTGTGTTTGGGTTGATAGAAATATTCTATAGCTTGAATGAGATGACAGTTACATAGGTATACACCTATGTCAAAATTTACCAAATTGTATGGTATTTAAATGGGCATATTCATTTTATTATATACATGGTACCTCTCAATAAAGTTTATTAAAAAATGTAAGGAAAATCAATCAAGATTTGAAAGTTAAAGAAGGGGAGGAGCCAGAGAAAGGTGAATCCAAAAAGACCAGTGTCCAAAAAAAAGCTTCACCCTGTAGCAGAGTGGCCCCAAAGACTCTTGAACTCCTCCTGCTCCTGGAATGTGGTGTGGGGAGCGAGGCCAAAGCTCTCACTGGAAGCCAAGTCTGTCAGTATCAGTTGACAAGATAGGTGTCTGGCTACTAAGGTAGGAAAGGCTCTATGAAGAACAGGAGGGAAATCTCTAAAATCCACTTCCTCTGATTCACACATTGGCTTTGTCTGAACCTAGTGGTATTAACCTCTCCCATTGGCTTTGTTTCTTTGTTCTCTTTGGTTTTAAATATTTGAAAAGTTACATACTTGGATTCATATGCTATTTGCATCCTTTTTTAAATTTTTTTTATTTTTTTGCGGTACGCGGGCCTCTCACTGTTGTGGCCTCTCCCGTTGCGGAGCACAGGCTCCAGACGCGCAGGCCCAGCGGCCATGGCTCATGTGCCCAGGCGCTCCGCAGCACGTGGGATCTTCCCGGACCAGGGCACGAACCTGTGTCCCCTGCATCGGACTCTCAACCACTGTGCCACCAGGGAAGCCCTGTTTGCATCCTTTTGATGGATTTCCTTAACCAGTCTCTCTCCTTGGTCCTGGTTTTTGTGTGCAATTTCCCAACTTTGTCTTTTGGGATATGATAACAGATCTTTGAAAACCTTTCTGCCACTGGTATATTCAAATATCCAATTTATTTGCGTGCCTAATAATGCAAATCTAGTAATATTCTTTTTTACTATGATTCATGACATAAAAATTAAGTCAGAGGGATTTTATAGTTATAGTCTTGGAATCATTTTTTTGGTATCAGCTAGGAAATACTGAGAAGCAAGTATTTAGTTGTATACTTTTCAGAAATACTCTTTCAGAAATAAATCCTCTTTCAGAAATAAATCTTAATTGACTGTGGTACAAACACAGAGTTAAACAGATTTATATTTATTTTATCAGAAAATAAATATAAAATATTGGTTGTATATTTATATCTAAAGAATACTGTTTTTCTGTGTCATTTGTGACCTATTTACTCAAAGCACATGTGTACATGCGTATAAATATTCTTTTTGCATATATTTTTATAGGGACACATTTTCAACATAACATTATTTGGACTTGTCATTATTTTCCAATGTGACTGGAAAGTTACTTTAAGAGAAAAATACCGTTGACCTTTGTTTTTCTACTTCAGATTTTTAATTTTTCCTTGCATGATATTCAGGCTTCATAAGTGATGAAGTTAAAGAATTATTTTAGTGTCAAACTTCCTGTATTCAATGAGTTTTAAATATAAAATATCTAATTATAAAAACTCTGTATTTAATGATGCTATGTTCAGACAAAATTGTAAGATTTATAAAAAATACTTTTACCAGTTCTCAGAGTTTCCTTAAATGATATATAAACACCAAGTGATTATATTTTATTATTTATCAATTATTTACTAAATAAGATGGTATTTCTTCCTCCCTCCCTCCCTCCCTTCCTTCCTTCATTTCTTTTTTAAATTTCAAACCAGTGAGAGTAACACCTAATTTAAATAGTAAGTCGATGTTTTGGAAACTATAAAATAAAGTTTTCTTCTTAGTCTACTTCCTGTTTTCTAATAAATTTTATTTTAGTCCTACCCTGCTGATAAGGCATTTATTATGACACATCTAGACTACCTGACAGAAATACAATTTCTTTCCATGCTCTTTTACATTATTTTTGCTCATCTAAGTAGCCTGAAAAAGACAGTGTAATTTAGAGAAACTTGCTAAAGTTCCTCTTTTGATGGCTTCTCCTTTTATTAGAAAAGTGCTGAATCAACTTAATAGTCATTCTGGAGAAAGGTACCATGTACAATGTCAACATCAGCCTGCACAAAGGGAAAAAAAACTCTGAATGTTGAGATATTAATTAGCAAATATAGAACTAAAAATAATAGATGTAGTTAAACACTCTTTTTGTTATATCAGTCCAATGCAGGCATTACCAGAGAACAAATGTAAGGACTACCAAATACTTCTCCATTTAAATGACATGTGTTGTAATCATTGTTAAGCAAATTGATTGACATTGCTGATATTTGTACCTAAATATCATTATGCAAATGATTTTAAGATTATTAAATGTAATAATAATAATATTTTTAAAGGTATAATCTGAGTTTTTGCCACACTAGCTAGATTATTTAAAGCTACTGTTGTCCTATTTAGGTTAAAGGAGACCCTCAACTACTCCTCATTATTTTTCCCTCCGAATTGTGCCATGTTTCTTTGATATCTACAAGTTGCATTGAATGTTTTTGTCAGAGCTGGTGTTGACACACTGTCCTATGATCTGTAATGAATCCAGGGCTGGTGCTGGTGGGGCTCAAAGGGTGCTGTATCCATGGATAAATACCAACAGGGTCAACCTTATCTAAAAATGTAAGGAAGGTATACATAAGATGGAAGGAAAATTACAAATCATACATTCAAAGCCCTAATTTATGTGAAAATAGATTAAGAAGCTGGTACAGGTCACAGAGCAAATTAGTGGCAGAACTGAGATTGGAGTCTAGGGCTCATGAAGGTCTGCTGCCCTGACGGAAAAGTTTTTTATTTAGCCCTTACTATCTCTCATGTTGTTACTGACTGTCATATGCTCTGTTCAACACCCATTTCTCGATGACCTGCTCCAAATGACTTGTTAGAAAATATCACTTGGCTATAGTAATTCACAAAATTCTAAGGAGGTCTGAGAGCTTCCTGAACACTCCCCAGGAATAGGGAGCTCACTCTCTGACACACAACTGGATAAAATCTGAGACAATGTAACAAAGATCTTCTAGTGGACCTTGAATCCACATCCTTATGATTCCCACCTGTCCATTGCCCGTCTCAAAGTCTCCTAGAGTAACACAGCTCAACAGCCCTTCCAATATTTTCAAACTTGGATCATGCTTTTCTCTATTTCAGAATTCATCTCTCCAGATCTATTAAAAGTTATTCATGCAATAGTGTCCATATATCCTTCATCATCCTCACTGCATTCCCCTGGATGTGCTTAATTGCTAATGTTGAACCTCTCGCAATTGTTTTTATTATAATAATAATAATTTCAAAGACAGACTTTAATCCAATTTGCTTATAAAAGTTTGCATGTGAATAAATATCCCATATAATCTAAATGAGATGATTCTGAGCAGAAATTTTGATGACCCTTCTTTTCTAGTCCTATCAATTTGTTCTCACAAAACCAACCTAGTAGAAGACTTAAAGAAAAAAAGGGGGAAATGGTATATTTTTCTCTTCTCTATACAAATACAACTCAATCTTGATGATTGCTTTCTGCTGAACTTATTTTATGTACATATTATTTAATATTTTGAGCTTTGTGGGGACATTGAAGGAGGAGAAAGAAGAATAATATAAAAACCTGCAGCCAGAAATGAAGAAAACTCTGTATCAACTGTCTTTGTGTAGGAGATGGAAGAACAAGAACCTACCACCTAGGCATTCTGTTCAGCTACCTTGATCACTGTAAATAAGGATATAAGAATTGAGTCAACGTCTTGGAAGTCAGATTTCCTGAAGTTACGTTTTCTTTTTTGGTTCTCAACTACCTTAAGAAAACTTATCTAGACTGTGTACATTAGATTATTTATAACAGATTAGCCAGGCAACAGTTTAGAAGTAGCTGTCATTGTCATCACGTGTGTGTGGGTTGGCATTCCAGGTGGCAAATCTGGGCGAATGTAATACTTCAGTGTTTTGGACAACAAATCATGTAAAGTATTACTTGTTAAAGAAGTATGTGTGCTCTGAGTGTTATAATTGGACTGTAAAGCACATCTTCATGTTCTCTCCATTTATGAAGTATATTTTAATTTCTGGTTCTAAGTGGAAGAAAATAAATATATCAATGATATGATTTTTGCATGTGTTTCAGTATTTAATGTGATTTAAAATTAAATAGTAGAATATATTGTATTTTTTAAAGTTTTATTGCCTCCATTTAACCCATACGATTTAGGCATGAGTCATTTAAATTAGTCTTTGCATAATTTTTAATTAGCTCAACTTTCTCTAATTATTACATTAGCTGAAGTTCTCATTAAAGTCTTCCTGTTCCTTATCTCTGAAAGGCAGTGTCATAATGAGGGTGAAGGACACTTAGAGGACTAAGGAGATAGTAATTTATAATTTAATGTGACAAGCTGACATTTCATTTATTATGATGAAACCATTTTTGGTAAAGAGGATAAATCATATTTTAAAAATACATGTATTAGTAAGTACAATTGTAAATATTTCAATGAATACAATTATAACTTGTGTATATTCCCAAATTCTTTAGCCTTGCGGGAGGGATACTCTTCCTTTAGCATTCAACTAAAACCCCTAAGTCTCCATCCTGTATAATCACGACAGAAGTCCAATGATCTAAGTGCTGTATTTTATGAAGTATGAGGGGCATAGCTGTTCACATTTTGATATCACTGAAGTAGGATGTACCCTATAGTCAATGTAATCTTTCAATCATTGTCAACCAGGCAACAGTTATGAAATAGCTATCACTGTCATCACACGTGTGACTTTGTAGATATTCCTGGTGGCAAAACTGGCTAATGTAACTTCTCAACATTCTGAACACTTGAATGTAAGGACAATTTAATGAAGAAATATGGTAACTATTTGTTGTACAAAATCTTTCTCATGAATCCCACAGCAAGATTAGAAAAGCACTAGCTTCAAAACTAGCATCATTGGCTTGGAAGAAAATATCAGAATCAATAGTAGAGCACTCTTTGAAGATATGTTGCCTCACCAAGAAAGTGTTGGAAAGACCAAGATATCAATGACTGGGTCAAAAAGTGACTCAAAGAGTCAGACTTAGAAAGCAGAGTCAAATATAAAGAAGCTTTAGAACTATTTTATTCATTTTATTTTCTTATATTTTTATTTTTATGTATGTGCAAGAGTGATATGTGATAAAAGTCTGTGTTTAGGTAAATCTAAAAGGGCTCTTTCCTTAAGTAGAAAATAAAAATGTAAGTTATAAGAAAACATTATATGATAATTTAATTTGCAGAAATTTTTCTTTCATTGTGGCACATAAAATAACAGTGCACCTTAAAATAATGGCACCTTAGAGTCAAAGAACATAAGTCTAGAAACTTCCAGGGAGTCATCATATGCTCTATCATTTAGTACTGACTGTTGCTTGTCATCTTTCTGATGATACGAGACTTCACACAAATCACAGGGCCACTTCTCAAGGTTTGCGCCTATTATAACAGCAGTTTGCCTTATGAGGAGCCACAAAGCAGAGTTGACATTAAGATATGGCATTAAGAAATCTTTACTGGAATCTTTTGGATGTGAGGGGAAAAAATGTAATGCCACAACAGCAAATTTTCACCTGGAATATTTGATAGCATTGTGTTTAGAGTACTTTTCCCTGATCCTCCACAGAGGGATCCTTTTTATATTTCTCCTTGGTCTTGCTTCTCTCTATTGTTGCAAGAAACAGCTTGCCTCGCTAAAAAGGGAATACTCTTAGCCAATATTGAAACCCCACTGATGTCTAAGAAACTTGCCGGGTTTTCTCCCAGTTAAAAATAAAGGTGGGCTTTCACATTATTATGGAGAGTAGCTAATTTTCTCATTGACTCAAATTTCTCCCTTCTAGAATGGCATTTTTACTTTACTATTTCATGACTAAAAATCCTATTAAAATGTCTCTTTGTAACGTGTGTGCATGTTTTCCAAAACCAAAGAACAGTATACTCTTAAAGATATATTCTGCTTCTATTACTAAAACAATAGAGAAAAACATGAGGCAGCCTGTTAAAATAGCAGCTTGTTCCTGATATATAAAAAATTCACTGGAAGAAAATATAAAAACAAAAAAAACCCACTAAAATTTCAGAGACCACCCTGATGATTTGAATTTTGATGCTATATTTGCTCTAAGAGCTTAATAACACCAATGAATGGGTTTTAATAGACACTGATATCCTCTGAAACCACAAGAGAGTGAGACAGATTTACAAATAGGGATTGGTGAGATTTGAGCAAAAATTCTACTTCCAAAGTCTCCAGAATGGAATTAACTAAAGTTAGGCAAAGTCACTAATTTTTCAATATGATCTATAAATACTGCAAATGAAAAACAAAATAAGAGCTACAAAGTAGAGCAGTAGTTTTCAAACTTTAGAGACATAAATTTCACCCAAGGAGCTTGTTAAAAACTGGAGAGTTCTAACTCCTAGCCTCTAATTATTCTGAATTAGTAGGTCCGTGGAAGGTCTAGAAATTTACATTTTTGTCACGAAAACATCAGGTGATTCTGATGCAAGAGTTCAAGGCATCACATTAAGGAAGAAAAAAACCACTATAAAGCCTGTATCTCAAATAGGAAAAAAAAAGAACCCAATAACATGTTACAATAATATGCCCAAATGGTTTGGACCATTTGCCCGCATATCTGGATACATAGTCTAACAATTAGCAGATTTATGATAAAAATAATTTACAATGATTTCAAGCATCTAATGGACAAATTATTCCTTAATATTTAATGATCTTCAGAGAGAAAAAAAATCTTAGTATGATAATTTAATTACATTACTTGTAAAAATATCAGTTATTTAAAATATGTACACAGAACATCATAGTCTTGGTCTTGCACACTGTATTTGGTGTTCAGTGTAAACTAAATTTCAATAAATTTTATCATTATACATCAGCTCCCTCACACAAGCACATGCCCCAGATAACAGCCCCAGAGTCACAAGCAAATGCAGGTTCCTGAGTGACTTCCCTAACAGCCCTTGTGATCACCAGCCTCCCCTGTGCACCCCTTAGGAAAGACCTCTGTAGCGCTTACCAGCACCCTGCTTTTTTGGTTGGAATTGACCAATTCACCAGAAGGCCATGAACCTCAAAGCATTCTACTCTCGGACCCTAAGACATGTGCCCCAGGTTCTACCCTCTGTCTGCACTCTGCTTTGACCTCCCAATGTGGCCCCTTGAAACATGCCGTGTACTTCCTCCAGGACCTGTGAGTAATAGACTGCTCTATTTGAATTTCTCTTGCGGTCTGTTGTTGAACCTCCACTCACCATATGGCACCCTGTGCTCCATTTAACAAGTGTTAATTTTAAAAAGTCAGACACAAGGCAAAGGTTTTACCGTTTTAGAAATCTTCCAGAATATACTCTTGAATAAGTACAAATTTACCTTAATCTCCTCCACTACACGTATTTATACTGTAATCACTAAACTTCATCTCTCTGAGGGTCAATAAATTTTCCTTAACATATGACTTGAATACTGTGGTCTCTGTTTGATACTGGAAACATTATATGATTAGGAGTTGAACCAATTGAAAGTATAATGCTCTTGACAATTAATATTTTATCTTTTCCCAAAAGTATTATTTAATAATATTATTACTTTGGATCAGAATTAAAGCAAAGGTAGGATGCATGACGTTTAAAATTTCCTTCCAAGCTAATGATTCATGAATATTAAAGAAATTTACTATTTTATGATGCAGTTGAATGTAAATAACTTTATCCTTAAAACATAAATAAATAAATAAATAAAACAAATATTTTCTCCCTTTTATATTTAGGTCCAATTCATGTTTGTTCCATTGTTCCCAAACTCCTTGGGGTTGTTTCAAGGTTGTAAGAGGAGACTTGTTGATGGATGCACAATGTAATTATACTGTAGCCAAGCACCTGCCCTCCCACTGCCTGAAAAGCAGAGGAGGAAGGCCAAGAATACACGTAAGAGAATTCAACTCATCACTATTCATGTACCTAGAAATATAAAGTTCCAGATATATAGCATGATAGAGCTCATGCAAACTGATAGCTGTAACAGGGCTACAAAAAAAAAGCACCGGAATGCATATCCTTTCTAAGGAGGGTCTCTTCATGCTCACACCCAGCCCCTCAACCCCCACTACTTAATCTTAAGCCTTGATTTTGCTGATTTGATGTATACGGAAGAGAGAACATTGAGAGAACACTAGAGCTGTAATTGCTTTACATTGGGAAAGGCATGGAGGTATCACTGAGGAAGAGAAGGGAGTGAGAAGGTGGGAGGACAGGCATCAAAAAGTGGGTGGAGCAGAAAGAGTACCCTTGACTCTAAGCGTGAGAAGAGAGCAAAAAAGAAGAAATTTTGGAGTTGCCAAGTGAAATGGAATTTGAGTGGAGAGAAATGTATAAAGCATACTTTGTGAAGTTTTGACCTGTATTTTTTAATTCTCCTTTTTGTTTTTTCTTTATTAAGAAATTTCAGTGAAGACTTCTTACCGAAGATAGAAATATTTTCCAATACTTTGTAATTTGGTTTGTGATTTTTAAAAATGCAATGAAAAGGGACTTGAAGCAAGATAATAAGACTCAGATATTTTCAAGTTATATCAGAAACAGGTATTATTTAAGTAAAATTTCAGATAATACAAAACCCAAGTCAGGAAATTGTTCTTCCATCAGAAGTGCAAATCTAATGAATATAATCATTAGGGAGGGGGACTTGCCCTGTAGGTGGATTCTGAGTTCCGGGTAATCAGTTTGTCTGAGATTCCAAACCTACTAATTATTTAGAGATGAACTTAGAAAAGAGGAAGAAGAAAAGAATGAGGAAGGTGTGTGTGTGTGTGTGTGTGTGTGTGTGTGTGTGTGTGTGTGTGTTCACACCTAAAAGACTTTCTCTCTGGTTAGTCAAGTGTGACTATTCAGACTGCCAGTAGGTCTCCTCACAGTGCTCAAGGTTATTGCCTTGAATCACTGAACTCTTGAGATAGACTGGCATGTAATGAATACATGGAAACTTACACTTAAGCCTTCACAGGTTATACACATTAAAAGGATGTAAAGTTTGTTTCAGAGTTTCTCCTGCAAGGCATTACTCGTATTTAGCAAATGTTATTTCCTTAACACCCCAATCAAAACAAAGAGAAGCACGCAAAACTAAACAGATTAACATGCCCTATTTTCTAAATTTCCTTTAAATATTTCTCATAACACAAGTAACACATATTCATTGTGCAAAATAAAAAATTCCAAGTAAGAAAAAAATCAACCAAAATATTCATAGTTGCTCTTAATATTTTGATATATACAAAACTTATATAAACATTAATATTTTGTTTCCTTAAAATTTTCCATTTCATATAAGTTATCTAATTTGCAGGCATACAGTTGTTCACAGTATTCCTTTATAATTCCTTTTATTTCTTAAGGCCAATAGTGAGGTCCTTTCATTTGTGATTTTATTAATTTAATTTTCTTCTCTTTTTTTCTTGGTTAGTATAATTTCTATTAATTTCATTTGGTTCACTGAATCTTATTGCTGTAGTGTTCCAAGTGCTACAAAGCCCATCTTTTAATTTTCAACTATTATACTTTTCACTTCTAGAATTTTCTTTCTGGTTCTTCTGTAGTTTTCATTTATGTGCTCAATTCCATATCTGTTTATCCATCTGTTCTATTAAGTCATTAAACATATCAGTTTTATAACTGATAGTTTGTACCTTTTAATTCCATTCACATACTTTGCCCCTACTCCTACCCCCTCCCCTCTGGCAACTACTAGTTTGTTCTTTGTATCTGTGAGTCTGTTTCTGTTTTGTTATATTTATTCTTTGTTTTGTTTTTTTAGATTCCACATTTAAGTGAAAGCATAAGCACTTGTCTTTCTCTGCCTGACTTACTTCACTAAGCATAGTACCCTACAGATCCATCCATGTTGTCACAAATGGCAAGACTGCATTCTTTATTATGGCTGAGGAATACTCTACTGTATTTATAATATATACCACATATTCTTTATCCATTCATCTGCTGGTGGGCACTTAGGTTACTTCCATATCTTGGCTATTGTACTGCTATGAACACTGGGGTGCATATATCTTTTGAAATTAGTGTTTTCTTTTTTTCGGATAAACACTGAGGAGTAGAAGTGCTAGATGGTACGGTAATAATATTTTTAATTTTTTGAGAAATCTCCATGTTGTTTTCTATAATGGCTTTACTAATTTACACTCCCAAAAACAGTGCATGAGGGTTTACTTTTCTCCACATCCTCGCCAACACTTGTTATTTCTTGTATTTTGGATGACAGCCATTCTGACAGGTGTGAGGGGATACTTCATTGTGGTTTTGATTTGCATTTTCTTGATGGTTAGTGATGTTGAGCATACTCTCATGTGCCTGTTGGCCATCTGTATATCTTCTTTGGGAAAATGCCTATTCAGGTCCTCTGACCATTTTTAATCAGATATTTACCCCATATCAGACATATCATTTGCAAATATCTTCTCCCATTCAGGAGGCAGGCTTTTCATTTTACTGATGATTTCCTTCACTGTGCAAAAGGTTTTTTGTTTGGTGTGGTCCCATTTGTTTATTTTTCTCTTGTCCTTGCTGAGGAAAGAGATCAAAAAATATTAAGACTGATGTCAGGGCTTCCCTGGTGGCGCAGTGGTTGAGAATCTGCCTGCCAATGCAGGGGACATGGGTTCAAGCCCTGGTCTGGGAAGATCCCACATGCCACGGAGCAACTGGGCCCGTGAGCCACAACTACTGAGCCTGAGCGTCTGGAGCCTGTGCTCCACAACAAGAGAGGCCGCAATAGTGAGAGGCCTGCGCACCGCGATGAAGAGTGCCCCCACTTGCTGCAACTAGAGAAAGCCCTTGCACAGAAACGAGGACCCGACATAGCCAAAAATAAATAAATAAATAATTTTTTTAAAAAGAAGACTGATGTCAAGGAGCTACCACCTGTTTTCTCTTAGAAGTTTTAAGTCTTACATTTAAGCCTTTAATCCACTTTGAGTTTATTTTTTCATATGGTGTGAGAAAATGTTCTAGTTTCTTTGTTTTACATGTAGCTGTCCAGTTTTCCCAACACCACTTATTGAAGAGACTGTCATTTCTCCATTGTATATTTTTGCCCCCTTTGTTGTAGAATAATTGACCATATGTGTGTCGGTTTATTTCTGGGCTCTCTATTCTGTTCCATTGATGTATGTGTCTGTTTTTGTGCCAATACCGTATTGTTTTGATGAATGTAGTTTTGTAGTATAGTCGAAGTCAGGGAGCATGATATCTCCAGCTCCGTTCTTTCTCAAATAGTTTTGGCTATTTGGGGTCTTTTGTGTTTCCATAAAAAATTTTAAATTATTTGTTCTAGTTCCATGAAAAATGTTTTTGGTATTTTGATAGGGATTGCATTGAATCTGTAGATGACATTGAGAAGTATGGACATTTTAACAATATTAATTCTTCCAATCCATGAACATGAAATACTTTTCCATTTATTTGTGTTGTCTTTATTTAATCAATGTCTTATATTTTTCAGAGTACAGATCTTTCATCTCCTTGATTAAATTTATTCCTAGGGGTTTTTTTCTTGACTTGACTGTAAATGAGATTATTTTCTTGATTTCTTTGTGACTGTTAATTATTGCTATATAGAAATGTAACTGATTTCTGTGTATTAATTTTGATTCCTGAAAATGTAGTGAATTTATTTATTAGTTCCAATAGTGTTTTGAGTGAGTTTTCTATAGATAGTATCACGTCATCTGCAAATAATGACAGTTTACTTCTTTTCTTCCAATTTGGATGCTCTTTATCATTATTTTTTCATCTGATTGCTGTGGCTAGGACTTCTAACACTCTGTTGAATAAAAGTGGTGAGAGTGGTGGCCGTATCTTTTTCCTGGTTTTGGAGGTAAAGCTTTCAGTTTTTCACCATTCAGTATAATGCTAATTGTGGGTCATAAATGGGATTTATTATGTTGAGGTATTGTTCCCTCTATAACAACTTTGTTGAGAGTTTCCATCATGAATGGATGATGAACTTTATCAAATGCTTTTTCTGTATCTATTGAGATAACCATGTGATTTTTATCCTTAGTTTTGTAAATGTGGTGTATCATGTTGATTGATTTGTGGATATTAAACAACTCTTGCAGCCTTGGAATAAATCCCACTTGATCATGGTATATGATCCTTTTAATGTATTATTGTATTTGGTTTGCTAATATTTTGTTGGGGATTTTTGCATCTATGTTCATCAGGGATATTGGCTTGTAATTTTCTTTTATTGTAGTGTTTTTGTCTGGTTTTAGTATCAGGGTAATGCTGTCCTTGTAGAATCAGTTTGGAGGTGTTCCCTCTTCAATATTTTGGAATAGTTTGAGAAGAACAAGTATTAACTCTTCTCTAAATATTTGGTAGAATTCCTCTGTGAAGCTATCTGGTCCTGGACTTTCATTTGGTGGGAGATTTTTTGGTTAGTGATTCAATTCATTACTAGTAATTAGTCTGTTCAGACTTCTTATTTCTTCCTGATTCAATCTGAGAAGATTGTATGTTTCTAGGAATTTATCCATTTCTTCTAAATTGTTCAATTTGTTGGCCTATAATTGTTCATAGTATTTTCTTAGAATAGTTTATATTTCTGTGATATCAGAATGAGAAGTTGTAACTTTTCTTTCATTTCTAATTTTATTTGCCCCCTCTCTCTGTCTCCTTTTTCCTTGATGAAGTTGGCCAAAGGTTTACCAATTTAATTGATCTTTTAAAACAAACAGACAAAAAAACCCAGCTCTTAGTTTCATTGATCTTTTCAACTGTTTGTTTTTTTAAAAACCTTTTAGAGCTTTATTGTAGTGACATGGAAAGAAAGTTCAAAACATAGGATGTGGGCTTCCCTGGTGGCGCAGTGGTTGAGAGTCCGCCTGCCGATGTAGGGGACACGGGTTCATGCCCAGGTTCGGGAAGATCCCACATGCCACAGAGCGGCTGGGCCCATGAGCCATGGCCAATGAGCCTGCACGTCCGGAGCCTGTGCTCCACAACAGGAGAGGCCACGACAGTGAGAGGCCTGCGTACCGCAAAACAAAAAAACAAAAAACCAAAAAAAAAAATAGGGTGTACACTGAAAAAATATGTGAGACCTTAGCTAACACTTAACATTGATTTTCTCTGAATGGGGTGTGTGTGTGTCAATCTTCTATGTTACCTATTGCTACAATTTATAATTAAAATATATTACCTTTGTAATTAGAAAAAAAGTAATATTTTTAAAAGGTAACTTTACAATTTCTTTCTATAGGAGATTACATGCTTTATACAAAGTCAAAAGAAATTTTAGAAATTCAACGTTTAAACTATGAGCAGGTAATAGATACAATTTTTGTTATATTAAAATAGTTAATTTTTACTTATGGATATATTCATTGGTCTCTATCATTGGCTTTTCTTTTTTTTAATTTTATTTTTTTATACAGCAGGTTATTATTACTTATCTATTTTATACATATTAGTGTATATATGTCAATTCCAATCTCCCAATTCATCCCACCACCACCAACCCCCTGCCACTTTCCCCCATTGATGTCCATACATTTGTTCTCTACATCTGTCTCTATTTCTGCCTTGCAAAATGGTTCATTTGTACCATTTTTCTAGGTTCCACATATATGCGTTAATATACAATATTTGTTTTTCTCTTTCTGACTTACTTCACCCTGTATGACAGTCTCTAAATCCATCCAAATCTCTAGAAATGACCCAATTTCGTTCCTTTTTATGGCTGAGTAATATTCCATTGTATATATGCATCACATCTTCTTCATTCATCTGTCGATGGGCATTAGATTGCTTCCATGACCTGGCTATTGTAAATAATGCCGCAATGAACACTGGGGTGCATGTGTCTTTTTGAATTATGGTTTTCTCTGGGTATATGCTCAGTAGTGGGATTGCTGGGTCCTAGGGTAACTCTATTTTTAGTTTTTTTAAGGAACTTCCATACTGTTCTCCATAGTGGTTGTATCAATATACATTCCCACCAACAGTGCAAGAGGTTTCCCTTTTCTCTACACCCTCTACAGCATTTGTTGTTTCTAGACTTTCTGAGGATGCCCATTCTAACTGGTGTGAGGTGACACCTCATTGCAGTTTTGATTTACTCTTCTCTAATGATTAGTGATGTTGAGCATCTTTTCATGTGTTTGTTGGCCATCTTTATGACTTCTTTGAAGAAATGTCTATTTAGGTCTTCTGCCTATTTTTTGATTGTTTGTTTTTTTAATATTGAGCTGAGTGAGTTGTTTATATATTTTGGAGATTAATACTTTGTCCGTTGATTCATTTGCAAATTATTTTCTCCCATTCTGAGGGTTGTCTTTTCATCTTGTTCTAGTTTCCTTTGCTTTGCAAAAGTTTTTAGGTCCCATTTGTTTATTTTTGTTATTTCCATTACTCTAGGAGGTGGATCAAAAAAGATCTTGCTGTGATTTATGTCAGAGTGTTCTTCCTATGTTTTCCTCTAAGAGTTTTATAGTGTTCAGTCTTACATTTAGGTCTCTAATCCATTTTGATTTTATTTTTGTGTATGGTGTTACGGAGTGTTCTAATTTCAGCCTTTTACATGTAGCTGTCCAGTTTTCCCAGCACCACTTATTGAAGAGGCTGTCTTTTCTCCATTGTATATCCTTGCCTCCTTTGTCATTGATTAGTTGACCACAGGAATGTGGGTTTACCTCTGGGATTCTATATTTCTGTTTTTGTACTGGTACCATATTGTCTTGATTACTGTAGTTTTGTAGTATAGTCTGAAGTCAGGGAGTCTGATTTCTGTAGCTCCGTTTTTCCCTCAAGACTGCTTTGGCTATTTGGGGTCTTTTGTGTCTCCATACAAATTTTAAGATTTTTTTGTTCTAGTTCTGTAAAAAATACCACTGGTAATTTGATAGGGATTGCATTGAATCTATACATTGTTTTGGGTAGTATAGTCATTTTCACAATATTGATTCTTCCAATCCAAGAACATGGTATATCTCTCCATCAAACTGTTTGTGTCATCTTTGATTTCTTTCATCAGTGCCTTATAGTTTTCTGAGTACAGGTCTTTTACCTCCTTAGGTAGGTTTATTCCTAGGTATTTTATTCTTTCTGTTGCAATGGTGAATGGGATAGTTTCCTTAATTTCTCTTTCTGATCCTTTGTTGTCAGTGTATAGGAATGCAAGAGATTTCTGTGCATTAATTTTGTATCCTGCAACTTTACCAAATTCACTGATTAGCTCTAGTAGTTTTCTGGTGGCATATTTAGGATTCTCTATGTATAGTATCATGTCATCTGCAAACAGTGACAGTTTTACTTCTTCTTTTCCAATTTGTATTCCTTTAATTTCTTTTTCTTCTCTGATTGCTGTGCCTAGGACTTCCAAAACTATGTTGAATAATAGTGGCAAGTGGACATCCTTGTCTTGTTCCTGATCTTAGAGAAAATGCTTTCAGTTTTTCACCACTGAGAATGATGTCTGTTGTGGGTTTGTCATATACGGCCTTTATTATATGAGGTAGGTTCCCTCTATGCCCACTTTCTGGAGAGTTTTTATCAAAAACAGGTGTCGAATTTTGTGAAAAGCTTTCCCTGCATCTATTGAGATGATCATATGCTTTTTATTCTTCAGTTTGTTAAAATGGTGTATCATATTGATTGATTTGCATATATTGAAGAATTCTTGCAACCCTGGGATAAATCCCACTTGATCATGGTGTATGATCCTTTTAATGTGTTGTTGGATTCTGTTTGCTAGTATTTTGTTGAGGATTTTTGGATCTATATTCATCAGTGATATTGGTCTGTAATTTTTCTTTTATCGTAGTATCTTTGTCTGGTTTTGGTATCAGGGTGATGGTGGCCCCATAGAATGAGTTTGTGAGTGTTCCTTCCTCTGCAATTTTTTGGAAGAGTTTGAGAAGCATGGGTGTTAGCTCTTCTCTAAATGTTTGATAGAATTCACCTGTGAAGCCATCTGGTCCTGACCTTCTTGTTTGTTGGAAGATTTTTAATCACAGTTTCAATTTCATTACTTGTGATTGGTCTGTTCATGTTTTCTATTTCTTCCTGGTTCAGTCTTGGAAGGTTATACCTTTCTAAGAATTTGTCCATTTCTTCCAGGTTGTGCATTTTATTGACATAGAGTTGCTTGTAGTAGTCTCTAATGATGCTTTGTATTTCTGCAGTATCTGTTGTAACTTCTCCTCTTTCATTTCTAATTTTATTGATTTGAGTCCTCTCCCTCTTTTTCTTGATAAGTCTGGCTAAAGGTTTATCAATTTTGTTTGTCTTCTCAAAGAGCCACCTTTTACTTTTATTGATCTTTGCTACTGTTTTCTTCATTTCTATTTCACTTATTTCGGCTCTTAGCTTTATGATTTCTTTCCTTCTATTAACTTTGGGTTTTGTTTGTTCTTCTTTCTCTAGTTCCTTTAGGTATCAGGTTAGATAGTTTATTTTAGATTTTTCTTGTTTCTTGAGGTAGGATTGTATTGCTACAAACATCCCTCTTAGAATTGTTTTTGCTGTATCCCATAGGTTTTGGATCATCGTGTTTTCATTGTCATTTGTCTCCGGTTACTTTTTAATTTCCCCTTTGATTTCTTCAGTGATCTCTTGGTTATTTAGTAATGTATTGTTCAGCCTCCAGGTATTTGTGTTTTTTACATTTTCTCCCCTGTAATTTATTTCTAATCTCATAGCACTGTGGTCGGAAAAGATGCGTGATATGATTTCAATTTTCTTAAATTTACTGAGGCTTGATCTGTGATCCAAGATGTGATCAATCCTGTGGAGAATGTTCCATGTGCACCTGAGAAGAAAATGTAAACTGCTGTTTTTGGATGGAATGTCCTATGAATACCAATTAAATCTATCTGGTCTATTGTGTCATTTAAAGTTTGTGTTTCCTTATTGATTTTCTCTCTGGATGATCTGTCCATTGGTGTAAGTGAGGTGTTAAAGTCCCCCACTATTATTGTGTTACTGTCGATTCCCTCTTTTATAGCTGTTAGCATCTGCCCTATGTATTGAGGTGCTCCTATGTTGAGTGCATATATATTTATAATTGTTATATGTTCTCCTTGGATTGACCCCTTGATCATAATGTAGTGTCCTTCCTTGTTTCTTGTAACATTCTTTATTTTAAAGTCTATTTTATCCGGTATGAGTATTGCTACTCCAGCTTTCTATTGATTTCAATTTGCATAGAATATCTTTGTCAATCCCTTCACTTTCAGTCTGTATGTGTCTTTAGGTCTGAAGTGGGTCTCTTGTAGACAGCATATAGATGGGTCTTGTTTTTGTATCCATTCAGAGAGCCTGTGTCTTTTGGTTGGAGCTTTTAATCCATTTACATTTAAGGTAATTATCGATATGTATGTTACTATTACCATTTTCTTAATTGTTTTGGGTTTGTTCTTGTAGGTCCTTTTCTTCTCTTGTGTTTCCCACTTAGAGAAGTTCCTTTAGCATTTGTTGTAGAGCTGGTTTTGTGGTGCTGAACTCTCTTAGCTTTTGCTTGTCTGTAAAGTTTTTGATTTCTCCTTAGAATCTTAATGAGATCCTTGCCAGGTTATCTTGGTTTACGGTCTTCCCTTTCATCACTTTAAATATATCATGCCACTCCCTTCTGGCTTGTAGAGTTTATGCTGAGAAATCAGCTGTTAACCTTATGGGTGTTCCCTTTTATGTTATTTGTCGTTTTTCCCTTGCTGCTTTCAATAATTTTTCTTTGTCTTTAATTTTTGCCAATTTGATTACTATGTGTCTTGGCATGTTTCTCCTTGGGTTTATCCTGTATGGGACTCTGCGCTTCCTGGATTTGGGTCGCTATTTCCTTTCCCATGTTAGGGAAGTTTTTTTTTTTTTTTTTTTTTAACCTCTTTATTGGGGTATAATTGCTTTACAATGGTGTGTTAGTTTCTGCCCCATAACAAAGTGAATCAGTTATACATATACATATGTTCCCATATCTCTTCCCTCTTGCATCTCCCTCCCTCCCACCCTCCCTATCCCACCCTTCCAGGCGGTCACAAAGCACCGAGCCGATATCCCTGTGCCATGTGGCTGCTTCCCACTAGCTATCTAATAGGGAAGTTTTTGACTATAACCTCTTCAAATATTTTCTCTGGTCCTTTCTCTCTCTTTTCTCCTTCTGGGACCCCTATAATGTGAATGTTGTTGCGTTTAATGTTATCCCAGAGGTCTCTTAGGCTGTCTTCATTTCTTTTCGTTCTTTTTTCTTTATTCTGTTCCGCAGCAGTGAATTCCACCATTCTGTTTTCCAGGTCACTTCTCCGTTCTTCTGCCTTAGTTATTCTGCTATTGATTCCTTCTAGTGTAGTTTTCATTTCAGTTATTGTATTGTTTATCTCTGTTTGTTTGCTCTTTAATTCTTCTAGGTCTTTGTTAAACATTTCTTGCATCTTCTCGATCTTTGCCTCCATTCTTTTTCCGAGGTCCTGGATCATCTTCACTATCATTATTCTGAATTCTTTTTCTGGAAGGTTGCCTATCTCCACTTCATTTAATTGTTTTTCTGGGGTTTTATCTTGTTCCTTCATCTGGTACATTGCCCTCTGCCTTTTCATTTTGTCTATCTTTCTGTGAATGTGGTTTTTGTTCCACAGGCTGCAGGACTGTAGTTCTTCTTTCTTCTGCTGTCTGCCCTCTCTACCTTGTTCTTTTGTTTGGACCATATTCCTTTGTTTTTTAATTTTCTTTGACTTTCTCTGTCTCTGTGAAATTAGGCAAAACAGTTACCTATACTGGAGTTGAATGTGTGTCCTTGTGTAGGAGCATCCCTATGCAGCCTGCATGTTCCTATGGCTTTGACAAGAGAGCTGGAGCTAAAGTGTGAGGGACCACAGCTTTTTTCCAGGACATGCCAATGCTGCCAACTTGGTGGGGGTGAGTTGAACCTGGGTGGGTGGTGGGGGCTAGATCAGTGTTTGGTTCAAACTGGGGCCTCTCCCAGAGTGTAGTGGTGGCTGTTACATTTGGGGAGTAGGGGTAGAGCCAGAAGTACTAGAGCTGGAGCCTGGCATGGGCCAGAGATTTTCCCAGGATATGCTGGCAGCCACCAACTTGGCAGGGGTGGGCTAGATATGGATCGGGCTTCTCTGAGGGGGCACTGGTGGCTACCATTTTGGTGGTACAGCTAGAATTTTAGGGTCTAGATGGGAGCTCAGTGTAAGCTGGGGTTTCTCCTGAGGCACACTGGCAGCTGCTGCCTTTTGGGGGCTGGAGCTGGAGCAAGAGGGGTTGAAGCTAGAGAGGCTAGAGATGGAATCTGACACAAGCTGGGGCTTCTCCCAGGGCACACTGGCATGTGCTCCTTTGATGGGGAGGCTGGGGATGAAGGGAATAGACTGAAGACTGCAGAGTCTGGTCCGGGGGCTTCTCCTGGGGTGTGTGAGGGCTGATACCTTTGTTGGAGTGGTATTTGGAGCTTCAGCCCGATGTGGGCTGGTGGGTGTGCTCAGGTGGTCTTGTCAGCCTCTCTAGAACACAAGGAGCTTTTCAATCAGCTACCTCTGTGCTGTTACTGGAAGCAAATAAGTTTGTGTTCATGTCCCTTAAGGGTGGATTCTCAGTTTCCTATAGCTTTCCAGTTCTCTCAGTGGTAAGCCCCACTGGTTTTCAATACCTGTTAAGGGGGCTGATCTTCCCAGTGCTGGACCCCAGGGCTTGGGTGCCCAATGTGCAACTTGAACCCCTCACTCCTTAGGGAGGATCTTTGAGTTTGTGATATCCCCTTCCCTTTCGGGTCACCAGACTGGGGTGCAGATCTTGACTAGATCACTTCTTTTCCCATCCTACCCATCTCAGTTTGTGTGTGTGTCTGTGGGTTTTTTCCCCCTTTATATCCTTAGTCATAGAAGACTCATTCTGCTAGTCTTCAGGTCGTTCTCAGAGAGAGTTGCTCTATATGTAGTTGTAGTTTTGCTACGTTCATGGGAGGAAGTGAGCTCAGTGTCTTCCTGCTCTGCCATCTTGATCCTGCCTTCTATAATAGCAGTTTTTTGTTTGTTTGTTTGTTTGTTTTGCAGTACGCAGGCCTCTCACTGTTGTGCTTTCCCGTTGCGAAGCACAGGCTCCAGACGCACAGGCTCAGCGGCCATGGCTCACAGGCCTAGCCGCTCCGCAGCATGTGGAATCTTCCCGGACCGGGGCACGAACCCGTGTCCCTTGCATCGGCAGGCGGACTTCCCCACCAGGGAAGCCCTATAATAGCAGTTTTAAAGTCCCTGTCTATTCATTCTAAACTCTGACTTTGCTTGCTTGTTTATTTTCCTGTTAACTGCTTTTTATGTTGATTACAAGGCACTATTTTCTGCTTCTTTCTGTGTGTGTGGTAACTTTGCATTCTATTTTATTTTTGAGAGAGTCCCCATTATTTACTATTCTTTTTAAGTGTTTTGAATTTTACTTTGACTTGTAGTAGCTTACCAGGAGATTTTTAAAACTTCTGTCATGCTTATTTTTTGTTTATTAAGATGGGTTTACTTTGCATTTTTCCTTAATCCTAATGTGTAGTCCTTACTTTAAGCATGGCCTCCTTGGATTTCACTTGAACACATAAAGAGCTCAGTAGTATCTCTCCACTCTAGCTGGGCTGCAGCTCCAACTTCTCTCAGGATTTCATGGCTTATGATATCTCTGACTAGATCTCTACACCCCCATCAGCTGTTCTTTGCTATGCTTCATGGTTCCTCATTCTGTATGTGACCCCAGAAGACATTCTTGTGTAGGAACTGTTTTACTTATTTTTGTACATTCAGAAGTGTCTCATAGAGTGCTTGACATATGGTTACACTCAGAAAATATGATTTTAAATGAACTATTTATTCAAAAATAGGTCAAGATTATGCAAAACTCTGTGTAGAAAAAACAAAGTGAGACCCTTTTTAAGAATTTAAATATGGGAGAGTGGGTGAAATGAGTGAAGGTGGTCAAAAGGTACAATCTTCCAGTTAGAAGATAAGTAAGTCCTGGGGGTGTAATGTATAGCATGGTGACTATAGTTCTGTTAACAATACTGTATTGTAAATTTGAAAGCTGCTAAGATAGTACATCTTAAAAGTTCTTATCCCAAGACAAAAAGCTGTAACAATGTGTGGTAACGGATTTTAACTAAACTCACCATGGCAACCATTTTGCAATATATCCATATATCAAATCATTATGTTTCACACCTAAAACTAATACAATGTTATATGTCAATTACTTCTCAATAACAATAAATAAATAAATACTGATAGTATAAAAAAAGAATTTAAATAATATTTTGTCCATAGTATAAAGAAATCAAACATTTCAAAATGATTTGCAAAATTTTGTTCAGTAAAATCATACAATATGAAAAAGAATCATAGAAAAGAAAAATTACATTTACTATTTTGGAATTTGTCTTATTTTAGTATACTGAGCTTAAGTATTAAGTTTATTCATTTCAGTTTATTAATGCCAGTTGTATCTGTTTAAAAGTGTTGAAGATGGAGAGTTAAAGTTTACAAAAATTGCTCACCAGTATAACTGCATTTAGAGTTTCATCAAAATATTAAAATTTTGTTTCAGTTATTTACTACAATTTTAGAAAACCATGATATATCAGGAAATGTGGTTCTAGTTCTTAGTTTTACTGTTTATAGCCATTATACCCCTGTCAAGTCATTTAGCTGGACAGGACCTCAGATTTCACATTGCTAAAACTGAAAATCATATTACTTTCTTAGAGTTGTTTTGGAGGTTAATTGTTCTAACATGCAAAACATTTTTGTAGTGTGATTTCTTACACTACAAAAATGTAGGCACTCAGTAGTATTAACCAATTTGGATTGAAAGTGAATCCCAATCAAAACACTACTTAAACTTGTAATAATGTCATAATCAAACTGATTTGCACATGTAATTATAGAAAAATTGGAGAGTTTATATCAATATTTTCAATTAAACTAAGAAGTTAACATTAAAATATTTTACTTTCTCCAGTTACTATAATTTTCTATGTTAAAAGCACATATATTTTACAGTAATTTTAAACTAAAAACAAGACACATTTTATCTTTATTTCATTAGTTAGCAACCTATTTCAAAAATGATCAAAGAAGATTCATTTATTTTTAAATTTCAGCTGCATTTCTAAATATCAGCCACAATTTGAAAATATTAACCATTATATTTTCAAAGGAAAACTTATTTTTTGAAACGTTTGTGTTCATTTTATTCTAATTTTTCTCTTTTGCTGTATTGATTTGCAATTGAAAATCAGTAGCACTTGGTGCTATAGAAGACTATGTAAATTATTTCTTGGCAAGCCTTGGTAGCACATATGCTTCTTTTAAGAATAACTAAGAAGCAATCTGCTGATTAGTATACTTTACATCCTTGCGTCCAAGTCCTTCAAGAACATTCAATATCTGTGCCACCTAAATAGAACGAATACTCTGACTCCAAGGTATTCATTCTCATTTCCCCTGTATGCCATGCCATTCAAAATCTGTAGAGCACAGATATATTTAAAATCAAAATGAAGTAATGATTCCTGTTTACACTGTACTATACCTTAAAACAAGAGTATAAGTGGTTTTTA
Source organism: Grampus griseus (assembly GCF_964374135.1). Taxonomy (NCBI): domain Eukaryota; kingdom Metazoa; phylum Chordata; class Mammalia; order Artiodactyla; family Delphinidae; genus Grampus; species Grampus griseus. Next base: position 35,527,338 of record NC_139003.1, read on the forward strand.
AACATCCACAGAGAAATTAGCAATAAAACTTAACAATAAAACTACTATTTTTTTCTATTGACAGAAATAAAACAAAAATAAATAAAAATGTTCATTCCATAGAAGTGAAACAAAATCAGCTACCATAACCTTCACTGTGAACATCATCTTAATTTATATTCTTCAAACAATTAAAATCATAAAATTAAGGAGAAAATGTTTTATGCGTCTCTTAAAACTGATGAACAAATGCCAATATTTGTTCAGGTGAATTAAGGTTACTTATTAAATACACCCAGCACACCTTCTAGATTCTCCATTTGTATTGGTGTAATCAAATTGTCCCTAGCTTCTCCAACACTAGTTACAGATATAATATTACTAGCTCTAATGCTCAGTGCTTCCAGTTGCTTGGCCAATCCTATACAGAGTGTCCTGCTTTCTTAAATATAGCAAAGACATGTTTATGTAAGTCTAAGCATCAGTACTAGCTATTGCTCATCTCCTGGTAAACCAATCTAGGACATATCCTAGACCACCAAATACACATATATACAATGGAATATTTCTCAGCCATAAAAAGGAATAAAACTGAGTTATTTGTAATGAGGTGGATGGACCTAGAGTCTGTCATACAGAGTGAAGTAAGTCACAAAGAGAAAAACAAATACCGCATGCTAATGCACATATATGGAATCTAAAACAACAGTACTGATGAACTTACTGGCAGGGCAGGAATAAAGATGCAGATGTACAGAACAAACTTGAGGACACAGCAGGGAAAGAAGAAGTTGCTGCATAGCACAGGGAGGTCAGCTCGAGGCTTTGTGAAGACCTAGAGGGGTGGGATAGGGAGGGTGGGAGGAAGACTCCGGAGGGAGCTTCAAGAGTGAGAGGACACGGGGGTATATGTATACATAGAGCTGATTCATTTTGTTCTACAGCAGAAACTAACACAGCATTGTAAAGCAATTATACTCCAATAAAGATTAAAAAAAAAAAAAAAAAAGAGGCTCTGATCCTTCCAACATTTCTTCCACTAGAGCAGGACAAGATAACTGCTGCCCCTAATGTCAGAGTATATCTTGAGCTGCTCCTAAGTTCACTGGCAAAGTGAGAGAGAGAACATTCCTATTTTGATATGATCAACTAAAGGTCTCACAGCAAATTTGAGTGAAATATGTTAAATTGGTTGAGAAACAGCTATTTCATCTGCTGTGACACATAAATCTAAGGTCTAACAGCTTCAGTTCTCAAAAACTTCACCTGGTCACTCTCAACTGAATCACTTCCATAACGAGGTAAGATGAACAACTTTATTTTCTTTTAACAGGTAGAGTTATATGAATTGAAATTTAAGGTAATACCAAAGCTTATTTAAATTCTCTAGTAGTTTCGAATTTGAAGACTGACTTGAAAATTTCCTTGATTTTCTGTGTAATACCTGGCACATTCATTCTGAGTTCTAGTGTGAACTGCTGAGAAGGGGAACTTCTCTAATTACATTTTGCTGTCTCCTTTCCAATTTTCCCCTACACCAAGGAGAATAACATTCAAATAAAATGACCAAAGCACTGAAATGAAAAAAGAATATTTAGACGATCTCTCAAATCTTAACTCAGTTTAGAAGTGAAAAATAACCACTGACACAAGGATAAAATTGTTTTCTTATCTGGCCTGGTCTGAAACTAGTAACTAGTGAACCATGTTATAATCAATACCATTAAAGCTAACTTAAAAAAAAAATCCTCCTTACTATCCCTCTCTCACATGCAATCCATCTTTACTTCTTGTAGCTTCTAATACTTTATTTCTACATTATAGTCTCAAATCCAACCATTTATTTCCATTTCCACTGACAGCAAATTAGCCCAAGCCTCTGGCATCCTGCAGAGGGATTATTGCAATTGCTTCTCCAATTAAAATATTTTTAAGTGTAACATTAATTCATGCAAAAAAGTATTAGAAAAATTATAACAAAATTAAACACAAAATGAGTAACCACAATTCAATTCAATAAATAGAACATTATTTGCTTCTTAGAAGACCCTTCAAAAGTATTTTTGCCATGCTACAGTTGACAGTCATTTGGATTGTCCTTAGTTTGGAATTATAACAAATAATACTGCTTTAAACATTCTGTACAAGTTTTTGTGCATATACATTTCTCTTGTCTAGTAGCTGAGTCAAATGGTAGGAATGTGTTCCTTTTATGGCCAGTTTTTCAAAGTGGCAGCACCAATTTACACTTCCATCCACAGTATCTGAGAATTCTAGCTGCTCCCCTTTCTTGCCAACACTTGGTGTTGCAGACCTTTTTTTTTTTTTTTTACCAAATTACTAATGATGTTGAGCAACTTTGCATATGCTTATTGGCTATTTGTATATATCATATATCAATCATGAAGTGCCTGTTTATATCACTTACCTATTTTGAGGGAGCATTGTCATTTTTTTATCGTAGCATTTTTTATATATTCTGGATATGAGCCCTTTATGAGTTATTTTGTGCTGCAATTTTCTTGTCCTATTCAGTGCTGTGCCTTTTCTTTCTCTTACTGATATCCTTTCAGGACATTTCATTCTTTAATTTTAATGTAATTTAAATTTCAATTTGTCAGACTATCATTTCCTTTATGGGTGATGCTTTTTGAGTCCAATTTAAGAAAATTTTACCTGTACTACAGTGATTAAGATATTCCCCTGTTATCTTCTTGAAGACTTGCTGTTCTGCCTTTCATTTTCATGTCTACAATCAACTAAGAATTGACTTTTGTATATGAGGTGAGGCAGGGGGTCAAGTATTTTCCCCTCACGTCAATACCCAGTTAATACAGTGCCAATAATCGAAAAGACTCTGCCCTTTCCTGCAGTGCCACCTTTATTTTAATCAACATACTTATATGTGTGGTATGTTTCTGAGTTCTCTATTCAATTTCATTGATAATGTTTCTATTCTTGCACCAATAGTACATCAATAGTTTTTACTCTGTAGCTTTTTAATAGCTCTTAATATCTAATAGAGTATGCCCTTCTCAAGTTAACTTGGCTATTCTTGGCCCATTGTTTTCTATTGAAATTGTACAATAAGCTTGTCAATTTATACATAAACACATAATCTATTGGGAGTTTTATTGTGATTGCATAAAATCTAAAGATCTCTTTGAGTAGAATTCTTGACATTTTTTACATTACTTAGACTTCCAAACCATAAACATGTTTCATCTATGAATTTATATTTTCTATATGTCAGCAATTAATTTTCTTTAGTTTTCCACGAAGAAATTTTAAACATAACGTTAAGCTTATACCTACATATTTGTGATCTTTTGATCTTGTGATAAAGGAACAAGTTTTTAAATTTCTTCTTTTTGTTGCTGATATACAGAAATACAATTAATGTATATTGACCTTATATTCAGAAATCTTAATGAAATTACTTATTAATTCAAACAATCTGTAGGAACTTTGGGTTTTGTATGAACATAATGATGCCTGTAAATTGTAATTTATTTGTCCCTATAAAATTCTTGTATATTTTATATTTTTCAATTGGTTTATTTCACTGGCACAAACCTCCAGGGTAATGTTAAACAGATGGGATGATAGCAGGAAATGCATGTCTTATTTTTGCTTTCAGGGGAGAATACATTCATCTTTTCATAATTAAGTACTACCCTTTCTGAATTATTTTGTGTAGATATTCTTTAGTTTACTAAGAGTTTATATTGCAAATGGATGATAAATTTTCTCCTTTACTGAGTAATTACACTACTTTTCTAATGTTAAACCAACATTTAATTCCTGGAATTAAAACAACCTTGTCATGATATATTATCTTTCTTAATATCTTTGTCATATTTAGATGTTTTGGTATAAGATTATGATAATCTCAGAAGTGAGTTAGGGAGTATTTCTACCATTATCTGAAAATATCTGTTTAAGGCTGGTGTTACTTTGTCCATAAGTATTTAGAAATTTCACTACTAAAGTCAGGTGTGTGCAATATATTGTTTCCTCCCATGACAGGTTTAGTAAGATTTTTATAAATTTCATCTAAAACTTCAAATTTACTTTTATGAAGTAGTTCATGTCTTTTTATTAGCATTTAAATACAAGTAGGATCTACAGTGATGTCCTCTTTTTTATTCTTCATATTAAGAATTTGTAACATCTTCTCAGGATTTTTTTCTTCACCTTCTCTGCCAAGCATTTATAAATTGCATCAGTTTCTCTAAGAAAGGACATTTTGGTTTTGTTAATTTTTTATTGCATATTTGTTTCCTATTGTATTTTTTTATTACAACTGCAATGAGATAACTGTTGAAGTACACTAAACAGTATATATTTAAAAAGCAAAATCTGATCTGTTTTGGTATATGTATACACCTGTGAAACAACTGCCACATTCAAGATAGCCACTTTCCTCATCTCTGCAAGTTTTCTCATGGCCCTTTGCAATCCATCTTTTCTTCCCCCTTCATCCCATGCAATTTCTGTTAATACAGATTCATTTGCATTTTCTGGAATTTGTGATGAATAAAATAATATAGTATGTACTTTTTGGGGGGCTTGGCTTCTTTCACACAGAATGTATTTTGGGATTCATCCATGTTGTTGCTTATATCAATATGTTCATCCCTTTCTGTTGCTCAATAGTATTTCATTGCATGGGTGTGCCACAGTTTATTCCCTCCATCTGTGTTCTTATATTTAAGATAGTCTCTTATAACTAATATAGAGTTGGGTTTCTTTTATTCCAATATTACAATCTTCTTATTATTACTATTGCTTTGGGTTTTTAAAATTTATCATTTTACTATTTGCTTTCTAATTAACCCATGTAGTTTTTTTTCTTTTCTTTTCTTTTTGTCTCCTTTTGGATAGATTAAGAACATTTTTATTATTTCATGCATCCCTTCTATTGATTTGCTAGTTTTACATATGAAGAATCTTAATAGTAGGCTCTCAAGAGATTATACCATATATGCTTGATATATTGAAGTCACTATGGTTAATATTTTTTCAAGTATTTAGGTATTCACCCTTTCTTGACTATGTGTATCCCTACGGATTTACCCTTTTCATTCCTCTTTACTCAGTCTTTATTATATCTCTGAGCTTCCTTCTGGTATCCTTTTCCTTCTACTTGAATAATGTCATTCAGTAGATCCTTTGGTGTGGGTCTGCTGGTGAGGAATACTCTGAGTTTTCATTTTTGAAAATGTCTTTATTTCTCCCTCATTTGGAAGGCTATTTTCACTGATTACTGAATTTTAGTTAGCAGTTATTTTCTTTCAACCATTAAAGATATCATTCTGTTATCACTGACTTCATTTGTGCTCTTCTATTAATAAATCAGCTGTCAGTCTTATTGCATTCTTACAGGTAATATGATTCATTGCTGCCAGATTTGACTGCTTTATACATTTTCTCTTTGTCTTTTATTTTTAGCAGATTCATAGTGATGTGTCTGGGTGTGATATTATTTATATCCACAGGGTTTTGATGCTCTAGTATCTATGATTTGATGTCTTCAATTGCTTTTAGAAAATTCTTTGCCATCATCTCTTCAAATATCGCTTCTTCTCTAAGACTTTTCTTCCCTCTTTTTCTAGACTACACATATATCCCATATGTACCATTATACCTTTTCCTCTATTTTTCATCTTTTTGTCTCTTTGCTTCCATCTGGTTATTTTCTCCTGACCTATCCTTTGTTCCTATCCTATTTCCCTTTTCAACATTGTCTAATCTGCTGGTGAACATTTCCATTGGTCTTTATTTTAATTCCTATATTTTTTAGTTCTAGAATATCCTTCTGGTTGTTTTTTAGTTTCCAATTTTCTCTGAAAACTTCCATCTTGCCTTTTAATCCAGTAAATGGATACACTAACCATAATTATTTTAAATTATGTCTCTTTGCATCATTACTTGTTAAAATCTTTCAGTGTTTTCCTATTACACTTTAAAAAGAATGCCAGGATCCTTCCCTCAGATTAGATGGCCATGTATGGTCTGACTGCAGCTAGATTCTTCAACTGCATCTATTATGATGCTCCCTACTCCCCACTCTTTATGCTGTATTTGACTCTGTGGCTGCCCTAAGCTTTTCCTCAAGTCACAGTTTTTCTCTTCCTCAGGATTTTTGGATCTTTTACATATCATCTTATTAGTGACTCCCCTCAAATGACTCTCAGTATTTGCTTTTTCCTCCTTGCCAGCCTATTTCTTACCTATAATGGCAGTGACTATGCTTTCTTCCTGTTGTAAATCCAGGTCTTAGCATATTATTGGCACATGATAGGCATCAAATATTTGTGAATGAATGATTCAGTGAATGAAAGCTATACTTCTCCTATTTAACAATTCTCTTAATAGTAAAAAGATGAAAAACATCTAGTTATTATCTTATTCATCTTTTTATCTCTCAGAGCACCTAGAATATATTAGATAATTGTTCAATACCTTTGACAAGCTGAGTTGAACTATAAAATGCTCATGGTTGTGAAATTCATAGATAGTATGAATATAGATATGATATAGATATGTCTATAATATATATCCCTCCAAATCTATATATTTATATATGAATGACATGACCGTAACTATTACCATGACAATACCAATTACTAACATTCTTAAAAACTTGTACAATTTTAATGAAGTAGTGAACTTGACCTTTCACAGATTTTCACCAATAACTTTTTCTACAACTTTGAATACCTGTAGTTATAGATACCAAACATAGTTTGGTCACGTTTCAAATATACAAGCAGAGAGGAGATATTTGATTTGTAGGAATTATTTTAAAATGCTGTTTTCAGACCACTTTATTTTTAATATATATCAACTATTTTTTAAACACATGCAAAATTACTTGAATACTTAATACTTTCCCTTTGTTGTCTAAGAAGGGGTCAAATTGACAATCTCTGATTCTGACTCTCCCAACATTTCCTGTGAACTTGTAAAAAGAAATAAAAATAAGAATGCTAAAATCCAGAAGGAACTTCTATTTTAATAAAAATACCAAGGAGTTAATTAAAAAGCACAAATTTGGCTTGCACATTCTCTGAAACACAGAAGTCTGCTAGCCAAGAACTAGGTAGATAGAAATTTTAGCTATTCTATTTTCTCTGGATTTCATCTTAAAATAGATATTTGGCACATATCTAAACAGATGATTGGCTCACTTACTTAAAACTGCATGAATAGTGCTTCCACAAAGATTTGGTTTACTCTTGCACTCACCCACACCTCATTATTACTTACACTTCTATAGCTATTCAGATACTCTGTTTGCCAATGAATGGCATAGAAGTTGGCTAGAAATGGCATTTTTGGATGGCTCAACTCCTTGGGTGAGGGAAGAGCCAGAAACCTGGGGACAACAAGGCATGATGGGAGTGGGAGATTTTCACCTGCTGTACTGGTTCAAAGTGCCCAAGAACTTTGTCATGTGGACAGAAGAGGATTAGTGGCATTCACTAAAACCATCGGAACAGTTGTGCAACTGACTGTAAGTATTTTTAAAAGTTTTTGAAAGGAAACCTTAAGCTGTAAAATCATCACTTACTGAGAATAATTGCCATCTAAAACTCAGGATTTAAAACAAAGACTAAAGTTGAAAATGGAGGGAGGGTAGATAATTTTGTTTTTAAATGGCCACTAATTTCATCCTATCATACAGGGAGATGTTAGAAGATACTGTTTTATTTTTGATTTGGATAACTTAAATTTTTCATATCAAAAAATTTAAAAACCATTGAAGTAGTATAAACATTCAGAAAATCATAGAGAGTTATAAAACATCCATGTGCCTACCACCTAGATTAAAGAGATTTTGTTATATTTGCTTCAGATCTCTTCCTCTTCCCCTTTGCTTTATTTATTTTTTAAAATAAAACATTAAAGAAGCAGTTCATAGTTCTTTGTATCCCTCCCCTATCCGTTCCCTCACCTCCCTTTCCAGTTTCCATCACAATCCTGAAGTGTAACTTGCCTGCCTGCATTGTTTCTATGGTTACCAAACATGTTTTCATCCTTCACCAAAGTAGAAAACTGATTTATGTGTGTTAAAATTCTATAGAATGTATCATGATTTATGTATCATTTTAAACAATACTGAGTGAAAAATGCAAACTGCAGAATTATGGAAATCCTACAGCAGTTAAAATGAATGAATTTGACTTATGTGTACTAACATAAGTAAATCTTAGAAACACATTACACAGTATAAAAGCTGGCTTTTGTAATAATCTAGTGTTGATACATATAAATCAAATTTAATAACTCTTGCAGCTGTGTGGTTTTCTGCCATATAAATAAACCACAAGTTATTTATCCATTTTTATTTGATAAAAGGATATTTAGCTTGTTTCCAGCTATTTTCTATTACAGTTAATTATATAATGGACATCTTTGTACACATCTCTCTGTGTGAATACATCTTCAGTGTATGTACCTAGTAGAAGATATGTTGGAATATTTTCAATTTTTATGGGTATTTTCAAATTAGGCTTTAAAGATGCTGTACCAGTTTATACCAGTTATACATTAAGAATCCTATGTATGAGTTTACAAATGTATATTTCCCATATTAAATTGGTGTATTTGGTTGTTGATTTTTTTTAAGATATATGTTGCAGGAGTTTTTATATGATCTGGATACTGCAAATTTATCTGTTAATATTTTGAAAATATCTTTCTGCTATCTGTCTTATATTTTCACCATTTCTTTTGTGTCTGTTTTATTTGTATCTGTCAGTAAGTCTTTTTATAATTTGTGTTTTCCTGTGCTGTTTGATAACTTTGTACTCCAAAGTCTTAGATATTTTTCTATACTTTCTTCTAGAATTTTTAATTTGTAGTTTACATTTAGGTCTTTAATTAGGGAGACAATATGTCCCATTTTGCCAGAGTCTCAAATGTTTTAGAATTTATCCCAGATATTTCATTGCATAGTGAAGTATTATGATAATAGTTGCCTTCAAATAACCCATTACTTCTTTGGCAGACCTCCTCTTTAGATTTCCAACTTCTGCTGTACGTCTTGTCTGGTAAGTCTCTTCAGGTGTAGTGGTAGAATTCAAACTTTAAGTCATGATTAAATCTAAGAGATGACCAATGATAACTCTCTCTCTTTTCCCAATCTTTTCCAGGTGCAATGATACCAACTTTTCCTTTTCCTGGGTAGCATGGCAATGAAGTGCTCTCTGACATGAGGAACCAAGAACAACTGACTCCTTCCAGTGCTTTGTGTTTGTAAAATATTATACTCTATTGTCCTTGCTAGCCATTTGGTGCACCAGCCAGTTGTTTCATGGCCTGTGAGATGCACAGTGTCCTCGGGCTGTCCATCACTGGGTTCGGTGGAGATTATATAATAGGTGTTTGCAAAATATACGTGTGGAAGATAGAGGCTGAGAAATCCTGCTCTAGTGTATGTAGAGAGTAGTCTGCATTCTCTTGCTTGAGTGGCTTTGTAATTTATTACATGATATAAACCTACAACTATTTGTTTGTTGTTTGGCTTTTTAATTTTTCAGTAAACCCTTTTTGCATCAGTAAGCTCAACATAAAAAGTACATATTTAATAAAAAGTTAGGTATTACATTTCTGTTTCTCAATAAATTTGATGATGAAACATATGATTTGCAGGATAAATGTGTTAACATTTGCCATTCACTATAGAGACCCTAGTAATAACACCAACCATGAGAAGACCAGAAGATGTAAATCTGCTGAAGAAGTATCAAAATCTACTTAAAAATTGAGTAATCAGAAAAGACTAAAGATGACAATTTAAGATGTGTAGATGCAGAAGGTGGATTATGTTTCACTCTACAAATACTGATTTTTCATTTAGATCAAATGACTATTCTTCTAAATTAATACCTCATTAATTAACTCATTCTTAAGCCAAGTTTCTTCATGTATGTGTAAAAAGTGCATCAATATCTGTTAATGTATTTAATTGGCAGAAGTAAAATTTTGCAGGAGTTTTTTCTTTCCAGTGTTATCAAATGCATCAAGTAGAGGATCAGTTAATTTAATTTGAATAACATCTTAATTTTTATCGTGTTATTGAAATCGAATTGAAATTTTGGAAATTCATTCTGTCTGAAGCAAAGCATCAGATCTTATGTTTACTATTATTATAAATTCAGTTAAAATAATCAATAGCAGATATAAATAATATTACTCATTTGTGATAATAATCTGAAGACAAATTTTTGTGAAGCAAAGAGCAATGTAAACAATGTTCTTACTAAATTAAGCACACCGTTGATGGGAACGTAAAACAGTGCAGTCTCTATACCGGAAAATAGTATAGAAGTTCGAAAAAATTAAAAATAGAACTACTATATGATCTAGCAATTCCACTTCTGAGTATTTATCTGAAGAAATGAAAACACTAACTTGAAAATGTATCCTCATCCCATGTTCAATGCAACACTATTCACAACAATTGAAATATCCATCGACCAATGAATGGATGAAGAAAATATGATACATATATATGACAGAACACTATTCAGCTTTAAAAAGCAAGGAAATCCTACAATATGCGACAACATGAATGAACCTGCAGGGCATTATGCTAAGTGAAATAAGCCAGTCACAGAAGGACAAACCCTGCATAATTCCACTTACATGAAGTGCCTAAAATAGTCATACAAAAAACCCCAGCAGAATGGTGGTTGCCAGGGATTGAAGGGAGGGGGAAATAAGAGTTGCTGTCCAACTGGTTTAGTTTCAGTTACACAAGATGAGTAAGTTCTAGAGATCTGCTGTACAGCGCAGAGCCTATAGTTAACAATTCTGTACTGTACACTTAAAAAGTAATTATATTGTGTGCTTACTAGAATAAAGAAGCTTATAAAACATTAAAAGTAGACTACGATTATAGTGCAAAAATAGCTGAATGACAAAATGTCATGATGCAAATACTGAATAAAACAATACTTCAGACTGTCAGTACATGATTTCTCTCTGTTGACCATCATTAAATGGATTTTAGAAATATTAAAGCCTTTGAATACCTATTTCAATCAAACTAGATGTCCTAAAAAGATATTTAACTTTAGTATGAATTTGTCTTGTAAAGTTTGGTTATATTTTATTCAAAATCTTTTGGAAATCTTTAATCAATGTATTCCACAAAGAAACACTTCAGGTTTTGAGGATCTGGGCAAAATGAAACTAGTAAGAGCAGCTTGCAAATAAGCTCATCTTTATAAAATCTATGGTAGACCAGAATAAATGAGGCCTCAGGTAGCATACAAGATTTATTTTTGAATTTATGGAAAGAATATTTTGATAAAGCTCCTTTTTAAAGTTAGATGTACAGTTGTCCTTTGGTATCCATGGGGTATTGGTTCCAGGATCTGCCCCAGATACCAAAATCCGCAGATGCTCAAAGTTCATAGTCAGTCCTTGGTATCCAAGGCTCTGCATCCGAGGGTTTAACCAACCTCAGATAAGTGTAATACTGTATGTATTTACTGGAAAAAAAATCTGAGTATAATTGGACCCACACAGTTCAAACCCCTGTTATTCAAGGGTCAACTGTATTTATATTATCTGGGAATGAAATAAAACTGATAAAATCTACAATTTTGCAACTTCTTAATTTCCTGAAAATTTCAAAATATTCATAAATTGAAACAACTTGTTCCATAATTTAAAAGAATTTGACAAACAAAAATACTCCCAATAAAGGTAAAAGGATAGCATCCAAGAAAATACTCAGGCTAAATTTTTTCTACGTTGTAGTAAAAACAAAAAACAAAAGAGAAAAAAAAATGAGCGAATTTAGTTCTTTGGTTGATCCACTAGGTAAACTGTTGAACATACAAAAATGGGTTTATTAAACATGCTAAGAAAGGGACATCATTTTGACAGAGTTTTAGTCTGACTCAAAAAGGGGGTCAGTTAGGGAAGAATATTTATAGTATTTCAAGAACTGGAGTCAGTCATGGATGGTTTTATGGCAGAAGTTAGTAAGCGTTGTATGGTCTGGGCAGAGATTTGTCAGATCTGTAAACTAGGTGACTTGCTGAACTAGTCAGTGGTCTTTGGAACATATGGATCTGGGTGGTATTACTGCTACTATTACCTGAGCTTGACACATGAATTCCAAAATGAGCTACTACATTTTATTTGTGCTTAGATTATGTGTGCTGCAGATAACAGTTTGATACAGTTTATCTGTTAGCAAGTCACAGTTGTTTTCTTTTCCTCTTTCAGGTCGTCATTTTCTGCTTCAACTCTCATTTCTACATCAATGAATATACATCTACAGAAAAAATTTTAATGACAGAATAATATTCCAAATGTTTGAATGAACCACACCTTTTAAACCAATCCACTATTGTTTTGGACAAAGATGATTTTCATTTTAATCTTAGGTATTACTTATCCTTCTACATATATCAGTGAGTACTTGCTCAGCTATTTCCTTAAGATAAATTCCTAGAATTGGGGTTTCTAGGTCAAAGAAAAGAAAATTTTTAAAAAGGTCTCTGATAAAAAACTATCAAAGTACAGTTGGCTCTCCATATCTGTGGATGCAGAATATGTGGATAAGGACTGACTGTACTACAGTGTTTTATATAAGGGATTTGAGCATCCTCGGATTTTGGTATTCGTGGGAACTGAGGAACAACTGTACTTTCCAGAGACTCTGCACCAGGTGAGCATGAGTTTTTGGTTTACCTCCACTAGGTCAAGGATGATTAATTCATTTATTTGTTCAACAAATATTTATTTAATGTCTATTATGTGTCAGGTACTGAGTAATACTAGTGTACATGTTTTATGAATCACAGTGCTAGAGAAGTTGGGAGAGCTTAATATGTGCCCTTAGAGCATGTGGTTCCATCTCACTCAGTGAAGTGTGAAGTAGTCTGGCTACAGCTACCTACCAAGACAGGATGAGGAGAGAGCCATAGGGGAGCAGTTGGCACTTCTAATACTGACTAGGACAGGGTGTCTGATATTTTCTGTGAGCCGTATGACGCCGAAGAAGGCCAAGAGCTGTCTTGAAAGCTGAGAGGACCCTAACAAAGAAAGACTGGAGGCAAACTACTGGACGTAGGAACAAAGCCTAGAGGGAAGTGGGAGTTGTATGCAGACAGTAGGAGAGTGACTCACGTGTTTCAGGGAACTCTGTATACAGTACAAAAGTCTGCAAAGGGAGTCTCAAAAGAACCCACAAAAACACCCCTTGAGTGAGAACTGGCATGTGATGCCTGACATAATAAAGACTACCACCAGCCAAGTTACAACAGCACCAGTCTCCGAAGTCTCTATCTTTTCTTTCAATTCTTCTTTCTCTAAGGCTGGAAGAACAATAGGAGGAGAAGTGAAAAACTGACCATGCCCCCACTCTTCACCATGTGTCCCCCAGCTGAAAGTCAGGCCTAAGCCAGGGGAGGGAAACAGCTTTGAATTGGATGAAAGTTTGAAAGTTTAATTTAGTTTAGGCTAGAATTTTTGTTACCTGAATTTGAGGCGATACCTATAGCTGGGAATGAATGCCAAGCTACAGGATCTGCCTGAGAAATAGCCAAGGGACAGTTGAGATTTAGCAGAGAGGATCCCTGCAAGCAGTAAATAGGTAGAAATAAAGCTGTTTTATAGTTGTACTTTAACAAGTTTGCTCTGTGCAATGAACTGGCTAAATAGGCACTTACAATAAGATCAACAACTCCTACTGAAGTAAGGTCAGCTATGTCAGCTATACAAGAAGGGTACTAACCTAGATTTCAAAGCCTATGAAGGCTTCCTGTGAAATGTAATTTTGCAACTTAATTGAAAGTTGAAAATGCAATTGAAGGAGCTCTGACTGTAGGAATTGGCCACTTATATCATAGGCAGTGAGCAACCAGCATTTCAGGGGTAAGAAATGTATCCCTTCAATGCATTATTTCACTTCCAAGAATTTCCAGATGTATAACAACTCTGAAAAGTGGCCCAGGTGAAAAAATGGTCAAAACTTTTTGACTGTGGCATACTCAGCAAGAAGTATAGGAACGTAAGAGGCCCATGTCACACTGCTTCTCAATACTCAAAGGTCCAGTTAACAAGAATAGATTAGGTCAACCACCTTCTTTGTCACCCTGACAGTGGTCCTACAGTAAAAAAGAGTAAATGCATCATAGACCACCTGCTTCTTCAACTCCTTCCTCCTAGTGTGGGAAATAGAATATGAGCAAGGAGTTACCACCCCCCTCCAAAAAAAAGAGAAGGCTGTAGAAGTGAACAGCAACCCACACCTCCCCAAAAAAACGGCTGTAGAAGTGAACAGCGACTGGATGTTGAAGGGCATTATAGCCCATATTTAAAGAATACAGACTATCTTCAGGGCAACAGGAGCTACTAAAAGATTTTAAGCATGAGAGCTGCTCTGGCTGCAATGAGAAAATTGAATTGGAGGTAATATCAGAGGCAGAATGACCAGGTAGGAGATTGTAGCAGTAATTTAGCTGAGAAATTAGGAGAACCTGATCTAAGGTACTAGGAGTTAGGGACATAAGTAACTAGACATGTAACTGGAAGTAGACTAGCCAGGACGTAAATGGCAAGCTGGATAGAGAGAAAGTAAGAGAATGCTTGGTGGCAAGTCGCCAAGGGGGCCCTGCTACACCTTACTAAGCCTGTGGCACGTAGTCAACAGAAATCATAAGGAGGAGGGCATACATAAATTTTAAAAATAGTAACTTCTTCCACGTGTAAACACAGCCATATGATGCCTTGGAATCTGACACAACAGAATACTACCACCCTTCTTCTGTTGAGAGGGTTAAGAAGAGAAAAAAGGGAAGATCTCTGAAAGATAGAGAGAGGGGATTTTGATGGGAGTGTAGTTTAGAGAGAGGGGTTGTTTGGGATTATTATTTTCTCTGTAATTCTTTGTTAGTCCTTTAGATTACCTGTTAAAAGGTATATTAAGCTAAAACCAGTGGCTTGTTCCAGGAATCATGTCATGGCTAATTTTGCATTAAATTCTTTACTAGAATTTCTTGAACGCCATAAAATAGCTCTGGGAAAGGGAGCAGGCAGGGCTCCACACACTGTAGGTGTGGTATGGTTATGCTGCAAGAAGAGACCTCAGAGTAGAGGTCACAGTAGTCCATGGTGTTGATATCTGTCAGCAGTGACCTGTGATGCTCTGAAAGTATGGAATATGGGAGGAAAGAAGATGGTGAAAGGTATTGATAAAGGAATTTTGTACTCTGATGCAAACACTAGCATCAGGATAAGTGCTATATAAGTTTTGACTCTAATACCGATAGCCACTTTATGATTACCTCTTTAGAGACTGCATGAATTAAGCAAAGATGGAGGGGGAGGCAGGGGGGGCTAGTTCAGCTGAGTGCTTTCACTGATGAAAAGCAGGCTCTGGTCCTGTCACCTCAGCTTCAAATGCTTCAGCTCATCTTAGGTTGAAAGGCCAAGTTTAGGCTGGAGATATTTAGGTTATTTCCTTAGTTTGTGGTGAGACTATAAAGAACATCTGAAGAGATGATTGCATATGTCAGTTGCTCAAGATGCCTGAGAGCACTAACAGGAGATTAATGTTGGTCCTGGGATATGAAAATGCTCTTTTACTTTTTAATCAAATAGTTGATAGGGTTTGATTTATTCTTTTGATTTTCAGGGGTGAAAAAAAAAGAAAGTCAAAAAATGTTTATGGCTCATTTTCAATGAATGGGAACAATGAACTTAAATATTTTTCTCCCTACTTTTAAATTAAATTTTAAAATTATAAATTTACACAAACATGGACAAGGTTTTTTTTTACTGTGCATTTTAAATTAGATAAAAGAGGGAATCAAAATCTTTTTATTCTGCAAAGGTGATTATAGGAGCTTAAGATTAAATTTAAAATTTTATTATTTGTGAAGAAGCAGTTCACCCTGAGGCTCCTATCTTCTTATGTCTTTGCCTAAAAGTGAACAAGCTCTGAAATTATTTTTAGGTACAATCTGCAAATCCTGATAAACACAATGACTAAGCAAAAACATGCATGAACAAGCAAATAACAACAACAAACACACATGAAATAAGATTTCAATACTCCAGAAGTAAATTATCTTACATGTCTTGGTCTATGACTTTTCTAATCATCACTTCTGTTAATAAAATATTTTACCATATAGTTACATTACAGCTATATTTCTTTGAATATGAATAGTTTTAAAGTCTCTGAACTCTGTCCTTCACACCATACATATTATTTTCTTTGGGACATCACATTATTTACTTCAAGAAAGAGTCATTTAAAATTTTTTTATGAGATACATTGAAATGATCTGTGATTCATGACTCATGATTCAAAATTCTAACATCCTCTGACTACATTGTGTAAAATCTTAAATCACCCAAATATAACATCATACGTTGCCAGTTGGTTGTGGATTGATATTTTCATTCCACCTCTCCAGTCTCTATCCACTGCCCTTTGCAATGCTTAAATTTGTTGTTGAAATTGTTTGTAGACACCAATGATAAAAAAATATATAGAATTTGGAAGAGATAGTGATCTAAATGCTAGGCATCTTTTATGATTGATCACATATTCCTATCTGTTTATAAACATTACTGTAGGCTTATTATATTCTCAATTGTTCACCAGGTAATATGTATGTGCATAAGAAATTAAAGGCATGACATTGATCCTTCAGTTGTTTAACATTTTATTTGTAAAACAGACTAATACACAAAGACAATTGTGTACAATGCCAGATATTATACCCATATATCAATATCTAGGTTGAAAATTGTGCACTACAAGTGTAGGCACTGAAAAGAGAGAATGATCAATGAGGGCAAGGGAAATGAAAGGTGGCTCCATTGAGAAAGTGAGGCTTAAAATTGACTTTGAGGAATGAATAGAATTTACACAGGGAGAGTGACAATGGTTTTTAAAGCAAGGAATCAAAGAAGTGCAAGCCATGCTTGTAGACAGGTGAAGAAACATGTCTAACTGAATTTCGGGGAAACCAGTTGTAGGGACAGTAGGAAATAAGATGAGGTAAAATGAGGCCATATGGTCACATTGTTGCTGACTCTGAAAAACAGAACTCTATTATTTCTATCATTCAACTCAGTAGACAGTATGTACCTATGTGGCAGGCAAAGGGAATATTTGAGAGGCAGTGTGGGATAAACAAATAGTTTGAAAGAATCAAAATGGTATATAGAACAGTTATTCTAGCATTACTCTGCAGAAAATAGGTGTTTATAAAGAAATAGTCATGTAGAGCAAGTTTTTAGAAGGAACAGAAACATTTTAGGGTCCCAAATAATGCACTGTACTAATCAGGATGATTTGTCATTTTTTAGACCATTTGCAGGTTCTCTAACAATTTATTCTCAGTTCTGAATCATCAATGTTGCTCTCAGACTGCTCTCAGTTGCTAATTTGTATGGTGAGTTATGCTTAGAAATATATGCTAGTTTTCTTCTAGGGAAGGCACCCTGGCCAACTATTTCTTTATCTGTGATTGTTCAGCTGCCATATCCTCTCATTCTCTAATTTATTTTCTCAAAAAAAAAAAAAATAGAGGAGCATTCTCTTTCTATCACTGAGCTAACTTCAAGTTTCACTTATGTTCAGGAATACTTCTTTTATAATAGTACAAAGCTTCTCAAAAGAAAATATAATGTAAAGAAATATATTTCCACAGTTGGTGAGTGTCAGGATGAGGGGAGAGTGGAAGGCGCTAGGGAATATATTTATGCTGCTAAAGCAGAAGTGTTTGAGATGCTCAAAAGAGGAAGTGACAATTCAATCCTTCTTCAATTATTCTATTTCTTTTCCTATAAATAAAACTAGGAATGCAATCAAAAATTATAAACGTAATATAGCTACACAATTGCCCATTTTTTAGATGAAAGCAGTTTAAAGTATCATGTCTGAAGAAATTTGCTGTGGCATTCTTCAACAGTGCAAATATATTCTGTATTAGTGATCAATATTTCTTGATATTGTAGTGACCAACTGGGCATTTGTGGGTTAATAATAAGAAAATAATTTTTAAATGACAGTATAACATCTCCTGAGATACAGCCTTAGAGGTTAGCAGGTGATGAGTTAATTTGTTACAGGAAAGAATTGCTTTCCATTTTCACTCACCTGGGAAGATGGGTCAGAGTAATTGGACAAGTCTGAAGTCCCTGGGCTTTGCAAGGGGCATAGGTGAAGATATAACTTGTGAAAATTGGAGGCTAATTATCTTTCAGCTATGAAATAGTGACAAGATGTTTTCTTCTGCATCAAGCGAGATTTTGGGGACAGCTTAATGGAGTTGATAGTAAATAACACATTTTTAAGAGTTTATAAAATCCCCAGATTATTCTAATTTGAGTTATAATCTCTGATTTGATTGGGAGATGTTCTTGTAAAGTAAAAAACTGGTAAATTGAAATGTCTGAAAACAATGCACTTGCTTTAAAAAGACTCTCCAGCTTTTAGTAATTTAGTAACCTCTGCATGAATAAACTACGTAAATTGGTGCCATTTTCATAGGCTAAGTCATAGATTACTCACTACATTGGATACTGCAAAAAGGAAATAATTTTTGCTACCATTCTTCAGGATAGTCTACAGGCAAGAAGCAAAAGATGAAGCATCATTTTCATTTAATGTCTGGCCAAAGGACCACCAAATGAGGCATTATTATAGATTTTTACGAAGCTGAGTAAGTGAACTTCATAGCATAGTATAATGTATAATGAGGAACCATAAAGTAGATTGGAAATTCTGTTTCAAATCATGTTGGTCATCTTAAATGTTCAGAGAACTAATGAAGCCTTTTAAGGATGAGAGTTCCATTTAGGATGACAGAAAGGGTAGAAAAAGTTTACACAAAAAATAATCCTAAAACTAATCTAAGTTTTACAATTACATTTCTTTTATAATGAGACAAATAGCTAAATTTACTTTGAGATAATTTGGCTTGGAAGTGACCAATTTGGGTGTAGTTATTATCTTTGTCCTATACCTGTCAAAGCAGTGATATATCATTTAAAAAAGCATAATCTGCTCTTGGAACCGCAAATGTCACCATGTCTGTTATTGATTGCTTCTCAAGTTGAAATTACCTTTTCTGCTAACTTCTCTGTGGTATTCATTGAATTTTTCTGACATTCACGTAATTCAAATATTATCCACAGAGGTAAATATTTTTAAAAATCATGTTCTTATTAGTATGAAACAAAATTTGAGATCTGAAATGATTAATTAGCCAGAGGGTCAGCAACTGAAAAAGTGGAAGCAGTGTTAGGTTTATTCTACCACATTTACATAATCAGATAGCAAGTATTAATAATGTTATTAAGGTCAGTCATATAAGTGAGACTCTACCATGAAGGTAAATGTAAGAATAATGAACTCAAAGATTCTCAGTCTTAAAGACTTAATTTGCATTATGTGAACAAGTCACATGGTTGTGCCACTTCTTCATTTGGTTTTCTAAAGTGTAAAATCTATATAAATGCTATTATCACTATTCTTCACCTATCTGATTGGATGTGATGTGATTAATTTAGGAAGAATTCAGCTTAATCATCAGTTCCCTGGACCCCGTGGGCTCCCAGTCCAAATCTGCCTCAGTCTCTTACCCCTAAGTAGGGGAAATCTAAAGATCTCTGGTTTTATAACTCAGCATTAAATCACAAATCTGCTGCAGGTTTTGTTCTTTCTTCTTTAGTTATAATAATAGATTCTCTATTTTATTCCTTGTAGGTCTGCTCAAAACTCTGGATTCTTGGACTTCTCTGGTGGCACAGTGGTTAAGAATCTGCCTGCCAATGCAGGGGACACGGGTTTGAGCCCTGCTCCAGGAAGATCCCACATGCCACAGAGCAACTAAGCCAGTGCGCCACAACTACTGAGCCTGTGCTCTAGAGCCCACGAGCCACAACTACTGAGCCCGTGAGCCACAACTACTGAAGCCTATGCACCTAGAGCCTGTGCTCTGCAACAAGAGAAGCCGCCGCAATGAGAAACCTGCACACCACAACAAAGAGTAGCTCCCGCTCACCGCAACTTTAGAAAGCCAGCGCCCAGCAACAGACAATGAAAACAAACAAAAAAACCCACAAAAAACCCTCTAGATTCTTAAACTACTCTGCATAATTCTAATTTTACACTATATATCCAATGTCACTTCATACAATACTGTCATAAATTATAATCATATTACCATAGCTATCCTTTTATACTGACTGCTATTGTATGACATTTTCACAATATCTTTGTCTCATTCAGTAAAGAGAACATAAAGTAAATATGCAAAATCCACAACTTGCCTGTAAGCAACACAATAGCTAGTTAAAATACTGATGAAAAAGGTTAAAATATATTCATCCTATTAAATAATAGCTTACTATCATGAGTATAAAAAAAGACACTAATAATTTGAAAAAAGCCCAATTAAAAATAGACAAAGAATAATAAAAGTAATTGATAATAGAAAACTACAAAACCACTGAAGATATATTCAACTGTGAATGCTTAGTTGGTGAGGGTTTTTTTCTTTTTTTTTTTTTTTTGTTACTCCTTGTTTTTTTTAAACATCTTTATTGGAGTATAATTGCTTTACAATGGTGTGTTAGTTTCTGCTGTATAACAAAGTGAAGCAGTTATACATATACATATGTCCCCATATCTCTCCCCTCTTGCGTCTCCCTCCCTTCCACCCTCCCTATCCCACCCCTCTAGGTGGACACACAGCACCAAACTGATCTCCCTGTGCTATGAGGCTGCTTCCCACTAGCTATCTATTTTACGTTTGGTAGTGTATACATGTCCATGCCGCTCTCTCACTTTGTCACAGCTTACCCTTCTCCCTCCCCGTATCCTCAAGTCCATTCTCTAGTAGGGCTGTGTCTTTATTCCCGTCTTGCCCTAGGTTCTTCATGACCATTTTTTTTTTAAGATTCCATATATATATGCTAGCATATGGTATTTGTTTTTCTCTTTCTGACTTACTTCACTCTGTAGGACAGACTCTAGGTCCATCCACCTCACTACAAATAACTCAATTTCGTTTCCGTTGACTACTTTAAAAACTACCTAACTGGCTCTCATTTCCCCTTCCAAGCTCTGCACAGAAACTACAGCTATATTTAAATATGTAAATTGGATTGAGACTGTATTTTACTTAGAGATAACTCAGTGACTTCCTATTGTGCTTAGAATACATTCTAACACATTACTGTGACTAGAGTTAAGGTTGTAAAAAATTAATAAACAGAAACCGCAATTAAATAGAGTCAGGAAACCAGAAGGGGGAGCTCTTAGGCCCTGCAATGATAGCAGATCCAACAGGAAGAAGAAACATTCCTCTTCTTTCCTGGAAAGAACTCAACCAATGAAAAGCCATGGGCTCTATGTTTACTAGAGACCTCTCAACTTTCTTTACTTCTCTATAAAAGTGTTCTCCTTCCCTTGCCATGTGGGAGACTTGCACGTGACTCGCCATGGTTGGAGAACCTGAATTGCAAGTCTCTGCTGATCCCAAATAAACCTTTTTTTGCTAGAGAAATATCTGGCAGTCTATCTGTTTCAGCTCAACATTTTGGTGACTCACATGGGGACCAGAGAAGACCCCCAAAGGCTCTGGGTCTGGTGAGCAAACAAGTGCAGGACGCACAATTGAGTCCATTACTGCTCCCTGCTTTTCTCACTGACCCTGGAGTTTGAAGGTACATATTTCTTCTGGATCTGAGCTCACACCCTCTTTGCATTTGAAGCTCTCCAGACTTTATTTGGAATCTACTTTAAGGTTTTGTCTTTCCAGTTAAGGCCTTGTTCTGTATGTGAGTACTCATTTGGCACTTCAATCTGATTTTGAGTTGAGACTGTTTCAACTGGAGCTAGCTGAGGAGCTGTTGGCCCATTCCTTCAGGAACAGGGCTGCTTCACTGAAACTGTGCTGGTTCAACTGTCAGCCCATTCCTTTGGAACAGGAGCTGTTCTCTGGAAACTGGCTGGAAAAGCTTTTGGCCTGGTGCCTCTAGGACCAAGCTGTTTTTCTTAGACTTGGTTAGGATTAGCTTGCAAGCTGTTTGGATTGAGCTGTTTGAGCTGTAAGCTGTTTGAGCTGTTTGAAAATTATTCTTTTACTCTAGAGGAAAAACTGAGAAATGGGATCTAAGTTATCTAAATATTTTGAGGACAACACCCCTACAGGGACTTCGAGCAATTTTAATGTTTGAAAACCATGGTCCCTCTGCATGTGCATTCCTAACTAATGGATGACCTGACTAAAGGCAATTTAGACTATCAATGGACATTATGGGGAACTTTTGAAATCCCCAAAGTTAATTTTCTTAAAACTGAATTGGAATACAATAGCTCTGAGATTTCCATAACCGAATGGTACCCCTATTTCAATGGGTATTTTGAGGTTTCCAAGTGTTGTCAGAAGCCTGTAATTGCCTCTCTGCAAAATAAGATTAGCAAAAGCAGGATAGATCAAGATGGCAGAGTAAGAAAACATGGAGCTCACCTCCCTCCATGAACACATCAAAAATACATCTACACGTGGAACAATTATCACTGAAAACTGGCAGAAGGACTCCCATACAACCAAGGCTATAAGAAAGATACACACGTAATCAGGTAAGGAGAATAAAGCTATCAAATCAAGGCATATGCCCAAGAGAGGACTCAGAGGAAAAAGGGAGAATACACATGTGGACACCTGCCCTGGAGAGTGAGTGGTAAGAGCCACAGACTGGGCACCCCAGTCCTGGGGTCCTATATGGGGTAGACGAGACCCCTTGATTGGTTGGAGGACCACTGGGACTAACAAGAGGGCAGTGAGATGCCTGGACTCCATTTGCGAAGAATGTGCACAAGCTGGCTACCCCCAAGGCCGGACGGAGAGGGGTCTACTCTAGCAGCTGCCAGTTTCCCACTATCACCTTGGCATGTGTCCCAACCCAAACAGAGCAAAAGCTCTGGCCTCGCTCACTCCACGTCACAGCATGTCACTGGATCTGCGGTGGCCTCAACCTGGTCTAAGACTGGACCATGGAACACAGAAGAGACCCAGTCCCTGAGTGGAACCTGGCTGGGGAAGCCACAGCCATTGAACATCAGTGCTTGAACTTGTCAGAACCTGCCCTGTTAAAATTAAGCCTTCTGAGGATCCAGAGGCTAAACCCTTAATTGTTTTATATTCCCTAGACTAAAGCTGAACTGCAAGCACAATCAAAGATTTTCCCAAAATAACTAAAAACTCCTCACAGATTTGCTGACGAATTTAATATAATCGTTCAAACTTATCAACCTGGATTCTCTAACTTATATGAGCTAGTTCATATGTTTTTCATGAAGGCCAGGCCCAGCATTGGATGAAAACCACTAACTGGGAAAATCTGAAAGGTCTCTAGAATTACAACAGGAGACCAGCTTGCTAATTTATTTGATCAGGCTCCAGCAATCCCTAAGTGACTTCATCAAAAAATTCCTAGGGCTTTTCCAAAGACTGTTAATTGGAACAAATTTCAGGCTTGTACAAAAATCTGATGAAACTGTTCATGACTATTACAATCAACTTTAGATTGTATTTTTAAAGAATATTCTGGTCTTCTTTCAGATGTTAATTCCACCTGGGTAATTTTAACTCTATGCTTATTAATGGACTGAAAATGAGACCTTTCCCTTCTAGTAAAAAGGCCCAGGATATAATATAAAACTATGTCCACTCCATATTTAGTTTATCTGGCAAACCAGCTCTCTCACACTGTAGATAAATCAGCCAAATATTACTGACAAAATTCTTAATCTTCAACTCCAGCAAATGAAGGTTCCTAAACGAAACCAAAACTCTCCTAGTTTCTGCTATTATTGCAAAGAGCCAGAACAATGCAAAACAGATTGTTGCAAATTTAAGTACTTAAGGTGGCTTCAGCCCTCTAACCAGCCTTTCCTCCCAATTTTCAATGATGAGGCTCTGAGGAACTACAGGGTCTCTTCTCAATCCTCCCTCTTAATTGGCTTGGAGAAACAGTTCTCCAGATTGGGGATGAATCTCTTCTAGTCCTAATTGACACCGAAGCCACATTGTTGGTACTTAACCCCACTCATATAAAAAAGCCCCTGCCTTAGAGTCCTAAAACAGTTTACCTAGCAGGGATCTCTAACGAATCACAAGAGTACCCTATCTCTGAACCTATTCCATTTTGTTTAGGCTCCTTGAAAGATACATACTGTTTTCTCCTTAGTTCCTCTGCCCCTATCCATTTGCTAGGCCAAGACTTCTTAGAGAAGTATGATGCTGGAATTTCTTTCTCCCATAAGGGGGAAATAATTCTAGAATTTGACAGTAGTCATCAAAGTACAGGTATACTTTGGAGATATGGTGGGTTCAGTTCCAGACCACTGCGATGAAGCAAGTATAACCATAACGTGAGTCACATATTTTTTTGGTTTCCCAGTGCATATAAAAGCTGTATTTACACTATACTATAGTCTATTATTGCATTATATCTTAGAAAAACAATGTACATACCTTAATTAAAAAATACTTTATTGCTAAAAAATGCTAACCGTCATCTGACAACGCAGAGTTGCCACAAATTTTCAACTTGTAGAAAAACAGTTTCAGGCCAAAGCCACCTAAAGCACTTAAATTTGCAACAATCTCTTTTGCATTGTTGAAGCACAATAAAGCAAAGTGCAACAAAATGAGGTATGCCTGCAACCAACCAGGTGAATTAAAAGCCCTTTGATGTCTTTTATTTGTTCCATCTCTGACAGCATTAAAGCAGATTCTGGAAATACTGATCATTTGTCCCTATTAAATCAGCTACCACTTTCCTTATGGGCAAAATCTCCAACTGATGTTAACCACATCACAATTCACAGGGTACCTCCCATCAAAATTCAGAAAGACTCCCCACAAAACTTCTTCCCAGAATTAATCAATACTCTATAAGTAAAGAAGCTCCTCAAGGCATAAAGCCCATAATAGAATAAGACTCAAGGCCTCATTACCCCTTGTACTAGCCTTGTAACACTCCCATTTTACTGGTGAGAAAACCGAAGGGCCAAGGGTGGAGGTTTGTCCAGGATCTCTGAGCAATAAACAGCATTGTCAGGCTTCCCTGGTGGCACAGTGGTTGAGAGTCCGCCTGCTGATGCAGGGGACACGGGTTCATGCCCTGGTCCGGGAAGATCCCACATACCACAGAGCGGCTTGGGCCCATGAGCCATTGCCACTGAGCCTGCGCGTCCAGAGCCTGTGCTCCGCAACAGGAGAGGCCACAACAGTGAGAGGCCCGCGTACCGCAAAAATAAAAAAAATAAACAACACTGTTATCCCTGGACACTCTGTTATTTCTAACCCTCGTGTATTACTAACATCCATTCCCACCAGAAGTAAATTCTTTACTGTAATTATTTATGCAATGCATTCTTTAGTATTCCAGTTGATGAAGCTAACGGATACCTTTTTGCCTTCACTTGAGAAGAAAAATAATTCACCTGGACAGTATAGCCTCAGGGGTATACTGAAAGTCTTTCTTATTTCTCATAAACCCTGAAGGCTGATCAGGATGATATAAAGTTTCCTAGACGTTCTAACTTTGTTGCATATATGTGGATGATTTGCTTCTTTGCTCTCCTCCAGCATCCTGACAGGAAGAGAGCATCCACTTGCTAAAGCTTTTACTCTTAAAAGGGCATAAGGTCATCAGAGAAAAACTGCAATCTCCCCATTATTTAGGGCATCTAATATCAGAACAAGGGCTACACCTAGATCCAGATAGACATCGTGGTGTCCTAACTTTCTCCAAACCCCAAACTAAGCACCAATTGTGAGGTTTTCTCAGGCTCGTTGATTATTGCTGAAATTGGATTCCAAATTTATCTCTTACAGCCAAAGCTCTGTATGTTTTATTCAAGAATAATAACCCCAACCCAACTTTACGGGAAGAACCAGACGACAGCCTTTGAGACCTTAAAGGAGAGTTTGATGAACCCACCTGCCCTTGGGCATCCCAATTATCAGATTCCTTTTTTTCCTTTTTTGTATATGAAAAGGAAGAGAATGCCCCTGGGGTTGTCACCCCAATATACGGGGACTATCACTGAGTATTATAGCCAGCAACTGGACCCTGAGGCGTGGGGATACCGCTGTAGCTTTAGACCCATTATGGCCACTGCCCTTTTGGTTAAGACCACTGAGAAAATCATTGTGGGATCCCCCTTTAACCATTTTTGTACCTCATGCAGTAAAAGCTCTCCTAAATTCTCATCATGCTCAACATTTTTCAGTTGCCTCACCTCCTAATGAAGTCCTTTTGTTAACTGCTCTTCACATAACTCTCTTACATAATAACCTTAACCCTGCTATTCTTCTCCCCTCCATCTTTAATGCTGACAGACAACCTCCTGACTACTCATGATGATTTGCAGGAAATTCCTTTTGGCAACGCTGACTTCCCACGGTTCACAGACAGTTCTTATTTAAAAGGTGACAATGGCAAATATTGTGCTAGGTATGCTTTTGCAAGCTCTTTTGATGTTGTTGAGGCAGCATCTTTACTTACGGGTAAAGGCTGAATTATACACTATTACACAGACTTGTACTTTAGCCAAGGACACAACTGCCTGTATTTATACTGATAGTAGATATGCTTTCAGAGTAGCTCATGATTTTGTAATGTTGTAGAAGCAACGTGGTTTCCTTACTTCCATCAGAAATAAAATTTTAAATGGCCCCTATATTCAGGAATTATTGGATGCAATACTTTTACCTGCCTCTCTAGCTATTATTAAGATTCTGGGGCATTCTAAACTTGATTCTATGGAAGTTATGGAAAATCATCTTACTGATATTTCTGCAAGGAATGCTGCCCTTAAAGGGACCAAGAGCAGCCAAACCTCTGTCATGGTTCAAAGGGTATTTCTGCAAATGATACTTTAGAAACACTAACTAGAGACACCCAACAATTGGCCTCAGAAAAGAGAAAACAGGACTAGAAATTCAACAATTCTTGGTTTGATAAGAAGATAAGGCTTAGGTTTGGACCAAATAACAGCCAAGTCCCACCGAAGACTAAAATTCTCACTCCTCACCACTGTACATGCGTTAAACCACTGATCTACTGACAAAATGATAGTCTTCATGAATCAATATTTGGCAGGGGAACATTAATAAGACGACAAAAAATGCCTACCTCATTTGTCTGATGTGTCTGAAGTACAACCCAGGGAAACCTGTTCACACTACTCTCAGACTTTTTAAACTGCCTAATGGACAATTTGACATCTGGCAAATGGATTCAATATAATTTCCTCTGTCTCATGGATATCAATATGTTTTAGTTATGGTCTGCATGTTTTCACACTGGACTGAAGCTTTCCCTTCAGGTTACTGACTCTTCTGTGGCTAATGTCCTTTTGGAAAAAATGATTCCTTCCTAGGGAACTCCTCTCAAACTTCATAGAGATCAAGGAACCCACTTTACTGGCTAGATACTTCAACAAGTCTACACTGTTTGGCTCGTTTTACAACACTTTTACTGTGCTTACCACCCTCAATCCTCTGGTTTAGTCAAACGCACTAACAACATTATTAAGACTCAGTTGGAAAAATCTGTAGAGGCCCTCCAAATACACTGGCCAAAAGCATTGCTGTTGGTCCTTCTAAATCTCAGATCCGCCCTTTTGGAACCCATGAATTCTCACCTTTCGAGATAGTCACAGGATGCCCAATGCACTTGGCTTCTACTTCTTTGACCCACAACTGACGGATAAAAGGAGAGATACTACAATATTGCAAAGGCCTTACTGCTTCTATTAAAAGTAACCATGCTTTTGTAAAGCAATCTTTTCATAGTGCACTCTCTGGAGACAAAGACCTTAAGCATCACACCTTGCAACCTAGAAATTTCATCTATCAGAAAAGACCCTCCAGAGGAACTTTCTTCAAACTCCCTGGAGAGGACCCTATCAGGTACTGCAAACCAACCCTAGTGCCACCAAACTCCAAAAAATAGACTTTTGGATTCATGCGACATACCTAAAGAAAGCACGGAACTCTGACCAGACCTGCACATCATTTGGTGACCTGAAAGTAAAGACTTCCCAGAATTGAACTAATGACATCTGATAAGACAGCTTTCCCAAGATATCTGGACCAGGTCTGCTGGAAGTTTGTCACCAAATCTTTGATGAAGACAACACTTCAGATGATCTCCAGTGTCTATGATCTTGATAACATATGGACTTTAGAAAAAAAGTGCCTGAGAGTTCTCCCTCGTACTCCTCTTTGTTACTCAAATGTGACCTCAGTAGGTTTCCAATCTGTGTACTCTCTTTCTGATGTGAGATGCTACACCCAGGAAAGGTCCTTCCTGGCATTAAGGGACAAAAAGCCACTGAAACTAGAAAACCTCACTCTTGATCGGCTATGCTTTCAGAGAAAGATCTTGGTCAAAAGGGGAAAATGTAAGAAATTAATAAACAGAAACTTCAATTAAATAAATTCAGGAGACAAGAAAGGGGAGATCTCACGCTCTGTGATTATAGCACAGCCCAACAGAAAAAAGAAAAACTCCTCTTCTTTCCAAGCAAGGACTCAGCCAATGAAAAACCATGAACTCTTTGTTTACTGTATCCCTCCAACTTCCTTTTGCCCTCTATTCATAGGGCCTGGAATGGCAATGAAAAGTGAATTAAGTTGGATTGTAAGGAAAAATACGGGATAGTGAGGACTGGAAAGTTGGGAGATATATGCAGAATCAAAAGAGGGCTGCTGCTATTTCCAACTGAGTGTTCTCATGTGGGACTGCTGTCCCATGGTTGACAGATCTTTTGACTTTTTTCCAAGGGAAGTCAGAGATCATAATTTTATAAGAAATATCTGAATTTGTAAATACTGGCATTTGATTAAACTGTTTAAAAAGCTGTAGCGGTACAAAAGAATCATCTACACCCCAGATCCA
The DNA here is from genome assembly GCF_964374135.1 of Grampus griseus. Taxonomy (NCBI): domain Eukaryota; kingdom Metazoa; phylum Chordata; class Mammalia; order Artiodactyla; family Delphinidae; genus Grampus; species Grampus griseus. The sequence continues at coordinate 35,556,300 of NC_139003.1, forward strand.
GATGTTAACTGTGGTGTGAGACTTTTAAAAATCTGAAATTGGGGGGAAAGGCTCTGATGAAATGGTACACAAGACCAATAAGTTTTGATGAGGGTACCAGAAAGAAAGAAATTTGGATTATTTAGTTTTGTTCAAAGAGAGCAGATCCAAGGTCTTGAGCTTTATACCAAATGATTCTGTTTGGTTTTTCTAAAGTAATAAAAATCACACATCCTTAGTACATACATAGGCCAGACACTGTTCTAAAAATGTTACACATATTTACTTAATATTTAAAACTGCCTCAAGAAATGGATACAATTTTTATCTCTTTTTATTGATGAAGGAACTGAAAACCAGATAAGCTATGGATGTGCCCAAGATCCCACTTCTAGAAAGGGATGGAAATGGACTGCAGGGGAGTGTGCTATGAGGCAAAAGAGCACTACAGGAAAGAGGGTATGAGACTGATTAGGCACCGTGTAGTTTTGCCTAGGATCTGACTCACACAGCATTCACTGATGATTACCAGTCCCAGTAGCCCATTTCTCGGAATTTCAAAGCATCACATAATGGGCCTGTCCTAGCTTTAATAGTAAATAGGCCAGCTTGTATGCTGTCTAGTTCTGCAAATGCTTATATATATTGTCATCTTTCTTCCTTCATCTTCAGGCTGTCCACACCAGCCCAACTGTTCCATCACCCGCCCCCACTTCTGTCTGAGGGTGTTACTCCATCCTCAAGGAGTGTAGCCAGCAACACTGAAGCAGAAGAATGCGATGACATAATGGTGATTGTTTTTTCTTAAATCAAATTTACACAGAAAATGCAATGCCAGCAAGAACTCTTTCAGGTCACAGCTGTTTCATAGTGAGTCATCCATCACTCTGAGGACTATCCCACATGGACCAAAGTAATGAAATCCCACGCACCAAGGGATAAATAAAGTTACACTAACTCAGGAATGCCTCCCATCAAATATTCACATGAAACTCTTACACAGGTTAGGGGAAGAGTATGCAGCATTGCTGCATCAAAGATTATGAGTTTCTTTTTAAGGAACTCTGAGAATATGAGAATTTTGTAAATGAATGATTTACCTCTGCATAGAGAGTACTGCATTCTACAAGAGCTTTGGAAAATTATATACTTTCCTTTGCCAGAAAGATAAAAGATTCAATAAATTAAATTGCTTTTAATAGGACCCAGCAACACACCCTTAATAGGCCCAGTAGGAGAAATAGACAGCTGTCAAACAGTAAAATTCAAGTTTGGTCCAAAACTTCTGACATTCCTGGAATGTATCAACAAATTACCTGTCATGGAGCCTGAAATATCTATTCTATTGGGATAAGGCATCATGCCCATGAAATAGTAATAAATGGTCATTAAATATATTAACACAGATTGACTTATTCTCTTGCAAAAAGGAAATCTTTGGCTGGGGCATCAAATGGAGATCTTGGGTAGCCCTAGGCATTGGACATACTGCCAAAAGGAGAAAGGATATCACCAAGAGAAAAAGAAGATGCCAAATAAAACTTCTCCATTCTGATACATTTGCCCAGGGCTGGTCAGGCTGCCCTGCTATTTTCTTGGAAAAATAAAATAAGACAAGCAAAGAAAGAGAAAAGAAAAAGAAAAAGTAATGATCAAAAAAAACAAACAAAAAACACTACCATTAACCAACCAAACAAAATAAAACAAAACTCAAAACACGAATGGCCAGTATGTATTTTAACTCTTGACCTGTAATGCACATGTTACCAATTTGTCTTGCAAGGTACCTGTGTAGATCAGTTTTGTCCCTGACTTTGAAACTAAGAAACTTACTGGAAAGCTTTCACAAGACAAGCACTTATTTCTCTATCACCTCCCTGTATTTTCTCTATCAAAAAGTACTGATTCAAGCTCTTCTTAAAACCATCCCAAAAGAAAGATCCCTTATCTTCTCTGGCACCCTTACATTGTTAGATGATTATCTTAAAAAAGTAGTCCTAATTCCAAAGCTTCTCCATGTTAATTCTGAAGCCACAGAGTAAATAAATGAAGAGGGTGAACTAATACTCTTGGCCTCACTAGACAGAAAGATGCCTTACAACAGCAGCAACCTATGGACGTTCCTATTCATCTGGCATAAAGTTTATGTTTAATAACCTAGAGCAATGCTGCACAGTAGAAATATAATGTGAGCCACATCTGTAATCTAGAATTTTCTAAGGGCCACATTAAAAAAATAAAGCATATTTATTCTTAATATTTCAAATTTTATTTTACATAAAATATTTTATAACTAAAGAAAATATTTTAATTTTTATTTATTCTATCTAAACCAACTTATTATCATTTCAACAGTCAACATAAAAATTTATCAAGTTGATATTTCACCTTTTTTCATACTAAATCTTCAAATTCATTGTTTATTTTACAAAAAGCTCATCTCGACTGTACACTAAATTTTCAATGGTTCAAGTGAACTGCAGTCCTATGAAAGCAGTAAAGTTGTGTTTAATGGAAAAATATTTTTAAATAATTCATTTTAAAAATTTAATTATAATTAAATGAAATTGAAAATTCAGTTTCTTGGCTGCATGAAGCACATCACAAGTATTGAATAGCCATTTGTTGGCTACCATAATGGGTAGTATAGACCTAAAGGATTGTCATGTTGAAGTATTCACATGAGGTAAACACATTAGCACTTCCCATTAGCCTTACTAAAGAAAAACATTGAAGGAAGAACTCTAAACCAAATCCAAACCGTAACCAAAATGAAGCACTTCTGTGGGAGAAAATATCTGTCAGAACAAAGATCCTTCTGTATGACCCATCTTGCATAAAATGCAAATTACACTAGCTTTTGATTTAGATAATATGTGAATGTGAGTTCCTCCACATATGGTCTGGAGAGTCAACATCGGCAATACAAAAGATTTGCTCTTGAAAATCAGACTAGACCTTCATATTCTCTCTCTGACACTCTGGGTTTGAATCAAAGGAAATTTATCTGTAAATGATAATAAAAACATCAATATGTTTGATATTAAAATAAAGGGGTGGAAAAAGTTACAGTGTCATTTATAATGCCCAAATATTTAGCTTAATCATGTAATAATTTACTTAGATTTTCAAAGATTGAAGATAGCCATGTATATATATCACTGCTTCAGTGACAATAATATTGGTTCTTTCACCACATGGAGAAATAAATATACAAACTTGTGTTCAGCTAATAAAGTTTCATTAGCCTATATACAATACTTTCTCCCCTCTTAAAAGAAAAGCCCTCTTTGACACAAATCCCTCTAGCTATTTCCCTATTTCACTACTTCCCTTTATTGAAAACCTCCTCAAAAAAAGTTCTCTAACACCACTTTCCACAAATCCTCTCCTTCTATTCTCTCTTACTCTCTTGAACCCACCTGAATGATTTTCACCCCTATCACTTCTCTGAAACTGGTCTTTCTTTTCAGTAACCTCCATATTGATGAATCCAATGATCAGTTCTTAGTAAGACCAGATCTTATTTAGATTATTTCTCTCTTTCCTGAAACTTTTTTTGTTTCAGAAGAAACACAATCTCCTAAGTATTCGTCTGTCTCACAAATTCCTTTACTGATTCCTCCACTTTCTCCCACACATAAACATTAGCATGCATTAGGACTGAACATAGGATTCAGTCCTTAGAACTGTTTTATATATACAGTCACTTGCAGGATGATTCCATCTAATTTCAAGACTTTGAATATTATCTCTTTGTGGGCAACACTAGCCTTTAAAGTCTGGAACTTTATCCTAGATCCAGGCTCATATATTCAAAGGGCAGGTTGGCTTCTCATTTGGATGTCTTAAGGCAACTTTTTTTTTTTAATTTTAATAATATATTTTATTTAATATTATCAAATATTATCATTTTAACATGCAATCAGTACAAAATTTATTAACATGATGTTTTTCATTTTTTTTTATATTAAGTTCAAAATCTGTTGTGTATTTCACACTTACAGCACATCTCAATTTCTGCCAACCACATTTCAAGTACTCTGTATGTAGCTGGTGGCTCTTGTATTGGACAGCACATGTCCAGAAATACTGTATGAGCAAATGCATGTGAACTTCAAAGTTTTCTGCAGAAAATGTTTCATTTGATTTTTCTTCAAGAAGTTTATGTCTTTACTGATTCAGTATATGTTGTCTTTTATAGCAGATTCCACAAATGAAATGGGTGGTTGGTCTCTGTTCCAAATACCTTAAACATTACTCTTTGTTTCAAGTTTCCTCATCTGTAAAATGGAGATACAATAGAAGCTATCCTACTGGGTGTCATGAAGACTGAATGTGTTAAAAAATATGCAAAATATATATATAAATTAAAGCATTTATAAAAGCACCTGGCATATTGTAAACATGCAATGAATATTGGTTATTATTTCCTTCTTTCCTGATTCTTTGACAGAAGTATACATAATCAGTGTCAGCAGCAGGAATGGAAGCTTGCAGGCTTTGTAATGACTAAAGTAATTAAAATGAATGTTAGGTGTAAGAATTATTTTGGGACATATTTAAATCTGTATGAACATTAATAATTTTTTAAATCACTGTTTCATTCCATAACTAAAAGTTGTTAATATAGAATGCTTGAATTCAAACAAACCATTATTTTAATAATACTAAACAAGGTTTGTTTTAAAATTGAGTATTTACAGAATGCTTTTATTGTCTAAGGCACTGTATTGAGAGCTTTTATGTGCGGTATCTCATTCAATTTTTACCATAACCCTAGTGTAGGGCACTATTATTAAGCTCATTTTAAAGATGTGGAAACTGAAGCTCAGGAAAGCTCTGGCCAAGGTCATAGAGCCCACAAATTGCAGAGGTAAACAGACACCAACAGCACTGGTGGAGTGTTAAGGCATCCTAACTTAAAATCAGGCTTCTCATCTTCCTCCTCAAGGTATTTCCCATGTCATCAATGACCAGTCATTCTTCTAGTTGCTCAGGGCAACAACCTCAGAGTAATCTTTCACCCTTCTTACTCTCCTTCTCTACATCCAAGCTGTTGCTTTATTTTGCATTTATTTGATTATTAAAGAATTAAATGTTTCCAAATGTACGTTTACTCTTTATATTTTATCTATTAAATAATTGTTCACATCTTTGTGCCAAATGTATAAAATAAGGTATATTCAGAGAAGTTCTCTGTCTCCTCCTCCCCCCCTTCCCTCCACTCCACTGTAGGCAACCATTTTTCTTCCACTTTTTGGCTTCTCCCCCTCCTGTTTTTAACTATAAACAAATATGTTAATATACTGCTATTTCTTTCCCTCTTTTCTTAGATGAATGGCAGTTTATTATACACACTTTTCTTCAACTTGCATTTTCTTCACCTAAAAAGCTGTCCTGGGTACCTCTATGTAGTGTGTAGAGATCTATCTCCTTTTTTTAAAGGAGCATAATACTACATTGAGTGTATTTAATGTAGTGTATTTAGTGTATTTAATTAAACTACATTTAAATGTATTCTCATTTAAATTCAGCCATTTCTTTGTTTATGGGCATTTGGCACTTATTGGCCTTGTTCATACGTCTTTTAATATTTTTATAGTGTATCATCCGGATAGATCTCTAGAAATGGGATTGGTAGGTAATTAGGTAAACTCAGGTACAATTTTGCTAGACATTGCATATCACTTTTCTATCAAAAACATATAAGAATACCTATTTTCCCAGAATCTTGGCAAGTATTTTGTTTAAACATACCAAATTTCTCAATGACGTTTCATTTTCTCATCAGTGAAAATGAACACATTTTAATATGTTCAAGGGCCATTTGTATTTTTTCCCTATGAACTATCTGTTGCCTATTCTTCTATCAGGATGTTGTCTTTATTTTCTTGCCCTCTGCTTCCTCTTACATAGTTATAAATATCACTGGCTTCTTTCTACCCTCAGTGGTTGGACTCCATCCACATATACTTTATAGTTTTGAGGATTTCTTGTCATCTAGTTTGTTTGCTTGTAAACTTTTAATTTGATATAATTTCAGATTTATAAAAAAAGTTGCTAAAATAGCACAAGGAATTCCCATTTGCCCTTTACCTAGATCATCAGTTGGTATATTTGGTCCCACTTATTTTCTCTCTCTCTCTCTCTCCACATATATATATATTTACTTACAAACACACAACATACAACTTCAATATATATTTCCTAAGAACAAAGACATTCTTTTGTATAACCACAGTAAAACTATCAAAAATCAGAAAATGTAACATAGATAAAATGCTATTATCTAATCCACAGTTCATATTCAAATTTTGTCAATTGTCCTAACATTTACTTCTTCTGCCCAATATAGAATCCCATCCAGGTTCATGGATTGCCGATAGGTGTCATGTCTCTTGCCTCATTTAATCTTGCACAGCTTTTCTGTCTTTGTTTTTCTTGATCTTAACATTTTTTGAAGACTACAAACCAGTTATCTTGTAGAATGTCCCTGCATTTAATGTATCTGGCACGTTCTTGTTAGAGTAAACTTATGCATTTTGGGCAAGATCACCACAGAAAATATATATACTTTTCAGTATCAGGAGAAATATGAGGTTGGTTTGTCCTATTACTGGCACTGTTACCTTATATCACTTACTTAAGGAAGTATCCACCAGGTTTCTTCACTGTGAGGTTACTTTTCCCCTGTGTAATTAATGAGTTATTTGGGGGGAAATAGCTTGTATTACATAAATATCCTGTTTTTCACCAAGCTTTCACCCACTAGTTTCAGCAACCATTAATGATCTTCTAATTGTATTATTTCTTCTGTATTTGTTAGTTGCCACTCTACTTAAGGAAGAGCTTTCTTTTATCACTCCTTTATTTACTTATTTGTATTTTCTGATTTATATCAGCTTGGACAAATGGATTATTACTTCATAATCTATTCCTATCATTATTTCAATTTATCTCAAATTATTCCAGATTTGTCCAAAGGGAGACATTTAAGTTGGTTCCTTTGCCCTTTAATTATATCTCTATCATATTTTTAACACTTTATTAGTTTCTAACACAACAAGATATTCCAGATTCCTTTTGTATCTTCCATGATTCAGACTTGGAATCAATTATTTCCCTCCAAAGTACCCTTTGGTAACCAAAAAGATGTACCTACTTGGGCCAGGACTTCAGAGAAATTCCAGAGCACCTCCGCAGGAACTGTGGACGTTTCACAAAGAGGCTCTGTCTCATCTTCAGCCTTCTGAGAACTCCTATGGAAGAGCAAGGGAAAAATATGTCTTGGGAAAGAAAATGGTTTCGCTGTCAAAACTAGGAGATGGTGCTGGTTCTCTTGGCTCTTTAGAAACTCCAAAAAATCTGCTGGATTTTTATTTTATAATTTCACAATTCTTATTTTTCAAAATTATTTTTATATTTGCATTTCTCATTTTATGATTTGCTTCTAGATTTTAAAAATATTCCTTTTTTCCCACTTTTTGCTGTTTAGTTGTTATTCAATTTTGTCCTTTTGATTTTGATCATTTTTTTGGACTAGATTATATTAAGCCAACCCTTCCACCAAGAATGACTGCTATATCTGTGTAAAACATTTTTTAAAAATCTGTTTGAAGGCATTAGTTAAGAAATCAGCAAGGACCAGAGGAGTCAATGTTTCCAAAGAGGATGAACATAGATAAGTGAATCCAATATTCTACTTTTGAAGCATTTTCCAATCTATAAAACACAGCTGAGAGACTGAGAAGCTGAGCATAAAATAGTAGGTAGGAGGCTGAGAAGCTGAACAGAGCTTTCAGAGGTCATAAGAGGCTGGAGGAACAAAAATTAGAGGTTAGAAATCACAAGGAGATGGGACATTGGTTAACAGCCCAGGATTCCACTGAGACCATTGAAGATTTACATCTTGGAAGGAGTAAGGGCAAAACAGAAATAAAACCCCCTTCACAAATACTGAAATATGTCTCTGAATTAGGGCAATTGATTTGATTGATTTAAGATTATCAACTCCTTTATTAATTTTTACCAACACAAAGAAAATCCTATGTGGAGCATTATAGCATCATCAGAACCTCAAATTATATTTATAAGAATTGATAATCAGTGTTTTTCACTCCAGCAAAAAATGCTGCACTCCAGGAAACAAGACCAAATGACCAAAAGAGAAAGAAAAAAACATAATGTAGAAATAGACCATATGATCCAGACATTGGATTTAACTAGACATCAACTCTAAAATAAATGGTATACTGAAATAACATGATAAACTAGAGAAAAAAATTAAGAATTTCAGCTGAGGACTGGAAACTCTGAAATGGAAACAAATGGAAAATTTAGAAATAAGAAAACTAAAATTAAGACTCAGTAAATGAGTTTGACAGAAGATGACCCAAAGTAAGAATTAGTGAACTGGATTAGTGATCAGAAGGGAACAAATATTCATGCCAAATCACAGAGAGACAAAAAATTGGAACATACAGGGCTTCCTTGGTGGCGCAGTGGTTGAGAGTCCGCCTGCCGATGCAGGGGACGCGGGTCCGTGCCCCGGTCCGGGAAGGTCCCACATGTCGCGGAGCGGCTGGGCCTGTGAGCCATGGCCGCTGAGCCTGTGCGCGTCCGGAGCCTGTGCTCCGCGACAGGAGAGGCCACAACAGTGAGAGGCCCACGTACCGCAAAAAAAAAAAAAAAAAAAAAAAAAAAATTGGAACATACAGAAAAGAGGACAAGAGAATGGGAAGAGAGAACATGTGGTGTTACCACAGCCTAGAACCCCAGGATGTCCCTTGAGAGCTAGAATCACAGCAAGGACCACCTGTTGAGAGTCAGGACATAAGTAGGGAAGTGGTATCTGAGCAGGAGCAGAAGTCATGGATGATCCCCAGAAACTACAAAGATATCATACTGAGGAGACCTGCCCTGGTTTCTGTTCATCTTCCACCCACCAATATTTCAAGTATTCAACACAGAAGCCAATGTGCAGGGAGCATGGGAAATGTAGCTCCCTATGTTACAGAGTGTGTGTATGTGAGGGTGGATGGATATGAAAGAAAATTATCAGTTAGCCTTGCACAGATGCCAACTTTTCAAGTTTCCAGGGATAAAGCTAATTTACCCTGAACCTATTTTCCTACTTACTTTTGACCACTTTAATAGGGAACTGAGAAAAATAGAGTTTGATGCCTGTGCTCAGGATGATATTTTATCCAGATTTCCAAGATAGAGTTTATTTTGAGAAAAGCATATTGAGATTAATCCAAAAACTACCAGGGAATCAAACATTTCAACTGAGCTGATGAATTAAAGTACATTTTTGACTATTTTGGGACTAGTGAGTGAATTTTTTCATCAGCAAAAATATGTAAACTAGTTTGTGTTCCTAAATGCAACATAAGCTCAGATACACCTTTTCTCACCAAAGAAGTTACACTTATCTTTCTTCTTGGTGTTTACTTTGTGGAATAGGATGTATGTGAAAACGTAGCTTCTCATAGAAAAATGGTTCATTGTATTCTGATAAAGTGTCTTCAAATGTTTTCTTTCTTTTTTTTTTTTGGTAAATTACGTATTATCCTCTGTAGTACTGAATATTGAATTTCAGGTACAAACTGAAATGTCATTCAGAAGTATTTGACTTGAAACAGTTTGGAGGAAATTATTTTAAGTGAAACTGCTTTTCAGGCAATGAAAGAAATACTGGAACTTTGGAAATTGACTAAATATATTATTTTTTTCAAGTAATGAGCTCTCTAAAATGAATTGGTAATCAAAAATTACGCTACTCTTGCTTTTTGCATAACTGGCTAGCAGGTAATGAGTGTGATAATGTCCTCTTTGAACTAGGGCCAGGACTCTAAGCTATAACATCGAGTAAAGGGTAATTATGTTCTTTAATTTTCAACCTGGTTCAATCTCTAGCACCTACCATGTACCAGTCATGGTACTAAGACTTACAAAGATAAGTAAGACAGTATCTAGTCTTAAATTGAAAGCAATCTAGTGGAAGGGGTAAATTATTAATAGATACTAACTTATGAGGTATAATTAGTACAGTATAATGAAAGATACATAAATATGAGGTTTTTAAAAAAGCATTCATTGTATAATGCTAAATAGAAAGAATAGGAATTAAAATTATGTTCATAGTGTATTTCTAATTTGTTGAGCAGATAAATAGAATTCTATAAAATCATCCACTGTTCAAAGCAGTTACTCATGAATTATGTGATTAAAAGTTGTATATTCTTTTAAACATTTCTGTATTTTTCAAATTATTTTATTTTTTTCTTTCACAGTGAGTATGGATTAAACTTTAATTAGAAAAAAATAGAACCTGTTAAAAGATGAATCTATCATTCACTAAAAATGGCATTTCTTTGTTCTAAGGAAGGGCTTGGGAAATGACAACCAGCAGGCAAATCCAGCCTACAGCCTGTTTTTATTTTATGGCCCATTATAGATAGAGGTTGTGAAACCTTGCCCTAAAGAACGCAACCAACAAATACGTATTCCACCAAGACCCTTTATTTGTCTCTACTTTATGGAGAAGAACTGGGGAAAACCATCAAGATACACTACAAATTATTCAGAGTTCAGAAATTGTCTCAAGGTCATTTATTCAGGCTAGAGCTAACCTTCCTGAACATCACTTTAAGCCAAGCAGTTTATGTGGGTTATTGGATTTAATTCTCAAAACAATATTATGCAGCATACTTTTTATTCAACTTTTAATGATAATCAAATTGAGGCATGGAGAGATCATAGCCATAGCAAGAAGTGAAGCCAAAATTTAAATCCAGGCAAACTATTCCAGGGTCACAGTAGAGCCTTCTCCATCTGAGGGAATTTGAAATGCTACATATCTCCTGAATGGAATGGAAGTTGGCCTTGGATTTAGGCTTTTCAAGGTAGTTATCTAAGGATCCATCACTGAACTTAACTCCTATCTCTAATTGGAAATAAAATGCAGCTGTAATCAGCTCTACAGATCAAAAAATTCGTCTGCAAGTTGGCTGCATTCTCCTGGTAGATGGACTTGGTAAAGTGCTCTGAACTGACAGAATATACATAAAAATGAGATTTTTTTTTCACCCTGGAGATTTTCAATTTGAAGAGGTTAATAAATTACAAAGGCTTGCAAATCAAAATCATTAGAAGTATTCTCTCATTAAGAGTTCATGTCTGATTAATGATAATAAAGAAAAGAAATTAGCATGATATTTATGTGGCTACTGCAAGCGTTTCCATGGAGATTTCATCACCTTTATTATAATCTAATGTAATAATAATATGACTTTAAAAATCCTTTGCTTGCTATTTCAATGCCCAACTTTTGAATTAAAAGCATGCGAGATAACTGTAAATCCACTGTGAGGTCTCACATTTCTTTATAAAACCTTTTTTCTTGAGATCCCTCCCAGATATGAGAAACTAAAAGTATACCAAAATACAGACAAACAAAAAAATTCTAGACAAAAGTACAGTATGAAACCATAGTGTGTTACCATGGTATGAACTATCAGCTCTCTGACACAATAGAAATATAAAAGGGTTTTAGTTTTGTTTACACAATTTGAATTTTCCTGATTTTATAACCCAACAATGCTAATTATAAAGTAACTAAGATGTTTCCATTTGAGTCAAGAAATTTATTTTTATGAAGTGTGACAAAGCATTTGATGGATTTTTTTCCACATTTTTTCTGGGTACACTGGTGTCATATATACAAACTGAATCCTGGTTATTCCTTAAATATGCCAGATGATTCTTTTATGGGTGAGGGATACAGGTTGGCATTATAGTCATGGAAAAGAATTACCTGTCCCAGGGTTTAAGAAATGTCTTTTTGAAGCATTGCTAATACAACATCCTCTTTTTAGTCATTTGAATGATGTAAAAGCCAATAAAACGATATGCCAAATTTCTGTGAATAACAAAATAAGTTGTATTAAGAAAGGTTTTCTTCCATATCTGGTTCTAAGAGAATTGTAAATCTTTGTTCAAGGGCTTTCTTTGGAGACTATATCCATGATCATTTCTGGCCTTGTAATCTAAAAGTATTTAAGGGTAAAAAAGTCATTCAAAGATCTATGTTATTCTAAAATAATTCTCTGGTACCCAAAGCCATTTTTCATAGGTTATTAGTGACCTCACGTGAATAACATATGAACACTATTTGCTTGTTTACTTATCTAAGACAAATGATGATTCTTATACCCACTAGCGACATTTTCAGATGATCACTGATTTATTATTATGGAGTGTGAATGAATGGAGCCGAGGTTGAGATTCAGATGCACTTTACTCAGTTTTTAAAATCTTTTCTTATCCTAATAATAATTATAGTCCATCTCACATTCTTATTAAATTTTTATCATTAGTTAAGGCACAAATATACACATACACACACATCAGGGTGCTATTATTTTCTGTTACATGTTCATTGAAATATATGACTTTTTAAAGCATGTACATTTGATACCTTAGTAACATAAAAATTAAAGAAAACCTAGCAGTCTTACACTCAGGTAATAAAATTCTAGATCTCAGGAAGAAATAAGATTAAGGAATGATGGTTATTATTTTGGGGAAGGTTTTATTTATTCCATAAGGTATACTTATTTTGTTACCAGAGATAGCTACATTCCTAAAAACACCAGTTTTATAAAATATGAAATTTGCTTTTAATTCTTTAAATGTTCAGGGAGCATCCTGTGTATATGCTGAAGCTGTTTCCCACTTCCTCGAATATTTCAATAAATTTTTATTGACTGTCTCCTTTGTGGAAAGCACTCTGGAGAATACAAAGATGAACAGAACATAGCCCATATCCCCAGGATGCTTAAAGGATAGCAGATGAGATGGATTCATAAAACTAAGCTACAGGAGAGAGTGATATATAATATGTTGTGGATAAGGAATCAGCTAATTGAAATGCCTACAGATGGCTAATGAAAATATAAATGTGTGACTTAAGCAGGCAAAAGGTGATAGGGAGGAGGGGAGCCTGTGGATGGATTTGGGGAGTCTCTGCACTACTTAAAGCCTTTCAAAGACATTTCTGTAAATACTGTGCCAGCCAAACAAAACATAACTAAAAATTGTTATATTAAGCTACAAAGCTACAAGAGGAGTGTGGGTGATTGTTCTCTTACAGTTTTATCTATATCTATATCCATATATATATCACACATACGAGTGTGTGATATATGTATGGATATAGATAAATAGGTGAACTATAATAGAAAGCAGTATATCTTAAGATATAAATAACTTGTACTTGAATTAATATTTATGGCATTGAGAAAAATGGGCATTATATGTGGGTTGTTAAATATTTTTATGATAGGATAGAAAATATAAACTCAACTCAACTATGACATCATATTTTTCTCTTTTACCAGTATAGTTATTTTATGAAAATGATTTATAACATTAAGAAGATAGATAATAAGGGCTTATTTATGGATTGAAAAATATACAGTGTGATAATTTGTGATGGTGACTTCACTTGTGATGTATAAGTTAAACCCTAGAGATATCCTTCACGTGTTCTACACATCAGTGCACGGCAATCCAAATCACTGACAAAATTTATAAAGTAACTGACATCGACAGTCTCCACTACTTAAAATACCTAAGGGATTTTACTGATGCTTATATGAAATGCTATCCCACATTTAAATATGTACAATATTTGCCACCATAACAACTGAAATACAACAAAATAAACTTGGAAATATTGTATTTCAATAACTTGCATAGTACTAAAATTGGAATTTCTCGAATATTTTACAGAAAACAGATCAGTAATATATTTAAAAATTTTTTCAAATATCTTGTTTAAGACACTAAGTTGAGTAGTACATGATTAAAGTTTCAAGAACAATAATATAAAAATCTCAAAAACAAAATAATTCTTCTAAGAAGAAATTGGTGGTATTTTCTAATAAGCTGATTATTTTTAAAGCCTAAATAATACTCTAATATGGTCATCTTCAGGCAAATGAAAAGAAATATCCATTACATCAAAATATTGTTAACTTGCTCTTCTTGGAACAATTCATTCAGTATATGTTATTCCTTCAATGTGTGAAAGTATAGAATATATTTATATTGGTTTCTGTCCCCAGTCCCTGGCACGGAGGTTCTAAAACCATTATAATTTCCTAAGTAATAAGAGCATTAGGAGCATGTTTTATTCTAAATATTTGTTCTTTGACCCCGTTTCCAGACTCAAATCTCCTAAATTCCTTGGAATTTCCTGAGTGATAGCGATATCTTTTGTTCTAATGAGGTGACTCTTGTGGGATCCTGGATGGAGGTTGGTTACCAGATAGATCAAGTCATAATTAGAAACTTGGAATTTTCAGCCCCAACTTCCATTCTCCAGAGCCGGGAGAGGGGCTGAAAATGGAGTTTGTGATTTGTCATGCCCACATGATGAAGTCTCCATAAAAACCCCCGAAGTGTGGGGTTCAAAGAGCTTCCAGGTTAATGAACACATCCACATACAGGGAAGGTGATGCACCCCAACCAACTCCATGGGAACAGAAGCTCCTGTGCTTGAGATCCTCTCAGACCTTGCCCTGTGTATCTCTTCATATGGCTGTTCATCTATATGCTTCATCACATCCTTTATTATTTAATATTATATAATAAACTGATAAATGTAAGTGTTTCTCTGAGCTCTGTGAGCTGTTCTAGCAAATAACCGAATCCGAGCAGGAGGAGGTCATGGGAACTTCCGATTTTTAGCCAACTCAGACAGAACTTGTGGATAACCTGGGGACTACTACTTGCAATTGACATCCGAAGTAGGGGGCAGTCTCATGGGACTGAGCCCTTAACCTGTGGGATCTGAGGCTATCTTCAGGCAGACAGTGTCGGAATTGAGTTAAATTGTATGACACATAGCTGGTGTCACAAAAAGTTGCTTGGTGTGGGAAAAACTTGATATCAGAAAAGTTGTGAGTGTGGTAGTGGTATGAGAGTAAAGGAAAAACACATAGGACGACTGGATTTTTCCTACTCACAATGCATATACAATTGATGTTTCTCTCATTAATGCCCCTAAAAGAGTAAAATCAATTACTATGAAGAAAGTCAAGCAGTTAAAAAATTTGGGGAAAAAATGTGTAACAGTAATTTTTAGTTGACCTTGACACCTGAATGTGTAGATATGAAAGGATGCACAAAAAATGACGAAGTAGAATTTCTCACATTGCTCTGTTTTAATGTTCCCAAACCATCCTAGACGCCTTCCATGCCAATACAAAAATTATCTGTGCTACTCTTAAAGTATGGTTCCTGTAGTGATGAATAATTCTACTGTCAACTTGATGAAGCTGGCAACTGCACTTCCCAGAATCCCCTTCCCTGTATGGGTATGGGTTCTGATTTGGTCGAGAGAAATCTGCATAAGCTATGGAGGCAGAAGTGACACAGCAGCCCCTACTCTCCGAATGTTGTTGTGGTTAGATGTGGTGACAGATAGATGCAAAGGTACTACCAAGGTTCAGGTACTCCTTGTCTTTTCCACTCCATGGAAAAGATCTTCTCCCTGACTAATGGCCTGTTGTTCAACAACGGCCCCAGACCTCTCACTGGACCCTTAGCTACAGACACACAGAGGCAACAACTTCCCACTGACTCCTCCATTATGGTCCCTCTTTAGTGGTTAAACATGCTTGGCTTAGCTTGACTGGTTCATAAGTCCTCTGATATTCAATTGTTATAATCAATTTCTACTCCTGAATTCATGGTGGTTCTGCTTCCTTGACTGAACCCTACTGCAATATTATCCCATATAAACACTGTATTTCAGTGGTCCCTGACCATGCCTTTATGACTGTCCAGATCATCACTCATCACTCACGAATGTCTAATCCTTCCTGGTCACCAATTCAATAATTAGACTGGATATGGACAGGCTCATACAGTTTTGGTCATTTTTCCTTCAGAGTAATTTTCACCTTTGTGATTAGATAATTCTTTTATGTAAAACTCCCTCACTAAAGAATAAGGGGCTGCTGGAATTAGTTTTCTATTGCTGCTGTAACAAATGACCACAAATGTAGTGGCTTAAAGAAATGCAAATCTATTATCTTATAGTTCTGTAGGTCAGAAGTCCAACAGAGGTCTCAGTGGGCAAGATCAAGGTGTTGGCAGGGCTGCTTTCCTTTCTGGAAGCTCTTGGGGAAAACCTATTTGTCTCCTTGACTTTTCCAGCTTCTAGAGGCTGCCTGCATCCTTGGCTCATCCTTGGCTCCCTTTCTCCATCTTCAAAACCAGCCACGTAGCATCTCTCTGACCATGCCTCTGTCATCACATCTTTTTCTCACCACAACCAGAAAAGGTTCTCCAATTTTAAGGACCCAAAGAATTGGATTGTATAATCCCTCCATCACAAGGCCCTTAATTTAATCACATCTGTAAAGTCACTTTTGCCATGTAAAGTATCATATTCATCTACTCTTAGAAATATGATGTAGATATATATTTGGGCAGCCTTTATTTCTGCCTATCACAACTGCATTGCAGAACACATTGACTTGCATCTACTAAGTGTACAATAATATTTAGTAGAGAAGTAAATTTTGATATAATTAATATATTGCTAGGGACTTATTATTACATTTTCTTTAGAGTAAGCAGTTCACTCAGTTCAGGTGTATCATTAACCGTAATATCTAGGCTTTAAAAAGTTAGTGGTACTTTAAATGTTAAGTAACAGTTCCTGCATTAAGTTTTGGCCCTCTATACAGGACCTTATATTTATTCTTTTTAGTTTGTTTAATTTGGTTGTAAGTACTATATAGGATTTTGTTTACTAAATTGTCTGTTTTTCTTTTTTTTTTTTGCATTATGTGGGCCTCTCACTGTTGTGGCCTCTCCCGTTGTGGAGCACAGGCTCCAGACGCACAGGCTCAGCTGCCATGGCTTACAGGCCCAGCCGTTCCGCGTGGTAAATATAGATAGATATATTATATATATATATATATATATATAATATAGATAGTAATATATAGATTATAGATATATATAATATAGATAGTAAATATAGATAGTTGGTTGCCTATACTCAAGGCAATGAAAATGTCTTTAGCTTCTGGATATTACAAATGACAATTTAGGGCTTCCCTGGTGGCACAGTGGTTGAGAGTACGCCTGCCAATGCAGGGGACATGGGTTCGTGCCCCGGTCCGGGAAGATCCCACATGCTGCGGAGCGGCTAGGCCCGTGAGCCATGGCTTCTGAGCCTGAGTGTCCGGAGCCTGTGCTCCGCAACGGGAGAGGCCACAACGGTGAGAGGCCCCCATACCGCAAAAAAAAAAAAAAACAGGATTGCATTTCAATAGAACTAAGCTGCATACAAGATGCTCAATTTTCTTTCTATATTATAATCACTGAAAATTACCCATTCAATTAATTTTTTTAATCCTTAACTTCACACAAAACACTGTTCGTTTTATAACAGGGAAGACTACAATAAAAAAAATTCAGCCCCTCTCCTTTAGAATTTTATATTACTAAAATATAAGGGGAGTAAGTCAATAACTACATATGTTTAGGTCGATCAAACTATTCTGTATAATACTATAGTGGTGGATACACTGTATACTTGTTAAAACCATTGTAACGTACCACACCAAGAGTGAACCTTAATGTAAACTGTGGACTTTGGATGATAAGGTGTCAATGAAGGTTTACCCTTTGTAACAAACGTAGCATTCTGGTTCAAGATATTGATAGTAGAGGAGGCTGCGCATGTGTAGGAGCAGGGGCTATATGGGAACTCTGTACTTTCTGCTCAAGTTTATGTAAACCTAAAACTGCTTTAAAAAAGTCTATAAAAATACATGTAACAAAATGTTATATAGGGGCTTCCCTGGTGGCACAGTGCTTGAGAGTCCGTTTGCCAATGCAAGGGACATGGGTTCATGCCCTGGTCCAGGAAGATCCCACATGCCGCGGAGTGGCTGGGCCCATGAGCCATGGCCGCTGAGCCTGCGCGTCCGGAGCCTGTGCTCCGCAACGGGAGAGGCCACAACAGTGAGAGGCCCACATACCACAAAAAAAAAAAAAAAAAAAAAAGTTATATAAATGCCACCAGCAAAATTCTATCAGGGTTTAGTCACTTTACGGGAGGAAGAGTTGGAAAGAGTTCATCATGGGTGGATAGGACTAACAGGAATTCTACTTAGAGGACACAGGATGAGCAAAATCTTGGCAGAGAGAAATCTGAAGGGCATTTGGGCAAAAACAAGGGTTCTTGATGCCGCTTCCCCTCCATCCTGCTGAGGTAATGGCCTGTGGAATATACAGACAAGGATTTATAGCCAAATGAGAACTAAAGCACACTTTATTAATCTGAGCACTCATCCTAACAACCCAGAAAATTCAGGTTTCCTATGAACTGTGTTGGAAAAAAAGAGGCCAGAGTGGAACTTGTTATTCCTCCCACTCTTTGCCCCCAATTGAGTTATCAACCCTTCTGGAGATGGAAAATATGGAGCAGGGGCTAATGCAAATAACTGTTTTTCTTCAATTAGGTATCCTTCCCTACAGTGGCAGGCAACCTGCTGAGTGCCAGGCTCTCCTTATTGTCCCCTCAACACCCGGCAAGTGATAGGAGGGACTTGTGCTGAACCTCTGCTCTCCTCTTGGATTCAGAAATGAAGACCAGGTCTTCCCAATATCAGATTCCTTTTCACCTTGCCTCCAATAATTCAGTATTTGATTTGGTGATAAATCTTACAGAAAAAAATAAATACTTGTTTTTTGTGCTCACTAATCTACTTTCAATATTGATACATGCTTGCCTAAACTCCTGATGTTACGATAATTTTTAGACTTCATCTTAATGAAAATTTCCATGTTATACACTAAAACAAACTTCCAATTTATCTTTTTGCCTTATGATCACTGTACTAGAGTAAATTACTATATTTTCTTAAGATGGCAAAACAACAGTAGCAACAAAAAAAACAGTGTTTTTCAATTTGGTTATTCTAGTTTCACAGACAAAAGTATTCTTAGAGAATTTTATAAGAAATAATGTATCTTAATAAAGACACTTTTTTAGGGTTAGAGCAAAAGTTATGGTATAAAAAAGCAGCCAGCTGGGACAGAGAAGTAGGGACTAGCATAGGTTTATGTTTTAAAGAAAAAGCCTACAGAGAGAGAACACACAATTGAATCAGGACAAGAACAGTTCTGAAATGAGGTATTAATGTGGAAGAAATGTTACTGTCTGGCTTTGGAAGAGCTGAATAGATCTGGCTAACTGAGAATATTCAAGAGCTATTTTAATAAGTTATCACCTACATGCACACTAATAAAAATGCCATTAAAAATTTGTTTTAGGTCCTTGTCTCCACAGTAAGCCACAATCACCCCCTGCCTCTGCAGAAGACCCTCCAACCCTAGCAGGTTTGCTTTTATTTCCACATTCAGCCTGTTGAGACAATGGTAGTCTGTACTTCATCTGAGAACAAAACTATCGATGGAGCTCTACCCACCACAAGACCCTCCCATCAGGAAACTTACACAAGCCTCTTAGATAGCCTCATCCACCAGAGGGCAGACAGCAGAAGCAAGAAGAACTACAATCCTGCAACCTGTGGAACAAAAACCACATTCACAGAAAGATAGACAAGATGAAAAGGCAGAGGGCTATGTACCAGATGAAGGAAGAAGATAAATCCCCAGAAAAACAACTAAATGAAGTGGAGATAGGCAACCTTCCAGAAAAAGAATTCAGAATAATGATAGTGAAGATGATCCAGGACCTCAAAAAAAGAATGGAGGCAAAGATCAAGAAGTTGCAAGAAATGTTTAACAAAGACCTAGAAGAATTAAAGAGCAAACAAACAGAGATGAACAATACAATAACTGAAATGAAAACTACACTAGAAGGAACTCAATAGCAGAATAACTGAGGCAGAAGAATGGATAAGTGACCTGGAAGACAGAATGGTGAAATTCACTGCTGCGTAACAGAATAAAGAAAAAAGAATGAAAAGAAATGAAGACAGCTTAAGAGACCTCTGGGACAACATTAAACACAACAACATTTGCATTATAGGGGTCCCAGAAGGAGAAGAGAGAGAGAAAGGACCAGAGAAAATATTTGAAGAGATAATAGTCAAAACATCCCTAACATGGGAAAGGAAATAGCCACCCAATCCCAGTAAGTGCAAAGAGTCCCATACAGGATAAACCCAAGGAGAAACATGCCAAGACACATAGTAATGAAACTGGCAAAAAACAAAGACAAAGAAAAATTATTGAAAGCAGCAAGGGAAAAACGACAAATAACACAAAAGGGAACTCCCATAAGGTTAACAGTTGATTTTTCAGCAGAAACTCTACAAGCCAGAAGGGAGTGGCATGATATACTTAAAGCAATGAAAGGGAAGAACCTACAACCAAGATTACTCTACCTGGCAAGGATCTCATTAAGATTCGATGGAGAAATCAAAAGCTTTACAGACAAGCAAAAGCTGAGACAATTCAGCACCACAAAACCAGTTCTACAACGAATGCTAATGAAACTTCTCTAAGTGGGAAACACAAGAGAAGAAAAGGACCTACAAAAACAAACCCAAAACAATTACGAAAATGGTTACAGGAACATATGTATTGATAATTACCTTAAATGTGAATGGATTAAATGCTTCAACCAAGAGACACAGGCTTAACAAAAAATAAAAAAATGAAGAAAAAAGAAAAAGGAAAAGAAAAGACACAGGCTTGCTCAATGGATACAAAAACAAGATCCATCTATATGCTGTCTACAAGAGACCCACTTCAGACCTACTGACACATACAGACTGAAAGTAAAGGGATGGAAAAAGATAGTCCATGCAAATGGAAATCAAAAGAAAGCTGGAGTAGCAATACTCATATCAGATAAAATAGACTTAAAAATAAAGAATGTTACAAGATACAAGGAAAGACACTGCATAATAATCAAGGGATCAATCCAAGAAGAAGATATAACAATTATAAATATATATGCACCCAATATAGGAGCACCTCAATACATAAGGCAACTGCTAACAGCTATAAAAGACGAAATTGACAGTAACACAGTAATAGTGGGGGACTTTAACACCTCACTTACACCAATGGACAGATCATCCAAAATGAAAATAAATACGGAAACAGGAGCTTTAAATGACACAATAGACCAGATAGATTTAATTGATACTTATAGGACGTTCCATCCAAAAACAGCAGATTACACTTTCTTCTCAAGTGCGCACAGAACATTCTTCAGGATAGATCACATCTTGGGTCACAAATCCAGCCTCAGTAAATTTAAGAAAATGAAATCATATCAAGCATCTTTTCTGACCACAACTCTATGAGATTAGAAATGAATTACAAGGATAAAACGTAAAAAACACAAACACATGGAGGCTAAACAATACGTTACTAAATAACCAAGAGATCACTGAAGAAATCAAAGAGGAAATCAAAAAATACCTAGAGACAAATGACAATGAAAATATGACAATCCAAAACCTATGGGATGCAGCAAAAGCGGTTCTAAGAGGGAAGTTAATAGCTGTACAACCCTACCTCAAGAAACAAGAAAAATCTCAAATAAACAATCTAACCTTACACCTAAAGGAACTAGAGAAAGAAGAACAAACAAAACGCAAAGTTAGCAGAAGGAAAGAAATCATAAAGATCAGAGCAGAAATAAATGAAATAGAAACAAAGAAAACAATAGCAAAGATCTATAAAACTAAAAGCTGGTTCTTTGAGAAGATAAACAAAATTGATAAACCATTAGCCAGACTCATCAAGAAAAACAGGGAGAGGAGTCAAATCAATAAAATTAGAAATGAAAAAGGAGAGGTTACAACAGGCACCACAGATATAGAAAGCATCCTAAGAGACTACTACAAACAACTCTACGCCAATAAAATGGACAACCTGGAAGAAATGGACAAATTCTTAGAAAGGTATAACCTTCCAAGACTGAAACAGGAAGAAACAGAAAATATGAACAGACCAATCACAAGTAATGAAATTGAAACTGTGATTAAAAATCTCCCAACAAACAAAAGTCCAGGACCAGATGGCATCACAGGTGAATTCTAACAAACATTTAGGGAAGAACTAACACCCATGCTTCTCAAACTCTTCCAAAAAATTGCAGAGGAAGGAACACTCCCAAACTTATTCTATGAGGCCACAATCACCTTGATACCAAAACCAAACAAAGATACTACAAAAAAGCAAATTACAGACCAATATCGCTGATGAATACAGATGCAAAAATCCTCAACAAAATACTAGTAAACAGAAGCCAACAACACATTAAAAGGATCATACATTATGATCAAGTGGGATTTATCCCAGGGACGCAAGGATTCTTCAATATATGCAAATCAATCAATGTGATACACCATATTAACAAATTGAGGGATAAAAACCATATGATCATCTCAATAGATGCAGAAAAAGCTTTTGACAAAATTCAACACCCATTTATGATAACAACTCTCCAGAAAGTAGTCATAGAGGGAACCTACCTCAACATAATAAAAGCCATATACGAGAAACCCAAAGCAAACATCATTCTGAATGGTGAAAAACTGAAAGCATTTCCTCTAAGATCAGAAACAAGACAAGGATGTCCACTCTCACCACTATTGTTCAATATAGTTTTGGAAGTCCTAGCCAGAGCAATCAGAGAAGAAAAAGAAATAAAAGGAATACAAATTGGAAAAGAAGAAGTAAAACTGTCACTGTTTGCAGATGACATAATACTATACATAGAGAATCCTAAAAATGCCACCAGAAAACTACTAGAACTAATCAATGAATTTGGTAAAGTTTCAGGATACAAAATTAATGCACAGACGTCTCTTGAATTCCTATACACTAATGATGAAAAATCTGAAAGAGAAATTAAGGAATCACTCCCATTTACCACTGCAACAAAAAGAATAAAATACCTAGGACTAAACCTACCGAGGGAGACAAAAGACCTGTATGCAGAAAATTATAAGACACTGATGAAAGAAATTAAAGATGATACCAACAGATGGAGAGATATACCATGTTCTTGGATAGGAAGAATCAATATTGTGAAAATGACTATACTACCCAAGCAATCTACAGATTCAATGCAGTCCCTATCAAATTACCAATGGCATTTTTTATGGAACTAGGACAAAAAATCTTAAAATTTGTATGGAGACACAAAAGGCCCCAAATAGCCAAAGCGGATTTGAGGGAATAATATATTACAAAGCTACAGTCATCAAGACAATATGGTATTGGCACAAAAACAGAAACACAGATCAATGGAACAAATAGAAAGCCCAGAGATAAACCCACGCACCTATGGTCAACTAATCTATGACAAAGGAGGCAAGAATATACAATGGAGAAAAGACAGTCTCTTCAATAAGTGGTTCTGGGAAAACTGGACAGCTACATGTAAAAGAATGAAATTAGAACACTCTCTAAAACCATGCATAAAAATAAACTCAAAATGGATCAAAGACCTAAATGTAAGGCCGGACACTATAAAACTCTTAGAGAAAAACATAGGAAGAACACTCTTTGACATGAATCACAGCAAGATCTTTTTTGATCCACCTCCTAGAGTAATGGAAATAAAAACAAAAATAAACAAACGAGACCTAATGAAACTTCAAAGCTTTTGCACAGCAAAGGAAACTATTAACAAGACAAAAAGACAACCCTCAGAATGGGAGAAAATATTTGCAAACGAATCAACGGACAAAGGATTAATCTCCAAAATACATAAAGAGCTCATGCAGCTCAATATTAAAGAAACAAACAACCCAGTCCAAAAATGGGCAGAAGACCTAAATAGACATTTCTCCAAAGAAGACATACAGATAGCCAAGAGGCACATGAAAAGCTGCTCAACATCACTAATTATTAGAGTAATGCAAATCAAAACTACAATGAGGTATCGCCTCACAGCAGTTAAAATGGGCATCATCAGAAAATCTACAAACTACAAATGCTGGAAAGGGTGTGGAGAAAAGGGAACCCTCTTGCACTGTTGGTGGGAATGTTAATTGATATAGCTACTATGGAGAACAGTATGGAGGTTCCTTAAAAAACTAAAACTAGAATTACCATATGACCCAGCAATCCCACTACTGGGCATATACACAGAGAAAACCATAATTCAAAAAGATACGTGCACCCCAATGTTCATTGCAGCACTATTTACAATATCCAGGTCATGGAAGCAACCTAAATGCCCATCGACGGACGAATGGATAAAGATGTGGTACATATATACAATGGAATATTACTCAGCCATAAAAAGGAATGAAATTGAGTCATTTGTTTAGACATGGATGGATATAGAGACTGTCACACAGAGTGAAGTCAGAAAGAGAAAAACAAATATCATGTATTAACGCATGTATGTGGAACCTAGAAAATGGTACAGATGAACCGGTTTGCAGGGCAGAAGTTGAGACACAGATGTAGAGAACAAACGTATGGACATCAAGGGGGCAAAGCCGTGGTGGGGTGCGCACAGTGCTGTGCTGAATTGGGCGATTGGGATTGACATGTATACACTGATGTGTATAAAATTGATGACTAATAAGAACCTGCAAAAAAAATAAATAAAACCATCGATGGTAAAGGAGAAAAAAAGTTCATTAAGTTTCTTATCAAAGAAATGGAGATGATTAATTTAAAAAATTTCTGTAGTTGTATTTTATTTTAAGTAAACTAATGTAATGTTATGTACCTTTGGTTTCCCAAATATTTGCAAAATCACCTTTTATAAAAATATATACACTATATTTCTGAAGTATTTATAGTTTTTCACTTGGATGAAAAATATCTGCAATTAATAAATACTTTAATATTGAATGTTTTTAAAAAAGCATTATGGAAATGGGATGGCAATAATAAGAATGTTTATTTTCTCAATTTTGGATTATTTTTATAAATATATATTTATATAAATCCTTTTATGTCCTTTTTTCATACTGTACCTTATTTTTGAAGTTATGATTTTTGTAATATATACCATAAAATGACTCCTCTAAACTTCATAAGTTAGAGGTCACAAAAATTCCTGGATTTATCTCTGTAAGTAGAGTCACTAAAAATGACTGATGGGAAATTAAAACAATGGCATTTGTTAGAAAAACTCAAATGCCCATAATTACAAAATGTGCTTTATGAGGTATATTCTGCATACAAAGAGCAAAGGTGTTCTAAGTCTGATGAACAACAAAGTCTGTGTTATGTGAATAAATGGCAAAAAAGGAGAGGAATTACGTGATGCCTGTGTTGCTTGTCTTCTGTGTGAGGAGTATTTTCAGAGATTGAACTAGGTGTATACTGGTCCCTTAACCCTGATGCATCACATCCTAGAACCCTGAGGGTAACTACAGATGAGTTATTGAAGCTGCTTACAGAATGGTTCACTAAAAACAAAGACAATAAAATAAGGATTTTAATTCAAAAAAAAATTGTTTTACTGTGAGAGCCAGAAGCTAGGACATATGGTTCATCATACCCCAAGCTCCTTTGTCCTATTCCCCCAAATCTGTCTAATCAAGCACCTAGGCTCCTATGTAGCCTGCAAGAAATTGGGATAATCATCCTTCACTTTTCTGTACAGACAATATGAATATTTCAAACAGAATCAATTTAATTTTTAAGTAGGCAAATGCATTCATTAAAAAACAATACACATTTGAACCATACAGATGAACAATTAAACATGTAAAATATTAAACCAAAAAGGCTGTTTTAAAAGGATACAAGTAAATGTTGGTGAGGATGTGGAGAGAAGGGAACGCTCCAACACTGTTGGTGGGAATGTAATTTGGTGCAGACACTGTGTAAAACTGTATGGAGGTTCCTCAAAAAACTAAAAATAGAAATACCATATGACCCAGAAATGCCACTCCTGGGTATATAACTGAAAAAAAAAACAAAAACACAAATTCGAAAAAGGACATGCACCCCAATGTCCACAGCAGCGTTATTTAGAATTGCCAAGGTATGGAAGCAATGTAAGTGTCCATCAACAGATGAGTGGATAAAGAGATGGCATACATACACACACACACACACACACACACACACACACACACACACACACACACACACAATGGAATACTACTCAGACATAAAAAAGAATGAAATTTTGTCATTTTGCACAACATGGATGGACTTGGAGGACATTATGCTAAGTGAGATAAGTCAGACAGAGAAAGATAAATACTGTATTATATCACTTGCATGTGAAATCTAAAAAATAAAACAAACTAGTGAATAAAACAAAAAAGCAGCAGACTAATAGATGTAGAGAACAAACTAGTGGCTACCAGTGAGAAGAGGGAAGGAGGGAGGGGCAATATAGGGGTAGAGGATTTAAAAAAAGGATTATTATAGGATTATATGAAATCATATTTGTGAAACTTTTGAAAATTGTAAAGCTCTAGAGAATTTAAATAACCTTTCATTCAACTGAAAAAAAAGCCTGTTTAAAATTCATAAGCACATACAGATTAAACAAGATGACACTAGTTCAAAGTGTTTACTAAAACACAGTGCAGATACAGAGATCACTGAAGGTCCTTTAACTAAATCCTGTAGGCATACAATTCCCAAATCAAGTAGTTTACCCATCTCCATGTGTCCTTTGATGCTAGAGTATATGGAATGGAGGAATGATACACAAGAGACATGGAGAGAGGGTAGCTGCTTAAAGGATGGAAGTCAGGAGAAATCAGTACCAAATAAAGACACTACAGGAACATCCCATCGTAGGGAATAAAGGCTGTCTTCACTAATAATTCCTAGAAGGTTTTAAAGGAATACCCTTCTTAATACTTAGCTCCATACTTTTACAAAGATCAGCTGTAGAATAAGTTTGATTGGTGAGATAAACATTACCCAAAGCATCTGGCTTGCTGCAATTTCTGCAACTGAGCTGCATATATTGATAAATGTCTTCAAATACACACACACACACACACACACACACACACACACACACACACACACACACACACACATCCTCCTTTACAGCTCTTGACACATTTGCCCTTTTCCACAAGGAATCCAGAATAGAGAAGGCAAGAAAGCAAGTTTGGGGTTGTGCAACACTAAAACTAACACTAGGTGGAACAGTACATTCAGAGTGGGTGTGGAGAAAAGAGATCAGTTTTGAAAATAATTTTACAATAATTGAGCTGGATGTGAAATTCGGTTTGGTGCAGGAACAGTCTCGACTGAGGAAACACTGTACTATGAAGTTTACTTTCAGGAGTCATTGCCCTGTATCTGCTTCATCTGTACTTTCAGGGACCTGGAGTAGCTATGTTCCCCAGAAGTTTCCATCTGGGATCCCTTTCTTTTCCTACTCATCTGTCATCTCCTTATCCTCCTTCTAATTTCATTCTTCTAATCTGGAAACGCCTTTCCATCTCCTTGCATCACTCTAGGTATTTGACCATCTCAAAATTGAGGACATTGAACGTGAAAGAGTATAGGAGTCAGAAGTTCAGCAATTCATTCTATTCTCCACTAAGACTAATAATGGTGTCTTTATTTTCTCTCCAAATTGTTTTCCCTTGGTGTAAAAGTAACATGTTTATGGATTAAAAAAACAACATGTCATATACATCATGTTTTATATCCTGCAATTTTTTCAGTAATTTATAATGGCTGTCTGGCTTTGCATTATAGTCATGTATTATAATTCAGATCATAATGCTTTAAAATCTTACAGTTGTAACATTATAAAAACATCTCCAAGTTTGGAGTGCAATACTTACTTATCTATACTTCACACTAGAAGATAATCAGAAACAATTACCTTATTTTTTCCAGAGAAAGGAGCTTACCCATCCAATGATAGCCATAATACTATTATAAGGGTGCACTGGAGTACTATTGGGGTTAGCACAATGTTAGAGGGCATTCCTTGGCGTCAGAGCAAGATAATGAAGTGCACCAACAGAGCCTTTACACCAGCCCAGCATTTTCTAAACTTGGTTCTCCAAGTCTCAAGTGTCACAAGAACATAGCAGTGGGATGGCTGGGAAATATTTTTAATATTTCCAAGAGCTTAAGAAAAAATATACATTTGCCTACGTAAAGTCAATATGAGCTAAGCACTAATATTTTTGGCTTTGCTAATGCTATGTTGATTAACTCATGCTGTTTAGAACTTCTTATTGGCATTTATACGTAATTAACTAATAAAATATATTTTGCAAAAAATTGTTTAATTAAATAGTTTGAGGTAGACACAAAACTTTCAAGTATAATAAAGCCCATTCTGACAAAGTAACCAAAAGGTTCTTGATAATGAAAAGAAATGATTAAGATTCACTAACTTAGGAAGATTTCTAAAACAAATACTCATAGGTTTTGGCTGAGCCTTTAAATATATTCCTTTGTGAAAACCTGGTTTAGACATTCTCTTGGACCTCTTGCAGAAGGAGTGACAATGCATTTAGACACTTGGTGTAGGAGAGAGAGCATGAGGACTGGTACTCAAGAAAATGGATGTGGAAAATAAAAGCCCAACAAGTTTGTTTGGAATAAAAATAAAGTATTAGTCAAGTTCCGGTGGACATGTTCATATTGTGTTTGAAATTCAAATGATTTCAGGGCAGAGAATGTTATGCCCTTGAAAGAACAGAAGTAACCAATAAGATAAAAACATAAAGGATAAATGCTATTGTGGAAAAAGCATCTGGTTGGATTATACTCTAGGCTCTGAAATTGGGGTGACTGGGAATTTAATTCCATCTACCACTTACCAATGACATGGTTTTGAGATAATTATTGAATCACTTTGTTCTAAATATCCCCATTTATAAAATGTAGATAATAATATCTAATTCATAGGGTTCTGCTGAATTTTAAGTGTGTGCTTGTATATATTAAGTACTCAAAAAAAAAGAGTTGTTACTATTATTTTTTTTCTGGGTGACCTTGGACAAGGCATTTAAATTTATTTATTTTCTAAATGCAAAACTAGGGGCTTTGACTAGATGATCTATATCTATAACTCCTTGGACATGATCACTGAGATACTTTTAGAGTGCTTATGGTTTTAAAATACTTAATAAATGAGAGCATACTAAAATTTAAATCCAACAGGGACTGAGTTTACATGACTAACTCATTTCTCATTGGCCTGAGATTTGCCTTTTCCTCACTAGTGTTGTGTTTTTACACCTTGAACTCCATGATTACCAAGTTTTTCACAGGTGAGTTATTTGTATCATTCTTCTGATTTCAAAATGTCAATCTTGGACAGTCAGTCTTTCCCACCTTGCCCTTCCAAAATGGCCCCATGTTTATGTATATAACTATATAAAAGTATATTTTTTAAATAGGGACCCTGAAACCTTGGATGAAAGAGAGTTGTTAAATAAAGGTGGGTAATTGCTAGGTCAAACTTATCTAGTTCCTAGGTAGAGACTGTGATAAACTCAGTTGGTTAATGCTAGCACAGCCTGAGAGGGGACTGATTCCTCTTCTCCAGATGGAATAAAAAAACAATTCAGTAGTGAGTCAGTGGTGTTATCTCTCTTTAAAACGACGAGCATCTATTTTCCTGTTCCATGACCTAAAAGTGTTTTTATGGCATTCAGCCAGGAGAGACTCTAACAAGCCATGGATTCATACACAGAGTAGTCACCAATCCTTCTTTTGCTGTCTTGAATGTTAGGTTCCCAATTCTCTCCAGCAGAATAAAAGGTGAAATGAATTGCCAGGTTTAAAATTTAATACCTAGCTCCCATGCAGAATAATTATGGCTGTGCTGGACACCTTGATAGAGTGATAATGAGTAGCCCAATCTACAATGTGTAATGGATCAACTAAAATTTTTATTGGATTCTTTCAGCAGACTTGGCTCCTACGTAGCTGTGAACTAGGAAAGGCATTAAGCACCAAAACCTGAATACTAAGCCTCAGCACACTTCTCCCCAAAATACACACACACACACACAAACACACACACACACAATTTTTAAAAAACAGAACAAGTTATGATTTTGTTGAGAAACATAAGCAAACTTAAATACATAAAATAATTTATGGAAATGTAGACTAGGAGAGCTTAAACAGAGGCTTTCCATGTAAAAGAGAAAAGAAGCAATAAATAACTAAATAGTATTTTGAAATCTGCTGCATACTACACTCTGAAGCCGGACCCTCTTCTGCTTAAAATCCTTCAGTGGCTTTCTGGCACCACAAGAATATTTAGTTCCTTTAACAAGGCATGATTTCTCATCTTGTGTGAGTATAAGTATATGTAGTACTTATAATGTACAAAGTAACGTGATAAGTACTGGGACTGCAATGGTGAATAGATACACAACCTGCTTTTTTAGATTTTAATCTACTGGGAGAGTTAGACATTAATCAAATAGTTAAACAAAGGAATGTGAAAGTACATATGTAGTCAGTTCTTTAAAAGAAAGATACTTGGTACATTTAACATGGAGCATTTAACGTAGTCTAGAGTTTTCAGGTAGAAGAAAAAGCAAAGACAAAAGTCCTGTAGCAGGAAGAAACAGCATACATTTGAAGAACTGCAAAAGTATACTGAAATAAAGAGATGAGGAACATAAAGAAGAGATATAGGTAGGTGCTAAGAGAGGTAGGTAGACAGCAGATCTTGAGAAACCCATGGGTTATGTTTTGGTATTTATCTTTCTTTTTTCTTTTTTTTTTTTTTTTTTGCGGTACGCGGGCCTCTCACTGTTGTGGCCTCTCCCATTATGGAGCACAGGCTCCAGACACGCAGGCTCAGCGGCCATGGTTCATGGGCCCAGCCGCTCCATGGCATGTGGGATCTTCCCGGGCCAGGGCATGAACCCGCGTCCCCTGCAGAGGCAGGCGGATTCTCAACCACTGCACCACCAGGGAAGCCCAGTATTTATCTTAATAGTACTCGGAAACTGTTTGTTGATGTGTTTTAAGCAAGGGATTCCTCTGATCAGTTTGGTATCCTAAAGCAAGAGTTGGCAAATACGTCCCTGTGGTCTAATCTGCCTGTTTTGTAAATAAAGTTTTATGGGAAGGCAGCCATACCCATTTATTTACACATTCTCTATGGATGCTTCTGACCTATAATGAATGACAGAGTTGGCTAGTTGCAACAGAGACATAGCCCGCAAAGCTAAACATATTTACCATCTGCCCCTTTACAGAAAAACTTCGCCAACCCTCATTCTAAAATATTACTGTGGCTTCTGGGTATAGAATGTACTTGAGGGAGCAAGAATGGATATGAAAAGATCAGTTTAAAGAATGTTGTTTTTAGTAGTACAGGCCAGAGATGGAAGCTTAAATTAAGTGGTGCTGATGTCAGAGATACAGAGCTACTGATGAATTTGAGAGAGATTTAAGAAGTTAGCTGGACATAAATTAATGATTTATTGGATATGGTTCATGAAACAGAGGAAAGTTTTAAGGATAAATTTTATGTTTATGTCTTGTACTGCTAGATGGATGGTAGTGTCATTTACTAGGAGTGTACCAGATTTAGGAGAACAATAGTAAGTCTAGTTTTGAACCTGTTGGGTTTGAGTTGTCTTTGAAACATCCAAGAAAAGATACAAAGTTCTCAGCTGGGATTAGAGCTCAGATAAGAAGTCTCAGGTAGAGATAGAAGTCTGTGACTATAGGTGAATAGGAGCCATAGGTGTGGATAAGATTGCCTAGAAAAATATCATTGCCCAGGAGGAGAAATTTAGTGCAAGCCTTGAGGAGCACCAACGTTTCTGAGCTAGGTAGAATGGGATGCCCTACAAAGAGAAACAGGAAGAGAATGTATTAAAGAAATATAGAAAGAAAAAGCCTGCTTTCAGAGAAATTTAGCGAAAAGAATGTTTTAAGAAATGCAGAGTCATCAACAGTGGGTGAGCACTGAGCAAAAAGTTCATTGAAAGTAAGACAACAGAAATCATTGGTGGCCGAAGGGAGACCTGCTAAATGCAGTGATGGCAGCTGAAGCAAGACAGGTAAGATCAGAAGTAGAAATTGCAGATGTATAGACAGGTTGTATAGGCAATTTTTTAAATAGTTGTCTATGAAAAGGTAGAGACATTATTTGATAGCTCCATCCCACTGAGGCTAACTGGTAGACTTAGACATCACTTTTCCTGCAAAGATTTCTCTGACACTCCATCTTCAGCCTTGAGACTATATTAAAGTCTTCTTACATAAATTCTCACATTACTCTCATTGTAGCACATATTACCCTCTCGTGCCACTGGTGGTCTCCTCCTATTTAACTGTAACCCATTTGAGCAGTAGAGTTGAGTCTTTTTTACAATTGTACCCTCAGCACTTAGTTCTCAACAAGTATCAGTTAATTTTAAAAGCAGAATAACAAATAATGTAACAGACTTCTTAGAATTATATGATTATACATGTCTGTATATGCAGACACATATGTGTGTATGTGTAAGTGTGTATACACAACATTCATACACTGATTTTGAATTAAACTGAAATAAGCTTCTGTGTTATAGGGTTGTAAATAGCCTAAAATTTTTTTATGTCTTAACCCAAACTTTATTAAAGAAACTGTCTTTTTATTGATGCTATAACTTAAAGCTTCTAAAATTAACTGAATTTTAAATACTTAAAATTTAAAATACTTAATAACTTACTATTAGATGATGATCACATTTAATTATTAATCCTATGTAAAGTATTATCTTTCCCAGTGGAATTAGTTACTAAAAACAGAACTATCTGTTAAGTGTGCTTTTATAAGACTATACATTTTTCCCAAATGTGAATATATAAAATAATAATGAACATGCATTCTTCAGACTTTATAAGCTGAAGTCAAGTATATGAAAGAGTATAAGAAAAGTATTTCAAGAAAATCTAGGAGTAACAACATAGAAAGCAGAATAATTTAGTGAAATTTTACAAATTACCAACCAAGTAATAGTGTAGATGCTGTTATTCTTATGTTATTTTTGAAGGCAAGGTGTTTTATATCAGAGAATAACATTGTTTTTTACTGTAGGAAATACACTTCCTCACCTATTAGAAGAATGGAAATCATTGACCCATCAGCTGTCACTTCAGATCTGAGGCAATACAGTAGGCTCCCAGGCAACTGCTGGAAATATCTAATAAATACCTTTTCAGGAGGATGTGGCCTGATGCACATACAATGCAGTGGTATGGCTGCTAACTCAATTTAGGAGTGAATTAGTATTACTCCCACCACAGAACAGCACTAGAGAACAGAACAGCTAGAGAAGCACCTATATCTTTCCTTGCCACAGCTCAGCACTCATAATTGCCTTGGACTTTCTTTTTTAAAATCTTTTCAAATACTTCATTTCTATTAAAGACTTTATTATTTTTTTCAGAGCAGCTTTAGGTTTACAACAAAATTGAGAGGATTTCCTTATTATTAGATGTAGATTGTGAATTTTGGCAGAAATAGCAATATCCGGTTTTGTGTTCTTCTCAGTGCAACTTATGAGGTACAAGCTGTTGATTCGTCACAATATTATTGATTTTAACTTTGATCAGATGGTGCATACCAGGTGTACATACAGTAAAGCTACTGTTATCTGATTTGTAATTAATAACTTACTTGTGGGAGATATTTTGACATGATATAATTATCCTATTCTTCATCAAACTTTCCTCCACTTCTATTGATGATTTTCTAGCTCCACCATTCCTTGGTCATTCAGTAGTATGTTTTCTAATACAAATAGGGGTTTTTACTTCTCCTTGTTTATTTATATCAGTATATATTCACGGATTTCTACTTTACTCACTATAGTTCATTAATCTCATTGTTTATTTTAATGTACAAATGTCCCAGATTTGAGAAGCTGCAGCCCCTTCAAACTGTGTCCTCTATTTTTTTTGACATATCTCCCTTATACTTTATTTCCTCACGTTCTGTCACAATAATTTCCAGATACATTTTGAAACTTCCTTGTCCCTAGCCTTGGAGTCAGCTACTTCCCCAAGGGGTCTTGACTCCTTTTAGTGAAGAAGAATATTTAGAAATCAAGGTCTGGGCACTTAGTGTGGTCCTTTTGATTGATGTGTGTAGGAAATACACACATAAATTCACTGTAACACATACTCAAACAGGCATTCATACATATGTAATTTCTGTCTTTCTAGCTAGCTAGCTAGCTACCTATCTATCTACCTACCTACCTACCATCTATCTGGGCATGTGTTTCTACTGATACCTTCATTTCTAATCCAACATCATAGCATATGATTCCTCAACATTTTCTTATTTGTAACTCAGTGGTTTTATCAATTTACCATACCACTAGAATATTTCAGAGTTCCAGTTGCTCTACATCCTTAGCAATATTTGATGTTGCCATTTTCTTCTGATTTTAGCCATTCCAGTGGTTAAATAGGGGTCTTACGTGGTTTAATTGGCATTTCCCAATGACTAATAATGTTGAGACCTTTTCATATCCTTGTTGGATGTTTACATGCTACCTTTATGAAATGCCTATTCATGTTTTTCACCATTTTTATTCAGTTGTTTGTCTTTTTATTATAGTGTTGTATGAGTCCATTATATATTCTATAATCTGTATAGAATTCTTTGTCAGATGTGTCATGAATATTTTCTTACAGCCTGTGGATGACTCTTCCAATTTCTTAGTAGTATCTTTTGATGAGTAAAAGTTCTTTCTAAACATTTTTGATGAAGTCTAATTTGTCTATCTTTTAACATTAACCTTGAATGTTATTGTTTTTTGTGTCCTATTCAAGAAATTTTTGCCTACCTCCCCACCTCATTTAAACAGATATTTCCCTTTTTTCTTAAGTTTTTGTGTTTAGATTTATGATCCGTTTCAAATTAACTTTTTGTATATGAGATAGACATCAAAGTTTTTTTTCTTTTCCATGTGCATCTCCAGTTGTTCCAGAACCATTTGTTGAAGAGATTTTCCTTTTCTCCATTGAATTGCTATGAATCTTTATTTCAAATCAATTGACTATGTATGTATGAATCTACTTCTGAACACTATCCTTGTGTGAACACTACACTGTCTTGACAACTTTATTATAAAGGTTGAAGTAAGTTTAGTCAATTCCTCCAATTGTGTTATTCTTTTCCAAGATTGTTTGGCTATTCCATATCTATCACATTTCCATAAGAATTTTAGGATCATCTGGTTAATTTCTACTTGAAAAAAAAGAAATGCTGATGGAATTTACATTACCTGTTACCTTTCATTTTCTAACAAGATAAACCACAAAAAGTAAACTGAGGACAAATTTTATGTTCATCTAAATTTAGGAAAAACTTTCTTCAATTAGTCCTGAAACCTTTGAATGAAGTCTTCTTTAAGCTTTTCAAATTTATACACTGATAGGAATATATATTGTCTGGAAAAGTGAAGGTACCATGGAATTTCTAAATTTCGTTAACAGCTATCATAACTTATATGATTCCTTAATATAATTTCAGATATAGAGTACTTTCTGCTACGAATGCTTCAAAATTGCATTGTGAGTTTAGAGAAAATGTGTTTGAAAAGTATTTACAAAATTGTTTTTATGAAATAATTTTTCAATAGAATTAATATTGAGATGCCATATTAAGAATTCACTCTTTGGAATTTCTTAAGAAGCTAATCCAATAAATAAAACAGAAAAGTAGCTAAGAAAGGTAGCATTCTCATATAAATAATCTTGCAATCTCAGTAATTTTTTTGGTTAATATCTAATTCTCAAACCATATGAAAAGCAAGACAAACTACAAACAAAAAATTAATACCAGATGCTAATTAGTACTTAGCAAGTTTATAAAAGAACAACCTATGGCGTGTTTCACTTGGCATGATCTTTTGTCAAAACCATCCTTATACTACTAGGGAAAGTGTCTCTTTAAACGAGGGCCTGAAAACTCAGACCAACACTTCGAAGAGATAGGAATGCTATCACTACAACTATTCATGGTAGCTTTAATCCTAATCCTAACCAGATATTGCCTTCTCTTCCATCTTGTTACTGTACTGGTAGTTCCAGGATCATAACATCACAGGGATGGAACAATGAAGACCTAAAAGTCTGAAAGCTTGTCTTCAAATGCTGTCTTCAATGACCTCTGCACAATAAACTGTTGGAGCCATAGAGAAAATGAGAAAATTCGAACAATGTGGTAAGTGCTTCACAAAGTTAAATTTATTCATCTTTTTATTCTATGCCCTTCTTGCTTTTATATTACAACATCTACATTATAAAATTATAATGAAAATTTCAAAACACACACACTTATTGGTAAAATAAAAAATTGGTTGTAGGTCACTAAATTCAGGAGAGGAAAGCTCTGAAACTTCTTATTTTAAGACAGTCTTTCTCTTTCTTGGATGAATGCTAGAATGATGTATCATAAGACTATGATTACTAACACAGGGAATGCAGCTTTCAAAGAAACTACACTACAGCCTTGTCAAAGTAGAACAGTAGAAGTCAATTTCAGTCGTTCTAAGAAACAACTCAGCCTGAGGTCAGTGTTCTAAGAAAAAGTGGTTTTGAAACTAGACAGAGAAATAAGCTGGAATCTGGGTGATAATGAAGTAAAGCCAATAATCTAGAAATTGTAGAAACTGACAGGCGAGAGAGAGACAGAGAAACAGAGAGAGAGAGAGGCTGGGGAGAGAGGGGTGGGATTATAAATCAAATTTCTTCCACTATTCTGCCTTCCAAGCAGCAACATTTTCTTGACAGAAAATTGTTTTCTTTAGTAAAGTATTTTGAATTTTTGAAAGGTGATGACAACTTATCTCTGCTTACGGAAGGAAAGAAAACTTGGAAGAAGAGAAGATGGGGAGCAGCATGAGAAGTGGAGAAGGTATGGAGGTATGAAGAGTAAGGACTTGAGCAACATGATGGCAGATAGGTATCCACTGAAAATTATATGACAGCTACGATAGTCAAACAATTTTCAAAAAACAAGTTCTATTTTAAGTAGATTAGATTGTGGTTGTATTAAACAACTACCCTCTTTTACCCCAAATCTTCAGTTTGAGGAAAGATGACTTCAAGGCTAAGTTGCCATAGGCAGAGGGGAAAAAGGACTAAGATTTTTGTCTGCTGTGTGAAAAAGACCTTTGATTAACTCTCTAGCTCTGTTTCCCCTAGTAATCAAAAAGGAATAAAATGTCAACCACACAACACTGATTATGATGGAAATGACCCATGCTTGGTGAATTGTATCTAAAAGGAAGAAACTCTAAATGAACTATATAATATCTGATAGGAAGCCATAATGAGAGATATGCACTTGGAAGGCTCCCTGTCAACATGGTGACAGTCTCTCTTTCCTCTGGAACATCTTCATGAGGAACACCTTTTTTTCTCAGTTGGTTGGGGGAGCTAACTTCCTCTGACAGGTACTTTCATGTGACTTTAAATCTTAGGGTTTCTAGGGATTAGAGAAGCCATTCTAAGTGCTGAACATGATTATAGGAGGAGTCATTTAAATGGAGCACAGACTCAAAGTCATAGGCCTGCAAACATAAATCTAATAGGAGAGATCCCATGCTTGCTTGCTGGGGTCATTCTAATTTTTAATTAGACTAGTGGTAAAGTTCTAGGCCATCTTAACCTAGTAGACTGCTGAATCTTAGTCAAGGAGTCTTTTTCAGAGTTTGATTCATTTGCTCTACTTATTCAGAGGACTGAAGCTTATAGGCATCTGCAAACATTTGCATAGTTCCTAGGCAGCGGTAGAAATAAAATGATCTTTTCTATCCTAGTCAATGTACTCTTGTATCCCCAAAATGGGAATTATACATATTAAGAGAGCTTTTACCACTGCCTGAGCACCAACTTTTGAAGAAGGAAAGACTTCAGGCCATCCAGACATCATACACACCAGAAGTAGACAAAAGTCTCTTACTTTTCCCTAGGCATGAATTCTATAAAAATCAACTGCTACCTGGTTCCTAGCAAAGCTGGCTGGGGCTTCCTGCACCCACATTGGGAAATAGTACATTTTAAAAAATATGTTTTGAATTATTTCACCTTTTTGGCAGGCATAGTAAGAGTCTAGGACCTCTAATATCCTTCTTTTACTTAGATAATTTTGTTGATATCACAATAACACTAACCAAGCAAATCAGACTATGGTATAGGAATTATTTTGTTAGGTAATTCCCATGGTTCCCAAATTTCTTCTAGCCCCTTTTATAATCAAGAATATATTTATTGGTAGTATATATATTATGTATTTATTTCAAATCAAGAACCAAGACTTGCAGTTCTAGTAACTGCTATGAACTTGCCTGCTTGCGCAGACACAATTTCAGACAAAACATAAGCTTCCAGAGTTTTAAAATAAATCACTACAGAATAGAGAGCCTTAAGTTGGCCATTTTATCTCAAGTATATAACCCATCAGTAAATATTAGCAAGTATTCAATATAAACTGGAATATCAGTTACTTCAGGTTGGATTTTTTAAATTTTGTTATCCTCAAAGCTGGGGGAGAGGGACTTCCCTGGTGGCTCAGTGGTTAAGAATCCTACCAATGCAGGGGACACGGGTTCGAGCCCTGGTCCAGGAAGATCCCACATGCTGCGGAGCAACTAAGCCCGGGCGCAACAACTACTGAGCCTGCGCTCTAGAGCCCGTGCACCACAACTACTGAGCCCGTGAGCTGCAACTTCTGAAGCCCATGTGCCTAGAGCCCATGCTCTGCAACAAGAGAAGCCACTGCAGTAAGAAGCCTGCACACCACAATGAAGAGCAGCCCCTGCTTGCCGTAACTAGAGAAAGCCTGCTTGCAGCAACGAAGACCCAATGCAGCCAAAAATAAATAAATAAAATAAATTAAAAAAATAAAAAGCTGGGGGAGAGACCACAGACAATTTCAGTTGTTCAAAATCTTATTCAGATACTAAGGATCAAACCAGAAGATCAGGGGAATTATCATGTAATTGCTCCGTCGGAGGTTTGGTTCATTTGCAAAAGCTAGAATATTCTGTCTATAATGCTATGATGTTTTACTAGTCCCAAAAATTGTCTAAATCTTTTTTCATAGTAGGCCATTTTGTCCACAAAATGGGCTGATTTCCAGATTGTAACACTGTCGACTACAGCTGACAACAGATGCCCTAAATATTTTACCTCAGATATATTACTTGTGCCAATAATAATAATGGCACAAAAGTGCCATTTGTCTATTGAGGTCTTATACATCTATAAAGCAAAGAAAATTTCAACAAAGCCAAAGTATTAATTTTGCATTGTTCTTTAGTTTCAGAGGCTACCAGCAAAGCATCTACTTTTGAATAGTTATAGATTCCTCTGGTAGGATAAATTCCTCAAAGTTTTCCTTTAAATGACTTGAGAAAATGGTAGTCTCAAAACTCGTGAGGAATTTTTTTACCATAGTTATTGGGGTCCTTCATAAGTAAAATCAAATAAAAACAGATCGGTCTGCAAGAGGGAGAGAAAAAGAAGTAGAATACAGATCAATCACAGAAAAGACTGCAAACAATGGTATCAAAATCAGAATAGTTGCAGGGTTAGAAACTACAGGGGTTAATGAGACAACAAATCTATTTCTTTGAGATCTCATACAAATCTATATAGTGGTCAACCATCTTTGTCAAATTTACCTTCCTTTTTATTGGAAATATGGGACTATTACAGAGTGAATGCCCCTTTTGAAAATTATCTGTTGTCGTTCTAATTCTTTTATAACTGGTTTTATTCTTTCTTGAGCTCTTGACAAAGGATGCTCTTGACAAAGGATGCTGTTTTACACATGGCCATGGCTTATCTTTCTCCCAAGGGAGCTCCACAAACACTATATCTGGAGTACAGAATACGACGGCTTTAAATTTGCATAGCAATTCTCTCCCCAGTAGATTTACAGGAGATTCAGCAGAAAGAATGCCTGTTTCTCAGAGAACCTATCTGTATGGGAATTGTGGAGGGCAAGGAACAAGTAAAGGATGACCCGAAATAGCAACAACCTGATCTGTCGCCAGATGGAAAGCGAGAAATGTCCAAGGAAATTGCATAATAAGCAGCTATCAGAAAAGGCAAAAATAGATTAGCCTGAGGAAAAGTTATTGACTCACATAGTTCATCAGTTCCCACCTCCAAGATTCTCTCAATCTGTCCATTTTGAGCCACTTGTCAAGTATTTCCTAGCTGAGGGTTGTCCTTTTGGGCTCTTTTGACTCTCTTATCCTTACAATTCCTGCGTCCTTCAGAGTCTCTTTCTGCAATTCCTCTTCCAATGTCCTAGTCTCTTGCAATAACAATTTGCCATCTCTTTTCTTGCTTTCTTCCCTTCATAAATGGACCAGGGTAGGGATATTCCCTATAGTAGAGTTCTAACTGAGTAGCCAAGGCAACAGTCTAATCTCCTTTGTCTTTCTCTAGATTATATTCAAAATGAGTAGCTACTGCTAAAATTTGAGTAATAGTCTGTCCTTGCCATCCCACCACTTTTTCCTTGACTTGTATTTGGATAATTGGCAATTGAGCCAAGACAAAAGTGGTTTAGGGCCAGAGGGCAATTGTGATTTACCCTTGGATTTATGCCAAAAAATTCTTAGCGTCTCAACAAACCAATGATGGAAATCAGTGGGGATCTGATGCATCTTCTGAGCACACCACTGCAACTTCTCTCAGCTTATCTTTACCAGAAAGATATCAAGTATGGCTGTTAGCAACCACTCTCAAAGGATCTCTAACACTCATAGCTCTTCCATAGGTGTGAGGGGGATGGGGGACAAGGGGAGTGGCAGATAGTTGACTTTGCTTGGCCACCATTCCACTTAATATGGTGACTGTCTGGACCCCAACATTTGCTCTATCAAAGGAAAAATGTCTTCTTGTTGCAGAAACCCAGGCAGTAGTTTGTACACATCTTCCACGTGTTGGGCTGTAAGCTGAAAAGATGCTTCTGAGTACTTCTGCAAATTACTAGGGCATAGGGAAAAGAAGCCTTTTTTTTTTTTTTTTTTTTTGCGGTACGCGGGCCTCTCACTGTTGTGGCCTCTCCCGTTGCGGAGCACAGGCTCCGGACGTGCAGGCTCAGCGGCCATGCCTCACGGGCCTAGCTGCTCCACAGCACGTGGGATCTTCCCGGACTGGGGCACGAACCCATGTCCCCTGCATCGGCAGGCAGACTCTCAACCACTGCGCCACCAGGGAAGCCCAAAAGAAGCCTTTAAATAAGTTATATCAGCTGATGAGAAAGGCACATAAATTACCCAGGAGCCCTGGATAGCTTCTAAGTGGCATTAGCTTTGCTGGCTGTCCAAATAGGAAAGGCTAATTTTCCTCTCATCGAGATAAGAAAAACATAAACTCCGTGGCACTTTGGTCTTCTTTCTTGGGTTGGCATTCATCAGCTTAACACCTTGTTTGTTTGCTTTCTTCCAAGTGACTAGGGCAGCTAGTCTCCATCCAGTTGCCTTCATAAAGGAACACTGTCTTACATCCAAGTTCATAATCATTCCATGATTCTGTCTCTTTATCATGTCTGCCCTAAGTGGTGCGTGAAGGCTAAGGGACTCCTGAAGGTGGAATCTGGTTTATAACATGAAGTGGACCCAGAACTAGGCCCGAGGTATATAATCCTGTGTTCTCAAACAGAGCAGGTCATTCATTAACAGCTTAGAAAGTACCTCCTCATCCTTCTTTACAAGGAAATCCACTAATGACAGGAAGCACCCTTTTATAAGATCATCACCTCCCCTTCTGAGGTAGAGGGAGCAGAGGGAGCAGAGACAGCAGAGAAAGGAGGAGGAGGTTTCTATGAAATAGAAGGTGCCTTTAATTCTCATTTCCCCTTCTACTTTTTCCAGTCTCTTTCTGTCTATGAAAATCATTTTTACTTTCCTCTTAGAATGATATTCATCCCATAAATAACCAGTTGATTGGAATGAGGCCCTTCCAAGAATCTCTGCCAATGTGTTACTTTATCCAAATCAAAAGAACTGTCTTAAATATTGTTAAAATGACTCTACTACCCAAGGCAATCTACAGATTCAATGCAATTCCTATCAAATTACCACTGGCATTTTTCACAGAACTACAGCAAAGAATTTTTAAATTTGTATGGAAACACAAAAGACCCTGAGTAGCCAAAGCAACCTCGAGAAAGAAAAACGGAGCTGGAGGAATTCGGCTTTCTGACTTCAGACTATATACAAAGCTGCAGTCATCAAAACAGTATAGTACTTGCACAAAAACAGACACATAGATCAATGGAACAGGATAGAAAGCCCAGAAATAAACCCACACACCTATGGTCAATTAATCTACAACAAAGGAGGCAAGAATATACAATGGAGAAAAGAGTCTCTTCAGTAAGTGGTGCTGGGAAAACTGGACAGCTACATGTAAAAGAATGAAATTAGAACATTCTCTAACACCATATACAAAAATAAACTCAAAATGGATTTAAAGACTTAAATGTAAGACTGGATACTATAAAATCCCGAGAGGAAAACATAGGCAGAACACTGACATAAATTACAGCAATATATTTTCGGATCCGTCTCCTAGAGTAATGGAAATAAAAAGAAAAATAAACAAATGGGACTTACGCTTTTGCACAGCAAAGAAAACCATAAACAGAATGAAAGACAACACATAGAATGGGAGAAAATATTTGCAAACGATGCGACTAACCAGGGATTAATTTCCAAAATATACAAACAGCTCATGCAGCCCAATATCAAAAAAACAAACAACCCAATCAAAAAATGGGCAGAAGGTCTAAATAGCACATGAAAATATGCTCAAAATCGATAACCATCAGAGAAATGCAAATCAAAAACACAATGAGATATCACCTCACACCTATTCGGAATGGCTATCATCAAAAAGACTACAAATAAATGTTGGTGAGGATGTAGAGAAAAGAGAATCCTTGTACACTGTCGGTGGGAATGTAAATTGGTGCAGCCACTACGGAAAACAGTATGGATGTTTCTTAAAAAACTAAAAATAGAACCACCATATGATTCAGCAATTCCACTCCTGGTATACATCTGAAGAAAATGAAAACACTAATTTGAAATATACATGCACCCCAATGTTCATAGCAGCGTTATTTACAACAGCCAAGATATGAAAGCAACCTAAGTGTCCACCAACAGATGAATGGATAAAGAAAATGTGGTATATATACACACAATGGAATACTACTCAGCCATAAAAATAATAAAATTTTGCCATTTACAGCAACATGGATGGACACCTAGGGTATTATGATTAGTGAAATGTCAGAGAAAGACAAATACTGTATGTTATCACTTATATGAGGAATCTAAAAAATGAAACAAAGGAATGAATATAAGAAAACAAATAGACTCAGATACAGAGAACAAACTAGTGGTTACCAGTGGGGAGAAGGAAGGAGGGAGGGGCAAGATAGGGGTAGGAGATTAAGAGATACAAACTACTATGTATAAAATAAATAACCTGCAAGGATATATTGTATAGCACAGGGAGTATAGCCAATAATTTACAATAACTTTAAATGAAGTATAATATATAAAAATTTTGAATCACTATGTTGTACACCTGAAACTAATATAAATCAATTATACCTCAATAAGAAAAAAGTCTTCCTTCTAGCTCTCCTCTTAAAACCAGTGGGTAATCATTAGTCAGATCCATTTCACCTGCCTTCACTAATCATGGCCATTTTAAAACTTGTATATCCTCCAAGCAGGATAACCTAAATAATAAGATATTTGCCCAGGTTGTTTTCTAGGAAATTGGTATCAGCTATGTCTAGTTCAAGCCGAGCTGTTTAAGACTTGGTAGGATCACTGACCCTCCAACCAGGCATGAGCAAGTGTCCTCTTGGTGACCTTTTGACATCAGAGGACAGAAAAATCTGTCCTCAGATCTTTCTAAGCACCTTCATTTTTTAACATGCAGAGGCCTGTAGCGTAGTTACATCTGTGCAGAATGACGATTACTGCACCTTTTTCCAAGCATCTTTCCCCATGCTCTCCACATTCCCCATGCCTCAGACTGCCCTGCTTCTTTATTCTTTATCCTATAAATATCCTGAGTCTCTTGCCTTGGAAGAGACAGATCTGAGACTCTTTTCCCTTATAGGTGATTACAAAATATTGAGTATAGCTTCCTATGCTATACAGTCAGTCCTTGTTGGTTATCTATATATAGTAATGTGTATGTGTTAATCCCAATCCCCTAATTTATCCCTCTCCCCTTTGGTAACCATAAATTTGTTTTCTATGTCTGTGAGTTTCCTTCTGTTCTGTAAATAACTTCATTTTTCTTTTAAGATTCCAGTATAAGTGATATCATATGATATTTGTCTTTGTCTGGCTTATTCACTTGGTATGATAATCTCTAGGTCCACCCATGTTGCTGCAAATGGCATTATTTCATTTTTTCTAATGGCTGAGTAATATTCCATTGTATATATATACCACATCTTCTTTATCCATTCATCTATTGATGGACATCTAGGTTGCTTCCATGTTTTGGCTATTGTAAATAGTACTGCAATGAACATTAGAGTGCACGTATCTTTTCAAATTATAGTTTTCTCCATATATATGCCCAGGAGTGGGATTGCAGGATCATATGCTAATTTTATTTTTATTTTTTTAAGGAACCTCCGTACTGTTCTCCATAGTGGCTGTACCAATTTACATTCCCACCAACGGTGTACGAGGGTTCCTTTTTCTCCACAACCTTTCCAGCATTTATTATTACTAGACTTTTTGATGATGGCCATTCTGACTGGTGTGATGTGATACCTCATTATAGTTTTGATTTGCATTTCTCTAATAATTAGCGATGATAAGCATCTTTTCATGTGCCTG
This sequence comes from Grampus griseus, assembly GCF_964374135.1. Lineage (NCBI taxonomy): Eukaryota > Metazoa > Chordata > Mammalia > Artiodactyla > Delphinidae > Grampus > Grampus griseus. The sequence continues at coordinate 35,601,164 of NC_139003.1, forward strand.
TTGGCCATCTGTATGTCTTCTTTGGAAAGATGTCTAATCAGGTCTTGTGCCCATTTTTTGATTGGGTTGTTTGTTTTTTGTTTTGTTTTGTTTTGATATTGAATTGTATGAGCAGTTTATATAACCCTTTATCAATCATATCATTTGCAAATATTTTCTACCATTCAATAGGTTGTCTTTTTGTTTTGTTGATGGTTTCCATTGCTGTGCTAAAGCTTTTAGGTTTAATTAGGTCCCATTTATTTATTTTTGCTTTTATTCCCTTCACCTTAGACAGATCTGTCTCTTCAATAAGCAGTGCTGGGCAAACTGACCATTCTCTTACTACATGTAAAAGAATGAAATTAGAACATTTTCTCACACTATATACAAAAATAAACTCAAAATGGATTAAAGACCTAAATGAAAGAGTGGAAACCATAAAACTCCTAGAGGAAAACATACGTTAGAATACTCTTCATCATAAATCATAACAATATTTTTTTTGGATCTGTCTCCTATGTCAAAGGAAGGAAGACTTTTTATAATTCAGGGTCTCTTCCCTCACTGTTATGTGGCCACAGGGCTTCAATTGTCCACTCAATTTAGGAACTGCCAGACTCATCCTGCCCTTGTTGCCAAAATTGTTGGGGAATATAATTAACAATAAACTCTCTCTCAAACCCAGAAATCCTCTCCACAGAGGTAGTAAAGAAAAGAGACACTTTTATTATTGAATGAGCATTCAACCAGAATGTGGTTTCATCACAGGCAATCTGCTAAGAGATTGCAAAGACAGAAAGGAATCTCATCCTTGTATATAACCAAGCAGATACTACAATTACACATTTCCAAGATAAACAATAACTAGTCCTCAAGTAAGTGGACCACTTGTCACACAGAGTTCATCCTAACTTTATTTGGTAATTGGTGTATTCAGCCAGAAGAAAACAAACTTTTCATGTCTTTATGATAGGAGGTAGTTTGGCAAACTCGAGCAAGACACCCATTGAAGTTAGGCTCCTACCCTACCACAGAAGCTGTATATAGGAATACAACCTCCCTTGATGTTTACATTTCACAGACATGGTTCTCTGGTCATTGTGAAAAACACAGCTGGGGAAGAAAGCCAACATAAGACCTATCTAGTTGAAAAAAGGATTCATATACATTTTAAAGGAAGGAGAAAGTGCTTATAATTACCAGTTTTCTAAAATAAATGCTCTAAGAAAAAATTGGGATAGGTGTCTTACCTTCTTTTCAACAGGGAGAATTAGGCTTCTTATTTTTAATTTATTTGCATTTAGTGTATGCCAGGTTATTATTTTTACCATAAAATATAATTTCCCCATAACATGTAAATAAATAGGAAAATTAACAAAGAACATCCAAATAGTGAAGTTATTAATTATTGATGTATGCTGTATAATTCTTTTTCTCATCTTTGGGAAAGCAAAAGGCACAAAGTTTCTTGTCTATGTTAACAATTTTACTCCCTTATGCATAGATAAAACTGATAATCTACTTAATAGACTTAATAGAAATAGCCTCCATGGTTTATAATCACTCTCCCTAGTTATTAAATTCTTATTCTAAATAGCTGAAAACTAATATAAGTATTGGTAACAGCTCTCTTTCTCCTATGCTGCTCATTATTCTCATCATCACTGCATGGATTTTAACATGCATTCAAGCTTTACAGACTGTACTGTTCCTATCCACAGCCATCCAACTAATGGATTCTTTTCAATCTTAACATTACTCATACAAGCAACATATTTCACTGATTATAGAGGTTAACTCAGCTAATGATTCAATTAAAGCTACTAAGGGAATATTTAATTTTTGAAAAGAGATCCTCCATACAGCATACAAGAAATATCAGAAGTACTTATATCTGTATGATATTCTCCAGTGTGTTTTAACTTTGGAAAGCTTTCTTGGACTTCATAGCACATTAAGAAGAATGAATATGACATAAGGGAAAATTACCACAAGTTTCAATGTTTTGTAAGATGTAATGACATATTTTATGGTAATGTTAAGATTACTGTATTCACTAAAGGGAAGTTATAGTACAGTCACACATTTTTTGATAGATCGAAATAAATTGCATTAGATAACCAATAAAATTTCTTTTTCTTTCTCTTAAGAGAAGAGTAAATTGACTTACTTCCAATATCTCTTTCAGACCTAGCTCTCATTCCTAAAAATTAAGTTTGAGTATATGTTTTTTTAATAACAGACTTGTCATAACACCAATATAGTTAGTCAGCACAGTCAACAGTCTAATATTTTAGTAATATGTTCATTCATTCTCACTTGATCGACTTTCAGATTACCCATTTAGTGATGCACAGAACACATGGCCTCTACTGAAACCACAGGGTGAGATGAGGGGTTGTCGTCATTAGTGCTGAGGTGTGGTGAAAGTTCTGAGTCTCCACTAGTCTCCCTCTGTGCAGCCACAGCAAGGAGTGGAAAGGGTACCTCCTTACTGTTAGGTGGAGGTGAAAGTCCATAGTTTGGACTTGGTCTCCACTGACCCTGAGAGTGAGGTTTTATACTAGCTGGTGGGGTTGGAAGTCCTGGTCCCATACTTGCTTTCTTCGACACCACCCAGCAGAAGGTGCCCCCACTTGTCCTTGCTGGCATGGATGGGGGGGTCAGGCCACAGCCTTTTTTGCGGTGTTTTGCCTGAGCAGAGTGGTCATTATCTACAAGCTTTGTCTTGCTAGTTTCTCCTTCCCTGGTCCTTCGGTTAGAGAGAGCAGGCTTCGCTATTTTTTTGTTTTTGGTCTGTGTCCATTGGCATTTCCAAGTTACCTGCATCTTCAGCTCCAATCGTGGAATATATGAGAGAGAAAGAAAACCCAGGGACTCACTATCATATTGGTCCAAAAATTTTTGTTTGGTCAAAAAGCATTAAATTTTGAATGATCTTGAGGGAAATATCTTCTTTAAAATGTTGAATTTCTCCATTTAAGAAAAAGATATATTAGATATATATATAAATATATAAATATTTAATACTTAATATTAAATATATAATATATATATAAAAATATATATATTTATATATATATTTATATATATAAAATATTTTTATATATAAAATATTTAATACTTAATTATATTTAATACTTAATATATAAATATATATTTGTATAAATATATAAAATATTTAATACTTAATATTAAATATATATAATATATATATAAATATGTTGACCTATTAAATATATATATAAAATATTATATAAAATATTTAATATATATAAATATATAAAATATTTAATATATAAATATATTTATAAATATATAAAATATTTAATATATAAAATATTTAATACTTAATATGTTGACCTATTAAAAACTTCAATTTCACTTATTTAGTTCCCAAGGTTACTTACTTCTTTTTTTTCTTTTAAACAGCATACCCATTGGGAAACTTAGTGGTTAATCCTTAACAGAGCAATTTTTTTTTTCTCTTCTGGAAGGTGGCATACTTAATATACTTAAGCAATATTGTCTTAACATTTCTCAACATTTAATACTCATATGAACAGCTATATATGTTCTAAAGCCAAAATAAACTATAACATATATAACAGTGGGATCTGGACCAACCTTATGTTATGCTACAACTCAAGAAGGGAATATGAACAGAAATGTCTGCTGGTGAGAAACTCTCCACCCTTAGATGACTTTGCTAAGAACCCAAGTGGTATTATTAAGCTTCTCAATACACTTTCAAAGGATGGGAAAAGTGGAGGAGACATTTATTATTTTTAGTGCAAATAAGGTGACTTGGTCTAGAAACTGTGCAGGCTACTGTGTTTCAGGAACTGACTTGAATATGTCACTGCATAGATGAGATGATACCAGCTTGCTAGTTTCAGTTCAAACTTCTGAAACAGCTACTGCATTTTAGCTGGTGCCAAGCCACATGAAAATTCCATGAAAATTCTGTTTGGCTTCTTTCAGATTTAGTAAATCCACCACACTGTCCCTCCAATTACTAAGATTCCTCATCTGGAACATGTCTGGATAATGTCTGAAAGAGAAAAGGTTTCTCTTTTTTTAATATTAATGACTACTTACTCATGTCTTAAAAATCATATTTGAGTTTTAAATCTATTTATTTCTCCAGCTAAAAGTTAAAAATAAGGCTTGATGTAGGTAAAGGAAGAATGGGCACTCTGATTTCTATCAAACTTACCCAAAGAGCCACTTGTCACCTATAAAAGGTATATGTCCCTCCAGCTTTTGTTTGTTGGGTTGAAAACTGACCCCTGTACAGACAGGGTAAGGGGAGACCAAAGAAAGAAACAGACTACTCCAGATTGCTGGGTGGAAATTTCAATACGGGAATTTACTTACAAGGCTTGTCTCGGGCTGCAGCAAGATGAGTAGATCTCCTCACCCACCTACCAGAATCTTAAAGTTTATATAGAGGTCTTAAGTGGGTTCAGTCACTTATACAATCCAGATGGTCTCAACACCACATCACTGTCTCAAGGCTGTGTCCTTGGGCAGCTTCTAACACGTGTAAGGCAAGTGGAGGGCACATTCCAAGGACAGGGGCAGGGGTGAGGAGCCCCTGATTCCCTGGGTCCAGATTTTAGGTCAACGGGCAGTCACATCCTCTCAATGAACTCTTCCAACACTGATAAACCTGTACAATTATATCATTGTATCATAACGTGCTAGCGTTGTCATGCTTGGATTGGATACTCTTGACTAGGTGGAAAATTATCATTTTCTGTCATCTCTTTCTAAAAAACAGGGGGAAAAACATGCTGATGGTATACTTTTATTGTCAAATATAAAAGTAGTTTCAATAAAAAATGCTCTGCCAGCTAATTACTGTCAGAAAGAATAATTTTAAAACTCAAATGATCATTTTTGGCAGCTATCCTCTAACATTTAACTGGTATGTATTTATGAGTCCTAGAGAGTAGGTAAAATCATTTGGATACTCGGAGATATATTTTGAAACCTGTTCCTCTTAGACTGTTTCTCTACTTGACATTTTGCAACTCTTGGGTATGACGTTAAGAATTTTTAATGATTGCACTGGATGTTGGAAATGCTTTTGACATTTCAAGGCTAAAATGTTCATGTAACACCATAGAGCCCCGAACTTTGAGGTTTTGATTGACACATAGCCCAGGATTCGAGCAGCTTCAGAGTTATGTTTTGAGGAAATATTGGCCCTGCTCATAAACACAGCCTTGTCTTATCTTGTACCACATGTGAGATGGCCCTCTACTCAGGCACGTATCCTGATTAGGGCATCTTATTTTCATAATATTTCATTCCAAACTTCAATAAATCAATTGTTTGCCAAAGCAAATGTGTATGACCTAAATTGTCAGCTTAGATGATCTGTAATTGTTTCATGGAAACTTGCCTAAAGGAAAAGCAGTCCATTAATTCTAGGCATTTTAACTTATCTTTGAATCAAACTGAGCCATCAACAAGCTACAATCCTGAACCATGCAATTTTGATGGTTTATAGAATTTTTTTATAGAGAAAGGACTTGAGGACACGGGGAGGTGGAAGTGTAAGCTGGGACAAAGTGAGAGAGTGGCATGGACATATATACACTACCAAATGTAAAATACATAGCTAGTGGGAAGCAGCCGCATAGCACAGGGAGATCAGCTCGGTGCTTTGTGTCCACCTAGAGGGGTGGGATAGGGAGGGTGGGAGGGAGGGAGACGCAAGAGGAAAGAGATATGGGGATATATGTATATGTATAGCTGATTCACTTTGTTATCAAGCAGAAACTAACACACCATTGTAAAGCAATTATACTCCAATTAAGATGTTAAAAAAATTTAAAAATAATTAAATTAAATTAAAACATAAAAAAAGAATTTTTTATTTGACTTTTGATTAGGTGTTGTTTATACTTCCACTGAGATACATCATATGTGTAATCCAAGTGTCACCAGTTCCTACAGAGCATATCATAAGTTGACATAAATTTCAAACTTGGCCAGCTAGTTTGGCTGGCTTGACCAGCACAGCAACAGTCTGTCCAGCCCCCCGCAAGTGTTACATCCTCTTACACCAGGTATATCTCAGAGTCCAGAGAAGGTGTCCTATCTATGTCCTACTTCCACAGTAGCTGTGAGGCTGCGCCAGGAGCTATCACTTATCAGAACCGGCCTCAGGATGTCTTAGCCCTTCTGCCTCCTCCACCAAGCACAGTATTTCTTGTGGTCTGTGCCATCAGGGCCTTTGTCTTACCCCTTCTTTCGTTTCACATTAGGATGCCAAACCTGACGGGTAGTCTATAATAGTACTAGAGAACATAAGCCTCCTTTTATGTCTTATGTTAGAGTAATTTCAAAGCAGTATTGCTTGAACCGCAACAAATTACATAAATAGCTATTTTGGTTTTATTTACAAGCTTCTGTATCCTTAGGACCTGAACACTTACTAATGTGAACAGGAACATTATTATTAGTGCTTTTCTGCTTTAGTAATCTTGACAATAGTGATGGCTGGCTATTTTCACAGTCATGTCTGGCTCTTCTGTAGCATTTTCCTATATACCCAACAGAAACTATTCTTGCTTCTCCTCCGGACACGACACCATGGCAGCAAAGCTTCCTTACAGGGTGATGTGCATCGCAGGGAGGGGGAGGAGCCGATGGTTCTCTCCTCAAGCACTTGTCCTGAAACTTCAAAGTACTAATGCTTGTTCCCATAGTCATTTATGAACACAGCTCATGTTTATGATGCTAATTCATCTCCCTACTGAGTCCCCTAAACCAACTCAAGAATGAAACATTCTCTCTGTTGGTTTTGCTGGCTGATGTTCCTGCACCAAAACAAATCTCTTTCCAACCTCACAAAATCTAAAGCATCCAAGCAGAACACCACATGCAAATGAACACCAGTAAGGTCACAGGCCCACAGGCTCCAGAAACAGTAATTCATTTCCAGCTCAGTTAGAAGTCCAGTCTCTGGCCAGAAAACATACATTGCAAAAGTAATGAATAAAGAATAAATAAAGTCTGCAGCTCTGCCTTCCCAGCTTCTCTCTACATAAACTGGGTTTGGCTTTCTGACCTCCAATTTGCTGTACTCCCATGTTTAGTTGCAGAACCAACTGCTTTAATTTATTCTTTCTGGTTTAACATTTCTCAGACAATGCTCTGATTCTGAATAGGCTTTAAGGCCCTTTTTCCTGAACTGTCCCCCAGAGGCCACAGGCTGGCATTGCTGTGCATGTCCAGCCTTGGAAGTTTAGTGACCAAACATGTGATGGCAGGCACAGTGGCAGGCACATAGTACATGCCTGATGAAGGTTTGCTAATGATTCTGAAGTCAGTACCAATAATAAATTACTTTATTTTATTACAGAATTGCACTGTTCTGCAGCTGTTTCTCATCGATTTCTGTCACACTCTGTCTTTGAGTCACTTTCCCCAAGGCTTTGGCTGAGCTACAACCTGATTGAAAATTGGACATCTCTGGAAAACGTGCTGAACTTTTTTATGACAATAGTTTTTTTGTTGGGGGAATAAAGGAGGGAAGTTGTTTTGTCACTGGTGTTGTGTGAAAATGAATACAGCTTTGCCAATAGAAATCTGTTAGATAGCTCAAAATGCCATATTCACTGGGTAGTAAAGGCTGAGACAGCATTACACATAGCCACAGGCTTTCCTAGATCTAGCTAAGTACATTAACCAAAAAGCAGCCTACTTGGAAGAGTTGTACAAATGTGCATTAGATCTGTTCTAGTTATAATCAAACACATAGGAAGTAAATCTGTTTATATCTTTAAATATGAATGACATTCCTATGCACTGCTACTTTGAAGAAATATCAATTACCTCGGAGTTACTGAAATTGCTTTACCAAGGATATGTCTTATATTTTGAATCCCAGTTGAAGACTTCACTAAGCATCAGTATAGCTCTTAGGAGACCTGAAAAATGACTACATTAATGCCATGTTATTAACAAGTTCTACTGCTTACAGGATAGTGGCAACTGACCATTTCTCCTATTTAAGCTTAGACATTGCACAACCTTTGGAAATCCCCCACCCTCACAATTTAAAATGGACCTAAATCATTTACGAATGTTATGCAATGTCAGCATGTTCTACATCTCTATTTAATTGTTAGCTCCTCAAGGGTAAAGACATCGTTTCCTACCCCTCTTTTCTGTTCACTGTGTTACCTACAACATTATTATTTCTTCAGCAGCCTCCTAATAAACACTGGTGACTGTATTCCTCCTGAAACATAGCACTTTCCCAGGTTATCTTTGAGTTGATTTCTCAAACTCCATAAATCAGGGGTTCTTAAACTGAGGCTCATGAACAGAATTCAGGAAGGTATATATTCTGATATGGAAAAGGCTAACATTTTTATTTTCATAAATCTCTACTGAAATTTAGCATTTACTTCAACTATGAAGGTAGGTAACAGCACAGAGTAGTATTAATGGTATCTATACCTTTGTAACTAATAGAAATCAGAGGTTATTTTACATCGCTTTATAGTAATTTCTGATCTTTAAGTTTCCTTCATACTCAACTATTTGAAATGACATGAATGACTGGGGCTGCCACTAAATCACACATGATTAGAGCTGTCTATTTACAGATGCTGGCATAACCTAACTGCCAAACTGTGGGCAACTCTGGGCTTGGTGATCATTCAAGCAACTAACAATAAAGTTGCATGTGTTTATATCAGTGATTCAGATATCTACCTTCTTTCCAGTATTCCACGTCTACAGTTGTTTATTGATTAATATATGGAATGAAGTCAAAGTCCACCTTAGACCTAAGTGTTCTTACCTAAACTAAGCAACAACAGTTTGTACAATGATGTGCTTAAAAAATTTAAATTTAACTTTTAACTTGTCTTGTTTGTTAATGGATTATAAAGAGGTATATATCTTAGCAGATCATAAAAAATTTTAAGCATTTTCTCTTAACTCTTTTAGTATGCTACAAAAATTTCAATGAATATATGTTCCAAGGAATAGAAAATAATGGATGTGAAAGCAAATCCAGATCTCTCATATCAGTGATGACTCAGAATCATTGATTAATTGACCTTTTTATTTTACTTTCAATCTTCTAATTGATTAATTTGTCCACAAAAGAGAAAAACTTATAGTCATGTGTTAGTAGGAGCCAAAGAATTCCATGAAGACTTCCCTGTATGGCTACTGTAAAACTTTTCAACTTTGAGAAGGGAGAATTGCTCTTTGCACCTATTAACCTTTCAAGAAGTGGATAGAGTAGTAAATGGTGAAAATAGAAAAGTACAGTTAAACCAAATACTTGGCCTGTAGACAAAAGAAACATTTTTTCAAGGAACTGAGTCCAGTGAAATCAATTCTGGGGTATAGATGGAATTTTTGTGATCATTTTAGTTGAATACACATTTAAGGGCTCATTTTTCAGGGATTAATTTCCAAGGTCTCTGTACCACATTAATATTTAGAATTTTCCCAGTAAGAATTATCATTTATTCAAGCTGAGCCTTTGAACTGAACTGAATTCAATGCTCTAGGAAACAAAGTCACCCTGAGTGAAAGTCAGTTGTTGAGCAATCAACTGAAACAGAAACTTCGTGTATGAGACCGTTGATTACTTACTATCGGGCTGGATAGAAAAGACTTTACTATAAGTGGAAGATTTGGTCACACCATATGGACATGACGGTTCTATATAGTTGTTACTTTGACAATAGACTTTGCCATAAATAAACAAAAAGACAATTTATCTGAGGCATTAAGATTCATCCCAGTAGAACATTGCAATTATGCAGTTTCTCTGTGACAGAAGTACTTTCATGAACTCATAAATCTATTATACACCATTTCCTATAATACTGCCTTCCCATAATTTCCCTTAGCAGGTTAAGACCCTACCCAGACATTTGATATAAAATGTGATGAGAGCATCTGGGTTACTAAGGAGTTCTAATAAGTCTTTGAAGATTACAGGAAGTAAATAGAACTGATAACAACGTTTTTAGTTCTGGACTTTGTTTGTATTTTACCAACTGACTAGAAATAACACTTAGACCATAGGGTGACAGATTTTGGAAAAATATTCTCAATGACAGCAAATTTTATTTTACTATCTTTTGTATTTAGTTTCACTTACCATAACACTAGAGTTTAAATTATACCAAATTTGACTCATTTGGCTTAATTTCACACTTAAGAGACAATGCAAATTTGGAAATCACACTTACACGTAGCATAGAGTTTAAATGTCATGCTTATGTTTTTGTTAGTTTGCTTTCTTTCCAAAACTCCTGGCAATTAATAAACAGTGGACAAAGTGTATAATTTAAAAATAGAGCTCACCAAATTGCCTAATAGGCTATACAAGGATGTAAGAGAAAGTGTGGAGTCCAGATAACTTCACATTTTGGGTCTGAAAAAACTGGATTTACAATAATGAAGATTCAGGAAGGAGGAGATTCAGAAGTAGAGTTAACAACCCAGTTTTGGATATCTCAAATTTAGATGCCTATTAGCTATCTAAGTAGAAATGGTAAGAAGGAATTTGGTTTTAACAGTCAAGAGAGGGGTTAAAAACTGGAGATACACATTGGAAGCCCACAGCACATAGATGTAAAACTTAAAGCCATAATCAATGGATAGGGTCTCTTAGAGAATGAATGGTTAGACAGAAGAGAATAGGTTCCAGGCCTAAGACAGAGACGACTCTAAAACTTAAGAACTGTAAAGGTGAGAAGGTTCCAGCAAGACACTGGGAGGAGTGGTCATTGTGTTAAAAAAAATCTGGAGAATGTGGTGTGAAGAAATGTTTAAAGAAGAAAGATGAAATCAGAAGTTTCAAATGCTACAGACAGATCAAGTGAGATGCAAACTAAGATTTGCCCTTCGAATCTGGCAACAAGTGTATCACCAGTAACCTTGATAAGAATGGTTTCAGTGGAGTAATGGAAAACAGAGCCTGTTTGGAATGATTCAATACAGATTAGAAAGTAAGGAATTGGAGAGAGCGAATATACACAGCTCTGTCTAGGAGTACCAGCACAAAGAGAAACAGAGAAAGAAGAAGCCTGTGGGAAGAAGATAAAGTTTCAGGATTTGCACTTGTTATAGTTGTTTTAAAATGGGAGATATATACTATGTTTCCATTGTGATGGAAGTGATCCGGTATAGTGAGAAACACTGATGACTTAATGAGTGGGAGGATAATTGAAGTATAAAAGTCTTAAGTAGGTGATGAGGGACAGAATCCAGTACACAAATAGAGTGACTTTGGACTGGAGGTTGTGGCGGGGGAGGCTGGGTGAAGAGAGTACATTCATTGTAATGTAAGAAAAGGAAGTATATACAGTGTATTATACATACAGGTCACTTTCAGGAAGATGTAGAGGTTCTTTGATGATTACTTTAAGTATTTTGTTGATTTAATAAGATAGGTCATCATCTAAGAGTAGAGAGGCAGGAGGGATAAAAGATTGAAAGAGAGTAGACAAGATATGAAATAGTATCCTTAGAAAATGGGCATGTAAATTGTTTACGAAAATGTCATAGAAGTATTAGACAGCATTGGGGGTTGAATGTGAATTCTGTGATTTAGCACCTGAAGTGAGACAAGTCAGCTTGGCTGTATTTTCTCCAGCTATACTGCTCTGATGTGTATCTGAAATAGGCCAAGAGTTTTGACTTTAACAAGCTTTGGAGTTTTGTCAAGAGGAAAGGAGAAATTTAAAAAAGAATTATGGATATATGCAAAAGAGTGATTATAATAGTGAATCATGAAATCTAATTCTGTAAAAGAAAGGAAATGAGGATATAACATGGGTGACAGTGAAAAGCTAATGAGAATATATTGGAGTAGTGAGTCCAAAGAGCAGTCAGAATTGAGGTGCTAGAAAAAGATGGAAAGATGAAGTTAGTTGTCCAAGACAGGGATACTTGAAGTTAAGATTTTAGATGGGTTGTAGCTATTGCATACAATAAGACCTGTAATTCATTAGATTATTTTACTGTGGTAAGTGGAGGGAAAAAATCATAGAAGTGAACAGGTCAAGAAATTAATAAGTCAGAGTATTGAATTTATTATATAGATGATGGACATGAAATTGAAATTACTCAGGTTGAGAATGGGAATAATGGTGAAGAAAACGATCTTGAGACATTTGCTATTATCATCAATAAATGAGGATAAAGAGCCATTAGGAATGAAGACGACTGGAAAAAGGAGGTGTAATAACATGAGAATCAAACCTGGGTTTTTTATAGAGGATGAAGGAACAGGGGAAATGAGGAAAGGTGGATTTAACACACCTCTAGTAATCTGTAGAATGTCACGACCTGAGAAGGCTGCAGAGGAAACTAGCTTTCAATTAGAGCAAAACCAAGGATCCATTTATGGAATATGCAGAGCCAGGTGGTAAAAAGATTCTGAGTAATGAGAGATGCCTATGAGCCTTGGACTTCTTAAGTCTGTTGACTAGAGTAGCCAGAAATGGGAGGCATCATGAAGTAATTCTCTTAGAGGGAAGTTCCCATTTTAGCTTCTATCTTGGGACAGTTAGTTCTCAAGCTGTTTGTGGTGGTAAGTCAGCAAGCGTACCTGATGGTGATAAAACTGATCTTACCAAAAACGTGGAGTACTCTACGCCCTACTCCAGTTCTGTAGAGAGAGACTGTTGAGAGTAGGGGGACATCCTCGCTAGGAGTATAAAAAAAAATCAAAGGTTATAAAATGTAGCATTTATATCTCAAAACTCATCAGATCCTATAGGGCTTTGCAATTACAATGAAGTGCATTAGCAGAATATGGTGAAGATCTGTTATTGAATTTTCCAAGATAATTCTGAGTTGTTAAATGGAAGGTTGCTCTTTTATGGAAAATAGCAGACTTTTGCAGAAAAAAAGGTTAAAAATCTTTTGTTAGTAAAAGTCATGTTTTTTCATTACTGTATTCTGAGGTATAACTAAATGTTTAGTGGAGGTGGTAAGAAGGAAACAGGTGACCCTGGAGGGCAGTGGAAAGGCAATGAAGAATTCATTATTACAGAAAAAAAATGATCTGTATGCAAAAAAATCAGTTTCTGCAAAAAATTCAAGACTAAAAGTAATTTCATTATTTCAAAACCTAATAATGTGTGACTTTAAAAAATGTTACCAAGAATAATTTCTGACAGCCCCTCTACACAGTCTACCTCTCTGAACTGAATGACAAACTACGAGTCTAAAAACATGTCCAATGTTCTGTACCAATCTGCAGAAAGATTGTCTAACATTGGATAGATCATTATAGATGAGGTGTGACTATCAATCAAGTGGATTTGTTGTTCCAAAAAAACATCTGAGCCCATTATTCAAGAGAAAAGATTTTCATTTCCATTGCTGTCTTTCTGCCTACAGGTCTGTGCTGCTCAGAATACAGTATGTGCATTAGAGAGAAATGCCCAGTTTAGAGAAACAGCATCATCTTCTTTCTAACTCTCTAGGAATAGGATGGCAAATTACCAGTAAAACGTAGACAGGATTTAGAATGAAGTCTTACAAGCTTTATTTCTACCATCCATATGAAGAAATCCTGTAATTTCTTTAATTCTTTAATATGATTCTTTAATTAGGAAATAATTTTTCTAAGTGTAATTATGAATTTATTCATTGACTCCTTTATAATTATTTTATTAGCATCCATTCTTACCACACACTGTGCTAGGAACTGCAAATATAACGGTTAACAAAATAGACACAATTCATTCAGATAGACACCCACGACAAACAGACACAATGAATAAATAATTGGAAATTATAATTAATATATAGACAAATACCAGGTTGTCTCAAAAATTACAAGACCATAGGGACATAGTTTAGAATGTGAAGTCAAGAAAGTTAAATTTAAGCTTATATCCCCACAAGTTACTTGTTATTTACTTTTACTTACTAAATATACACCTGATGGATGGAAGAATGGATATTACCTGTACGGAGATTACTACAGGCAAAGAGAAGAGGACGTGCCAAGGTCCTGAGGCAGGAAAAAGAAAAGAAAATGTCATGCAACTAAACTAACTAAAGAGGGCTTAGGCCTTCCCTGAGTTGAGAGATTTTTCTGTTGGTGTTGAAGAGGCAAGACACCATAATTTCTACAGCTGCAAGTAAATGCATTCTGATAATAAATATGTGATGTTGAAAGAGGATCCCAAGCCTAGGATTATACTGAGCCTGTGCTGACATCTTGACTGCAGCCTTGTGAGAGCCTGAGCAGAGCACCTACATAAGCCATGCCTGGATTCCTGACTCACAGAAACTATGAGATAATAAATGGCATTATTTAAGTTGCTAAGTATGTGGTAACCTGTCACAGAGGAATAGAAAACTAATACACTATGCAAATGAGTTAAAACAATCTTGGAAAAGTTGGATGACTCGACCTGATTTCAAGACTTAGTATAAAGCTTCAGTAATCAAGATAGTGTGGTTTTGGTGCAAATATACACAAATAGATCAACGAAACAAAACAGAGAAAGTAGAAATAATCACCAAAATAAATAGTTAACTAATTTTTGACAGTCACCTAGGCAATGCAATAGGAGAAAAAGTATTTTCAGGAAACAATACCAGATAGAGAGCTTCAAGATGGCGGAAGAGTAAGACGTGGAGATCACCTTCCTCCCCACAAATACATCAGAAATACATCTACATGTGGAACAACTCCTACAGAACACCCACTGAACGCTGGCAGAAGACCTCAGACTTCCCAAAATGCAAGAAACTCCCCACGTACCTGGATAGGGCAAAAGAGAAACGAAAGAACAGAGACAAAAGAACAGGGACCGGACTTGCATCTCTGGGAGGGAGCTGTGAAGGAGGAAAGGTCTCCACACATTAGGAAGCCCCTTTGCAGGAGGAGACTGCGGGTAACGGAGGGGGTAGCTTCCGAGCCACGGAGGAGAGCGCAGCAACAGAGGTGTGGAGGGCAAAGCAGAGAGATTCCCGCACAGAGGGATCAGTGCCGACCAGCACTCACCAGAGAGGCTTGTCTGCTCACCCGCCGGGGCAGGCAGGGGCTGGGAGCTGAGGCTCAGGCTGCGGAGGTCGGATCCCAGGGAGAGGACTGGGGTTGGCTGCGTGAACACAGCCTAAAGGGGGCTAGTGCGCCACAGCTAGCCAGGAGGGAGTCCAGGAAAAAGTCTGGAGCTGCCAAAGAGGGAAGAGACTTTTTCTTGCCTCTTTGTTTCTTGCCTCTTTGTTTCATGGTGCACGAGGAGAGGGGATTAAGAGCTGCTTAAACGAGCTCCAGAGATGGGCGCGAGCTGCGGCTATCAGCGCGGACCCCAGAGGCGGGCATGAGACGCTAAGGCTGCTGCCGCCGCCACCAAGAAGCCTGTGTGCAAGCACAGGTCACTATCCATACCCCACCCCCATCCCGGGGAGTTGTGCCTCAGGCGGGTGCAACTTCACGCTGGCCTCTGCCCCCCAGGCTCGCCCTGCATCGGTACCCCTCCCTCTCCCCGGCCTGAGTGAGCCAGACCCCCGAATCAGCTGCTCCTTTAACCCCGTCCTGTCTGAGCCGGAACAGATGCCCTCAGGCCACCTACACGCAGAGGCGGGTCCAAATCCAAAGCTGAACCCCGGGAGCTGTGCGAACAAAGAAGAGAAAGGGAAATCTCTCCCAGCAGCCTCAGGAGCAGCAGATTAAATCTCCACAATCAACTTGATGTACCCTGCATCTGTGGAAGTGGAATACCTGAATAGACAACGAATCATCCCAAATTGAGGAGGTGGACTTCAGGAGCAACTATATATATATATTTCCCTTTTTCTTTTCGTGAGAGTGTATGTGTATGCTTGTGTGTGTGATTTTGTCTGTATAGCTTTGCTTTTACCATTTGTCCTAGGGTTCTGTCTGTCCGTTTTTTTCTTTTTTTATTACTGAAAAAAATTTTTTTCTTAATAATTATTTTTATTTTAATAACTTTATTTTATTTTATCTTCTTTCTTTCTTTCTTTTTTCCTTCCCTTTTATTCTGAGCCATGTGGAGGACAGTCTCTTGGTGCTCCAGCCAGGCATCAGGGCTGTGCCATGGAGGTGGGAGAGCTGAGTTCAGGACACTGGTCCACAAGAGACCTCCCAGCTCCATGTAATATCAAACAGCGAAAATCTCCAGAGGTCTCCATCTCAACGCCAAGACCCAGCTCCACTCAAAAACCAGCAAGCTACACTGCTGGACACCCTATGCCAAACAACTAGCAAGACAGAAACACAACCCCATCCATTAGCACAGAGGCTGCCTAAAATCATAATAAGGGCACAGACACCCCAAAACACAGCACCGATGTGGACCTGCCCACCAGAAAGACAAGATCCAGCCTCATCCACCAGAACACAGGCACTAGTCCCCTCCACCAGGAAGCGTACACAACCCACTGAACCAACTTTAGCCACTGGGGACAGACACCAAAAACAACGTGAATTACAAACCTGCATCCTGCAAAAAGGAGACCCGAAACACAGTAAGATAAGCAAAATGAGAAGACAGAAAAACACACAGAAGATGAAGAAGCAAGGCAAAAACACACCAGACCTAACAAGTGAAGAGGAAATAGGCAGTCTACCTGAAAAAGAATTCAGAGTAATGATAGCAAATATGATCCAAAATCTTGGAAACAGAATGGAGAAAATACAAAAAACGTTTAACAAGGACCTAGAAGAACTAAAGAGCAAACAAACAGTGATGAACAACACAATAAATGAAATTAAAAATTCTTTAGAAGGGATCAATAGCAGAATAACTGAGGCAGAAGAATGGATAAGTGACCTGAAAGATAAAATAGTGGAAATAACTACTGCAGCATAAAGAAAACTACTGGAAATAACTACTGGAAATAACTACTGCAGCATAAAGAAAAAAGAATGAAAAGAACTGAGGACAGTCTCAGAGGCCTTTGGGACAACATTAAAGGCACGAACATTTTAATTATAGGGGTCGCAGAAGAAGAAGAGTAAAAGAAAGGGACTGAGAAAATACTTGAAGAGATTATAGTTGAAAACTGCCCTAATATGGGAAAGGAAACAGTTAATCAAGTCCATGAGTCACAGAGAGTCGCATACAGGATAAATCCAAGGAGAAACACGCCAAGACAAATATTAATCAAAAAATCAAAAATTAAATACAAACAAAAAATATTAAAAGCAGCAAGGGAAAAACAACAAATAACACACAAGGGAATTCCCATAAGGTTAACAGCTGATCTTTCAGCAGAAACTCTGTAAACCAGAAGGGAGTGGCAGGACATATTTAAAGTGATGAAGGAGAAAAACCTACAACCAAGATTACTCTACCCAGCAAGGATCTCATTCAGATTTCATGGAGAAATTAAAAGCTCTACAGACAAGCAAAAGCTAAGACAATTCAGCACCACCAAACCAGCTTTATAACCAATGCTAAAGGAACTTCTCTAGGCAGGAAACACAAGAGAAGGAAAAGACCTACAATAATAAACCCAAAACAATTAAGAAAATGTTAATAAGAACATACATATCAATAATTACCTTAAATGTAAATGGATTAAATGCTCCAACAAACGACACATATTGGCTGAATGGATATACAAAGAAGACCTGTATATATGCTGTCTACAAGAGACCCACTTCAGACCTAGGGACACATACAGATTGAAAATGAGGGGATGGAAAAAGATATTCCATGCAAATGGAATTCAACAGAAAGCTGGAATAGCTATTCTCATATCACACAAAATAGACTTTAAAACAAAGACTATTATACTTATTAGGAGACAAAGAAGGACACTAGATAATGATCAAGGGATCAATCCAAGAAGAAGATATAACAATTCCAAATATTTATGCACCCAACATAGGAGCACCTCATTACATAAGGCAAATACTAACAGCCATAAAAGGGGAAATCGACAGTAACACAATCGTAGTAGGGGACTTTAACACCCCACTTTCAACAATGGACAGATCATCCAAAATGAAAACAAATAAGGACACACAAGCTTTAAATGATACACTAAACGAGATGGACTTAATTGATATTTATGGGACATTCCATCCAAAAACAACAGAATATACATTCTTCTCAAGTGCTCATGGAACATTCTCCAGCATATATCATATCTTGGGTTACAAATCAAGCCTTGGTAAATTTAGAAAACTGAAATCGTATCAAGTATCTTTTCTGACCACAATGTTATGAGACTAGATATCAATTACAGGAAAAAATCTGTAAGAAAGACAAACACATGGAGGCTAAACAACACACTACTTAATAACCAAGAGATCACTGAAGAACTCAAAGAGGAAATCAAAAAATACCTAGAAACAAATGACAATGAAAACATGACGAACCAAAACCTATGGGATGCAGCAAAAGCGGTTCTAAGAGGGAAGTTTATAGCAATACAATCCTACCTTAAGAAACAAGAAACATCTCAAATAAACAACCTAACCTTACACCTAAAGCAATTAGAGAAAGAAGAACAAAAAAACCCCAAAGTTAGCAGAAGGAAAGAAATCTAAAGATCAGAACACAAATAAATGAAAAAGAAATGAAGGAAACAATAGCAAAGATCAATAAAACTAAAAGCTGGTTCTTTGAGAAGATAAACAAAATTGATAAACCATTAGCCAGACTTACCAAGAAAAAAAGGGAAAAGATTCAAATCAATAGAATTAGAAATGAAAAAGGGGAAGTAACAACTGACACTGCAGAAATACAAAGGATCATGAGAGATTACTACTACAAGCAATTGTATGCCAATAAAATGGACAACCTGGAAGAAATGGACAAATTCTTAGAAAGGCACAACCTTCCGAGACTGAACCAGGAAGAAATAGAAAATATGAACAGACCAATCACAAGCACTGAAATTGAAACTGTGATTAAAAATCTTCGAACAAACAAAAGCCCAGGACCAGATAGCTTCACAGGAGAATTCTAGCAAACATTTAGAGAAGAGCTAACACCTTTCCTTCTCAAACTCTTCAAAAATATAGCAGAGCGAGGATCACTCCCAAACTCATTCTATGAGGCCACCATCACTCTGATACCAAAAGCAGACAAAGATGTCACAAAGAAAACTACAGGCCACTATCACTGATGAATATACATGCAAAAATTCTCACAAAAATACTAGCAAACAGAATCCAACAGTACATTAAAAGGATCATACACTATGATCAAATGGGGTTTATCCCAGGAATGCAAGGATTCTTCAATATACCCAAATCAATCAATGTGATACAGCATATTCACAAAATCGTATGATCATCTCAATAGATGCAGAGAAAGCTTTTGACAAAATTCAACACCCATTTATGATAAAAACCCTCCAGAAAGTAGGCACAGAGGGAACTTTCGTCAACATAATAGAGGCCATATATGACAAACCGACAGCCAACATCATCCTCAATGGTGAAAAACTGAAACCATTTCCAATAAGACCAGGAACAAGACAAGGTTGCCCACTCTCACCACTATTTTTCAACATAGCTTTGGAAGTTTTAGCCACAGCAATCAGAGAAGAAAAAGAAATAAAAATGGGCATAAAGATGTAAAAAAAAAAAAAGAGATGTCAAAAAAAAAACAACTCACCAATGACCTATTCATTTTACTGAATGTGCATTTTACCTGATGAAAATGTAATAATAAAAGTTATAGAATATTATATATTCTATAATTTAGGTATTAAAAAAGTGATAAAAAACTATGAAGAAGAAACTAATTCTGCTTGAGGAGATTAGGGAAACAATGGAAGGAGGGGCTTTTGTGCTTGCGCTTTAGGAATGAATAAGAATTTTCCTGGCAAGCAAAGTTGAGGAGGAAATCAGAGGGATTATCATGAGGAAAGGCCAAGTGCCATGCAAGTACGTGAGAAAGTGGGAACTCCATAGAACAGCAGAGAGTTCATATAGTTAAAATGTACAACAAGATAGGGACCAGACTACAGCAAGGAATTTGGTCAGAAGCATGTTGTAAAGGGAAGTTTAGATTATGCTAATAAATTTTATTTTTTTAAACATCTTTATTGGAGTATAATTGCTTCACAATGGTGTGTTAGTTTCTGCTTTATAACAAAGTGAATCAGTTATATACATACATATGTTCCCATCTCTTCCCTCTTGCGTCTCCCTCCCTCCCACCCTCCGTATCCCACCCCTCTAGGTGGTCACAAAGCACTGAGCTGATCTCCCTGTGCTATGCGGCTGCTTCCCACTAGCTATCTATTTTACGTTTGGTAGTGTATATATGTCCATGCCACTCTCGTGCTTTGTCACAGCTTACCCTTCCCCCTCCCCATATCATCAAGTCCATTCTCTAGTAGGTCTGTGTCTTTATTCCTGTCTTACCCCTAGGTTCTTCATGTCATTTTTTTCCCTTAGATTCCATATGTATGTGTTAGCATACGGTATTTGTTTTTCTCTTTCTTACTTCATTCTAGGTTCATCCACCTCACTACAAATAACTCAATTTCGTTTCTTTTTATGGCTGAGTAATATTCCATTGTATATATGTGCAGTTCTATTCTATGATGAATGAATTATTATCAGTGGCTTGTGCGTAGGAGAATTGCTTGGTGGTGTGGAAAAAAAAAACACACACATGGTAACTGGGAGCAGAATTATAGCATATATAGTCACATCCAGATTTTATGTACCTGGGACCTACCACACCTAGTTTTCTCAATATTTTTTGACAATAATATTTTCTTATGCATAAGACTATAACCTTCACCACAGAAAAGTCTATGATTACTTTACTCAAAAATGCTTCCTGGGACTTGGTAGAATGTCTGGCACATAGTAAACCCTCAGTAAGTATTTGTTGAATGAACGATTTATAATTAAGAAGAAATGGAAATACAGATTTACCAACAAATAATTATTGAAAAAATTCCAGGCTGGTACACTGAGTTGTTTCCAAAATGTGCTGGTCTATCAATGAAGAGAAAATGCAGGACAAACCATTAGGCATATAGCAGTTATACAAGAAGCTGAATTTGAATGATTACTCTTCTTGGATAGAATCTTTAAAATAATGGCCCCAAGAACTGTATGAACACATGCCAGAGTACTTGACACTTAGTTTGGGTAGTTTTTCCAGGCTTGTTGCCTTCTCTAGGCTTCAGATCTATGTGTTAGCTAACTTTCCTCAGCCTGTGTCAGTTCTCCTCAGAAATATATCTCATTTCAATCATACACTGATAATTTGCCAAACCTTCTTTTACGTTGGCAACCCAAACTTATACTGTTGGCCTATATGTTATCTTGTGATGTTTTAGAACAATACACCCAGATCTGAGTGCCACAGTAAAGGGCACCATGTCATATATTTGAAACATTGCCTTGAGCTGGCCCATGGTAGTTCTCAAATTTTGATTACTAGGGAAGGGGGGCCAGATGGTACCAGGAAGTACCGTATATGGCAAAAACAGTAAGCCAAAGAATGAGCAGTTAAGACAGAAAATCAAATTTAACCTACACTATAAACAGCAAGGACAATAGAAGGTGCCATAAAAAGAACAGAGTAATGATGACCACAGATTTGTCAAGGCCTCAGATGCCAAGCCATCTGGTCTATTCTGTCATTTGAGTACAACATATTATCTGTATCTTCACAACTCACAGAGCTCTGACTAAAGTTTTGATTGATTTTCCTGAATTTCTGACCAAAATTGCAGGATGTTTCTGGATTCCTATTACGTGCCCTGAAAGAATAAAAGACTAGGAATAAAATAGGAAGTTCGAAAATTAAAAAACAATCACACCCCAGTAGGGATGCAGCAATAATGAGCCAACATCCTTAGTTAAATGATGTGTTGAGACAATCTAAAACCAGTGAGGTGAGAACAGCAGGTAGGTTTGATCAAAGCTCACATACCTAGAATGTCAGTAGAGAAAAATGTCATGAACAAATGCCCTGAAAATGGCTCAAGGAAGGAGCAGGAAGGATGAAAGAAGAATTCAAAACAAAAGTTAGTAAAAACAGTACTGTTTAAAAGCCAAGAAAGAAAAGACATTAGGATATGTTTAATATTTGATTGCAGTGAGGATCTCATGTATATGTTAAACATATATGTGTGTGTTAAAACATCAGACTGTATACTTTAAATCTATTCAATTTATTGTTTGTAGTTATACCTCAATAAAACTGTTAAAATCAATATAGTTGTGACTTCTTTTATCTCAGAGACTTAGCTTGTGAAACATTTGGCCTAAGTTCCTTATCTGCTCTGGTAAGAAAACCAATACTTTAAAAATTCTTGGTTCTAATGAGGTAAAAATCTATACCTTTTGGAGTGAGAACTCTCATGTTAGCTGTAGGATTGATAACCTGAAAAGTTACAGAGTTGTAGAAAAATATCCTTTCCCCAAACACAATCTTAAGAAAGTCATGTAAAAGAAAAAATAGAAATGTAGTTCAAGAAGTTACCTAAGAAAAATGTGTTTAAATATAATATCACAGGCAACATTTCATACGACAATTACTGAGTTTTAATTGGTCTGAAAGTTTGCAAAATTCTCTGTAGGTAAAATGTAGTAGCAACAGGTGGCAGAAAATTTAGAAATCACAGTAGCAGGCACAGCATCTTAAAATGTACATATATACCTAGAAAAAATTTCGACAAAGACTTACATGGAACACTCTTACCCAATGCACATATTTAAAGTAGGTTATTTTTCACTGATAAAGTAACTTTAATGTGGATTTCTCCAAGAGACGCCTGTATCAATATTCTTTCTGATTCTAAAGAAAAAAAAACCGTCTTTGTATATTTGGTGTCTTTCAGGATGACAAGCATTTGTTGATGTGGAAATTTTCTTTTTCTTGGTTTATCACTTAATCAGAAACATTGAAAGAATTTAAAATTCCTAAACTAGACCTATATCACTCACACACTGATCATTGACCCAATGAGTAATTAAATTGCCTGACTTCTTTCTATAAGAAATTAGAGACAGTTAGACTGAAGCTCACTGATTTGGTTGATTCATTCATTCATATATTCCTACAATACTGTTGAATATTCAATATATATCAAACACTAGAATAGACAATGAGGATTTAAAGACAAGTAAGACCCAGAAAAGTCCTGCGGCCAATAAAACTGCTATCTGTTCTGAAGTTAGAAACTAAATAGAAAACATGATTTGATAAGCACTGTGACAGAATTCATGCA
Organism: Grampus griseus; assembly: GCF_964374135.1. Taxonomy (NCBI): domain Eukaryota; kingdom Metazoa; phylum Chordata; class Mammalia; order Artiodactyla; family Delphinidae; genus Grampus; species Grampus griseus. The sequence continues at coordinate 35,624,354 of NC_139003.1, forward strand.
CTTGGTATTGGGTAAACACATCCAGGTGCACCTATCCTGGGATAGTGGACTGGGGTGAGCTCAGTAAAGTTTGTACAAAGAAGTAATGGAACTAATCAGGCAAAGAAGGAGTGGTAGAGGATACAGAACATACAAAGTCAGGAACTTAGTGAGCACTTTTTCTCTCTTTACAACAAAATGTGACTGCCCTTATACTAATTTTTCTATATTGTGTACAGATAAACCAGTGAATAAGTTGGACTGAACTTCCAATAAAGCAGTTGAGACATCTGCCCAGACCACTTGGCCAAAGCTTCATTAACAAAGCAATATAAGATATGATGTGCCTAATGATTAAATACATATTCAATTAAAGCTCAGTGCAAAGGATATTCTGAAACTTCTTTATCTGCTATTCCATTCAATAAATTCCCAATTTGATCTCATAATATTTCCTTCACTGAAGTGTGTCTTCGACGTGGCTTTGGAGTCTGAAAGACCTGGATTTATCTCCCAATACTGACATCATTACTTGCTTGAATTTGGGTTTAATCTCAGCCTCGGTGCATTGCAATGTGAGTATAGCACTATCCACTTCATGTGGTTGTCGGTTGTTGTAAGAACCAAATGAGGTTAAGTGTGTTAAGTACAGTAGCAGTTACTTGTAAGAGCTCAGTGAACAGCAGTAAGAGGATACACTCTATAAAATGCACAGCTAAGAAGCAAGAACTACAATCCTACAGCCTGTGCAACAAAAACCACATTCACAGAAAAGATAGATACGATGAAAAGGCAGAGGGCTATGTACCAGATGAAGGAACAAGATAAATCCCCAGAAAAACAACTAAATGAAGTGGAGATAGGTAACCTTCCAGAAAAATTCAGATTAATGATAGTGAAGATGATTCAGGACCTCAGAAAAAGAATGGAGGCAAAGATCGAGAGGATGCAAGAAATGTTTAACAAAGACCTAGAAGACTTAAGGAACAAACAAACAGAGATGAACAATACAACAACTGAAACGAAAACTACACTAGAAGGAATCAATAGTAGAATAACTGAGGCAGAAGAACAGATAAGTGACCTAGAAGACAGAATGGTGCAATTCACTGCCACGGATAAGAATAAAGAAAAAAAGAATGAAAAGAAATGAAGAGAGCCTAAGAGACCTCTGGGACAACATTAAATGCAACAACATTCGCATTATAGGGGTCCCAGAAGGAGAAGAGAGAGAGGAAGGACCTGAGATAATATTTGAAGAGATTATAGTCGAAAACTTCCTTAACATGGGAAAGGAAATAGCCACCCAAGTCCAGGAAGCGCAGAGAGTCCCATACAGGATAAACCCAAGGAGAAACACACCGAGACACATAGTAATGAAATTGGCAAAAATTAAAGACAAAGAAAAATTATTGAAAGCAGCAAGGGAAAAAGGACAACATACAAGGGAATTCCCATAAGGTTAACAGCTGATTTCTCAGAAGAAACTCTACAAGCCAGAAGGGGGTGGCATGATATACTTAAAGCGATGAAAGAGAAGAACCTACAACCAAGATTACCTGGCAAGGATCTCATTCAGATTCTAAGGAGAAATCAAAAGCTTTACAGACAGGCAAAAGCTAAGAGAATTCAGCACCACCAAACCAGCTTTACAACAAATGCTTGTAAAGTATTTGTTGTAAAGGAACTTCTCTAAGTGGGAAACACAAGAAAAGGACCTACAAAAACAAACCCAAAACAATTAAGAAAATGGTAATAGGAACATACATATCGATAGTTACCTTAAACGTGAATGGATTAAATGCTCCAACCAAAAGACACAGGCTTGCTGAATGGATACAAAAACAAGATTCATATATATGCTGTCTACAAGAAACCCACTTCAGACCTACTGACACATACAGACTGAAAGTGAAGGGATGGAAAAAGATATTCCATGGAAATCAAAAGAAAGCTGGAGTAGCAATACTCATAACGGATAAAATAGACTTTAAAATAAAAAATGTTACAAGAGACAAGGAAGGACACGACATAATGATCAAAGGATCAATCCGAGAAGAGGATATAACTATAAATATATATGCACCCAACATAGGAGCACCTCAACACATAAGGCAACTGCTAACAGCTATAAAAGAGGAAATCGACAGTAACACAATAATAGTGGGGGACTTTAACACCTCACTTACACCAATGGACAGATCATCCAAAACGAAAATAAATAAGGAAACACAAGCTTTAAATAACACAATAGACCAGATATATTTAATTGATGTTTATAGGACATTCCATCCAAAAACAGCAGATTACACTTTCTTCTCAAGTGCGCACAGAACATTCTTCAGGATAGATCACATCTTGGGTCACAAATCCAGCCTCAGTAAATTTAAGAAAACTGAAATCATATCAAGCATCTTTTCTGACCACAATGCCATGAGATTAGAAATCAATTACAGGGAGAAAAATGTAAAAATCACAAACACATGGAGGCTAAACAATACATTACTAAATAACCAAGAGATCACTGAAGAAATCAAAGAGGAAATCAAAAAATACCTAGAGACAAATGACAATGAAAACACAACGATCCAAAACCTATGGGATGCAGCAAAAGCAGTTCTAAGATGGAAGTTTATAGCTATACATTCCTACCTCAAGAAACAAGAAAAATCTCATATAAACAATCTAACCTTACACCTAAAGGAACTAGAGAAAGAAGAACAAACAAAATGCAAAGTTAGCAGAAGGAAAGAAATCATAAAGGTCAGAGCAGAAATAAATGAAACAGAAACAAAGAAAACAATAGCAAGGATCAAAAAAACTAAAAGCTGGTTCTTTGAGAAGATAAACAATATTGATAAACCTTTAGCCAGACTCATCAAGAAAAACAGGGAGAGGAGTCAAATCAATAAAATTAGAAATGAAAAAGGAGAAGTTACGACACCGCAGAAATACAAAGCATCCTAAGAGACTACTACAAGGAACTCTATGCCAATAAAATGGACTATCTGGAAGAAATGGACAAATTCTTAGAAAGGTATAACCTTCCAAGACTGAACCAGGAAGAAACAGAAAATGTGAACAGACCGATCACAAGTAATGAAATTGAAACTGTGATTAAAAATCTTCCAACAAAGTCCGGGACCAGATGGCTTCACAGGTGAATTCTATCACACGTTTAGAGAACAGCTAATACCCATCCTTCTCAAACTCTTCCAAAAAATTGCAGAGGAAGGAATACTCCCAAACTCATTCTATGAGGCCACCATCACTCTGATACCAAAACCAGACAAAGATACTACAAAAAAAGAAAAGTACAGACTGATATCACTGATGAATATAGATGCAAAAATCCTCAACAAAATACTAGCAAACAGAATCCAACAACACATTAAAAGGATGTTAAAAAAAAAATGCATGGCTATACATTCCCAGCCCAAGAGCACTTGCTTTGACATGGTGTTTTAGAATCCAGATAAATTAGAAATAGGCTTGTGATGCAGCAGCCTAACGACTTTGCTGTTTCACAAGGACATTTAGATTCTTATCTGAAATACCTGAAGCTCCATAATGTTTGTGCCAACCTAGAAAAACTGCATTAAGTAGACTCTGGGCATATGCTGAAGATCAGTAGTGCAGGTTATTAAGAATTAATTTATCATGTGGTTCTAACTATCATGGAGTGCCAAAAGCAAGGTAGTGTCATACCAGATGTAGTCATTTCTAGGTTCATCCTTCCACCCTGCTCAATGCCTTTTCCTATGGTATGAGTGCCCACCTGGTAACTATATTTCATCAAGAGAAGGGATCTACGAAAGAAAAGAAGTTTCCACAACCAGAGTAATTTTTCTATAGTGTAGAGTGAGGTTACAAATTTAACTCATACTACAATCTGGATATTTAGAGAAAAAACAAACCCCTTTTTCTTTTTTTATAGATTATCTATATACTTCTACACAAGTCCCCACCCACCCTTTAGCAGGGAAAAATTAACTAAAATTAACTAAATATCCAATATCATTTACATTTATCATAATTTAAATAATAATTAGGCTAAGGTAATGTTAGACTTCCTACGATTAGCACAGTTCCTTGGAAGGTCTTCTCTCCTCGACTCTTCCCCTAAGTTAGTGTCTCAGAACATAAAGAGAGGAATGTGAGCTTCATGAGATCTCTGAAGAGTGAGTTATCTGGGGTATTTCTGCATGGTGTTCTCTGGTGTTTTATGTGATGCTCAGACATGCTCTCTGAGCTCAAGATTTGTATATCAAGGTGCTTACTTGACATTTTATGTGACTATCTAATAAGCATCACAATCTAAAATGTTCAGAACAGAACTCAAGTTTTATTCCTCTCTGAACCTTCCTCATTCATATGAATGGCCCCATTATCACCCAGTTTCTCAAGCCCAAACCCCAGGAGTCATTCCCTTTCCCTCACCTCTCCCATCTAATCATCAGAAGAGCCTATCAGCTCTGCTAAAAACATACCTAGGATCTATCCTTTTCTTTTCATCATCCTTGCCATTATTCTGGTCCAGGCCTCACGATGTCTTGACTAGACTCCTGAAGTAACTTTTTGTGTCATTTCAACCTTGTTCTTCTCTTGGCAGCCAGACTGACATTGAAAATATCAATCAAATTCTCAATCTCCTTCAAAACCTGTTGATGGCTCCCATGCATGTAGAATGAAATCTTGTCCAGTAACATCAAAACTGAGGTTAAACTGTTCTACAAGCCATGTATGATCCAGCTCCTGCTACATCTCCAATGTTATCACTCACTCTCAGCCACAATGATCTCTTTTCTGTTCCCTGAGCAAGACAAGGTCTTATGTGCCTTTGAGCCGCTGCAATTCACTATTTTGTGTACTTGGGCTGTTAGCAAGCTAAAATGTCACTTCATCAGAGAGGATTCTGATCACATTGTCAAGAGTGGCAAGAACTCAGTTCTCTGCTTTCTATCACATCACCTTTTTTTTATCTTGCATCATTTATCACAATTTGTAATTATATCATTAATTAATGTGCTTACTTATTTTACTAGTTTATTGTCTGTCTTCCCCTTTGTTACATGCTCCATAGATGGGGACCTTATCTGTGCTGTTACTATTGTACCTTTCTCACTTAATATTTACTGAGTGGAATGGAAGAATGAATCACACTATATGTTGCAGTTTAATATACAGTCAGTTATGCTTAAAAATTATTTTCAAATTATACAATGCCTTCCACAGTTGGCATAATGTGGTTTTAGTCATTTAAAGCTTCTATTGCCACTAATACTACAACTATTTTATCACTACAATGTTGTCTTTTAAACATTCCATAATAAAATAACGTTGCTGCCAACAGATATTTGGAACAAGAGCATGGTGCTTCGACTGGGCAGACATGGTAAGAATTACTGGAGTGTTGGTCATATCTGCTGCTCTAACTTAGGACTCTGCCAGGAGCATTTTAGGAGCTAGCGATGATGATTGCCTTGAAGCTTCAGTCATTCAGAGAGTTGATATAACCTACATTCACTTGGAAGAAATGTATAGCTCCTATACATAAATCGGTAACTACTTTGGAATGTGCACTTTGTCTGTAAACCATGCAGATCTAAATTTTATGCCCAAAGCTCTGATAAAACAGAGTCCAGATATCCTTTGCATTTCTATGGTGCTGGGCCATGAAGCATGATATTGCATGAGACCAGTATCATCCAGAATTTTCACTTGTCCTGAGGCCTAAAAAGACCTAATGAAATTTAATTTGTTTTGCTGGGAGTACTATTGGCTCAAGCATATTGAATTCAGCCAGAAGCTTATCTCCGGATGAAAGCCTAGAAATAGCTGCTTTGACATTCACTTCTTCATCCTGTTTTGTATCATTGTGAATATTGTGAATATCTGCAGATTACTCAAAATTGTACCTGTGGTGGTTGAAACTTTATATTAGACTTTTCAAACATGTGAACTTTACTCAAATTTATGCACAGAAAGAGAATTCAAGAGAGTCTTCCTCCCAAAAAGACTTCTTAGGAAATAATTTGAAGTTAACCAATGGAGTGCTTGTCTTCTCTCTTTTTAAAGATTCCTCAGAATTAATTTTCACAGACACTTCTCACCTTTACACCTTTTGCTGAAACTTTGTTCAGGTCTGATAAATGTGTTAAGTAGCTCAAACTGGCTGATATTAGTGTGGAAATTGACATCCATCAACCTTCACTCCTACATTTACTGTGTGCTATGTGCCTTTAGCCAATTTTTTTTAACCTTGGTAAGCCTCTGTTTTTCCCATTGTAAAAAAGAATTCTAATAATTGCTATGGCATATGATTCTCCAGGATTAACTGAGATTAATGCAAGTAAAGGCCTTAACTTGGGGGCTTGGCACTACGTGTCCAATATATGGTAACTACTATCATTAACAATATTGATGCCTAGTTCCTTTATTTATTTATTTGTGTCTAACATATAAGTTTGGCTGTAAATTAATTATACATTTCTGCAGAAAGTTTGTTGTGTTTTCAATGCTTAAATGCCATAATTACCCCTTTTTACTCACGTTTTTCCTATTTTTCTTAATTATATTGTGTATTACCTCTTAAACAGGTAAAATCTAAGAATATGGACAGTTTTTTTTTTTATGCTGAGCCTAATTTTTAAGACAACTCTCACTATGCTTCATCGGGTACAGTTGTGTAACAGGGACCATTCTTCCCTTTTGCTCAGGTTTCGGCCTTAAGAATACAAAGTGGCTCTGCCTATAGTGAGAAGGGACTTTTGGCACCTTTTTCCCACCTAGGGGAGTATTAGAGAGTCTTCTTTCAACACTATATCCATTTCCTTACTAACTCCTCACCAAAGGAGGGCTGATAATGCAATTCGTTAGAGCTTATAACAGTCACTATGCTTTCCAAGTGGGGAATGTTACTACATCTTTTTTTTTTTTTTTTTTTTTTGCGATACGCGGGCCTCTCACTGTTGTGGCCGCGGCCTCTCCCATTGCGGAGCACAGGCTCCGGCGCGCAGGCTCAGCGGCCATGGCTCACGGGCCTAGCCGCTCCGCGGCATGTAGGATCTTCCCAGACCGGGGCACAAACCCATGTCCCCCGCATCGGCAGGCGGACTCTCAACCACTGCGCTGCCAGGGAAGCCATTATTGCATCTTAACAGCAACCATATGGGAACCTCTCTTCCCCTTCATTCTATTGTCTGCTAAGATTTAGACCTTATTTCATGCCATTTATCTTGATTTTTAATCCCTCTGATGGGAAGCAGCCATCAAAGTGTGGAGGCAAGGCTGCCTACACAGGTCTTCCCTGTTCCAGTGTCTCTGCCTGTGGATGGGTGGGTACCCCTAACTCCATGAGACTGATTGAGCAATGGGATTTGGAGTCTGTTTGAAAGACCCATGTGTTTTAAATCCAGCGGGTAGGGAGTGGGAAGCTTCTGTGTCTAACTTATCAGAGAAGCCTTGCTTTAAGAAAGTTCTAGCTTGCCTAGGAATTAAGAAATGAATTTGGCTATCATTTCTTATGTAAAGCATGGCTTCAAAGGATACCCACAAGGAGAAAAGAGGTGCATGAAAGCTTTAAGTCATCTGCAACACCTAGCATTATGCTCTTTCTTTCAGAACAACTCCAAGAATGTTTTCATACACACAACATAAAGATTTATAAAAAAAGGACAGTCTATTTGTATTCACAGATTTTCACTGAATATTTTCATTTTTCATCATACATTATTTTCCTTAACTTCCACTTAGAAAAGGTTTTCACAGCACAAAATTATATTTTAAAAAAGATTCCTAACAGTGAAATAAACACCAGTTCTAAATATAACCTTCATGCTCTGCAGAAAAAGGCAGCCATAATCTCCTGAAGAACCCAGCCGTGTAATCTGACCACTGTTTAATGTCACAAAGACTTGCAGGCTCTATTTATATAAATTGGCAGACACTGATATGGTTTCAGATACATTTCTAAACGCCACGTCATGCCTCACTTGTGTGCTACAACTTCACAATCTGATAAGGAAAAAGGAAATCAATTTTAATTTCGAAATTAAATTTGAAGAAAACAAGAAACTACAATAACCAAATAACAATAGCCAAATTGTATGACTTGGTGTTCCCAGAGCTGTTAGTGACATACTACTAAAAAAGCTAATTTTTAATATGAATTGCTGGAGAACAAATTACCACTTAAATGAAATCTAACGGTAAAGTGCTTAAGAGCAAATGCACAGGGTCTGGAGTGGAACAGAATTGTGTTTGAATCCTTAGTTGTGTGAACGCAGATGGGTTACATAATTATTATAGACCTAAATTTCCTTCTGAGTAGAAAAGAGGTGAAAATTCCTTCCTCATAGGGTTATGATAAGTATCAATGATAAAGTTGTCAAGCACACAGGACAGTGCCTGGCACAAAGCAAGAGCTGAAAAAGAGCAGTGATGCATTAGATTAAGCAGCTGGCTAGAAGGTACTAATCAATAAAGAAGCTCACAAAAAATGAGACAGTACAAGAAAATTTATTTTCATTTTAACATATATTTCATAGCTCCCTGCAATATTTAAAAAAAAATATTTTCATTTTGGGGCTTCCCTGGTGGCGCAGTGGTTGAGAGTCCGCCTGCCGATTCAGGGGACACTGGTTCGTGCCCTGGTCCGGGAAGATCTCACATGCCGCGGAGTGGCTAGGCCCGTGAGCCATGGCCGCTGAGCCTGCGCGTCCGGACCCTGTGCTCCACAACGGGAGAGGCCACAGCAGTGAGAGGCCCGCGTACCGCAAAAAAAAAAAAAAAAAAAAAAAAATTTCATTTTTATAAAAGAAGACAGTAATAATGTAACCAGGTATTTATTTGAACACATAGTGGTATTAAAAGGAATTAACATTCTCATTTACTTCCCAACTTTTGTGTCTTCTCTCTCTGATTTAGCTTCTGCCGGATTAATCTTCCCAACGAACAATTACCATCTTGTTATCCTCTTGCTCAAAAATCTTCATGGATTCCCAACTGCCCACTGAATAAAGTTTGAACTTATCTTGCTTTTCAATATCTTCCACAAATTTGGCCCTAACTCATCCTTCAAACATTATCCCTTACTCTTCCCTTTATAAATCTTATGCTTCAGCCAAACTGAACTAGATTTTAAACTTCTCAAAGTCAGAGGTCTTCATTTACTTGTCTTTGTAACCTTAATATCTACTACACTGTAACGATTCATGTCCTTCCCAGTCAATATCAGTATGGGCAGTTTCTAGGCTTGCTGATTTTATTCTTGCCCCTTCCAAAATTTGTATTGTGATTTGTCATCATTTTCAATGTTGTTTTAGTCTTCTGAAATGTTAGTGATTCCCAAACAACTCTATTGCACACCATTTCAACTGCATCATCAAATAGTTAATCATAAAAATAACACAGTCCCAGAGGAAACATTCTGATATCACCTCTAATAAATGTTGATGCCTTCTTAATTTAAGACTTACATAATACAGACTTAACCCATGCCTTCCCTGAAAATATGGCTATCAGAGACACTAAAATCTTTCACTTAGAATAGATGTTGATATATTATTTTTTGAATAAAGGAATGAGTTAAAGGCCTCAATGGAGTGCAGGATATAGGCTGTTTTTTATTCACTATAGTATATCACTATTGCAAAGAAAGAAACATATTCAATATAAATACTGTCCTAAAGGCCATAATATTTTCTACCCAGTACTTTGTGATTTCTTTATGATTACACATTAATTTTTCATAGACTTGTTATAGCTTCTTACCAGGAATGGAATATCTATGATTGTCCTCTTTTTTTCTTTAAAACATTGAGAGCTACAATTTTCTGTTATTCAAGCACTTATAGAGTTAGTAGCAACTGATAAATACTATTTAGAATCTCATACATGTAGAGTACCTGGCTAGATACTATAACAAATAGTTAAAGCAATTGCTCTCAAAAAATGTATTATTACTTGCTGCCTATGCTCCCTTACTTCCGTTCTCTTCTTTATCCACTATAATTGGACCTTGGTCCTAACCACTCTGCTAAAATCACTCTTGTTAAGGTCAATCACCTCCCTCTGGCAAAACCTAACCCTTATATCTCTCTTCTCAGCTTAGCAGCATTGCCACAACATAAGAAGGGGTCTCTTGATTTCCCCTGTGCCCACTACACACTTCTCTAAACATCTCCCCAATTCTTCTCCAGCTCAGTAAAAATCACTGCCCAATTATTCAAGCCCCAAACTTAGAAGTTATTCTAATTTTTTCCTTCCTTCACTTCCTGCATTTAAACCACAGAACCAAGTTATGTTAGTTCTTCCTAAAAAATGCATTCTGAGTCTATTTCCCCTCATCTCGACTGCAACCATATTAATGACAGTCACTTAAAACTACTAAACTACTACTACTACAATACCCTCCTAATTGGTCTCCCGCCTACATGCCTCTCCCCATCTGTTATCCATTTTAAGGTAATCAGAACTTCTCACTTCCCTCCTTAAAACATTCTAGCAATTTGCAAATGTCAGGGGTAGAGTGGAGCCCCAAGTCTTTACCTTGGTCTGTGAAGAAGGCCTCCATGAGGTCCCCCCAACACCAGAAACCTCTTTTAGCTCTTCTCTTACAAGTTCCTTAAATAAACCAATCTCCTTCACCGTACAAGCCTTTGACTTGTTTCTGCCTCTGTTTGGATATACCTTCCTCAGAGTTTGTACATTATTTAGGTTTCAGTTCAAATATCACCTCCTCAGAGAATCTTTCCTTGTCATGCAGTCTAAAGAGAATTCTTAGTCCTTTGCTGTCATATCATCCAATTCACTGGCTTCATAACATTTACTACAGCAATGAAATGAGTCATAAACTTGGTCATTTATTTACTTGCTTCTTTATGTTTTGTCTCCTTATTTGTCTAAATTAGTAGTTATTTGAGGTCCAGGAATTGTCCTCTTGTAAACTGGTCTAGACCAGGGGATGACAAACTATCACTTCAGGGCCAACCCAGCCCACCACCATTTTTGTAAACAAAGTTTTATTGGAACACAACCATACCCATTCATTTAAGAATTGTTTATTTCTGCTTTCACGCCGTAAGGACAGAGTCGAGTAGTTACAAAACAGACTATATGGCCCTCAAGTCAAAAATATTTACTATGTGGGCATTTACAGAAAAAATTTGCCATCCATGTGCTAGACTTATGGGATGCCAAGGTAACTGAACCTGTTACAAAAAATAAATAAAACAAAAAACAAAATAAAAACCACTTATCTAGTCAAGGATGTAACACATTTTAGAGCCTGAATTGCAGTAGGCTATGAAAGAAGTAGAGAAATCATCCAGAGGCAGAATATATAGTATTTGACAACTTCCTGGGTATAAGGAATAAAGGAAGAGAATGAAATGACTCCAGGGTTTTAAGTCTGGGTACCTTAGAGAATGTTGGTACCATTAGTGAAAACTGGGGTGTAAGGAGAAGGATGTGATCCGGAGAAAGGACAATGAACGTGATATTGGACATACATACTAAGCACAAAGTCCCAGCAATACACTGTTGGAGAGATGGCAAGTGAACAGTTATTGGTCTAAATCTCAGAAGAGTGATCGAAGCTAGAGAATTATACCTCAGACTCACATATGCCCAAGCAATAACAATATAAAAATTGTGTAAGTAGATAAAGATTCAGGAAGAGAATTTTTTTTAAATAAGAAGGTATTCAAGGACAGGACTTTAAGAAGTACATGTATTTAAGGATAAGAAAAGAAGAGACAAGACAAAAATGTCATCTTAGAAGAAAAATTATAATAGTTTCCAGAAGAAATAGTTTTTCAGTCTTAACTGCTAAAAAAATTTTTAAATGTAAAAGGCAAAGGACAAAATGGAGAAAATTTTTTCACATTTATAATAAAAAATGATTCAAACACTTCACGTACATATAAAATTATATATACATATACACATAACAATTCTAAGCCTCACAGATATTTATACGCCATATATATATATATGAATAAAGGTGTAGAGTCTATGCCAGTTAATCAAACAACAGTGACTTAAACAACATAGAAATTATTTCCTCCCTCATATGATAATCTTAGCATGAGCATATACGGGCTAACATGGCAGCTCCATTTGGTGGTGGTAAGCACCAGGCTCCTTCTAGCTTGTGGTTCTGTTATTCTTAACATGCATCTTCCACTTTGTGAGCTACAATGGCTGCTCCAGTTTCTGCCATTACATCCTATTCCAGCTGGCAAGAAGGAAAAAAGGATAGTAGAAGTCATCCTGCCCTCTTTCTCTTTTTGGACACTGCCCAGATGTTGCATACATCAATACTGCTCACAACCCACTAGCCAGAAAGCAGACATAGGACTACACCAGCTACCAAGGATGCTGGAACTTGTTGTTTTTATCTCAATGACAATGTGCCCAGATAAAATGTGTGGACTTATTCCCAACTGAAAAAGGAGAGAAGATACTGAGTTATAGCTGGCAGTCTCTGTCAAACACTGCCCCAACTAAACAACAAAGCCATGGGATATGAGAAGAATCACAAAGAATACAAATGGCCATTAATAATAATCAAAGAAATGGAAATTATAACAAGACACCAGACAATTCTACGACATTGACAATTTAAAAATGCTAAAAATATTTGCAGGTAAATAGGCCTCACCACACATCCCTACACTTCAACCCAGTGCAGACCAAATCACTGTCACACCTAGACTAGGACAATTGCCTCCTAACCTTCTCCCTGTTTCAATTCTTGTCATTCCCATTCAATCCTCCAAACTGCTCTCAAGAGTTCACACTTTTGCTGATTCTGCTCACTCAGCCTGGAATGCTTTCCCCGGTCTCTCTGGCAAATGCCTACTCATCTTTGAACTCAGCTCAAAAATAACGTCTGTAAATTGTTCCTGATCTCTCTTTTTACCACATACAGAACTGATTTCCTCAGCTGTGCCCCTTCTGTACCTTGTATATGTTTGTATTACTTTACTATGTTTTTTTGTTTTGTTTTGTTTACTTCGCTCATTAAGAAATTAAGCTTTTGAAACACAGGATTGCACCTTCTCTTTTTTGGATTGCCTTTAAGTACCTTAGCGCCTGCCACAAAATAAGCCTTCACTAAATATACCAGGACTCATCTCTCTCTAATAACAATGTCTCCTTAAATCCTGGATTAGAGTAAAAAGGATCAATCTTACTGGAAGGTCCATAGGAAATTTTATGACAAATAAAATGTCCCCATGCCTTGACACTTGAACACTGTCCTGGCCTAACCTTTCATGGAAAAAGGCAAAACCAAAACAAAACACCTTTCCTTCTTAAATTTTAAGAGGTCCATTTTTACAGTATCTTTCAGTCTATTCTCAAATTTCAACCTTTCCATATTCCATCAAGGCAGCATACTCAAAAGAAGAATTAAGAGAGGTTCCATGTGTTTATATGCCAGGAACCTGGTCTCCTCTTTTGATATTCAAAATAGATCATGTTCAGACTCCTACATGATCCAGGCTATATACAATTATAAAAGGAACCTACATTAATTTTCCATTTATTGCCTTTACTAATCTGTAGTCTCTGGGGGAGGTAACATGGGAAGATTAAAATTGACTGACTAGGAATATTCTCAAACCTAAGGAGATATTTTTAAATGGCAATGAAATTAAAAGTAGGAGAGCCATTAGGCAATGATCTGATCAGTCATATTTCTTTCCTGAGGACGTAATGTCAGATGCTTAGTAGAGAATCTGGGATGAGGAAGATTCAGAAACCCTCAGAATTATTCTGCCACTCTAAGTTCTTTCTGATTTTATTTGTGTATTCAGCTTCCACATGATTGATATCAGGCCTCTGTAACATTAGGCCTCTGGAACCCTATAACTTGTTAACACTTCTCAACAGACTGAAGAATGATTAATGAATTTGTGTGGCAGGGCAGCGGGTACGAAGGAGGACATGTCAAGAACAAATGACTAAGATCTCTAGCAGTTTTTCCAACAACAAGCAAATTCAATTAGAGGAATTCTTTTATACTTCATTAACTCATTATTCATCTGTTCACTTTTTTAAAAAGCAATATATTGCTTCTTCATGAAGTCATTAGTTTTCCCTATATTAAAGAAAATGTGTCTTTCTGTGTATTTTGAGATCATGGTTTTCTTTAGGGTGACTTGTAAGCATCACATGTAAGCATCACATAAGATGCTTGTGACTTGTAAGCATCACATAAGATTATAAACTAAAAAAAGATTATCCCTCAGAATAGAAGCATGATATGAACATTTTTTTCTTTGTCAACATTTGCTCTGGCCCAAGGCATTTTTAAGTGTCTAGTAAGAGACCATGGCTATTCTCTTTGTTCTTTGTTTTTTCCTTTGAATATTTCCCACTAGAGTTGGAAGAGAAGCATCTTTCCTCTCCAGCTGCAAAGTTATATAAGGTAAGTCTGGAGATCCTGGAGGGCAAATCCTTTACTTTATAGCAAACGCTGATTTAAAACTGAAACAAAAGAGAGAGAGGTATAAGGGGGTGTAGAGGAAAGAAGAGAAAGAGAGGGAGAGGATAAGAGTGCAAATCCTGAAACACGCAAATCCCTGGTTGCAGTCATTCCCCGTGGCTACTTCACTCTTGCCTTCTTTATAATTTTAGCATGTGAACCAATATTTCTGCTTTTCACCCAAAACTACTTTGAATGTGGTTTCTATTCCTTGCAGTTGAGGCTACTGACTAATTAATGCTATTCAGTCTTTGAGCATAATAATGAAAAATTTTTGTTTTCCTCTCAGAATTCAATTAATTAATGCAAAAGCATTAAGTCAGAAATGAACAAGAATGCCCTTGATTTTGTGAATTCAGAATATGCCAGCCACCTCTGCCTACTGCTGAGGAGATGATTATAGAGGAAACAAAATCGGGGGCAGGGGTGGGAGGAATGAAGAACTACCTTCCTTCCACAATTTTTAAAGCTGCTGAAAGTGTTAACATTTCCCATGTCCTTACTTAAAATGTAAAGCTTATAAAATGTCTAACTCTTACTTTTCTGCTTTCTTGTAGGACCTGGCACACAGCAGTACATGCAGAAGCTGTGAGGAGGATATTCACACCTTTGCCTAATTAATGCGCAGCTTTGCTGGACTTCTACCCAATCCCTGACAATGCCAACAGTGATAAGGGACCATTAAAGTCTAATGAGCTTGGAAAAATCGGAAACCTGAGTCTCTGGTAGAATGTTAAAGCTGATCTACTTTTGTGGAGGAGAAAAGGTCTTAAGACATTCACTCTATTCATTAAAAATATCTTTGTGAATTAGTAAAGAAATGTTCTTATCATTTGATAGCTCTGCTATGTAAGTGTATTTTTCATTTTTTAAGCTGCAAGCTGTGTTGACTAACAGCAGGGAGGAAGAAATAAATTAATCCTTCTTTTCATCAAAAAGCAAAACTAAGTGCGCCTAAATCAAGCTTTTTGTCTTAGTAAGAGGTTCCTGGAGGAAGTGCTATGTCTGATGTTAGCAACCTGATGTAAAACTTAAATGTACACATTTTTGTGCAATGTAAACATAGGTTAGTTACTGATGTTCACTGCTGGTCAGTATTAATTTATAACATGTTTCATTAATACTTAAACCATTACTTTTAGTTGGAGAATTACATAGAAGATGCTTAATAAATTTCCTAATTATTCTTCCTTATCCTTGACATTATAACTTGCATTCTTTTATTCTCTGATAGATGTTTGTATACACACACACACACACACACGCACATATTACATTAGCACTACAGTACTATTAATACATGAGTTCATTAGTAAATAAGACAGATACTGTCTTTACCTCTACCCTCATACAGGAAAGCCTTTATGAAAGACTTCTTCTAAAATATTTTCTATAGAATGAATTCATGCAATAAGTAAGATGGTGTGTTACACGATGTACTCAGTAGTCTAAACCTCCTTGAATAGATCAAAAATGTACCCCTGCTACGCTGAAGTCTATGACATAATGAATACTGTTATAACGAAACTCCTGTTTATTTCAGAAAATGAATTACATTTAACTTGGAGAAAACGAAAATGGCTTTCTTGAAAATGACCTGTAAAACACTGTAAATTCACCACTACTTCTTCATTCTTCTGGGAGATTTTCCTCAGGAATTGACATGCAAATCATCAGGGTCTACATATAGTTCCCATTACATACAAAGGACAGTGACTACACAAATTAGCGATTTTGTTCATCAGTAAAAAACAGAAAAACATTGCCTGGATATTTGTTAAAAGTTGTGTTTTTTTCCTTTCTCTGAATCTTTTTTCCTGAGCCAGTTTCTACTGACAGAATTTGTCTACTCACGTTAGTGACAGAAAGAAATAATTAACTGTAAGTTGTCACTAGTGATTGGATGATCCATGAAGTAAGGCACACTAAGTGGGGCAGATGAAATCCAAGCTATCTTTCTCCATGTCTGCTGGAATAGAATTAAGGAATAATCTCTGAGATATTCCCACTTCTCATTTCTTAAGTTTATGTGGATGAAAAATGGTAATAACCTATATTTTGCAGGATCTTTAAGAGACAATTTTTATCCCTAATCACATCCCCTGGGAAACATCCTACTCTACTCTTAGGATGTGCCTGAGATAAGGATAAATCTATGTAATTATAATTAGGGTGAGATCTTAATAATTGGTAAATATTACTATGCCTAATTGTTAAATATGACTTGTTAGTGGATAAATGTGAATTGTTAATGGATAAAAAAAGAAATAGTTATTTGGCTCCCAATTCATTCACTTAACACATATTTAGTGAATGCCTTCCATATATCAGAAGTTTTTCAAGTAACAGAGAAAAAAAGATGACTAAAATGTAATTATCCTCCTCAAAGTAATCCCACTCTAGAAGAAGATAAATTTGAAAATTGATGCTTAAGATATAGCATTATCAAGGCTATGGACGCAAAAGGAAGGTCACAGAAGGGTTAGTAGATGTGAGCAAAGGGGGCTCAGAAAAGCTTTCAGGAGCACGTTATGCTTGATCTGAGCCTTGAAGGATACTTCGCAGCTATCTCGGAGACAAAGGGTGAAGGAGTCTCCTGGAGTTATGGCAAAATGTGGCTGCTAACATAGAGATAATTCCAGAAAAAGGCCAGCAACTGCAAAGTCAAGTAGATTTGAAGCATTAGCACCTGTGGAAAGTGGCAAGTAGTGTAGTTTATCTGGAGAGAAGGGTAAGAAACCAGAACTATTGTAGGAGGCAAGTCTAGAGAGAGAGAGGCTAGGGTCAGATCATAAAAGTCCTCAAATGCTTCCAGGAGAAATATGAATTTTATTCTGAAGATCTGTAAGAGGTCACTAAAGATTTTCAAACATAGCTAGTTTTGTATTTTAGAAAGAGCACTCTGGTATTAAAAGCTGAGCAAGACAGGAGGCAGAAAACCACTTAGGAAGAGCAGAGAAGGAATGAAAAATGCCCCTTTTATCTCTGTTAGAAAACTGGAAAGATGGCTGTGCTTAAACCTGGAAATGGAAACACAGAGGAGGAGAATTTTCCTTCTTTGAAAGGTGAATAGTGAAGGAAAGGCCAAGTTCAATTTGGATATTCCAGCTTCAATGGCATGTACAACACAGAAATAGAAACAGACAGCGATGAAATAGGGAACAGGAGCTTAGAAAAAGTATCAGAAATAGATCATGGGCATCATGATCCTACGGGTATTAGTTTCATTGGTCCTGGTAACCTCCCCCTTAAGAGGCCCATGCTGCAGTGGATGCTCTGTTATACGTTTGCCCACTTTTGGTGATCATAAGTAACACCTGATGTATTTATTAAAGAAATTTTTAAAAGAAAAGAAGATATTCCCAGGTCTTTTCCCACAGTGAGTGGATCAGAATCTTCAAGGAAAGGCCCGGAGACCTGTTTGTCTTATTTTGTTTTAAAAATACCTTTAAAGGATTCTTACCAGCATGGAATTCAGGGATCTGTTAGTCTAATAGCAACATTTGTTAAGCACCTATTATGTGTTAGGAACTCTAAGCTTTACGCACATACAGTCTCTATATCTTACGACAACGTTAATAAGATGGATATTTTATCCCCATTCTAATATAAGGAAACTGACATTCATGGTCTTGTTCAAGGTCTCAAAACTAATGAGTGGAAATAGCAACTCCTACTGATTCCAGTGTCTGCATTCTTTTTTCTTTTTTTTGCGGTACGCGGGCCTCTCACTGTTGTGGCCTCTCCCGTTGCGGAGCACAGGCTCCAGACGCGCAGGCTCAGCGGCCATGGCTCACGGGCCCAGCCGCTCCGCGGCATGTGGGATCTTCCTGGACCGGGGCATGAACCCGTTTCCCCCGCATCAACAGGCGGACTCTTAACCACTGCGCCACCAGGGAAGCCCTCTGCATTCTTTACATTAAAATATATCTTGCCCTACATTGTGTTGAAGGATGCCTAGCATGACACATGAAAGGTATTTTCTCTTAGTAAAGTACCTGTTATAGAGAAAATTATATTATAGAGAAAATGAAAAAAAATGTCAATAAAATTAGCTTTGGTGTTGAAGTTCTCAAATGTACCTTTCCTCCCTTGCATCAATATTGCTCTGCTAAGCAGCAACTGTACCCTCAGGTGCTGAGCTTCACACCCTTTAAACATTTTCTCTACTATTTTTGTGTTTCCCTCCTCATCTCTTTCCTCTTTGTTCTCTTGATGGAAGCTAGAAACCACTATCCACTGAACTCTTGCCAAATTTAAGCCAAGATGACTGAGCAAAACGGGGATGATAAGAAGATTGTTTACCAAAATTGGAATGACAAGGGAGAGGAATAGCAGTGATATCTAATATAAATAGAATATAATAAAAAATACAAAATATCTCATTAAGCTATATTTCAATGTCAAATACTTTTTTGCTCCATTTATTTTCTGTTCAGCAAGTACAAACATTTTCCTCACTACAGGTGTTCTGTTAACAATTAGACTATTCTGAAAATTAATAATCCTAGGGTCCTCATACAAAATCATGTGCCCTGCAGGTTCTTGTGGTCCTAACAATTGGAAAGGTTAAGTCATGTTCTTAACTTGCTCTTCTTCCTGAGGCTTATAATACAGCAAGTTTTTCTGTGTATGATCATCTATCAACCAATACTTATAAAAGGCCCACAGGGTGCAGCATTATACAGGGTGCAACTGAGTGGTATGTTCAAAAAAGCACAGATAATATCTGACAGGTTTCAAAATAGATGAGATAGGACACATACAAGCAGGGGTTCAGAAGCACAGAGAAGACTCAAGAAGCTGGTGGAGATAAAGTTAAATAAGCATTTTAGGTTCATGTAGAAACAAAATGTCAGACAAGGGGCATCATAAATGGGCAACATCCAAGGCCAAGGAGTTCTGAGCTACAAACTATAAGCCCGGGAGTGGAATATCTTGCATTGCAGGACAATAAAGAAGTACCTAAATAATAATGGAAACATGTCAAAAGATCACAAGAGCTAGCTTGAACACATTCCCACTAGTTAAATCTGGGACAATCTGAGCACCAGAATAATGGCCATAACAAGTTATAACCCATTAAATAAAATAAGAATCCATGAATGCATGCTGATATCAATCAATCAATTAACCAAAAAGAAAGAAATGTTCTTAGAATATTATAGAATGTCAGCCATTAAATGCAGAAGGAATGACAGAATTGGAAAATCATCATTTGGCAACCATCAACATAGTAAGTGAGTCAGGCAAAAATCATCAATGGAAACTAAAACCAGAGAGTGAAAATTTAATGAGGAATAAGATTTTTACATAGCCTCAAAGTCTCCCACCATAAGATATTTTTGTTTGTTTGTATTTATATATTTTTAAATTATAATTTTTAAAGTATAGTTGGCACAATATTATATTAGTTTCAGGTGTACAATATAATATTTCTATCTTTTTATAGATTGTACTCCATATAAAGTTATTATAAAATGTAAACTATATTCCTTGCACTGAACATTACATCTTTGTAATTTATTTATTTTATACCTAGTAGTTTTTTGCTTTTTTTTTTTTGCGGTACGCAGGCCTCTCACTGTTGTGCCCTCTCCCATTGCAGAGCACAGGCTCCAGACGCGTAGGCTCAGTGGCCATGGCTCATGGGCCCAGCCACTCCGCGGCATGTGGGATCCTCCCGGACCGGGGCACGAACCCGTGTCCCCTGCATCGGCAGGCGGACTCTCAACCACTGCGCCACCAGGGAAGCCCTATACCTAGTAGTTTTTATCTCTTAATCCTCTTCACCTATTTTGCCCTTCTCCCCACCCCCTCCCCTCTGGCAACCGAACCGCTGGTTTTTTCTCTGTATCTGTACGTTTCTGTTTTGTTATATTTATTCATTTGTTTTATTTTTTAGATTCCATATATAAGTGAAAACGTATGTTATTTGTCTTTCTCTGTGTGACTTATTTCAGTAAGCATAATGCCCTACAGGTTCATCAATGTTGCTGCAAATAGCAAACTTTCATTCTTTTTACAGATAAATAATATTCCATTGTATATATATATACCACATCTTCTTTATCCATTCATCTGGTGACGAACACCTATGTTGATTCTATATCTTGGCTATTGTAAATAATGCTGCTATGAACACTGGGGTGCATATATATTTTTGAATAGTGCTTATTTCTTTGGATAAATACTCAGGTGTGGAACTGCTGGATCATATGGTAGTCCTGTTTTTAATTTTTTGAGGAACCTCCATCCTGTTTTTAATAGTGATTGTAGAAATCTACATTCCCACCAACAGCACACAAGCATTCCCTTTCTCCATATCCTCGTCTCTTTGATGACAGCCATTCTGACAGGTGTGAGGTGATATCTCATTGTGGTTTTGATTTGTATTTCCCTGATGGTTAGTGATGAGCATCTTTTCATGTGCCTATTGGCCATCTGTACATCTTCTTTGGAAAAATGCCTATTCAGGTCATCTACCCATTTTTTAATTGGGTTGTTTGTTTTTTTGATATTGAGTTGTATGAGTTCTTTATATATTTTAGATAGTACTCCTTATCAAACACATCATTTGCAAACATCTTCTCCCATTCAGTAGGCTGCCTTTTTATTTTTTTGGTGGTTTCCTTTGCTATGCAAACACTTTTAAGTTTGATTAAGTCTCATTTATTTATTTTTGCAATTGTTTACCCTACCTGAGGACACAGATCCAAAAAAAAAATATTGCTAAGACCAATGTCAAAGAGCATACCATCTATGTTTTCTTCTAGAAATTTTATGGTTTCAGGCCTTATATTTAGGTCTTTAATCCATTTTGAGTTTATTTTCATACATGGTGTGAGAAAATGTTCTAGTTTCACTCTTTTAGATATAGCTGTCAAGTTTTCCCAAAACCACTTGATATTAATTACAAACAAAATAGTAACTTGAAATGTTTATTATAATTAATAAAAATGATTCTATTCTAATTTTATGTCACAGTTCTATAAGCTAAAAAATTTTTTTTAAAATTTAGTGTGTATCTGAAGTGAAAATTGATTTGAAGCTGATTTTCCTGATATCAATTCATTTTATTGTCTTCTGTCTCTAACTCTTCCTAATATTGTGGGAAAAGATTCTATGTAATTGTTTGTTCTAATCAGTTGCATTTTTATTGATCAAGATTTTACTAAATTTATTTTCCTTAACTTCAGTGAATTCATAAAAATGATCCATCACTTACTTAACAGCTATCATGCACTCTCTTTCAGAATACATCTCTTAAAGACGTATGAGGAAAACAGCACCTGGAAAATCACACTGTCAGAGCTGTGGAGAAATGGTCTGAATTAACTGTGTGTCTGCTCAGTGAGACAGATGAGAAAATTATTCTCAACCCCACGTGTACCACTATTGGATAAGTTACCCACACTGAGCCTGAGCTAGAGGGATTGGTGCTCAAGGAAATGAAGGAAGGAGATCTAGCACTCTGACAAAAAGGCCATTCAACCATAGGACACCTCAAAAGAATTATTTTCATTCTAGCCTTGGTATATTTAAAAGAAAACACTTCTCTCAACTGTTGTGCAGTATAGCTGCAGGTGGTTTCCAACATATAGTATTGTGTTTGGCCTGATCCAAGTGAATTCCAAGAAATACAAGTTCTGTAAGATGTCAGTATACGTTCTCCCAAAAAAGGTGGTATCTATTGTCAAATAAGTTTAGAAAAAATCTGGGTTAAACTATACTTTTTATTGCACAAATATTTTAATACAGTTCTTTATCATTTATCAATGTAAAGTGTGAATTTTCAGAAGCCATGGGATACTCCCTGCTTTTGAAATCATTTGTTTATGAAGTTAACCTTTTTTTCCCTGCAGAGCCTCTTACAAAACTTGTGTTTTGTAACAAAACACAGTACAATTTGTTTGTACAAAACAATACAACATGAAGGTAATTGTGATTTGAAGTAGAAAGCTCAAAAAATTGAACAAAGTACTTAAAGATGTGTTACAGACTATTTTCAAGAGCTATATCTTCAGATTTAGGAAAAGCTGACAAAAACAAACAATAGCAAAACATATCCTGGTTAAATAACTGAACTTCAAAGATAAGAAAAGAATTCTTTAGGGTATCCTGGAAGAATCAAACAAGTTTTCTAAAGTTTTCTAAAGAGCAGAGAAGCAGGCTGGCCTAAGAATTTTCCCCAAATGTTCAATCCCAGAGTACAATGCAGCAAGGTCTAGATATTCTGAAAGAAAGTATGACACAACCGTATTATACTCAGCTCAACTGTCATTTAAGATAATTATGGAATAAATATAACATGGACAACAACATTCATAAGGAAGGAATAGGAGGGGGAAGAAAGTGTAAAAGAGTCACCCCTCCATCTTCCACGGAGAGCTACTGGTCCATCCACACTAAGTATAGATGTAGAGTTTAAAAGTCTTCAAACTTATAATATTCTGCCTTAACCTCAAATGGTTTATTCTTTTTTTATAATTGATAATCCTTTGGTAAAAAGAAACATTTATTTCAAGTTTAACAATTTCTCCAGTTTCACTTGTTTCTTGTCCTGCTAGTAGATTCAAGTGGAATTAAATTTAACACTTTTTATTTTTAAAAAGCATGTGGTCTATCATTCCATTATTATAAAACTATATTTGGCTCACTTTCTCTTTCTCTCTGTGTATACATACAGAGACATATCTGGGGAAATGCTTCCCAAATGTGACCCTCGTCACTTCAGGGTTGTAGAATTTTGGATGAATTGTCTCTTCCTTGTATTTCTCTATATAGTTGGATCTATGTTTAAGATGAGCTCATATCATTTTATCTAGAAAAAAAGCCATTATCTTAAAAAAAAATACAGCTACAAAGGAGAAAAGAACCAGAATTAAACTTTTTCCTACTTTTCCATTCCTCCAAAAGGAAAAAAAAAAGTGAAATGAGCATGAGGAAAGGGAGTTTATAATCTGGTCTGAGATTAGAAGGGCAGCTCTCTTCCAGAGAAAGAATTTGCTAATTGATGAGAGTTGGCTCTGTCTGAGGAAGCCCCACAATGAAGCACTCACAGTATAAATAAGCAACAGTGAAAAGCACCATATGGACTTTTTATGCCAAAAACAAAAACCAACTTCCTGGGTGACCATGGATGAACTGAGAACAGAAGGTTCTGTACCACCTAGGAACCATCAGAAAAAAGATTAAAAGCAAAACAAAATGAAAGGTAAGCAATAATTGAAAATGAGCAAGTTTGATGGTAAATTGTACTTAAAGTTATCAAGAACCGGCATTTGAAATTTATTTCAGGGAGATTTGTAATTTTTATTAAGAATTCCAGTAAGGCCTAGGCTTCTGGGTAATGTGAATCACTGGGAAGGAATCTGCTAGTTTCAGTCCAAAATTTGATCTCTTAATGATGTAATAAGGTCAACAGATCATGAAGCCTCCATTAACTTACCTTATATTGACTATTGACCCCTTTAATGACTTTGAAGTGAATGAATCAGGCTCTGTCAAGGACTGGACTAAGATTCCCACAGCTTTTTTTTTTTCTGCATTTAAGGTATATCTGTACACTGTTTTCACCATTCTTATTTCCTCCTTCCTTTCCAACAATCAATTCTCCCCTTGCTATTCCCTCACAGAACAACTTGCATTCTCTTGACATATAGAGGGAAACATCAGGAGCTGTCCTTAAATAACTACAGGCAATACATTCAAGTAATTGCCTAGTTGAGAAAGTCCCTTGTTAATAATCTAAGGATGAGTATTATAGTTCTCACCTAACAAAACTGAGCTAAATCTCTAACTGAAGGTCATTTTCAGGACTAAAACTAATTCTTCCCAGATCAATCCCACTAGATATTCTGTACAAGAATGATGGCCAAATAAATCTAGGAAAAATATGCATCCCATATACTTCCCTTGATGGGCCCCAAGGCACTGTAGACTATTAGAGGCTTTCAGAAATTCTCAGGAAAGACACAGATATGATTTTGTCTGGTCCAGTGCTTCTCACACTTGTTTCACCTGGGAGCTCTATTCCTGCTCCCACTCCCCAATCCATTTTACCAGTAGCACACTTTGGAGTTTCTTGATCTAGGATTTTGTATTTCCACAGTATTACTCTTTGTTGTAATAGGTTTTTGTTTACTGTTCTGGATGAATGGTTTAGATCTAATATTCTCCTTTCAAAGGGAATCAATTGTCTATGTTGCTAAGCTTTGCCTATGTTCTTTGGACACGCTATCAATAAAAAGAGTTGTTGCTTAATCAGGTATATTGTAGTATTCTGCCTTACTTCTTACTCTGTCTGAACCAATGCTCTTCTCATATATAAATTATTAAATAACTTTTTCAGTTTCATATGGATTATTTTTAGAGATAGAGAAAACATTATTTGGATTGTAATGATCAAATAACAATCTTCTCTAAGCTCTAATTCAACAAGAGATCTATTTTCTTGTTAATACTTAACTCATTTCTACATTTTAAAAAAGTTTCTAAGTCACCATTAACCATTTTGATTCAATTCATCCAGTCAACAAAAAATTAATACGCTTCTAAAGTATGTCAGATATTCCTTACCACCCAAACATTACTGAAGCATTTGCCACATCGCAGCCACTGTGCAAGGTATTGGGAATACCACAGTGAAAAAAACATGTAAGGTTCCATGTCTTTACTGTCTAATATGGAAGATAAACAGCAGTTATAAGTAGGTAAAGTATTATTACGAAGTGTAGAGAGCTACAGGGCCATATAATAAGTACATCTACTCTGGTGTGAAGGATCATAGCCTTCCTATGGTGGAAGGAATGATGTTTAAGCTGAGAGAGTCATTTATATAACAAATATTTACTAAGTACCTACTCTGGCACCATGTTAGAATTGGAGGTGTAACACAGACATAGTCGCTATCTTCATGAAGTCAAAAGTTTGGTGGTAAACAAATAAATAATAAGTTAGCAACTATATAAAGTGATAAGTAGTGAATAAAAAAAATATAAGGAAAACAGGGCCTTCTAAGGGTGGTCAGAAGAGTACTCTTGAAAGAGCAAAATCCAAGCTGTGATCTGAAGAATAAGGACCTAAACAGTTTTGGGTTTGGAGAAGAGGAGTTCCTGGCAATAGGAGTAGCAAGGGCAAAGGCCCTGAGGCATGAAAGAGTTGGGCCTCCTCTTGGAACTGAGAGAACACTGGCATTTTCAGTCTAATGAGCAAGAGATGGGGAGAGTGGCATTAGATGAACTGGAGAGGTCATGCCCCTACACAGGTCATGGTAAGAAGTGCATATTTTACTGTAATTGAGAAACTATTGATAGATTTTAAGCGGAGTGATATTATATGATTTGGGTTTTAATAAGGTCACTTTGGTTTCTGCACAGAGAATGAATAGATGGGAGCCATGAGAAGAACAGGGAGGCCAGTATAGGGGATGTTAAAGATGTAAGAGGAAAAGACCACAGTAAATGAGATGGAGAGAAGTAGATGAATTTGAAATATGTTTGGCATTAGAACAATGAAATTTCCAAGCTTCTGCTTTAGTAACTGGATGGACGGCAGTGCCATGTGTTGAGTCAAGAGAGTGGAGGATATCAGGATTTTGGGAAGAGAACTAAAATAACTGTTTTGAACAAATTAATTTTGAGATGCCTCTGACACATCCAACTGTAGATGTCATGTAACATGTACTTACAACTCTGGATCTTAGAGTGGATGTTTAGGGATGAAGATCCTCACTTGGTATTTTAAGTCATGAAACTTGATGAAATCTCCTAGGGAGATACCATAGCAAGAGAAGAAAAGGGGACCACAGACTCAATCCTGAGAAAATCCAGCATGTAGCTTTTAGGTAGCAAATAGAGAACCAGAAAAAGAAGTCAATGAGGTAGGAGAGAAAAAAGAGTATATTTCTTCAGGGAAGGAAAAAGTATAGAGTGCTTTAAAATAATGGGATTGCATATTTTATTAGATATTGCTAAGAGGTCATGTTGTGATAAGAGCAGAAAAGTTTCCACTTGATTTGGTCACATGGAGGTCTTTGCTTTTCGTGACAGAGGCACACACCTGAAAAATGAGTGTGAATAGTTTAGGTGAAAAAGAAGGGCAAAAGAACATTCCAGTCAAGAGAAATAGCATATGTGACGGTACTACATGGGAAGGGAAGAGGCCAAGGCACCAGAGATCCTATATGGGTGAAACATGGACACAAAAGGGAGTGACAGGAAAAGAGGCTAGACAGGGAGGAAGAAGTTTTATTAAAAGTACTGAGTATACAAAGGTCAGGAGACAAAGCCCTTATTAGTACAAATAATATTTGAACGAAGAATTAAACATTCATGATGTATAACTGGGGTGGTAGAGGAACTGGGCAGGATATTCCAGAGAAAAGATATTCATGTACAAAAGCCCAGAGCCAAGGAGCAGTAGAGTACCCTTGGAACACTGAAGTACTTAACCAGGCTGGAATAGAGAGTGTTGTGGGATACGGAGGAAAACATTCTACAGAGTAGTTAGGGATCAGTTAACCATGAGGGACTATGTTTGGCGTGCCAAAATACGGCCTCTATCCTGTAGACAGTGGGAAGACTAAAGAGTTCTAATCAGACGAATGATACAATATGATTCGTGATGATTCATGTTTTGAAAAAATAACTCTGGCAACAGTATGGGAAAGAATTGGTGAGGATAATTCTTGAAGTAAGGGGCTCAATTAGGGGACTATTCTAATAGTATAGGCAAGAAGTGTTGAGGGTCTGAACTAAGGTGATGGCTGTGTAAATAAAGAAGATGGAAAAGACAAATTCTCAAGATTGTAGAAATGGAAATGAAATAATTTAATGACAGTTAGAAGTAAAGGACTATGGAAAGAGACATTTAAGATTGTTCCCAGGTCACAGGCTTGAGTGACCAGATGGCTCTTGATGCCATTTTACCAAAATGGGAAGTAAGTCTATCAATAGAAAATAAATAAAATGAAGGGTTTCATGAGGTCAAAGAGTGGATGTAATTGTAGATGAAGTGGTGGAAGTATAGAAGCTTATAGTCTGAAAGCAGGATATTAGAATTTGGTGTTATAAAGTGGGAGTTTTCCTAAACAATGAAATGGATCACAACATATTACAGAAGAATAAAAAGGTAGAAAAAAATAAATGCAGCCAGATAAAAGACAAGAATGAAAAATATTAGATACCCAATGGTTCTGAACATATGTTCAAGACATATGTTCTTGACAATTCTACCTGAAACTTTCTGGAGAATAACACAATAAACGTAAAAACAGAATCAGTTACAATGTTCACAGTATCTATAAGATACAAACCAAAGAGTTGTTCATCAGGAGCCCAGATTTCCATCATTATAGGATATAAAAATTTTTCTCTAATGGTTCTCAAAAGAGGACACTGACTTTGCTTTTTAAACTGGGGTATGCTTACCTCTAAGAGTCATGCCAGATACCTGGTGCTACCTAGACCAGATAAGCACAGTTCACCTTTGTGGAATTTTAACTTTATTTGAAAATTTAGATGAAAATACAAATCATTATTTGTAAAATCAACACTGATAGGTATGTAGTAGCAGAAAAAAAATGGTAAGCACTTAAGACAAAATGTGAGTCTACAATTAATTTCTACATGTGCAGTTAGATCCTGTAACTGAGAGATACTGACACATTCTCCTCTATCTCTTGAAGGTTTTAGATACTCTGCTTTTCAAATTTTTCCATTAATTTAAAGACTGGATATATAAGATCATAATAATAACTATCATTATGATTTTATATAGAGTTTTGTTCTCTCAATGGAGACTGGTGGTCTAATGCTAACAAAAGCAATGCGCTAGGGACCAAAACAATGCAGAATACTACTCAATTCTCTGCTGGTCTGACTTGATTCAAGAATCAATTTTATTAAGGGTTGGAATGCATATATTTTACATAATCCGTCAAGAGTAATATTTATTTCAACAGAAGCTTTATAAGTATTCGACAGCAGAGAGTTCAAGGTTATATCATTTAATAAGTATCTACAGTATATTTTATATTACCAGTTAGTGGTTGATTTATATACATTGATGATTAAATTTTTAGGTAGAAACTTAGGTTAACAGAACCAAAGACATAAAGCATCTGTTCCTAAAAAGAAAGATACACTAGCTCTTCAAGGAAATGAGCTGAAACTTAAGAGAAAGCTCTCTTTAGTGTAAATGATTCTATGGGTAACCATGAGAGACAAAATATCCTTGGAAAACAACTTTGCATCCATTCCAACTTATATAAAAATGGATAATCAAGTTTCCAAAGGATACATCAAGAGCATGGCCATGATAAATTTAAAATGAAAAAAAAAAAAGAACATTTAAGTAAATGCCACTAAACACCCGCTGTAGATATGAAATTTTTTTTCAAAAGTCCTTCTAAAGATTAGTTATATTTATATATATATCATGTGACTTCCTGATGGCCCTCTAATGTAAGTTGATTACACAATATATCTTTAAATAATGAGCAAGCTGGCTCGCTGAATACAGTAGTTACAAAACCTGGCTTTGCCTTGGCATCACTTGAGAAGATTTTCTAAATCATAAATCCTCAGGCCCCACTCCAACACATCCACTAACCAAGAATCGCTGTGGGTGGGTCCCAAGAGACTGTATGCCTAAAATGCTTCCTAACTGATTCTGATGCATCCAGATTTAGGGAACGCTGCAAGCCTGTTCACTATAAACTAGATGAAAGCTGGATGCTCATTACCAAAAATGATAACTCTCTTCTTGCAATAGTTGATGATTAGCCATTCTATCTGACATTAATTAGATAGCACTGCTAACACCACTCCTAATTTGTGACAGTAATACAATGTTCCCAAAACACACAAAAGAGATTATTTTCCTGTTCTCTCTAGTTGGAGAGCCAGAAGGTGTTTATGCCAAACTCACTCAAAAAAAAGTATGGAGTTATTAAATAACCAGTTGAAGAGAGGGAAGCCAGTACACAGCCATGTTTTATCTGCTGCAAATTATCTGACTCATCAGGAGACTTTCTAAGTGCAGGTTATACCTTAAGCTACTGGCCCATACTGAATTCATTTGGTTAGACCTTTAACTGATTCATGTAATTAGAGTCAAAGGCCACAAAAGGATCAATAAAAGCTACATACAATTCTATGTTGTTCCTGACAAATTTGTCCCAGAGATGACAAAAACAATAACAGAGCCTAAATCATCATCTACCCCTCTCATAAAATACTGGTCTCAATAACTTCAGCTTAATCATTTATCAAGAAGGAAAGTCTTGCAAGCTTAAAAAAACCCATAAAATTTGCAGACAGTAGAAGTTGCCCACTACTTTTTGCCCACTATTTATTGGGTTGGCCAAAAAGTTCATTCAGGTTTTCATACACTCTTACAGAAAACCCGAACAAACTTTTTGGCCAACCCAGTATTATGATGACACTCTATATTAAGAGGAAGACCAAAACAGAGTCAATAGTGGTTAATAAATTGACACAGGATTTAAATACACTTACAAAACAGAACATTAATGTTTTCAGCCATAGGTCTGTGGAAGTAAAGGTATAGCTGATAGAAATTGAGAGGTATGATGGAAAGGTGAAGTGGAGAGAACAGAGGGACACTAATGGTCTCATCAAATAGTTGGGGGGGTGAGTGGTCAACAGATGCTCTCTAAAGTTCGAAGGAACAAGAAATAGAGCTTTTCATTTAAGACTTTACTTTTTACAGCAGTTTTAGGTTCAAAGAAAATTGAGAGGAAGGTACAGGGATATCCCATAAACCTGTTGCCCCCATACAACCACAGTCTCCTCCATTATCAAGATCCTCCCACCAGAGTGGTACATTTGTTATAACTGACGACCCTACACTGACATTTCATAATCACCCAAAGTCCATAGTTTACATTAAGGTTCACTCTTAGTGTTGCATCCTATGAGTTTGGACAAATGTATAATGACATGCATCCATCATTATGCTATCATACAAAGCATTTTCAATGCCCTAAAAATCCTCCACCCTCTGCATATTCATCCCTCCCCTGCCATCTTCCCCACATCCCTGGCAACCACTGATCTTTTTACTGTCTCCATAGTTTGCCTTTTCCAGAATGTTGGAGACATACACGATGTAGCCTTTTTAGCTTGGCTTCTTTCACTTAGTAATAAGCATTTAAGGTTCTTCCATGTC
The DNA here is from genome assembly GCF_964374135.1 of Grampus griseus. NCBI lineage: Eukaryota > Metazoa > Chordata > Mammalia > Artiodactyla > Delphinidae > Grampus > Grampus griseus. The sequence goes on from NC_139003.1 coordinate 35,655,027, forward strand.
TTTTCATGGTTTGATAGCTCATTTCTTTTTAGTCCTGAATAATATCGCATTTTCTGGATTTACTACAGTTTATTTATCCATTCACCTACTGAAGGACATTTGGTTGCCTCCAGCTTTCGGCATTTATGAATAAAGATGCTGTAATCATCTGTGTGCAGGTTTTTGAGTGGACATAAGTTTTCAGCTCCTTTGGGTAAATACCAAGGTGTGTGACTGCTGGATCATGTGGTGAGAGTATGTTTAGTATTTTAAGAAACTGCCAAACAGTCTTCCAGAGGGGCTGTACAATTTTGCATCATCACCAGCAAGGAGAGAGAGTTCCTTTTGTTCCACATCCTTACCAGCGTTTGTTGTTGACAGTGTTCCAGATCTGGCCATTCTAATAGGTTTGTATTGGTATCTCACTGTTGTTTTAATTTGAATTTTAGGAGCTTTATAGAAGTATATTTTACACTTTTGCATTTTACATTTAGGTCTGTGATTCATTTTGAGTTAACTTTTGTAAAGGGTGAAGGTCTGTGTAGAGATTCATTTTTCTGCATGTCGATGTTAGTCATTCCAGCACGATTTGTTGAAAAGACTATCTTTGCTCCATTGAATTAATTGCCTTTGTTCTTTCGTCAAACTCATTCTAAAATTTACATGGGGAGGCAAAAGACCCAGAATAGCTGACACAGTATTAAAGAAGAACAAAGATGGAGGACTGTCATGACCCAATTTCAAGACTTACTATAAAGCTAAAGTAGTCAAGAAAGTGTGGTATCGGAAAAAGAATAACAAATAGATCAATGGAACAGAATAGAGAACCCAGAAATAGACCCCCATAAATACAGTCAACTGATGGTGTTGTTGAGTTTAACCGTATCCTTACTAATTTTCTATCTACTGGATCCGTCCATTTCTGGGAAAGGGTTGTTGAAGTCTACAACTATGATAATGTAGTCATCTATTTCTCCTTGCAGTTCTATTGGTTTTTGCCTGACATAATTTGATGCTCTGTTGTTAGATGCATACATGTTCAGGATTGTTATGTTTTCTTGGTGAACTGACCCCTTTATCATTATGTAATGCCTTTCTTTATCCCTGATAATTTTTCTTGCTTTGAAATTTACTTTGTCTGAAATTAACATACCTACTCCTACTTTCTTTTGATTAGTGCTAGTATGGTGTACATTTCTCCATCCATTTACTTTTAGTCTATATGCATCTTTATATTTAAAGTGGTTTTATTGTAGACAATACATAGTTGGGTCTTGTTTTTTTGGATCCACTTTAACAATCACTGTCTTCTAATTGGTGCATTTAGAACATTGATGTTCAAAGTAATTATTGATGTAATTGGATTAATATCTACCATATTTGTTGCTGTTTTCTATTTGTGGCCCTTGTTCTTTGCTCCTATTTTTGTCTCCTACTTTTGTTTTTCTGTCTTTTGTGGTTTTAATCAAATATTTTATATAATTCTATTTTCTTTCCTTTCTTAGCATATCAATTATACTTTTTTTTTTTTTTGCGGTATGTGGGCCTCTCACTGTTGTGGCCTCTCCCATTGCGGAGCACAGGCTCCGGACACGCAGGCTCAGTGGCCATGGCTCACGGGCCCAGCCGCTCCACAGCATGTGGGATCTTCCCGGACTGGGACACGAACCCGCGTCCCCTGCATCAGCAGGCGGACTCTCAACCACTGCGCCACCAGGGAAGCCCTCAATTATACTTTTTTAAAAAAACTTTTTTTAGTGGTTGCTCTAGAGTTTGCAATACTCATTTACAACTAATCCAAGGCCACTTTCAAATAATATCATATTGCTTCACAAGTGTGTGAGTACCTTATAATAACAAAATAATCCTAATTCCTCCTTCCTGGCCTTGTGTCACTGCTGTCATTTATTTCACTGACATATAAGCATACATAAGCATTTTTCTCCAATATCTACCAAAAGAATCTGGTTGAGCTCCAAGAGGTAAAACTCACAAAAGTATAGGAGCCCTCCATTAGACTGGGTCCCTTGGGAATTTTTAACTCTCAGAGTTGTCCGCGCTGAGCCTCCAGCAATTCATCAATTACAATTCAAGTTTTCCTACCTGGTTCCCCTGGCAGTTTCCACTCGTGAGTCTCTGCTATGGGAAGCCATGACTCCTTGTGTTGGTCTGTCTATCTCTCCAACCCCAGGGGCAGACGTTTGGCCTTTGTCCTCCCCTCTCTTATGGATCCACAAGAGTAGTTGGTTTCTCAGACTGTTCAGCTTTTTACTCGTTGTTAGGATGGAGTGGCAACTTCCAAGAACCTTACATGTGGGACCAGAAACTGAAAGTACAAAAAAAGAGTTTTAACATTACAAAAGTAGTTAACAGACAAAAGCCTATAGTAACTATTAAAATGGAGAGGATTTTATTGAAATAAATCTTCAACTTTCAAAATGCTGAATCAATAGGTAAACAGACTCTTATATTGACATCAATAAATAAATTATGTCTAATATTTAGTTGCTTGGTAATAACTGGCATAAAAGTTAAAAAGAGATATTTTTATGGTAGGAAGAACAAGGAGCAGTGTAAGCTGGTGAACTGAGTGGGATGGTGGACAGTTACTCTTCATTATAATCTCTTCTGCACTGTTTGATCCTTTTAAACTTTATGCACGCATTACTGTGAAAAAAATATTAAAAGGGGAAAGAGAAAGAGAACTGAATTCTATATATTTTAAGCTTGATTTTGGTTTCTATAGCTGGCAAAAATAAACCTGACATATATCAATTCAAAATCAGGTTTCAATGATCTTTCTTGTAAATTTCAGGAAACTGAGTCCTAAAATATTCCAACTCAAGCTGCAATTTCAAAATTGGATTTATTTGTTTTTGAGAATATAATGTTTATAATATTTTAGCTTCATGAGCTCCCACATGGCTTTTTTAGAATTTCATTTTCCACATTTCATCTCTAATTACTAGGATTTTCTTTTGATTGTTGAAATTCCTGTTCGGAAAAACAGAAAGGCAAAGCTGTGATTTTGTGATGATCCTCCTATACAAGCAGAATCACCTAGACAAGAGCAAAAATGAATAACCTAGGTGGAAAGGTATGTCCCTACTGGGGAAGAAATTCTTTGATTTGATTCCTGAATTTCCTAAATAGTAATTTAGGAAATTACTAAATTACGTAATTTTGTAGCACGTTATTTTGGATGATGCCTCAGCACCTATTGGAATCCCTTTTAATGAGGTTTTGTGAATAGATGTTATAAAGCCATACTTAATGGATTTTGTAAAATCCAAGACATTTTATTACATTTTCCCAGATGTGCTCAGTTTCTCTGTGACCAGACTGTTCTTATGAATTCTCTTAAAACTTAAAGGTAACTTATAGCATCAGAAACAAGTGATTCAGGCATATGCTTAATTGCACCCTACTAACCTTACCCTTTCATCTCTGAATGATTTTATAACTGTTCTTATGAATTCTCTTAAAACTTAAAGGTAACTTACAGCAACAGAAACAAGTGATTCAGGCATATGCTTAATTGCACCCTACTAACCTTACTCTTTCATCTCTGAATGATTTTATATTTCAGTGACAGTAGAAAAAGAGAGTTGGGGAAAATTATGTTACCAAAACTTAGGGAAAAAAAGAAAAAGAAAACCTGAAGGAACCTTAAATGCATGCTAAGTGAAAGAAGCCAATCTGAAAAGATTACATATTGTATGACTCCATCTATATGACATTCTGGAAATGGCAAAACTATAGACACAGTAGAAAAGATCAGTGGTGGCCAGGGGTTGGTGGGGGGAAGGGAGGGATGAACAGGGAGAGCACAGAGGATTTTTAGGGGAGTGAATCTATGTACATAGACATGATACTACAATAGTGGATACATGTCATTATATATCAGGCCAAATCCATGGAACATACAACACCAAGAGTGAATCCTAAAGTAAACTATGGACTTTGGGGGATAATGAGTTCTCAATGTAGGTCCAACAATTGTGATAGATGTACCACTGTCATTCGGGGTGTCCATAGTGGAGGAAGCTGTGCATGTGTGAGGAACATACAGAAACTCTGTACTTTCTGGTCAATTTTGCTGATAACCTAAAATGCTTAAAAAATAAAGCTTATTAATTTAAAAAAAGCAAGTTGTGATACAAGTTACTGTTAACATTTTAAAATTAAAGGAGAGAGTTGAATGTAAAACATCACAGAAATATTTTTTTCCTTACTTAAATTTCCAACCACTCTTTCCCTAAATGACACAATTGTAAGATTGTGTAATTGCCACTAGCTGGCCTATAGGATGCATTCTTGATACTCATTCTTCTTATTGAAAATTTAATATTTATTATTTATCATTCTACTTGACTTAACACTACAAGTATTAGTTTTGATAGTAAGTACAAGTAGGTAATTACATGTGCAAATGGAGTGTTTCTCAGTGATCAGAAAAGGAGGAAATGGGATTCTGCTTTAACCATTAAGTGAGACCTCCCCTAATACACTGACATGCTGGCGCTTGGTTTCTTTCTTAAGTAGAATCACTGGGATAGACACAAATATTTTATTCCTAAGGTTATTGCTATGCTAAACTTTAAAACTTCTATAATTTTTTTCACAATTCTCTATACAAAATTCCTCCCTTGAATGAAAAAGGAATTGCTTTTGGGAGCCTGCTATCAACCAATGCTTTACAAATAAGCTGAAGGGCCAGAAACTTGACTGCGGATGGTCCTGCTTCCTTGTTCCAAGTACGTTAAAGCTAATGAAAGATGTGGCCAGAGCAAGAGTAGGTAGACAGATTTTTCTCCATACATCCCTACTCCGTGAATTGCCATACTACCAGACTGTGTCTGTGAAGACATAAGCGGGAGAGAAAGTATATCTTGGGTTGTCAAACTGCTAAAAGTGTAGCTGTGGTAATCAAGAGAATCACAAGAAATGGAGAGTTGAAGGTCAGGGTTTTGTATAGAACAAAAGTTAGGAATAAGTGTGGACACTGTGGGAAAACAGTCAGGAAGAGGAGAGTTTTTCTCCCTGCCACAAACTGAAGCAATGTCATTGTGTCTTGCTGCCCCAGGCAGAAAGTCTGTGTAGCCAAAGGATCCTGTTACCTTTTAGGTAGAAAAGTATGTCACCGTTGGACAGTTTTACGAATTTAACATGTTATAGCAAAGCCCATATAAAACATTTCCTAAATCTTTATTTATTTCAAGACTAGTCAAATCTATAAACCTATGTTTTGTACCTCACATAACACACTTTCTTCCTCAAATATTTCCCGTCTTGGTTCTTTGGAAATTACAATGAGGGGGCTTCATATGATGTTATTTTGCCTTTACTGAGGAATTAATTTCATGCATGAAGGGGCTATGCAATATCCCAGAAGGACAGGTCATCACTAATAGTGCAGCTCTGAATCCTGTAGCAGTGGAAAAGGATAAGAGACTCACTGAAGTTTTCTGGCTTGGGGTTGTTGCTTTCTAACTAGAGACTGAGATGAAAGTAAGGATGTTGAGCCCACTAGTGTCACTCATCTTTAAGCTCTCAACTTGTTGATAAAATGTTTTATGGGAAAATGTGTAGGCATGGGAGTGAACTTGGGTTACCATACTTGTGCATTTCATACCTATATGGTAAAAATGTCTTTGTCATCTCCTGGAAAGAAAGAAAATTGACAGAGACAGATGGAAGCTTCGCCTTCTTTCTCTGAGGAAGCGAATTAATACAATTAAAATGAGCGATGTGTTTACATGGACTGACTTGCTAATTAGGCCAGCCTTGATATTTTAATTGTAGTATATTTAAAATACTAATATATTTAAAATACAGATAAATATTTATAGAGGTTCAATATTAAAGGGGAAAAATCAACTGGGTTGATAAAAGTGGGAAGGAAGAGGGTCTTCACTAGGTTTCTAAATATAGTAGACATTCATTTGAAAACACAGCTATAGCTTAATTTAATAAAGGACAAACACTAAAATTTACTAAAACAGAAATACAGAACAAAGAGCCCTAACAACATGAGAGAATTCAATCTATCACATAACAGTAACTGAAATAAAGCACTGTCTGCTTTACATAGACAATGCTTTATGGTCTGCTTTAATATAGAAAATAAGGTTTACTGATCACAATAATAAGTCCTACTTATTAATGAAAAATAAAATTTTAAGAAATGAATTCTAGCTTCTTAAAGTGGTATCTTAAAGGGTAGCATATAACAATTCAAGTCTATTTCAAGTGTCATAAATTTGTGTATAAAATAAAACATGTAAAACGTCCTTCTGCACAAATGGGAACATTAAAGATAAATGTCTTGGGTATTTACATAATCTCTTCAAATTTACAAACTACAGTATTAGGTATAAACTATAAAGCCTTAAAATATCAAAGTTAGAGGAACTGATTGGCTTTGATTTCTTCTTGAGATTTCTTCTTTTACTTTGCTAAGCTAGATACAGGTACCTGGGTCCTCAATCCCATTGACATCTAGATTTTTTAAAATAGTCGTTTACAGCTGAATCTTCTCATTTATTAACTACCTGAATATAGAATAGATATTTTGTTTAATATAAGTATATTCTACCATGTCTGATGTTGCAGGGGAAAATACAATACAACTGTGAATTAAAAATTAAACGAAACTGAAGTGTAATTCCATAAGAACATATTTCCAAATCAGTTTAACTTACTTCCATTAAGAAATATTAAACCCTCCTCATGAATTTCTAAAAAAGTGTATATTTATGTATTGATAGGTGGATTATATCTTTAATTTGTACATAAAAGAAGTTACTTCACTGAAAGTGATGACCATAAATAAGTTTTTAACATACAAATATGTTGCAATAAGCTCTTTCTCCATTACCTATTTAGTAAGCAATAAAATCGTCTAATGCATTTGGGTTTATATATTTGTTTTTCTACTTATGAAGACGAAAGGCACCAGTACCAGTGATTAAATGAGCTTGGTACAGAAAAGTAATTTGTAGGTATATCAAATAAGTAAAATATTGTTTACAAAAGTAGTATGGCTGTGAATAGAATTCTTTTCAATAAGCTACTGGTAGAATTTTCTTCCTCTTTTAGGTTATTAATTTATTATTTCGTATCAGGAGTAAAGATGTTCCCAATCCATTTTCCCTCTTATTTTTCACAATCTCCCAAATGAAATAGTTGTAATAAAACAGAACTCAGTATTTCTATTTCTCCTGCAATAGCGTTCTTGGAGGAAGTGGATAGATCTTAAATTTATGTTGATAATGAAGGTCTCATATGTCTACAAATATACTAGAAAGCCATTTTTGTGACACTGCTTTCTTTGTACTTTCCAGGTCACTGAAAACAGGACAGAAGGCTCTGAGCTATGTGCTCTGCTAAGTGGAACTATTTTGTTTACATGCACCAATGCCCCATATGCAGGGAACCACAATGCCAGAGCAAGATACATAAAGGATAGATTTATTTTATAGCCTGGCTTAATAAAGACAAGGCCTCTCGGTTTCAAATGTTTAATTTGTTTGATCAAATGCTAAGAACTGTATTGCTCAATGGTCTTTATCATGTTTAGTGACCATGACGGATAGAATTCAGGTGATGCCTTCTCTTTATCTATTTAATAGAAGTATTCAATATGTGACACATAACTTAAATAGACTATTCAATAATAGTGAGTTTCTTGTAATGATTTTATAAAGATTGTATTCTTGAAGAAAATGTTAAAATATGGTAGAAATATGCATCATTAGAATAACAGCTGTTTCAACAAGAAGCATCATCTGGTTGAACTTTGTCTTATGCAAATAAGGAAAATGCCACTCCAAAAGAGGAATGGATTTATCCAAGTGCATGCAAGCAGCTGTATAAAAAGCTGTCTAATTCTGTGACCGGTGTTCTATCACACTTCACTGCCTCTCTTATACAAGTTAGTTGGCTGACAGTGAAATGCAATGTTTGCTTTCTTGGATCTCTCATCTCCATCCGGAAGCCACATTTTCATGTATACTGATACTTCATGAAAAAATGAACTAGCAAATAGGGTCAGCATAAGTTAAATGTGCAGTTTTCTATATGGTGCATTTTGAGAGTAACTGAATGAGTTTACAGTCCAAAAATTTATTCTCCGTGTCTGGTGTGTTAAATGAATATACCATCATTATAGTCACTGTTAAATATTAAGGCATTATTGAAAAAAATTCTAGTTAATATGCAAATTTGTTTATCCCCCATTACAGAACATACCTGTGAACATGGTAACTAGATAGGACACAATGCCTAGTGTCAAGAGTGTTGCAGAAAAATTCTGATCGTGGAACATGGTGTCCATGGAACTTAAATACAGGTTGGTAACTACAGTCAGGAATGGTGGTAGATGACTGGGAGGAAGCGGGTAATTCAGTCAACAGAATAAGGCACTGGGTACCCAAGGTTGGTTGGCATGAAAGAAGAATCCAAGGATGCTGAATAAAACTATCTACCTTACCACCTAGAGTTATCAGTGCTAGCCACATGAATTTCAGTCCTCTGTGCCCTACTATATGGACAGATAGTTTTTAATCAAAACCTTTTGATCTGTAACTATCCCCAACTTGCTCATTTTGCAAAGATCTAAAATACAAAGGCTTGGGATCCAAACATTTGTCTTTAGTGTTGTAATTCCTTATTACATATGTGTTAACTATGTTTAAGCTACTCCCAATTTAAGGTCCCTTATCTGTAAGCCTATCTCTCTCCCCTGCAACACCCTGATTTCCATTAATACTTCACTAAGAGGCCAGAGACTATAACAGGACACCAGGACATGGATAAGGTAAAGGCAGGTTCTCATCTTCTGATCCAAAGGTATTAAGGGAAGAACAGAGTAAGAGGAAAGAGAGACAGGAAATAATATATACATGTTCTTATGAAGGAGAACAGGGTTTAGCTTTCCTGTAGTGCTCCTCATTTGCTTTTGTTGAGGACAGCTCCCAGAAGGTCTCTGATCTTAGAAGGAGCAGATGAAAGCAGCTCCTCTGTGAGCCAGCAGGCCTGGCATGGGGTTTACTAGGTCACGGGCAGGATGGAAAATGTGGCAGAGGTTCAGTGGGTACAAGGCAATAGTGGGGGCCAAGTGAGATGAGGAAAGGCTGCCAAGCTCCTACCATGCCAAGAGGCCAGACCAGATGTGTATACTGATATTCAAGTTCAGTTCGAGTGCTGGTAGGCTGATCAGAGCACAGGCAGATGAAGAACATCCACATGGTCGAGAAAGACCAGGGGATTCCATGGAGATGGCCAGCTCCCCCTGCTACAGCAGGGACACAGTCAGTGTTCCACACTCCTAGGAGATGAATAAGGGGAAAGAAATAGAGGCTTATGGAAGACTAAGCAAGAGTACAAATGAAACAGAGTGAAAACTAAAGGGACCACTTAAATTACTACCTTGGACTAAATTGTAAACTGAATTAGATTATATGTACTTTGTTTTTGTTTTTTTGCTATCCACATCATTTACATGAGTGGGGTGTGAGTAATTTTGTAAAGTTGTCCCACATACATGCATAGACTGGCTATGAATTTATAGAACCAGATTCTATCCCTATTGTTTAATAAAGGAAAATAGTTATTGCATTAATTTATATCTTGTAGCCCCTCAATACAACCCTGGAATGACTGTGTTCCTAACAGAAGGTAAGGAACAGATGTAAAGTATATGTAATTAATTCTACTTAAATTGTTTTTATTTACATAAACTTTAAAATAGGCATTTGGGATCATATTCTAAATAGAATGCTGTAGATCAGAGATTCCTAAACTGTCTTAGTTCAAAGCACCTTTAGAGTCTTAGTAATTTTTTAAACAAGTGACCAAAACCAAAACAAACAAAACAAAACAATTAAAAAAAATAATAACAGTTGCTTTTACTAAGTAGTTAGGGCCAACAACTTAATAATACATTTTTATATCCTAACAAAACCACTGTTATTTGCAAAAGTAATGCAAAAATTTTTGAAAAAGAATTTTTACTTTACCTTTAAATAACTACAATTACCTACTAACGAGATGTGTATGCCTGTTGAGTACTGCACAACTTCTCAAACTGTGCCTTCAGATTGGATATGACCAGTCACCATCTATTTCTGTCCCATATGATTTTTTCATAGTACGTGCTTTTTATCACAGCAACTGATTAAAACCCAACTTTGCGAAGAAATAATTTAGTGTGATTTAATGTAGAAATTGTGAAGTACCTCAAGCTAACATTTCATTTGCTGTCTGATACTTATTGGGCATCACTGTGTTTCCCATAAAAAGCCAATATGTCCCCAGGTTGCTGCTCTGGGAATCTTGCAGTATAGAAGCTATCTTCTTCTAGCCCATTGATTTAAACTGGATAAGAATAGCTGGATTAATATTATTTATAACATTTTTAGAACAATGTTTGGCACCTAGCGAATACCTAATAACTGTTACCTATTACAGTCAGCTCTCCGTATTTGTGGGTTCCTCACCCGCAGATATAGAGGGCTGACTGTACTATGCCAATTTATATAAGGAACTTGAGCGTCCACAGATTTTGGTTTCAGGGGTCCTAGGACCAATCTTCCCCACTTCCCATACCAAGGAACAATTATTTAATTACTATTTCTAAGTAAGACTTTCTCTGATGGAAACAAGCCTATTTTAGTGACCAAGCACCTGAACATTTGCTTCATCTCATTTATTGAAAGGTATCCCTTGTTGCTCCTTATTCAATGATCTCATAGCACTTTGTTCACATATCTACTGTAGCAGTTATATATAATTGAAATTTATGTCTGGCTCTACTTGAAAACAGCTCAAGAGCAAAGAGCACTCCCATTGACATCCCAAAGCCTTGCACTTTGCTTGGCATAAAAATTGTTTAATAAACATGCACTGAATGAATGATCAAATGCAGAACAGCAGTTCCCAGCGGTACTGAGCACTGAGTCATAAAGAACATGACATATTTAATTATCAAACACCGCTTGATTTTGTAGAGGATCTTTTCTGGAAGAGTTTTTGATCTTAGAATAGCAGGCCTGGATTATTGAGACTAGTCAATTGAAAGATCATACCCAGAGAAATGACTTAAACTTCCAGATTTATATCATTTGATTTTTTTTTCTATACCACTAAAGAAATCAATATGGTTGTTAGAATGATCTTTATGTAGTCATGTTAAGTATTAGATCTTTTCAAATCTGAGTATTAAGAATTTAATAAAATGTAAACCAAGTGTGAGAGAATGTGATAACTTGGCTGAATTTTTTTTTGAGGTAGAATATATACTTATTATACCATCTACCTGAAAATACTTGGCCAACCCAGATCAAGGAATTAAACCAAGGATTTTCATTCCATGCATGCTTCAAATTTTTTAAGTTTCCTCAGGCACTTAAATTTTTTTTTAATCAGAAAAATTTTTACTGAAATAAAATTGACCTATCTTTGGTGCTCAACTAAACTGAGTTTGACATAATTGATCACGGATAAATATTTCTTTGTTTATTATTTAATAATAAAAATGTTTGAGCAGTTGAAGAATATAAAGCTAAACATTGTTCAATTTATTTAGTTGCTGAAAATCTGTAACTAAAGCATACGAAAACGAAGTTGTTTTTAATAAATTTTGGCAAGCAAATCTGGCACAATTTTTTTAGATTTTAAGATTATCTTTTAGTGTAAATGTTGATATAGCACAACATTAAAGTAAACCAATTTTAATTTTCAAGTGAAATTATTGTTTGAGCCCTTATACCTGAACCTATTGTCATCAACCTTATCACTAAAAGAGTGACTTCATGAAGGGACACAGATGAGGGGCTTGTGGAAATAGGAACTGGCATTCTTATTACCTAATTTTAGACTTGCACACAGTATGTATTCAGAAAATATATGTCAATGAAGGCTATGAAGAAGATCAAGGAACAAAAATAATAGACACTGGAAAATAAATCTTCCCCACTAGAACTAAAGGCCCCACAACAGATTGGAATTTAATGGTATATCCTCTGCTTTATATCCCTAATAACATCAATAAGGCTCATCATTTACAGAATTCTTATTTTTCAAAGAAAGATTATTTTAATCACAAACTACAGTATATGAATTGCTTTACAGTTCCCTTTAACCCCCAACTAACAATGCCCAAAGAAAACTAAATAACATCATTATGTATTGTTTCTAAGTATATAGAATTTGCAAATTTTATACTAGTAAATTGGTGTGATTCTCTCCTTAAATTGCTAAGCACTGTTCACATATCCTAGAAAATGAATAAAACAATGAACTCAAAACAATACCTAATATACATTTAAAGTATTACCATGAAAAAAGTATTCTACAGGGTGTGTGTTTATTCTGACTTAATATTAAACTGTTATGAAAATAGTAATTTTATAAATATTTTAAAAATTTAGGTTTTTTTAGTCAAATGCCTCCTAATTATTTTTTCTGTTTTTCATTTGTTTTTAAAACATTCTAGTTATTACAAGGCATACTTTGCTTCATATTTCCCTCGTGATGCAGTGGTTAAGAATCCACCTACCAATGCAGGAGACACAGGTTCGAACCCTGGTCCAGGAGGATCCCACATATCATGGAGTGGCTAAGCCTGTGTGCCACAACTACTGAAGCCCATGTGACTAGATCCTGTGCTCCGCAACAAGAGAAGCCACTGCAATGAAAAGCCCACGCAACACAAAGAAGAGTGGCCCCTGCTCACCGCAACTAGAGAAAGCCCACATGTAGAAGTGAAGACCCAAAGCAGCCAAAATTAAATAAATTTATATTTAAAAAAAGCATGATCATGCTTTGCCTTAAAAATTTTTAAATGAATATATAGATTTATGATTCAAAATTTTAATCAATAAATATATGGCTGAAATTGGTAATTTCAATACAATAAATGCCTTTATACTCACTGGAAAAATGCACTATTATTATTCATAAGTAATCATATGTTAATACTATAAATCTAATTATTCATTCATACTGTGGTGAATAATGACATTAGAAACCCCAAATGTTCATCTGTTTTACTGTCTTGCATTAAAAAAGGCCTATAATTTCATAAAAACACAATTCTAAATATAATAAGCTATCTAAAAAGTCTCTATTAATGATTAGATATTTAGCAATTATTCATTAATACTGAATCATTAGCTTATGAAGTGACCAGACAACAAAAATACACATTATAAAAGAATCATTCCTTGCACTGTCCTTAGAGCTTTTTTCCCTATATAGCTAACTGCCAGGAATGAGCTGGAGGTGGGACTGAACTAGATCAGTTCTAGAAACACTGAAAATCACAGAGCGCTCTGATATCTACCTACTGAAGAAAGTCCTTGAAACCTCATAATCACACAACCCTTATAAGTCATCTTAGAAAGACATAGAACTGATCTTCCAACCTGAGTATACCTCGGATCTGGAAGTCATTTCAGGCTGCCTCCAGTTGAAGAGATCTGCTAACTACAGTTATTCATTTCCAGGACAGAATGAAAAAAATTATTCTTATCACTGACATAAGGAATGGGGATGTACTTTATCCAACAAACTGTGTGGTTGTTATACTCCCAACACAGTGAGAGTAGTATGAGTAATATTGTTAGCTAGATTTCATGCCAAATCTTCCATCCAAATACTTGTAGAAGAATGGTACATCATATGCATGATAAAGTTTCTGGTCTCAGCCTTAATTCCAATTTTACCTCAGAAGACAACAATGTCATGTTAGATAGACGTCTAGCTGGATTTATTTCTTCTTGCCTTGTTATAAGATATGCATCATAGTGAATTAAAAATGTTTCCTACAGGCTCATAAAAATCACCAGCGTGACAATGTAGAAAATTTTACTAAATGGAAGGAAACTGAATGTCACGTTAGTCACTGTTCTTGCTTTTGTTGCTTAAGAGTATCACTCATCTAAAGAGATTCTGTAAACACTGAGGTCACTGTCATCTACTTCTTATTTAAAAAACTCCACCCTCTCAGTCAAAAATATTTTAAATGCCTTAAAATACCTGAATAATGAGCATAATCTAAAATTAGAGGCAGCTTTGTGGAACAGATGACATACGATAGTTCCTCGAAGGGTAGAACCGTGACAGGTGGAGATATAGGGGAAGGATATTTCGGGCTAAGACACTGAACATGAGAAAATGGAATATGTTCAGAAAATGATGAATATACTGTTATGGAAGGAATGTAAGGCATTTAGGGTGAAGGAAGGGAAAAAAATATATATATATATGATTTTATTTTAACATCTTTATTGGAGTGTAATTGATTTACAATAATGTGTTAGTTTCTACTTTATAACAAAGTGAATCAGCTATACATACACATATATCCCTGTATCTCCTCTCTCTTGTGTCTCCCTATCCCACCCCTCTAAGTGGTCACAAAGCACTGAACTTATCTTCCTGTGCTATGCAGCTGCTTGCCACTAGCTGTTTTATATTTGGTAGTGTATATATGTACATGCCACTCTCTCACTTCGTCCCAGCTTACCCTTCCCCCTCCACGGGTCCTCAAGTCCATTCTCTACATCTGAGTCTTTATTCTTGTCCTGCCCCTAGGTTCTTCAGAACCATTATTTTTTCTTTTAGATTACATATATATGTGTCAGCATGTGGTATTTGTTTTTCTCTTTCTGACTTACTTCACTCTATGACAGACTCTAGGTCCATCCACCTCACTACAAATAACTCAATTTCATTTCTTTTTATGGCTGAATAATATTCCATTGTATATATGGGCCACATCTTCTTTATCCATTCATCTGTTGATGGACACTTAGGTTGCTTCCATATCCTGGGTATTGTAAATAGAGCAGCAATGAACATTTTGGTACATGACTCTCTTTGAATTATGGTTTTCTCAGGGTATATGCCCAGTAGTGGGATTGCTGGGTCATATGGTAGTTCTATTTTTAGTTAGTTTTTTTTTTTTTTTTTTTTTTTTTTTGCGGTATGCAGCCCTCTCACTGTTGTGGCCTCTCCTGTTGCGGAGTACAGGCTCCGGACGTGCAGGCTCAGTGGCCATGGCTCACGGGCCTAGCCACTCCACGGCATGTGGGATCTTCCCAGACCGGGGCATGAACCCGTGTCCCCTGAATTGGCAGGGGGATTCTCAACCACTGTGCCACCAGGGAAGCCCTATTTTTAGTTTTTTAAGGAATCTCCACACTGTTCTCCATAGTGGCTGTATCAATTAACATTCCCCCCAAACAGTGCAAGAGGGTTCCCTTTATTTCACACCCACTCCAGCATTTATTGTTTGGAGATTTTTTTGATCATGGCCATTCTGACCTGTTGAGGTGATACCTCATTGTAGTTTTGATTTGCATTTCTCTGATGATTAGTGGTGTTGAGCATGCTTTCATGTATTTGTTGGCAATCTGTATATCTTCTCTGGAGAAATGTCTATTTAGATCTTCTGCCTATTTGGGGTTGGGCTTGTTTTTTTGATATTGAGCTGCATGAGCCGCTTGTAAATTTTGGAGATTAACCCTTTGTCAATTATTTCATTTGCAAATACTTTCTCCCATTCTGAGGGTTGTCTTTTAGTCTCGTTTAAGTTTTCCATTGCTGTGCAAAAGCTTTTAAGTTTCATTAGGTCCCATTTGTTTATTTTTTTTAATTTCCATTTCTCTAACAGGTGGGTCAAAAAGGATCTTGCTGTGATTTATGTCATAGAGTGTTCTGCCTATGTTTTCCTCTCAGAGTTTTATAGTGTCTGGCCTTACATTTAAGTCTTTAATTCATTTAGAGGTTTTTTTTGTGTATGGTGTTAGAGAGTTTTCTAATTTCATTCTTTTACATGTAGCTGTCCAGTTTTCCCAGAACCACTTATTGAAGAGGCTGTCTTTTCTCCATTGTATATTCTTGCCTCCTTTATCAAAGATTAGGTGACCATATGTTCATGGGTTTATCTCTGGGCTTTCTATCCTGTTCCATTGATCTATATATCTATGTTTTTGTGCCAGTACCATACTGTCTTGATTACTGTAGCTTTGTAGTATAGTCTGAAGTCTGGGAGCCTGATTCCTCCAGCTCTGTTTTTCTTTCTCAGGATTGCTTTGGCTATTAGGGATCTTTTGTGTTTCCATAGAAATTGTGAAATTTTTTCTTCTAGTTCTGTGAAAAATGCCAGTGGTAGTTTGATAGGGATTGCATTGAATCTGTAGATTACTTTTGGTAGTAGAGTCATTTTCACAATGTTGATTCTTCCAATCCAAGGACATGGTATATCTCTCCATCCGTTTGTATCATCTTTACTTTGTTTCATCAGTGTCTTCTAGTTTTCTGCATACAGGTCTTTGGTCTCCTGAGGTTGGTATATTCCTAGGTATTTTATTCCTTTTGTTGCAATGGTAAATGGGAGTGTTTCCTTAATTTCTCTTTCAGATTTTTCATCATTAGTGTATAGGAATGCCAGAGATTTCTGTGCATTAATTTTGTATCCTGTTACTTTACCAAATTCGTTGATTAGCTCTAGTAGTTTTCTGGTACCATCTTTCGGATTCTCTATGTATAGTATCATGTCATCTGCAAACAGTGACAGCTTTATAACTTCTTTTCCGATTTGGATTCCTTTTCTTTTTCTTCTCTGATTCCCATGGTTAAAACCTACAAAACTATGTTGAATAATAGTGGTGAGAGTGGACAACTTGTCTTGTTTCTGAATTTAGAGGAAATGGTTTCAGTTTTTCAACACTGAGAACGATGATGGCTGTGGGTTTCTCATATATGGCCTTTATTATGCTGAGGTAAGTTCCCTCTTTGCCTACTTTTTGGACAACTTTTATCAAAAATGAGTGAATTTTATCGAAGCTTTTTCTGCATCTATTGAGATGATCATATGGTTTTTTTCCTCCAATTTGTTAACATGGTGTACCACATATTGATGTGCGAATATTGAATAATCCTTGCATTCCTGGGATAAACCCCACTTAATCACGGTGTTTGATCCTTTTAATGTGCTGTTGGATTCTGTTTGCTAGTATTTTGTTGAGGATTTTTGCATCTGTGTTCATCAGTGATATTTCCCGGTAGTTCTCTTTCTTTGTGACATCTTTGTCTGGTTATGGTATCAGGGTGATGTTGGCCTCATAGAATGAGTTTCAGAGTATCCCTCCCTCTGCTATATTTTGGAAGAGTTTGAGAAGGATAGGTGGTTAGCTCTTCTCTAAATGTTTTCTAGAATTCGCCTTTGAAGTCATCTGGTCCTAGGCTTTTGTTTGTTGGAAGATTTTTTGTTTGTTTGTTTGTTTTTTGCGGTATGCGGGCTTCTCACTGTTGTGGCCTCTCCCGTTGCAGAGCACAGGCTCCAGACGTGCAGGTTCAGCGGCCATGGCTCAAGGGCCCAGCCACTCCACGGCATGTGGGATCTTCCCAGACCGGGGCACGAACCCGTGTCCCCTGCATCGGCTGGCGGACTCTCAACCACTGCAACACCAGGAAATCCCTTGTTGGAAGATTTTTAATCACAGTCTCAATTTCAGTGCTTGTGATTGGTCTGTTTATATTTTCTATTTCTTCCTGGTTCAGTCTAGGAAGGTTGTGCTTCTCTAAGCATTTGTTCATTTCTTCCAGGTTGTCCATTTTATTGGCATACGGTTGCTTGTAGTAATACCTCATGATCCTTTTTATTTCTGCAGTGTCAGTTGTTACTTCTCCTTTTTCATTTCTACTTTTACTGATTTGAGTCTTGTCCCTTTTTTCTTGATGAGTGTGGCTAATGGTTTATCCATTTTGTTTATCTATTCAAAGAACCAGCTTTTAGTTTTATTGTTCTTTGATACTGTTTCCTTCATTTCTTTTTCATTTATTTCTGATCTGATCTTTATGATTTCCTTCCTCTTGCTAACTGTGGGGATTTTTTGTTCTATCTCTAATTGCTTTAGGAGTAAGGCTACAATGTTTATTTGTGATGTTTCTTGTTTCCTGAGGTAGGATTGTATTGCTATAAACTTTCCTCTTAAAACTGCTTTTGCTGCATCACATAGGTTTGGGGTCGTTGTGTTTTCATTGTCCTTTCTTTCTAGGTATTTTTTGATTTCCTCTTTGATTTCTTCAGTGATCTCTTGTTTATTTAGTAGTGTATTGCTTAGCCTCCATGTGTTTGTATTTTTTACATATTTTTTCCTGTAATTGACATCTAGTCTCATAGCATTGATGTCGGAAAAGATACTGGATATGATTTCAATTTTCTTAAATTTACCAAGGCTTGATTTGTGACCCAACATATGATCTATCCTGGAGAATGTTCCATGAGCACTTGAGAAGAAAGTGTATTCTGTTGTTTTCGGATGGAATGCCTTATAAATATCAATTAAGCCCATCTTGTTTAATGTATCATTTAAAGCTTGTGTTTCCTTATTTATTTTCATTTTGGAAGATATGTACCCTAGTGAAAGTGGGGTGTTAAAGTCCTCTACTATGACTGTGTTACTGTCGATTTCCCCTGTTATGGCCGTTAGAATTTACCTTAGGTGTTGAGGTGCTCCTATGTTGGGTACATAAATATTTACAATTGTTATATCTTCTTCTTGGATTGATCCCTTGATCACTATGTAGTGTCCTTCTTTGTCTCTTGTAATAGTCTTTATTTTAAAGTCTATTTTATCTGATATGAGAATTGCTACTCCATCTTCCTTTTGATTTCAATTAGCATGGAATATCTTTTTCCATCTCCTCACTTTCAGTCTATATGTGTCCTTAGGTCTGAAGTGGGCCTCTTGTAGACAGCATATATACAGGTCTTCTTTTTGTAACCATTCAGCCAGGCTATGTCTTTTGGTTTGAGTATTTAATCTATTTACCTTTAAGGTGATTATCAATATGTATATTCCCATTACCATTTTCTTAATCATTTTGTGTTTGTTATTTTAGGTCTTCTCCTTCTCTTGTGTTTCCTGCCTAGAGAAGCTCCTTTAGCATTTGATGTAAAGCTGGTTTTGTGGTGCTGAATTCTCTTAGCTTTTGCTTGTGTGTAAAGGTTTTAATTTCTCCATTGAATGTGAATGAGATCCTTGCTAGTTAGAGTAATCTTGGTTGTAGACTTTTCCCTTCCATCACCTTAAATATGTCCTGCCACTCCGTTTTGGCTTGCAGAGTTTCTACTGAAAGTTCAGCTGTTAACCTTATGGGGATTCCCTTGTATGTTATTTGTTGTTTTTCCCTTGCTGCTTTCAATATTTTTTCTTTGTATTTAATTTTTGATAGTTTGATTAATATGTGTCTTGGTGTGTTTCTCCATGGATTTATCCTGTATGGGACTCTCTGCTTCATGAACTCGACTATTTCTTTTTCCATGTTAGAGAAGTTTTCAACTATAATGTCTTCAAACATTTTCTCAGTCCCTTTCTTTTTCTCTTCTTCTTCTGGGACCCCTATAATTCAAATGTTGGTGCATTTAATGTTGTCCCAGAGGTCTGTGAGACTGTGCTCAATTCTTTTCATTCTTTTTTCTTTATTCTGCTCTGCAGTAGTTATTTCCACTATTTTATCTTCCAGGTCACTTACCCGTTCTTCTGCCTCAGTTATTCTGCTATTGATTTCTTCTAGAGAACTTTTAATTTCATTCATTGTGTTGTTCATCATTGTTTGTTTGCTCTTTAGTTCTTCTAGTTCCTTGTTAAACGTTTCTTGTTAAACGTTTCTTGTATTTTCTCCATTCCATTTCCTAGATTTTGGATCATCTTTACTATCATTACTTTGAATTCTTTTTCAGGTAGACTGCCTATCTCCTCTTTATTTGTTTGGTCTGGTGGGTTTTTACCTTGCTCTTTCATCTGCTGTGTATTTCTCTGTCTTCCCATTTTGCTTAACTTTCTGTGTTTGTGGTCTCCTTTTCACAGGCTGCAAGTTCGTATTTCCCGTTGTTTTTGGTGTCTGCCCCCAGTGGGTAAGGTTGCTTCAGTGAGTTGTCTAGGCTTCCTGGTGGAGGGAACTGCTGCCTGTCTTCTGGTGGATGAGGCTGGATCTTGTCTTTCTGGTGAGCAGGACCACATCCAGTTGTGTGTTTTGGGGTTTCTGTGCCCTTATTATGATTTTAGGCAGCCTCTCTGCTAATGGGTGTGGTTGTGTTCCTGCCTTGCTAGTTGTTTGGCATGGAGTGTCCAGCACTGGAGCTTGCTGGTCATTGAGTGGAGCTGGGTCTTAGCACTGAGATGGAGTTCTCTGGGAGAGGTCTTGCCGATTGATATTACATGGGGCTAGGAGGTCTCTGGTAGTCCAATGTCCTGAACTTGGCTCTCCCACCTCAAAGCCTCAGGCCTGTCACCCAGTCGGCACCAAGGCCCTGTCAGCCACATGGCATATTTTAGAGCAGTGGGTTCGCACAGTGTCATCCTGGTACCAGCAGCATCACCATCACTAGAGAATGGGTCAGAAATGCCTGTACGCATTATTTAAAATACTTAAGATTGTTATAATGGATATACCATAATTTATATTTCTGGTTGTTCATCACACATTTAACAGGTGTGTATTTTTTCTCATTAATGTATATATTACTGAAAAAAGTATTACCCTTTCCTTACCTACATTAATTTAATTATCTTCATTGCTTATTTTTACCTTAGTTTAATTTTATCATATAACCATAACCCTCTGTCATGAATTTAATACAGTTCTACTTTTGCCTAGCATCCCATCCATCCTAAGCATGTTCAAAGACTTTGCTCCTGTAATTATCCTTTTTCTCTTCTGTACCATTAATTTTTCCTTCTCTACTGGATCATTCACATCAGTGCAAAAAGTATGCTGTAATAATTCTTTTCTTGAAAAAAAAAGTAAGATAAAAATCTCTCCTCCACCCATTTGCTGCTCCTTTTTATTGCAAACTACTCAAAATAGTTGTCTATACACATTTTCATCTTCCATTCTCCCTTGAACCCACACGATAAGACACTCATTCATACTGCACTAAATCTACTCTGATCAAAGCCACCCATCACCTCTAGATTATCAAATCTAATTCTCTGTATTCATTTACTCGAGAGTGAATCAATCACCCTTTTTAAAAAAATTTCCTTTACTTAACTTCTAGGTCAATCACATTCTTCTGGTTTTGTACCTTACTCTCTGCTCCTTCTCAATCTTTTGCTAGATCCACTTTCTCATCCCACATAAATTGTGGATCACTCTTCCATTTTATTTACACTCAATGCCTAGATAATATTGTCTATTGTAAATGTAGTTTATAAACTGGTGAGTTGTCCTCTGTTCTCCAGAATTTATATACTACAACCGGAATGTCTTCCTCACATGTCTAGTAGGCATCACAAGTTAAGATACCCAAAAAAGAGTTACTGATACCTCCCTAGCCATCCCCAACTACCTCCGACTTGCTCTTCCTCTAGTCTGTCCTCTCTTGCAAATAGCACCGTCATTGGCTCAGGACAAAACTTTGGTGTTGTCCTTGAATACTTTTCTCTCACAGTACACATCCAATCCACCAGTAAATTCACCTGGCCCTACTTTCAAAATTCAGAATCTGACCATTTAGCATGATCTTCACCACTCTCAACATTATCCAAGCCACCAGCATTTGTCTTCAGGACTTTCACCATAGCCTCCCAACTGATTTTCCTCTTTCACTCCAGCCCACTACCACCTCCCCCCATTCCACGAACTATGGTTTATCATCCATACAAAAGCTAGAGTAATCATTTTCAAATGAGCTGCTTACTCTCTTTCTCCAATGGCTTTTTATCATACTTAGAATAACACCCAAATCCCATAGTATAGCATACAATACTCTACATGATCTGACCCCTGAAAAATTACCAACTTCATTTTCAACTCGCTCTCTCTCTTTCTCTTTGTGGCAGCACACTGGTCTTCTTGTTTCTCCTGTATCATCACCTGCATATTCCCAATTCCAGGTCTCAACTCTTACTATTCTCTCTACCAAGAATGGCCTTCTCTCAGATATCTTGATGGCTTGCTCCTGTGCTGTAT
This sequence comes from Grampus griseus, assembly GCF_964374135.1. Lineage (NCBI taxonomy): Eukaryota > Metazoa > Chordata > Mammalia > Artiodactyla > Delphinidae > Grampus > Grampus griseus. Next base: position 35,676,999 of record NC_139003.1, read on the forward strand.
TCAGATCTCTGTGCAAATGTCCCCTTCCCTTAGAAAGTGTCACTACTCCCTACCCCTATATCTGACATAGAATCTCCATTAGCTTCTATTGTCTTCTTTGGCTTTATTTTTCTTCTTGATACTTACAACTACATGGTATTATACTTCAGATGTATTTGCTTTTTTATTTTCTTTCTCCTCCACTGATTGTAAGAGAGAAGTTTTTTTCTACTTTGTTTAATCCTTTAGCCAAGTGCCAAGAACACAGCCTAAGATGTAATAGGCACTCAATAAATAGCTCTCTAGTCTAACTGGAATTTATTTTAGTATATGGTGTAATATAAGTACTTGAACATTGTTATTCTAATATAGCTAATTAACTTTATAAAACCTGTTTACTGTGTGCTGTTTCCCTTTATAGTGATTTATTATACATCCTATATCACATATTAAATTATTTTATAGGTTATATTTGGGGGTTCTCTAATATATTTCATTGGTTCCTCTACCCGTAGAACTTTTAAAAATAGTTCTATGATACACTTTGATATTTTATAGGAATAATCCTTCCCTGTTACTCTGATTTATAGAAAGTTCTCCATTATAATAACTTTATATTCTTTCAAAATACCTTTAGAAGTACTTTGTCACATGGAAAACTATCACTGGAATTTTTATCAAAACTATAATTGATTTGGGAATGATTGATACTTTAAAATACTTATTCTTCCTAGTATGATAAGCATCTCTTTATTAAAAACCATTTAGGTAGATTGTTATAGTTTTCTCCATGTAAATGTCCATATTTTCTAATATTAAGGTCATTCTTTTGTCAGTTATCTTTTTACTGGGATTGAAAATGAGATTTCCAAATTATACATTTTCATTTATTGTTGTTTGAATTAATTAATTTGTATTGTTGAAATGTAAAAAGGCTATTGATTTTTACATTTTTCCGAATCAGAACAACAAAAAGAAAAAAAATAAATGAAAACAGTTTAAGGGATCTCTGGGGCAATATCAAGTATACCAACATTTGAATTATAGGGGTCCCAGAAGGAGAAGAGAAAGAAAAGGGTTTAAAATATATTTAATAAAATTATGGTTGGAAACTTCTGAACCTGGAAAATGATACAGATATCTAGGTATAGAAAGCACAGAGGGTCCCAAACAAGGTGAATCCAAATAGACTCACAACAAGACATATCATAATTAAAATGGCAAAAGTTAAAGAGAGAATTCTAAAGGCAGCAAGAGTAAAACAAAGAGTCGTATACAAGGGAACCCCTCATAAGGCTATCAGCTGATTTTTCTCGAGGCCAGAAGGGAGTGGCATAATATATATAAAGTGCTGAAAGGGAAAAACCTGCAACCTAGGATACTCTACCCAGAAAGATTATCATTTAGAATTGAAGAAATAAAAAACTTCTCAGATAAGCAAAAACTAAAAGAATTCATCAATCCTAAACTGACCTTAAAAGAAATGTTAAAGAGCCTTTTCTAAGTGAAAAAGAAAAGGCAATAGCAAGAAGTAAGAATCTATATGGAAGGAAAAATCCCACTAGCAAAACCAAATATATAGTAAAAAAAAAAAAGTGGATCAACCACTTAAAAGAAGCTAATATGAAGACTGAAAGACAAAAAAATTGTAAAATCAACTATAACTACAATAAACAGTAAAGGGATAAACATGAAGATGTAAAACATGATATCAAAAAATGAAGCATGAGTGGTGCTGGGAAAACTGGACAGCTACATGTAAAAGAATGAAATTAGAACACTCCCTAACACCATACACAAAAATAAACTCAAAATGGATTAAAGACCTAAATGTAAGCCCAGACACATAGGCAGAACACTCTATGACATAAATCACAGCAAGATCCTTTTTGACCCACCTCCTAGAGAAATGGAAGTAAAAACAAAAATAAAGAAATGGGACCTAATGAAACTTAAAAGCTTTTGCACTGTGAGTGGGAATGTAAATTGATACAGTCACTATGGAGAACAGTATGGAGGTTTCTTAAAAAACTAAAAATAGAACTACCATATGACCCAGCAATACCACTACTGGGCATATACCCAGAGAAAACCATAATTCAGAAAGACACATGCACCCCAATGTTCACTGCAGCACTATTTACAATAGCCAGGTCATGGAAGCAACCTAAATGCCCATCGCCAGATGAATGGATAAAGAAGATGTGGCACATATATACAATGGAATATTACTCAGCCATAAAAAGGAACAAAATTGGGTCATTTGTAGAGATGTGGATGGATCTAGAGACTGTCATACAGAGTGAAGTAAGTCAGAAAGAGAAAAACAAATATCATATATTAATGTATATATGTGGAACCTAGAAAAATGGTACAGATGAACCAGTTTGCAGGGCAGAAATAGAGACAGATGTAGAGAACAAACGTATGGACACCAAGGGGGGAAAGTGGCAGGAGGGCTGGTGGTGGTGGGATGAATTGGGAGATTGGGATTGACATATATACACTAATATGTATAAAATAGATAACTAATAAGAACCTGCTGTATAAAAAATAAAATAAATTCAAAAAATAAATAAATAAAAAAATTAAAATAAAACAAAAAAACAAAACATGGGGAGGGGAGTTAAAAAATGTAGATCTTTAAAATGTGGTTGAATTTAAATGACAACCAGTTTAAAACGAGTAATATAGATCAACATATATGAACCTCATGGTAACCACAAATCAAAAACCTACAATAGATACACAAAAGCTAAAGAGAAAGGAACACGAGCATATCACTAAAGAAAATGATCAAACCACACGGGAAGAAACTAAGAGAAAAAGAAAAGAAGAGAGAAAAACTATAAATACAACCATAAAACAAACAATAAAATGGCAATAAATACATACCTGTCAATAATCACTTTAAATGTCAATAGACTAAATACTCTAATAAAAAGACATAAAGTGGCTGATTGGGTGAAAAAACAAGACCCATCTATATGCTGCTTACACTATATTCACCAGACTAAGACATACAAACACTGAAAGTGAGGAAATAGAAAAAGACACTCCACACAAATGGAAATGACAAGAAAGCTGGGGTAGCAGCACCCATATCAGACAAAATGGACTTTAAAACAAAGTCTATAACAAAAGATAAAGAAGGACATTACATAATGATACATAAAGATGAGAACATAATAACACTCATTAACATATGCACCTAATGTAGGAGCACCTACATATATAAAGCAAATATTAACAGACATCAAGGGAGAAATTGACAATAATACAATAATAGTAGGGAATTTTAACAACCCACTTACATCAATGGACAGATCATCCAGACATAAAATCAATAAGGCAACAGTGGTCGTAAATGACACATTAGACCAGCTGGACTTACCAGATATCTACAGACATTCAATCCAGAAACAGCAGAGCACACATTCTTGTAGAGTGCACATGGAACATTCTCCAGGATAGGTCACATGCTAGGCCACAAAACAAGTCTCAACAAATTTAAGAGGATAAAACTTATATCAAACATTTTTTCTGACCACAATGGTATGACATTAGAAATCAATTACAGGAAGAAAAATGGGAAAAACACAAACACACAGAGACTAAACAACATGCTACTAAAAATTAACAGGTCAATGAAGAAATCAAACAGGAAATCAGAAAATACCTTGAGATATATAAAAGTTTAAAAGAAAACCCAACTTCCCAAAATCTATGGGATGCAGCAAAAGCAGTTCTAAAAGGGAATTTTATAGCAATACAAGGCTCCCTCAAGAAACAAGAAAAATATAAACAACCTAACCTATCATCTAAAGGAATTATAAAAAGAAGAGAAACAAAGCTGAAAGTCAGTAGAAAGAAGAAAATAATAAAGATCAGAGAGGAAATTAATAAAATAGACACAAGCAAAAACCACAATAGAAAACAGCAATAAAACCAAGAGCTATTTTTTTAAGATAAACAAAATTGATAAACCTTTAGCCAAACTCATCAAGAGAAGAAGGGGACCCAAATAAGCAAAATAAAAAATGAAAGAGGAAAGATAACAATATCACAGAGATACAAAAAAATCGTAAGAGAATACTACAAACAGTTATATGCCCACAAATTGGACGACCTAGAAGAAATGGACAAATTTCTAGAAACATATTAACACCCAAGACTAAATCAGGAAGAAATAGACAATCTGAAGAGACAGATCATTAGTAGTGAAAAAACTCCCAATAAACAGAAGTCTAGGACCAGACGGCTTCACAGGGGAATTCTACCAAACACATAAAGAAGAACTAGTACCCCTCCTTCTCAAATTATTCCCCAAAATTGAAGGGGAGGGAACACGTCCAAATTCATTACATGAGATCACCATTTCCCTGATACCAAAAGCAAAGACACTACCAAAAAAAAAAAAATTAAGGCCAATATCTTTGATGAATATAGATTTAAAAATACTCAACAAAACATTAGCAAAAGAAATTAAACAATATATAAAAAGGATCATAAATGAAGATCAAGTAGAATTTATTCCAGGGATGCAAGGATGGTTCAATATCCACAAATTAATCAATGAGACACCACAGTAGCAAAATGAAAGATGAAAATCATATGATCATCTCAATAGACTCAGAAAAAGCACTTGACAAAATTCACCATCCATTCATGATAAAAATTCTCACCAATATTGGTGTAGAGCAGGGGTCCCCAACCCCCAGGCCGTGGACCAGTACCAGTCCGCAGCCTGTTAGGAACAGGGCTGCACAGCAGGAGGTGAATGGTGGGCGAGCAAGCGAAGCTTCATTTGTATTTAAGGCTGCTTCCCATCACTTGCATTACCACTTGAGCTCCACCTCCTGTCAGCATTATGGTGTATTGTATAATCATTTCATTATATATTACAATGTAATAATAGTAGAAATAAAGTGCACAATAAGTGTCATGTGCTTGAATCATCCCAAAACCATTCCTCCCCCACCCCCACCATGGCTGTGGAAAAACTGTCTTCCACGAAACTGGTCCCTGATGCCAAAAAGGTTGAGGACCGCTGGTATGGAGGAAAGATATCTCAACATAATAAAGGCCATTTATGACAAACCCACAGCTAACATTATACTCAACAGTGAAAAGCTGAAAGCATTTCCCCTAAAATCAGGAACAAGACAAGACTCTCACCACTTCTATTTAACATAGTAACTGAGGTCTTAGCCACACCAATCAGACAAGAAAAAGAAGTAAAGGGGACTTCCCTGGTGGTCCAGTGGTAAAGAATCTGCCTTCCAATGCAGAGGATACAGGTTCAATCCCTGGTCGGGGATTGAATATAGCATGGTCCCACATGCTACAGGGCAACTAAGACTGCGCACCACAACTTTTGAGCTCGCATGCCTCAACGAGAGAGCCCACATGCTGCAAACTACAGAGGCCATGCGCTCTGGAGCCTGCGCGCCACAACTAGAGAGAAGCCCAAGTGCTGCAACTAGAGAGAAGCCTAAGCACTGCATTGAAGAGACCGCACGCCATAATGAAAGATCCTGCATGCCTCAACAAAGATCCCATAGCCGCAACTAACACCAGACGCACCCAAAGAAAAATAAATAGAGAAAATAAATAAATAAATAGAAAAGAAAAAGAAGTAAAAGGTATCCAAACTCGAAGGGAAGAAGTAAAACTCACTATTTGCTGATGACATGGTATTATATATCAAAAACCTTAAAGTCTCCACCAAAAATACTATTAAAACTAATATGTGAATTCAGTAAAATTGCAGGATACAAGATACAGAAATCTGTTGCTTTTCTCTACACTAATAATGAACTACTAGAAAGAGAAATTAAGAAAACAATTCCATTTACAATTGCATCAAAAAGAATAAAATAACTAGGGATAGATTTAACTAAGGAGGTGAAAGACCTATATTCTGAAAACTCTAAGACACTGATGAAGGAAATTAAAGATGATACAAATAAATGGAAAGATATCCCATGTTCAATACTACCCAAAGCAATCTACAGATTTAATGTAATCCCAATCAAAATACCCAAGACATTTTTCACAGAACTAGAACAAACAGTTCTAAAATTTATAGGTATCATGCTCCCTGACTTCACACTATACTACAGAGCTACAGTCAGCAAAACAGTATGGTACTGGCACAAAAGCAGACACGTGGATCAATGGAACAGAACAGAGAGCCCAGAAATACACCTATGCACCTCTGGTCAATTAATCTATAACAAAGGAGGCAAGAATATACAATGGAGAAAAGATAGCCTCTTCAGTAAATGGTGGTAGGGAAACTGGACAGCTATACATAAAAGAATGAGATTAGAACATTTCCCCAAACCTTATACAAAAATAAACTCAAACTGGATTAAAGATCTAAATGTAAACCTGGACACCATAAAACTCCTAGAAGAAAATATAGACAGAATACACTTTGACATAAATTGTAGCAATATTTTTTTTGATCTGTCTCCTGAGGCAAAGGAACTAAAAGTAAAAATAAACAAATAGGACCTAATTAAACTTAAAAGCTTTTGCACAGCAAAGGAAACCACTGACAAAACAAAAAGGCAACCTACTGAATGGGAGAAAATACTTGCAAATAATATGAGTGATAAGGACTTAATACCAAAAATATATAAACTGCTTATGCAACTCAATATAAAAAAACCAAACAACTGAATTAAAAAATGGGCAGAAGACCTGAATAGACCTATTTTCAAAGAAGATATATAAATGGCCTATAGGCATATGAAAACATTCTCAACATCGACAATCATCAGAGAATTGCAAATCAAAATAAAAAATGAGATATCACCTCACACCTGTCAGAATGTCAGGAAAAGGTCTACAAATAACAAATGCTGGAAATGATGTGGAGAAAAGGGAGCCCTAATACATTGTTGCTGGGAAAGTAAATTGGTGCAGCCCCTATGGGAAACAATATGGAGGTTCCTCAAAAAACTGAATATAGAACTATCATATGATCTAGAAATTCCACTCCTGGGTATATATCTGAAGAAAATGAAAACACTAATTCAAAAAGGTATGTGCACCCCAATGTTCATACCAGCATTATTTATAATAGCCAAGATATGGAAGCAACCTAAGGGTCCATCAGCAGATGAATGGATAAAGAACATGTGATATATATACACAATGGAATACTACTCAGACATAAAATTAATGAAATTTTGCAGTTGTGACAACATGGATGGACCTGGAGGGTATTATCCTTAATGAAATAAGTCAACAGGGAAAGAAACACTGTATGTTAACACTTATACGTGAAATCTAAAAAAATTAAACCAAAGATTGTATATAACAAAACAGAAACAGACTCACATGTATAGAGAACAAACTAGTGGTTACCAGTGGGGAGAGGGAGGGGGACGGGCAAGATAAGGGTAGTGGATTAAGCAATACAAACTACTATGTATAAAATAAATAAGCTACAAGGATATATTGTACAGCACAGGGAATATAGCCAATATTTTATAATAACTTTAAATAGAGTAAAATCTATAAAAACATAAAATCACAATAGTTTCAGCTGTACACCTGAAACTAATATAATTTGTAAATCAACTGTACTTCAATAAAAAATAGTAAAATAAAATTAAAAAGATTTTTCAGTAGTTATTTTCATACCCTCAGCTGAAGTCAATCAAAGAAAATACAGTTAATTCATTAAGTAATATATCTCTTTCTCACTGAAAGGCCTATTCTAAAATTAAGTTTCTGACGACAAAGTAATAATAATAATGACAAAGTAATAACAATAATAATCACTCCCATTTAGCAAATGTTTCAAAATGGAAGAACTCAATTTTGGAGCTTTATTTTCATTTTTTTCTATCTTAAGATACTACATAATTAAACAGAATTGCTTTAGTCTTATAGCATAAAAAAATTCATAGTCAAATTTTCAATTACTGCTTCTCAGATTCCTCTTCCTTTCTTCTACCACCCAAAGCTGGTTACCCTCTCTCCTAACCATTCTGCAGCCTGATTCATGCTTCCTGATTCAAAATTAAAGCCCATCTGAGAAAGATCAGAACTGGAGGATAAGTATGCTAGAAGTATGAGTGGTGGTGAGGATTTGTGGAAAAATAATATGTGCTGCTTGTTAGGATCAGCCTCTTACTGTTTCTTTTCCATTAAAAGGAAAGTCTAGAGTTGACTGCTGCTACTGAAAATGTCCCTGCCTATGATATGTTATTTATTTACACAGAAAAACATTTCCTTACAGCTGTTTTTGAACATTTAAATAAATCACACCTCCCACAATAATGTAGAGATAAGGGGCCAGCAGAGCTCTCAGCTGGCAATTCTCAGCTTAACCCACTTACATTCATTAGGACACAGGAGTTTAGGGCACAGCATTTATTATAATCCGTGACTACAAGAAAATGTGAGATGAAATACATTAAATAAATTAAACATGCATTAAACATCCCTGAATCACAGTTCAATTTCACTAAGTGAACCAACAGTAAATTATTGATAGTTTGGTCCCCTTTAAGAGAACAAAGCAGCGACTGATTTCAGTGTACTGGGTAAATTAGGCACTATATGCATTTCATTCATGACTTGCACATCTCACATCTCACATTGCCACAATACAATTATTTTTGACTTCAAAGTCTGTTCATTGGTCCCATGAAACCGATGGCTTGGAAAAATCGAAGACATGGGAAAGAAACCTCTGAAGTTAATGAACAGTGTGGTGGATTCCTCTATGGATGTGATCACATTGTGATGGGGATATCATGATGGACTCCAGTTCCCAAAGTCAGCATCACCAATAAAAGTAAGAATGCCTTGGTAATCCAGCAACATGTACCAAGGTCTACAAATGGTTAAAATTACCTTTACAATATTCCATTGTGGTATTATTTACAGTTCCCTTTGTTATTTAATAAAGAACATTCACCTCCCGCTGACCAAATAATTTACTGCACATTTTAAACTGTCTAAAGGATTATGGTGTGTGTGTGTGTGTGTGTGTGTGTGTGTGTGTGTGTGTGTGTGTGTGTGTGTGTGTGTATTTGTGCACAGGGAGGGGTAATTTTTAAGGCAAGACCTGTGAGATATCATCAATCATTAATGTCTTTTTAAATATGGCTAAGATAAATTTAAACCTCAAGATACAGTAGATTCCTTAATCCAGCATTCCATTCTATGCATGCTACCTCTACAAGGTGATTTTCTTTATAATACACCAATAGCAAAGAAAGAAACCGTTAGAGCAAGGAGCTGTGACTAAAGCAGAAGCTGAGTTATTGCTCTGCACTGTTTTCCTCATGTGAAGCTATTATGGACTTGAATCGTGTCCCCCCCATACCAAATTCATATATTGAATACCTCACCCCCAGTGCAACTGTGTTTGGAGATAGGTCTTTAGAGAGTTAATTAAGGTTAAATGAGGTTACGTGGGTAGGGCCCTTATAGGATTGGTGTCCTCATAAGCAGAGGAAGAGACACCAGAGATTCGCTCTCTACACACAACCACAAAGGCAAGGCCATGTGAGCACACATCAAGAAAGTAGCCATCCACAAGCCAGGAAGACAGCCTTCACCAGAAACCAAATTTGCTGGCACCATGATCATGGACTTCTAGCTCTACAACTTTTCGAAAATAACTGTCTGTTGTTTAAGCTGCCCACTCTGTTGCATTTTGTTACAGCAGCCTGAGCCGACTAATATGGAAGGTCATCTTTTAATTGTTTGCTCTCCTCTTGTAGCCTCTGAACTTCACTTGCAACTTCCTACCTTCATCCATCTCTTAACTTCAGTGTCCTCCCAAGTTGGGGAAATCAGAGATTTAGACATTGTGGTGTTTCTGTCTTTAATGCAGTTGTGGATTTCTTTTATTTCTGCAACATGTAATTTATTATTTTCTGCTAACCATTCAAACACACCGAAGTTTTGGATCCATGCCTTCTGGTTTTGGCTTTGGTCATGTTGCTTCTATTGCTATCAGAAGTGTCAGTGGGAGCAGACACAGATTGGACCCTAAATATGTGTTTACTTTGCTCACTGGGATCCTAACTGGAAGGATGTAACATCACAGATGCATCAAACCCTCTTCTGTACCAATGTGGTGTCAAGATCTTTAGTTTAAAACATGCTTTCAATCTGTCAGATTGCCAAGTTTTAGGATGATGGTGACAACTTTGATGAAGGGCCTCAGAATTTGAGCTTGTGCCTGTGCCTTGATGCTCAGGACATGCTCCATCTTCATCATATTCATCAAAAGCAAGGGCATCACTGCGAGGGAATCCCTGAGAGTTCACCTTTAATAATAATAATGATAATAATAGTAGTAGTAGTAAAAAGCCTGTCTTGGTGGGTCATTTATGGGATGAGGGGGCTGTGTATTCTTCTTGCATCAGTACATTTATTTTAGTTTCCTATTAATTCTTATAGTTTTTCAGTTCATTCTTCTTTTTTCTTAGTATATAATTATACCATCTGCAAATGAGGATAATTTTGCATTTCCTTTCTAATAATTATACCTCTTATTTCAGTTTCATACCTTATGGCTTTGATTAGTGCTTTCAGAACAATTAGATAACAATGATAATAATAGGCATTTTTGTTTTCCACCTGATTTTAATTGGATATTATTAAAAATGAAGTCCGCCATTGATTTGAGATGAATATTGTTACAGAAACAACATATGTTAGTGAAATTTTATATGTGAGTTCAAAAAGATAGTTAAAAATAAATGAGTGTACATTTTTTCTAGATTTTTTCTGATTTTATTGAAATTACCAAATTTTTTTTTCTTTCTGACCTATTGTAGGAAGTAGGACACTAATTGTTTTCCTAATAATCAACTAATTTTGTATAATGCACATGATTTTGAATACAAAATGGATAAACCAGACCACCCTCTAAGGAACGTTTAATCACTAAACATGTTGAACACATTTCTGCCCTGTAAAAGATTTATATTCAACTATGATCCCAATCAGCAAGCTTCTCTTCCCACTAAAGGGAACAAATTATAATCCTTTCAACTGCTGCAGTAAATAGAAAACAGACTGCTGATTATACAGAAAGAGGAAAAACAGACATAGGACAGAGCATGCAGATTAGAAAGGAGCCATTCCCCCCTCAATACTAAGTAAATAGAAGTAGGCATTTTGCAAAGTGCATTAAAGGGAACAGACTGCTGTAGAAATCAATTGATAAAGACTTGTCAACTAAAACAAACTTTGAGCAATTACATTAGCAAATAATTAGAATAATGTGTAAATAGTAGTAAGGACCCTGCAACAAAGGAACCACATGGATCCGTGTCTCCTCCTTTTGTGCCCATAGCATTCTGGGCTTATCTCTATTATTCAGTAGTATATTTAGTATCAGGAAGGATACTACTGAACAACAGGACTTATGATTGCAGTTATGAGAAATAATTTAATGGCATTAAGTAGGAAGTGCCCTGACACTTTGCAGTGGGAGAATATTTGTCTCCAGCTGAGACTCCAGCAAGTAAACAATGATTCCTGTCCAGAGGAAATCTATTTAACTCTCCCTGTATTAAAAGCATAAAAGAAATTCATGCACAGAAAGAACTCTCATCATGGCCAAAATGCAGCAGGCAGAGCCACTGAGTGGAAGGTGACTTATCATACATCATAGTTACTGGAAGTTTCCATATGGAGCTGGCACCCTATATAATATATTGAAAAGCCAATCCCATAAGAAACAAGTGATAAAGATTTAGAAAGAAGTATCCTGTAGTGAAAAGATGGTGGGAGTTAACATCAGGGAGCTGAATCTTGGTTGAGATATTTCTACATGTCCATGAGCAGTTACATAAAATCTGAGACTATTCTTCTTCATCTGTAAAAAGGATATAATAATATTCACCTTGAGAAGATATCAAAACTATTTGAAATGTGTATGTTTAGCACAGGGCCACATATGGTAAGTATTCAATAAGACATGGTTTGTTACTTTATTATTGTTGAAGCAAACCTAGAGAAATATAACAGATACTTTAAAATATATTTAGATAGAAATGAAGACCCTGACACAAAGAAGTGACATTTTCAGGACAGAACACTGTGGGGCAAGAATGTGGAACACAGAAAAATATGAATAAAACTTGGGAAAGAGAACCTCAGTATGCATGAGGGTGGGGAGGGAAGGCTCTCCCCTAAGCTCTTAGTCAAAATTAGTCCCTCAGGGAGGAAAATGGGAAATTTGTATCTGAGTACACAATATATATTTTACAGGTATTTGAATTTATGTTCATATTAAGGTATAATAACATATGCATTGTTTCATTCTGAAGTATGGGATCCACAATTCTCAAGGAATCTTCTCTTGATCACCATAAAATTCCATGTTACATAACCACATACAGAGACAGCCTCAAAAGAGACCCCAGAAATTCTGGAGTCCAGCATGAGCAGAATGAGTAAGCAGTACCTTTTACAGAATCATGTTTTAATAACACTCATTTTTGCCTGGCCAGATTATGTATCTTAACACATCACCTTGTATTTTATGTGTTTGTTTCAGTGCCTGTGATTACTCATTTAACTGTGAGTTCCCTGAAGGCAGGTACAGTTTTGCTCACCCTTGTTTCTTAACATCATGCACGACAAGCAGAGCTGCCTTAGGGCCACTGTAGGACTTAGACACTTTTTAGAAGCACCGCCTCACATCATTTGAAACATGTTAAATTTTAAGAGCCACATTATGGCTCATTAAAATGATTATTTTTACTATAAAATTTTAAAGATATTTATAATTCTATTTTTGGAATTTGGCTATAAGCCAAATACTTTATGATTGGTGCTAAATTCTCCACAGTGTCATAATGCACACCCAGGAATTCTTGCAAAGTGAAATAATCTAAATAACAAATAATTTTCAATGGTCATGAAATTTTAATGGAAATGAACCTTAACAATTAATGAGGTTGGAACAATGTTAATTTTGGTAGACATTTAAACATTTATCTAGAAACAATAAATGCTGGAGAGGGTGTGGAGAAAAGGGAACCCTCTTGCACTGCTGGTGGGAATGTGAATTGGTACAGCCACTATGGAGAACAGTATGGAGGTTCCTTAAAAAACTACAAATAGAACTACCCTATGACCCAGCAATCCCACTACTGGGCATATATCCTGAGAAAAACATAATTCAAAAAGAGTCATGTACCAAAATGTTCATTGCAGCTCTATTTACAATAGCCCAGAGATGGAAACAACCTAAGTGTCCATCATCAGATGAATGGATAAAGAAGATGTGGCACATATATACAATGGAATATTACTCAGCCATTAAAAAGAAATGAAATTGAGTTATTTGTAGTGAGGTGGATGGACTTAGAGTCTGTCATGCAGAGTAAAGTAAATCAGAAATAGAAAAACAAATGCCCTATGCTAACACATATATATAGAATCTAAGAAAAAAAAAAAAAAGGTCATGAAGAACCTAGGGGTAAGATGGGAATAAAGACACAGACCTACCAGAGAATGGACTTGAGGAAATGGGGAGGGGGAAGGGTAAGCTGTGACAAAGTGAGAGAGTGGCATGGACATATATACAATACCAAACGTAAAATAGATAGCTAGTGGGAAGCAGGTGCATAGCACAGGGAGATCAGCTCGGTGCTTTGTGACCACCTAGAGGGGTGGGATAGGGAGGGTGGGAGGGAGGGAGATGCAAGAGGGAAGAGATATGGGAACATATGTATATGTATAACTGACTCACTTTGTTATAAAGCAGAAACTAACACACCATTGTAAAGCAATTATACTCCAATGAAGATGTAAAAAAAACCCCATTTATTATTTTTAATTTTTCTGGGCTTTTTCTTTTTAATATTTTGGAATCAATGATTTTTTTTTCAGTTCTTAAATATTGTCAATGACCTTTGAAGAGCCAGAAGGCATACTGGTACACCATGGAGTAACCAGCACTGATGGCATAAAGTAGTTGGCCAATTAGTATTTCTGGATTAGATTGGTAATTTGAGAATATACACATGCCACTGGGTATCAGCCAAAGCCACAGCACGGTTTATGGTGCAGTTTTATTTAGTGCTGTCGCTACTAAGCCATTTTACACATAGCAGTGGTTGGCTATGTCAGTAATAATGTTGGCAAGTTGAGAAAGCAGCATTTCTAGAACAAGAGGGTTAAGTTCGCTGTCAGAACAGGCCAGAGGCTGAAGTCATCCCATAGATGTCAGCAGGGGGAAACCCACGTGAAAGCCGACAACCAGAAGTCAAACACCCTCAGATTTTGGAGAGAGAAGTCGGGCCTCACACATATTGGCAATATTAGAGCCAGGCTTTGTGGCTGATACTCATAAAAGGAGAGAGAGCTGCCAGGTGGACTCACAAACATTTCTCTGATTCCACCTTCTCTAGGGAGACCTACCTTGACAACCCCTGCTCCCCAGACCGAGTGTGAATGACTGCAATGAACAGATGCTCCTGAGCACAGGAGGCCATCTTATTCCTCAGATGTACTGTAACAGAAAGAAAACAACAACTTGAAATAGTTGAGAGAGACATTCAAGAGAGCAGTTGGATCAATCCTAGGGTGAGATGGCTTGTGTTTGCTTAGTCACCATCACCCTGGTGGCAATTCTGTCACTCTTAAAGAGCCTTTACCTGTCCACACTGGACCTCTAGGTCTCAACTGGGTCACTATCTTCCCAGGAAACAGTACTGTATTCAAGACTGCACTGTCATCTCTAGGCAGGCTGGAAATAGATTTGAGTTTTAAAGCCTATCTGGATGGATATGATTCGTAAAACCTCTGATTTTTGCACATCGGATTATACTTTCAGGATCGTTCCAGGGTGAGAATCCTAAACACTAGACTTGGAACAGAGTCTAGGTAGATTGCTATTTACAACTGAAAATTTCATTTGCCTTAATGATTCCCAAGTATACCTGAACCTTAACTGGATATCTAACTAACTCCAAATTATGCTTGAATTGCATCAATTATTCAACATTTTTCTTAAAGTGTGATGAGTACAGAATTACCAGTCATCTGTTGGCAGAAAGTTAAGACCTGTACAAAATACATCTCTCTTGGCAATATGTCTCCAGAAATTTGATAATCATATGCATGTTTGGATGCTCTCTTACTAAAAGCTTTTGTGAGATACACAAATGGCAAGTATTGTGTTATAGCTGTCATACTTTAGATAAAATGACCATGTTGCTGGAGCAGAATTAACTAGTCCAAAGATGCTAAGCCTTAGAGAAGAGGGCTAGGAGCTAACATGCATTGAGGATCTACTACGTGTTAATAAGGTCTCTCTCTCCTTCTCACTCTATAGATACAGATAAAGATACATCTTTTGTAAGCATTGCATCGCAATTCTGTTTGTCTGTAACTCTGACCTCTTCCAAAGCAAAATCTGGTACCATGTATAACACAAATAGGATTCTAGATGATTTTGGAGCACTTTCTTATTTGCTTAATAACTTTCAGTGGCTCCCTATTTCCCATTGGATCAAGTTTGAATAATTCTGCCTGCTTTTCAAGGTCCTCACTGGTCTCCCTACCCAGCCAGTCTTATTTCTTTTTCTTTCCCACATATTCCCTCTGAGCAACGTGGATCAGTATTTGCACTGACCTGTAAACATATCCTCATTGCCACCTCCAAGGTTCTTTCTTTCCTCTTCTGTCACCTATGCAAATTGTCACCAATTCTTCAAGGATCCCTTCACAGTTCATCATTTAGCAGAGTTCAGTGAGCAGAAATGCTACGGACTTTTGTTGTTGTCATGTTGTAACATGATCTTACCTATAATACAGAATTCACAAAGCATGGATTTAAAACAATGACATTGTAATGAAGTCAGTGGACATTTATGGCAAAGGAAGCTTTGAGGCTTTATCTCTTTAAAATAAAGCAAAACACATAGCTGAAGCTGAATTGCAAATTACAACTCTAAGTCCTTTGGAATTTAAGGGGTAGCATTTTTCATGAGACCTTAGGTCAACAATGTGGCATTTAATCCTCCACTGAACACTTGAACATAAGCTTGACAAACTCCATTTTTAAAGTTATCAAGTTCTGAAATACAGTCAGTACACAGTATTTGAATCTACGGTGCTACCATCTCCATAATAAATAAAACTTGAGAGGTAAATAAAATATCCACCTCTTTTTCTTTTCATGAAGGGAGACTGCTCTCCAAAACTGCTCTATAATTCAGAATAAAACTCATAGAGATTAAGCATAATAGTTCATATTTTCTTTATAGGCATTACAAGTAAGCGTAACTATCAAAGTCATACAACTTTTTAGTTTTGAATGACATTCATTGTTCAGCAAAGGTTTTCTACACTATGGTTTTATGAAATCAGGCAGTTGTCAGAATTATTTATGGAAAGTTTCTTATATTTAAGGATTTTAAGCATAATTTTTAAAAATATCATTTTATGAAGATTTAAGATAATGAACACCAAATGAAATGACCCATTCTTAGGTAAATAGAAAAATACAGTGCAATTATACATGTCAGATGATCAGGTTTGAATCTGCTACTTTTAATCTAAGGTTGTTGATCTGATAAGAATTTCCTTCTATATAATCTAAAGTTACTTTTCAGTTAAAAAAAAAAAATCCAACAAGGAAACACAGGCCCTGTGCTAGGTGCCAAGTGGTCAAAATCAGACACAGTTTCTGTCCTAGAGTTTTCAGGTTTGTGGAGAAGACAGACATGATGTACCAGGAAAGTAATAGCAAAATTAGACACGTTTCTGCCCTCAAGGAACTAGGCTACTGTTAGGGAGGGACAGTACTGTGTAAGTAAACAAACAAATACATCATTCCAAATCACAGTTGATCTTATGGAGAAAACATAGTGTACGGTGATGAAGAACAACAAGGAGAGGGACTAATTTAGACAAAGAGTTAAGAGGTGCTTTTCTTAGGAGAGACACGTGTGCTGAGGGCTAAAGTGTGAGAAAGATCCAGCCATTTAAAGAGGTGTTAGGGAGACGCAAAAGCATGTATAAAGGTCCTAAAACAAACAAACAAAAAGGTCAGTTTGTTCAAAGATCAGAGTGCATGCCACAGTAGCTAGAACAGAGGATGGAAGAGAAGAGAGACATGAAATAAGTTTATAAAAGACAGACTGCAGTCAGATCATCAGAACCATATAAGAAGTATCAAGGAATTTGAATTAGATCCTATGTACAATGGGAGAGCATAAAGGGGGACAAAAATGATTTAAAGTTTAAATTGTTCCTCTTGGCAAATAAATAGACTGTGAAAGAAGGAAGTCTAGTTGGACACTATTGCTGCCCTCCAAGGAAGAAGAGAGAGCATATTGTACTAGAGAGAAAGATAGAGAAATAGAGACCTGAGGTAGATTTCGAATCTAGACTCAAAGAATCTGTTGCTAGATTGGCTGGGGCAATGCAGAGGATTAAGAAAAGTAAATTAAGGATGACGCCCAGGTTTCTGGCTTAAGCAACTAAGTGGATACTACTGACATCTACTGAGTTGAGGAAGTTTGAAAGTAGAATGAAATTTAAAGCAAGGTGGGGTGGGATAGAGAGGAATTCAGCTGTAGTCACAGAGATTTTGAGATGCCTGTGAGATATTCTTTTTGAAATGTCAGGTGGGCAGTTAAATAGGTATATGAGGATACATTTGAAATGGGCATAATTGAGGGGTCCTCAGTCTGTAAATGATGAATAAAGTGATAGTAATAAGCAGTATCACCAGAAGAGACAGGGTAAAGAGAGAAGAGAAGGGGATCCAAGCCCAAGTTCCAGGGCAAAAAGTAAAAGTAAGTAAGAGACTGAGAAGTGGCCAGTGAAATCTGGGACACCAGACATCAAGCAAATTAAAAGAAGAGAGTGTTTCAGGATATGTGTTGTATTACTGAGAAGTCAAGTACTCTTGGCTTTTACTCATTTATGGATTAACACCTGGGGGTTTATTTTAAAAGGTAAATAATGTTATCAAAATAACATCATGTAACAGTAATAATAATTCAGATAGAGTTGGTAAGCTACTTCCACATACATTATCTGACTTGATCCCAACAATAAGTATATTTTATTACTGATTGCATTATACACTTAAAGACACTGGGGCTCTTGCGAGCAACTAATATTTAATAATAAATTCAACAAGTATTGTGAACTCCTGTTGTGAGAGGCAAGTTCTAGACTCTGCAGATATATCTGTGAACAAAAGAAATCACTCCCCAGTACTCACAGGGACAGTATCCTTTGCAATGATTATAGAGTACCACACAAGGCTAATAATTATCAAGAAGTGCAGAGTTTTGACTGCCGAGGTTCACTTTCTAAAATCTTAATTACATTTTATTAACAGTTCAGTAGTGGTAGGTATATTCTAATTGTTGTGCAAGAGGTTCACTTTTTTGAATTCTTGTTACTGTGTTGAATACAAAAATAATACAAGTTTTATGTATTTGAAGACATACTACATTTAGTAAACTAAATATATATGGTTACTCTATGTTAATATATGACATATTGGGGGAGCATCTATCTGCATCTTAAACCTTTCAGAAATCTTACTCACAGAGTTCTTTTTTTTTTTTGCGGTACGAGGGCCTCTCACTGTTGTGGCCTCTCCCGTCGCGGAACACAGGCTCCAGACGCGCAGGCTCAGCGGCCATGGCTCACGGGTCCAGCCACTCCGCGGCGTGTGGGATCTTCCCAGACCGGGGAACAAACCCGTGTCCCCTTCTGGGAAGATCCCACACGCCGCGGAGTGGCTGGACCCGTGTCCCCTGAATCGGCAGGCGGACTCTCAACCACTGCGCCACCAGGGAAGCCCTCACAGAGTTCTTAATAATAGCAATGTTTGCCAAGATAAAAGCATGAAAATCTGTCCTGTTTGTGTCTGACCAAGTCCTTATCCATTTGGGCATTGTCCTGATAGTCTATCAAGGCAGTCATTGGAACATATGGGTTTCCTGAGCTCCCATACATATTCTCTATTTTGTTTTCATGGATTACCGTAAGTTTTAGAACTACTTTGACAAAATGCAAGGTTGCTAAGTTTGTGCTTTTTCAAACAATGCAGAAAAAAGAAATATCAACATATTTAATAGCATATACTTTATCTTCATTTTCTTATCCTCTTTTCCTTTAGGAATTTATTCCTGTCTAAAATAATATATGATTCCACAAAAAATGTGGCATCTTATCTGTGAAAGAGTCAGATAACATTAGCGCTTGGTGGATTTATCAATATGTCTGGCACTTAAGAGATTTATGTGTGGGTCATTATGACAGGACATATGTAACATTGATTTTTGTGGCTGGATTCATGCTATCTGGACTTGACTGTATAATCTTGTGTAAGAGCCGCTGACCCTCTGAAAAACTGCTTTGCATTTGTGCTTCTGTTTTGGATAAAATCCATAGTTTAGATTTCTTTGCCCTTCAAAATGACCATGATGGTATCTGTGGCTTTTTTTTTCCCCTTCTGGAATTTACTTTTACTGAAGAACACTTTCTTTTTAAGAAATGAATTTCACTCCTGCCATGACTGAATCATTCTTAAAGCAACTTCAGTTTTACAGAGAGATTTTTGTTTTTCTTCCTTGGCATTTCATAAGGTTAAAGAAGACCTTAACGATAACCTTTGTGTGCAGTACCTACAGTCTGCAGTCATTGGTACATGAGAGTAGATGAATAACTACGTTATTTCCATTAAAAAAAAAAAAAGACTTAAAATTCTATTGAAGCAAGTGTGAGCCAGACCAATGTTTCTCAGGGTGGTGGCATTATCCTACAGGGGAAATTTTTTTAAGCATGGGCTATTTTGGGTTGTCATAACAAGACTGGGCACCACTTGTTTTTCATGAGAGAGAGACAAAAATGCTGTGTGTTCTATAGTACACCAACCAAGAATTGTTCTACGTCCCACATGACTTTCAAATGTCCTGCTGGTCATTTACATAGACAAAAATCTGTTTATAATCTGAGCCTAGAATCTAAGTAAATTTTACAGTAAGCACAGTGTATTTTACATAGTTTTCCCTATAGAGATTTTTCCAGGAATGCCAGTACTAAGCAAATTGTGGAAATATTTTATTTTGCTTTATCTGGACTTTAACAAAGAATTGTTTATAATTTCACAAAATCATATCCCTGACAGCAATGTCACTTGTGACTTTTGAGCCACCAATATAACCAATTCAACACATCTGCATCAACCTGTATTTGGAACAGTCACATGTCTGGAATTCCATGTATAGATGCAAGCATCCCACAACTTCATTTTATTTTCTTGTGTAGTCATGACTATTTTCATATTACAATGCATATTATTTCACTTAAATTTATTTCATTTGTTTTTCTTTTATAATAAAAACAGATCATTATATTGGTTTTTTAATATTACACATAGGATATAGTATCTACAATTTAATCTTGAGATTAAAAAGGAGCATTACAAAACATTTGTTATACAAAGGGTTATTGGTTGAACACTAGGGAGAACTTTTGACTTCTGAAACTTATGAGATAAGGGGAACTGTATTATCTCCTGTCTAAAGGGTTTTAGATGCTGTTATTCTGGACAAATTACAGCAGCTTCCCCACCAACTATTTGAGAGCACTGACTAGTTATATTGAAGAGATGTACACCAGGAATTCACCCTTTAGCATCTCTGTATATATGATAGATACAATGGTTTGTTTCAAAATGGTCCTGAGAATGAGAGCTACTACCCTGATCTCTTGGATCAGAGCACAGCCTGGAATAAATGTCATTGTAATATAGTGAGAAAACATATCAGAAGCGGCCATTTATGGCCCCATTTATTCAGTCCTGTGTTGGTCCTTGAACCAACCTATATAGCCTGAGGGCCCTGCTGCCTCAGATAGCTTGAACAATAAAGTCTTTCCCCATAGGTACACATCAAACTTCTTTGCTCCAGGAAATTTTATCATTGATCTGTGAAGCTGTAGTCTGCTTGACACTCTCTATGGCTCAACCTGGTATTACAGTCCAAGAAAATTCAGGTAGGCTGTGTGCCCTTAGTCCTCCTCTTCTCCACCCTGCCCCCTCCCTCCAAAGGCTTCCAGAACCATATACAAATGTGCCCTCTGATGGCTGATGATCATCTCATTGTTTTTTTGACACAGGCTCAGCTTTTCACTGTAGTCATTGAACATTTAATTATATGAAATTCACGTAATAAAAAGTAACTAACTTATAAGGTTGTGATAAAATCTTAGCCAGAGGCAAGGATGATTTTAAAAAATCACCCTAATATATCCAGGCACTCTAGTATAATGGTTTTTGTACACAGAATCTGAACCCAAAATTCTCAGGTGCCAATGACAGCTCTGCCATTTATCAGCTCTGTGACCCTGGTCTAGCTACTTAACCTCTCTGGTTTAGTTCTTCTGCACAATAATAGTGATATTATATATCACAATAATAGTGATATTATCTGTGATAATAATAGTACATATCTACCACATAGGACTGCAGTGGGGATTAAATCAGTTAATTTATGCCAAGTGCCTAGAACAACAGCACCTTGCACATAAAAAGCATTCAATAAATATTAGTTATTATCCTTAGGATTATGTTTCTGTTTCTAGGGATATTTACTTATACTTTCAAAGACATTTACTTTACAGGTTTTTCAAGTGAAAAAGAGATCCAGATGCTCCTTTGCTCCTCCTTCAATTCCTCTTGTACTCCAGCAAAAGCATGAGTCCCTCTTTTTCCAAATCACAAGTATGTGAAAAATTAAAATACTTTCCCATGACCTCATGTACTTAAAAATGTGTATTAGGGCTTCCCTGGTGGTGCAGTGGTTGAGAGTCCGCCTGCCTATGCAGGGGACACGGGTTCGTGCCCCGGTCTGGGAAGATCCCACATGCCGCGGAGCGGCTGGGCCCGTGAGCCATGGCCGCTGAGCGTGCACGTCCGGAGCCTGTGCTCCCGAGAGGCCACAACAGTGAGAGGCCCACGTACCGCCAAAAAAAAAAAAAAAAAAAAGTGTATTATGTCTTCCTTCTTGTAAATGTGAACCAAGAGGTGCTTTGGGCATGGGAGGCAGAGGTAGTTCTGTTTAGAGGCTTAGTCATTATGTTTAATTCTGATCCAAGTATGTCCTGGCTTCATCTATAAATACAGGGATACTACGTAGAATTCTTGCAACCTTACAGCACCATCCTTTATACTTTTCTGAATATTTGTTTCTTCTTTTGGAAAATAAGATTTCAACCTTCTGTTCACATTGTTATTCCAATATGTCTAATACCTCTTCATTACCGTTCAGAACACCAGTGATTACCACTGCACCCAAACATCAATTAATGCTTGATGATGATTATGATGTTATGTATCCAAAACAGAGGAGCCCTTGATTATTCTCCGTCTCTGTGTCATATCTTCAGGGTATATCTTTAATAAATAGAACACTAGATCATCCCTTTGGACTGACTTGCCTAATAATCAGTAAAACTGATTTTGCACCCTGAATTTACTGTAACTTTTTTTTTTTTTTTTTTTTTGCGGTACGCAGGCCTCTCACTGTTGCGGCCTCTCCCGTTGCGGAGCACAGGCTCTGGCGCGCAGGCTCAGCGGCCATGGCTCACAGGCCCAACCGCTCCGCGGCATGTGGGATCTTCCCGGACCAGGGCACGAACCTGTGTCCCTTACATCGGCAGGCGGACTCTCAACCACTGTGCCACCAGGGAAGCCCTACTGTAACTTTTTTGTCTCACCTAGGAAGCACAACCTAAAGGTTATGAAGTTCTAGCCTTCTCTCCTCTGTATAAATTAATAATACTAGGATCATGCCCCCTTCTATTGACTTATATTTAAAATACCTGACATAAGAATTAAGGAAATTCAGCCAGATTTAATCCTTGCTCTCAATAGTTTACATCTCTTTATATTTACTTTTCCATTCCTTCTTTTCCTATTTTTTTTTTTTTTACAGCAATCACTTTGTGGTTTTTATTCCTGGATAATGTTAATGGCTGGATTCTAGTCAACTGGTTAGAACAATGGGGTTGATGACAGGTAAAGATGAGATCTGCTGGGCCTGAAATCCTGTCCTCAGCAATATTTCTTTTGTCTCCTGGGATCCATTATAAGGCAGTACCATTTCATACAGTGTCATGTAATTGTTATATAACACCAGAAATATACTCAAATTTTCAAAGAACTAGAATAAATCTTCCATCCATATAGACATAATTAGAATGATACATTTTTATGTCTACCCAATTCCCTTAGATGTATGTGCTATATTTCCCAAAAGAAAAAGGAAACAAATCCTATGAAATCTGTCAGGGGGTCCCCAAAGGACATTCGGTTGCTTGCTTTAAAAGCACCAAATTTCAGAGAAGCTTGTAGCTGTCCATAACTCAAAGGATTCCTCACTCAAAGACTAATGTCTTTGCTGCTGCACATCATTGTGATTTTCCCTCATAACAGAGGATTCAGAGGTATTAAAGAGGTCTCAGTAAATCAACATTCTTTTATGATAAATTTTAATTAATCATTTGAGTAAGGCAATGTGCCACTACATACATCATATGGAGGAATTCATCACAGTGTCACTTGCTTATTTAAACTTATTATTTAAAAATAATCCTTATTATCATAAAAGCTCCTTAAAGTGGAGGAGGGAAAGATATAAAATGAGGTAGAATGGAGAAAAAGAAAGAGAGATGGATGGAAAGAAAACCCATGTTAAAGACAGGGATGCATTGTAATATTTAAATGCTAACAGTGTGTCTTTGTCACTCATGCTTGGCGGTACAAATGAACAAAAAAGTGGGGAAAAGCACAGTATGTTAAAGCATTATGGGTATGTCAGATAAGCAGTCTGTCTGATGTTTCCACCTCTGCTGGAAAGCTGGCTTAAAACTGTGTGACCTATTCTCCAGATGTCAAAGATAAACTTCAGGGATTGTGTAATTCCTCCCACTCTGATAGAGATAAATATGTTCATATTTTTCCCAGCTAATCCTCCTTGTTGGATGATAACATAAGGCTGCATCCACATGACATACAGAGATTCAAGGCACGTGAACAAGCATCCAGGCATCCATAATACTGTCTGCCCACTAGGTCATCTTGTTATCAGGGGTCCTTTCAGATTAAATAAATTTGCTGCAAGTTAATGTAAAAATAAATCCACGAACCTGAATCCTCTAAGGCAGTGGTACCAGTCCCTTCATGCACAAAAGAATTGCATGGGAAAGTTTTTAAAAATGCTGATATCCAGGTACTATTAAAGACAAATTAAAAAGGTCTCTCTGGATTTGGGGTCTGGACATCAGTATTGTTTTTCTAAAAGTTTCCCAAGTGATTCTAAAAGTGCAACTAGATCTGAGAACCACTGTTTAAAGCTTTTGAGAATAGTAAGTGTGCCCAAATCTTGTCAGATTTCAACCAAATTTGAAAAAAAGACAGGGCATTTTGAGTGCCTCAGAGATTGAAATAAAAATATATGTGTTAAAAAGTGAGACATTAAAACAAAAAGCAGAAGTAAAGGAATTGTAGGAGAAACAACTCTGAACTTGACTTTCAGCAAATGATTATTTGAACACCCACTAAGTAAGCAGGTTCTATTTTGGTTGAATGATAAATGGAGAGGTAAATAAGGTAAATAAAAGATCTCACTAGATAGAATTACTTTACCAAGGATAGTGACCAACATTTACATACACTTCCTAAACAAAGGATGAAATGAGCAGAGTGTATGTCATAGGGAATGTAGGCAAATGTTAGGGAAAACATTTGAGGACTAAGAATCTTCAGCTCTTAAATGAAAAATACTGAAAACTGTGACTCTCTTGCACTGAAATGTTTAAAACTCAAGTAGACTCACATCTGTCTGATGGAGCCATAGTGTGCTACAATTTTACTATCCTATGATTTTCATTGGGTTTCTGCTCATGAGCTTCTCCAAATTCCCCAAATCCACCAATTATCTACATTATTAAGAAAAGAGGAAATTCTACCAGTTAGTCGAAATCACGATTCTAGCTTATGTCCTTCCCTCTATACTTCGTATCATTACACTCAGTACAATTTAGCCCTGAAGTAGAGCTAGTGAGTTTTTTTGATTGTTGTTCTTCATATTTACCTAGAAGAATGTGCAGAAATATAATATTTTTTAAATTGCTTGAAAAAACCAACAGTTTACTTCATCTACAAATTAAAGTAGCTTTCATGATGTATATTGGTGAAATTTTAATTGCAATTGAGTTTTTTTATCTCCTCTTTTTAAGGAATTCAAAGTACCTTGTAGATGAGTTAGGACTTATGATGTCCCCATAATAAAAAGAATGTAGATGTTCACTTGATCTTATTATGTGCTTTCTTCTCATTATCCACTCATGCAAAAAAAAAAAAAAAAAAAATGGAGCTACTAATACATGCCAAAAACTGTGCTAGGTGCTGAAAATACCACCATTGAAAAAATATTCTAGTGAGAAGAGACAGACTATAAACACATAAATAAATACTGTCACTTGGAAATAATCCCACTGATTAAAATTAAGCAGGGTGCAGGGATAGACTCAAGAGTTGTGATTTTAACTGAGATGAACAAAGAAGGCCTCTATGAAAATATGACTTTGGGGCATTGTCCAAAAGAAGTGAGGAGGCAAACCACTCTTCCACCAGATATTTCAGAGGAATATCTAAAGAAAAGAGAAAACATGAAGACCTGTGTATCAGAGAAAGAATGAGAATGTGGGAAGGCTGGAAAGGCAAGGGGGTATGCATGGTGAATGGGGCAGAATGATTCTCTTCTCAAACATATTTACTTGTGATAAACTAGTCCTCTCTTCTTCTATACTCTGCATCTTGATCCCTGTCCCTATAAGTGGGTATCTGAGAAAAACTTAGAGTTCCTAATTTTAGTTTGATATAATAATGAAGAGAAGGAGAATTCACACATTAGCCAGGGGCCCAGCAAAAAACAAGGCACATTCAAGTAGGATTGCTAAGAGTACATAAGTAAGGGAGTATTTATACAGGAGTGGGCACCCAGCAGCTAATATTAGTAAGAAACCACCACCTGCAGGGTAAGGGGAGAAATTATGTTAAGAGTCTAAAAATAGGAGCTGTAGTCATGCAAGAGGGGTTGCTCACCATGAGTTATGGGTCAGGCAGCCGCTGCCAGATTGGAGACCCAGAGGAAAGGAACCAGGGGAAGTAATGCCCAGTCCCTCTCTTCTCGTGCTCTCTTGTCTTCTATCAGTGCCTCCTATTGGCCCACTTCACTTGGAACCCTAAAAGCAAGGAGCCCTGGCAATTACTCTACAGAGTTTGGCATTCTCAGGCACAGAGAAGAGTAGAAAGAGGATTGGGGATAGGGGAGAGAGGCACATAGAGAAAAAACAGCACACACTGTAAGACTGTATTAAGACTAAGCTTTTAGTCCAGAAGCAGTTACAGCAGTAATAGTTAACGAGAATCAAATATGTCAATATGTTATGACTTGTAAGGAGTCAATAAGATATTCTTCCACTCATTAAAAATTGAAGTGCCTATGAAGCTTCAAAGGAATTTAGACATTTTTAATATACTACCCCAAAGAGGAGTTTGTGTGCATGTACAAACCATGCATCATTTTTAAGTGTTATATGCATCTATGTCTATTATATTGCCTTAAGGATTTGAAGAAATTGCTAGTCTGTTCAATTGAGTCATCTCAGACATCACTCGCAGATCTTTATTCTGGACCTCAAGACCATTTTGGAGGGCCAGATGCATACAACTGTGTCTCATTCTTGTTATCTAACAAGAGGTCATATATTCTGAATACCCTGTGCCAGATAGAGATCTCTGCACATTTCCCACTAGATGTCAAAGTTGTTGTGTTGCCAGAGACTGTGCTTGGAGATATCACAATTCCACTCTCAAAACTCTTATTTGGAGGCTATTAAAAATCAGAGAGGATGTCATATGTTGACACATGTTCACATTATTCACTAGAAAGGACTCTGGTTGACAAGGATTTGAACCGAACTGTATTATTGTATCGTATGCCATGATTCTATTTATTATTATTATTTTATTATGTAAGTTTCAGGTATACAGCATTGTAGTTCAACAACTGTATACACTACAGTGTGATCACCATCACCAGTCTAGTTACATCCACACAGTTGACCCCCCTTCACCCATTTTGTGCACCCTCTCTCACCTCCTTCCCGTCTGGTAACCACTAATCTCTTTTATGCAACTATGAGATGTTTCTGATTTATTTTCTTTGTTGGTTGGATTTATTTTGTTGTTGTTCTTTTTAGATCCACTATGAGTGGAATCTAAAAAGAGGATGAGTAAAATCATAAGGCATACACATATATCCCCATATTCACTTTGTTATACAGCAGAAACTAACAGCATTGTAAAGCAATTATATTCCAATAAAGATGTTTAAAAAAAAAAAGGCATTTTTCTTTCTTCATCTGACTTATTTCACTTAAAATAATACCCTCACAGCCATCATGTTGCTGCAAATACCAAGATTTCATTCTTTTTATGGCTAAGTAGTATTCTTTTGTATGTATACCACATCTTCTTTATCCATTTATCCATCGATGGTCACTTAAGTTGTTCCCAAATCTTGGCTATTGTAAATAATGCTGCAATGAACATAGGAGTGCATATACCTTTTCAAATTAGTGCTTTTGTTTTCTTTGAATAAATGCCCAGAAGTGAAATACAGTAGTTCTAACTCTTAATTTTTGCAGCATCTCCACGCTGGTTTCCATAGTGGTTGCACCAATTTACAGTCCCACCAACAGTGTATGTGTTTCCTTTTCTCCACATCCTTCCCAACATTTGTTATTCCTTGTCTTTTTGGTAAGCCATTCTAACAGCTATGAGGTGATACCTCATTGTGGTTTTGATTTACATTTCCCTGATAATTAGTGATGTTGAACATCTTTTCTTGTGCCTTTTGTTCACCTATATGTCTTTTCTTTGGAAAAGTGTCTATTTAGAACCTCTGTATGTTTTTTAATCAGGTTGTTCATTTTTTTGTTGTTGAGTTGTATGAGTTATCTATATATTTTGGATATTAACCCCTTATCAGATGTTATTTGAAAATATCTTTTCCCATTCCTTAGGTAGCCTTTTCATTTTGATGATGATTTCCTTCACTGTGCAGAGGTTTTAGTTTGATGTAGTCCCATTTGTTTATTTTTGCTTTTGTTTCCCTTGCCTTTGGTGTCAAATCTACAAAAACATCACCAAGACTCATGTGAATGAGGTTACCACTTATGATTTCTTCCAGAACTTTTATGGCTTCAGGTCTTACATTCAAGTCTTTAATCCATTTTGAGTTAATTTTTGTGCATGCTGCAAGATAGATGAACACAGATGCTGTGGTCTATGTTCATTCTTTTGCATGTAGCCCTCCAGTTTTCCCAACAACATTTGTTAAAGAGACTGTTCTTTTTCCATTGTATGTTCTTTGTTCCTTTGTCATAGATTAATTGCCCATATATGTTTGGGTTTATTTCTGGGCTGTCAGTTCTGTTCTATTGATCAATGTGTCTGTTTTTGTGCCAATACCATACCGTTTTGATTACTATAACTTTGTAGTATAATTTAAAATCAGGAAGCATGATACCTCTAGCTTTTTTCTTTCCCAGTATTGTTTTGGTATTTAAAGGTCTTCTGCGGTTCCATACAAATTATAGAATTGTTTGTTCTAGTTCTGTAAAATATGTCACTGGCATTTTGACAGGAATTGCATTGAACCTATAGATTGTTTTGGGTAGTATGGACATTTTAACAACATTAATTCTTCCAATTATGAGCACATAATATCTTTCCATTTTTGTATCTTCTTCAGTTTCTTTCAACACTGTCTTATAGTTTTCAGTGTAGAGGTATTTTACTTCCTTGGCTAAATTCATTGCTAGGTTTGCTATTCTTTTTGATGAAACTGTAAATGAAATTGTTTTCTCTTCTGATAGCTTATTATTAGTATATAGAAATGCCAGATTTCTATGTATTGATTTTATATCTAGAGACTTTACTTAAGTAATTTATTAGTTCTAACAGGCTTTTTGTGGAGTCTTTAGGGTATTCTACATAAAGTATCACATCATCTGCAAAGACTGACAGTTTTACTTCTTCTTTTCCAATTTGGATGTCTTTTATTTCTTTTTCTTGTCTGATTATCATGGCAAGAACTACAAATACTATGTTGAATGAAAATGGTAAGTGTGGATATCCTTGTCTTGTTCCTGATCTTAGAAGAAAAACCGTCAGCTTTTTGCCATTGAGTATGTTAGCTGTGAATTTGTCATATATGGCCCTTATAATGTTGAGGTACATTCCCTCTATACCCACTTTGTTGAGAGTTTTTTAAAATCATAAATGGATGTTGAATTTTGTCAAATGTTTTTCTGCATCTATTGAGATATCATTTTTATGCTTTACTTTGTTAATGTATGTATCATGTTGATTGACTTGTGAATGTTGAACCATCCTTGTATCCCTGGAATAAATCCCACTCGATTATGGTGTATGATCCTTTTAATGTGTTGCTGGATTTGCTTTACTAATATTTTGTTAAGGATTTTTTCATCTATGTTCATCAAAGATATTGGCCTATAATTTTCTTTTTTTGTGGTGTCTTCGTCTGCTGTTACTATCAGGGTAATGCTGGTTTCCTAAAGTTTGAGAAGGACAGGTATTAAATCTTCTTTGATTGTTTGATAGAATTCACCACTGATGACACCTGGTCCTGGGCTTTTGTCTGTTGCAGTCTTTTTGATTACTATTTCAATCTCCTTATTAGTAATCAGTCTATTCACATTTTCTATTTCTTCATGATTCAGTCTTGGAAGACTGTATGTTTCTAGAAATTTATCTTTTACTTCCTGGTTGTCCAATTTGTTGGCATATAATTGTTCATAGTAGTCTCTTATGATCCTTTGTATTTCTGTGGTATCAGTTTTAAGTTCTCCTTTTTCATTTCTGATTTTTTTTATTTGAGCCCTCTCTCTCTCTTCTGCATTAGTCTGGCTAATAGCTTGTCGATTTTGTTTATCTTTTTCAAAGAACCAGCTCTTATTTTCATTGATTTTTTCTACTGTCTTGGGTTTTTTTTAGTCTCCATTTATTTCCACCCTAATCTTTATTATTTCTTTTCTTCTACTAATTTTGGACTTTGTCCTTTTTTCCATAGTTCCTTTATGTGTAAAGTTATATTATTCAGGATTTTCTTTTTTCTTGAGGTAGGCCTGTATTGCTATGAACTTCCCTTTCAGAACCACTTTTGCTACATCCCACAGATTGTGGTATGTCACATGTTTTTTCTCATTTGTCTCTAGGTATATTTTGATTTATCCTATGATTTTTTAAAATTAATTTATTAATTTATTTATTTTTGGCTGCTTTGGGTCTTAGTTGCTGTGTCCAGGCTTTCTCTGGTTGCAGTGAGCAGGGGCTACTCTTCATTGCAGTGTGTGGGCTTCTCATTGCGGTGGCTTCTCCTGTTGTGGAGCACAGGCTCTAGGTGCACAGGCTTCAGTAGTTGTGGCACATGGGCTAAGTAGTTGTGGCTCGCGGGCTCTAGAGCACAGGCTCAGTCGTTGTGGCGCACGGGCTTAGTTGCTCTGCAGCATGTGGGATCTTCGCAGGCCAGGGCTCGAACCTGCGTCCCCTGCATTGGCAGGTGGATTCTTAACCACTGTGCCACCAGGGAAGCCCTAGCCTATGATTTCTTTAATGACACATTGATTATTCAGTAGTATGTTGCTTAATCTCCACATTTTTGTGGTTTTTCCGTTTTGTTTCTTATGATTGGTCTCCATTTTCATACCACTGTGGTAAAGGATGCTCGGTATGATTTCAATCTTCTGAATTTATTGAGACTTGTTTTGTGACCTAACATGTGATATAGCCTAGAAATGTTCCATGTATACTTGAGAAGAGTGTATACTCTGTTGCTTTGGGATGGAATGTTCTGTACATATCTATTAAGTTCATTTTGTCTTATGTGTCATTTAAGTCTGCTCCTTCCTTGTTGATTTTCTGTTTGGGTGATCTATCCATTGATGTAAGTTGGGTGTTTAAGTCCCCTGTAGTATTGTGTTGCTGTTAATTTCTCCCTCTAGGTTCACTAATATTTGCTTTGTATATCTTACTGTTCCTATGTTGGGTGCATATACATTTATAAATCTTGTATCTTCTTGCTGGATTGACCCCTTTATCACTATGTAATTCCCTTATTTGTCTTTTATTACAGCCTTTGTTTTAAAGTTGATTTTGCCTGACACAAGTTTAACCCCAGCATTCTTTTAATTTCCATCTGCGTGGACGTTGATTTTGCCTGATACAAGTTTAACCCCAGCTTTCTTTTAATTTCTATCTGCGTGGACTATCTTTTTCCATCCCTTCACCTTCAGTCTGTGTGTGTTCTTACTACTGAAGTGAGTCTCTTGTCAGCAGCATATAGATGGGTCTTGTTTTTTATCCACTCAGCCACTCTATTTCTTTTGAGTGTCAAATTTAGTCCACTTACATTTAAAGTAGTTATTAAGAGGTATGTTGCCATTTTGTTAATTGTTTTCTGGCTGCTTTTGTGGTTCCTCTCCATTCCTTTCTCCTTCTCTTTCTCTCTTCCCTTGCATTTTGGTAGCTTTCTTTAGTGTTATGTTTAGATTCATTTCTCATTATCTTTTGTATATTTGCTATGATTTTTTCCTTGTGGTTACCACGAGGTTCACATATAACATGTTATATGAACAGCAGTCTGTTTTAAGTTGCTAGCACCTTAAATTTGAACACATTCCAAAGATTTATCCTTATACTTTTGATAACACATTTTACATTTTTTTTTGCATCCCTTTAATTATTGAATAATAATTAATTATTCATAATTTAAATTCAGCATTCAGGTCTCCAGACTGCTACATACCTTCTTTTGAGCAAACATATATATATAAAATGTTGTCCATAGCCTACTTTTCTTTTCCTACTCAGTGTACCATAACTCAATCTTTTATACTTTCTTCCCTCTCATTCTAACAGTAAGCAAGGTAAGACAATAAATTACTAAATTTATTTCCTCCTATCCCTTTGTTTCTTCAGCTGCTCAGAGTTGTGAAAACTGGTGTTGTGTCCCTGACAATATCAGGCTACTGTTTTGGCATGCTGCACTTGTGTCCTTCAATTAGTATGGATTTTGGTATTGTGTCAATAGTGATAATCTAAAATTCACTTTCTCAGCCGAGGTACCCACTCTACTACTTCTTCCTTAATAGAAGGTATTGAACAAAGTATTTAGACCAAATAAATCCACCTAAAAAGAACACACTGAAAATGTAAGGAAAATGTAAATAAAAAGCTAGACCACAGAAGATTCAAGTAATTGCATACCTTAAATAATAGAAGTCTATGAATTCATGCTGGCAGACCTAAGTAGGTCACCTAATCAGTTGTTTACTGTGCTGTTGGATATGAAGCATGATAAAGTAAGCAGGGAAGAAATTGCTTGTGCTCCATCTCCATAATGACAGAGAAGAGAACAATTACAAGAGACCCTGGCCAACCACCTCCACAAAAGCAGTTTTAACCTCAGAGCAATGAGGAGTGACATAGCAAACTACTCCTGATGTCTGAATAACATAGGCCATTGAGCCAGGTAAAAACGTTCATTTTTTAGAGTACTGAAGACTTCGATCCTTGGACAGATTTGTTGAACCAGCTAAAACCTTGAAAGGGCTGAGCTAACTACTGCAAGAATAATGTACAATAGCAGAATGAGAGTTTAAAAGTAATTTAATTGCAGTATATACTGTATTAAAGATCAGACAGCAACATATACTAGTAAATATTAAGAGATTGGTACACTGTCAAAACTTAGCTGTACTATCAAGGATGCATCTTGTCTTAGATATGATACTATAAATGATAACTTGCTATTAGGGTCTAAATAACATTTTCTTCCTTTTCTCTACCTTAGTGAAATATTGAAACTGAAATTAAACCTTCAACTACACTTTTTCAAGACACGATTGGTCTCCCTAAGTATTTTTAACATTCTCTTCAAAAACTTTTCAAAGCAATCTAGACAGTTTTCTTATATTAATTTTTTTAATGCAAGGTGAACTTATTTGGGAGATTTGTTTACTGAGATTTTTGCCAGTTAGGAATTTTATCTTTCAGTATAAAATCACTCATTGCACCCAACTGATCTCCTTTTTAGAAAATATAACTCTGAGACATTTGGACTTGATCTTTGATTTTACATTTCTGGATATTCTCCAGAGAGCTTCGTAATTCTCTGAAAATTTTTCAGTCTGAATTTTTTTTGCCAATGAAGAATATATTCAAAAGGATTACTAATAACAAATCCAATATATCAGTAATTATACCTCAGCCCCTAATAAATCCTTCCCAGTGGAATTCAAACTTCTGAGAATCCCTTTCCCCCTTCCCTCCAACACCAGTCCTTTATCCCATGAATTTCTGTAAACAGAAAAGTTTAGGGGCTAAATGTCTTAGACTGCAGCCAAACCCTACAGAGTATCAATAAACCAGCTTGTAAAGAAGTGGGAAAATATCATTCAAGAAAACTTCGCTGTCTTGAGTGGACACAGCGGATTTGGATGCCTGTCTTTGCAAGTCAAAATTTATGCTCTAATGAAAACTGCACTACTCAACAAATCTATTTATAAATTCATTCTAAACACTGAATGAATTCATTCCCAATGCTTAGAACATTATTCATTTCCTTCTATTCTTCGCAACATACATAATTAAATTAATAAATTATAATTTAGATTGGCCTTCTGTAAAGAGACTTGATTTAACATGATCAGTCTTTAGAAGAGACCTCTTCCTAGTAAGCTCTGTTGTCCTTTCAAGAACATCAAACCAGTATCTGAAGTGGGTTAGAGCACAGCCTGTGACACCGGATTGAAAGTCCAGCCCAACCCCCACCTATCACTAGTCATGTGCGAACTTGGATGAGTTGCTGAACCTCTCAAAGAACTGATTTTCCTACCTCTAAAAGGGAGTCATAACAATAGTTACCTCAGTGGGTATTAGTGAGATCTGATGAATTAATGTGAGCAATGCCCTCTGCCCCATACCTGATAGAGTAGGTGCTCAACAAATGACTGCTTATTAACATGTCTGAAAAGGAAGCCATACAATATTTTTACTATATACTGCTCTATTACCGAAATGTAACTGTATAATTAAAGTTGAATGGAAATGCTCCTATCAATGAAGACTTCTGACATTTCTAGATTATAAAGCTGATTCTACTTCCTTGCATAAGATCCTTCAGTGATTCCCCATAATCTGGATGACAATATGCAAACGCTTTGTCATGATACATAAGTTCTTTTATCACATCTCTCTCCTTGCCCCACATCTCCTCAGCTTTATCTACTACTACTCCTGACTTGAATAAATGCAACTTTCATACAGCCCCTGAATATGCCATGCTATCCATGTCTCTGTACCTCTGTCTATGCTGTTCCCTTTGTGTGGAAGGCCTTCTGTTTTGCCTTCCTTTAATCTCCTGCCAAACTTGTGCTCCTCCTTCATTACCCACCTCATGAATATTTTCTTCTGGGTAGTCTTTGCTGATGCTTCCCATTCTCTAAGCAAAAGTAATAGCTCTTTCCTTTCTACTAGTTTCAATTATCATACCAGGCAGTAAAAACATGTGTTTACCTGTCTGCCTATATTAAGCTATGAGTTTACTGATGGCAGGCATGGACTTTGCTCTCTTTGCTATCTCTCTGGTATAGAACATGCTCCTTGACTAGTGTACCTGCACTAATATTTCTTTTGATGAATGAGTTAACGACCATATGTATTTATCAAGATTTTTTACTAGTTCTTACCACCTCCATTGCTCCACCCTGATCCAAATCAATCTCTAAGTTGGTTTCTCGGCACGCATCTGCCTTCCACAGTCTATTCCCAGGAAAACAGCCAGATTGCGACTCAGTACCCTCCCATGGTTTCTCATCCCTTTTAAAGTAAAGCCTAAGCCCTTACAATTACCTCAGGATATGAGTGATCAGGATCCTATTGCCTCACGAACCTCATTTACTCTGACTCTCATTCTCTACCACATCACTCCATTCACACTGGCCCCCTTTTCATCCCTCGAACATACTAAGCATGCACTTGCCACAGGGCCTTTGCAGTTAACAGCTCTATCTGCTTGGCAAGCTCTTCACTCACCTATCAGCACAGCTCCTTCCCTCACTTTGTCTGAGTCTCTGCTCCAGTATCAATTTATTTTAGAGCCCTCTCTGGTCAATCCATATAAAATAACCCCAACAACAACAACCATGCCCCAATTCTCCCAACTCCCTCATCCTCCTATATTTTTCTTCCTAGCACTCATTTCCATCTTATTTGTATTCACTATATTTACTTTTGTATTTGTCTATTGCTTGTCTTTCCCACTTGTATATAAGCAATTGATAAGTGTGCATTTAATAAGTTAATATATTTAACATTATGCTCATTATAGAATATTCTCTTCTCTCTGGCTAATAGTTTTGGTTTAACTTCTGCTACCCCTATTGCTTTTCCCTTCTTTCCTTAACAGAGAAAAACTGGAATGGGACAAAACTGAGAAACATATGTAAGTTGAGGAGCCATACTTAGGAGGTTATTCTTTTTATAGCATGAAGGTAGAGGGCTTTAGGAAACTTTATACAGTATGGAGTTGGTCTTTGAGCCTCAGTTTTTTATTCCTATATACATCACCTTTCCCACTTATACCATTTTCCTTTCTCATTTCAAGCAGTGAGTACTTTGTATTCTTTCTCCCCAGTGTGGAATTCTTAATGATTCCCCCCAATCCCATTCTGATCACTGGTCCCTTTCTTCTATGTTAGACACTCTCAAAAAAGAGCTTCTGTATTTCTTCCTACTTTAGAGACTTTTCTCAGGAAGCATCAGAAACTCATGCATGCTAAATCTTGAGATGATTTGAATTTTGCCAGAGATTAAAGTCTTAAAATAGAAAACTGTGGATTATGAAACACCAGCAGGAAAGAGCAGGAGCTAAAATTTTTTATGTTAGTCTTGTCAAGCCTGAAATTACACTTCTAGGAGGTCATCTCCCCAGTGCTAGGTACTAGGTAAAACAGAAAACTAATTAACCATCTCAAGAATTGAGATCTAGCTTTTGTTAAATATCTAGAACTAGAAGAGTGTCAAGAATATAGTGGATACTATGAAGTCATGTATTATTTCTTTAATTAAAGATTTTTGTGGCTCAACAGAAATCTAACAAACTTTAAAGGAGAATTTTACAAGGTTTCTAGGTCTCTACAATTATGTTTTTACCGAGTTTCCTTACTTTACAGCTTCCTTGCTATTCTTCCCATGTTTTTCATGTCTTTTCCTGGTCTAGAATTCCTAGAAACTTTCTATGTATGTAGGCCATAATAAACTGACACTTTTTCTATAGGCAATGGGAGCATTTTTATAGAACTTTTGAAAGTACTTTCATGTGGTTAACCAAGTTTTTTTGGGCCCTCATAAAGGGAAGTGGAGTGAGTCAATCAAGGTCACAGAACTGTTTAGTGACAAAAGGTAGATGAATCACACCCAATGATCATGAGGGAGGGCTCCTGGTGCTGTATTATCCTCATATGCAGGAATGACATTACTGACCTACCATTGTCAGGATTCACACTTTGAGCTGCTATTCCAATAACAATGATGGATTTGCTTTGATCCACCCACAAATTCCTAGCTCTATTCATGACCCACAGAATATGTTTTCTTTAATACTCAATTAATTATGTAAGGTCCAGCAATTACATAAGATCCAAAAGTGGCCAAGTGTTTTAAATCCGTACAATAGGATTTTCTAACCAACTTATTTAAATTGAGACCTGGCATTCTGGGCAGCAATCAGCAGAGCACCAAGTAATTAGTTCCAGGAATACCTATCCAATTAGAAAGGCCTGGGCCTAGAGTCCTAATAGGTGTTTCGTTGTTTGTTTTCTTTTGCGGTATGCGGGCCTCTCCCGCCGCGGAGCACAGGCTCTGGACATGCAGGCCCCGGACGCGCAGGCCCAGAGGCCATGACTCACGGGACCAGCCGCTCCGCGGCATGTGGGATCTCCCCAGACTGGGGCACGAACCCGTATCCCCTGCATCAGCAGGCGGACTCTCAACCACCGCACCACCAGGGAAGCCCTCGTCTTTGCTTTTGTAATGTTGTTTGTTGTTGCTAAAATATTTAAATGTTTTAATGTATTTTTATCACACAAAGGTTTCTTGGTGAAGGGCATGGATTTTTAAAAACAATTAATAAATCATGAAATTTTCTTATAGATATTTTATGATGACTGAGGTAATCAAAGCCAAACCTGCATTTATTCATCATATGTTTTTAAAGCCAACATTTTATTTCATTATTTTTGACTCCTAATCCAGTGAAGACTCTAAGAAATAGTTAATGGCTAAGGAAATAGAGGAACCAAGGCAGAAAAACTAAATCAGTGTTAAAATACTCCAGACTGAATCACTAAACAAGCCAGAGACAAAGCATCTTTTCCCTTTCCTAATCCTCCCTTTACACTTGCCATTTGTTAACATGGGTCACTGCTGTCACATTAGCTACTGTGGATTATGAGTGCTATCAGCAGGTTGAATTAAATTCCTATTAAACCTTCATTTGGAGATTTGGGTCATGTCTTCAATTCTCTGGAGTTGCGGTTAGATGTGTTGCCATGTAATTTCGGGAGGTAGGGATCAAAATGGTCCCAAAATGTGTCTTTATTTTAGGCAGTGATCTGCAGACAGGATATGTTGTGTTTTCAAGAAATACATTATAACCAAAACATAACTTTCTTATTTAACATTATCTTACAAGATCCTTTTTGACCTACCTCCTAGAGTAATGAAAATAAAAACAAAAATAAACAAATTGGACCTAATGAAACTGAAAAGCTTTTGCACAGCAAAGGAAACCATAACCAAGACTAAAAGTCAAACCTCAGAATGGGAGAAAATATTTGCAAAAGAAGCAACTGACAAAAGATTAAGCTCCAAAATATACAAGCAGCTCATGCAGCTCAATATCAAAAAAACAAACAACCCAATCCAAAAATGGGCAGAAGACCTAAATAGACATTTCTCTAAAGAAGATATACAGATTGCCAACATATGAAAGGATGCTCAACATCACTAATCATTAGAGAAAAGTAAATCAAAACCACAATGAGGTATCACCTCACACCAGTCAGAATAGCCATCATCAAAAAATCTAGAAACAATAAATGCTGGAGAGCGTGTGGAGAAAAGGGAACCCTCCTGCACTGTTAGTGGGAATGTAAATGGATACAGCCACTATGAAGAACAGTATGGAGATTCTTTAAAAAACTAAAAATAGAACTACCATATGACCCAGCAATCCCACTACTGGACACATATGCTGAGAAAACCTTAATTCAAAAAGATACATGTACCACAATGTTCACTGCAGCACTATTTACAATAGCCAGGACATGGAAACAGCCTAAATGTCCATCGACAGATGAATGGATAAAGAAGATGTGGCACATATATACAATGTAATATTACTCAGCCATAAAAAGGAGCGAAATTGAGTTATTCGTAGTGAGGTGGATGGACCTAGAGTCTGTCATACAAAGTGAAGTAAGTCAGAAAGAGAAAAACAAATATCATATGCTAAAACATATATATGGAATCTAGGAAAATGGTACAGATGAACTGGTTTGCAGGGCAGAAACTGAGACACAGATGTAGGGAACAAACGTATGGACACCAGTGGGGGAAAGCGGCAGCGGGGTGGGGTGGTGGTGTGATGAATTGGGAGATTGGGATTGACATATATACACTAATATGTATAAAATGGATAACTAACAAGAACCTGCTGTATAAATAAATTAATTTAATTTTTTAAAAATGATACATGTACCACAATGTTCATCGCAGCACTATTTACAATAGCCAGGACATGGAAACAACCTAAATGTCCATCGACAGATGAATGGATAAAGAAGATGTGGCACATATATACAATGGAATATTACTCAGCCATAAAAAGGAACGAAATTGAGTTATTTGTAGTGAGGTGGATGGACCTAGAGTCCGTCATACAAAGTGAAGTAAGTCAGAAAGAGAAAAACAAATACCGTATGCTAACACATATATATGGAATCTAGGAAAATGGTACTGATGAACCTAGTGGTAGGGCAGAAATAAAGATGAAGACGTTGAGAACGGACTTGAGGACACAGTGGAGGAAGAGGAGGCTGGGACATAGTGAGAGAGTAGCATTGACATATATATGCTACCAATTGTAAAACAGATAGCTAGTGGGAAGCTGCTGCATAGTACAGGGAGATCAGCTTGGTGCTTTGTGACAACCTAGAGGGGTGGGATAGGGAGGGTGGGAGAGGGAGGCTCCCAAGGGAGGGTATATAGTGATATATGTGTACATACAGCTGATTCACTTTGTTGTACAGCAAAAACTAACACAACATTGTAAAGAAATTATACTCCAATAAAGATGCTAAAAAATAAACAAACAAATAAATAATCAAAACATAAAAATCACATAGAGTATTTGAAGGGGGACTATTAATACCAATACTCAAAAGAAGAGACACTTTTCTCTTAACTACTCTACCTTATCCCTTTACATTCACAGATCAGGGAAAGATAAAAGCCTACAGATAGTCTTTTCTTTTTAAATTTTTATACAATTTTTATAGATTACTTTCCATTTATAGTTATTACAAAATATTGGCTATATTCACTGTGTTGTATAATACATCCTTGTAGCCTATCTTACACCCAATAGTTTGTACCTCCCACTCCCCCACTCCTATATTGCCTATCCCACCCCAGAACCACTAGTTCTGTTCTCTGTATCTGTGAGTCTGTCCTTTTGTTGTTATATTCACTAGTTTGCTGTATTTTTTAGAATCCACATGTAAATGATATCATATAGTATTTGTCCTTCTTTGTCTGGCTTTCTTAACTTAGCACAATGCCCTCCAAGTCCAACCACGTTGCTGCAAATGGCAAAATTTCATTCTTTTTCTTATTATTGAAACATAGTTGGTTTACAATGTTGTGTTAGTTTCAGGTGTACAGTAAAGTGATTCAGTTATACAGATATATAAATATTTCTTACATTTTCTTCCATTACACATTA
The DNA here is from genome assembly GCF_964374135.1 of Grampus griseus. Lineage (NCBI taxonomy): Eukaryota > Metazoa > Chordata > Mammalia > Artiodactyla > Delphinidae > Grampus > Grampus griseus. The sequence goes on from NC_139003.1 coordinate 35,717,177, forward strand.
TTACAAGATATTGAGTGTAGTTCCCTATGCTATACTGTAGGTCCTGTTGGTTATCTATTTTATATATAATCCCAAACTCCTAAGTTATCCCTCTCCCCTCTTCCCTTTGGTAACCATAAGTTTGTTTTCTGTGAGTCTATTTCTGTTTTGTAAATGAGTTCATTTGTAACCTTTTTTTACATTCCACATATAAGCAATATCATCTGATATTTGTCTTTCTGTGTGGGTTACTTCACTTAGTATGATAATCTCTAGGTCCATCCATGTTGCTGCAAATGGTATGATCTTATTCCTTTTTATGGCTGAGTAATATTCCATTGTATATATGTACCACATCTTCTTTATCTATTCATCTGTTGATGGACGCTCAGGTTGCTTCCATATGTTTGCAATTGTAAATATTGCTGCTATGAAAATTGGGGTGCATGTACCTTTTCAAACTCGTGTTGTTGGGTTTTTTTCATATATATACCCAGAAATGGAATTTCTGGATCACATGGTGGCTCTATTTTTAGTTTTTTGAGGAACCTCCATACTGCTTTCCACAGTGGCTGTACCACTTCAGATGTAGTCATTTCTTTTTTTGTTTTAATTTATTTAATTTATTTATTTATTTTTGGCTGCATTGAGTCTTCATTGCTATGCGCGGGCTTTCTCTAGTTGCAGCAAGCAGGTGCTGCTTGTCGTTGCACTGCATGGGCTTCTCATTGCAGTGGCTACTCTTGTTGTAGAACACAGGCTGTAGGCGTGAGGGTTTCAGTAGTTGTGGCACACAGACTCAGTAGTTATGGCACACGGGCTTAGCTGGTCCGTGGCATGTGGGATCTTCCCAGACCAGGGCTCGAATCCATGTCCCCTGCACTGGCAGGCGGATTCTTAACCACTGCGCCACCAGGCAAGTCCCTATAGTCATTTCTTGATCACTGGCAGAAGATAATTTCAAATTAAGCCTATCTATTCTTTTCTTACTCCCATGGCTTTAGTGTACATGTCAACTGACATGTCATACATTGGAACCTATTTAGGAAATAATATTGTGGAGGAGACTCAGCACTGAACACTGTGAAACAACATTTTGCAAAGTGTCTTCCATGGAGCAAGTGCATCAGAATCACTGGAGTGGTTATCCAAGTACTACTTGGATAGTGGTATCCAATTTCTTGGTCCCAGACTAAACCACCTGAACCAGATTTTCCAAGGCTGGAACCCAGTAACCTGCATTTTCAATAGGCTCCTGAGTGATTCACATGCTACAGAACTACTGACTTGTTGGAGGGTAATTTATAACTCTCATTCTGCTCACTGCCTTAAAGAAAGTTAAAAAAGGAAAAAATTACAGTAAAAGAAGTCACTGGAGCTATTTGCAAAAGCACTACATAAACAGTGTTCAGTGTAGCAAGAGCCTAAACAATCTAACTATAGTACAAATATAAAGTACGGCAGGGGCAAACAGTCGCGGCTCGGACCGGACTGTTTCTGCGCCCTCTGCTCAGCCGGCCCCATCCCCGACGGCACTGGTGACCCGCGCCTGCCCACTTCTCGCCCTTCTGCAGCACACCAACCTGTGGCCAGATTGGGGATGCGCACCCTGCCGGCCCCTGGGGATCAGCCGTGTGGCTGACAGGGTATTAGTGCTCCGAACAGGTGTCAGGCCTGTGCCTCTAAGGTAGGAGAGCTGAGTTCGGGACATTGGTTCAACAGAGACCTCTCAGCTCCACATAATATCAAATAGAGAAAGCTCTCCCAGAGATCTCCAGCTCAACAATAAGACCTAGGTCCACTCAACGACCCGCAAGCTACAGTGCTAGACACCCTATATCAAAAAACTGGCAAGATAGGAACACAACCCCACCCATTAGCAGAGAGGCTATCTAAAATCATAATAAGGTCACAGACACCCCAAAACACACCACTGGACACAGTCTTGGCCAGCAGAAACACAAGATCCAGCCTCAACCACCAGAACACAGCACCACTACCCTCCACCAGGAAGCCTACACAACCCACTGAACAGACCTTAGCCATTAGGGGCAGACACCAAAAACAATGGGAATTACGACCCTGCAGCCTGTGAAAAGGAGACCCCAAATAGAGTAAGCTACAAAAATGAGAAGACAGAGAAACACACAGCAGATGAAGGAGCAAGGTAAAAACCAGAACAAACAAATGAAGAGGAAATAGGCAGTCTACCTGAAAAATAATTCAGAATAATGATAGCAAAGATGATCGAAAGTCTTGGAAATACAATGGAGAAAACACAAGAAACATTTAAAAAGGACATAGAAGAAGTAAAGAGAAAACAAACAATGATGAACAACACAATAAATGAAATTTAAAATTCTCTAGAAGAAATCAATAGCAGAAAAACTGAGGCAGAAGAACAGATATGTGATCTGGAAGATAAAAGAGTAGAAATAAATACTGCAGGATAGAGCAGAGCAGAATAGAGAAAAAGGAATGAAAAGAATTGAAGACAGTCTCAGAGATCTCTGGGACAACATTAAACACAACAAGATTCAAATTATAGGGGTGCCAGAAGAAGAAGAGAAAAAGAAAGGGACTAAGAAAATATTTGAAGAGATTATAGTTGAAAACTTCCCTAATATGGGAAGGGTAATAGTCAAGTCCAGGAAGCCCAGAGAGTCCCATACAGGACAAATCCAAGGAGAAACATGCCAAGACACATATTAATCTAACTATCAAAAATTAAATACAAAGACAAAATATTAAAAGCAGCAAGGGAAAGACAACAAATAACACACAAGGGAATCACCATAAGGTTAAGAGCTGATCTTTCAGCTGAAACTCTGCACGCCAGAAGGGAGTGGCAGGACATATTTAAAGTGACGAAAGGGAAAAACCTACAACCAAGATTACCCTACCCAGCAAGGATCTCATTTAGATTCGATGAAGAAATTAAAACCTTTACAGACAAGCAAAAGCTAAGAGAATACAGCACCACCAAACCAGCTCTGCAACAAATGCTAAAGGAAATTCTCTAGGCAAGAAACACAAGAGAAAGAAAAGACCTACAATAACAAACCCAAAACAATTAAGAAAATGGTAATAGGAACATACATATCGATAATTACCTTAAATATAAATGGATTAAATGCTCCAAACCAAAGACACAGACTGGCTGAATGGATACAAAAAGAAGACACGTATATATGCTGTCTCCAAGAGACCCACTTCAGACCTACAAACACATACAGACTTAAAGGGAGGGGATGGAAAAAGATATTCCATGCAAATGGAAACCAAAAGAAAGCTGGAGTAGCTATTCTCGTATCAGACAAAACAGACTTTAAAATAAACACTATTACAAGAGATAAAGGACACTACATAATGATCAAGGGATCAATCCAAGAAGAAAATACAGTAATTGTAAATATTTATGCACCCAACATAGGAGCACCTCAAAACATAAGGTAAATGCTAACAGCCATAAAAGGGGAAATGGACAGTAATACAATCAGAGTAGGGGACTTTAACACACCACTTCCACCAATGGACAGATCAACAAAAATGAAGATAAAAAAGGAAACACAAGCTTTAAATGATACATTAAACAATACAGACTTAATTGATACTTATAGGACATTCCATCCAAAAACGACAGAAAACACTTTCTTCTCAAGTGCTCATGCAACATTCTCCAGGGTAGATCATACCACGGGTCAGAAATCAAGCCTTGGTAAATTTACGAAAATTGAAATTGTACCAAGTATCTTTTCTGACCACAATACTATGAGACTAGATATCAATTACAGGAAAAAATACGTCAAAAATACAGATAAATGGAGGCTAAAAATACACTACTTAATAACCAAAAGATCACTGAAGAAATCAAAGAGGAAATCAAAAAATACCTAAACACAAATAACAGTGAAAACACAACAATCCCAAACCTATGGGATGCAGCAAAAGCAGTTCTAAGAGGGAAGTTTATAGTAATACAATCCTACCTCAGGAAAAAAGAAACATCTCAAATAAATAACCTAACCTTGCACCTAAAGCAATTAGAGAAAGAAGAACAAAAAAACCCCAAAGTTAGCGGAAGGAAAGAAAGAAAGATCAGATCAGAAATAAATGAAAAACAAATGAAGGAAACAATAGCAAAGATCAATAAAACTAAAAGCTGGTTCTTTGAGAAGATAAACAAAATTGATAAACCATTAGCCAGACTCATGAAGAATAAAGGGAGAAGTCTCAAATCAATAGAATTAGAAAAGAAAAAGGAGAAGTAACAACTGACAATAAGAAATACAAAGGATCATGAGACATTACTACAAGCAACTATATGCCAATAAAATGGACAATCTGGAAGAAATGGACAAATTCTTAGAAGTGCACAACCTTCTAAGACTGAACTAGGAAGAAACAGAAAATATAAACAGATCAATCACAAGCACTGAAATTGAGACTGTGATTAAAAATCTTCCAACAAACATAAGCCCAGGACCAGCTGGCTTCACAGGCAAATTCTATCAAACATTTAGAGAAGAGCTAACACCTATCCTTCTCAAACTCTTCCAAAATATAGCATAGGGAGAAACACTCCCAAATTCATTCTACAAAGCCACCATCACCCTGATACCAAAAACAGACAAAGGTGTCACAAAGAAAGAAAACTACAGGCCAATATCACTGATGAACATAGATGCAAAAATCCTCAACAAAATACTAGGAAACAAAATCCAACAGCACATTAAAAGGATCATACACCATGATAAAGTGAGATTTATGCCCGGAATGCCAGGATTCTTCAATATACGCAAATCAATCAACGTGATACACCATATTAACAAATTAAAGGAGAAAAACCATATGATAATCTCAATAGATGCAGAGAAAGCTTTCCACAAAATTCAACACCCATTTATGATAAAAACCCTGCAGAAAGTAGGCACAGAGGGAACTTTCCTCAATGTAATAAAGGCCATATATGACAAACCCGCAGCCAACATCGTCCTCAATGGTGAAAAACTGAAAGCATTTCCACTAAGAACAGGAACAAGACAAAGTTGCCCACTCTCACCACTCTTATTCAACATAGTTTTGGAAGTTTTAGCCACAGCTATCAGAGAAGAAAAGGAAATAAAAGGAATACAAATCGGAAAAGAAGAAGTAAAGCTGTCACTGTTTGCAGATGACATGATACTATACATAGAGAATCCTAAAGATGCTACCAAAAAACTACTAGAGCTAATCAATGAATTTGGTAAAGTAGCAGGATACAAAATTAATGCACAGAAATCTCTGGCATTCCTATACACTAATGATGAAAAATCTGAAAGTGAAATCAAGAAAACACTCCCATTTACCATTGCAACAAAAAGAATAAAATATCTAGGAATAAACCTACCTAAGGAGACAAAAGACCTGTATGCAGAATATTATAAGACACTGATGAAAGAAATTAAAGATGACACAAACAGATGGAGAGATATACCATGTTCTTGGATTGGAAGAATCGACATTGTGAAAATGACTCTACTACCCAAAGCAATCTACAGTTTCAATGCAATCCCTATCAAACTACCACTGGCATTTTTCACAAAACTAGAACAAAAAAATTCACAGTTTGCATGGAAACACAAAAGACCCTGAATACCCAAAGCAATCTTCAGAACGAAAAATGGAGCTGGAGGAATCAGGCTCCCAGACTTCAGACTATACTACAAAGCTACAGTAATCAAGACAGTATGGTACTGGCATAAAAACAGAAAGATAGATCAATGGAACAGGATAGAAAGCCCAGAGATAAACCCATGCACATATGGTCACCTTATCTTTGATAAAGGAGGCAGGAATGTACAGTGGAGAAAGGACAGCCTCTTCAATAAGTGGTGCTGGGAAAACTGGACAGGTACATGTAAAAGTATGAGAGTGGATCACTCCCTAACATCATACAAAAAATAAGCTCAAAATCGATTAGAGACCTAAATGTAAGGCCAGAAACTATCAAACTCTTAGAGGAAAACATACGCAGAACACTCTATGACATAAATCACAGCAAGATCCTTTTTGACCCACCTCCTAGAGAAATGGAAATAAAAACAAAAATAAACAAATGGGACCTAATGAAACTTCAAAGCTTTTGCACAGCAAAGGAAGCCATAAACAAGACCAAAAGACAACCCTCAGAATGGAGAAAATATTTGCAAATGAAGCAACTGTCAAAGGATTAATCTCCAAAATTTATAAGCAGCTCATGCAGCTCAATAACAAAAAAACAAACAGCCCAATCCACAAATGGGCAGAAGACCTAAATAGACATTTCTCCAAAGAAATATACAGACTGCCAACAAATACATGAAAGAATGCTTAACATTATTCATCATTAGAGAAATGCAAATCAAAACTACAATGAGATATCATCTCACACCAGTCAGAATGGCCATCATCAAAAAATCTAGAAACAATAAATGCTGGAGAGGGTGTGGAGAAAAGGGAACAGTCTTGCACTGCTGGTGGGAATGTGAATTCGTAGAGCCACTATGGAGAACAGTATGGAGGTTCCTTAAAAAACTACAAATGGAACTACCATGTGACCCAGCAATCCCACTACTGGGCATATACCCTGAGAAAAACAAAATTCAAAAAGAGTCATGTACCAAAATGTTCATTGCAGCTCTATTTACAATAGCCAGGAGATGGAAACAACCTAAGTGTCCATCATCGGATGAATGGATAAAGAAGATGTGGCACATATATACAATGGAATCTTACTCAGCCATATAAAGAAACGAAATTGAGCTATTTGTAATGAGGTGGCTGGACCTGGAGTCTGTCATACAGAGTGAAGTAAGTCAGAAAGAGAGAGACAGGTACCGTATGCTAACACATATATGTGGAATTTAAGAAAAAAAAATGTCATGAAGAACCTAGGGTAAGACAGGAATAAAGACACAGACCTACTAGAGAATGGACTTGAGGATATGGGGAGGGGAAGGGTAAGCTGTGACGAGGCGATAGAGTGGCATGGACATATATACAATACCAAGTGTAAGATAGATAGCTAGTGGGAGGCAGCCGCATAGCACAGGGAGGGCAGCTCCGTGCTTTTTGACCACCTGGAGGGGTGGGATAGGGAGGGTGAGAGGGAGGCAGATGTAGGAGGGAGGAGATATGGGAGCATATGTATATGTATAACTGATTCACTTTGTTATAAAGCAGAAACTAACACACCATTGTAAAGCAATTATACTCCAATAAACATGTAAAAATAAATAAATAAATAAAATTACACGTTCTATGCAAAAAAAAAAGAATAACATGAATACTTGGCCTGAGTTAAGATAAACAGAAATATAGTGTATAAACAAAAACAAACAAACAAGGCAATATGAGGGGGAAAGTGAGAGGAGATAGAAAGAGAAATAGATGAAAGTAAAGGAGTAAGTTTACTTGGAAACATGTTCTTCACATCTACTGGGAAGAGACTGCAGAGTAATATCTTCCAAGGAAAAAGTCTTCCTGAAATATTTTTCCATAGTAGAATTACACAAAGGAAAATAGTACATGTTTGCATTTTGTGTGGGGGTGGCCAGAAAACATTTAAGAAAATGAAACACTTCACTAGCCCTAAGCACTGAAAGCAATAAAATCTTGGCACTTATGGATTTAACATTAATAGTTTTGTCTATTGTAGATGTCTGTGTCCCTCGCATTGCAGTAATCTGTAATTTTGATGAGGCACAATTTGAATTACACGTGTTGAAAGGGCAGAATGTCAGAGCGAGTTCTGCAGTCCATCAAGGCACCTGGGCAGCAGCTGGGCAGTGGAAACGTGACCACAATTATACATGTGTGATAATGCTTATGAACCATCGCCCTTACACCCAAAAGTTAGCTTTTAGAATTGGTGATAGAAGTAAATAAAAAGTCAAAGAAACGGATCTCTGAAGGAAAGCAGGATTTTTAAATTAAAGAATGGCATAAGAAGAAATGTTTATGTTTTATGTTCCATACTACTCCTGAGAATAGCATAATTGTTGAACATATAGACTTTGGAACCAGACTTCTTGAGTTTTAATCAAACTGATTGCTGGTAAATTCTCAGCAGTACCTGCCTTAGTTTCTTCATATATAAAGTGAGGGTAATAATACCTCTCAAGGGATTATTATGAGGGTTAAAATTAGTTAAAATTTATAAAGGGCTTACAGTAGTACTATATAAGAATTTGTTTAAATAAATTCAGATAGAATTAGCATGACTGTTTCAGGGCATATTCCAGCCAGGACAGAGCTCATTAAATGTGAGAGAAAGTCTTAGCAACATATGAAAAGACAACTTGAATAGCAGGCGTGTATACCTTGATAGAAATACGACTTTCAGGAAAGCCAGGAGTGGAAAACAATATTGTCTTGTGATTCTGGGAGTTTTCATAAGAAGCATCCTCTCTGAAGAGCAAATATCCACTATATTTTACATTGAGCTGATAAAGACAATCAATGATTTCAATGGGGAAAGATTTATGTGCCAAAAAATATGAAAACAACTTCACATAATACTCAACTGATAAAAAAATAATGGCATATATCTGTCTTGAGGATTCATAGAAGCTTTTATTTTTCCTATAGTAACATCATTTATGAGACAGGCATATTGTCTTGATCTTCTTTTCTTTTCTTTTTTTTTTTTGCTTTGTCAAGTGTATTCCTTGGCACTTGACAAATAAATGAGCATAACCATACCATAATCATAACCTGACTGTATATACTCCATTTCCTCAAGAAGTTGCATGAACATAAAGCATTCTCCCTTTCGATCCTGCCAGGCTGTCAGTGAGGCTGGCCTTTAAATAGAACTCTGGTGCATTCCAATTTATAGGCAAGCATTACTTATTGTTGGGAACGCTCTCTAAAGATGAAGTATGAAGGTCCTGTGCTCTTAGGAAGAACAAAGCAGCTTTCAAAGAATGGTGACATCACCCAACAAACCTGCTGTCATTAGACTGAAATAAATGGGAGAAGTTCAATTAAACTCACAGTCTGAAAAGTAATTTAAAGGCCTCTTTCTTCTGCTTGGTGTGTATAAATGCTCAATTTTTATTCTTAACTTTGCTAGGATCAGTAACATCAAATACATAATAGGACTGGCAGCTAAATGCTTCATTTGTTCAGGGCAGAATATTTCTATGACCCTACACTCATAAACCACCCAGCCCCCATGTCAAACTGCAATTTCCCTCTTAAGCAATTCACCTTAAGATAATTATTTCCTTGCAGTTTTTTTTAAATTTCAGTTTTAACAGGTTAATTATTTCCCTGCAGTTTTGTTTAAATTTCAGTTTTAACAGGTCCATGTGGCTTGTTAAAAAAATGTAACTTGAGCTATAAATGATACATCGTGGTTGATCCCATTTATCTTCATAACCAAGGTATCTCATTGCTCTTTCCAAAGAAAAGTAAATGTCATATAAGACCAGTCACCCTACATTTCCCTCAGTAGTCATAGGGTACATGCTATTACTGCTCCTTCTCTTCTCTGAGACTGGGACACTTTTAGGAAAATATTCTGAGTGACATAAAATTGGGAAATGATTTAAACTGCGATTCCTGGCTAAATTCCTGTTGTCAACTCTATGCAGTTAAATGATTAGCAGCAGGGCCGTTTGGCTACCATCTCCCTGGGCTGCTGGCTGCCTACTTGGTTCCACTACTGCCACTGGTGTGCTGCTTGAAAGACCAAGAAGGCAGCTGAGGTCATCCTGCCTTTGTAAGTAAAATTCAAGGTTAAATTTAATGTCTTTCCTATATTTCTGATAATTTCTAGGACCTAAAATTTCATGGCCACTTCTGGCTCTGAATTTCTTCAGTTTCCTGTGGATTCTAAGACTTCTATCTTGTAGCCATTCTCTTCCTTCTGCTCTGTGAAGGCACAGGTATGATGGAATTTAGCCCTTTCTCTGATTTTTCCCAGCCCACTCACTCAAGGTTATCATGTCTAGCAGTAAAGGTTTGGAGGACCAGGACTTTTAGTTTTACTAAATTTGGCATTTTAACATTATAATACAGGCCATAAGATACTGCTCAGCTTTCTCTCTTCTAGAAGGCTCTTTCACCTTTCAGACCCCTCTATTTATTATGTACATCAATTTGGCTCACCACTCCCTACTGAGTCCAAGATTTGACACTAGATGTCTGCAAATCCTACTAGAGTAAGTGTCCTCTGCTCTGGGTCTCATTCTTCAGTAGCACCTAAGAACTAGTGGATGGTTTGACGGTTTAGAATTTTCTTTCTCCCATTATCAGCCGCTATGCATGCTTCCCTAATCACTCCCCACTCCTATATATATTCAAACTCCACCGTTCACATGAGGGATATTAAGTCATACCCTCTGGGGCCATTTGGACTAACAAAGTGGTTTTACTCCTTTGACTTACTTGTCAAGTCTGTTAAAAAATACTTGAGGTGGTCCAAAACTAATTAAGCTGGTCAACCAAACAACTAACTTGGTCCTCCTTCTTTCCTCCCCACCTCCTTTTTTCCTTCCTTCTTGCCATAACAACTAAAACCAGTTTACCAAAAAATCATACTAATTTGTAGAGAGAAGGAAATCTGGGTCACATAAATTTATATGCATAATTTTTTAACTCCCAGGTCCCTTCAAGAGTGCTAGTTAGCTGATTCACTTTGCTGTACGATAGAAACTAACACAACATTGTAACTATACTCCAATAAAAATGAATTGAAAAAAAAGAGTACTACTGTTAATATTTTTTTCTCTAAATGTATAAAGCCTAGATTCAGATGCTGTGTCATGTATCTCTGTGAAGTGAATTTCAATCTCTAACTCCAAAGAGGTAAAACAGAATCTGCATTGATTATGAATACAAATAAAGTATTCAAAACTGCACATAGGGGCTTCCCTGGTGGTGCAGTGGTTAGGAATCCGCCTGCCAATGCAGGGGACACGGGTTTGAGCCCTGGTTCAGGAAGATCCCACATGCTGCGGAGCAACTAAGCCCGTGCACCAGAACTACTGAGCCTGCGCTCTACAGCCCGCGCACCTAGAGCTGGTGCTCCAAGACGAGAGAGGCCACCACAATGAGAGGCCTGCACACGGCAATGAAGAGTAGCCCCCGGCAACTAAAAAGAAAGCCCACACACAGCAACTTAGACCCAATGCAGCCAAAAATAAATTAATTTAAAAAAAAAGAGAAATGCATTTCCAATAAAATTAAAAAAAAAAACTCACATAAATTAAACATCTTATGTATTTTTTTTGCCCAGGCCATGGGTAAAAAAAACAGGGTCACAATAACATTGGCAAAAATAATATTTCTCTAGTGCTGCTTCTATTTGCTTAATTAAAAATTAAAAAATCCAGGCCTCTCAAATCCCTTCTAAGTACTTCTGGAAGCCACGTCTAACCTTTGTTCTCAGCAGCTACCAGACAGGGAATATTTTCATCCCTCTTGCTCAGGCCTTACTTCCTGGAGCAATATGTGCTACTAAAGATTCTGATGCCAAAGCCAAAGGTATCATGATTTGTGCCTCCTTGCTCTGTTCCACTGTCTCTCAATACCAGTTGTAGATAAGCACAGCTCCCTGTTCAGACATCTGTCATGTCCTCAAACAGTACCCCGTCTGCCACCCCAAAGTAAACATTTGTAACATAATCAACAAGTAAGGTTTATCACCCTATGCTTTCTCTATCTTGATGTGATTTTAGTAAAGTGCCTCTTCTTTTTAAATTCTCAATGGTCATTTCCTCTCTATAAGACACACAGTGTGTTAGGTTGGGATCCAAGTGCAGATGCTGTTCCTACCGCCAACCGGCTCACTCGAAGGATGCTATTTTTAATACTTTCCCTCTCTCCCTCCTTTCTCTCTTTATCTCTTTCTTTCTGATTGTCTATGCTTCAGAGTACTGACTTTTACATTCTTCCTCCAAAAAATAGAGGTAGGTCCAAAAATAAACTTGATCAGGAGAAACAGGTATTAAGTAAGGATTAACCTTACTTACTTACTTAAACCTTAGAAATAGAGGCTCTTCATAAACAACTTAACTAGTTTCAGTTCATGGTTAACAGCCCTGCAGTTTAAAGAGAGCCTTCCAATAAGAAATCCATGTGTTTAAAACCATGTGATGGTGATTAGTAACTAATCACTAGTTTTGTAATTTTCACATTAGAATCAGTATCTCATAAGAATGTAGGTGATGGTAAGAGAATAAATAGAAATAAAATATCATCTGGGCAGAATGTTTTTAACCCTTAAAATTACTCCAGAAACATAAGATGGCATTTGACTTACACTACTGCTAGGAACTTAGATAATAAGCTAGAGGGGCTAATTGTCCTCCTCATCACTCCTTTGCCTCTCACAGTGGGACTAACTTCTGAGAACAGTGAGCATCTGGCATGCTGTTCTCCTCGAGAATAAAGTGGATCCTGAACTGTCAGTTGCTGACTGGTGGGCTTGAAAGCTAGATGAGATTTTTGGACAAATTAAAAAGTAATTTGCTGATGCACACTTTTCTCATAGTTTTTTAATTACTTGCATTTACTCTTTTTCATTTTTTCCCAATCATATGTTTCTTTTTTTTTTTTTTTTTTTGCGGTACTTGGGCCTCTCACTGTTGTGGCCTCTCCTGTTGGGGAGCACAGGCTCCGGACGCACAGGCTCAGCGGCCATGGCTCACGGGCCCAGCCGCTCCACGGCATGTGGGATCTTCCTGGACCGGGGCACGAACCCGTGTCCCCTGCATCGGCAGGCGGACTCTCAACCACTGCGCCACCAGGGAAGCCCCCATATGTTTCTTTTGATCTACTTTGAAGAGAGTTTTTCTTCCTAAAGTCTCTTAACTGTCAACAAGTTCCCCTCAAATGAGCCCAGAGATCAAGCCTTGATTACCTTTAGCATCGTAAGCTTAGAAAAAATGGTGGGAAGAGGAAGTTGCCTAAAACCGAAGCTTTCAAAATGCTTCACATTACCGCAGCACCACTGTGGAACTGTTTAAACCATGGAAGTTATAAAGAAAGTTACCTGTGTGTTACTGTAATGTATAAAATGTTTCTTCTTTATTGTCAAGTGCATTGAAAATGTTTTTAAATAACTAAATGTTAGAATTACAGAAACGTTTATACATCTTTCCTTCTTTTCTGTTTCTACCTTGGCAATCTGACTGGTGTGCCTCTGCACATTTACAATATCCTTGCTTTTCTCTTTACAGTCTCAATAAACTATGACGAGGGGCTGTGTCTACATACACCGAAACAAGTGATAAATTAAAGACAAATGTTATCAGTTGTTTGGATAGCTTGTTTACCTGTGCCAAAATGAACTGATGAAATGGTTTTGTGTTTAAAAGAGACAAAAAGAGCCAAACTTTAAAAAGTTAAGAGAGTAATAAAGGACTCATTTTCCATTTCCTAATATTGCTGTATATAAATAGGCAATGTTGAATGTGTCAAAATCAAAAAGATGATTTCTATGTAACGTATTTAAAATGCTAATCTAGGGATTATCTGCATATTCTATTATTTGTATATTCAGGAGGCAAAGGATATTTTCTCCATATTCTGTGCTATTGTCAATGTCATTGAAATTAATCTCTTCCTATTCACCCAACACGACTAGTAATTTAAGGTAGCTCAGACACTTGTTAATACCAAGTGAGTAAGAATGTAGAACAACTGGACTTCTTATACGTTACTGATGAAAGTGTCAATTGGAAAATCCACTCTGGAAAATTGTTTGGTACTACCTATTAAAGCTGAGTGTATACCTTATGACCCAGCAATTTCATTCCTAGGTATAAATCCAACAGGAATGTCTACATTCATGCACCAAAAGTAATGCATACATAATAGCAATGTACACTAAAGCCAAAACTGGAAACAACTCAATTATCCATCAACAGTAGAGTGGATAAATAATTATGACCTATTCATCAATGAAAACAAATGAACTACTATATGGTAAGACATATTGTGCAAAAGAAGCCAGGCTCAAGAGACTACATACTGTATGATCCCACTTATACAAAGTTCAAAAACAGGGGAAAAAAACTAACTTATGTAATAACCAGGATAATGGTTACCTGTGAGGTGAGGGAGTAGTAACTGGCACAGGGGGTGCTTCTAGGGTTCTAGTAATGTTCTATTTCTTGATCTAGGTGGAGGTTACATTAGTAATGAAAATGTATTGATTTGTTCATGATAATATATGTACTTTTTTGTATATATGTTATTCTCAATAAACCACTAAAAAACCTTAAAAAAAGTTTAAGGTACCTTGATAATAATTACTGTATCCTATATGTAACTCCTGCATAAAAGATACAGAGAGTTTAAAGTAGATGGGTAATAACTTTAAGTGGAGAAAACTGGCACACATCCAGTTAACAAAGTAATAAGTCATTTTGATAGCATACGCTCCCAATATGGTGTGACAAGAGCACATCACCTCTGTGGTATTCTCCAAACTCTAAAACTTCAATCTATTCATGAGAAAACATCAGGCAAACCCAAACTGAGAGGCATTCTACAAAATACTTGACCAGTACTCTTCAAAGGTATCGAAGTTATGAAAGATAAGGAAAGATCAAGAAACAATCACATGTCAGAAGAGACTAAGGAAACATAATGCCTAAATGTAATGTGGTATCCTGGGTATTCAGAAAAAGAATGGTAGAAGAACAGTGGAAATTTGAATGAAGACTACAGTTTAGTTAATAGTATTATACCAATATTCATTTCTTAGTTTTGATAAATGTAGAGATTATGTAAGAAATTAACATTAGAGGAAGCTAAGTGAAGGGTATACAGAAACATTCTTTGCAACTCTTCTATAATGCTAAAATTATTTTGAAATAAAAGAGGTTATTTAAAAATGAACTTGTAACTATGAGAGCTTATATATATTTGTTAATTTAAGATATTTAGATAAAATATCTAGAGTGATGCAAGTTCAGTTCTGGTATCTATCTATCTGCATCTAGATATAAACACACACAAACATTCACACATACACATAAGCACACATACATGTTAGCTTCCTCGGTAAGCATGAGATAGCAGGGATGAGAAGTGTGTTCTGCTTTAGTGTGGACAACAAGATGCACACACATAAACTGAAAACTCCTGATGAAATCTAAGATTTCTGTTTAATATTCATGATATTTCTCTCTTTCCTAAGCCCATTAGCTCACTTCTCCATAAGGTATTGTGACATCTGTAAAAGTGTTTCTGGTCAGTTTGTTCCCTCTAAAATTCTTGCTCCTTATCCCATCTGGCTTTGCAAATACGTAAAATATCTGTGTTGCATCACACTTTTTAAAGCAGCTTCCAACGACATTCACTGACTTCAAGCGTGGCTTAACCGTTCCTACATCTGATGCAAATGGCTTCTTTAATTCTCTTCAGATCAGGCCACCCATCTTTGAGTATAACTGTTGCTATTATCAATCTGTGTAGCAGTCTGCTCTACTTTTCTTCCGTCTGTTCAGGCTTAGGCAAGCTTACTGTTGAGCAATCGCATTCTTTACTATTGCCAAAACAGGTTTTATTTTATGTAATTTTACGCAGCTGAACTGCTCCCCTGACAGTAGCCATCCCGCTAGAACCAAGCTCATCAAGCTCACTGGTAATAGCAGTGGAGGAAATTTAGCCAAGAATCTTTAAAGTGTTCATGTCAGGACACAAAGAAGCAAACCCTCAGGGTACATGTTTCTGCTTGTTTATCATCCAGGAGTGGATGACCAATTCAGAAAAATGGAGGTATTATCTCATCTTCTATGGTATTTATTCAGTGGAATTTAAAATGTTACTAGGAAGGTTATCTTAACCATAAGTGCCATATATCTGGCCATGCATTGGGACTATAAAGTCATAATGTTTTTCAGGAAGACACAGAAATATCTTTATATCTCAAATATCAAGTTAAGATTAGCTTGTGTCTATTTTTTTGGGGGGGTGGGCAGAGGATGGAAGTGACTGCTCACTTTTTACATTACACTTTGCAGTTTTCAAAATGATTTGGTAATATATATGCATGCAAAGAATTTGGGAATAAAATATTTTAGGAATTTAGCAAATGACTAGCAGCTCTGAAAGAACATATTGATGTAAGGATATTCTGTTGCACTAATGATATTTAAAGGAAGAAGAGTGGAGCAATCTCATCCTCTTCTCTGAGATTGGGAAAGAGACTCTGCATTATTCCTTTTTTTCTTTTTTCTTTTAACAAGATAAGAAGTCTGAGACCAGAAAAATATAATGCCATTTGTGAAATACTATTCTTTCCCTTTGTCTATATCACGTCTGAAAATAATGATGCTGCAAATGTCATTTGTCTTATATTTGGTCTTGCATTTTATACTTAAATTCTCATACAAAATCATGAGATTTTATACTTAAAATTTCATTAGATTTTCGTGTAATACAAATATAATTTTAAAAATCAATGACAATATACATCTCATCAAAATAAACATGTGATACTTGAATTGATTCAATAACTTTCTAGGAAACCACAGAAAGACATAATAATTCCATGGGTACAGACTCACATACTTTGGGTAAATGCTCCTGAAACTGGAATGCAGTGCCAAGAAACACTGCAGGGGCATTCTTTCAGAAAAAAATGTCCCAAAAGTCTGTTCTCTTACCCTGTTGGCCTATTTTACCTAGGGGAAGGGAGCTAAAATGTGTTTGATGTACCCAATGCATTATTCATTAACAGTGAGCACTTCATCTCTGTGCCAAAAGCAGAACCAATCTGCTTACCATTCCTTGCCATGATGCCTTTAAAAGAGAATAAAAGCAAAGTACTCATCAATCCTGTAAAGAAAATGACATGAGAGATAAATAAGACATAAAGTTATTGGGGAATTGGTAATAAGATCAATTATTTACATTAAATAAAAGAAATTTACTATGGATAATTTTGTTATGCAGAAATCAGATTGGAGTAAGGAAGTGAATATTTCTATTATCCTATTGGTCAATGTGGCTAGTATCCAACAAAACGTTATACTTCCCTCACATATGGAAGATTCAGTGCTAGGAGCTATTAACTCACCCAGAAACCATACATTTCCCAGACATCCCTTGCATCCAAGAATGATTAGTTTACCTCTTATCAGTGGATGTGGGCAGATATAATGTTTGTCACCTTCATGCTTGAGTTTTTAAAAAACAAACGTTAATTCTCCACTAACACTTTTTCTTTTGACCTAAGAGCCCCTGTGAGATGTCAAAGCCACAAGATGGAAGGAGTTTGGGTCCCTGACTACCACATGGAGGAAATGTGCCCACCAGGAACATTCATATATAACCATTAAGTTTGTGAAAAATAAAATGTGTTTCATCACATCACATTAAAACTCTAAATTTAGGGTTTAGCTGTTACAGCAACTAGCTTTACCCTATCTTACACAGTCAGGTATTGGCTCATCAACAGATGAAGATAGGTGAAAAGAAGTCAACATCATCGATAATTATGCCCTACAAAGGCATCAGAGTAAGGGAGACACAACAAATAGAAGACAAACTCTCTGAGCAGAGATTGTTTGAATTTTTATGCCTGATATTCTAAGCAGAAGAAAAATATAAGTCCACAATTACTGGACCTGAAAAAAGCTTGAAAGAATGTTCTTTCTGAGACAGGAAGGATAACCACGCATGAAGTTTTTAAAGGGAATAAACTAATGAAATTAGAAATAATGGCTGCCCACACATTAGGAAAGTTTCTAAAGACAGAGAGGATTAGAAAAAAATTATAGAAGAGATATCTAACCTGCAGTGACTTGCCTGGGTGTCCATCCCTATAGATTTCATTTCCTACACATACATATTTCCAGGGCCATGGGAAGAGCAGACAGAGGGGTTGGGCAGAGAATCACTCATATTCTTCCTAAAGACTGAATCTTAGTCACAGAGAAATTACTTCTCTGTTAAAATATCAGTTAATCAGTGAAATGTTCCTAATTTCTGCATATTTCTCCATATGCCCCCTCCCTCTGTGCACTTTGAGTTCCTTTAGCATTCAGAGAACTTTGTGTAAGCCTGTATTCAGCACTAATGAGGTATGGGTGGGCTGTTTCTCTACGATTACTCTCTCACCCAGCAGTGATGGCTTTAGTACAGGGGCCTTGTATTATTCTTCTCTGTATCCCCAAGAGTTGTTTATTCATAAAATATTCATGAAGCATCTACTATATGCCAGACCCTATGCTAGGCACTGGAGATAGAAGGGTGAACAAGACCAACAAAGTCTCTGACTTTTGGAGATTACATTCTACAGGGGATCAAAAAATTGAATTACTTCAAGTTACAATAATTTCTATGATTAAAAAAGAGGCAGAAATAGGGAATAGTAGAGGAGGGCCTTCTTTAGGTAGGATAATCAAAGCAAGTCTCTCTCTGAGGGGTGAAATTAAAAGATGAGATCTGAAGGAAGAGAAATATCTATGTAAAAAGTGTGTGTGCATTTGTGGTGGGGGAACATCTCAACAGAATAAAGAGTATGTGCAGAGGCTCTGAATCAGGAAATGGTGTATTTACATAATTTTAAAAGGCCAGTGAGTACGAATGGAGTATGTGAGGGGATCATGGCCTAGAATGAAGTAGGGAGGTAGATAGTTTTAGAAACTGTAGTAAGAAATTCAGATTTTATTCTAAGTACAACAGAAGACCATTGCAGTGTTATAAGCAAGTAAATGACATTACCCAATTTGGATTTTGAGAAGAGCACTTTTTATGGGTAATGGATTAGTATGTGGGAAAGATTTAGCAGGTTATTTAAATGATCCCAAGTGAGAGATTTTGAAGACCTGGACCAAAATGAAGGCAACAGAGATGGAGAGAAGAAGGCAGATCCAAGACGTATTTTAGCCATTTATTTAACAGAATGTACTGAAGACCTGAACGTAAGCATTGACAGAGTAAGGAATGCAGGATAAATCTCAGGCTTGAGAAACTATTTAGAATGTGTAGATGGGGAAGATGTGCTGTAGTAGTGGGAGGAACAGATGGATACAAGTTGGGGAGGGTGGAGTGGGAAGAAGTCAAGAGTTCCATTATCATGATTTGACAAGTGTATGAGATATCCAAGAGCAGATGTCAAGTAGACAGTTGCATAGGCTAGTCTAGAGCAGAGAAGATCTGAGTTAAGTCAGACATCTGGGATGACCAGCATAAAATATAATTGAACCTATGAGAATTACTCATAGGTAATTGAGTAATTGAGGGGTAGAGCATATGAAGAGAATTCAGTGCCTTTCACAGTGCTTCATACATATTTTTTGAATGAGGACAAGAATCCTGACCTCATTGCCAGTGCCCATGAACAGGTCCCTGACTCTACACCCTGTCAGCTGCACCCCACACCCACCACTTTTCCTTTTTGTGTGCCAATTGCCTACTTTGATTTTCACAGTGTCTGCTGCCTAACTTCCCAGATATTCCATCCATTCAGCTCAACTCCCTCACACCTAAGGAAACCTTGCAGAACAAGTAGCTTTACGCCCTAGCACCAGAATTCCTATCCTTCATACTTGATCTGATTTGCTCTGACTTGCTAATGATGTGATTGTTTTATTCTGATAAGGATGTAAACAATAAATAGATGCCCAGATGGATCCCAAACTAAGGGAGAGGTGAGATCTACTAGCAAGATTGTATAAAGAAAAAAAAATGATAAAAAGAATAGAGTCTAGAATAACCAGGGCACTAGTATGTGTTTGAATATTTAGGGGAAAAAATCTTTACAGGTTGAAAATATCTCAAAATTCTGTATGCTTTTCCATTAGAAATAAATCACTTTGTATATTCTTAAGCAATTATGTGATTCTAACTTTTTTTTAATTAAAGATTTTAAGATTTTAAAGGTTGTGCTCCACTTCTCAATCAAACATACTATGTGTTTAAGGAAAAAACATATGATGCATGAAAGTTGTTTAGTTTAAAAGAATATATTATTCTTTACGGCATTACACTTCTTGTTAAAAACTTCACTGTAAGTGATCTGAATTTTTGACATTAGCTTTACCTCATTACCATAAAATCATGATCTTTTAAAGGCAATTGAGACTACAATTAACCTTAAGAAAAGGATGTCATCATTTTCTGATTATCTCAGCTTTCAAAAGCCAGTCATCCAGAACCAGTGTTTCTAATAAAATAAAATTTTCAGAAATGAGATCTGATCTATATTTTCTTGGCTCTCTGAATACAAAACAGACTTTGTGGGATGCATGCCTAATGAGTCATCCTTGTTTTTTCATGAAAAACATGATTTTCCAGTACTGTAGCATTTTGCTCTTTACTGATGCATTTGCATCAAATGAATATATTACAACTTGGATGTTGTGATTTAGTTAATTATGACAGTCACATTGATGCCTTAGTGATTTCATGAATCTGGAATGGACCTGAGTTTTTTAGGGGTCTTACCTCTAATATTAAAAAAATCTTGTAAAGTGAATCTTTCTTAATTGTATTTGATTATGTTAATATTCTCTGAGTCCTGGAATGGACATGTTTACCATGGATATAAAAAGTACAAGGTCTCACTTTAGCAGCATAGCTGCCATGGACGAATATGGAACAGCACACAAAGGAATGATATGAACTAATTAAATGTACTGTTGTATTATTTTTCCCACTCAGTGTGGTTTAATACTTATTCATTAAATGAATAAGAGGGAAACTCTGCCATCTACTTTAAGTAGAGTGAAGGAAAGGCATCCATGAAGGGATGGCATTTAAGCTCTGACCTAAATAATGAAAGCAGCAGCAATGTGTAGAATCAAGGAAGAGAACTTCAGGCAGATGAAGCCAGAAGCATTAAAGCCCTGAGGCTGGAAAGAGCTCACCATGTTCCCAGAAGACCAGGGTGACAGTGACATGGGAGTGAAGAGAGAGTGGTGTAAGACTGATGGGTAGGCAGGGACCAGGTCACATTGCACCTTACAGGCCAAGGTTGAAAGCTTAGATTTATTGCAAGAGTTGGGAAACCACTGAAAAGCTTTAAGCAAAGGAAAAATATGACCTAGTTTGGGTCAAAAAAAAAAAAAAGAAAGAAAGTCCAGCAGCTCTAAGGAAGGTAAATTGGATGGGGTTAAGAGTGGTCCACAGTCATGGAGTCAATCTTTCAATCTTCACTTTGGAAAATATAAGTGTTTTAAAAGAGTTCAGATCTAAGAAATATAGATTAGGTGACTGGGAGTTTAGAGAATTGGGAATAAATGTAAGATAGGAATTTTTTCCCTAATGAAAATTTACTTTGCATTTGGTCTCCTAAAATAAAAGTATAGAAACTTTAATTAAAAGTTTATTTGACTATATTAAACCAAATGCAATGGTAAACTATTCCAGTCACACCCAGGAGCACTAAACATGTGTCAACTGATTTTCTGTGTTGATGGGGTTCTGTCAGAGCCTTTATGGACCTGACTCACATAATTGTGCTCTACTAGAGATTCAGACATCCCTCTTTGTTTCCAGTTTCTCCCTACCCCTACCTCTGATTTAGCCAATGAAAAATGAAGGAGCAGGCATCATTAGCACAACGGATCTACATAACTTATTCATGAATTCAGGAACTGTAGACAAACCAAATCAAACTTATGGTCCAACCTGTCTAATGCTGACTTTCACAGTCCCATTTAGAATAATTTGCAAAGGGAATATTTTCCTTTATGACACTGGCCTCTAAAATTTAAGACTGAATTTGACCTTCCTAATTTCTCTAGCTGGGACAATAAGCCATAATTTCATGTAGTAAGCATATAATGAATATGGAATGATGATTAAATGAATGAATAAAATAAATAATACCCTCCATATATTGTAAATAAGAACACCCATCCTCTATAATAAGAAATTGTGAACCAACATCTAAATGAGGTTAGCCATTCGCAAGAGTAGCCCACTCCAAAAGATGCCTTAATTTATTAAATAAATTTTAATTATCTACTCTGGGGTCAGCAAACTTTTTCCCTAAAGGGCCAGACAGTAGACATCTGGACTTTGCAGACCATATGGTCTCTGTTGCAACTATTCAACTCCACCATAAATGACTATATTCCAATAAAACTTTATTTATGGACACACAAATTTAAACTTCATGTAATTTTCATGTGCTGTGAAATATTCTTCTTCTGCTTTTCTTCAATCATTTAAAAGTATAACAACCATTCTTGGCCCACAGGCTGTACAAAGCAGGCATCTAACCATAGTTTTCGGAGACCCTGGTCTCCTAAACATCAGGCATTGGAGAGACCGCAGTGAGGAAGATAGTTTTGTAAAGGTGGTGATGATGGGACTAAGGTATCCACCAAATCCTTTTTACTCGACCAAGGATTAACTTTAGGTAGACCAGTCAGATGTAATCTTGAAAATTTTGCATTATGTTCATTCAAGTTTAGCATGAAGTTCTGCTAATCTTGATAAGCAACAACAAGAAGTGAAGAATAATCATTTCAGCATATTCAAAGGCTTGTTAAGGGGGAAACATCTTTATAAAGGAATACTCTTTAAGAAAGCAATGACATAGAATGAAGCAAGAGCAAGTCTCCAGCAGTTCAACTTATGACTGAAACATCCCACCATCTATTCAACTCTTTTGGCTCTAGCATCATATTCATTAGGAAACTTTCTGATTTCCAATCAGTTTCCCAGGTACTCTGATATTGCAAAGGTAATGCCCGGGGTAGCAGATATAATTATTTCTACCACTGGAAATGAAGCGCCTCACTATGAATGAATAAACTGGTAAGCTTGGATAGTTTCAATCAAGTCCCCAGAGTTTTGTATATAAAAATAACTTCCTGAACATGGAATGCTGAGAACCAGATCCTGACCCCTTGCTGAGCCCACCAAGGTAGTGGTTTCCCTTGAGTCTCTGCCTATACAGCAGGCACATAGCCCTTAACTGCCAAGTTCTCAGTCAAGCATTATGTTTCTCTCCTGCAAAACTTTCTCTTAAACACTTTTTATATTTATTTTTCATTTGATCTGTGAATATTTTAGTATGTATCTCTATAAGGGCTCTTTTTAGTCATAACCACAACATCATTACTTGTACTTAAAATAAATTAACATTAATTCCACAATATCAATGAATATGCAGTTACTGTTTAATTTTCAGTCTCATAAATACTTTAAATTTATATTTTTCTACTTTATTTACATTAATATATACATTTCTTTTCATTATTCTATGTCTGCATGCATTTACAGAGAAGCAAATGATTACTCTCTATGATAGAAAATACAGCTTTTTAAAATTTGACCTAAAGTTTTTCTTTCCAGCCTCAACAACAGCCTTTCTCTGTAGTAAACAGAGTGCTGGACTGAGAATCAAGAGATCAGTTTTTGTTTTTTTCCCTGCCACTTAATATATGAGATTAGGAAATCACAGTCTCTTTAGGGCATATTTCTTCACCCCATGAAATGAGGAGCTGAGTAAGTAGATGCTCTCAAAAGACCCTTTCCTCACCAAAACTCTTGGGTTCTGTGATTCTATAAGGGTGCCTTGTCTGAACCCTTTATAAATATTCAGACAGGTGATATCCTCCTCAAGTCTACGATTTAGTCTAGTGAAGAGTACAAAATGTGTCATCAATCTTTAAAAGGAGGGAGTCAGATTCATTTGACTAGTCACATAGTCTACGTATCTTTTCTAATTTACTAGATAATGATTCCTCCTACTCCTTAGTTTAGACAGCATAGAAAGAGCTACTCTAACCAAAACATCAATGTTAATGGTTAAAATAACTGGACCTTTTCCTTAAAACTAAAGAATCTCTCAGCATGAGAAAGCAAAAACAAAATCAGTGTTGGACAATATGCATATTTAAGGCTTTCCTTTTCTTTAAACTTTAGTCAGCAAAATAAACAGCAGCTAATTGTATAAAACAAGAATGAGATATATGATGCAGCCTCACAACTAGCTTTCTGAGTGTGTATTTAATATAGGAACTTCAAATTAAAGTTTCTCTCCTGTAGTTTAATATCCTTCTGTATTGCCTTCTTCTTAGAAGGTGAAGAAATTTCTCTTTTAAATGTAAAGGTCAATTATAGTCCAAAGGTTTTAAGAAATCAATGTTCTCGTGACAATTAAGGTTACAATTTAGAAGAAGACTCACATTATAATAAGTTAAAGTCTAACAATGAAGATGTAAGAAACCATCTAGATAATCAAAGCTAACATTTACAAATGTAACTAATAAAAGAACTCTTTCTAAACAACTTATTAAAACATTAAAATTTTATTATGATTTAACATTAGATATAAAGCCTTTAAATCTGTTCCAATCACTAACTGAATTGCACAATTATTTAAAAGTGATTTCTGCCAATCATCCATGCCTGCGTCTGTGTTTCATATAGCATTAAGGAAACAGGCATCCAATCTTACTCTCTATAAAAGTCATATATTTTTTTCTTCTTTTAACATAGTCCTTAAACTTAGAAGATAAGTGCTATAAAAACTTGACTAAAAAGTAATTTGGTCAATTTGGTACAACACAAGCAAAACTAAAGAAACATTCTAACATTTGTGGGGAGGAACTGAATATGAGGTATAAGAAAAAGAGAGGAGTCAAGAATGATATCATGACTTCTGGTATGAGCAACTGGAAGGACAGAACTTCCATTTACTAGATGGGGAAAAGGGCCAGTGCAGCACATTTCAGGTTGAAACTTGGGAGTTTAATTTTGAAGAATATGAGATGCTTTTTGGATATATACATGTGGAAGTACCAAGTAGGCAGCTGGAAATAAAAGCCTGCGAGTCAGGGAAAATGTCTGGGCAGAAGGTCTAATTTGGGGAATTGTGAGCCAATAGATGGTATTTAAATACATGACAGATGAGATCACCAAGTTAGTGTGTGTAAACACAGAAAAGGACCAAGGATCCAACCTTAGGCATTCTTTGTTTGAAAGCCAGAGACACTGGCAATGGAGACTGAGAAGGAATCACATGTGCGAGAGGAGGACAGCCAAGAGTGTGGTGTCTTGGAAGACAAATTAAGGCAATATTTGAGGGAGGAAAGAGTGCTCAACCCTACTGAATGCTGAGAAGTCAAGAAGAATATAGAATTTTGACTTTACCTTCAAAATATATCCAAAATATGACCACATCTCACTATGTCCAAATGATTACTTTGATCCAAGTCATCAGTATCTCAGTGCATTAGCTTCTGAACTGGTCTCTATGTTTCCACCACTGCTCCCAACAATATATCCTCAACACAGCAGCCAGAGTATTCTTTTAAACAAAGTTTGGTCATGTCACTTCTCTAATTAAAACTCTCTAAAGACCTTGCAACTTACTCAAGGTAAAAGCCAAAGCTCTTATAATTGCCTTCAGGGTTCTATACCCTCTGGCCCTTCCACCATTTCTTATCTCCCTGGCTCACTTTACTTCAGCTATACTGCCTCTTTGTTGTTCATTGAACACATCATTTATACTCACGCCTCAAAACCTTTGCACTGGCATTCATGGTTCCTTCTACATGAAATGCTTTTCCCCTATATATCTACATGGCTTACTCCTTCACATTCTTCAAGTCTTTGCTTAATTTCACCATATTCGTGAGGTCTTTCCAAAATAAACTACTTAAAAATTTACCCCCTACCATCCTACAGTCCCCCATCCTTCTTCTCTGCCTTATTTTTTTTCTTAGTAATTATCACTTATTTATTCATTTGTATTTGTCTGCCTTCCCTCACTATGAGTTCCAGAACGCAAGGTTTTTTTTTTTCTCTTGCTCAAGCCATAATTTTGTGCCAAGAACATGCCTAACAAGTAGTAGGCACACTACAAGAAAAAATAGTTGAATAGGCTTATTCAGAACTTTGAGGGACACTCTACATTATGAATATATCCTATTTTAATCTCCCATAGTCCATATTTTCCTTTGAAATATATTTATTGGCCTTTGGATTGTTGCAGGTGGCTAAAACATAAAAATATTCAAATACTTTTCTGGCTACCAATCCATATGCTCTATTCCTAAGGGTACAGACCAAGCATACACTAGACAGGTCTTGGCTCCAAATCTCTACTTTGGCACTGTGCAGAAAAAGAGTTAACACAGCAGGCCTGAGACTTATCTTTAGAAAGGCCTGCTTGCAAGTTTGACACTCAACTGGCATTTGGGAACTTAGATTTTGGGAGACTTCTCACCACCCTAATTGAAAAGAGTGGTTCACTGTGCCTAAATTGGCTGTGCAAACAATATGGTTTATGCAGAATACCTGCTTTCCTTCTGGAAGTCTGGATTGCCAGGCAAAGGCTGACTAAGTGACCCATCTCCAAGAAAAACCCTGGAAACTGAGTTTCTAATGAGCTTCCCTAGTAGACAACATTTCACATGTGTTAACACAACTCACCCCTGGGGCAATTAAGCTTCTCCTGTGTGACTCCACTGGGAGAGAATTCTGGAACTCATGCCTAGTTTTCTCTATACTTCTCTCCATGCACCTTTTCTGTTTGCTAATTTTGCCTTGCATTCTTTCACTGTAAAAAAAATAATAGCCAGAAGTATGACTATATGTTGAGTCTTATGAGCCCTCATCTAACCTGGGCTGGGAATGGTCCTGGGGGCCCCTGATCTGGTCACTCATTGAACTCTTACTGCATGCTTATTATAAGCTTCAACCCTAGTGAACTGAAAAAGACCATAAATGAGCTTGTGGGCTTTATTTATTTTGCCCCTCTCCTTTAAGGCCTAGGGTTTTCTCCAACTGAAGAAGCCTGCTCCGTGGCTCCTTCTACAGAGGCCTCCTCTTATCAGGAAGTGCTTCAAGGCACAGTCACATGATAGAAATGGTGAAGAAATAAACCTTGTGAAAGAGAGCCAAGAGCATCCAGGCTTCAGAGCCAGCTCCACTGTAACTCCTTTACAGCTTTTGAAAGTGAACAAATGGGAGGTTCTTGACACAGATTAGACTTCTTTTTTCTTGAGACATGGAGTAAGGAGGTATCTTCTCAAGGTTTCAATACTGATTTTTAGAATCTGCCATTAATACTAGTCTTTGGATTTGAAATAATCATTCCACAGTCTAATGAAGAAAACTTACATATATAGACCATTTCCTACCAAAAGCACAATAGTAAATATAAAAAATATATGTACATGTAAAACACATACCTTTTGTAGTAAATGTAATAATAAATGTGCTTGTTATAGGAAGTGGTATGCCATCTATGTTTTACATAATCTCCTAAACATCCATTTCTTTCTTTGATTCAGAAAAACCATCCTGCCTTTTGTATAGAATCCTGATTTGTCTACCACATGCATTCCTATTCAGGTCTAATCACTGCTCTTCAGGAAAAATAAAATTTTAAAAGACCAGCAAAATAGAAATTTAAAAGACCAGCAAAAAAAAAAAAAAATCCAGGAGATGGATGCACTGATGTATGCAAACAGACTAAAGTGATTAGAATTCTTGGGCTTAAAAATACAAAGTTTTAACAAATATATTAAGTACTATGAATAATTCATTTACCAAATTCCTAAGTCATCAGTGGTAATCACATGAACTGAAAATAAGAGCTAAGTTTTCTATAGTGTGGAGTTAAAAAAATCATCACAATAAGCAGCACAGACTGAGATTTTTCTGTGTTTTTTAACAATCTGTATATGTTTTCATTGCTGTGTAACAAATACCACAAACTTGGTAGCTTAAAATAATACTCATTTATTGTTCCTATATCTGTGGGTTAGAAGTCCAGGAGCAGCTTGGCTGGGCTTGCTGTTCAGGGACTCACACTCAAGGTATTGGCCAGGCTGTGATTTTTATCAGGCTCTGGAGAAGAATCTGCTTCAATACTCATTCAGGTTCTTGGCAAATGCACTTCCTTGCAGTTGTAAGACTAAGGTTCCTGTCTTCTTGCTATCTGTAGTCTAAAAGTCACTCGCAGCTTCCAGATACCACCCACCATTCCCTGTCATATAGCCCCCTCCATCCTCAAAGCCAGCAACAGAAAACCTTCCTTGCCTCAAATCCCTCTCACACTTCCAATTTCTTTCCGAGAAGAGTCCAGTCCCTTTTAAGGGCTCATGTGATTACATCCACTAATTATAATCTCCCAATCCTACGAACATTTTAAGAATTGAGACTTTACTTCTGCAAAATCCCTTCACAGTGGAACCTAGATTCATGTCTAATTGAATAACTGGGAGAAGGTGTGTGTACACCAGAGTACAGACAATCTTAGGGGTTATCTTAGAATTCTGCCTACCACAAAATCCTAATGCACCAGGCTCATAAAGTGCCTGTGTTAAAGGCAGAACTAGAGCTGGATAAAACATCAGTCTGATCCAAAATGAGAACGGTTTTAAGTTCTAAAATTTCTAAATTTAGTAACTTCACATTTTTCTCATTCGCTTAGTCAGTTTCACCAATAATTGATCTCTTTTCCTTTTGTTATCTTTCTCTCTCCAGGTTTATTTAGTAATCAAAATCAATTGACCAAAATAAATGTGTGATGTCCTCAAGAAGTTCACTGTTGAAGAGAAGCAGCAGAACATAATGGAAGAAAGATATACAAAGAAATGTACAGAAAACCCAGTATCAAATGTCATGCACTGAACAGAGCAATTTCTTCACTGGCTATAGAACTAAGGAGCACTGTCTTGAGGCAGCTCTGCCTATGATAAGAGGTCAGCCTTTGGGGATGACAAACCTGCATCCTTTTGTGCTTATTTCACACTTACCTCACTCACTAACTGTGTGACCTAGGGAAGCTCTTCTGACTTCCTTGAGCCCCAGACTCCTCATCTATAAAAGGGAGGTAGATAGTTTCTAACCCCCAGGTTTTTGTGAGATTTAAATGAAATAATGTACATAAGGCACTTTGGAGAGTATTTTTACCAGGTACCTTTACACATAATAGATATCAATAAATATATACTATTATTTTTATCATCATTTGCATAAATTATGGAAAGCTTCATGGAGAGCATGTTTTCTCTGTACAACCACAAAACTTTGTGTGCAGGGGTCTATGTCATGGCTCTTACCCCTCTTATTTGTTATAATTTTCCTTACTCTTGTCTGTCCTTCCTTATACACTGGCTTCTAAAACACAGAATCTGTGCATTTCCTCTTTCTGTCACCAGCTTGAATATGTGCTTAGTAAATAAATATATACATTTTGGACAAACGGATTAGGATAAGAACTGATACGTTCTTATCAGTATTTGGAAAAACAGAAATAATTAACCTTGGCAGAAGAAAAGAAAGGGCAGCTGTGGTAAACGGTAAGGAAGATACATCCAGAGATTAGAGGGAAGTTTCAGAGAGAAGTTTTAGGTACCACGTTTTGACAAAATTATAGAGTAATATTAGAGAAATACCCAAATGCTGATTTTCTTAAATCTAATTATTTTGACTAGCATTTCAAAAAAGAAAACAGTTCAATACTTCAAATAGGTTATGATATGCATATTTCCTATTTCTACCTGTGTCAGATGAATTTGTCCCCTTTACTATAAAGCAATATCAAAGGTAAATCAAGAGTTCAATTCTTTAGTCTCTTCAATCCCATTACTTTTAAATCTTCAATAAAAACTAAAATATTCAGCACAGTTTGACCCATCAGAAAACCCATTCTTTTTACCTAACTTCAAATTGGTCAGTCAAAAAATAAATTGAGTAGTTTGCCAATGGTTTAACATTTGCTTTGCTATATCATATGTATAAAACTATGACCCCCAAATTACCAATGACATTTTTCACAGAATTAGAACAAAAAATTTTACAATTTGTATGGAAACACAAAAGACCCCGAATAGCCAAAGCAATCTTGAGAAAGAAAAATGGAACTGGAGGAATCAGGCTCCCAGACTTCAGACCATACTACAAAGTTACAGTAATCTATACAGTATGGTACTGGCACAAAAACAGAAATATAGCTCAATGGAACAGGATAGAAAGCCCAAAGATAAACCCATGCACCTATGGTCACCTAATCTATGACAAAGGAGGCAAGAATATACAATGGAGAAAAGACAGTCTCTTCAATAAGTGGTGCTGGGAAAACTGGACAGCTACATGTAGAAGAATGAAATTAGAACACTCCCCAACACCATACACAAAAATAAACTCAAAATGGATCAAAGACCTAAATGTAAGGCCGGACACTATAAAAGTCTTAGAGGAAAACGTAGACAGAACACTCTTTGACATAAATCGCAGCAAGGTCTTTTTTGATCTACCACCTAGATTAATGAAAATTAAAACAAAAATAAACAAATGGGATCTAATTAAACTTAAAAGCTTTTGCACAGCAAAGGAAACCATAAACCAAACAAAAATACAACCCTCAGAATGAGAGAAAATATTTGCAAATGAAGCAATTAACTAGGGACTAATCTCCAAAATATACAAACAGCTCATGCAGCTCAATATCAAAAAAAACAAAGAACACAATCAAAAAATGGGGGGAAGATCTAAATAGACATTTCTCCAAAGAAGATATACAGATGGCTAACAAACACATGAAAAGATGCTCAACATCACTAATTATTAGAGAAATGCAAATCAAAACTACAATGAGGTATCACCTCACACAGGTCAGAATGGCCATCATCAAAAAATCTACAAACAATAAATGCTGGAGAGGGTGTGGAGAAAAGGGAACCCTCTTGCACTGTTGGTGGGAATATAAATTGGTACAGCCACTATGGAAAACAGTATGGAGGTTCCTTAAGAACCTAAAAATAGAACTACCATATGACCCAACAATCCCACTCCTGGGCATATACCCTGAGAAAAACCATAATTCAAAAAGATACAAGCACCCCAATGTTCACTGTAGTACTACTTACAATAGCCAGGACATGGAAGCAACCTAAATGTCCATCGACAGAGGAATCGATAAAGAAGATGTGGTACATATATACAATGGAATATTACTCAGCCATAAAAAGGAACGAAATAGTGCCATTTGCAGAGATGTGGATAGACCTAGAGACCATCATACAGAGTGAAGTGAGTCAGAAAGAGAAAAACAAATATCATATAATACCACTTATATGTGGAATCTAGAAAAATGGTACAGATGAACTTATTTGCAAAGCCAAAATAGAGATACAGATGTAGAGAACAAATTTATAGATACCAAGGGGGGAAGTGGGGGATGGGATGAATTGGGAAATTGGGATTGACATATACACTAATATGTATAAAATAGATAACTAATGAGAACCTACTGTATAGCACAGGGAACTCTGCTCAGTGCTCTGTGGTGACCTAAATGGGAAGGAAATCTAAAAAAGAGAGGATATATGTATACATATAACTCATTCACTTTGCTCTACAGCAGAAACTAACACAACATTGTAAAGCAACTATACTCCAATAAAAATTAATTAAAAAAACCAACCATGACCTATCTTGACACATTTTGCCTTGAGTTTAATAGAAGTCAAACAAATTATTTTATGAGTTAATTTTTTTTTTTTTTTTTTGCAGTACGCGGGCCTCTCACTGTTGTGGCCTCTCCCATTGCAGAGCACAGGCTCTGGACGCACAGGTTCGGTGGCCATGGCTCACGGGCCCAGCCGCTCCGCGGCATGTGGGATCCTCCTGGACCAGGGCACGAACCCAGGTCCCCTGCATCGGCAGGCGGACTCTCAACCACTGCGCCACCAGGGAAGCCCCTATGAGTTAATTTTTAACATTTGCCCTGCAGGAAAATTTTCACATGCCACGGTAAGGCCTAAATCAAAAATTTGCTGCCAAATTTTAAACTCTTGAAAGTAGCTTGATAGAATCTAGGTCACACAGTATCATTTCGTTCCACATCTTCCCTTATAATTCAATGTCCACAGCACAAACTTCAAAAAGGACACTTAATCTAGAATAGGCCATTTTCTGCAAAGCAAAGCAAAAATCAAGTGTGAGCGATTTTTATGCATAAGTACAGATATTCAAAACCAGTACTGTAGTTGACCCAATTATTTTAAATATTAAGAGAAGAAGCTTGATGCTACCAATCTATTTTCTAAGAGACTTCATAAGAAATAACATGGACCTTAGGGGCAGATACTCCTAACACCACTGTGACAGGGGCCAGTTTGCTCCAATTTTATCTGTAAAATGGGTGTCCTGCCATTCAACTTTTCTCACACTACCTATTCTCCCTGAAAATATTCATCAATTCCTGTATATTATCTACATGTTGACATTGTCGGATCCATAGCTAATGTCAACAAAATTTCTATGCACTTCAGACTCCTATATCCCACTTCCTACTAGTCCTGAACCTTTTGATATCCTAGACACCTCAAAATCAGCATATCCAAGACTGAACTCTTTATCTTCCCCAATATCTCTATGTCTTTATCTCCCTCCTCCCCAATATTTCTATATCTCTAAAAGAATACCTCTTCCTTTTTTCCCTAAGTCAGTGAATAGGATTACTATCCACTCCATTACTCAAACCAGCAACCTGGGTATCATCTGTGAGGGTCCACTCTGGCTACCATCATAGTCTACGTGAAGAGCAGTCTCTCCAGCTGCACAATACACATTGTTGCCTTCCAGTCCCATATCTACTCACACTGTCTCATTGGTTGTACTCACAAGGTAGCTTCCATTTTTCTTGCATCCCACTATCACTCCTCTAAGATTAGTTCCCTCCATTTCTTTGCCTGTATCACAATAAATCCTAATTGGCTACTCACCCTCCTCTCTTACGTCCAACTAGTTCTTTCACCCACTGAAGTTAGTTTGAGCTTTCTAAAATATAAGTATAATTATGTTCTCTTCTTAATGATATTCTCTTTTAATGATTCCCTATTTCCATGAAGATACAGTTTGAAATCTGTCAAGACTTACCCCTGTTATATATATATATATAAATATATATATATGTATATGTATGTATGTATATGTCATATATATGTCAATAAGTGAACTGATAAATATGAATCCAAAAAGTGAAACAAAAATAGTAAATGTATTATAATGACAAATATATACTAGCTTCATATAAGAGAATTGGATTCTCTTGGACAACTAAGTTTTCCAAAGTTGGCAGGAATAAATTAAATAAATGAATCAATAAGTAAGACGTACTGAGTTCAGCACTAACTGTTGCTGCACACCTGATGATCATCAAAGGCAATGAGGGTGCAGAAAGATCTTTCTCTCCTACAAATCGACTTTCTTAGTTTAAAATGTTTTTCTCTGTTATTATGTCCTATAAAATGAAATGTTTGTTACATGAATAAATGTATTTAAAAATTTATTTTTCATCTTTAACTACAAATCATATATATTTATATAATTATAAATTTCCAGAGGGTAACAGAAAATCTTTAACTGGCCCTGTGCAATCATGAAAATTATGACAAATATAGTAGGAACATTAATATGGAAAATATATTTACTGCATTTAAAACTGCTCCCTAGAAACACTGACAATAACAAACAATGTCGTCTGAGTTCTAAGTTCTAAAGGAAGAGAATAAAATCTTTTA
Source organism: Grampus griseus (assembly GCF_964374135.1). Taxonomy (NCBI): domain Eukaryota; kingdom Metazoa; phylum Chordata; class Mammalia; order Artiodactyla; family Delphinidae; genus Grampus; species Grampus griseus. The sequence continues at coordinate 35,750,647 of NC_139003.1, forward strand.
AAAAAAAGTTTTGAAAGCTGGGGATAAATATTGGATTAGTCTTGGTCCCATTGTGATAATCAAAATGGCTCTTTCTATTTATTCCTAATACTTATATTAAAAACTCAGATATTTTCATAAAGGAAACAATTGGTTGAATAGGAATCAGACCTGGAGGCAACAGGAAGGCCTCCTAAAATAATCTAAAAGAACATGATTTTATGCATGTTTAGCAGCAGCAATTCTCATTTCTAGTATATGATTTTAAAAGCACCTTTGCAGTTTTTCCCCTATATGATACTTGTTAGGTAATCATTTACTTATGTTAATATGTTCAGAAGATAACACAAGTTAACAATTAACTTTCAAGGATCAAAAAAAGTAGACAACTAAGAAATATTGTCTTTTCTTCTCACTCTCAAAAAAACAGAGTAGATCACCCCACCATCACTATACAAAATTAACACGTTAACAATTCTTCTCCAACACAGGATATCCTGTATCTAAACAAGTGACTTGAACATTTTTATCTTAAAGAGTCAAAATGACATGGCTTTAGAAACTAAAATTAGTTTAGAAACTAATTTAAACATATGTAATCTTTACAAAGATGTAGAGAATTTTTCACTAGGCCCAATTTTTTTTCAGTGAAAATAATTAATTTTGCTTTCAGAGAGGCAGTATCTTTGGGGGAGTTAGACAACTGTGTGTTTTAATCATAGCCCCATTACCCTCTCATTTGTTCTGCAGGCAGACACTTAAAGTCTGACCTTGGCAGAGCGTAGGCCTAGAGGTCCTTGGCAAAGGGATGCTGGTATTTACTTCTTCTGGATATTGATGGTTAGAGAAGCAAGAGAAAGTCTGAATATTGATTCTGAAGGACCTTTAGAGGGCAAATTCAGCAATCAGAGAAAAGTCAATGAATCAGAGAACCAGCCAAAATGTTAGAATACCACTGGGAAGGGTCACAGAAAAACTTCTGAACTTCATCTATGTCACCACAGGCATAGAGAAAATTGTGGAAGGCTGTTATTAAGGGTGAAGGGTGCAGAGGATGAAGAGAAGAGCTGATACCAAAAGTTCATGACCCACTAGAAGAACGCATACAATGATTCTGCTTAGTTTGCTGGCTTAATGAACAGCATAGGATATGAGGTCACAATGAAGAGAAACAAATGGGGCAATAGAAAGACATGAGTTTAATTTCAGTTACATAAAGTCTATGTGTCCTCTAAGACATGCAGGTAAATTCCCAGGGGACAGTAATATTTTAGGGACAGTAGGAGGAATAAGAAATACTGAAACAGTTGCCAGAAGTAACACAGGCAAACTAGATCTCAGCAGAGAAACCATGTAAAAAGTTTTTCACTAATATGTGGAATCTAAAAATGCTAAACTCATAGAAATAGAGAGTAGAGTTAGGGGCTGGGGGGTCGGGGAATTGGGGAGATGATATTAAAGGATACAAATTTGCAACTAGAAGGTGAGTAAGTTCTGGAGATCTAAGGCACAGCATAGTGATGATAGTTAACAATACTGCATTACATACTTCAAAGTCACTGAGAGCCTAGATGTTAAATGTTCTCACCAAAAAAATAAAGAAATAATAATTACGTGATATAATAGAGATGTTAGCTAACACTCTGGTGGTAATCATATTGCAATACATAAATGTATCAAATCAACACATTGTAAACCTTAAACTTACACAATGTTATATACCAATTATATCTCAATTAAAAACAAAAAAGTTTGTTCAATGCAGCAGAGAGAATTGGTAGATTTCAGATTATACGAGACCATCTAATTTGATGTAAGCTGATCTCTGGTAACTTTTAAGAGCAGTGACAGGAGAGTGATTGGGGGGCAATCAATCAAACTGTGGTAAGAAGCAAATGAGAAGTGAGAAAATAGAGGGAAAGGGTGTAGAAGGTCCATTAAAGTGGTTGGCAGGTGAGAAAAGAAAGGAGTTGCCTTGGTACCTTGAGGTATAGACAAAACTAGAAATACATTACTGAAGTTTGCCAAAAAGTCTTTAGCAGCTTTTGAAGCTGAAAAATAAAAAAAGGAAAAACAGAAATTTAAGGTGCAAGAATATGATGAGAAAGTCTCAGAGAAATATAGAGATTGGTAGCAAGAATCCTGTAGGTGAGGTCAAAACAGAATAGGAATAGGAGGGTGAGTTCCTGCCCTCAAAGACAAGATACAAAAATATAACTGTGGAGAGGGTGAAGATGGCGGAAGAGTAAGACGCGGAGATTACCTTCCGCCCCACAGATACATCAGAAATACATCTACACGTGGAACAACTCCTACAGAACACCTACTGAACGCTGGCAGAAGACCTCAGACGTCGCAAAAGGCAACAAACTCCCCACGTACCTGGGTAGGGCAAAAGAAAAAAGAATAAACAGAGACAAAAGAATAGGGATGGGACCTGCACCAGTGAGAGGGAGCTGTGAAGGACGAAAGGTTTCCACACACTAGGAAGCCCCTTCGGGGGCGGAGACTGCGGGTGGCGGAGGGGGACAGCTTCAGTGCCACGGAACAAAGCACAGCAACAGGGGTGCGGAGGGCAAAGCGGAGAGATTCCCGCACAGAGGATCAGTGCCGACTGGCACTCACTAGCCCGAGAGGCTTGTCTGCTCACCCGCCAGGGCGGGCGGAGCTGGGACCTGCGGCTCCGGCTTTGGCCGGAGCGCAGGGAGAGGACTGGTGGTGTGAACACAGCCTGAAGGGATTAGTGCACCACGGCTAGCCGGGAGGGAGTCTGGGAAAAAGTCTGGACTTGCCAAAGAGGCAAGAGACTTTTTCTTCCCTCTTTGTTTCGTGGTGCGCGAGGAGAGGGGATTAAGAGCGCTGCTTAAAGGAGCTCCAGAGATGGGAGCGAGCCTCAGCTAACAGAGCGGACCCCACGGACGGGCATGAGACGCTAAGGCTGCTGCTGCCGCCACCAAGAAGCCTGTGTGCAAGCACAGGTCACTCTCCACACCTCCCGTCCGGGGAGGGACAACTTCCCCGGGAGAACGCACGGCGCACCTCAGGCTGGTTCAACATCATGCCGTCCTCTGCCGCTGCAGGCTCACCCCGCACTCCGTAGCCCTCCCTCCCCCTGGCCTGATTGAGCCAGAGACCCCAAACCAGCGGCTCCTGTAACCCCGTCCTGTCTGAGCGAACAACAGACGCCCTCCGGCGACCTACACGCAGAGGCGGGGCCAAATCCAAAGCTGAGCCCCTGGAAGCTGTGAGAACAAAGAAGAGAAAGGGAAATCTCTCCCAGCAGCCTCAGGAGCAGCGGATTAAACCTCCACAATCAACTTGATGTACCCTGCATCTGTAGAACGAATCATCCCAAATTCAGGAGGTGGACTTTGAGAGCACGATTTATTTTTTTTTCCCCTTTTCCTCTTTTTGTGTGTATGTGTATGCTTCTGTGTGAGATTTTGTCTGTATAGCTTTGCTTTCACCATTTGTCCTAGGGATCTATCAGTCTAGTTTTTTTTTTTTCCTTTTTTTTAAAAATTTCTTTCTTACTAATTACTTTTTAATTTTAATAACTTTATTTTATTTTACCTTACTTTATTTTATTCTCTATTTTCTGCTTTCTTTCTTTCTCTCTTTCTTTCTTCTTTCTTTCTTTCTTCTTTTTCTCCCTTTTATACTGAGCCATGTGGATAAAGGCTCTTGGTGCTGCAGCCAGCAGTCAGAGCTGTGCCTCTGAGGTGGGAGAGCCAACTTCAGGACACTGGCCAACAAGAGACCTCCCAGCTCCACGTAATATCAAACAGCGAAAATCTCCCAGAGATCTCCATCTCAACACCAACACCCAGCTTCTCTCAATGACCAGAAAGCTACAGTGCTGGACACCCTATGCCAAACAACTAGCAAGACAGGAACACAACCCCACCCATTAGAACACAGGCTGCCTAAACTCATACTAAATTCCCAAACACCCCAAAACACACCACAAGACGTGGACCTGCCCACCAAAAAGACAAGATCCTGCCTCGTCCACCAGAACACAGGCACTAGTCCCATCCACCAGGAAACCTACACAACCCACTGAACCAACTTTAGCCACTGGGGACAGACACTAAAAACAATGAGATCTACGAACCTGCAGGCTGCAAAAAGGAGACCCCAAACACAGTAAGATAAGCTAAATGAGAAGACAGAAAAACACACAGCAGATGAAGGAGCAAGATAAAAACCCACCAGGCCTAACAAATGAAGAGGAAATAGGCAGTCTATCTGAAAAAGAATTCAGAATAATGATAGTAAGGATGATCCAAAATCTTGGAAATAGAATAGAGAAAATGCAAGAAACATTTAACAAGGACCTAGAAGAACTAAAGATGAAACAAACAACGATGAACAACACAATAAATGAAACTAAAAATACCCTAGAGGGATCAATAGCAGAATAACCGAGGCAGAAGAATGGGTAATGACCTGGAAGATAAAATAGTGGAAATAACTACTGCAGAGCAGAATAAAGAACAAAGAATGAAAAGAACTGAGGACAGTCTCAGAGACCTCTGGGACAACATTAAACGTACCAACATTCGAATTATAGGGGTTCCAGAAGAAGAAAAGGAAAAGAAAGGGACTGAGAAAATATTTGAAGAGATTATAGTTGAAAACTTCCCTAATATGGGAAAGGAAATAGTTAATCAAGTCCAGGAAGCACAGAGAGTCCCATACAGGATAAATCCAAGGAGAAATATGCCAAGACACATATTAATCAAACTGTCAAAAATTAAATACAAAGAAAACATATTAAAAGCAGCAAGGGAAAAACAACAAATAACACACAAGGGAATCTCCATAAGGTTAACAGCTGATCTTTCAGCAGAAACTCTGCAAGCAAGAAGGAATTGGCAGGGCATATTTAAAGTGATGAAGGAGAAAAACCTACAACCAAGATTACTCTACCCAGCAAGGATCTCATTCAGATTTGATGGAGAAATTAAAACCATTACAGACAAGCAAAAGCTGAGAGTTCAGCACCACCAAACCAGCTTTACTATGCTAAAGGATCTTCTCTAGGCAAGAATCATAAGAGAAGGAAAAGACCTATAATAACAAACCCAAAACAACTAAGAAAATGGGAATAGGAACATACATATTGATAATTCCCTTAAATGTAAATGGATTAAATGCTCCCACCAAAAGACACAGACTGGCTGAATGGACACAAAAACAAGACCCATATATATGCTGTCTACAGGAGACCCACTTCAGACCTAGAGACACATACACTGAAAGTGAGGGGATGGAAAAAGATACTCCATGCAAATGGAAACCAAAAGAAAGTTGGAGTAGCAATTCTCATATCAGACAAAACAGACTTTAAAATAAAGACTATTAGAGGAGACAAAGAAGGACACTACATAATGATCAAGGGATCGATCCAAGAAGATATAACAATTGTAAATATTTATGCACCCAACATAGGAGCACCTCAATACATAAGGCAAATACTAACAGCCATAAAAGGGGAAACTGACAGTAACACATTCATAGTAGGGGACTTTAACACCCCACTTTCACCAATGGACAAATCATCCAAAATGAGAATAAATAAGGAAACACGAGCTTTAAATGATACATTAAAGAAGATGGACTTAATTGATATTTATAGGACATTCCATCCAGAAACAACAGAATACACATTTTTCTCAAGTGCTCATGGAACATTCTCCAGGATAGATCATATATTGGGTCACAAATCAAGCCTTGGTAAATTTAAGATAACTGAAATTGTATGAAGTATCCTTTCCAACCACAATGCTATGAGACTAGATATCAATTACAGGAAAAGATCTGTAAAAAATACAAACAGATGGAGGCTAAACAATACACTACTTAATAATGAAGTGATCATTGAAGAAATCAAAGAGCAAATCAAAAAATACCTAGAAACAAATGACAGTGGAGACACGATGACCAAAAACCTACAGGATGCAGAAAAAGCAGTTCTAAGAGGAAAGTTTATAGCAATACAATCCTACCTTAAGAAACAGGAAACATCTCGAATAAACAACCTAACATTGCACCTAAAGCAATTAGAGAAGAACAAAAAACCCCCAAATTTAGCAGAAGGAAAGAAATCATAAAAATCAGATTAGAAATAAATGAAAAAGAAATGAAGGAAACGATAGCAAAGATCAATAAAACTAAAAGCTCATTCTTTGAGAAGATAAACAAAATTGATAAACCATTAGCCAGACTCATCAAGAAAAAAAGGGAGAAGACTCAAATCAATAGAATTAGAAATGAAAAAGGAGAAGTAACAACTGACACTGCAGAAATACAAAAGATCATGAGAGATTACTACAAGCAACTCTATGCCAATAAAATGGACAACCTGGAAGAAATGGACAAATTCTTAGAAATGCACAACCTGCCAAGACTGAATCATGAAGAAATAGAAAATATGAAAAGACCAATCACAACCAATGAAATTGAAACTGTGATTAAAAATCTTCCAACAGACAAAAGCCCAGGACCAGATGGCTTCACAGGCAACTTGTATCAAACATTTAGAGAAGAGCTAACACCTATCCTTCTCAAACTCTTCCAAAATATAGCAGAGAGAGGAACACTCCCAAACTCATTCTAGGAGGCCACCATCACCCTGATACCAAAACCAGACAAGGATGTCACAAAAAAAGAAAACTACAGGCCAACATCACTGATGAACATAGACACAAAAATCCTCAACAAAATACTAGCAAACAGAATCCAACAGTACATTAAAAGGACCATACACCATGATCAAGTGGGGTTTATTCCAGGAATGCAAGGATTCTTCAGTATACACAAATCAATCAATGTGATACACCATATTAACAAACTGAAGGAGAAAAACCATATGGTCATCTCAATAGATGCAGAGAAAGCTTTCGACAAAATTCAACACCCATTTTTGATAAAAACCCTGCAGAAAGTAGGCACAGAGGGAACTTTCCTCAACATAATGAAGGCCATATATGACAAACCCACAACAAACGTCCTCCTCAATGGTGGAAAACTGAAAGCATTTCCACTAAGATCAGGAACAAGACAAGGTTGCCCACTCTCACCCCTCTTATTCAACATAGCTTTGGAAGTTTTAGCCACAGCAATCAGAGAAGAAAATGAATCCAAATCGGAAAAGAAGAAGTAAAGCTGTCACTGTTTCAGATGACGTGATACTATACATAGAGAATCCTACAGATGCTACCAGAAAACTACTAGAGCTAATCAACGAATTTGGTACAGTAGCAGGATACAAAATTAATGCACAGAAATCTCTGGCATTCCACACACTAATGATGAAAAATCTGAAAGTGAAATCAAGAAAACACTCCCATTTACCATTGCAACAAAAAGAATAAAATATCTAGGAATAAACCTACCCAAGGAGACAAAAGAGCTGTATGCAGAAAATTATAAGACACTGATGAAAGAAATTAAAGATGATACAAAGAAGGAGAGATATACCATGTTCTTGGATTGGAAGAATCAACATTGTGAAAATGACTCTACTACCCAAAGCAATCTATAGATTCAATGCAATCCCTATCGAACTACCACCGGCATTTTTCACAGAACTAGAACAAAAAATTTCACAATTTGTATGGAAACACAAAAGACCCCGAATAGCCAAAGCAATCTTGAGAACGAAAAACGGAGCTGGATGTGTCAGGCTCCCTGACTTCAGACTATACTACAAAGCTACAGTAATCAAGACAGTATGGTACTGGCACAAAAACAGAAAGATAGATCTATGGAACAGGATAGAAAGCCCAGAGATAAACCCACGCACGTATGGTCACCTTATCTTTGATAAAGGAGGCAGGAATGTACAGGGGAGAAGGAACAGCCTCTTCAGTAAGTGATGCTGGGAAAACTGGACAGGTACATGTAAAAGTATGAGATTAGATCACTCCCTAACACCATACACAAAAATAAGCTCAAAATGGATTAAAGACCTAAAGGTAAGGCCAGAAACTATCAAACTCTTAGAGGAAAACATAAGCAGAACACTCTATGACATAAATCACAGCAAGATCCTTTTTGATCCACCTCCCAGAGAAATGGAAATAAAAACAAAAATAAACAAATGGGACCTAATGAAACTTCAAAGCTTTTGTCCAGCAAAGGAAACCATAAACAAGACCAAAAGACAACCCTAAGAATGGGAGAAAATATTTGCAAATGAAGCAACTGACAAAGGATTAATCTGCAGAATTTACAAGCAGCTCATGCAGCTCAATAAGAAAAAAACAAACAACCCAATCCACAAATGGGCAGAAGACCTAAATACACATTTCTCCAAAGAAGATATACAGACTGCCAACAAACACATGAAAGAATGCTCAACATCATTAATCATTAGAGAAGTGCAAATCAAAACTTCAACGAGATATCATCTCACAGCAGTCAGAATGGCCATTATCAAAAAATCTAGAAACAACAAATTCTGGAGAGGGTGTGGAGAAAAGGGAACTCTCTTGCACTGCTGGTGGGAATGTGAATTGGTACAGCCACTATGGAGAACAGTATGGAGGTTCCTTAAAAAACTACAAATAGAACTACCATATGACCCAGCAATCCCACTACTGGGCATATACCCTGAGAAAACCATAATTCATAAAGTGTCATGTACCAAAATGTTCATTGCAGCTCTATTTACAACAGCCCGGAGATGGAAACAACCGAAGTGCCCATCATCGGATGAATGGATAAAGAAGATGTGGCACATATATACAATGGAATATTACTCAGCCATAAAAAGAAACGAAATTGAGCTATTTGTAATGAGGTGGATGGACCTAGAGTCTGTCATATAGAGTGAAGTAAGTCAGAAAGAGAAAGACAAATACTGTATGGTAACACATATATATGAAATTTAAGAAAAATAAATGTCATGTAGAACCTAGGGGTAAGACAGGAATAAAGACACAGACCTACTAGAGAATGGACTTGGGGATATGGGGAAGGGGAAGCGTAAGCTGTGACAAAGTGAGAGAGTAGCATGGACATATATACACTACCAAACGTAAGATAGATAGCTAGTGGGAAGCAGCCGCATAGCACATGGAGATCAGCTCGGTGCTTTGTGACCACCTAGAGGTGTGGGATAGGGAGGTTGGGAGGGAGGGAGATGCAAGAGGGAAGAGATATGGGAACATATGTATATGTATAACCGATTCACTTTGTTATAAAGCAGAAACTAACACACCATTGTAAAGCAATTATACTCCAATAATGATGTAAAATATATATATATATATATATATATATATATATATATATGTTTGTAGGATCAGCCTGTTTTTCTTTTGAATGATTCAGCAGTAATGAAGAATACCTACAATGTTTAATTGACTTAACTCTTTCATTTGCATTTTTATTAACTTAATGCTATTCAAGACATACTATGTTTTATTTCAGTTTAAACAGCAAAAATATTAATAGATTTGAAATTTTATAATGGTTGTCACAAGGTTAATCTTACAAGATAAATTAACCTTCGTGGAAACTCTGTAGTCAGTTTTATCTCAACAGTTCAAGGCTATTTTAAGATTTAACCAACTATCCCTTAAATACAGATGAATTGTTGTGTTAATGTAAAAAGAATTTAAAAGAGAAAAAACAGCTTCACTTCCATGAAGACTGCAAAACCAATTTTCTCACTATTTATTGCCATTAAAAACTTTCATTCTCCTATTTCTTAAATTAATATTTTTCCCAACAAAACTACAGACTATGAGCAACACTTTATTACACAGTGTAAGTCTCAGAAAAACAACCTAAGGCTGAACTCTACTCACTGCTATGTGAATTTATTTAGCCCTGGATAATTAACAGACAGATTTTCTATATTCAGTGTTTATTATACTATAATGCTTGTTAAAATTAATAGGTATTTTATATGCTACTCCAACTAGAAATATAACCAAAAGGTAAATTCACTCAAATTCACTCAATTGACAGTCTAATTAAAATTCCATATTAACACTCACTTTCTTACATTTAAAAGAAATGAGCATTTTGAAATCTAAATAGCTTAAGATTAGCATGTTCTCCATACATGTTTTTGCATGTCTGTTTCATAGATAAAATACTACATAAATTAAAAAAATGTTTTTAAAGCTTCTATTGCCGGTCACTTTACTTACTAACTCATTTATTCCCCCAACAACTATCTGAAGAGGAATCTGTTATTATCTGTGAAACTGACTGCCCCTAAACCCAAGTTCCTCTGACAAGTTTATGATTAACTGCTCTGTCTAAAGACTTACTCCCTTTCTTGCCCTGTACCTGTTCCCCCTCAAAGTTGAGGAGTACCAAAGAAAAGGGGGGATTGTAACTGAGCAGGACCCCATGGGGCCTTCCCAGGACAGACCTCCCCAACCTGGTCCTTCACCTGCCTCCTGTTTGTAGAAAAACTTTATCCTCCTGGGCCTTCCCCAAGTTCTAAAGAACAAATTTAATAAGAGAAGTGAGAAAATGCAAAAGGAAAGGAAAACAAGTGAGACAAAATAATAATCGTATAGCCATTAAACAAAGTCAAGGACCTTTAGTTCCTCCTCAAGGGTTATAGATAATATTCAGAGCCATGTCTTTGATCTATTTTTCAGATACTGAAACACCTACTAGGTGGAAGAAGTTAACTGTATGTTGACCACAAGCACATAGACCCCAGACTGTTTGGAATCAAACAGTTGATGATGTTGACTCTTAACCACATCACAACCAACCAATCAGAATAATGTCCATGAGCTGATCACGCAACCCACAAGCCTCTCCCTCACACTGTCTTAAAAACCTGCCCCTGAAAACTATTGGGGAGTTTGGGACTTTTGACCATTAGCTGCCCATACTCTTTGCTTAGCCTTACAATAAACTGTACTTTCCTTCACCACCACCTGGTGTCAGTAGATTGGCTTTACTGTGCACAGGCAAGCAGACCCAAGTTTGGTTTGGTAACATCTCTATTTTACAGATGAAAAAGTCAGAAAAAGAGGTTAATTTTCCCAAACTCAAACAGCTAATGAATGACAGAAGAAGGGTTCAAACCCAGGCTGTCTGGCTCCCAAGTCTGGCATTCTGTCTACTGTGCTATTCTATCTTCACTGGCTTTGACTATGGGTTAAATTTCTGCCTCAGGTTAATCTCAAGTGTCACCAAAACAATGCATTGAAAACTATTCAAATAATCAATCTTTTCTACCTAATTTCAAATAGGCTGTTGAATTGAGTCAAGTTACTGCATAATCTGAAACTGTGTAGGCAAGACCTTTTCTAGGCCACAAATGGACAATCACTTGAAAAAAACTTCTCATTTCAATAAGCAGCTATTTGGATTTGAATTCATATTGCTATGAAGGTTTCATGAACTCCTTCAAGACCTAAGGACTATCACTTAACATGTAAATATACTGAAGAAGTAATTTACTTTACCTCTCCTTGGAAGTATCTGAACTGAGAATCTAATACTTGATTCATTGTGTATCTATATCATGTTAACCCCTTTCTGGGGAAAAGCTTGTGAAATTCTCAAATACCAACTTTCAATGGCAGATGTTTTCATGTACCTAAAGAAAGGTCCCAGCTCATTGCTGCCTTGGTAACAATGGAACCCAAAGCAATGTTTCTGTGAGCATGAAGCTGAGTTTTTGTGGTGTTTCCTTTACTAGCTAGGAGGGAGCTGAGCTCTCTGTACAAGGTGATCATCCTGTTCATATATTTGGAGGAATACAAGCAACCAAGGCTCCTGAGAGCTCCCAGCCAAACAACTCTAACTTGATTCTCTATTAGTCTTGCACATATATTCTATTATTCAATTTCCCAAGCGTTATGAACAAAATCATTTTTATTTAATCTTTACTCTATTTAAGGAACACAGAAAGAGCTGTCATGTGTCACAAGCTCTAAGCCATTTGAATTTCCCAGGCTTTTTTCTTATCTCTACTGGTTATAATCTAACATTGACAGCAGTACCATACCTTCAACTAATATTTTATTTTATTATTTTTTTCAACTAAGATTTTAAATAGTAGACAAGATACAGACAAAAATGTTATTTCAATCCATAAACTGCCTGTAGTGATTCTTTTTTGTGGGGGAAAACATAATTCATATCAATGGGGAAACAAGCTCCTTTTTCTTTGGAGAGATGAGTGGGAAAAAGAGAAAAGGTGAGGGCTTCCCTGGTGGCGCAGTGGTTGAGAGTCCGCCTGCCGATGCAGGGGACACGGGTTCGTGCCCCGGTCCGGGAAGATCTCACATGCCACGGAGCAGCTGGGCCCGTGAGCCATGGCCGCTGAGCCTGCGCGTCCGGAGCCTGTGCTCCACAACGGGAGAGGCCACAACAGTGAGAGGCCCGCGTACCGCAAAAAAAAAAAAGAAAAGGTGCGATTCAGGGCCAAAAGGCCATTGAGAAGAGAAGTCCAAAACTGAGCTGGAAGACTGGGCTAAAGGGTTCTGAATTGATCCGACAAGAATTAATGAGGCTAGAGACTAAAGTTGGCAAAAATAACTAAAACACTTTTTTAAGAACAGGCATGTCTAATATTCAATTACAAGTTCTCTGCCCTGTGATTTAAAATCCTTTCCATGGCTCGAAAACATCAAGGCTCACTCTCTACACTTGAAAACTTGACCTAATGAGACTGTGAATGCATGTGATTTAAGGAAAGGGATAGAGATCTTGCTGAGCATATTAGCATATGTGAGAATTCAAAGTAGATACAGAAACAGACTAATTTGCTAGGAAAAGAGTTTGTAGCCAAAGACATCTAGGAAAAAGGTAAACAGCCCCCTTGGGATTCAGGTACATTTCATTTGGATTTTAAGGACCAGAGCCCCTTGATAGTCATCTGAGTGACCCCATAACATCCAATATCTGTAGCATTACTTGTCTCACCTACTACAGACTTGAATTATACAAACACCTATATAACCAATATCAGGATGACAAGCAGATATAATTCATTTATGTTCATCAATTGTGACTATGTCCAATCAGAATATCTAGTAATATTATTTAAAAATAAAAAATAAGTCATACGAAATTTATTTTTAAATCCATCCTTCTCCATCTAGCCTGTAATCTTACCTCTCTTTCATATAGAGATTTAGAAATTAGAAACAAATGATTTGTCCTAAATAACATAATTTTAGAGGTTTAATCATTTTTAGTCAAATTAAACATGCTCATTCTCATCCTTCAGCTTAATATACTCATATTTGTATAAAAATAAAATTGAGAGTGACCTAAGCTCCAGTAATTCCATCCCCTAATTTTATATTCTTTCCTTCTTTTATTTTCAGAAGTGTTTATTAACTGCATCTCATGTGTCAGGAACATTATTCACCAGTGGAAAAGAGATTCAGGGTGGGGTGTCACTGTGCATCATCAAGGGAAGGCTAACCTCCTCTGACCACCTTGACCCAACTGCCTCCAGCAAGATGACTCTTCACACTCTATACACATCAATCTCATGGTTTTTTTCACTGTGCTTATATTGTCCTAAGTTTCTCCAAAAATCTCTCTCAAAATAATAGTTCAAATATCTAAAATTCTATCTTTTGTCCCTCCTCTGATCAAAAATTATAATGAAAATCTAACTGGTACATCTATATTTCGTCTTTTAGAATGATGATAGGGATATGATCAAATGCTCAGATTTAGGGTTCCAAATATCAAATATCCTTACCAATATCATTTCAAAACTGAACAGTGACAGTAATCACTCTACATGCTTTTATGAAACAGATCTAAAACTTTGGACTAAGTTCCTTCTAGACAAAGGAAAAAAATAAAACTCATTAATCATGTTCTTCAGGATGTCGTTATTAGAGGTGCCACAATGAGTTGCCATAGTGGCAGAGTAATACTCAGGTTTTTAAAAATACCAACTATAAGATATAGTTGAATCATCTTAAAAACGCTATTGGAGATATTTTCAGAGGACTGAATGTGTGTTTTTATTCATATAATTACCGGAGGCAAATGCTTCCTTAGTGGTCAGTGAGGTGAACACAATCCTGCCCTGTGAAGGGGATAGTTCATGTTCACGCGTCTCCATTAAGTCAGAAAAAAGCAATCTTTCACAAAACCCCAATCACGTACATTTTCCTTCCACCTGGAGATTAGATATCCGGTAAAAATGCACTTTGCTACTAGTCATTGTTAAAAGAAGCGACAAGTCGTTCTCCTTCTGATTTACAACACCTGGAATAAGCCATGATTATGTCTCTTCTCCCCTAGTTTTAAATCAAGATTGATTTAAGTAAAATTGCCTCGGTCTAAACTGGTTACTACAATGGTCTCACAAAAAGGACCAAAAAAATTTTCCCTCTTAGATTTAGTGTTTTTATCTTTTATAAACACATATGTTTAAATTACCATTGTGGTAAACAAAACATGACCCCCAAAGATGTCCACATCCTAATCTCCAGAACCTGTGAATTTGTTACCTTACATGGCAAAAGCAACTTTGCAGATGTAATTAAAGACCTTGATGTACGTAGATTATTCTGCATTATCCCAATAAAATCATAAGGTTCTTATAAGAGGGAGACAAAAGAATAAGTCAGAGAAGGAGATGAGACAATAGCAGCAGAGGTCGGAGTGACGTGGGTCAGTCCATGCCAAGGAATGCAGGCAGCCTCTAGAAGATGTAAAAGGCAAGGTCACAGATTTTCCCTTAAAGCTTCCAGAAAAAACACAGTCCTGCCAATCCATGTTAGACCTCTGACCTCCAGAAATGTAAGAGAATAAATGTGTTCCTTTAAGCCACTAAATTTATAGTAATTTGTTACAGCAGCCATAGGAAATTTACACAACCGTATTCAGCATTTTAAAATGTGGATATATTTTTATGTTTATTCAGGTCACATTCTACAGAGCCCATCAGTACTTTTTAACAGAAGAATGAATTCTGCCATCACATTTCTAGGAAAATATTATAGCATTTATATTTGTGGCAAAATAACTAGAGATATCATGAGAGAGAGTTTTACCTAGCTTAATTTCATAAATGCTCGGATCATCTGTATCAGTCATATAAATAAAAGTCCAATCTGTATGTACCATTTTCACCCATTTTAAAGAAGAAATAATAGCAAACTAAGACACTGTCCAGCTTTCACAAGGGACACACTCCAATGACCTACTCCTCTCTCCACCTCTAATATTAATAGAGTTTTCCTTTAAAATGGGGGTAAAATTTCTTGATTCATTGGGGAAAAAACTAAAAGCATTTGTATATGACCTTTTTTTTTAGAATGAGCATAACAGACTCTCATAAGCAGAGTAAGTGCATAAATATGTCTTGACAAAAGTAACTGATATTGGTAGTCCTTCAAAGAAGCTTGCATTCATTGCAGTGACAGTAAAATATTGCATACCCTCTTAAAAGCTAGGGTAACCACATTTTAAATATGTATGTTAAAGCCCTTTGAACATACTTAGCATGAAAGGGATCACAGTCACAAGAGCAGACAGCATTCAATCCTGAAGTGCTCTGAGTTTACTCAATGAAAAAGAGAAGAGATTTTAAAATCCTGAACGTATGGGGGCTATTTTTCAGGGCAGAGTTGGAAAATGTTAGAATGCTGACACAAGTGATCAAAGATGAGATAATTCGTTGCCATTGGTAAGAGGGATAAAAGGTACTCTAGGAAGAGAAGCAAACATGTTTCTCAAAATGAGTAACAACTCTAAATTGCATGGTCAAGTTGGGAACCATGACCAGAACTAATTGCAAGGACTAGATAGAAAATCAGTAATATTTTGAAGGGCTACTACATTTTCTGGTTGCCTCCCCCCACCCCCCACTATTTTAAGTACGTAAATATACTGAACTTTTGTAAATTTTTTTCTTTTGTAGCAGGTTTATTGTTGCCCACAGGGGAATGCTCTTATGTTTCTGGAAGGCACTCCTTGATCTTTTGGGTTCTTTCTGGGATCAAATCCTAAGGTACCAGTTAAGTAAAGAGCACCTCAATTCAACTACTTTATCCTGGTCAAAAAATACAATTTGGGAGTGGAAGCTTAGGACAGGCTTAGCCATGTGTACTCTGTTGTAAGTATTTACCCTAGAAAATGGTCCCTTCTTTTGTCCCTAATCTTTACCAGAAGTAAACATAGAGATAATCAGGATATTTAGAATAAATGTGAAATTCACATGGAAACCAAATTTCAGAAAGAGGGGGAAAAAATCCAAAATCTTATATCAGTATATCACCATTAGAACAACTGTTTGCAACTCTGACAAATTATAAATCTATTATTGGGAATTCTCTCAATTTTCCTCAGATGAGCATATGCATGTGAAATGCAGGAGAGTCAACCAAGCTGCTAAACATAATTCTTTACAAAGCATTTTCACATTATTTTAACTGATTCTCAAAACCACCTTTTATTTATTTATTTATTTATTTATTTATTTATTTATTTATTTATTTATTTATTTATTTATGGCTGCATTGGGTCTTCGTTGTTGGGTCTTCGTTGCTGTGCGCGGGCTTTCTATAGTTGCGGCGAGCGGGGACTGCTCTTCGTTGTGGTGCGAGGGCTTCTCATTGCGGTGGCTTCTCTTGTTGTGGAGCTCGGCTCTAGGCGCGTAGGCTTCAGTCGTTGTGGCACTCAGGCTCAGTATTGTGGCTCACAGGCTCTTAGAGCGCAGGCTCAGTAGTTGTGGCTCATGGGCTCAGTTGCTCCGGGGCATGTGGGATCTTCCCGGACCAGGGCTCTAACCCGTGTCCCCTGCATTGGCAGGCGGATTCTTAACCACTGTGCCACCAAGGAAGTCCCAAAATCACCTTCTTAAATGTATACTACTAAACCTAAATAAACTAAGGCCCAACGAACCCAATCCAAAGTCACATATCCAGTAATTGTAAGAATCCAGAGGGAAACGCATGTCTTTGGACTTTAGGACCAGTTTTCAAAGTTCAGGTGTTA
Source organism: Grampus griseus (assembly GCF_964374135.1). NCBI lineage: Eukaryota > Metazoa > Chordata > Mammalia > Artiodactyla > Delphinidae > Grampus > Grampus griseus. Next base: position 35,767,594 of record NC_139003.1, read on the forward strand.
TTCATTTACTAGTAGGTTGTTTTTATCTTGTGGGACATAGCTAATGCCATCAAATTAAAATGCCAAGAATAACTGTAAAATCCCGAAGTTGCTAACACTTACAGAAATACTGCAAGAGAAATTAAATGAAACGGGTGAAAATGCTCTGAAAATAACTGTGCCTAACAATAATAGCCCAATTGTTAGATGGACTCAAGGTTGAAAGCAGAAAATTAGATTGAATAACAAAGGCAGGTTGCCTTTTTGTAGGTTACCTGAGAAGAATGCTATATTCTGATATCACAAATAGTTCTGCAGTGTAGCTGTAAGCCACATCCATGACATTGATAATGACATTGAAAAATGATAAACAAAAAAAACTTTATTTTATGGAAGGACATATTCTATTGAGTTGGCTTTATGCTCTGTTATTAATATTTCATTGGAAGATGGGATGGATCAATTGTGGAAAATTTTGTTATGGGCCAATGCCAAAACTGCCAGGTGATGTTTAGGGATCAGGGAGATTCACAGAGGGAGTGGAAACTGATGGGGGCTGGGGGAAGACTACAGTTTTTTTTTTTACAAATACAGTTCCTTAATCCATTTGTCTCAATTCATTGTCAGGATCAATAAAAATGAATGTCACAACCAGTGTGACTCAACTAGTTTTAAAATAAACACTCAATTCTAAAAATACAGAAAGAATGCTAATTAGTTTTTAAAGGGGGGGAGAGAAAGTAAAAGGATCATTTGATAAGAAAGCATTGCAATAACTGTCACAATGCATATCATTACCTTTTTTATTACTAATCACTGTTCATTCTAGCTGGTTCACTTAACTGGTTATTTTTAATCACAACACTTTTTCAAATTTAATTTAACAAAATGTGGTGATGTCAATTAAAAGCAATGAATCAGGGAGAAACTAATGATTATAGATAATGCAATTGTCCTGGTTAGTTGATCTAGGAGAATGTGCTAAAGCTTTAATGAAGAGGAAAGCATGAAGCCAAAAGGAAGTGAACATGAGTACAGTACTATCATTGTTTTCTTTCAGGTATCCAAATTAAGTACACAGAGTCTACTATCATCTGGTCAGAACATATAAAATTTCACCAGTAAGGACTTAAATAAAGGCCATAAAGTACCTAAGTCACAGATAGCTCTTAGTCCTGAGATTTCATTTCTAAAAGGAAAAGTATTTTAAAATGTCTGTTGGGAACCAAAAATAAACAAATGGGACCTAATTAAACTTAAAAGCTTTTGCACAGCAAAGGAAACCATAAACAAGATGAAAAGACAACCCTCAGAATGGGAGAAAATATTTGCAAACAAATCAACAGACAAAGGATTAATCTCCAAAATATACAAACAGCTCATGCAGCTCAATATCAAAAAGATAAACAACCCAATCAAAAAATGGGTGGAAGACCTAAATAGACATTTCTCCAAAGAAGACATACAGATGATCAATAAACACATGAAAAGATGCTCAACATCACTAATCATTAGAGAAATGCAAATGAAAGCTACAGTGAGGTATCACCTCACACCAGTCAGAATGGCCATCATCAAAAAATCTACAAACAATAAATGCTGGAGAGGGTGTGGAGAAAAGGGAACCCTCTTGCACTGTTGGTGGGAATGTAAATTGATACAGTCACTGTGGAGAACAGTATGGAGGTTCCTTAAAAAACTAAAAATAGAACTACCATACGATCCAGCAATCCCACTCCTGGGCATATACCCAGAGAAAACCATAATTTGAAAAGACACATGCACCCCAATGTTCATTGCAACACAATTTACAATAGCTAGGACATGGAAGCAACCTAAATGTCCATCAACAGGTGGATGGATAAAGGAGATATGGTACACATATATAATGGAATATTACTCAGCCATAAAAAGGAACGAATTTGGGTGATTTGCAGAGACGTGGATGGACCTAAAGACTGTCATACAGAGTGAAGTAAGTCAGAAAGAGAAAAACAAATATCATGTATTAACACATATATGTGGAATCTAACCAAATGGTATAGATGATCTTATCTGCAAAACAGAAATAGAGACACAGACATAGAGAACAAACATAAGGAAACCAAGGGTGAAGGGAGGGTGGGATGAATTGGGAGATGGGGATTGACATATATACACTATTGATACTATGTATAAAATAGATAACTAATGAGAACCTACTGTAAGGCACAGGGAACTCTACTCAGTGCTCTGCAGTGACCTAAATGGGAAGGAAATCCAAAAAAGAGGGGATGTATGACTACGGACAGCTGATTCACCTTGCTGTACAGTAGAAACTAACACAACATTGTAAAGCAACTCCACTCCAATAAAAAATTTTTAAAATGTCTATTGAGTATGTTCACCATTAGCATAAGGGCATAGGTACTGTTAGCACAAGAGTGTAAAATATTACTAATTAAAAAGGGGATCTGGTATAGTATTAAGCTGATTTTTTTCTGGTTAAAAAGGAATTCAGACACTGACCTTAGTCACCATAAAGATTCTCTATTCTTCTACTTCAATAACTTGCCTCAAACCTCAATATAATCATTTGATAAATGGGGAAATCCCTGCTCCCTGGCATTCACCCAGTGTCTTGCCAGAGCTAGGAGTGAGGTTAGCTAAGAGTCCTCTCAGTTAGGCTCATGCATATATGCTGGCCCCAATAGAGCCCCCTCAGTTTAGGTCATTAATAATGTTATGTCCTTTATATACGCAGCAGCAGTTCTGATTATATATCATCCGTACATGCTCTCTGAATTGATTTTTTCTAGTAGAGGCAATACATTCATATTAACCCTAGCTGTACTTTCTCTCCCAAGCAAGACAGCTGACCAGGGTTGGAAAGGCAATTTGCGGTTCACATCAAGCCAGCAAATATGTCTTGACTCAAGTGCCAACTGAAATGTCTCAATATTCAAACCCAGTTGAAAAACGCTCCATAACTGATAATCTTTGTCTGCCAGGAACTCAGGAGTGGAGAGTAATAGTAAACGCACAGCACAACTTATTTATCATTCCTGCTGACACACCAAATCATTACACTGATTTTATTTTTATATTATTTTAATCAGCTGAACCTATCAGTCACTTCATGAAATAACTGACTAACCAGCAAAAGACAAAAGGGGTCAGTAAAAGATTGAAAAACTAACCATGGAATTTTTGAGATGCTGATTTAACATTCCCAAAAAAAAAAAAAAAAAAAACTAGAGATACATAGACCTACTTTTCTCTTGGAAATAACAGGGAAGAACAACAGTTAATTGTGATCCAGTAGAAAGAACAATCAAATTTAGTCCTAAGGTTACTACTTCATCAACAATACCAGCATTACTAAATTTTTATTCCTACTTGTTTGTTTGTGTGCGTGTGTGTGTACTTCTTCAAAGTTCAGATCATCACAAGGAACATACACAAAGTATTTTAATCCTATTCTAAATAAAGATTTAGAATTCTTAGGGATAAAAAACTGTCAGTAGTATTATTATGCCTTATAAAATTATACAATCTGAAATGGAGGAATATAATAGCCACCCGAAGGTAGTTTTTCAGATATAGAATTATTTTCATACCAAAATACAGTTAATAAAAATAATTTTGCATGCTTATTTAAATTTGGAAAAGGGAATAAAAATTGTGTTTTATTTAAAAATGGACTATTAGGATTTAAAGCCTTCTCTGCTTTCTTCCTTTGTTGCAACCTGTATAAGGAGTTGCTCTGTGTTTTATTTTCCAGTCATCCATTTTTTTTTCAGCCTCCATAGCTCCATAAAGTTGCTCAAGGCAAACAAGATCTTCATATGTCTAAACAAATGTCATTCTCAGATTTCATCTCTAAGGCTATCATACTTAAAATCTGCAGTCTGACGACCTAAAGAATTTGCTGGTACCACAGTTCATTTACATGAATGATTACATCAAAAAATATAACCTAAATTTTGTAACTTACCTCTGATTACAAGAAAGCAATAAAAGCATATTCAGTAGGAAGAAAAACAGAAAATACACAAATAATGCTAGTTTCACTGTGGTTCCTTTTTTCTTTATTTTCTATTTTTTAACATAGATATATTACATTTACAATGAAAACGTTATGTCTCTAACACAATGTTTTTTGAAACATTGAAAATGTTACTGTTTCTAAATATTAGTCTTAAAAATATGTCATTGGATATGGTTTTACTCTTTTTAAATTATTTTCTCAAAAAGATAAGCTAGTTCTAGCCTGCCATTCCAAACTGAAGTACCTAAAATACCTTAAAAGGATTTCAAGAAGGAGAGCATGTCAAAATCTATCTGGTGAACCAGAAATGTTCATTAGAAGTGGCAAGATTAGTTCCTTCTTAAAGGCCACACTTCTCATAATTTTTTACTAAATTTATCTTCATAGTTTCATAATAAGAAAGTTATACATTAAGGTTGAATCACAACAAATTTTTTTCTTTTTGTCAATCCTATGATGAAAAACATGAAATGAATATTCCCAGAATTTGTTTAGAGATAGATTCTCTCAGATCTCAGGTTGTATCACACATGTCCCAGGCAAGATAGCAAACTTTTCAGTTGAAAAATTTGTGAAATTGGCTGCTGGAAATTGACAACTTCCCAAATGATGTCAGCTATGATAAACTTAGAAACTGGAGGCCTGGAACTCACCAATATTCTCACTTTTACTGAATATTTACTGTAAAACTCTGGTAACTAGACATTTCCTAGGTGCTGGAGACATAAAGAACTATGAGACACAGACCCTGTTCTACCTACTGTCCATTTGGTAGTTGTATCAATTAGGCTGTTTTCATTTGCAAGAATCAGAAAACTCATATAGCTTAAAAATTAAGATAATTTATTGATTAATACCAATAGAGAGTATAAGCAGATTTCAATTTTGATCAGGGACCTAGGTTGGCTTAATTCTCATGCTGGCTTTTCTCGTGGTGGTAAAATGGCTGCAGTGGTTCCAGGTTCATATCTGCACGTCACAAAAAAGAGGGCTTCTACATATTCAACCATCAAAGTCCTATTTGGACATGATTTGACCAAACCCAAACAATCACTACAGCTATGAATATATTGTGTACTGATCTGCTTAAGCTTCAGTTACTTCCCATCCTTGAACCAATCAATAAGATTATACTGACGCAAAAATCAATCAGAGTTAATCACTGAGGCTGGAGGTGGAGTTAATATCACCTGTATCCCATGGATACCATACAAAGGCAGAAGGCTCAAATGTATGCTGGGGAGGAAACTACAAGTTTTATGAGAGTAGCCAATACAATAACAATGAAAAGTAGTAACAACAGCAGTAAGAGTGATGTAACAAAAATATTGTGAACAATTACAATTATGGAGGGTAAAGTCTTACATATGTTTTGTTTTTTTATGAATATTTGTTGATTTATCATGCATTGATTTTAATTCACAATTGCTGAAATAATGGTAAATAAAATAATTATTTTATAGTTCAGAACAACAGAAGGATATATGGGGGTTGTATTGTTCTGGAAAGGAATCGGAAAAAGGCCTTGAAAGGATGAGCATGAAGATATTTTGGCTTGCATGATTGAGCAGTAAGGCACTCTAGTGGAAGAAATAGTTCAAACAAAGAGAAGTGTGAAACACAGAACATATTTTCTAGAATAGTCTAACCTTAGATGATAAGATGCAGTGCCTTAAACACACCTTATCTCTTTAAAGTAGCTATGAACACAGACTCCTATTCTTGCAAGATGCTGGATTAACCATTAACTGAGGCTTGTAGCTTTTGCTGGAATTACACTTTCCTACCAAGATTGAATTGAATTTAAAAATTATACAGAAACTACACACACACATGCATTTTTTATTTTTACAATATTTTCAAAGGAGATTTGACAACATAGTCACATAGGCCATCCCATGTAATAATTCAAACCAGACAGTATAGTAGAGATACTGAATGCTATTTTATTTAAAATCTTCCACTCAAGAAAATCTGGAACTCTCTAGATCAACGACTTGCATATAGATATGACCATCTTATAGTTTATTTTTGTTGTTTTTCTAAAACAATTTGGCTACCAAAATTGCAAGACTATGTTACCCAACATATTTTAAATTGTAAAATACATTCTAGATAACATTATCTCAGAAAATGTTATCAAGTTGAGTCTATCTCAGTTTCTTTTTCCTATTTATTGACACATCTCAAGGAAATGACAAAATTAAAGCTACTTTTCTCTCACCTTGTCATTTAATATTGTTCCTTCCTACCAAACCACTGCTTAAAAAGTCATCAGCTCTCAACTGGGAAATAACTGAGTTAATTGATTCCCCAAATATGCTCTTCTGAGAAATTAAGATATATCTATAAGTTTCAGTTAACAGCAGTCTAATTATAAAGAATCCTCAATGAGAGGATCTCCATTTGGTAAAGCTCATTGAGGGAAAGTTAGAATTATAAGGAAACAAATTTTCATAACTGATCAAGAAAGCTATATCACTTTCAAAGTAATGTCCAAGATAATTTATCCAGATCTCCATTCATTTATTTAACAAATTCTTTTTGAAAGTTTACTATGTGCCAGGCATGATGCAAGATATTGGGTGAATAACAAAACTAAGACTGATTATGGTTTCTGTTCCAATACAGGTGAGACTAGTTGGGAAAGACAAACAAATAGGCAATAACAATACCAGCAGTAACATGAAATAATGGGAACACACAGTATAGGTATCTAACTTGGAATTATAGAATTAAAGAAGCTATCCTAGAAAAATTTTTCAAAAAATTTTCAATGTCAAAGCTGAGAAATAAACAGTGATGACAGTTAGCCAACCAAGGAAAAGGGATAATTGTATAGAAAGAAGGAATAGAATATGCAAAGGCCTAGAATCTAGGGAGCATGGTACAATCAGGAAACTTCTAGAACCTAAAAGAATTCACAAAATGGGATCAGCCAGGCTTTTATTATATTTGGTGGATTATGTCCTACTATACTGAAAGAAAAAAAAAAAAGAACAAGGCAACCATACCAGGGAGGTAGAGGGAAGTAGAGAAAATTCAACTTTTTCATATCCTACTGGCTACTACAGCTAAGGCTTTTTACTGCTAAAGTAATTCTTCCTTGGTTCAAGAAATAAAATTATTTTCTTATAATTATTTAGGAAGGGACCAAAGCTTCGGCAAGTACTAAAGGAGGAAAATAAAGCCACATCTGCAATCACCTACTGACCAAAGGAATCAAGTCCTACTGATGTTCATTCAATCTTGATACAGAAATTTGAGAGGTACAGACTAAATATGAACATGTCTGAAGATAATGGGTTGATTCATTTCTTTAAAATTCTGGACCCTTAGAGAATCACTGAGCCAGCCTACCATCAAACAACTAGATTAGTCTAAGGAGCCTTGTTCCAAATCTTCTTATCTCTCAAAAAACAATGAGCCCTCTTTTCTTCTCCAATATTTTGAATCACAAAATTATATAGAATCTACCAAATTAAAAGATTAAATATAAATTTCTAAAAAGTTGATCTCTATACTAAAGTCACTTTTAACATAAAATAAGTCCATTGTGAGGATAAAAAACAAATCTCTTTGTCTTTACTGAACAAAAAAATAAGATAATGATAGACTGAGATACAATTTAGGCTTTATTTTGAGTTTAAGTTACCTCATTTTAAAGATCTCATAATACTTCAAATTTATTTTTGATCTACAAACATGTCATTAAAAATAACATTACCAAATAAGATGGCTTCACAGATTTATATCACCTCATGGAAGTAGACAAGTTACACCTAGTGGTGTGCTTAGCTTCTGAGAGCTTACTGATAAATTTTCAGAACTTTTGCAAACTTGTTGACATCAGCCATGGTAAAAGTATTTACACCACAGAAATTGGCAAATTCTACAAAACGAAGTTGCCCCCACCCCAAGACTCGAATATTAAATATTTACCAACACATGACTAGTTACATTCATGGGGAAGCATAAAAGAAAGCGAATCACATCAACATTACACAATTGTTTATAAATCACATATGCTAACGAAGCACAGTAAAAAAAAAAAAATCATTCTCAGTACCTTCCCAAGTCCACTTTATAAGACTGAATCCAATTATTTTCTTACTGTCTAAGGCTCACCCTACCCCAATTATTATGTAATATGGAAAGCAACTGACAATAAAGTTTAAAAGCTTGATTCCCAGATTTGCTTTTTCAGAAATTAGCTAATGTGATTACTCCAGAATTTTGTGGTTTCAACCTATGTTTATCTATAATTTTTAATTAAGCCACTCAACTATCAAATATGTAAACTTAGGAAAGAATATTGACCTTTTTTGTTAGAATGCAGAGAAAAAATATATATAAAATCTTCTAAAGCCATAACATTCAAACTTGGCAGGTCTTTAGATCTTAGTGAATAAAGAAAATCAAGCCAACTCTGTAAAGCAGTTAAGTAATTTTTAAGCAACAAAGTCTTGAAATGACAAGATAAGCATATAAAACGTTTCCTCTAAGTTTCAAGGTCAGTTGAGGAGATAAGGATGCTGCCATTGAGGTACACATTATATGTCATAAAAAGCATAGAAAGCCAGCTATGCAGCTCACTTGGGCTCAGGTCACATAGAAGTGCAACAAATGGGTGATGAGAGAAACTCAAGGTTTCACTGCTTTACTTGCATTCATTCTTCACAAACTCAAAGCATAGTGTTGAAATCAAGTAATCAAGGTTTAGTCCAATAGAAGTGCACCAATTCTTAGAATTATCAACTTTAGAAATCCTCTGGGAAATGAATTACCCCAGAGTACATGAATACAAGTTCAGTGCCTTGCTGCTCACAATTTCAAAGGTTCTTTACCCTACATGAAGGACTTTTAAAAAGGGCTTTTAAAAGCATGATGTATTTAAACAGCCACCCTACACTGCAGTTCTGACACTGGATGGAAAGGTCACCTTAACATATACCAGTGTTCAAGGATAAGTCCCTCCGAGACACATTTGGCACTCACTACCTCATTCCTCTGGTACATCTTGTCAACAAGGAAATGTCCGGGTCTTTACAGCAAGTCTTTATAAAGACCACATAAACAGAGAAGTAACCCAGTCTATTAATAAGCCCATCAAAGGCATTCTTCTTTACTGTCACAGTGTTTTTGACCTCTAGCATTTCTTTTTGGACTTTTCTTAGGATTTCCATCTCTCTGCTTAAATCACCCATCTGATCTTGTATGCTGTCTACTTTATCCATTAGAGTCCTTAGCATATTAATCAGAGTTGTTTTAAATTCCCAATCTGATAATTCCCATAATCCTGCCATGTCTGGTTTTGACACTTGCTCTGTCTCATCAAATTATGTTGCTTTTCCTTTTAATATGCTTTGCAATTTTTTCTTGATAGCTGGACATGATGTACTGGGTAAAAGGAACTGTTGTAAATAGGCCTTTAGAAATGTGGTAGGAAGTTGTGGCAGGAGGGTAATCATTCGATAGTCCCATAATTAGGTCTCAGTCTTTCAGTGAGGTTGTAACCCTAGACTACGAACTTCACAAATGCTTCTCAATCCTCCCTTCCCCCACCCCTCAGGTGGGACAGGATTGCTGGAGTGGGCTAAAGTTAGATAATTCTCTGCTCTCACATGGAATCTAGGGCTGACTGGAATTGAATTATTTCCCTCCTGCAAAGTAAGTTAGGCTCTGATAAAACCCCAGCAGGACAAGTTCCAGGTGAGGGCAGGCCTTGTTAAGAACAGAGTGCTCTGGTGTATTTCATAATAGTTCCTTTTCCTCTTTCCCTGCTGAAAGCATATGGGGAATTTTCTCCAGTATTTACTATTGAAAACAGCATCAAGCTCTTGGAGGTAATTCCCACAATAGAATAGAGGCCCCCTATGACAGGGTCCTCTACAGTCTTTAACTCTTAGAGTTGTCTACACTGAGCCTCCAGCAATTTGTCAATTACAGTTCAGGTTTTCCTACCCTGACACTGGTTCCCACACAGTTTCCACTCATGTGTCTATGCTCCAGGAAGCTGTAACTCCTTGTATCACCTGTCTGTCTCTCCAGTCTTGGACACAAGGATTTACCCTATGTCATCCCCTCTCTTCCAGATCCAAGAAGACTTGCTGATTTTTGTCTGTTCAGCTTTTTACTTCTTGTAAGGATGAAGTAGTGACTTCAAGCTTCTTACATGCAGAACAGGAAACCAGTGGAGCAACCCAATTTAGAGGTCCTCAGAGACAAAGGGAACACCTACAACTTGGCATTGATTTACTCTTCAGGTATGAATTGCCTTTTAGAGGAAAAGATCCACCTGGCCTTTGCTGAGATAGAATCAGATGGAATTGAAAAGGGAATGAGAAAGGAAGCATCAGAAATAAAAATTAATAACAGTGGATATTATATACCTACATTATTTTATTTAATCCTAAGAAGAACCCTAATTTTCAGAGTCTTGGGGTTAATATATCTCCAGTCAGGCATACCTCCCACTTCCTCCTCCCTCTGCCATTACAACCTACTGAAAGAAAGGTAGAAAGGAGGGAATGAGGGGTAAAAGAATAAGAGAAATTACAAAAAGTTACCAAATACCTTCCATATTTCAGATGGTGTGTTTGACATGTCTACGGACTTTAAATTCATTTAATAGTCACAACGCCCCTCAGACTCCCCTTTCGTAATTTATTTTCCTTTGTCTTCAGAATTGACTGGAGTTATTTCAACCACATATCCCTTGTATAAAAAGTATATTTGGGGTAGCTCCTGACCAAGATAATATAATAAGTTTATGCTTTGATATTCCCCTATGCTATAATCACATAGCAAGGATGGGCAAACTAGAAAAGGAGAAAACTAAAAGACATAATTGAGATCAAATAAAAGATAAGCAGCTCTGCGGTCAAGACATAGAACAGAAACACTGTGTGAGACAGGACCTGAAAGCCGGTGAGTCTTAGAATTCCGAAACAAGCAGAGTTTGCCAGAAGTTCTACTCCTATCATTGGTACAGATCAACACGCATGAAGCCAGAGGCTAAACCCTCAACTATCCACTGGTGGCAAAGAGCAGGGGAATTTGGATATTCCCAGGGAGTACTGAAAACATATATGTCATTGACGCCTTGCCACGTAAACAGGTGCTAATGAGATAGGAAAAAATAAGAAGTCACTTTGGCCATGTCTAAGACTGTGTAACAAGTGCCATCAGTCTCTGCAATAGATAAAGTTACAGTCTCAGTGTCTAAACACCCAGGGCATTGGGAGATACAACTGAATACTATTGGCGATAAACCACTATAAGCCTCCAGCTCCTGTTAGTCTTTTTAAGTGGCTGTATTAAGATATGCATTTCTCACTTTCTCTTTGCCTTTAAGTTCTTAATTAACAGAAACACTAATTAAATAAAGGTTTTCCTTTGTTCTCATGGGATTCCATATCATTTCTTTTGGACCATGATAGAAGGGACAGGAAGAAAGTTTAGAAAATGATTTAAGTACCAGAATGCCAGTATTTTTGTGCTAATTCCCTGAGCTCAAATTTCCACAGGCAATCAAAGAGGAGCAGATGACACTTATACATACAATGGACTGCATTACAGGAGAGGAACCCTGAGCTTAGGGAACCCAAATTCTTATAGTATGTAGTTAACATGCCTGCCCTTCACTCCAGAGGGAGACATATTATACTGGAAAGTAAGAAAACCTGTTCTTTTGCTCCAGAGGGAAATGGTGTCTCTAATACCCAATAATGATCTTTACAAACATCGATTTAAAGTCCTAAATAAAGAGCAGTCAGTGCCTCACTTGCAGGATGTTCAAAAACATAAAAGACCCATGGATAACTGTCTTCCAACAAATATATGAAAAGATTCTCAATCTCATTAGTCAAAGGGAAAATGCAAACTGTGTGATATAATATACCCATTACATTGGATTAAAAAATAAAAGTCTAAAAATAGGAAGTGTTGACTAAAATATAGGGAAATGGAAACACTCATACACTGCTGATGGGAGTGTAAATAGGTCCACTCACTTTGAAGAGTAATCTGGCAACATGTAGTAAAGCTGAAGATGCTCATATTCCAGGATCCAGGGGTTTCACCTCTTGGTATATGCGTCCATGAAGCTTTTGCAAATGTTGCCAATAAAAAAAAATTTTGTTGGCAGCGTTCCTTGTATGCATGACAGAATTCTTTATGAAACAGAAAAGTTGGAATCAGCTTAGTTATCCATCAGAGGTGAGTGGTTAAGAGAAGTTATATAGAAGACTCAACAGAAGCTAAAATGAATGAACAAAAGCTGTATGTATAATCATGTATAATCCTCAAAAATACTGAGTTTAGTATGCCATTCATATAATATTTAAACTTGTAAAAGTTATCATATATTATTTTTATATAATAATTTATGTAATAAATTTATTTTTAAAGAGAAAATAATCTTGCATGGGAATAATAAATACTGTATTCCTGGTAGTTCTTTCTTTTAGGAGGTGAGGAAATTAGCATCAGGAAAGATTCCCAGAGACCTTAACTATAGCTATAATATTTTCTTTAGTTTAATTATATAAAACAAATATAGTACAATACTAAAATTTCTTAAGCCTGGGTATGGGAGTGATTGTTAAAATATTCTATATTATTGTTTATGTATTTGAAATATTTTATCCTAAGAATGATTAAAGCGATGTTAGTTTGAGAGTTGTGCTAAATATTCATATTTCCTGCATACTATCATTTAGTTTTTTGGCCAAGAGAGCCAGTATAGCTTTATGATTAAGAATCTGTCCTCCAAACTAAAAACGTCAGAGTTCAAATCCCAGCTCTATACCTAACCATTTTTGTAACATCAAGCAAGTTAACTAACATTTTTAAGCTTTAGTCTATATGTAAATCTGGGAAAATAATATACGTTACATTCTAGGTTTGTTAAAAGTGCTCCAAGAGGCAATAAATGGCTTCTCTTCCTTGGATAAGAAAGCATTTTAAAATGTTGACTGATATTTGATATTAGGAACAATTTAATATATACTTCATACATCCCTCTTTTATCTTTGGCCATAGCAATCTAATGTAACATTATAATCTCTTTAGAAAAAAGATCTCTTTAATCAGAGGTATGGTATATGTTTTCTAACTTCTTTTGACACATTCTTCATACCAGCTGACGATATATCTCGCTGTTGCTCAATCCGCTCAGTTTAGTCTATGAGACTGTGATCATCCTGTTTTCTCTGTCTTTAATATCTTTCCATTCTGAATGGCTTATCCAACTCTTATTTTCCTTTGCAGCCTATGTCAAGACCTATTTCCACAATGAGATTTTCCTAAATCTTACCAATATACTTTGCACTAAATAGCTTTTTCTGAATAAAAACGTATTACTATCAATGACCAACAATAATTTCAGTGTTTTACATTTACGGCACTCTATAGTTTAAAATCACTTAAAGATTATGACACTCATATGACATTCAGGTGAAGATGAGCTACTGTGCAGAACTAATTTTATATCTGCTCACTCTACGTTTAATACTTGGCATCACCTCACATACTAAGCACTAAGATCTTTCAAAAAGTTCACCTTTAAAGGTATACCTCACTATTGGTTTTTGTGTGTGTTTTTTTTGCGGTACGCGGGCCTCTCACTGTTGTGGCCTCTCCCGTTGCGAAGCACAGGCTCCGGACGCACAGGCTCAGCGGCCATGGCTCACGGGCCTAGCCGCTCCGTGGCATGTGGGATCTTTCCAGACCGGGACATGAACCCGTGTCCCCTGCATCGGCAGGAAGACTCTCAACCACTGCACCACCAGGGAAGCCCCTCACTATTGTTTTTTAATAAGTACTTTCCTGATACAAGGCTTTTTTTAAAGACTGAAAACCACAAGATGTTTTAGTTGCAAACATAAACTCATCAGTGATAATAAAAATGAACCATCAACTATCTTGTAATGTCTTGCCCGAGCAGTGTGTTCAGAGGCCCTGTTCTGTCCAGGTACAATATGATCCAGTTGCCTAATAATGGGTAAATATGTAACAGATTCCACAGAAAAACTTGGAGAGGATAAAAGATGGACAATTTGTAAATTTATCTGTACTACACAATTCCTTTGACATAAAGAAATGAGCAGTCAAACAGAAAGACCCCATGCAAGCTGATGGGACGATCCCATATGGAAGGATCCCAATTAGAAGGATTCTATATGGAAGCCTCTGACTTGCCAAGGGAGATCCATTCACATCTAAATCAACTAAATCTCTCTATATACACAGTGTCCTTATCTGTGGGATTCACATGCCTAAAAGCCATGATCTTGAGGAGTCCTAATGGTCTAGGATCAGGGAGTAGGTGTGAAATAGGACAGGGGAAGATGAGAAAAGCAGAACTGCACTTTTTCTCTTTTACTTCTGAAATCCTATATATAGGCTTTGGTTTTAAAGCCTGAATGGTAAGCCTGCTTAATTTAATCAGTTCCATGTAAGGGAAGACAGATATTAGAAATTTCAGCAAATGAAGAGAACTAAAAATTTCCATTATCAAGAAGGACCTACCCAAGAGCCATTTATTAATAATATCCAGTCTTTATTCTGCTTTATGTTATTGTTTGTCTATCCGTGTGCTTGCTTCCTTATATTTCTGGTTAGTTTGCAAGTTACTGAATGATAAATCATGTACTTTATATTTCTTTAAAATCCCTGACATTGCTATTGTAAAATTAGTTTAAAATGTATGAAGTTTTAAAGTCTTTATTTTATTTATATGATTTTGGCTGTAGGAAAGACTTGATAATTCTTAATGTCAAAACCTGTTTCTAATTGCTAACTTGTTCTAATTAAGAGGGTGACTGGGGAAAAGAGAAAATAAGTGGATACCAGATTGAATCCAGGTTCCAGTGAAAGGGATAAAGTAAACAAAAGACAAAAAAGAAGAAGAGATAAATCAGGAGGAATAAATAAATAAAGAGTTGTTAGCCAACCAGAACCGACTACAAAAATGGATGCAGCCAGGTTAGATGTAAATACAGACTGGAAAACTGAGAAATACTGTGTAGGTAAATTCTTCATCTTGAAACAGGAAAATGGATCCAGTTATGTCCAACATTACACATATGTAATTGGATTCTCCCAATAAATTAATAAAGTTTTATAAACCATAGATCTCTTTGAAAAAATGACAGAGATTGCAATGAAGATGAAGACGTTATGTGTGTAAAAGGGACATATTACTGATAGGATTATTTAAAATGCAAACACCAAGAAAAATAGGCCTTCGTGACATTCATGGATTAAACTCAAGGTAAAGAGAAGAAAATAAATTGGACTTTTGGGATTCACAAAAGTTCTGGACTGAGATTTCTTAGCCTTGGGCAACTGAACAGAGCCATCCAGAAATAAAAAAAAAAATCTAAAACTTACTTCAGAATGTATACAAAGTTTAATTACATAAGTATGTAATTTTACAGTCCCTTCCATGCATTTTTAGTTTGTAACTTATGATTCTTCTTTCTGTGTGATTCAGGGTGTTATGATATTTACAACTGCCTACTGTGGAAAAAGCAGAGAGAAGTGGCAAATGGTTAAAGTTCCAACTTCTCAACGAAGCTTCACCCATTTCCATCCTCATCTCATTTTGAGCCTCTGGTTTAGGCATAAGAATGATGAAAAACTATTAAATTAGTTTGGTGTTGTGAAGAGAGTCATTTCTAAAAATTAAGGGACTTGAATCCTAATGTATGTCTACACTTATTTCCTGGGGTCCAATAGGGCCCAAAACCTCAGAGAAGAAGACTTCAATGAATGGGAACTCAGGACACCATAGAGTAGACTCATATCCTTCTCAAGAATGTTAACATTATCTATATTCAGTGATAATGACCATGAGCATCTCTCAGAGTTACAAGGCTCAGCTTTTTGAAGGGCTTAAAGTTATCAAGACTGATTTTTTTATCAAAGGAGGCCAAGGACTTCAAGAATACAAAACTATCCATTGTGCTGAAATGCCAATCTCTACACTTGATTCACCAGGGATGATGAACTGGAGGACCAGGAATGAAGAGACTGAATGTTTGGAAGTTAATAAACAAATATGACTACTTGTGATAATTTATGTAGGAACGTGGTCAAAGTTTAAATAAAAAAGACAAATTGGGGCATATGGTAAAATAAGTTCCTTCAATACAGGGCAATAATTTTTCTGTAGAATCTTGGGGGTTAGCAATTTTTTTTTTCTGAGCAGAGGTACAGCATGATGAAAGTAGTACTTTAAGAATTTTAATTTGTGTTAATATAGAGTACAAATTGTAGGAATTATTTTTAATTCACAGAATCCATAAGAACATAACCTATTTCCACTAGGACTTTTGTACACATCAATTTTTGTCCCTAATGTATCAGAAATAACCTAAAAGAATCATATATGCTGGAATTTATATATAATAATTGTCAATAGCTTCCATGCAGTAGAATTAGTGTAAACTGAGCCTTCCCTGAAATTCATCTACAAATGTTAAGTTTCCAAATAATTCATTTTAATGATATTACCACCTATGAGTTCCCAGATTACATATGACCAAAGATACTTGTATTTAAAGGTATAGAAATTATTCATGTTGCTTTTATGAGATTGTTACAAAATGCTCATGTTGCTTTTATGAGATTGTTACAAAATGCTCAAGGGTGTATTGACTGACACAAAGATTAATATGGATAAAGACATAAATAGATACAAATATGGTTGTTTATACAGAATTATCATTATAAATGAAAGAAGTAAACTGTTTCCTAATTTATTTTTTATCTTTGCTTATCTAAATCTGGATAAAAATCAAGAGACTTTTTGGTAAGGTTAAGAAATAATGATCATGAATATCTCTTTCTCTGAAGAAAATTCTATTTGTCATCTAATGACATTTTCCCCTTACCTTTGGAAGGCTTTTTAACTAGGTCTTTGGGGGAAAACTCTCAGTTTTAAGAAAATTTCCTTTTCTCATTTAAAATTAAACAGTAAGTCAACCAATCCAGGCACTATAGGGATGATGTGATGTCCTTAATTTTTTCATATAATGATATGTACGTGTGGTAAGAAATTCATCTTTGCTAAATTTCAAGTTTCGTTTCAGAAGATAAAAGTATGATTTGGGCACTGTTCCCAGAAGTTCCTTTGGGGGAAAATGATACATTTCAAAACTGCAGAGTTCCAGTTGTATTTGGTTAAAATAATCATTTTAGAATGGAGGTTTTCTGTGTCTGTGTTTAAAGAACTGTTCTGTGTGTCTTAGTTCAGATTTGAGAGATGTCAAATTACGTGAACTCCAGGTTGTACACAGTCGCAGCTAATAATAAGCACAAAGTGTTGAGTTGTAACACCAACTAAATGTATTCACATGTCGTTATTTGAGTTTAGGACAGTGCTTTCCTCACCAAAAATAATTAAAACCAGATACCAAGGTAGCACAGCTGGATTTAGGACAAATATGCCACTAAAAAATATCTACTTCTACCCTGAAACAGAAAGGAATGTCTCCTTAAAAATAAAACTCTCTTATGGAAACAGGATGTACAATTATATCTTAGTTGTGGTCTTAGTTGCAGTATCTACTTTCACAAATGAATTAAGAGAGACAGAAAAAAATCCCAGAAGAAATATAAGGATTGATTCTGGTAAGGCTGAAAGATGTAATTGTCTTTCTACATGACACTAGCATTTTTCACAGAAAAGGCAATATTGAAATATCTGTCAATGATAATGTTAGTTTAAATTCAGCATTTGACACAATATTGTTTTAAGTTGCATGTAGAGTCAAACATTTTGTAGAAAAAAAGTGGAAGTAGGATGTTAGGAACACCCTTAAAGGACTTTACTCTTCAGATATAAAAGCCACTTAGAATGTATTATGAAACTCCAAACTCTTAACAGGTTCCAAATAAAACAAAAATGGCAAGGTATTAGATTAATTTCTATATCCACTTAATCAAAGATTTGGTTAACATTCTATTCTCCATTGCCAAGAGAAAAGTGTTCAGAAAAGGAGTGTATAAGTCATGATGTTTTAATGAACTGCTAGCTTTTGGAAAATAGTTTAAAAAAGAAAACTGAAGCTTGGAGGAAGAGAGTTAGACCAAACTTCATAGCACTAACATTGTTAGCGGGGCTAGTTCAACATTACTAATGATATTTTCAACTGCAAAATAAAGGTATTATTACACTAAAAATAAAACTAAAAGAGTTCAGCTTTTCTGTTTGAAATAAGGGCCAGATTAATCATATTCTATACATTTTTTTCTATTGTACACAAGTAATACAATCAAAATGTTCACTGTAGACCCTCACACCTCATTTAAAAGATTTTTTTCCCAAACATAACCTCAGCACCAGTTCTCTCTAAAAATATAGACTACACATGAAGATCAAGTTTTTAATTGTATATCTATTTAATTTTATTACTTTCCAAATATAAAATTTATGCCTTGTTTCAAATGAAATTTGGCTCTCATTATTTTATAGCCATCAAAATTAATTTGAGTTGTTTCTTTTCTTTTCCAATCTATATGACAGATCTTTGAAATGTATTTTTTCAACATTTCTAATAGCTAGTGTATCTGCAAAAGGTCAATAAATATCAGTTTAGAAAACTTGTCAGTACAGACTAAAAATATTCTGTACTTTCATCTTCCCAGTAAGCCCTAACAGTGACAGAAAATCTACTTCATAGTGAAATTCAAAGTGGAGATATTTGATGACTACATTAGAATCTAATTAGAACACATCCTATTTAGAGTAAAACTTGGTACAAGTGAAATATGTTATGAACATTATGATGGTTAAACAAACTTTTACGTGCCTTACCCTGAAGGAAACACAAAATAAGAAAAATATAGTCACTGCTCTCAAGATGTTTAGATGAAAATATTCTAAAGATATAAGAAAAGTACACATAATTTTTTAAATAACAATGTTAATTTCATTATAGTATGTTTTCAACTATAATGCCCAAACATTTTAGACATGGCAATAGCAAGATTTCTTTGTGTTCCTATGAATATTCAGATACATTTCAAACATTCCTAGGAGTGGAATAAAATAGTGGTCATCATTTTTGCATTTTGACATCATTTGCATACTGGAAAAACCAAGGAGAATTTTTATTCAACTTTATTCTTTTCTCTTCATCACCTCTTGCCCCAAATAAGACATTAATTTTAATGGGAGCACTTCACTAAACAGCAATTCATTTATTATATTATTGCTTCTACTCTTTTATTAGCATTTTAGTTTATAAATGTAAGCTTTGATTTTTGAAACATTTCTTGAAATACTTAAAACATGCTAAGAGATTTTGGTCTTCAAACAAGATACTCATGACCAACCAACTGATAATACTAATAAAAACTAACAATGTATCAACTAGATAAGCCTGTTAAAAATGAATACCTTATGAATACTATGTTATCTATATATCCACATTGTGAAACCTGGATTATTGAAAGCTTTTTAATGAAACTTCTTAAAATGGATAAAGTTTAGGGGTTTTTTTTTTCTCCTCCTTTTCATCATGAGATGACCTTATAATTGTATATAAATTTGTTACTTTATTCAGAGCAAAATAAGTTCATATTTTCCAACTTCACTTTTTTTTAATATATATTTATTTTTGGCTGTGTTGGGTCTTCGTTTCTCTGTGAGGGCTTTCTCTAGCTGTGGCAAGCGGGGGCCACTCTTCATCGCAATGCGCGGGCCTCTCATTATCGTGGCCTCTCTTGTTGCGGAGCACAGGCTCCGGACGCGCAGGGTCAGCGGCCATGGCTCACGGGCCCAGTGGCTCCGCGGCATGTGGAATCTTCCCAGACCAGGGCTCGAACTCATGTCCCCTGCATTGGCAGGCAGATTCTCAACCACTGCGCTACCAGGGAAGCTCAAACTTCACTTTTGATTTTAACCAGTAAATTATTTTCTTTAGGGAGACCGTGTGTATAGTTTTTGCTAAATAATCATAAATTAAAACACTGAGCAATTAACATATGGCAGAGACTGTGGCTTATCTTGTTGAACTTTTAAAACCAGCCTATGTATTGGAAGCATTTCTCTCCCTAATCTAAATGTGAAGAAACTGAGACTTCACAAGATTAGGTAACTTGCCTAAAGTTCAAGCTAACAAATGGCAGATGCAGGATTGGAACCCAGTCCATCTGAGACCTGAGTCATCACTCTTAGTCACTAAAACAAGACACTTCCCAAAAGACATAAACATCCCTTTAGTGTAACAAGTATCAACTACTTGCCAATATACCACACAGGAGGAGGCCTAGGTTGTATGTCATTAGGGAAGAAGTGTTGCTTACTTCATGTAATTCTCCACAATTGCTGGAGAATCTAACCAACCCAGATACATTGGTAAAAGATCACTTGGAATATTATTTAAAATTTTCTAGTTGAGAAGAACAGAACCTACATTATAAAATACATGTTTTATAGTTATATAATATGTAACTTTAATAGACATGCATATGTATAATAAAATTTTTAAAATCTCACATGTAATCAAATAAAAAGCAATAGACTGTGGTTTTGTTCTGAATCACAAATCCCCATCACTGGCCAGAGGAGCTTATGAAATGTCTTTCCTACTCCCTAAGGGAGTCTTCTCTGTGACAGCTGTTTCTCTGCTATGCCCTGACCCACTTCAGTATATCACACCAGTCCGTGGCTCACCATTATCTCTGCCAGTTCACACAGATCTGGTTATTCTGTTATATCAGTCCTCATATGCTAACTACAGTGCAGCATCTTTTTATACCTCTGTAATTGCACAAAATTAAATCTTTAAAATACAGACTTCAAGTATTTCTATTCCTATACAAAGATTCAAACAATGCAGTAACTTCCAGAGGTGTGGCTATTTTCCAACTCAAGTCCTAAAAAATACAGATTACAAAAATAACTTTTTCTGTGTACAACTGCAGTGAAAAAGATTTTATAAATCTTCCTGGATTTGGGAAGTAAGAGAGCAAATTCCAGACTGAATGTCACCTGAGAGTTCCTTAGTACTTTCAGCTCAAGTGCCATGACAACCTAGTTGCTGTAATCAGTTGTAAGGTTTGTCACTAATAGTATATATGCTGTTTACAGTAATGAAAGTTCTCAGTCTCCTTCTCTGACTGTTCTGAAGCCCTTTCCTTCATTCAGTTTGTAATTTCTAAAGGGTATATATTTGCTTGATTTTTGTGCATCTCCTCCACTAGACTGTAAGCTCCACTGGCTATCCTTTTTTATTATTACACTCCCAGTGCTTAACACAGCACCCATTCTCTAACACTGTTTGGGGCATAAAGAAAGAATGAATAAATCTTGTCCAAATGCAAATCAAATCCTTCAATTTATCTTAAAACTTTCCAATGGCCTCTACTTCCTAAAGCAGGAGCCTAAAACTCTTTGGAAAATATGCAAAATCTTTGATTACTGGGCCTATCCCTATCTCCAGCCTCCTTTTCTTCCATCTCTGCACTCAATCTCTGCTTTATGAATCCGGAAACACTGGAAGTTACCCAAATGTTTCAAACCTTCACATTACCCCAAATTTTGGACATGCTGTTTCATACACCTTAAAAGCTCTTCTCACCACCCAATCATTAGCCCCCGATATGTGATTAGCATATGTCTACTCCTTCTTCAAGGTGCTATTCAAGGGTTCTGTGTAATTTTTCAGTGATGTCTTTCCTAACACTCCCAAATACAATTAGATTCTCCTTTGCCTATGCTCTCATTGCATTTTGTCCATATTCTCATTACAGCAAATATTATATTGTATTCATTATTTACTTTAGGTTTTACTTTCCTACCAGACGAGGATTATGACTACATAATCATCTTGTAATCAGGAGTTGTAGGTTTCATCTATGTGTTATCAGTATTTAACAGAGTGCCTATATATTAAAGGAGATCCTCTATAAACATGTAGTGTTAGATCCTCTATAAACATGTAGTGAAAGAATGGAGGTCTCATTGTTACTTAATTAATGATCATGCTAGGACAGCTGAAAAACCCTTCTATACTTATTTTTTTCTCTGTAAGATGGCAATAAACTCAACATAACTCAGAGTATTACCCTAACAAATGGATTTAAACACACTCTCTAAACTGAATGTTCTACAAATGCTTCCTCAAGACATTTACATATTAAAGACAATTTATAGACATGAATTCAGTTTAGAATTCTAAATCAGAGAGCTTGCAAATAGTATGCTTTTAAATTGTTCACCACACTGTACAATAAAGAGATGATTCTTTTTTCCAGGAAGTATGCTACAACAGATAAGCTTTATCATATCTCACTATTCTTGGTTCCATATTGGGGAACTGTCATATACTGAAACTTAAGTTAGAAAATCTCGGGTGGGGTCTAAGACAGATTCACCATTATACTAAGCTCTTTATTTACTGAGACTAGAGAGTTATTGAATTTTAGAGCTAGAGGGGTTCCATGAGAGAAGAGCAAGTTTCCAGTATATTTTTTTTCTTAAGAAAATCCAGAATTTGAAGAAAAAAAAAAAAGATAACGATGTCACCTTTATCTGGTGCAGGAGTGGTCAATGTAAACCACCTGTATGTAAACTATGAGAATTAACTAAGCATTTCAAGGGATTTATCACCATTACCAGCTCACCTATATAAAGATGACTTTGGGGTACTACAGTAACACAATTCTCCATTATTTCCATATAAAATGACCTCAAAGAGGGAAATAACACTGACTACATTTTTGAGCTGGGTAGCACAAACATGAAAGTGTAATACATTTTCACATCACTTAAAAGACATTTCTGTTAGTACTAAAAGCAAAGGTCAGAAAAGATCTTTTTCCCGAGGGGAAGGGTTGCAGAGAAGAAGTACTGAAAATCCCACCTTTCAGTAGAATAATCTGTCCCTAATGTTGGATTCTTTATTTTTAATAAATGCTCTTGGAGGGCTAATGACGAAAAACAACTCTAATAATAAATAGCCTAATCAAAATGCAAGTCCATTTCTCTAGCACAGACATTAAGAGAAATGAAAAATTCCCATTTGTTTCTTCAGAGAAGATACTTTTATATTGTTTTCTAAAAATTCTGACTTTAGAAAATAAATAAATAAAATATAACATGTGCAGAATGTTTCCTACTCAAGAGGATTCTCTGAAATAATACATGCAGGACTTTTTTTTTCTGATGAAAAGTAGTGTCATTACATACTCTACCTTTAGTTAAATTAGTCAAATTCTGTATTTTTCCCCTTTAATGTGTTACAAATTATATATGCTAATTATAAAGCTTTAGTGATTATCCTAAACATTTTACTTTCATATTTAAGAGTAGAGTTTTGCTACCACTTTTAAGACTTAATCAGGGGGGACCTTCAAGATGGCAGAGGATTAAGACGTGGAGATCACCCTCCTGCCCACAAATACATCAAAAATACATCTAAATGTGGAACAGCTCCTACAGAACACCTACTGAACGCTGGCAGAAGACCTCAGACTTCCCAAAAGGCAGGAAAATCCCCACGTGCCTGGGTAGGGCAAAAGAAAAAAGAAAAAACAGAGAAAAAAGAATAGGGATGGGACCTGCACATCTGGGCGGGAGCTGTGAAGGAGGAAAAGTTTCCACACACTAGGAAGCCCCTTCACTGTGAAAACGGGGGATAGGTGCGGCGGGGGGAAGTTTTGGAGCCACGGAGGAGAGTGCAGCAACAGAGGCACAGAGGGCAAAGCAGAGAGATTCCTGCACAAA
The DNA here is from genome assembly GCF_964374135.1 of Grampus griseus. NCBI lineage: Eukaryota > Metazoa > Chordata > Mammalia > Artiodactyla > Delphinidae > Grampus > Grampus griseus. The sequence continues at coordinate 35,791,347 of NC_139003.1, forward strand.
GGATCGGTGCCCACCAGTACTCACCAGCCTGAGAGGGTTGTCTGCTCACCTGCCAGGGTGGGTGGGAGCTGGGAGTTGAGGCTCGGGCTTCAGAGGTCGGATCCCAGGGAGAGGACTGGGGTTGGCTGCGTGATCACAGCCTGAAGGGGGTTAGTGCACCAGAGCTAGCTGAGAGGGAGTCTGGGAAAAACTCTGGACATGCCGAAGAGGCAAGAGACCACTGTTTCAGGGTGTGCGAGGAGAGGGGATTCCTTCCCTGTCTGCCCACAGAAGGCAGAGCACCACCTAAAAGAGCTCCAGAGACGGCCATGAAACGCTCATGTTGCTGGTGTGGCCCACAAGAATCCTGTGTGCAAGCACACATCACTATCCACATGTGCGTCCACCACCCCAGGGGCCTGTGCTGCCACTGTCAGGGTCCCATGATCTAGGGGCACTTCCCTGGGAGAACGCACGGTGTGCCTCAGGCTGTTGCAACATCACACTGGCCTCTACCACCGCAAGTTTGCCCCGCGTTCCAATTATAACTACCGTACACCTCCCTGCCCCCTGTGTGAGTGAACCAGATTCCCTAAGCAGCTGCCGCTTTAACCCCGTCCTGTCTGCGCAGGGAATAGAAGCCTGAGGGTGACCTACATGCAGAGGTGGGGCCAAAACCAAAGCTGAACGGCAGGAGCTGTGTGAACAAAGAACAGAAAGGGAAATTTCTCCATGCAGCCTCAGGGCCAGCAGATTAAATCCCCACAGTAAACTTGAGGTACCCTGCATCTGTGGAATACCTGAATAGAAAAGAAATTAACCCAAAATTGAGGTGGTAGACTTTGGGAGCAAAGGCAGACTTGAGGTTTGCTGTCTGTGACTGAATTGTTTATGATTTCTATGTTTATCTTATTATAGTTTTTAGCGCTTGTTATCAACAGTGGATTTGTTTATTGGTTTATTGCTCTTTTTTTTCTATTACTTTTTACTTTTTTAATTTTAATAATTTTTAAAATATCTTGATGTTAATTATTCTATTTTTAAAATTTTTCTTTCTTTCTTTTTTTCTCCCTTTACTTCTGAACCGTGTGGCAGACAGGGACTTGGTGCTCCGGCCAGGTGTCATGTCTGAGCATGTGAGGTGGGAGAACCGAGTTCAGGACGATGGATCACCAGAGACCTCCTGGCCCCATGTAATATCAATCAGCAAGAGCTCTCCCAGAGATCTCCACCTCAGTGCTAAGACCCAGCTCCACCCACGGCCAGCAAGCTCCAGTGCTGGATGCCCCATGCCAAACAACTAGCAAGACAGGAACACAACCCCACCCATTGGCACAGAGGCTGCCTAAACTCATACTAAATTCCCAGACACCCCAAAACACACCACCGGAAGCAGTCCTGTTGACCAGAAAGACAAGATCCAGCCCCACGTACCAGAACACAGGCATCAGTTCCCTCCACCAGGAAGCCTACACAACCCACTGAACCAACCTTAGCCACTGAGGGCAGACACCAAAAACAACGGGAACTAAGAACCTGCAGCCTGTGAAAAGGAAACCCCAAACACAGTAAGTTAAGCAAAATGAGAAGACGGAGAAACACACAGCAGATGAAGGAGCAAGGTAAAAACCCATCAGACCAAACAAATGAAGAAGAAACACGCAGTCTACCTGAAAAAGAATTCAGAGTTATGATAGCAAAGATGATCCAAAATCTTGGAAACAAAATAGAGAAAATACAAGAAACATTTAACAAAGACGTAGAAGAACTAAAGAGCAAAGAAACAGTGATGAACAACAGAATAAATGAAATTACAAATTTTCTAGAAGGGATCAATAAGAGAATAACTGAAACAGAAGAACAGGTAAGTGACCTGGAACGTAAAACAGTGGAAATAACTACCACAGAGCATCATAAAGGAAAAAAAATGAAAAGAATTGAGGACAGTCTCGGAGACCTCTGGGACAACGTTAAACACACCAACATTCAAATTATAGGGGTCCCAGAAGAAGAGAAAAAGAAAGGAACTGAGAAAATATTTGAAGAGATTATAGTTGAAAACTTCCCTAATATGGGAAACAAAATAGTTACTCAAGTCCAGTAAGCACAGAGAGTCCCATGAAGGATAAATCCAAGGAGAAACACGCCAAGACACATATTACTCAAATTATCAAAAAATAAATACGAACAAAAACTATTAAAAGCAGCAAGGGAAAAAAAAAAAAAAAAAAACACAAGGGAATCCCCATAGGGTTAACAGCTAATCTTTCAGCAGAAACTCTTTAAGCCAGAAGGCAGTGGCAGAACATATGTAAAGTGATGAAGGAGAAAAACCTACAACCAATATTACTCTACCCAGCAAGGAACTCATGCAGATTTGACAGAGAAATTGAAAACTTTATAAAAAAGCAAAAGCTAAGAGAATTCAGAACCACCAAATCAGCTTTACAACAAATGCTAAAGGAACTTCTCTAGGCAGGAAACACAAGAGAAGGAAAAGATCTACAATAACAAACCTAAAACAATTAAGAAAATGGTAATAGGAACATCTGTATCAATAATTACCTTAAATGTAAAGGGATTAAATGCTCCAACCAAAAGACATAGATGGCTGAATGAATACAAAAACAAGACCCGTATATATGCTGTCTACAAGAGACCCAGTTCAGACCTAGGAACACATACAGACTGAAAGTGAGGGAATGGAAAAAGATATTCCATGCAAATGGAAACCAAAAGAAAGCTGGAGTAGCAATTCTCATATCAGACAAAATAGACTTTAAAAAAAAGACTATTACAAGAGACAAAGAAGGACACTACATAATGATCAAGGGACCAACACAAAAAGATATAACAGTTTTAAATATTTATGCACCCAAAATAGGAACACCTCAATACATAAGGCAAATACTAACAGCCATAAAAGGGGAAATCGACAGTAACACAATCATATTAGGAGACTTTAACACCCCACTTTCACCAATGGACAGATCACCCAAAATGAAAATAAGTAAGGAAACACAAGCTTTAAATAATACATTAAACAAGATGGACTTAATTGATATTTATAGCACATTCCATCCAAAAACAACAGAATACACATTCTTCTCAAGTGCTCATAGAACATTCTCAGGATAGATCATATCTTCGGTCACAAATCAAGCCTTGGTAAATTTAAGAAAATTGAAATTACATCAGGTAACTTTTCCAACCACAACACTATGAGACTGGATATCAATTACAGGAAAAAACCTGTAAAAAATACAAACACATGGAGGCTAAACAATACACTACTTAATAACCAAGAGATCACTGAAGAAATCAAAGAGGTAATCAAAAAATACCAAGAAACAAATGACAATGAAAACATGACTACCCAAAACCTATGGCATGCACCAAAAGCAGTTCTAAGAGGGAAGTTTATAGCAATACAATCCTACCTTAAGAAACAAGAAACATCACAAATAAACAACCTAACCTTACAACTAAAGCAATTAGAGAAAGAAGAACAAAAAACCCCCAAATTTAGCAGAAGGAAAGAAATCATAAAGATGAGAGCAGAAATAAATGAAAAAGAAATGATGGAAACGATAGCAAAGATCAATAAAACTAAAAGCTCATTCTTTGAGAAGATAAACAAAATTGATAAACCATTAGGCAGACTCATCAACAAAAAAGGGAGAAGACTCAAATCAATAGAATTAGAAATGAAAAAGGAGAAGTAACACCTGACACTGCAGAAATACAAAGCATCACAGGAGATTACTACAAGCAACTATGTGCCAATAAAATGGACAACCTGGAAGAAATGGACAAATTCTAGAAACGCACAACCTTCCAAGACTGAAACAGGAAGAAACAGAAAATATGAAAAGACCAATCACAAGCACTGAAATTGAAACTGTGATTAAAAATCTTCCACAAACGAAAGCCCAGGACCAGATGGCTTCACAGGCGAATTTTATCAAACACTGAGAGAAGAACTAACACCTATCCTTCTCAAACTCTTCCAAAATATAGCAGAGGGAGGAACAATCCCAAACTCATTCTACAAGGCCACCATCACCCTGATACCAAAACCAGACAAGGATGTGACACAGAAAGAAAACAACAGGCCAATATCACTGATGAACATAGTTGCAAAAATCCTCAACGAAGTATTAGCAAACAGAATCCAACAGCACATTAAAAGGATCATACACCATGATCAAGTGGGGTTTATGCCAGGAATGCAAGGATTCTTTAATATACACAAATCTATCAATGTGATACACCATATTAACAAATTGAAGGAGAAAAACCATATGATCATCTCAATAGATGCAGAGAAAGCTTTTGACAAAATTCAACACCCATTTATGATAAACACCCTCCAGAAAGTAGGCATAGAGGGAACTTCCCTCAACATAATAAAGGCCATAGATGACAAACCCACAGCCAACACCGTCCCCAATGGTAAAAATCTGAAAGCATTTCCACTAAGATCTGGAAAAAGACAAGGTTGCCCACTCTCACCACTCTTATTCAACATAGTTTTGGAAGTTTTAGCCACAGCAATCAGAGAAGAAAAGGAAATAAAAGGAATCCAAATCGGAAAAGAAGTAAACCTGTCCCTGTTTGCAGATGACATGATACTATACATAGAGAATCCTAAAGATGCTACCAGAAAACTACTAGAGCTAATCAATGAATTTGGTAAAGTAGCAGGATACTACTAAATTAATGCACAGAAAAATTAATGCACAGAAACCTCTTGCATTCCTATACACTAATGATGAAAAATCTGAAAGTGAAATCAAGAAAACACTCCCATTTACCCCTGCAACGAAAAGAATAAAATGTCTAGGAATAAACCTACCTAAGGAGACAAAAGACCTGTATGCAGAAAACTATGACACTGATGAAAGAAATTAAAGATGACACAAACAGATGGAGAGATATACCATGTTCTTAGATTGGAAGAATCAACACTGTGAAAATGACTCTACTACCCAAAGCAGTCTACAGATTCAATGTAATTCCTATCAAACGGCCACTGGCATTTTTCACAGAACTAGAAGAAAAAATTTCACAATTTGTATGGTAACACAAAAGACCCCAAATAGCCAAAGCAATCTTGAGAAAGAAAAACGGAGCTGGAGGAATCAGGCTCCCTGACTTCAGACTATACTACAAAGTCACAGTAATCAAGACAGTATGGTACTGGCACAAAAACAGAAATATAGATCAATGGAACAGGACAGAAAGCCCAGAGATAAACCCACACACACATGCTCACCTTATTTTTGATAAAGGAGGCAAGAATATACAATGGAGAAAGGACAGCCTCTTCAATAAGTGGTCCTGGGAAAACTGGACAGCTACATGTAAAAGAATGAAACTAGAACACTCCCTAACACCATACACAAAAATAAACTCAAAATGGATTAAAGACCTAAATGTGAGGCCAGACACTATAAAACAGAAAAATGAAAACATATGAAGTACACTCTTTGACATAAATCACAGCAAGATCCTTTTTACCCATCTCCTAGAGAAATGGATATAAAAACAAAAATAAACAAATGGGACTTAATGAAACTTAAAAGCTTTTTCACAGGAAAGGAAACCATAAACAAGAGAGAAGATAACTCTCAGAATGGGAGAAAATATTTGCAAATGAAGCAACTGACAAAGGATTGGTCTCCAAAATTTACATGCAGCTCATGCAGCTCAATATCAAAAAAAGAAACAACCCAATCCGAAAATGGGCAGAAGATCTAAACAGACATTTCTCCAAAGTAGATATATAGATTGCCAACAAACACATGAAAGGATGCTCAAGATCACTAATCAGTAAAGAAACGCAAATCAAAACTACAATGAGGGATCACCTCACACCGGTCAGAATGGCCATCATCAAAATATCTACAAACAATAAATGCTGGAGAGGGTGTGGAGAAAAGGGGATCCTCTTGCACTGTTGGTGCAAATGTAAATTGATACAGCCACTATGGAGAACAGTATGGACGTTCCTTAAAAAACTAAAAATAGAGCTAACATATGACCCAGCAATCCCACTACTGGGCATATACCTTGAGAAAACCGTAATTCAAAAGGAGTCATGTACCACAGTGTTCACTGCAGCACTATTTACAATAGCCAGGACATGGAAGCAACCCTGTTGTCCATCAACAGATGAATGGATAAAGAAGATGTGGCACATATATACAATGGAATATTACTCAGCCATAAAAAGATATGAAATTGAGTTATCTGTAGTGAGGTGGATGGACCTAGAGTCTGTCATAGAGTGAAATAAATCAGAAAGAGAAAAACTAATACCGTATGCTAACACATATATATGGAATCTAAAAAAACAAAAAGCAAAAAAAACAATGATTCTGATGAACCTCGGGGCGGACAGGAATAAAGACACAGACGTAGAGAATGGACTTGAGGACACGGGGAGGGGGAAGGATAAGTTGGGACGAAATGAGAAAGTGGCATTGACATATATACACTACTAAATGTAAAATAGCTAGCTAGTGGGAAGCTATCTATTGCATAGCACAGGGAGATCAGCTCAGTGTTTTGTGACCACCTAGAGTGGTGGGATAGGGAAGGTGGGAGGGAGACACAAGAGGGAGGGGATATTTGGATATATGTATATGTATAACTGATTCACCTTGTTATAGAGCAGAACTAATATAACATTGTAGAGCAAATATACTCCAATAAAGATATTAAAAGAAAGCTCATCAAATATGGTAAAAATTCATGAATTCATAATGATATTTCCACCTTTGGAAGAAACCAGGAAACAAATTGAGAACTGATAATTAAAGGAAAGGGAAAGAAGTGAACATTTACTCTGCCTTTGCAGGGAAAGCAAACAGGCAACAAGGAAAAGTTATGCTTTATAAAGTGTCTAATAAATGTTGAAGAAATGTTAGAATATCACCATTTTGCAATTCCTAATGAAATAATTGATGCAGGAAACGATTATCATTGACTGAAAGAGGATGAGGAACTTTACAATGAATGGTTGGATTGTCTCAGCCAATCTTAACATCACAAAATTGAGAGATAACCAGATAAATATTAACCATATACAATGTGTGGACATTGTTTGCATCCAATTCAAACCAACTGTCGAAAAAACATTATGAGGCCAGTGGTGAAATTTGGCCGATGACTGAATTTGGTTATATTAGAGGAATTTTCTTCAATTTTTAGGTGTGCTAATGGTATTGTGCTTAGGTTGAAACATATAGAATTGCTGATATTACAACATTTCAACCTACAAAAATGACAGTTTCATATGGTTCAGTCTTATATCTTTTTAAAAAGAGTCCTTACCTTTTAGAGAGCCATATTAAAGTATTTATGAATGAAGTTACATGACTTCCTGAACTTGCTTCAAAATAATCCAGTGGGTGAAGGGGGATGGAAGAAGAGATGAGACAAGATTTGTTGTGTACTGATAAGTGTTGAAGCTGGATGATGGGTACACAGGGGTTCATTATACTATTCCTCCAATTTATATATATGTTTGAAATATGTGTTTTCATTTGTATAGTTCTAAAGTTTTAAACTTTTATGTAAGCTGAAATGTTTCGTTAAAAATGCCTGAGGCTACTTCAAAAATAAAAAGTAAATAAATTTTTTTAAAAAGAAAAAAAAAAGACAATCAATATTATTCCAGTGGCATAGAATACTAAACATTGTGTAGACCTTTCCATTGAAAACAATTAAAATTATGGATAAAATAGGGGAAAAAATATGCTTAATGCTTAAGAAGCATGAAAATAAGAATCCACCATAATTCGTTCAATTCCACTTAGAACAAAGATGTAGAAGGCCACAAGAGAATGCTGCTCTCACACTAATAATGAGAGACTGATAATCTATAAAATCATAATTTTTCTAGAGCCCATCAGAGAGCTGAGTTCTCCAGACAACCAAGGAAACTGAATTCTACAGAGTGACAAGCCTATAAGAGTAGAGACAGGACTTATAGACTGTTTGACCTATGACAGAGCAAAGGAGAAGGAGGTGGTCATCAAACAAGCAGATAAAAATAAATAAGCTAAAATTTTAACAAAATTTTAAAGGACAGGTATGGGGAACCTGTCAGTTGTCATATCTGGGAAGCCAGAAACAAGAGGAGTTTGCATTCACTTGCAAGCTCTTTTCTGTGGCTTTCCCCTAGTGATCCTGAGAAAGTCTGGTACAGGGAGGGAGACTGGAGAGAGTTTTCCCCACTTGGCACAGGCATTCAGGATATAACCTGCTATTGCACAAAGTCTCTTCTATTTCCCTATACCCTTCTTTCTATACCCTTCTTTCTTCTTTCTTCTTTCTTAAGTTTTAAGCTACTTGGAGAAGAGCAGCAAACTCTCTCATTCCCTGAGATGTAGGTAAAAAATCCATTATTTTGGTACAGGGGTAGAATGAAAACCCATTAGGGTTGGGATAGAAATACTCCCCAGTCACAGGACACAGGCAAAAATACTTTGCTGCTGCGAGAGGTATATAAGCAAAAGCCTTACACTCATGAGGCAAGTGCAGAAAAGCCTCCTGAACCCAGGATTCAATACCAATAGCAAGCAGAGATTAGCTAGCATTAAATAAGGGGCAAGAAATTATCTCTGCCCTAGACCAACCGCAGCTACAACTCAGAGTCTGGCTATCATGGGAAGGAAGAGAAGGAATGAAAGCGAAGGTCCACCTTTGAGGCCCAGGGACACAGATCCTGCCAAATACTGAAGATGGACACACACAAAAGAAGTAAAAGAAGAAACCCCTCCTGATCCTTAACATGAGACTAACACCAAGTAACAAGCAACAGCAGCCTAACACTAGAGAAGGGGCAAGAGCACAGACAAAGGCTCCACTCTATTGTTCAGGTGTACAGAAATTTCTAAAGCTGAAGTACAGCAAGAATGCTGAGAAAAACACAAGGTAACTCCTTACAACCACTGGATAAATTTGAAGCCCCTGTTGCCCTGAAGGTAATCATAACAACAACAAATCCTAAACCATGCTCAATTCCTGACTAGACTGATGCATACTAATGATCTGATGCATAGCGAATGTACTGAATACATACTGAAGAAGAGGAATTTCTAGAATAAACACTGTTAATTAACCTCAGTCTCTATTATTCTATAAATTATGACAGAATTCAATAAAAAACTATGAGACAATTAAAAAAAAAGAACAATGACCCATTGTGAAGTGATAAAGCAATCAACAGATTCATACTTAGAGTTGACCTGTAAGTCTATGCTATCAGATAAGGACTTAAAAATGACTATAATAGTCATGTTAAATGATCCAGAGGAAAAAATAGACAATATGTATGAACAGATAGGGGATTTCATCACAGAGATGGAAACTATGAGAGTCTAATGGAAATGCTAAAAATAATAAAAATAAACATGGTAACAGAGATGACAAATCCCTTTCATGTACTCATTACCTGAGCAGAAACAGCTAAGGAAAGAATCAGTAAACCTGAAGACAGAGCAAAATAAATCATCCAAACTAAAATAAAAAGAGAAAAAAAGACTGGAAAACACAGAATAAAGAAATTAGAGCTGTTGGAAAACATCAATCTAATATACATTCCAAATACAAAACAAAACAAAACTGAACATACCTAGTCAAACTGCTGAAAGATGAAGAGAAAATCTTGAAGGCAGGCTAAGAAAAATGAAACATTTCATAGAGGAAAACACATAAGGTTTACCACAGACTTATCAGAAGTTAAACAAGTCAGAATACAACAGCATATCTTTAAAGCACTGAAATAGAAAAATCTATTGATTCTAAGTATTCTTCAAAACTGATAGCAAAGTGGTCTTTTTTTTTTTCAGATAAAATAAAGATGAATTCATTGGCAATAACACACCCACAGCAAGAAATGTTAAAGGAAGTTCTTCAAGCAAAAGAAATGTGATACCAGAAGCAAATGTGGCTGTACACAAAGAATGAGAAGATCGGAAATAGTAAAATAAATATAATCACAAAAGATTTTTTTTCTTATTTTTGATCACTTTAAAGATAAATTAACTGTCTAAAGCAAAAATAGGAACATGATTGTGGGGTTATAAGATATGCAGAAGTAAGATGTGTGACAACCATAGCATAAAAAATGAGAGGGGGTAGATATAATGGTAGTGTTACAAGCTGCTTAAACTTTACATGAAGTGATAGAGTAATATTTGGAGGTTGTGATATGTGACAAATGTATACTGCAAATCCTAGAGCATTCACTCAAAAATGTTTTTAAATGTATTAACTAATAAACCAACAGAAGAGAATCATAAAAATACTCAATTAAAAAAAAGCAAAGAACAGATGAGACAAATAGAAAACAACTAGATGGTGGGTATAAATCTTTTAAAACAACGTAAGTAACAATAACTGCACTACATTTAAATGATCTGATAATCCCAATCAAAAGGCAGAAACTGTCAGATTGGACAATGGGATAAGAACCAAATAAAGAAATTATGAAACAATTTAAACATAAACACACACAGAGGTTAAAAGTAAAAGGATAGAAAAGATATGTCATGCAAGCACTATGCAGAAGAAAACTGAAGTGACTGTATTAGTGTCAAATAAAAACAGACTTCAAAACAAGGAATAGTACCAGGACTTACATAATTAGAAGAAAATCAATTCATCAAGAATTGTTGAATTATATAGATTCACTAGCATTATATAGATCATAACAATCTTAAATGTTTATGTACCTAAAAACAAAATTTTGTAACACATCAAAGAATAACTGATAGAACCAAGGAAAAATAGACAAATCCATTGTTATAGCTGGAAACTTCAACACTCTTCTCTCAGTAAAAGGCAGAAAAAGTAGAAAGAAATTCATAAAGATACAGGAGACCTGAAGAACACTATCAACCAAGTTAACCTAGCTGATATTTATAGGGCACTCTCCCAATCAGAGCAGAATGTGCATTGTTTTCAAATACAATGGAATGTTCGCCAAGACAGACAATGTTTTGGGCTAGGAAATGAACCTCAACAAATTGAAAAGAATTGAAATCATACAAGGTATATTTACAGACCACAATGGAATTAAACTACAAATAATGTGAAAAAAACGAATATTCAGAAATTAAATAACACACCTGTAAATAATCCATGTGTCAAAGAGATAATCACAAGGGAAATGAGAAAAATGTTCTGAATATAATGAAAATAGAAACCCAATATAACAAAATTTGTGGGCTGCCATAAAAGCATTAAATTTATAGTAACATATTTTTACATTAAAAAACAACAGATAGCCCAAATAACTAATCTAGGTTTTCACCTTGAGAAGGAAGGACAAAATAAATTCAAAATAAGTACAAGGAAAGAAATAATAAAGATAAAAGCAGAAATCAATGCAGTACCAAAAAGAAAAACTCAGTGCATCATACCATGCTATAAAAATAATTTTTCAATGCCATAGTACTTAAATCAAGCTTGTACTTTACTATTAGAATCAAGAAGATTAAATGACATGATGTTTATTAATTATTTATAATTTCCACATATAATAGAATATGCCATTTCTGCAACATCTATGTTGCAGTATTATCTATTGACATTTTTCCAAGCAATTATTTTAAAGAAAAAGAGTACCTCTAGGTAATTTATCTTTTATCAGCTTCTTTATACCTTTTCTAAAATTATGGTAGGAAGTAGTGTTGGGAAAGATGCATGGAGTCTTTTTACCCCCAATCAGTCACTTAAGAATGGGCCTTGGGCCTGGAACACTTCCTTACCAAGAGATGAAGAGCCTCACAGTCTGTGCTGGGCTTATCACCTGTGTAAGAATATCTTTCCCTGTTACAAGCCCAATATATGCTCTTTTTTTCTGCGTAAGCACCTGGCCAACCCCACTGTTATATCTGTACTCTGTGGAGAGCACACATAGCTCCTTCCACTACAGCATGAGAGGGGGGCGCATAGGCCAACTGCCCTTCATTTGCGCTGGGAAAGACCCACTGGCCATGGGGGACTGACACCCACTATTGAAGCAACTTCTCCAAAGTAGGTTATATGTCACTTCCTTTAAAAATAACACATTCAATAATGTAGAATTAAAGGAAAGGATATCTGATATTTATTAAAATGTATTTATTAATAATCTATAATGTGCTATACATTTAAGCAGTGTCCATCCACAAACCTCATTCCAGAATATATCCTAAGATTAAAGGTCCTCTTCAACTGGTTACTGTCTCTATTCTAGCTTTATTTTCAGCTATTGATACTTTTACTGAAGCATGACTTAGACTAGCCTGGAGTTTCTGCTCACCCAAAATTCAACTTTATATCTTTCAGACTCTGATGAGAATTGTCTTTCGTATTCTTATGGCTAATTGAATGTTCACACTAGTGTATCTCCAATTCCCTGTTTATTAATCCAGAATTAATCTCTATCTCCTCTGAATTTCCAAACTGCATTGTTTATATCAGTCGAACAATGTCTATATCATTCTTCCTTATATCATACACATTTTTCAAAATGATTTGTATTTTCTTTGTGGAAATATTCTCCCCATCTACATTCAGTAACATAATCTTTGAAGCGGCTTCCTAGATAATCTTCCATTCTCCCTTGAATGTAGGTGTGTTCATATGATAAAAATCTCATCGAGGGGAGGCAAGCAGAAGTAATATGAGCAATTTCCACATCACCGCCTTAAAAAGAGTGATGTATTAGTCTTTCTGTCCCTTCTTCTAGCACTCTATTACCCAGGATGTGGTGGTGTTTGTGAAACGCTCTAGTCCTAGAAATGGTGAAGCAACTAGATAGACAACTAGAAGACACCTGGGTCTTTGACATCATGGATCCACCGTATCAACCCTGAATCACTTATATTATAATCTGAAAAATAAATACTACTTTATTTTATTGAATCCACTGCTATCTTGGTCTTTGTTAAAGCAAAGATTTGTTAAACCTAAATCTCCATTAAAATGAGTATGTCCTACAAATTCCTTAGGGGCAGGAATCACATCTTCTTTTTGAATCTTTTGTATTCATCATCTTGCTTAGCAGAATGCCTTATGCATAATGAGTACTCGATAAATACTTGTTGCACTGAACATACCGCTCCAAATGTTCATTACATAACATCTTTATATAAGTAGACCAGTCACCAAAGAAATAAAATTGGATCACATAGTACAGGAATCAAGATAAGCCTTCTTCAGTAAGCCTTGCATGAATTGAAAGTTTGTAATAAGAAAGAGAGAGAGGGGAGGGGCCCAGGGGTAGGGGAAGGGAAGGGAAGGGAAGGGAAGAGAAGAAAAATGATTGCTCTTTTACATGACTGAGTTTTAGGTGATTTGTTAAGCAGCACTATATAACTAGAACAGTCGTATTCATACTCCTTCTCTTTATATTCTTATTAAAGTAACTTTTGGGAATTCCCTGGCGGTCCAGTTGTTAGGACTCCACACTTCCATCGCAGGACTGCACGGGGCATGGGTTCAATCCCTGGTCAGGGAATTAAGGTCCCTCAAGCCACAGTATGGCAAAAAAAAAAGAGTTAATCCTTGCAAATGGCACCTAACATGTCGTAGCGCTCATTAAATGTTAGTTGTAAAAAAAGGTAGCTTTTAAACACAAATACAAATGAGTAAGATGATTACTTAAAGCCTGTACTCTGTAGTTCAAAAGAGATGAAGCTCAGGGGATTTTTAGCTATTTTGTATGACATTATTGTGATGAATATATGACACTATGTATTTGTCAAAACCCATAAAACTTTGCAACACCTTAATGTATGCTAATTAAAAATAACAAAACATTTAGGAGGTCTGAGGATCTCAGAATGGAGTGTAGAATGTGACAAAAGGATCTAACTGTACTACAAATGTATGAAGGGACATCATTAATATGTATTGAATGAATGAATGAATGAATGAATATAAAGATATACTTGGAAGGAAAGGTGTTTCTAAGTCCACCTGGCTGGTATATCTAACTCTCAACTCTATCCCAGCCAAGTCAGTTTAAAACAATAATAAGTATTACGTCAAAAATATGTTTAGAATTTCTGTAGATCTATGTTTCATCAATTTTTGTAGATAGAGATTGTTTACATTTAAAAAGCATTCATTTTTTTAAAGTTTTAAATAACTTTTATTGAAATATAGTTGACTTACAATGTTGTATTTTTTATTTTTTTTGTTGCTGTTGTTTTTTTTTTGGCTGCACTGGGTCTTCGTTGCTGTGCTCAGGCTTTCTCTAGTTGCGGCGAGTGGGGGCTACTCTTCGTTGTGGTGCGCAGGCTTCTCATTGCGGTGGCTTCTCTTGTTGCGGAGCACGGGTTCTAGGTGTGTGGGCTTCAGTAGTTGTGGTGCACAGGCTCAGTAGTTGTGGCTCGCAGGCTCTAGAGCACAGGCTCAGTAGTTGTGGCGCACAGGCTTTGTTGCTCCGTGGCATGTGGGATCTTCCTGGACCAGGGCTCGAACCTGTGTCCCCTGCACTGGCAGGCGGATTCTTAACCACTGAGCCACCAGGGAAGTCCAAAAGCATTATTTTAAAATACAGTCAAACCTCATTAATTTGGACTACACAAATTTAAGATTTATGATAATTAAACCTGGAGTATGTACTATGAAAAAGCTATTGTTCATCAAATTAACAGTGTAGACAAAATTATAGGAGATGATATTGTGTTTCTAAATAGGCTAAGAATCATTTTTTATAGATTTTTAACAAATGTTTACATAAATGGATTTTCTTAATTACAAGTCACTCTCATTAATTCTTTAAAAGAAGACCCATAGGAGCTCTGCTTGGAATGGTTTGAGAACAACTTGTTTAAATAACCGTGCGTTCTAAGAAAAACAAGACTGCATGTCTTCACAAATAGTCTATCATTCAGGCTTTTTAGGAATACGGGGTAGTCTTTCCTTCCATTAGTCCAAAATCTTGAGTCTTAAAACATCTGCCTGGTTTTAGTTTCTCTGCTATGTATTTTTTTCAATTTGCTTGGGTTGTAAAATAAAACTCCGTGTATTACTTTCATGACTTAAGACCTTAACACTGCTCAAGGTAATGGAAGAGTCTAGAACTGATGAAGAAAAATTATATCCAGCATAACAACACTTTTTTTTTTCATGTGCTCTAATTGCCATTTACTTCATATCTCCATGGAACAAAGCTTAGAAACAACTACTGTTGTCAATCAGTTTAAAAAATTATTTTCCATTATTTTAAAATATTTCAGTTACTTGAATATTAGTCTAATTTCTATTCTGTTGGATGACTCTTATAGAATCTGAAGCTCAAAGAAAAAATAATGGCATACCTTCTTACTATCTACACTATTTTTAACCAGTTTTCATGTTCTATAATTCAAAATTGTTTTAGAAAATAAGCTACTTAATATGGAACCATGACCCACTACCATAAAGGGTGATGGGTTTCTTTTTACTCTATATGTAGGCATCCTCTCTCAATTTTCATAAATGGATTTTAGTGCTATACTCTTCATGGTTGATTACAAACAAACCTTTCCCTTAATTAACAACGTAGAATCTGGGCTTCAATGCACAGTAATGAAACAGTCATTTATTGTGGCCAGCATCCATTTGGTTTGTGCCATCTTCAGATTGGTATATGCCAACTGGTTGTTAAATATTTTTAATATCATACCTACATGGGACATATTCTTTCTAGGTTCTTGCCAAGGGGTACAATTATGTCTTATTAGAAAATTCTAATCAAAAGCCTACTTTAGAAAAACAATATTTATAAATAATTACTCTATATCAGGAGTTCTTCGTATTTTGGACACAGATACTTTGAAAATTTAGTAAGATATGTGGACCATCTCCCTAGAAAACTTCACACGTACATCTATAGACCGAAAGTTTACATTAAATTTCAAAAGTCTTGAAGGCCCTTTTAAGTTCATATAGTTCCCAGGCTAAGAACCCCTGAATATATATGCTAAAATTGACCCTAGATCAAGCCTCAAAGAGTTGTATACTTAGATGTCATTATTCTTATCACTTATAGAATTTCTTATATTGTTTAATATGCCATTCTCCACTTTCCACTTCTGCCCATCTTCCCCACCATTCTAGTTCAAGTCACTATTGTATCTTGTATCTAGGCTCCTATAATAACTTTTTTCTTCTTTCTAATTTTGTTTCCTTCAAATCTATTACAAACAGCAATCAAAGTGATATTTTATAAGGTCACATCACCACTTACGTAAAATCCTTCAAATGTTTTCCATTGCATTCAGAACAAAATCCATATTCCTTACAAAGTTGACAAGGCCCTGGATGCCCTGATCCCTAATTTTTTCTACAGTTTCACCTTTGGGTAGTCTCCCCTTTCCCAGGACACTCCAATAACATTGGTCTTATTTCAGTTCTTCAGAGGTATCAAGTTTTCTCCTATCTTTACATACGCTGTTCTTTCTGTCTAGGATGTTCCTCCTTCCCCCTTAAGCTGATGAGTTCCTTCTCATCAGCTTAAATATTACTTTCTGAGGGAGGGCTTTCCTATAAATCTCTCCAATGTAAAATCAGTCCCTCAAAACATTCTGTAATAGTCATTTATGTGTAAGAATATTTATTTATGTATTTCTCCCCAACTAGACAATAAATTCTATGAGAGTGAGCATAATTCATGTGAAATGTATATAGCACAGTGTCTAACACAAGTGACCTCTCAATAAATTTATAAGTATATAAAAAAGTTAATAAAATAATGATATAACTTAAGAACAAGAAATATACAGTTCTTTATTATATACATTATAGGGACAGGATGTTATCTACTGCAACACATAGTTTCCTATATATGAAGAGTCTTGGCTAAGACATCTGATCAATATGTTTGATCTGCCATGCTCCAAACATATAAAAATGTAAATAAATTGTATTCAAAATATTTTTAATATATGGTCAAATTTGAATGAATGAAAGAAGAAAGGAAGGAAGAGAAAATTCCATGTTCCAGAAACAAAATCTATTCACAACAATAATTTGGAGCAAAAGCCAAATGGTTCATTAGGATCATAGTATATAGATCTTAGTGGCAGGGGCTGAAAATTTAATTCCTGCACATAAATGCAACAGAGGTCTCAAGACAGTATAAAGCAGAGAGGTGAACTTTAAGCCCATATATAAAGCTAAGATCCATAAAGGGCAACCCTGACCATGCATAGAAACTAGAGAAATTCTGTTCCCTGGTTCTTTGAACATGATTAAAGCTTGCTATCTGTTCCCAACATGGGTGAAAACACAGTTTTTCCAAGAAACTGAAATTCTAAGCTAAACAGGTCAAAACGTTGATGCTTGCCTGCTGCTGAAAACCAAAGAAAAGGAGTAAACATTTATTAAAATTTCCAGCAGAGAACTTAATGAAACACCAAGAGACTCATGCTTCTGTAGTCCAGGATGCAACAGGTCCTCCACTAAAATTAACCACTGCTAAAAATGAGCTCAAAGTCACAAAGTATAAGTAATATGAATACTACAAAGAGGAAGAGATAGAAAACAATACAAATAGAAAAATTCTAACCTCAAGAAATAAATAAAACAAAATAATATATTCTGAAAGGTTAATTTTAATTAGCACATATAAATTTCAAAAAGATGAAAGAAAGAACAAAAACTGTAAAGCAATTACAGTTACATGAAAACAGCAGACTCATTTGAAAAACAGCCAGATAGAGATTGCAAAAATTGCATATATAGTTACTTAAATTTTTTTTAAAAACCTACTGGACGAATTCAATGGTTACGTTAGTGACTAGAATAGACAGCTAAAGCAGAAGTAAGGTAAGTAGAAGTTATATCCGAGGACATTATCTGGAATGCCACACAATAATTTAAAGAGATATAAAATAGGAAAGATAGGTTGGAAGCCATGCAGCATGAATTAAGAGGAAACAATTGGTTCAAACAAGGATTCTGAAATGAAAGAACAGATAATTAAGGAGAGTCATTGTTTACAGGGATGCTAGATTAAGGTTTTCCAAAATGAAATTTTTAAAATTTTAAAACATTCTCAGATTGAAGAAAACCACCACATACTTAGCAGGACTGATGAAAACAAAATGCAAAGAGAATTTGATGGAACCTTAAGAACATAAAGTATCTGAAGAGTATCAATTACAAGGGGATACTGTAAAAGAGTCCATCTGCAGGAAAAAGACAGATTCCTTCTAACAGAGCTCTTAACAGACAGAAGACATTGCATTAGTATCAGAAGAAATTAGAAGACGGTAGAAATAGGTGTTCAAAGTACAGAGGAAAAATAACCATCAAACCTAGAATTATAAATCTAGTTAAAAAAGAAATTCATGGAAGAGCCAAAATAAAAACTGTTTTTGACAACATGGACTGAAAAAGTTTACACATCATGAACACATTCTAAAATTAACACTGAAAGACAATACTCAACAGGAAGGAAATTAATCCCCGATGGAAAGAGTTGAATACAAAAATCAGTGGTAAGTAAATAAATTACAAAGTAGATTAGTAGATCTAAATAATTATATAAAAAGTATAAAAATTATTAATTGGGGAGAGGTTGAAAACAAGGTGGCATGACAACAGCACAAAAGGTGAGGGTAGTATAATGCAAAGAAACATGAAACATTATCAAGAGAAAATAAAGGCCTAAATTAATTGAGGAATATGTCATGTTCATAAATTGTAAAACTCAATTTTGTAAAGATTTTAAGCCTTCCCAAAATGACCTATAAATTTAATGAGATACCAATCAAAATATTGGCATGACGTTTTAATCGGCACGACAATTCAAACTTTAGGTGGAAAAGCAAAGGGGTAAGTATAACCAGACAATCTTAAATAATACATAGAACAAACTTGGAGGATTAACTTGGTTATCAAGACTTGCTTTAAAGCTATAGTAATTAAGGCACTGTGGTATTGGTGCAAGGATAAACAAAAAGACCAATGGAACAGAAGAAATAGTCCTGAGACAGACCTACATTTATATAGGCTCTTGATTTATGGAAAAGATGGCATTGCAGTACAGTGAAGAATAGGACGATCTTTTAAAAAAAATTAGATTAATTACATATCCATAACAGAAAAATAAAGTGACCCATGTAATATACCATGCGTAAAAAAATCACTTCCAGGTAGATTGTAGATCTGAATGTGAAAGTTAAAACAATGCAGCCTCTAGAAGATAAAAGTTTTGGTGTAGGCCAAGATTTTGTAAACAAGACAAAATGATAAACTGGACTTCATTAAATTAAGAACTTCTGTTGTGAAAAGATACCATTAAGAGAATGAAGAGTCAAGGAGAATACATTTGCAATATATTTATCTGAAAATGGACTTGTATCCAGAGCATATGTAGGACTTCAACAAATCAATAATTAAAAAAAAAAAAACAAATGTTTAATAAAAGAGGCAAAGCACTTTAAAGGGGACTTCAAAACAAAACAGATAAACAAATGGCCAATAGGCATTTGAAAAGGTGCTCAATATTATTATTCATCAGGGACATGCAAATTAAGAGCACAGTAAAATACAACTACCCACACACCATGCTGAAATGAAAAAGACTGGCAATACCAAATATTGGCAAGGATGTGCAGCAACTGATATTCTCAAACACTTTATGTAAGAGTGTAAATTGGAATAATCACTTTTGGTAGACTGCTTGGCAATGTCTGGTAAGTTGAACGTGTTTTCTCATGTTATAGTAATTCTACTCCAACAGAAATGTACACATATATGCAACCAAAGACATATATAAAAATTTTCATAGCATTTTCACAGAATCATTGGTATCATATCAGCATAGGTGTTATTAGTATCAGCTAAAAACTGGAAACATCACACATACCCCTCAATAATAAAATGGATAAATAAAAACATATATCCATACATTGTAATACTTTACAACAATGAAAATAAACAATCTACTGCCACATGCAAAAATATGGATAAACCTCATAAATAATACTGAGTGAAAGATGCCAAACATAAAAAAGTAATATTTTATTTATTCTACTTATATAAAGTTCAAAACCATAACTCAGTCAAAATTAATCAATGGACAAAACTGTGGTTACATGTGAGAGAGGTAATGACTGAGAGGGTATACAAGGGTCTCTGGAGTGCTATAAATATTCTTTTTCAGAAATACTCTATTTCTGATCTGAATAGTGAATACACAGCTGTGTTCACTTTGTAAAATCTTTGTAAAATTTCATTGAGCAAGTACATTAAGTTTATTTTTCTCTATGTATGTTATATTTCAATTACAAGTTTAAGAAAAATGATAGCACTTAACATGCTAAATAAAGATACATGGAAGATAGGAAGAGAAGATTTACAGTTATACTGATATAATGTGCTTGTGTTATTCTAAATGAGGATAGAAAGACTAAAATATTGTTAAGTATGCATAATAAAATTTAAGGGTAACAGTGACCACAAAAGAATACAAATGGAACGTAAAACTTCCAAGCTAGGACTGTAAAAATAGGAAAAGGAGGAAAGCTCTATGTGTACAATAGAAGAAAGAAGATCGTAGTACAACAATCTACAGGTGAAAAAGAGACAGTAATTTGGGTAAGGTAGAGATCCTCAAAGCTACAATCTTAATGAAATGATGAACTTAGAAAAATATCTACCTACAGGTAAAAGTAACAGGAAAACTTTTCAGTCTCCTCCTGGGCTATGGATTCTAGGATCTGGCTCAGCAGGCAAAGAAGTCACCCTTGATAATTCTGGCAATAGTTTCACCTTTAGTTAATGGTAATTAATTTAAAGGATCTCATATTGGGGTCCTCCAGGGTACCTGGCTGAAGCAAATTCAAATCCTTTCTATAGGTATGATCTCAAGCTAGGTCACTGAAGCAGGCCTAATGGAACATGTGCTTACATTCCAAAATTACAAAACACATGAGAAAATAAAGGCACCATGAGGAAGAGACAGCAAAGAAAACATACTATGAAATTTCAAAGAATTCAGATATTGGAATTATCAAAAACAAAAATTTTAAATGTGTTTTGAAATGTTTAAAGTAAGTAAAAGATGAAACTGAAAACATGAATAAGAGATGAGACTTTTTTTTGTCTGGCAGATTTTTTTAAAAAACAGATGAAATTTCTAGAAAAAAGCATAATTGTTGATATCAAATACTCAATGGACAATTTAAATAAGCATAATAAAAACAACTGAAAAGAGAACTGAGATAATGAGACACAGGGAACCAAAGAGATGGAAGAAATAAAAGAGATGTTTAAAAAACCTGTAGAATATAATAAGTAAGCCAATATATGTTTAATCACAGTTTTGGAGTAGAAGAAAGAATTGGAAATTGACATTCTTTGGGGATTTTATGCTGCTTAAATAAATATAACAGTTTTGAGAAGGGCTAGAACCAAGAGAATGCCCACCAAAATCTCTGTACAAGTCTTCTACAGTTCCACAGAAGCTGACAGAAGACGCAAGACTCCTGGGCCACAGAAAAGGACTTTATTGCAGAAGAACAATACAAGGATTATCAGTCTACTTGCACTGGTTCACTGATTCCCAAATTCTACAGAGCAACGAGGAGAGCTAGAGGAAATCTGCAAACATATGAGGATGTGCTACGGGAGAGGAAACCTGAACTTAGAGAATCCATTGCTTTTATAACAAGTAAGCACAACTTCTTTGTCCAGAGGGATACCTGATGTAGTGCAAGAACCTCACTTTTCAAGACTGTCTTCAGCATAAAAAAGTTCTGATAAGTGGCTCAATAAAGGACTTGCAATTTTGACCTAGCAAGACTCAGCAAGACAAGCAGATGCACAAGAGGCCCAGAGCAAACAGACCCTCAACGGCTCATCCCAACATAAAAATAATTTCTCAGAAAAAAGAAAAGACACCATTCTTCCAATGTAGCAATCACAATGAATTCAGGAATTCCTGCTTTCATTTTTGACCTCTGCAAATTCCTAAGCTTCCTGTCAGATCACCAACTCACTTTAAAGTATTTTTTGTCTGCTCAGTTACCTTAAAGAAAAAAAAACAACTCTATATATTTAAGATTAGTTTAAAATTTACAGAAAAACTGCTTACAATCTAGCTTTAGGAATAAGACAATAAACAAACAAGATACTTTCAAACTGGGGTAAGTGATGGCAGGAACTAAACAGAACAACATAAGAGTATGACTGGGACTAGAAGAAGCACTTAGGAAGGGCAGTCTGGAAATAATCTTACTAAGAGGGAAACTTTCATGAAATGTCCTAAAGGATAAAAAAGGATCAGCCATTATAAAAAAGAAAAACAAAACTCAAAAAAATAATTGAGGAAAGAGTTTTTTAGTCAGGGCAATAACAACAAAACCCAAAAGCTGGAAAGACCTTACATGTCTGAGAAACAGAAACAAGGCAGAAATTACCTTGACAAGGCTAATCAGCAACATTAGAGTATAGTGAGCAAGGAGAGATTTACAATATGGTAAGGGGAGTAGACAGGGCCAGATAGCACAGGGCCTTGGAAGCCATGGTAACATTTGATTCCATTCTAAGTACAATGAAAAGAGTTTTGAGCAGTGGCATTAGATGATTACCTGTATTTCTAAATGATCCTTGTATTGAGAACAGACTAAACGCAAGAGTAAAAGCAAAGAGACCAGTTACAAGGCTATTGAAGGAGTTCAGGCAAAAGGCAATGGTTGCTTTTATGAGAGTGGTAGCAGTGAAAAGAAGAAAAGTGAAAATATTTCATATATTTTGAAGGTAAGATTAATGAGATTTGCTGGAAGGGAAAGAGCTAAATCAAAGATGAAACAGTTTTTTGGATAGGTGTTAACTGAACTGGGAAGACAATGAAAGGAGCAGGTTTGGGTGTGAGGGGTGATGAGCAGCTCAGTTTTTAGACATTTTAAATTTGAGATGGAAGAGAAATCCAAATGGAAATATCAAAGAGACTACTGAATAAATGATCCTGAAGCTCTAAATACCTGGACTAGAAAGATAACTTTGGAAGCCTTTGACACACAGATAATATTTAAAGTAATGGTGATGAATGTGATCACCTAGAAAGGACATGGTGCTCAAGAAGAGGAACCAATATGCCTGCCTTCCAGCATCTGGAGGTTAAGTAAGGAGAAGCGCCAGCAAAGAACATGGTGAAAGAGTCACTAGGAGAAGCCAAAAGGAAAACCACAAGTGGCTGATGTCCTTATAATTAAGAAAGAATGAAGAGAGGTCTGCTGTATCTAATGGTACTAAGAAGTTTCTACTGAATTCAGCAACCTGGACATCACTGGGGCCCTGAACAAAATCAATTTTAGTGGCGCGCTGGGGCCAGAGCCTCAGTGTAATGAGTTGAAAAGTAGCCACAGGCAAGAGAATGATAACAGCTCTGATCCCTATTGGCAATGAATCTTCATGTTCAGAGAATGTTCCATATCTGTTTCAAATTTTCTGTTACCACCACAGTGATATTAAAGCTGGGAATCTATGACAAATTTCTTAATTTCAAAGTGATTCTCTTTATAAGAATTCTAATTCTTCCTTTGGTGAAGCTTATAACTGCAAATTAAAAGGGATGTTAATGGAGTTCTCTTAAATTTAATTCTATTTTTACAAGATACTGTATTCTATATTAGAAGTGTTATTTATTACTGCAAGTAAAAAAAAGATGTACTAAATATTCTGAAATCTAGCCAATCTGAAATTCATAATCACTTCGTTTTTATGAGATTAAAGCAAATATTTTGGTAGGTTAAAAAAAGTCATTATTACTTTTAGTAAAGAAAGAAATAAACTAATGCTGAGATTAAGAGCAGAAGAGATACAGATGAACTGGTGTGCAAGGCAGAAATAGAGACACAGATGTAGAGAACAAAAGTATGGACACCAAGGGGGGAAGCAGAGGTGGGGGTGGGATGAATTGGGAGATTGGCACTGATATGTATACACTAATATGTATAAAATAGATAACGAATAAGAACCTGCTGTATAAAAAAATAAATAAAATTAAAATTTAAAAAAAAGAGCAGAAGAGAAACCAAATCATTTAATCAATCTCTAGGATTATTTAATGTGAATATATTCCAAAGTTATCAAGATCATGCAAACCAAACACTAGAAAAAAACTGGTCTAGCAAATTCAGAATATTGTACACTGCTTCACCAGGATTTACCAATAATTTAGAAGTTTGACAGTGTTTCTTAGCCTTGCTGATGAGGCAATAATGGAGTGATTAGAGGCAGTGGTTCTCTTCTCTGTGTCTCCTGCAAACAGCAGAATCCTCATTCTGCCACTTTATCTTGACTAAACCTGAACTCCTTAATCTTTCTGAGTCTCACTTTTCTCATTTAAAATAAAGATTTATTTATTTATGCAACAAACATTTGTTGAACCCCTACAATTTACTGAAATTAGTATCTATATCATAATACCTATATCATAGAGTCATTGTGAGAATAAAAGTTCCTGACTCAGAGTTAGTACTCTGAGACATCATATACTTTCTCATTTTTTTCCTACATCAGGGTCTTTACACACGCTGTTTCCTCTGCCTGGAATACTCTTCAACTCCTTACTCCCCAATTTCACCTGACTAACTCATATGTATCTTTCTGATATCAGTCTTCCCTGACCCTCTCACACTACATGAGGTCCCTCAGTTATACAATATTCTAGCACCCTATACTTTTTCATCATAGCATTTATCACAATTACAATTATTTGAGGAATTATTTGCTTATTGTTTGCCTTCTCACTATTTTGTTTACATTGCCTAGGATGTTATCTTGAGTAAGTGAGTGAGCTGGAATTTCATTAGAGGAAAGGATGAAGGGGATTAATTCAAAGATGACTCCCAGCTTTCTAGATTGAACAATGTCATCATTAATAAAAGGAAACAGAAGATATATAAGGGAGAAAAGATCATGAGCTTTTGCTTTAAACCTGCTGGAACAAAAGGGCCTGAAGAGAATGCAGGGGGGGAGATATTCAAGAGACAGCTGGACCTATGATAAGAGATGAGAACTGAAGGTGTTATGTGGTAGTTTAGCCTTGGAGATTGCCAAGGGGGGCTAAAAACAGTATGCTGCAGAAAACAATAAAGCACATGTAAAGAGTTGTATGATGGTTAATTTTATGGGTCAACTTGGCTAGGCAGATATTTAAGTACCCAGATATTTAGTCAAACATTATTCTAGATGTTTCTGTGAAGGTGTATTTTTAGATGAGATTAACATATAAATCAGACTGCCTTCTATATTGTGGGTGGGTCTCATCCAGTCAGTTGAAGGCCTTAGTAGGAAAAAAAAAAAACCTTGCCCTCCCCAAAAGAAGAGGGAATTCTGCCAGCAGACTGCCTTCACATTCAAACTGCAACAATTCCATTCTCCAATGTGCTGGCCAACCCTCAGATTTTGGACTTGCCAGCCTCCACAACTGCATAATCCTGTTCCTTTTTAAAAAACTCTCTCTTTCCAGATAGACAGGAAGATAGATAGAGATATAAACACTCTATTGGTTCTGTTTCTCTGGAGAACCCTGATGAACACAAGCTGATTTTAAAAAGGGTAAAAGGGATAACTGATTTAACATGATTCAAAATCACAAACGAGGCCGAAAATAAAATTCAAAATATTGACAATCGGTCCAGAATCTATGGTTCTGAATTTTGAATTACTGATGGTCTGTTTCCATGACAACAATAGTATGTAGGGGTTTCTGTGAACCATCTTTCATGAAACAGGGGGGAAAAAAGAAAAAGAAAGGTTAGTTTAGGTGTTAGTTTGACTGATGAAATATTTACTCATAACTCTTCAAGCTTCAGGCAAAAACAAGCAAGAATCCCTATGACCAAAATAGTGAGTACTTTGTAACAGGATCTGTAATGTGAAGATAAACTGGATAGGGAACCCAATGATGGAGGCAATCTCAGTTCCATTCACCCACATGCAAACAGGAAATGCTGAGTCTGAAGGTCCTTTCTGTGCCTGGTGTCCCAGATTTCAAAACAAAGAATAAGCAGCATGAATGTGGTAGAATACTATAAGACTGGAATGGACGTTAATAATCATCTACTCCAATCTCTTTGTGTTCCTATAAAGTAAGCTATTTTTCCGAAGAGGTTAAGTGACTAACCCAAGGTCATACAGGTACAATCTTTAGAAATTAAAAAAAGGATACTAGCAGATCTTCAACAAAGCAGTCTTATACTTCCGAAGAGGAATTCAGGTAAATCCCACAACTGGAAGAACTTAATGAACATATAGTATTGGATCTAGAGCCCCAATTCTCTGACTACAGTCCAATAATTTTCATTGGGAAAATTTGGTTGCCTTAATAATATGTAGATATATGAACAAATAAATGAATGAATATCATTTTCTACTTCACAAAAGACCTGCAATACTCTATTCTACTAATCTCACAACACGCTGAGGTAAAATGTAATGAGTCTCTAAGGTCATACAGTTCCAAAGAGCTGAACTGGAACCTAGGTTTTCTGACCTTTATCTGCACACTTTTTGACACATTCCTATTTAGACCTAAGGTCATATAATTAATCTATATGATGGGATAAGACCTCAGGCTTGAGCAATGTGGACAAGTGGTTTAATTTTCTGGCTGACTTGATAAGAAGAGACAGTTAAAAAAAAAATAGAGCCTCCAGCCAGTTTTATCATTTGGGTTTTGCAGTCTTCAGCATCATCAAACTATTAAGTATAAACAGCCAAGCCTTTGTATTCCTGATTTATAAGAAACTAAAACTTAAAAAAAAAAAAGCAATTAGTAAAGGCAGAAGTAAATTTGTACAACTGAAGTACATGTTTTTTACAGCACTCAAAATCTCATTCCAGGGGGCTTCCCTGGTGGCACAGTGGTTGAGAATCTGCCTGCCAATGCGGGGGACACGGGTTCGTGCCCCGGTCTGGGAGGATCCCATGTGCCATGGAGCAGCTAGGCCCGTGGGCCATGGCCGCTGGGCCTGCGCATCCGGAGCCTGTGCTCCGCAACGGGGGAGGTTGCAACAGTGAGAGGCCCGCGTACCGCAAAAAAAAAAATCTCATTCCAGGTTATCAGGGAATATGAATTCATTCTTAAATGTTTTACTTAAGTTCTTCCCTTGTTCCCTAATGAAGCAATAAATCCTTCAGGACCAGGCATACCCACAGATTGTGACACTTAGCTTTCAGATTCACATGGCATTCTGATAAATCCATTAGTATGTGCAGTGATGACAGATGTGATAAAGAGATCATCGTGGCTCTCACTGCCTATATTTTATTGTTTGTTACAGCCATCTTCTATTTCTGGAAAACACTCCCAGCTGCCTGCAGCAGAGCTAGGAGCCAGAGTTGGAAAATATGTTGTTTTTCTCACAGTTTATAACCTAACTTGCCTACCACTAATTATGCAGTACAGATAGGCAGAAATAATACAAGAAAACATGTCCTGAACACTAGTTTCATTATCTGGTTTCATTATAATAACCTTATTTCTGATCTTTCTTATTTCAGAGTTTTGAAAGACTCATTAAAAACATCTTCTCTGCAGTGTTTTATAACCTTTCGACATTTTCTTCTTATACCAGTCATGCCAATTTTTTTTTCTTAAGTCTATAAATAGGAAGGTTGAGAAGGAAGAAATGGACACGTTAACTCCTGTACATTTGGAACCTGACAATCAGATTTGAGGTGGGGAGGTTATATCATTACCTGGGTTTTTGTTTTCTTTTGAGGGTATATTGTAAGATGGCTAAAGCATTCCATGTGAATTCTGTTACCATCTTAATCATCAGTGAAATACACATGCATTTCATACATAATATATTTACAACTAATATAAAAAGAACAGGGAACTGTGTTCTTTTGCATGAGTTTCTGAAGACAATATTAGCCGCTTTTAAAGTATTAAAGCATTTTCATAGTTGTTAGTATGATCTGCAATTATTTTACACTTTTCCAGGGAGAAGACGACAAATTATAAGTGACACAAAATCCTGGGCCCTTTGATCACTTTTATGAGTCTAGTTTAACCCTAATTATTATTGTTACTTTGTATTTCTATTTTTCAGTTATTTTTCCCTCTATAAAATGATAAAAAGCAGTATAATAATTTGCTTTCTATATTACTTGAATTTAGTTGTAAAGTTAATATATTCCCATTATATAATAGAAACCATTTATTTAATAAATAACCTATAAAGTTAATGTTAATCGATAGTTAAAACCTCCAATCATTCATCCTTTACCACAACTACTATGCTGATTAAAATTTTCTTACTTTTAATAACGCTTCCCCACCATTTTTTACAGGTTATATATGATCAGACAAATGAATGGAGGAGAAATAATGAAGCAAAATACTTCACACACTAGTTGATCAACCCTAATTAAAAAGTGACTATCATACAGAAATATATTAACTGAAGATTCATATTTATTATTAGAGCAACCTCTGAGCATCACAATCTCTTCAAAGATCATCATTTTTACTCATATAGGAACAGTACATTTTTGTATATCTTATAAATAGCCCTTGAGAAATGTATTATAATGTGAAAGAAGATATTTTTTATAAATAAAGACAGTTTGACATTTAAGATGAACTGAGTCACACATCAAAAAAAAGAGTGGAGGGGGCTTCCCTGGTGGCGCAGTGGTTGAGAGTCCGCCTGCCAATTCAGGGGACAAGGGTTTGTGCCCTGGTCCGGGAAGATCCCACATGCCATGGAGCGGCTGGGCCCGTGAGCCATGGCCGCTGAGCCTGCGTGTCCAGAGCCTGTGCTCCGCAATGGGAGAGGCCACAACAGTGAGAGGCCCGCGTACTGCAAAAAAAAAAAAAGAGTGGAGGAGCTAGGGTAGAGAGGTTTACTGTGTCTACTATTTAAACCATTCAATCTGATGCCTTGACTGATGAAGCAGGCATAACCTATGCTATCAAAGCTACAACAAACATCACTGCTGCAGTGGAAGATAAAAGACATTTCAATTAGAAATGGTGGTCTGTGGTCATTTAAGTGACTCTAATACCAAAAATAACTGATAAATTAACTACATGAAAGACTCATCTAAAATTAAGATAAGACAAAAAAAGGAAGCTTCTTGTGCATTTAAAATAAAGCAGTGTCAAACTGAGGGCAACAAAAGGATTTATTACCAATTTGTACTCAAAGAAGGTATCATTTAATATTCTGTAATAGGTTTTATTCCTCTGAACCAATTCCATAATATGTTGTAATCCTTTCCAGTGCAGCATCTAAAAATTTTCTTGTTGAATAAACTTGTTACTCTTCTTAAATTTATAAAATGATGCGAATTAACATGAAGCATTATGAAATGGACATTTTATACTCAAAATATCTTTTAAAGAGATATATAAGTTTCCATTTAAATATTGTCTGAGATACTATAATTGATCTCATTTATTCTTAGGTTTCTTGAATCTGAGTTGGTATTGACTTTTCTTATAATTCTGTGACGATTCAAGTAACAAGCTCACACAAGTGAGCAGCAGTTTCTTGCTCATTTACAATAGCCATTTTAGAACTAGCCTCTTTCAGTATCTTATATAAGATAGAATGTATTAGTTTGCTAGGGCTGCCCTAACAAAACATCACAGACAGGGTGGCTTAAACAACAGAAATTTATTTCTCACAGCTTTGGAAGCTGGAAGTCCAAGATCAAGGTGTTGGCAGCTTTGGTTTCGTCTGAGAGCCTCTCTCCTTGTCTGGCAGATGGATGCCTTCTTGCTATGTCCTCAAATAATTTTTTCTCTGTGCACATGCATCCCTGGTGTCTTTTTGTGTATGCTATTTTTTTTATAAGGACATCAGTCAGATTCAATTAGGGCCCACACTAATGGCCTCATTTTAACTTAATTACTTCTTTAGAGGTATTCTCTCCAAATAAAGTCCCATTCTGAGGCGCTGGAAGTTAGGACTTTAACATACGAATTTTGAGGGAACACATTTCAACCCATAAATAGAGTCATATCCAGTAATAAATGTTATGTGGCTTTTCAAAATATTACCTGAACTACTTTTCACATAATAAACTACTTTTTCACATAATTAAATACTGTGTATGTAAAGCATTCTGCAAGTTTTTAAGTGTAATGACTCTGTATGTACCACTAGAGTCAAACTACAACATTACATAAACACAATTTTCATCAAGTTTTTAATTTTAGTTAAAGCTATCTCTTCTTCTTTGTGTTCAGTTTGTTTGTTTTGCTAATTCCCATTAGAGAATTACTCCCAAATCCTGATACCTTCTCTAACAGTCAAGCATTATGACTTCTCCTTTCTTTTTCTTAAAGATGCAACAGCAATCAATGCTGAGCATTCCTTTACATTTTTCAGACTGCCTTTATCCCTAACCTACAATAAGGAAGTCTTTCCAATGATATGCAGACAATGCTCCTTTCTTGTGCTTCCCATATGTGATATTTTTTAATGACACTTTTTCAGAACATTAGAATCATTTGGTCACCTTACTCACCTGGCCTGTCCGCTTTAAGCTGCTTTTTCAACTGAGCCTCATAAAATTCATAGGTTATATATCAAAATTACATTATCTGAATGAACTCAAGATCACAGGTATGATATTATATATATTACTATATCAAAAGAAGAAAACTTTCACTGATAGAAAAAATCAGATTAAACCATGCCTAGCTGAAGATGCCTATATATTTGAATTGAATTGCACTTAAAACCACGAAAAACTGGCTTTTGTATGTTATTTACAGTGGGTTGTTCATGTATGATATAAAATGCTTAATAGTACTTATACCTACTTAAAAGGTACCATTTTTTATTACTTCTGAAACTGAGCAAGACCCTGCAGGGCCCTCCTGGGTACAGAAACTCCTTCGTGTTCCCTCTTTCTTGTTTGTAGAAAAAGGCTTTAGTCTCCTAGGCCTTCCCTGAGTTCCAACCAGCAGGCTCAAGCAGTTAACTAATTAGGGAAGTGAGGGAATGCAGAAACAAAAGAAAAGCAGTCAAGCAAGAAAAGTAATGATATCTTAAACAACAGTTCAGCAAAACAACGGAGTCCTGGTTTCTCTTCATGGGATGTACATAACAATGTGACTCATATCTGTGAGTTGTTCTGCAGAAACTAAGACACCACCCCCCACGTGGATAATAGTGACTACATACTGACCACAAGCACACAGACCCCAGACTGGTTGTTACCAGAAGGGTAATGATTAAGATTCCCAAAACATCACCCTGCTACCTTACTACCAATTAATCAGAGGAAAATCATATACCCTGTAACCCTCACCCCAAATGTTGCCTTGAAAAACCCTTCCCGGGGAGTTCCCTCGGGGTCCAGTGGTTAGGACTTGGCACTTGCAGTTCAGTGGCCCGGGTTCAATCCCCGCTTGGGGAATTAGGATCCCACAAGCCGCATAGTGAGGCAAAAACAAACAAAAACCCTTCCCTGAAAGCCATTGAGAAATTCTGGTCTTTTGAACACGAGTTGCCTATTCTCCTTGCTTGGTGCCCTGCAATAAACGTTATAATTTCCTTTACCACAACCTGGTGTCAGTGGATTGGCTTTGCTGCGTGGCAGGTGAGAGTACCCAAGTGCAGTTCAGTAACACTTCTTTGCATTGAAAGTTCAGAAATCACATTTGTTTAACTTCAAACTGTGTGACAGTGAAGTACACAACTGGTTACTTTCCAAATAGCACCAAAACAACAACTTTGAGAGTGAGTGCCTAAAATCAGAGAAAAAGGTAGGAAGAAAACCATTAACTTCCTATTTGGTTTGTTTTCTACTAGATTATCTTAAGGAGAGATCTGCAGTCCAGGGCCACTGACTGACATTGCCCTATATTACAAGAGGGTGCCAAACTGTCATATGTTTTTCTTGCAGCTTTTGCCACTTGGAAAAATAAAATGACTGCCTCCTTAAGTGCTGAATGACAAAGTCTCCTAACATCATAAAACAAAAAATACTTTTTATGAGTAAGATAATAATTCCTCTGAATGATTATAGAAGTGTACAAATCCAAAGGGACTTCAGAAATACTGGTTGGAGGATACAAAGCCAATAAATTCTTTACATGGTAAGAAAAACATTTTAAAGATTTTTGCAAGTTCTAGTTCCCCTTCCTCATGAATTTTTTAAAAATGAAACAGCAAGGACAATAGCAAGTAGCAGGATGTGCAATAAAGAATTACATTTTAGAAGCTAGAACATGGTTCTATTTCTACTGGACAGAGTTCATTCTGGTTGAATAAGATAGGGATTTGCAACTCAGAAAGAACTATTTTGTTGTGATTTGCCTGTTGATTTTTGTTTTTGAGTATGTGTGATCAGAAGCATTGAGTTTTCTTTGAAACCACAAATCACCCTATAAAAGGAATACCCAGCCAAGTACATTATAGTTTGAAAGGTGACTAGCAGTGCTTCCCAGACCAATGACTGATGAGAAAAAAGAATTCCTGCTAGTATTTCAACCCAGCTAATATTCCTAGAGTGACTTAGAGGATTCTCTCTGTACTATTTTCTGTAATTAAAAAATCTCCCTTTGGTTCTTGCTCAAGTGCTAATTAGTTGCCAAGAATTAACCACTGCAACTATTCTCCAAAGTTATGAACAGTTTTTCAAAAACCATACATTAATTTGCTCTTCCAAAAAACTTGCAAATTTGAAAATTAATTTAAAAATTATTGAGTGTCATTTCCACATTTTCATAAACAGGACTCTGTTAGTCCAAAGAATTTAAAAGATCTCAGGAGGGCTTCGCTGGTGGTGCAGTGGTTGAGAGTCCGCCTGCCGATGCAGGGGACTCAGGTTCGTGCCCCGGTCCAGGAAGATCCCACATGCCGCGGAGCGGCTAGGCCTGTGAGCCATGGCCGCTGAGCCTGCGCGTCCGGAGCCTGTGCTCCGCAACAGGAGAGGCCACAACAGTGAGAGGCCCACATACCGCAAAAAAAAAAAAAAAAGATCTCAGGAAAGACAGAAACAGAGCCAGCTCTGAGCACTAGCCTAGTCACCTTTATCTCAACTGTCCCTCCTAGCTTCTCTATCTCCTCTTACTATCTACTTTGTTTTCACTTAACTACTTAGGTTCCTTATAAGGCTTTGCCCCAGTGGTTCTTGGGTTAGATCAGAAACCCCAGGTGAAAGCCATGAGCCTCCTGAAGTATACACTTAAAAATCTGCACATAATTTTAGGGGTTCATTGGCCTACAAGGTCTAACCATGGGCCCTTTTGCTGTATCTTATATTAGGTATAAGCCTTCAGGTTCAATTACCTATAATAACTGGTAAATTTTCTGTGTCTCCATTCAAGGCTTTGATCATGAGGCAGTTCCAGTCAGCTCTTCTTTTCAAACCACATCCTCAAAATTACTCCATAGTACCTCACAGGTTACCCCATAGGTCAGGAGTTCACCTCTGGTCCAACATACTATCCCATAGGATAGGTTCACATGGTGCTCTACCAGCTCAATAAGGACAGTGGGTGAGAATTTTTCAGAAAGGGGTAGAGTAGAGCAGGCAATATTGGCATCTAATAGAGATATTATAAAAAGATTCACAAGTTATAAAATTTTTACATACAAAAGAACACAGAGAATATTAAGTAGGTTATAAAACACAGCAATAAATGAACATCCATAAATTCACCATCTAACTTAAGAAATGGAATATTACAAATACAATAGAAAGTGCTTCTTGATCTCATTTTCCAGCCTCCATATCCCAAATTGTGTCTTAATCAATCCATCTTCCTTATTAGATATCCATCTTCCTTAGTAAGACATTAAGTAACAAGACCTAATGCTGAGTCTAATAAGTACTGCATTTCAAAGTAGTAGCAAATGTAAACATACTGAGATATTTACACCAGCTGTAATGTGATATGAAAACATCTCTGATTTATAACGGTGACAAACTCATAATTACTGCCAATATTACTGTGATTATTTTCATTCAAAATTAAATACTTAATTTCAATTAGAGTAAAAAAAATTTTTTTCCATCTAAATAAAGATGAATTCTGTCTCTAGACCCCAGGTTAAGAACATGTACTCTAGATAGAGCAGAACTAGCAAACTGCCAGCTGATAAAAGAATTTAGCCCAGAGATTTGTCTTTGTATATCAGAATGTACCAAAATGTTAAAAAGGAAATATATTTTTATGCCTCTAGGCAGGTTCGTCATACTCCAGTAATAGGACCATCACTCCCTACGTCACAGGATGCCTTCCCTGCAGAAGTCCCCTGAAATATTTGAGTGTGAGATCCCTACTCCAGAAGAATGATGTGGAACCCTGGAGTAATGCTGTCTGGTAATAGCAAGGGAGGCAGCTTGACAAGAGTAAATACACATGTTAATGTTAAGAGTAGAAGGCTGAGCAGCAATTCAGAAAGTTATTGATTGAAGCGACAACTGACCTTCTCTATGTCAGTTCTTTCTTAGAAATAAATTACAAACAGGAAACTCAAATATTTTTAACTTAAAAATGCATAGTAAAACTTAAGAAAATATTGAAAAATGTGTCTATCATCCTAACGTTACAAATTGTCTTTTGTACTTTGCCCATATTTATTAAAATGAAGGCAGTCATTATATACATAACTTCCATATTTTACTTCTATTACTTATATTTTATATTTCTCATTTGTATTTATTACAGTTATAAATGGAAAAATCAAAACAGAAAGGGAACTAAAGCCTATAAAGTTACGAAAATAAGGCCAATGACTGTACTCAGTTACATTTCCTGAAAGAAACCAAGTGAAGAATTACAACCCATTCTCCCTTTATGCCCAAGGTGGAATCATCGACCATTAAAAATATTCTCTGCCATCTAGTCCATCAGTTGTCCTGTATGGAGGCATTTCTTTCAAAATAAGGTTTGATTCTAACAATGGTAATAGAAGCAAATTTTTTTTTATATAATGGAAATAAAAACATGCTTGAAATGATATTGAAAAATGTCCATAACCTCACCTAGATTGGAGGGAGGCAAATATTTATTCAGCATCTACTCTAGGTTAAACTATTACAAACTGATGACCTCATTTCTATGAATTAGAAAATGTAATTTTTCTACTGCCATACTGATACTAAGTAGCAGAGTTGGGATTATATTTATATATTATGTTGTAGTCCATCTATCTGACTCTAAAATCAATTAAGATCAGAATGTTTCACCTTAATTACTGTGTAGACAATAAGGAAAGAAAAACGAGATACAGTCCCTGTACTAAGTTCATTATACAAAAGATAGAGAATAGTCATATAAACAGATCCTTTCAATGTATGCTCAAGTTGCTATGGGAACACAGAACCTCCATATGGTTCTCCAGAGTCCTCTTTCTCTACATTATGCTGCTATTCACCAGAGAATATGCCTACTAATATATGCACTACAGTCCACAGAGAATAAAAATAATTATGCTTCAGTCATAAGATTCCTCCAAAAGGTGCTATTCTGGGGCTTCCCTGGTGGCGCAGTGGTTGAGAGTCCGCCTGCCGATGCAGGGGACATGGGTTCGTGCCCCGGTCCGGGAAGATCCCACATGCCACAGAGCAGCTGGGCCTGTGAGCCATGGCCGCTGAGCCTGCACGTCTGGAGCCTGTGCTCCACAACGGGAGAGGCCACAGCAGTGAGAGGCCCGCGTACCACAAAAAAAAAAAAAAAAAAAGGTGCTACTCTTCTTAAGATGATACCACTGGTGACGTAAAATGTGTGTATTTTCATTTATCCCAGGGTCATGAGTAAATTTAATCAAAGTCCTAATAAAGCTTGGAAATCAAAGAAAAATTAGAATCATAACTTACATATTTGGTAAAAGTTTTCCTGTATGGGAGGTATCACCTAATAGTTTGTTTTGAATCATAGCAGATGTAATTTCCAAAACTGCACGATTCCATAATTACATGTCCTTTTTGACATATCTTCAAATACAGATTGTCTCCAAGACAGATGTTTCATACAGAATCCCAAGTAACTTATATTCTAAGTAGTTATTCCTGATATTTTATAAATGTATGTATTGATATTTCCCTCTTTAATTTAGAGATGCTTCTATTTTAGCTTTTTCCCATTACTAAGTTTTCAGACAGTTGGTCCTTTTCTTATTCCAGTATACCATATGGTATTTTGGCTAATTTTTCTTGGTATATGAAATTAAGAAAAAGAAAAATGTACTGGTATTTGTTACAGATTGTCTTTTATCCGAGCATGGTGTCATTTTCTTTCTTCTAGCATAGTGTTGAATTAAACTGAATGCCTGAGAAAGCATTATAAATAGTCTAGGAATACATTTTCATATATCAACAAAAGGGATTGCCTAGCAAATGCATTATTTTTTTTAAAATAAATTTATTTATTTATTTTTGGCTGTGTCGGGTCTTCGTTGCTGTGCACGGGCTTTCTCTAGTTGCGGCAAGCATGGCCTACTCTTTGTTGCAGTGCGCCGGCTTCTCATTGTGGTGGCTTCTCTTGTAGAGCACAGGCTCTAGGCGTGCGTGCTTCAGTAGTTGTGGCTCGTGGGTTCAGTAGTTGTGGCTCACGGGCTCTAGAGCGCAGGCTGAGTGGTTGTGGCGCATGGACTTAGTTGCTCCGCGGCATGTGGGATCTTCCCGAGCCAGGGCTTGAACCCGTGCCCCTTGCATTGGCAGGCAGATTCTTAACCACTGCGCCACCAGGGAAGCCCGCAAATGCATTTTTTAATTAACTAAAACTGTTTTAATTCATACTTCCTTAGTTTTTACCTAATGTTCTTTTTCTGTTCCAGGATACCACACTACATTTAGTTGTCATTTCTCCTTATGTTCCTCTTGGCTGTGACATTTTCTCAGGAATTTCTTGCTTTTGATAACCTTTGCAGTTTTGAGGAGTACTGGTCAGGTAATTTTTAGAATTTCCCTCAACTGGGATTTTTCTGATGTTCTTCTTATGATTAGACTTAGGCTACAGGTTTTAGGGAGGAAGACTACAGAAGTAAAGTGCGATTCTCAATACATCATATCAAGGGCACATACTATTCAATATTTCTTATTATGTTGATTTTTAGCCTTGACCACCTGGCTGAGATAATGTTTATCACATTTCTCTTCTATAAAGTTATTATTTTTCCCTCTTTACTCTTAGGAACAAAGTCATTATCCACAGCTCATGTCTAAGGCATAGGAAGTCATGGTCCCCCTCCTTGAGGGTGGAGTATCTACATAATCATTTGGAATTCTTCCACACAGATTTCTCCATTCTCTCCCTTTTAAAAAATGTATGCATTAATTTATATCAGTATGGACTCGTGGATGCAGATGCAATTTTTATATCATCATTCCCATAGAAAAAAGGGATTTGAGGTTTCAAAAGT
Source organism: Grampus griseus (assembly GCF_964374135.1). NCBI lineage: Eukaryota > Metazoa > Chordata > Mammalia > Artiodactyla > Delphinidae > Grampus > Grampus griseus. The sequence goes on from NC_139003.1 coordinate 35,828,681, forward strand.
AAAAGTTGTCCTTGAAAAAGACAAACATAAAATGATACCATTAAGGAATTCAAGTTTAAAAATGCTGGGAGAAAGTCTGAGGAAAAACTAATCTCAAGTAACTCAGAAAAAAATACTCTTGCTACTATTTAATATTTATAAGATATAATAAGAAAGCCAGGAGATACAAGATACATAGCTCAAAGTGGAGATTCAAAAATTATCTGGCAAATCCAATCAGGAAGAAAAACACATGATTCAAGGTTCAGAACGGAGGTTTGAGACTGCTTTTGCTTATTTATTAATCAAGTTCATTTAGTAATTGCTAGTTGTTAAAAACAATTATTTTAACAGAGTGCAACAGTCCAAATTCTATTTAATCACATTTGAATACAACGAAACTTCAATGATTCCAAAAAGGAATAATATATCAAACAGAATACACGTATGAAAAAATCACAGAAAACTTTAAAGCATTGTGTTATTATTTATTTCAAATATAGCCTATATAGATCAAGTGCAAATGCATATTATGGTATAAAATGACAGAAATTAATACAAAATTGCCAGTGTCACTTGTTTCAAAGTACATAGTCATGTGTCCTAAAGAGAAATGGCGTAAAACCAAAAAATTAATTGCTTGACTCAGAATTTGAAATTACATTGAAGGAATAATTATATTGTTGACCTTTTTTTAAGCTACTAATGTTAGTCTGGTTCTCCTTTATAATTAAAATGCCTAAAATTTGAAAAGAAAGCTCTAACTTATATTTTCCTACTACATAAAATTGCATGTGGAATCCAAATTAATCTTGAGATGGGATATCTTTTTTTAATGAAGAGACACATGAACAGCTAAAATGTGCCCAAAACTTACATTCATACTTCACCACACTACACATGAGGGGTTATAGGTTGTTTACTTCTATTTTAACTAATTTAAATCAACTATTCATAGAATACTGTCTACAATCACAATCACTTGAGGAAAATATGATGGAGTAACCCTGAAAAGCAATTCTGAGGCTCTGTGAACTCCAGACGCTATATATTCCTACAACACTTTTTGGCCTTCAAGCATTTGTTCATCAAGGCCACAGTATGAAATGGACAGCTTCTTCAGATCTTCAAAGCCTCCATCAGCCTCAGTCCATGAAAATGCTAATTAGGATTTTATACCCCAATGTCTACAAGCTATCAAACCTGGAAAGCTGAGTTTTTCTCACTCAAGACCTCGAGGACACCACCCCTTGGCTCTTTTCTGACAAGGTCTAAACCAAAATCTAGCCTAAACATCATTTTATGTCTATTCTGTTGGGCATTGTCTTAGCTTTGACTCTCCAAAACTCTGACCCTGCAAAACTTATCACTCAAATGGCAAGGGTAGAGAAGATGAAGTCTGCAAGAGTCTTTCCTCCTACTAAAAATGCCCTAAGTCTGATACTTGATGTTTCTTTCCTCTTGGTCTTCCTCACTTTTGTCCCACCTGAACTTCAAGATGGAGAGAATTTTCTGAAATGGGAGGAACCTGTAGGTCCTCAACCACACTACTGGAATCACAGGCTGGTAAAAAGAAATAAACAGCTAAATCTGCTGTTGTCACAATTCATTAATTAATCATTCCATTATTCTTTCTAATAAAGACTCAACCCCCCAGGAAAATTACTAATTTCTGAGTTATTGACAAATTAATTTTGTCTTTCAATAATATCAGAAAAATATTATAGAAAGAGGATTGGAAATCTTGATGTCTCCATAGAGTATGTGACCTAGAATATCAGCAACACTCCTGACCCATTGCTTACACAGATTTTGTAGACAAGGAAATTTGGTTAAGACCAACTCATGACAATTCTTGGAGAAAACCCAGTTATTTACTATTATTGCTATAATTGTAGTGGTGTTAATGATATATTTAAGAAGCTATATCCAACATTCACCCTAGCTATGAAAATATTACCCAATAAAAGACCCACAAAATGTCTAGTCTTCACCAGTGTAACTCCCTATTGTATCCTCCAAGATAAAATTATTACAAATTAAATTAAATACCTTACAGAACAAGGTTACTAAAGTTGCATGACATCTACCAAAAATGACTTTTTGGTTCAAAGTTTATCTGTGGTACTCCCTTCCAGCAATATAGTTAGAATTAAAGCTGTTTTTTACTTTATGAGGATAAAATGAAATGATTTGTACATAGAAGATTGCTAGTTCCTTTATTCCTTGAGTCAATAAATATGTTATATTTAACAAGAAAAAACAACCAATAATTTAAAAGTAAGATTCTTTCCATGTAGCTTCAAATTCTAAATATTTTTAGATAATACGCTTTCTTATGGGTACGTGCATGCACTAGGAGTCTACTGAGAATTAAAACATTTATAATAATTTAAGTAATTATGATGATTACATAAGTTCTGTATTTTGAAGAAACAATTCTATGATGTGGTGACGAGAGAAGAAGTAATTATGTTTACAACTCATTATCCAAACATGGCATCATAATTATAAATTAAAAAGTCTCAACCATTTCCCTATTTTAATCCATTAGAAATTATTATCTGATTTGCCAAAATACTATTGTTATTGACCTTCACGCTAGCATTAAATAATACAGGCTTATATAAGCATTATCAACAGAGTCAAAGACAATGAAAAACTATTAAAACTTACTTTATTATTAATGAGTATTGGTAATTATTTATAATCATCCTGCATCCAAGCAATCATGTCTGTTGTTTGCTTGTTTGGTAAATTAGATCTTAAAATATGGCACATCTTTACTCATTCAAATATATCCTCCAATAAATGTACATTTAATGTGAAAATTATTTCAATTATTTTTAGGTTTCTTAGTTTAAATTCTGCCTTTTTCTTTGAAGAACACACAAGTTTCTCTTAGTATTAATCTAGTTAAATGATTGTCCTCCCACATATTTATCAATAAAATCTTCTGTAAGCTTCTCCCAGCTTCTCTCTTAACTACAGCTGCATCTGTACTAACAAAATGGCTTAACAGAGTTGGCCAGCTGGACTGAATAATTTGGTGTCTGTGCTCTGTAACCCAAACAAACAGCTTACAATTAATAGTCCAGTGCTTAAGTAAAAATAGGAAGTCTGTGCTTACACATATAAAAAGAAGACAATGGAGGCAACATGATTAATACCCAAATAACAGAGATAAAACTTTGAGGGAAATCCCAAATTGTTCAGGTAGAAATCTTTTCTTTTCTTCAAAAGAGATATCTAAAGTTAAGTTATTAGTATATCTTTAAGAAAGCTCCATAAGCATGGAAGATATGGAAGCAATGACTCCTATAAGAATCTGTTCTGACTATGCTTTTAAATATAATGTACATGATGAGCCAAGACATGTTAAGACTACACAACCATCAAGGAAACAGTATAACATAATGCCTTTCAAATGCCTGCAATATGAAACACAAAACATAAAAAAAAATCTATTTCAGCCATTTTTATAGCACTTCTTATTGATAATAGCAAATCAACTTTCTCCAAGTAAAATCTTGAACTTGAGATCAAACCAACTGGTTTGAGAAGTAAAATATACTTTAATGTTCTCTTAGTTTTAAGTCAAATAAAAAGCATATATCAGAAATAAAGAAAAAAAACTCTACACACTTAGGAACTAAATGAACATTTTCAAATTTTGCACTGAATTAAAACTTAGATGTAGAGACCTTCAAGATGGCGGAGGAGTAAGACGTAGAGATCACCTTCCTCCCCACAAATACATCAGAAATATATCTACATGTGAAACAACTCCTACAGAAAACCTACTGAATGCTGGCAGAAGACCTCAGACTTCCCAAAAGGCAAAAAACTCCCCATGTACCTGGATAGGGCAAAAAAAAAAAAGCAAAAACAGAGACAAAAGAATAGGGATGGGACCTGCACCTCTGGGAGGGAGCTGTGAAGGAGGAAAAGTTTCCACACACTAGGAAGCCCCTTCACTGGCAGAGATGGCAGGTGGGCAGAGGGGGTAAGCTTCGGAGCCACAGAGGAGAGCGCAGCAACAGGGGTGCAGAGGGCAAAGTGGAGAGATTCCCGCACAGAGGATCAGCGCCGACCAGCACTCACCAGCCTGAGAGTCTTATCTGCTCACCTGCCAGGGCAGGTGGGGGCTGAGAGCTGAGGCTCAGGCTTCGGAGGTCAGACCACAGGGAGAGGACTGGGGTTGGCTGTGTGAAGACAGCCTGAAGGGTGTTAGTGAGCCCCAGCTAGCCGGGAAGGAGTCGGGGAAAAAACTCTGGACCTGCTTAAGAAGCAAGAGACCATTGTTTCAGGGTGCATGAGGAGAGGGATTCAGAGCACCACCTAAATGAGCTCCAGAGACGGGCGCAAGCCTCAGCTATCACCGCGGACCCCAGAGATGGGCATGAAACACTAAGGCTGCTGCTACAGTCACCAAGAAGCCTGTGTACAAGCACAGGTCACTGTCCATATCTCCTCTCCTGGGAGCCTGTGCAGCCCGACACTGCCAGGGTCCCGAGATCCAACATCCCCAGGAGAACATGTGGCGCACCTCAGGGTGCTGCAATGTCATGCTGGCCTCTGCTGCTGCAGGCTCGCTTAGCATTCCACACCCATCCTTCCCCACAAGCCGAGTGAGCCAAAGCCCCCTAATCAGCTGCTACTTTAACCCCGTCCTGTCTGAACAAAGAACAGATGCCCTCAGGCGACCTACACGCAGAGGCGGGGCCAAATCCAAAGTTGAACCCCAGGAGCTGTGGGAAAAAAGAAGAGGAAGGGAAATTTCTCCCAGCAGCCTCAGGAACAGTGGTACCTTGCATGTCTGGAATACCTGAATAGACAACAAACCATCCCAAAATTGAGGCAGTGGACTTCGGGAGCAACTGAGACTTGGGGTTTGCTTTCTGTACCTAATTTGTTTCTGGTTTTATATTTATCTTAGTTTAGTATTTAGAGTTTATAATCATTGGTAGATTTGTTATTGATTTAGTTGCTCTCCTCCTTTTTTTAATATATATATATAGATTATATATTTATTTCCTTTTTCTTTTTTTGTGTGTATGTGTATGCTTCTTTGTGTCATGTTGTCTGTACAGCTTTGCTTTTACCATTTCTCCTAGGGTTCTGTCTATCCGTGTTTTTGGTTTGTTTGTTTGTTTTTATAGTTTTTAGCACTTGTTATCATTGGTGGATTTCATTTTTGGTTTGGTTACTCTCTTCTTTTCACTTTCTTTTTTTTATACTTTTTAACTTTTTTCTATTTTTAATAATATTTTTATTTTAAAAACGTTTATTTTATTTTTTTTTACTTTGCTTTATTTTCTTCCTCCCTCCCTCCCTCCCTCCCTCCCACCCTCCCTTCCTTACTTGTGGCTGACAGGGTCTAGGTACTCCAAACAGGTGTCAGCCCTGTGCCTCTGAGGTGAGAGAGCCGAGTTCAGGACATAGGTCCACCAGAGACCTCCCAACTCCATGTAATATCAAACGGCGAAAGCTCTCCCAGAGAGCTCCATCTCAAAGCTAAGAGCCAGCTCCACTCAACAACCTGCAAGCTCCAGTACTCAATACCCTATGGCAAACAACTAGCAAGATGGCAACACAACCCCACCCATTAGCAGAGAGGCTGCCTAAAATCATAATAAGGTCACAGACACCCAAAAACACACCACTGGACATGGTCCGGCCCACCAGAAAGACAAGATCCAGCCTCATCCACCAGAACAAATCCACTACTCTCCTCCACAAGGAAGCCTACACAACCCACTGAACCAACCTTACCCACGGGGGCAGCCACCAAAAACAACGGGAACTATGAACCTGCAGCCTGCAAAAAGGAGACCACAAACACAGTAAGTTAAGCAAAATGAGAAGACAGAGAAAAACACAGACGAAGGACAAGGCAAAAACTCACCAGACCAAACAAATGAAGAGGAAACAGGCAGTCTACCTGAAAAAGAATTCAGAGTAACGATAGCAAAGATAACCCAAATGCTGGAAATAGAATGGAGAAAATAAAAGAAACATTTAAGAAGGACCTAGAAGACTAAAGAGCAAACAAACAATGATGAACAACACAATAAATGAAATCAGAAATTTTCTAGAAGGAATCAAGCACAGAATAACTGAGGCAGAAGAACGGATAAGTGACCTGGAAGATAAAATAGTGGAAATAACTATTTCAGAGCAGAATAAACAAAAAAGAATGAAAAGAATTGTGGACAGTCTCAGAGACCTCTGGGACAACATTAAACACTCCAACATTTGAATTATAGGGGTCCCAGAAGAAGAAGAGAAAAAGAAAGGGATTGAGAAAATATTTGAAGAGATTATACTTGAAAACTTCCCTAATATGGGAAAGGAAATAATCAATTCCAGGAAATGCACAGAGTCCCATACAGGACAAATCCAAGGAGAAACATGCGAAGATACATATTAATCAAACTATCAAAAATTAAACACAAAGAAAAAATACTGGAAGCAGCAAGGGAAAAACAACAAATAACATACAAGTGAATCCCCATAAGGTTAACAGCTGATCTTTCAGCAGAAACTCTGCAAGCCAGAAGGGAGTGGCAGGACATATTTAAAGAGATGAAAGGGAAAAACATACAACCAAGATTACTCTACCCAGCAAGGATCTCATTCAGATTCGACAGAGAAATCAAAATCTCTACAGACAAGCAAAAGCTAAGAGAATTCAGCACCACCAAACCAGCTCTACAACAAGTGCTAAAGGAACTTCTCTAAGTGGGAAACACAAGAGAAGAAAAGGACCTATAAAAAAAAAACCCAAAATAATTAAGAAAATGGTAATAGTAACATACATAACGATAATTACCTTAAACATAAATGGATTAAATGCTCCAACTAAAAGACACAGGCTTGCTGACTGGACACAAAAACAAGACCCATATATATGCTGTCTACAAGAGACCCACTTCAGACCTAGGGACACATACAGACTGAAAGTGAGGAGATGGAAAAAGGTATTCCATGCAAATGGAAATAAAAAGAAAGCTGGAGTTGCAATACTTGTATCAGATAAAATAGACTTTAAAATAAAGAATGTTACACGAGACAAGGAAGGACGCTACATAATGATCAAGTGATCAATCCAAAAAGAAAATGTAACAATTATAAATATATATGCACCTAACATAGGAGAACCTCAATACATAATGCAACTGCTAACAGCTATAAAAGAGGATATCAACAATAACACAATAATAGTGGGGGACTTTCACACCTCACTTAAACCAATGAACAGATCATCCAAACAGAAAATTAATAAGGAAACACAAGCTTTAAATGACAGAGCAGACCAGATAGATTTAACTGGTATTTATAGCACATTCCATCCAAAACCAGCAGATTACACTTTCTTCTCAAGTGCACACGGAACATTCTCCAGGATAGATCACATCTGGGGTCACAAATCAAGCCCTGATAAATTAAAGAAAATTGAAATCGTATCAAGTATCTTTTCCGACCACAATGCTATATGACTAGGTATCAATTACAGGAAAAATAAACTGAAAAAAATACAAACACATAGAAGTAAACAATACACTACTAAATAACCAAGAGATCACTGAAGAAATCAAAGAGGAAGTCAAAAAAACCTAGAAACAAATGACAATGAAAACACAACGACCCAAAACCTATGGGATGCAGCAAAAGCAGTTCTGTGAGGGAAGTTATTTAGAGCAATACAATCCTACCTCAAGAAATAAGAAACAACTCAAATAAACAACCTAAACTTACACCTAAAGCAATTAGAGAAAGAAGAATGAAAAAACCCTAAAGTTACCAGAAGGAAAGAAATCATAAAGAGGAGAGCAGAAATAAATGAAAAAGGAATGAAGGAAACAGAAGCAAAGATCAATAAAACTAAAAGCTGGTTCTTTGAGAAGATAAACGAAATTGATAAACCATTAGTCAGACTCATCAAGAAAAAAAGGGAGAAGACTCAAATCAACAGAATTAGAAACGAAAAAGGAGAAGTAACAACTGACACTGCGAAAATACAGAGAATCATGAGAGATTACTACAAGCAACTATATGCCAATAAAATGGAAAACCTGGAAAAAATGGACAAATTCTTACAAAAGCACAACCTTCTGAGATTGAACCAGGAAGAAATAGAAAATATGAACAGACCAATCACAGGCACTGAAATAGAGACTGTGATGAAAAATCTTCCAACAAACAAAAGTCCAGGACCCAACAGCTTCACAGGCAAATTCTATCAAACACTGAGAGAAGAGCTAACACCTGTGCTTCTCAAACTCTTCCAAAACATAGCAGAGGGAGGAACAATCCCAAATTCATTCTACGAGGCCACCATCACCCTGATAACAATAACAGACAAAGATGTCACAAACAAAGAGAACTACAGGCCAATATCACTGATGAACATAGATGCAAAAATCCTCAACAAAATACTAGCAAACAGAATCCAACAGCATATTAAAAGGATCATACACCATCATCAAGTGGGGTTTCTCCCAGTAATGCAAAGATTCTTCAATATATGCAAATCATCAATGTAATAAACCATATTAACAAACTGAAGGAGAAAAAGCATATGATCATCTGAAGAGATGCAGAAAAAACTTTTGACAAAATTCAACACCCATTTATGATAAAAACCCTCCAGAAAGTGGGCATAGGGGAAACTTACCTCAACATAATACAGACCATGTATGACAAACCCATAGCCAACATCGTTCTCAACGCTGAAACACTGAAAACATTTCCCGTAAGATCAGGAACAAGACAACGTTGTCCACTCTCACCACTATTATTCAACATAATTTAGGAAGTTTTAGCCACAGCAATCAGACACGAAAAAGAAATAAAATGAATCTAAATCAGAAAAGAAAAAGTAAAGGTTCCACTGTTTGTAGATGACATGATACTATACATAGAGAATCCTAAAGATGCTACCAGAAAACTACTAGAGCTAATCAATGAATTTCATAAAGCAGCAGTACACAAAATCAATGCACAAAAATCTCTTGCATTCCTATACACTAATGATGAAAATTCTTAAAGAGAAATTAAGGAAACACGCCCATTTACCACTGCAACAAAAAGAATAAAAATCCTGGAATAAACCTACTTAAGGAGCAACATGATCTGTATGCAGAAAACTATAAAACACTGATGAAAGAAGTTAAAGATGATACAAATAGATGGAGAGATATACCATGTTCTTGGATTGGAAGAATCAACACTGTGAAAATGACTCTACTACCCAAAGCAATCTACAGATTCAGTGCAATCCCTATCAAACTACCACCAGCATTTTTCACAGAACTAGAACAAAAAATTGCACAATTTATATGGAAACACAAAAGACCCCGAATAGCCAAAGCAATCTTTAGAAAGAAAAACGGAGCTGGAGGAATCAGGCTCCCAGACTTCAGACTACACTACATAGCTACAGTAATCAAGACAGTATGGTACTGGCACTAAAACAGAAATATAGATCAATGGAACAGGATTGAAAGCCCAGAGAAAAACCCACACACATATGGTCACCTTATTTTTGATAAAGGAGGCAAAAATATACAATGGAGAAAAGACAGCTTCTTCAATAAGTGGTGCTGGGCAAACTGGACAGCTACATTTAAAAGAATGAAATTAGAACACTCCCTAACACCATACACAAAAATAAACTCAAAATGGATTAAAGACCTAAATGTAAGGCCAGACACTATAAAACTCTTAGAGGAAAACACAGGAAGAACACTCTTTGACATAAATCACAGCACGATCCTCTTTGACCCTCCTCCTAGAGAAATGGATCTAAAAACAAAAATTAATAAGTGGGACCTAATGAAACTTAAAAGCTTTTGCACAGCAAAGGAAACCATAAGACAAAAAGACAACCCTCAGAATGGAAGAAAATAGTGGCAAATGAAGCAAATGACAAATGATTAATCTCCAAAATATACTAGCAGCTCATGCAGCTCAATATCAAAAAAACAAACAACCCAATACAAAAATGGGCAGAAGACCTAAATAGACATTTCTCCAAAAGATATACAGATTGCCAACAAACACATGAAAGGATGCTCAACATCACTAGTCATTAGAGAAATGCAAATGAAAACTACAGTGAAGTATCACCTCACACCAGTCAGAATGGCCATCATCAAAAAATCTACAAAGAATAAATGCTGCAGAGGGTGTGGAGAAAAGGGAACCCTCTTGCACTGTTTGTAGGAATGTGAATTGATACAGCCACTATGGAGAACAGTATGGAGGTTCCTTAAAAACTAAAAATAGAACTACCATATGACCCAGCAATCCCACTACTGGGCATATACCCTGAGAAAAACGTAATTCAAAAGAAGTCATGTACCACAATGTTCATTGCAGCACTATTTACAATAGCCAGGAGATGGAAGCAACCCTGGTGTCCATCAACAGGTGAATGGATAAAGAAGATGTGGCACATATATACAATGGAATATTACTCGGCCATAAAAAGATATGAAATTGAGTTATCTGTAGTGAGGTGGATGGACCTAGAGTCTGTCATACAGAGTGAAGCAAATCAGAAAGAGAAAAACAAATACCATATGCTAACACATAAAATATGGAAACTTAAAAAAAAAATTTGTTCTGAAAAACCTAGAGGCAGGACAGGAATAAAGATGCAGACATAGAGAATGGACTTGAGGAGACGGGGCATGGGAAGGGTAAGCTGGGACGAAGTGAGAGAGTGGCATAGACATATATACACTACCAAATGTAAAACAGATAGCTAATGGGAAGCAGCCACATAGCACAGGGAGATCAGCTCGGTGCTTTGTGACCACCTAGAGGGGTTGGATAGGGAGGGTGGGAGGGAGACGCAAGAGGGAGCAGCTATGGTGATATATGTATATGTATATGTATAGCTGATTCACTTTGTTCTAAAGCAGGAACTGACATACCATTGTAAAGCAATTATATTCCAATGAAGATGTTAAAAAAAATAAAACTTAGATGTTAGATGTAGCATATTCAAAGGGATTTAGATTTTTTATTTAAATTCATCATATCGGTTTGAGCCCAACCTTACTTCTCTCCGTATCTTTTTTTCTTTCCCTGTGAATGAGTTGGTAAGAATGCCACATCCATTCTGATTAGCCAACAGATAAGCAATGTGGAAACTGATTTAAAGTCTCTACCACTAGAAATGTCAAAACAGATTTTACTTTCTTATAGGATGACAGCACTGGGCCTGAGATGTCAAACATAATTAAAAATTTTATTTTCAAATGTACTCCACAGTTTATACATACTGAAAGGATATCTTACCTTTTGAACTTACAGAGTGCTGTCCTTTGCAAAATGTGAGAGGCTTTATTTTAGTTTAGACTCCATCTGGGAGTGAAATCATTTCATCAATCATACCCAGAGGTTCCCTTCAGGATTTGGCATGAAAAGAGTGGCATTTCATTAAAATGTGCTGACAACTGAAAGAGCAATTCTAGCAGGACTGATTTCTCTCACCCTCCTATCTATGACTATCAAAGATTTTCCCAGTGGGTCATCCAAATTAGAGAATAAATTATAGTGTCTTTCTTTTTATAGTTATCACTCATTTCGTTTTCTGAAAGGGGAGAGGCTCAGAAGTTGCATTCTACTTAGTCATATTTATTTATAAATTTACTTACTAAGTTTCTCCCAAAGTCGTTTCCTTGGCCATATGAGTAACAAAATGCCTGGGTGGGGAAGTCTCATTGTCTTTTTAGGACATGCAATCAAAACACTGAAAGTATAGAACTCACCATAAACTTCAGAGAATATCACCATAGATTTGTGGCCCATAAGGGAAAAAAAAAAAGGAACTCCAAAAGCATGGATATTCCAAAGAAGGTTCTCTGCCTCTTCATCCCCAAAGTGTAATTTGAGGAGCTCTGACCTACCCACAGCCACAGTCAAACACCCTACATCCAGCCTTGAAATATAACTGGTTATTCACTGGTATTGTCTCTTTGGCTAGAGAATTAGTTCCTGAGGGCAAGAAATATGTCATATTCATGTGTTTATCAGCTACAAAGTCTTCATGATATCTTGCACATAGGTGGCTCTCAGTAAATTTTTAAAAATCAATTTTGTTGGCAGGTTGAAAGCCAAACATACAGTATCTGCCCTCCAAAAACCAAGGAAGCACAGTGGAGTGGCTCAGAGCAGTGGCTGGGGCAGCTGGCTGTTTGATTTTGAATCTCAGCCTCACTGCTTGAGTGCTTAACCATGTGCCAGGCACTGTTCTAATGATCTTATATATATTAAGTTATTTAATCCTCACGATAATCATATTACATATAAAGAAACACTGGCACAGTGATGAAATATAACTTACTCAGAGTCACACAGCTAGTGAATATTTTGTTTTTCTATTTCACAACAGATAGCTTAGTGGGAACCTGTTGTATAGCACAGGGAGCTCAGCTTGGTGCTCTGTGGTGACCTAGATGGATGGGATGGAGGAGTGGGGTGGGAGGGAGGTCCAAGAGGGAGGGAGTATATATATACATATAGCTGATTCACTTCGTTGTACAACAGAAACTAACATAACATTGTAAAGCAACTATACCCCAATTTTAAAAAAAAGTTATTTTGTAAAAGTTTTTAAAACTTTATATTTATTTACTCTTCTCAATGTTTGAAATGTTTATTTTTCTAAATGTTATTTAGTTTCTTAAATGTTTGAAAATAATTTTCATTGTTTACTCCTTTTCTTTGTCGTGGACTTCTAATTTTTATTGCACTGTGATTAGAAGGTATAGTTGCACTCTTTCCAATCTAAAGCATTTATTAAGGTTTTCTTTGTGGACTAATGTATGGTCATTTTTGTAAATTTATCATAGCATTTAAACTATTTGGTTTCTTTTTTAAGGGCATTAAGTATGGTACATTCTATTAATGAATATATTTATAATAATTTTTCAAATTCATTTTGTCTATGTTTTAATCTTCCTGCCCTGTCAGGCCCAAATTACTGATGTAATACATAGCTCTCTACAAATGAGAATACAATTGTTATCATTATTTAAACAAAAGCTACGTAAGGTAAAGACAAAAAGATTAATGATACCAGAGAATAAAAAAAGAAAACAGAACTACACATTTACTAATTCCTTACCTATTATAAGAGGAGATCAACATGTATCATTTTATTCCTCAAGCTGTAAAATGAGAACTTATATTAATGGAGTTAATTATTAGTAGACCTAAAAATATGCTGCAGTATATACTTTCAAGTTACTGGGATGTGACGGAGGAGTTGGGAGGGGGTACCAAGGAAACAGGTACCCCCTGTTTATATATAAACAGAAAGGAAACAGGACATAGCGAGAAAGACAAAGATAGGATCATACATAAAGAAACATGAGTACAAGAGAATTAAGCCCAAACATTTATCACAGCAATGAAGGTAAGTGAGATAAAAATCACTTTTTAAGAGAAATTGACTAAACTTGAGAAGAGGTAAGACAAACAATAAGTCTCAAACATATACTGTACACAAGATGATATCTAAAATATCTAAACATATATCTAAACTATAATTCATAGCATGAAAATAAAAGAGTAGGCAAAGGAAAACCAGAAGTATACAAATAAAAAGAGAACAAATGGAGTAATATCAATGTTGGGCAAAAGTGAACACGATATACAGAGCATTAAACAAAAACAAAGAGAGGTGCTCCTTTTTTTTGATGAAGGATTCTTTGTTTAGGTAAGTTTCTTAGCGAGAACACACAGTTGATATATCTGAGGATTCCTTGCATAATTATTTTTAGGTTACATTCATACATGAATGAAAACATGGCTGATGTGAAACACTGGGGGCATGTTAGTCTATCCTTATTGACTCTTTATGTATTTATGTATTGCTTGGTTGACTACTGGTATCTAAGGTCCCCAAGAGAATACTGAAGCTAGCTTGATTTTCTACATATTTTTGAGCAAACTGTTTCTTCTGATTGGATACTTAATATTAACAGCATAATTTTGTTTTTTATTTGTATTATGTACCTGGCATACATTACTGCCTTTAATTATTGAAACAGCTCTATGATATCTGAGGTTCACTGCAACACATCCAAAGTGATCAGCTCTGGTCTTAGCGATAAAGAAGCAAGACTCTATGGTCCTTTGGATAAACCGCCCCAAAACTGTTCCACTTCTACAGAACTTTTTTGGACGAATGCCAAGAAATTTGCTAAAACCCTGTTGCTAATATAAAGATTTTCCCAACATTGCATTTTATCAGAGCCCATAATATCAAGCTTATATCAACATATCAAGATATGACTTAGGATGTAACATCCCAAAAGCAAATTTTTACCTACCAGTTAATTTTTCCACAAGATTTTCTCACTCTTTTTAAAATACTTTTATATTTTCAAACATACAGAAAATTACAGTATAAGATAACAGATACCAGAGAACCTTCAACATGGCAGAGGACTATGACATGGAGATCACTTTCCTCCCCACAAATAAATCAAAAATACATCTACATGTGGAACACCTTCTACAGAACACCTACTGAACGCTGGTAAAAGACCTCAGACTTCCCAAAAGGCAAGAAACTCCTTACGAACCTGGCCGTGTGGCTGACAGGGTCTTGGTGCTCCAGCCAGGTGTCAGGCCTGTGCCTCTGAGGTGGAAGAGCCGAGTTCAGGACACTGGTCTACCAGAGACCTCCCAGCCCCTCATAATATCAATCAGCAAGAACTCTCCCAGAGATCTACATCTCAATGCTAAGACCCAGCTCCACTCATCGACCAGCAAGCTCCAGGGCTGGACACCCCATGCCAAACAACTAGCAAAGCAGGAACACACCACCACCCATTAGCAGAGAGGCTGCCTAAAATCATAATAAGGTCACACACACACCAAAACACACCACCAGACATGGTCCCACCCACCATAAAGACAAGATCCAGCATCATCCACCAGAACACAGGCACCACCCCCTATACCAGGAATACCTACACAACCTACTGAACCAAACTTACCCACTGGAGGCAGACACCAAAAACAACAGGAACTACAAACCTGCAGCCTGTGAAAAGGAGACCCCAAACACAATAAATTTTACTGACAGTAACACAATAATAGTAGGAGACTTTAACACCCCACTTTCACCAATGGACAGGTCATCCAAAATGAAAATAAATAAGGAAACACAAGATTTAAATGATACATTAAACCAGATGGACTTAATTGATATTTATAGGGTATTTCATCCAAAAACAACAGAATACACTTTCTTCTCAACTGCTAATGGAACATTCTCCAGGATACATCATATCTTGAGTCACAAATCAAGCCTTGGTAAATTTAAGAAAATTGAAATCTTATCAAGTATCTTTTCAGACCACAACACCATGAGACTAGATATCAAATACAGGAAAAAATCTGAAAGAAATAAACACACATGGAGGCTAAACAATACACTACTTAATAACCAAGAGATCACTGAAGAAATCAAAGAGGAAGTCAAAAAATACCAAGAAACAAATGACAATGAAAACACGACGACCCAAAACCTATGGGATGCAGCAAAAGCAGTGCTAAGAAGGAAATTTACGGCAATACAATCCTACCTCAAGAAACAAGAAACATTTCAAATAAACAACCTAACCTTACACCTAAAGTAATTAGAGAAAGAAGAACAAAGAAACCCCCAAAGTTAGCACAAGGAAAGAAATCATAAAGATAAGAGCAGAAATAAATGAAAAAGAAATGAAGGAAACAATAGCAAAGATCGATAAAACTAAAAGCTGGTTCTTTGAGAAGATAAACGAAATTGATAAACCATTAGTCAGACTCATCAAGAAAAAAAGGGAGAAGACTCAAATCAACAGAATTAGAAATGAAAAGGAGAAGTAACAACTGACACTGCAGAAATACAAAGGATCATGAGAGATTACTACAAGCAACTATATGCCAACAAAATGGAAAACCTGGAAGAAATGGACAAATTCTTAGAAAAGCACAACCATCTGAGACTGAACCAGGAAGAAATAGAAAATATAAACAGACCAATCACAAGCACTGAAATTGAGACTGTGATGAAAAATCTTCCAACAAACAAATTCCCGGGACCAGATGGCTTCAAAGGTGAATTCTATCAAAAACTGAGAGAAGAGCTAACACCTATGCTTCTCAAACTCTTCCAAAATAAAGCAGAGGGAGGAACACTCCCAAACTCATTCTACGAGGCCACCATCACCCTGATACCAATACCAGACAAAGATGTCACAAACAAAGAGAACTACAGGCCAATAGCACTGATGAACATAGATGCAAAAATCCTCAACAAAATACTAGCAAACAGAATCCAACAGCACATTAAAAGGATCATACACCATCATCAAGTCGGGTTTCTCCCAGGAATGCAAGGATTCTTCAATATATGCAAATCAAACAATGTGATACACCATATTAGCAAATTGAAGGAGAAAAACCATATGATCATCTCAATAGATGCAGAAAAAGCTATCGACAAAATTCAACACCTGTTTATGATAAAAACCGTCCAGAAAGTAGTCATACACGGAACTTACCTCAACATAATGCAGGCCATAAATGACAAACCCAGAGCCAACATCCTTCTCAATGGTGAAAAACTGAAACCATTTCCTCTAACATTAGGAAAAAGACAAGGTTGTCCACTCTCACCACTATTATTCAACATAGTTTTGGAAGTTTTAGCCACAGCAATCAGAAAAAAATAAAATAAAAGGACTCCAAATGGAAAAGAGGAAGTAAAGCTGTCACTGTTTGCAGATGACCTGATACTATACCAGAGAATCCTAAACATGCTACCAGAAAACTAGAGTTAATTAATGAACTTGGTAAAGTAGCAGGATACAAAATTAATGCACAGAAATCTCTGGCATTCCTATATACTAATGATGAAAAATCTGAAAGAGAAACTAAGGAAACACTCTCATTTACCACTGCAACAAAAAGAATAAAATACCTAGGAATAAACGTACCTAAGGAGACAAAAGTCCTGTATGCAGAAAAATATAAGACACTGATGAAAGAAATTAAAGATGATACAAATAGATGGAGAGATATACCATGTTCTTGGATTGGAAGAATCAACATTGTGAAAATGACTCTACTACCCAATCTACAGATTCAATGCAATCTCTATCAAAATGCCACTGGCATTTTTCACAAAACTGGAACAAAAAATTACACAATTTATATGGAAACACAAATGACCCCGAAGAGCCAAAGCAATCTTTAGAAAGAAAAACGGAGCTGGAGGAATCAGGCTCCCAGACTTCAGACTACACTACAAAGCTACAGTAATCAAGACAGTATGGTACTGGCACAAAAACAGAAAGAGAGATCAATGGAACAGGATAGAAAGCTCAGAGATAAACACATGCATGTATGGTCACCCTATCTTTGATAAAGGAGGCAAGAATATACAATGGAGAAAAGACAGCCTCTTTAATAATTGGTGCTGGGAAAACTGGACAGCTACATGTAAAAGAATGAAATTAGAACACTCCCTAACACCATACACAAAAATAAACTCAAAATGGATTAAAGACCTAAATGTAAGGCCAGACACTATCAAACTCTTAGAGGAAAACATAGGCAGAACACTCTATGACATAAATCACAGCAAGATCCTTTTTGACCTACCTTCTAGAGAAATGAGAATAAAAACAAAAATTAATAAGTGGGACCTAATGAAACTCAAAATCTTTTGCACAGCAAACAAAACCATAAGACGAAAAGACAACACTCAGAATGGGATAAATATTTGCAAACGAACTGAAAAAGGATTAATCTCCAAAATATACAAGCAGCTCATGCAGCTCAATATCAAAGAAACAAACAACCCAATCCAAAAATGGGCAAAGACCTAAATAGACATTTCTCCAAAGAAATATACAGATTGCCAATAAACACATGAAAGGATACTCAACATCACTAATCATTAGAGAAATGCAAATCAAAACTACAATGAGGTATCACCTCACACTGGTCCAAATGGCCATCATCAAGAAATCTGCAAACAATAAATGCCGGAGAAGGTGCGGAGAAAAGGGAACCCTGTTGCACTGTTGGTGGGAATGTAAATTGATACAGCCACTATGGAGAACAGTATGGAGGTTCCTTAAAAAATTAAAAATAGAACTACCACACGACCCAGCAATCCCACTACTGGGCATATACCCTGAGAAAACCACAATTCAAAAAGAGTCATGTACCACAATGTTCACTGCAGCACTATTTACAATAGCCAGCACATGGAAGCAACCTAAGTGTCCATCGACAGATGAATGGATAAAGATGTGGCACATATATACAATGGAATATTACTCGGCAATAAAAAGACACGAAACTGAGTTATTTGTAGTGAGGTGGATGGACCTAGTGTCTGTCATACAGAGTCAAGTAAGAAAGAAAGGGAAAAACAAACACCATATGCTAACACGTATATATGGAATCTGAAAAAAATAAATAAATGGTTCTGAAGAACCTAGGGGCAGGACAGGAACAAAGAAGCAGATGTAGAGAATGGACTTGAGGACATGGGGAGGGGGAAGGGTAAACTGGGACGAAGTGAGAGAGTGGCATGGACATATATACACTACCAAATGTAAAACAGACAGCTAGTGGGAAGCAGCCGCATAGCACAGGGAGATCAGCTCGGTGCTTTGTGACCACCTGGAGGTGTGGGATAGGGAGGGCGGGAGGGAGACACAAGAGGGAGGGGATATAGGGATATATGTATATGTATAGCTGATTCACTTTGTTATACAGCAGAAACAACACACCATTGTAAAGCAATTATACTCCAATAAAGATGTTTAAAAAAATGATCCATATAGAAAAAAAATAACAAATACCTACATAATCACAACCCAGAATTAATATGCTAACAACATTTTGCTTTAGATCTCTTTTTAATTACTGTTAAAAAACTAACCATTCCAGACTTTGAGCCTTTGTTTGAGTCATTCTGCTTCCTTTCTTCTCGGAGACAACCACCATCCAACTCATTCAGGTTTCTATGTGTTATTACATACATTAATACCATTTTAAATTTGCATTGCATCAGATCAATATACATATATAATTGTCATGCTGTACTTTGTATATACAACACTTTATTTTTGAAATCTGTCACTTTTGAAATATTTTAACAAACTTAGAAATCAAGGTCATTAATCTCTGAGTACCTGGAAAGAACATGGGTTCTCTATTTGTTAAGGTCAGAACCCGTATGTGTCAGGTATCATAAATATCTATTAGATCAAGTTTGTTAACTGAATTCTTTAGACCTTCTGTATGCTTGAAAATTTTTTTGTCTGCTTGACTTATTAGTTACTAAAAAAGGCATGTGCAAATCTCCTGCCGTAACTATGGATTAGTCAAATTCTTTTTATAATTCTGTCAATTTTTGCTTTAAATATATACTTTTTAACAAATTTTTCCCTTGTGAAGAAAACTTTTAAGACCTACTCTCTTAGCAACTTTCAAATATACAATACAGTATTGTTAACTATCATCACCATGCTGTATATTACATCCCCAGGTCTTATTTATTTTATAACTAGAAGTTTGTACCTTTGAACACCTTCACTCTTTAAATATTTAATATTAAACTATTTAAATATGCTTCAAATATTTTGAAGCCATGATACATAAAGTTTAATTTTATTATTTCTTGGTGGAATAGTCCTTTTATCTTGTATGTGATAATGCTTTCATCTCTATTAATGTTTCACATGTTAAATAATTTTTTATTAATCAGCAAGTATTTATTTGACTGGCACTTCCTGATACATTTTTTCCAAAAATGTATTTTACATTTCTGGGTTACTATGTAATGTTTTGTATCTAGTACAAATGGAATATATCTATGTAGTATCTGACAAATTTGAATGTCTCTTTTACATATGTGAATTTAATCTATTTTTTATGATTTCTGGTATGTTTTATCCTATCTCCACCATCTTCTTTTGTGTTTTATTTTTATAATGATTTTTCTTTGCTTCATTCTTTTTCTGCTCTTGCACTGAATTAATTGACATGTTTCTTCTTTATTTTTTCCCCTTTATTTCTCTCTATTGACTTGAAATAGATTTAGGAATAGATTTGTTTTTATTTTTCCATTTCAGAACTGAGACGGATCTTTCAGTCTGCAAATCTATGTTTTCACAAGTTTTCTAAAACTCTAGACCATCAAACCTGTTTTCAAACATTTTTTCTCCCCAACTCTCTATCTATCCTTTTGTAACTTGTATATTGGTCTTTTCACTCCATATTTCCATGTCTTTTCATTTCTTCTTCCTATTTTCCAACATGTAATTTCTCTCTGTTGTATTCTAAATATCTTCCTCTCTTCAACTATAGCTAGCCTTTTCTTTGTCATATATACTATGGTTTCAATTTCAAAAATCACATGCTTTTAGTTTCTGGAATTTATATTTTAGTATTTTAAAATTTCCCTATTCTTTTTCTATAATGTTCTGATTTTGTCTAATAGTTGATGTTGTTTCTTTTACTCTCTTTAACATATGGAAAATAGTCCTTTGGTCATTTCATACAGATATTTCTTGGTATGTCATTCAAGCCATTTTGTACATTTACTCTCATTCTCTGTTCATTACTTCCTATTATATATTATTATTTGTTGTGATATCATTCCCTTAGTGCTATTTCCTGGGAAGTCTACATGTGCTGGGTTGTGGAAAATTCTTCATGAGATTTTTCATATGGCTCTACTACAGCCTCATGTATTTCACTAATTTTAGACTCATGTGTGCTTATTTTTGGACTGATAATTGCTAAAATGTATGAGAAGTGCAAATTTGAACTCCACACTCAAGTCTGGCAATTCATATTTGGAGTTGTGATTTCTCATGGTGGTTCTTTTCCCACCACACCATGCTGGTACTTCCTAGTCTCTAAGTTTTTGTAGCCTCTACTTCAAGGACTAGACAACACTTGATGGTTCTAAGTTTTATATAAGGAGTTCAGTTCTAGTCCCCTGCCAACCACAGCTCTAGGTTTCACTCTGATTTGAGTCCAGGTCTTCGAATCTTAGCCACTGCAGCACATGTCCAGTTCTAATAAACTTTCAGCTTCAGCTTCCCTCACTTGTAACTATAGCTTTCCAATCCTTCTTTATTTCTACCTCCTAGGGACTTTCCTTGTTGTTTTTAAGAATTGACATGTTTTTTTGAAAGTCTGTTGTTAAATTTATCAACATGTGTTTTAGATAGGGGTGGCATTTTCTATGTTAGTTTAGCACACCATATTGACCAGAGATCTAATATACTATTCTCTGTCCTTGAAATTGAGTAACTTCCCTAAATCTTATCTTCATGAAGCTATCCTCTATTAGTTTTTCCTAAAATATAATTAGCCTTATTGATGCTTTACTTTAGTAAATGCTCTACTATGAATCTGAATGTTGATTCTGTCCCATTAGCTCCATTCTCCCCTTTAGCATTTTATTTGCCATATGCTGTACTTCTGAAAAATTTTTCATGTATATCGTCTTCTTTCAGATGACAATCACCTCTTTATCTATAAGACTCTTTCCAGCCTGTTCTGAGTAACCTTGAGTTGGTTTTCTACTGTGTCAGTTTTGCCTCTAAGGCAGGAATAGACAATTATCAATTTGTTAAGAGGTCAATTCTCCCCAAAGTGATCTAAAGACTCAGTAAAATCCCAACCAAAATCCTAGTAGGCTTTCTTATGGAACTTGAAAAGCTAATTCTAAAATTCATATGGTTATATAAAGGACCAAGAAAATTTTGAAGAAGAACAAAGTTGGAGGATTTATACTATCACATTTAAGATTTACTATAAAGCTATAGTAAATAAGACAGTTTGGTACTGATGCAAAGAAAATAAACAGGTCAAGATAAAAAAACAAAGTCCATTTAAAAACCACACACACATGATCAATAGTTTTTGACCAATACAATTCAATGGGAAAGTGTGGGGCGGGTAGAGGGGTTTTTTCCAATAAATTATTATGAAACATCTACATATCAGAGAGAACCTTCACACCTACCTAACGTTACGTATAAAAGTAATTGTGATGCATCATAGCTTTAATGTGCAGGCTAAAATCTAAAGGCTTTAACAGAATATTTTCAAGAACTTAGAAACGAAATTGAGTTATTTGTAGTGAGGTGGATAGACCTAGAATCTGTCATACAGAGTGAAGTAAGTCAGAAAGAGAAAAACAAATACAGTATGCTAACACATATATATGGAATCTAAGGAAAAAAAAAAAAGGTCATGAAGAACCTAGGGGAAAGACGAGAATAAAGACACAGACCTACTAGAGAATGGACTTGAGGATATGGGGAGGGGGAAGGGTAAGCTGTGACAAAGTGAGAGAGTGGCATGGACATTTATACACTACCAAATGTAAAATAGCTAGTGGGAAGCACCACATAGCACAGGGAGATCAGCTTGGTGCTTTATGACCACCTAGAGGGGTGGGATAGGGAGGGTGGGAGGGAGGGAGACGGAAGAGGGAAGAGATATGGGAACATATGTATATGTATAACTGATTCACTTTGTTATACAGCAGAAACTAACACACCATTGTAAAGCAATTATACTCCAATAAAGGTGTTAAAAAAAAAGAACTTAGGATGGATTATAATTCATTGGGCAGGATGCAAAAAGTACTAACCATAAAAGAAAAAAGTTAAATTGGACTTCTTTAAAATGAAAATCATCCAAAAAATACCATTAAGAACAAGCCACAGACTAAGAGAAAAATAGTCTCTACATATTTATCTAACAAAGAATTCATATTTAGAATGTGTAAAAAACTAGTGTACGTCAATAAGACAAAAAGACACCAAAATTTTAAGTGAGCAAAAGAACTGAATAGACACTATACAAAAGAAGATTTATAAATGGCCGATAAACAAGAAAAGGTGTTTAACATCATTACTCACACTCCCTGCAGTTAGAGGTCTGCGAGGCACATCTCATGGCTGCCACAGTCCACCACTCGTGCCATGTTCACAGGCTTTTCTTCCTGAGGAGAAATCCAAAAAAGGAAGGTCAGTGGGATGAACCACATCCCTGTCACACGGTTAATCTCAGGGCCCTACTGGCGTGCATGCTCTCCTTTCTCCAGTATCCACCGTAAATAACCCCCCACCCTCAGATATTGCCTCTGTTGGCCTAAGTGGTGGGGTGATCCAAACTTTCAAAAGATATCATCAATGGAATAAAAAGACAAGCCACATTGTGGAAGATAATATTCTCAACGCATGAAACTGACAAAAGGCTTGTACTAAGAATATATAAAGAAATTCTACAAATTAATAAGAAAAAGACAGACAACCCAATAATAAAGTGGGTAACAGACTTTAATACCTTGTTTAAAAAGGGATATCCCAAAGGCCAAAAAATATATGAAAAAGTAATCAACTTCTTTATTCACTAGAGGAATTCAAATTAAATCTACTGTGAGATACTATACCCACATATCAGAATGACTAAAATGAAAATAAGACAACACCAAGGATTAATGAGGACAGGGAGCAACTAGAACTTTCCTACATTGCTGAAGTGCCCTTTACTATTCTCATTTTTAAAATATTTGTTTTGAATTGTACATGGAATAAAAAGACATAGGTATTAACATTTCGAGCAGGATGTTGACACATTTCCATTATTATTAATCTGATGATTTTATAGTCTTTGATATTTTCTCTTTTAATCATTTTTATCAGTTTTGTAAACCTGGATTTATACCATCATTTAGGGGAGGGAGGGGTATCTGTTGCCCATCATTAAATAGAACACTATACTTTAAGAAAAAGACTGCATTGCTAAACTAGCATTATGAGAGAGTATGGAGAAGGAAGGAAAAAAGAATGGAGGCATATGAAAAATGATGCAGATGTATTTGAATTTTTTCCCATTCACTCCATTTTTTATCTAATCATCTACATTTAAAAGCTAAAGCTTTTCCAGAGATTGCTCTTTGCTCCCAGTCCTTTCAGGTAGAGTTCTGCTAGTTATTGCATAGGCTAAATGCAGGAGTAGAGAGAGGCACAAGGTAATCAGGAGTCAGCCCTGAAATCATCCTTCTAACTCTACTCTTCTTGCTCCTCAGGTAACTGCACATCTTCAATTGTTTATATTACATTTCTTGAAATGATGGTACAGGAGGAATAAGTTTCCAGGAAAGACACCATTATAAATATGAGTTAAAATTATTAAGCTGGCCCCATATTCCCTGGGCTCCTCTAAAGCTCTTCCTTTCCTTCCCCTTCACTAGTACTCCAACTCCCTAAACCACTCTAGATATGGGACAAAAAAACTGAAAGTTCCTCTGATGACAGGAAATCAGCCTTGAAGGTTTTTCAATAAAACTTTTGATAGGGTTTATTAAACTATGATTCACAAATGTAACCGGGTATACATGATATTTTGCAGTATGTTAAAAATAAATGCATCACAGCTCAGGTGAGACTTACAGATACTACATTCCATGGTTCTGATGAAACACAATCATGGATTATGATTCTTTAGGCACAGTGGAAAGGCTAATTACATTGACTATGTCATCAGTTTATAGATTCAGATTTTACATGTTCTGTGTGACTTTTAATAGGGAAAAATAAAGACTGATTTATAAAAAAGTGGGCTGAATTTATCACTTTGGTCTACTATACTCCAGTTAAATTCAGCTCCTCTCCTCAAAATAATATCAGTTTATCCTGGCTTGATAGATTATAATTAATATACTCTCTCCTGTGCTTTCTGACAATTGTCCCATTTTGAGGGGAAACAAATACATTAGGGCAGTGATTGTTAACCTTAGGTACAAACTGAAATCACTTGAAAACTTTTAAAAAATCCTATTGCTCAGGCCATGCACCATACAGTTAAATCAAAATCCCTGGAATTGGAGCCACAGTCTAAAGCATTTTTTTAAAGGTCCCCCAGGTGATTTAGAAGTGCAACCAAGGTTGGGAACCACTGAGTCTGAGCCCCTGCCTCCACTACCATCCTTGACAGTGTTCACATACATTACTGATATTGATCAGATACTAGTCAGTCAACCACTCAATTGACCAAAAGGGTCATGCAGACATACTTAAGATATTAAAAATATTTAGTTAAGTGTTTGCTCAAGAAGCTTTTGTTCAAATCTGCTCTAAGTAATTTGAAGAAGTAATTAAATATGTATGTGTGTGTGTATATATATATATGTATATATATAAACAAAAAATTAAATTCAAATATATAGGTATTATTTAACAGTTCAATTCAATACTGTAAACATGATAAGAAACCATAATGTGTTACGACAACTTCCAGGAAAACAGAACTCTTGAGTATTTAAATTTCTTTTTTGCCATGTAGACCCAATCACTTGTATGCATGTTTACCTATTTTTAAATGAAGACATATGCCTTGGATAAAGAATTTTGAAAACAAAAGAAATAAATAGCACTAGCACCAAAATATACATGGTAAAGCTTCTTCTATAAAACCAGCCTTGGAGGACAGGATCAGCATCTACAGGGGAGACATCTCTCTAAATGTGGCTTTGTGGTTCACAACATCCTTAAAACCCTTGTAACTACTTACAAAAGGATGTGAAGTGTGTGTCTGTGCATGGGGTTGCCCACTAATACGGATTTTTCTGGGGAGAGGAATCATGGCTCTGATGAGGTTCCTATGAGGGGAATCTACTTTCAGTTAAGGGTGGAATGACATTCTGTGATTAGTCAGCAAGCATTAAAGGATGACATATCTCCATCTTTGTGGAGACAGTTGACCACAGTACACTGGATCTGAACTCAGATAACCAGGATTTGAGTTTCACCTCTACAACTTACTTGCTGAGTAAATGCAGCTTTCCAAGTTTCAGGTTTCTGGTCTATAAAATGGTGATAATAATACCTGTCCTACCTACCTAATAGGATTATTTAAAAGTTTAAAATCAAATAATTATTTGTTAATTCTAAACTACAGTTCAATGAAAAGAAAAGATTTAGCATGAAAAACAATCCCTGTGTTGACTGATAGCTTCCAGGCCAGTTTGTATGAACTCCTGTTTAAGCCCAAAGAAGAGAGATGCTCAAGCAGATGCTGAAATAATGGTTTATGCATGATCGAAGTAAGTTTCAGGGAATACAACTGACATATATTTGAAACCTTCTTTACAGGATTTGGCACATAGATGTGTGTGTGTTTGGAGGTATCTTCTCCTCTTTAAAACAACAAGTTCAGTCCAGTGAGATTTCAGCACAGTGGTTATTAACAGGGAGCCATAGGAGACAATCTGAGAAGCAAGGAGAGGGAAACACACCTTGATGAATCCTCTTGGTAACATCTCCAAAAGAAACAAAGGCCAAAAGAGGAAGAAACATGTAGTGACTGAGAGGACCTATTCAGGAACACTCATTAGACACTAGCTTGTCTTGCAGAAACAGTTGAGGACATTCTAAGTGTATTTATGGAGTGGTGGTGAATTTTGTACCACCTTAACCAGGAAATGGGGGAGCAATAAACCCTTGCTACATCTGATATCATCAATGAAGAAAAAACAATGTTATAATGCACTCTGCTCTATTTTACAACTTCATATCATGGGTGTCTATTTGTATAAAAAATTCTAAATAAATTCAGTTGTTTACATACTTCATTTATAATTTAACCAGCCAAATAATTATTGCTTTTATATACAATTAAGTTTATAACCCTGTGCAGATGATGCATGTTGTATCTGCCTGATATGTCCTTCTTAATATTTCTAAAACCTTTCTCCGTGCCCCCCCACCACACACTTGAATAAAGCATTAAAAGGCTTAAAGATTGATTTTACATTCCCTGGATTAGAGCAGGATTTGTTAATTGCCACACTTAAGACAGCATCTCTAACACTGCATAAAAGTCACAAGGTTAAATGAGGTTTACTCCTTATTTTAAAATTGATTTGTGTTTTTGTTTCAGGAAGATATTTTATTTAACAGGATTATTATCATTGTTACAAAACCTTTTTTTTCTAATGTATGATGACAAGGAGATTTCCTGTTTGTAAATACTTTTACAAGATTTTGATCAAAAACATTGTAGTACCTATGTACATAGCAATCAAAAATGTTCTCAAGGAAAAATGAATATGATTTGAAACGTTAGCCTTATCTTTGATCCCATTTTCTCTTTCTTCCACCTCTGATCATTCAGCAAGCATTTAAGGTCTCCTCGATCTCTGACCCGGCCTCATCTCTGTGTACACACTGAAATCTTGCCAGTTCCCCAGACAAACCACACTGCTCAACATGCTGTGCCTTGCACTCACACTGCATCCTCTGTGATGGACATATCCCCTTTGCCCAGTGAACACCAAGTCAGAATTCAAAGCTCATCTCAAGCACTGTGCTTTATATAGAGGATTCCTGAATAAACATCCTTACTACCAGGTACAATTAATCACTCCTTCATCTATGCTTCTTTGTAACTGCCTGATCAGCCTTCTTCCCATACATAGACAAAACCACATGATTTCCATAAAAAGTCCTTGCAACCAGACTAGAACATGTTCATCTTCAGAGCTGACCAATAATTTGACACTCCCTCAAACTGGTATTATTTAATATTTATTTCTAAAGAAATAACCTCCCACCAACAGTGCAAGAGGGCTCCCTTTTCTCCACACCCTCTCCAGCATTTATTGTTTGTAGGTTTTTTGATGATCGCCAGTCTGACAGGTATGAGGTGATACCTCATTGTAGTCTTGATTTGCATTTCTCTAATGATTAGTGATGTTGAGCATCCTTTCATGTTTGTTGGCAATGTGTATATCTTCTTTGGAGAAATGTCTATTTAGGTCTTCTGCCCATTTTTGGATTGGGTTGTTTGTTTTTTTAAATCATCACTTATAATTGAATAGCACTGGCTATCATGTTCACTTAGGATAGTGGTTATGGTAGATACAATAAAAAGACTTGTCTAAAATATCTCTTTAAAGTTCTTTGTTCTGGCTTTCATTCCATTTCATCAACATACTTATCAAAGTGTGTTTTTAATAGCTTCATGTCCAATTAATAATACCCCAAAATGTAAATAATTGCTTATCAACAGGATAGACGGCCTTAATTTGTAATATGTAAAAAACTATATATGACATTATTTTTAAGATTCTTGATGACTAAACATTTAGATATTCACAATAAGACATAATTCATACTTCATATATTGTTAATTGTTTAGGCTTTTATTAAAGAAGTTTTCAGTATTAAATTTAAATGGTATAAATATGTAATTAACAAGTTATTCTAAGATAGCTAGATCTTAAACATTACCTTTGAGAATCAGTGTTTATCTAACTGAATTTAATTTAACCTGAGATGTTGATAATCAAGCTAATAAAATTCTAACTGTAATCAGAAAGCTCCTTCTATTCTGACAGGTTTCCTACTTCACACTCCCTTGATGCACTTTGCCCACTCCCATCTCCAACACAAAGCTTACACTTAACCTGGTGACAAGGTGATTAAGTGGCACACTAGAACAGAGGAGAACGAGGATTCAGCAAACTTCTGTATCTTCTTAGTCCTTGCCTCCTACTGCTCAATGTTTAGACAGGCAGCACATTTCTTAGACTGGCACTTTTCAAACATGTTACTATTGCTTTATTTTACCCAATTTAGACAAAAATGAATGTAATGTTTATTAATATTATGTATCTAGTATCCAGTGTCCTTCAAAATATAGATCTCTCTCTCCATCTACTGTTAAGTCTGTCATTTTGATAAGAGTTACACTGCCAGAAGTCATTAGTGACAAGGCCAGCAACACATTTGGCACAGAAAGAACTTGCAAATGCAAGAACCAAGGCAATGGAAAACTACCTAAGTTCAAAAATACAAGCCACAGAATTCTAAATTGTGCCTTAAAACTTTTCTATTTCAATTCTACAAGATATTTTGAGGGTATGTGCTGGACAGTGTTGTTATTAGACTCTCAAGAGGAAAAGGAGGGAGTGATTGGAACATACAGTTTTGAAAAAAGCACATTCTATAACTAAAGTACTTTGTTTTTTGTCGCATAGCATCTTTTAAAATGTTACAATAACACTGGAGTAGGACACAAAATGTCTATGTTTATCAATAAATTTTTTTTTTTAATTGGTGGTTTTAAAGTTCAGTGACTTCATTGCTCTGGATTAGCTTCAATCATTTTCATAGATCAGGAGGCTGAGGCTCTGGTACAAGCTTGTCCCTCCTGAATGATAAAAAAGGCCACATCCAGAACTAACAGCTGAGCACCTGGCACCAAAAATTACTGAGAGATCTCTGAGAAATGAATCTGCCTCCTTCACCTCTCAAAAATCCTGTTGAGTAGTTAATAGAAATGATTTTACAGATGAGTACCTTGCAGCCCCAGAGCATGTAGACTGCTGATATATTTAGAAAAGTGGTAGCAGAGTCAAGATTAGAACCCAGATTTCATGAATCTTTTACCATGCTTTCTACTATAACATAACTTTCCAATATAACAGTAACAAACATGTACTGCTTCAAAGTTTACACTAGAAGATGACAGTGACTCTTTGAGCTAAAAATGACTTGTTATTTCCCATTTTTCAAATAACAAAGTGTAACCTCCGTGGATAAATGGATAAACAAAATGTGGTGTACACATATTATTCAGCCTTGAAAAGGAGGGAAATCCTGTCATATGCTACAATGTGGATGAACCTTGAGGAAATTATGCTAAATGGAATAAAGGCAGTCAAAAGAAGCTAAATACTACATGATTCCACTTATATGAAGTATCTAAGATAGTCAAGTTTATAGATACGGGAAGCAGAATGGTGATTACTAGGGGCTGAAAGGAGAAGGAAATGGAAAGTTGCTGTGTTTCAGATTTGAAAAAGTTCTGGAGATTTGTTTCACAACAGTGTGATGTACTTAACACTACTGAACTGTACACTTGAAAATATTTAAAGTGATAAATTTCATATTATGTGTTTTTTACCACAATAAAAATAAATGTAATTTCAAAGATATATAAAACTGGTTAGGCTGTGATTCAAAATCTCGTGTTCAAGAGTTAGGCTGTGATTCAAAATCTTGTGTTCTTTACCCTGAATTCCCCTGTAAGAACTATTCCCCCAAATAATAGGTGACTATATTACCTGCATGACTGCAAGCCCATTGCAATCATGCATCAGCAATCCTTTGTGGGACAAGAATTGGGAATAAGCACAGGCCCTTGCAGGACAAAGCCTGAGGAAGCAGTTCCCATCTTGCCATACTTGGACCCAATATTCCAAGGGAAAACATTAAAACTATCTTTATTTTTTTTTACCTAAAAACAAGTGGTCGGTATGGCGTGATCACAAAGATAGGCCATTGGTCCACTGACTTGACCACTTTATTCCCTTTTAGAATGATTACTCATTGTCATACAGACATAGACACTGAAAAGTAATGCCTGGTAGGAACACAGCCATCTCCAGGAAATGAGACCTGAGGACATGCCTCACTCATGTGGTGAGAAAAAGTTAATTCTAATGGCACTACATTCAAACCAACACTTTATCTGTTGGCATGTTTACAAGGAAAGTTGGAAACCAAATAAAGGATAATTGCCCATTCTCAACAGGATGTGGCAACTTTCATCTGTGATCCTTTATTTTCAGGCAGTAGCAAGGCTTGCCAAATGAGCTAAATGAGGAATGATTCTGATGGAGAGATGATGTTAAGGCCTAAGTCTGTGTTCCTCCCAGATGCTGGATTAATTGCTGTAATATAAACCCGCAGCACAATGTGTTCTCCACTGATATCACCCACTTATCTATACAAGCCTGTCTGTGATGATTTCCACTAAAGGCCAAATAGTGCCCTGAATAACTCATTGAGTTGTACAAGATTAGTCCAAATTTGAATAAAGCTTGTATGTTGTAAAGCTAAAACCTAAACTGTTAGAATCATTCCAATGGATGCTGATGGTTTTCTTCATTAAATAGTGTGAGGACCCCACTGTCTAATCTTTCTAGAGTGCTTAGTAACCTCACTTTTGTTACTAGTATTTGTCTTTGGGATTCATGGGTTTTCTAAATAAGGGAGTAGCTCATGGTATACCTTTTATGAGGACACAAACTATTGCTACATTGTGTTCTTCATTTTCTCTTAAAGAATCTCTGTTTGTTACATCTAACTTTCCCTGGACATTTTGCTTCAGTCCATGGGACTGGGCTTAGGGAAACTGGTGTGGCATGCCTAACTATGTTCAAAAATAAGTCTTTTGCTCCAATTTTGACCCCTTATCTTTGGACCAAGCCAGTGAGCTGAAATTGTTTTTAAAAATTAGTTTTTTCCTTTGAGAAACTTGGTTCCTCAAATAAATTTAACAATGCTAGATCCACCCTGCCAGACGTCTGGGTACAAACACAGGACTTCTTTCTGAAACCCTTCTACATAGGGATTCTGGACCTAACTCTGGAAACATTGAGAGGCTGATGAGTTTTTAAATAAAAGACCTCTAATGGCAGAAATTAGAATGGATCAAAAAGGAAAAAGACTGGAGGCAGGGAGGCAAGTTAGTAGGTGATAGTAATAGCTGAAGAAAACGAAAACCTGAATTAAAGTAGTGACAGTAGGAATGGAGAAGAGTAGGTAGATGAAAGGGCTATGACAGAGATAAAATTAGCAGGCCTTACAAACTAGTGAACGTGAGGTACAAAGGGTAGAAGGAATTTTTTCAGAATTACCTTTCTAAAGGAGAAGTAAGTTCATATTTTTCACCTGCTTACAACACTCCAATGGCTTCCCAATACACTTATTAGAGTCTAAACTCTATCCGTTGCCTTATAAGGCTTCATAAAATCTGGCCCCTGCCTACTTCCTCAGCTTCACTGCTCCCCAACCTCATTGCTCTCCAATTTTTTAATATAAATCTCCAGAAATACTGGATTTTCTTTCCCATCTCTGTGCCTATGCACTTGCTAGTTCTTGTGAACCCTCTTCCCCAGACTTGGATGACCATCGTTTTCTCTCCACAGAGATCCCAGCTCAGACCTCCTTCTACTTCCTCAGAAAAGTATTCACTGGCTCCCCACCAGCAGTAACACCCCCGCACTGCAACAGTCACTCTTGATATCCCCATGTTTGTCCTCTCTAGAACACCTATCAGTACCTGAAACTACCTTGTTTGTTTTTGACCTTATTATTGTCTGTCTCTCCCTACTGGAATGTCAGCAACCTCAGGACAGGGATCTTCTTTATCACCAGTGCCTACCATGTGATAGGTTCTCAAAGAATATTTATTGACCAAGTGATATACAGCTATACATGTACATATACATATATATATATATATATATATATACACATACATACATATATGTGCTGTGTCTGTGTGCCTGTGTGTGTATGTCCACACATGCCATATTTATAAATATATTCTATGGTAAAAAGTTATGGCTTGAGATTAAAACTATCAGACTCATATAGCTTGCTACATCCAAGTGTGATGCCTGTGCTGATGTAAGAAGTATTAATTTATAATTCTAATAACAGAATCATTACATATTGAACTCTATAAGAGCTATAAATACTTTTGATAAAAGAGAATTTGATTGAGATAAATACTCATCTAGGAATAAATTTCTAACCCATAGCATCTAAGGGTTAGATGCATCTAAATTTTATCCCCAAAATTTGTAGATTAAAAGTTGTATTTTAGAGACCTGGGAATAAGGGAGCTGGCATGCCCACAACACTCATGCCTATAATATTTTGTTGTATTGTTAGGAAACAGGGTAACTTTTTCTAGCAGGAGTAGCAAGTATATTTCAGATAAGACTACTTTTTGCAGGGAACATAAGTACCTCAGCCAGCCTTAATGGAGTCTATTTTAGGAGGCGGAGCAAAGGATCTTCAGGTTCTACTTCTCAAGCCATCCTTCTTTACATACCTCACAGGATTATCAAAAGGGTTAAATGAATTAATGGTATTTTATCAACTTTATCTACACTCTATTTTCACATTGTTTTTGGATCTGAAGGTTCACTGAGAGTCCAAGATGGATCACTCTGAGTTCTGCATGGCATCAGCAGAGTTCCAGTGACCTCAATGTTTATTCTGTGTTAAAAGAACCATTGACTGTGCCAGGGACATAGGGTAATTGATCATGACTGAACAATATGAGTGCTACTCACTACCCATATTTTCTTCCTAATTTAGAACTTTATCATTTGAAAACAATTATATCACTGGGGAAAAAATGTCTCCTTTCAAAGAAAATGTATTCTATCAAAAACTGAGTCCAGGCAATAGCACAATTCCTCAATAGATCTTTGGATCCCACTACTAGGACCATACTTATCAATGCTGTTAATTGGATAGACACATCACATCACTGACCAATCCTGCTGCCTCTCCTTAATATGGTGCACCCCTGACTGCAGGGCTACTTCACTGTTCTTTGACTTACTGGGGCTGTGGTAGCAATAGCATGAACAACCTTAAATAGGAATGTTCCCTGTCCTCAGGGAGACTTCAGTAAAAATAAGTCTCATGAGCTCTGTTTAATGGCACTTTCCATTTCTGCTCTAGTAAATGTACACTAAGACTATTAATCCTGGGAAATATAACATACACTGAAACAGCCTGAAGATGAGTCAGATTATTCCAGTGATGTTGCAATAGCTTCAAATGAGGAAAACATACAAGGTTATTAAAGAATATTTTTTAAGAGTCATTTTTTTATTTGATAATTATCTGAACCAAAATTCTATTCTATCATGGACCAAAAACATAGATTCATTAAAATAACTGTATATGTGATGCTTTTGTATAAATGGTTAGCTTATTAGATATTAAAAATAACACAGGATAATTAAAATTGTTTACAAACAAAAATAAACATTTTCTTTGCAAAATTTTTGAAGAGCCCTGCATTTTATTCAAAGACATTTTATTTCAAGTATATGATTATAAAAGCAATTGATCTTTCAGGATAAGGAACTGTAGGAATATTAAAAAGAATAAAATAATATTAAAATAACTTAATAGTAATGATAGTATTAGTGCCACTATCCTAACATGATATTATATTCCACATGACAGTTATTTACATAATTTACCCAATATTACTCAAACATTTTCAATAGTTTTATGTAGGGTAGTGTTCATAATTTTAATAATAGCTCCAAGATACGCTATTTTCCTTCAAGTTTTTCTTTTTGAATATGTTGCCATTTTTCTGACATGGTTTTGAAATATGGATCACTTTCTCTCTTTTTATGTTTTAGAATGAATTGAAGGTTTTTATAACATTGAGATTAATATAGCAAATTTAACAGACATTACTCATTCTATAAATATTAATTCATAACCACATAATCAAGCACATATTTTTTAAAATCTCCTTCAAGTTTTGTAAAAATTGGGGCCTTTTTCCCTTTCTGAAACTTTCCCTACTTCAAATTTATTACTTTGTACAGAGGTTCAGTACTTCCATAGTAAATAAGTTTTTTATCTTTTATGTTCTGCTTTTGTTTTCACAGATAAGTGAATTAGAAATAATACACTTCCTTTACTATGGTCATTTCAGCAAACATCAACTCATCATACACACACACACACACACACACACACACACCTTTTATTATCATATTATCT
Organism: Grampus griseus; assembly: GCF_964374135.1. Lineage (NCBI taxonomy): Eukaryota > Metazoa > Chordata > Mammalia > Artiodactyla > Delphinidae > Grampus > Grampus griseus. Next base: position 35,863,348 of record NC_139003.1, read on the forward strand.
CTAAAACTGGATGGTTCTTTTCTTTTTTAATCATAATTTTCAAGCAACTTCCTTATCTTTCTCCTTCTCCACATACTCATCTACCTCACCTCCATTTAATTTTTTTTCTGTAGTTGCAGATAAATTTCCTTTGGTAATAACAACAAAAAAGATATTTGTGTAGTAAGTATTCCGAATGGTTGTAAGTCAGAGGATGTGTTTCAGCAGACTTCACCTATGAATGATGGCACAGCTGAAGATCTTAATTAGAACACTCTTTTTTCTTTGAAGGTTTTAAAGTTATTATTCCATTATAACTTTTATTGACTGGTGCAAAGAGGAAATCCAACTTTTTTTACTTTGGCTCCTATGATGGTCATTTGGTTTTTTTCTCCATAAAAGCTTAAGTGATGATTGTATATTTAAAGTTTAGTGACTTTAGGGAATATACACTGCTGGTAGGGATATTTATATAACTGTTTTCTTAAAGGCCCATATTAGACAATTTCATAAACTTATCCCAGCTGCTCAGAAGAAATTAATTGATGAGCACAGATTATTTACAAAAAGTGGCAGGGATTTTAATAGGAACTGAGAACTATCTTCACCATATTATATATGCAAGGCTCTAGTTCTTTGTGTCTATGAATGTATTTTCACAAATATTTTGCATGGTTTGATAGTTTATTTTATTCTCAAATTTTGCTCCATTGCTTCCATGTTTTTGTAAGACTGAGGAAATACCCTTAGAAGTGGAAGTCTAGAGCTTCCTTTTTCTTGATGAGTAATAAAGATAGACATAGAAAATAAGAGCAAGGGTGAACCACTGGGTTATATACCAGGGAGAAATAGCCAAGCTGTTAAAAGGACTCAGTGATTAAAACATCCACAAATGAATAGACTAGCGCTTCAAGGTCAATGCTTTGTGTCTCAGACACATTGTCACAGGCAGAAATGCTTTCTGTGATGTGAACACAGCTTCTGTTGATTTTTCTCCTCTACTGGAAAAGAAGTAAGAACAGAGAGGCTGCTTAAAAGGTTGGTACAGTCACTAAATTCCCCTAAAATAGCCTTGAAAACCCACACACACAGTATCTATTTTCCTCACAAAGAAAGTCTGAGCCAAGAACAGAGAAATTTCTGAATAAGAGAAGACTACTACTTATCAGTTGTGTAATAGACTATGGCACTGCCTGCTTCTGCCATGAAACAGATTAGAGGAAAAACTGAGCACAGAGATCTCATGATGTAACTGAGAAATTCCTCTACACCTCAGATGACAAATCTTCAGTGTGACTTCAATGCTCTCTAAAAGTCTTGTAAATTCCCTGAATAAGAACCATGTTAAAACCTAAATATAATACACTTTCCAAAAGTTCTCAGACTATAGGATTTCAAGTAGCAACTATAAGATTTCAAGCAGATTTTCAATTCATCTAGTCTCCTTTGGCCAGCACAAGTCGTACGACAATAATATGGATATATCAAGACAAAACAATTATTAGCCCAAATCATGTAGATGTATATTTCCATATCTTCTGCTCTGTCACTACTCAGTAGCAACTGATGCTCTCACTAGAGCAGAAACAAAGATTTAAACATCACTCTAACCCTGGCTGAATCCAATTCGTGGGAGAAAACTGTGATTGGATAAGATGAGTAAAAAGAAGCAGTGGTAACTGGACCTAGAGAAGCTAGAGAGAGAAAGGAAGTCCAATAGAGGAAAGGCTACAAGAATCAAAGGGTGAGAGGACAGAGCTCAGCACTTGGATGTACTTGAGGGTGAACCGCTTGCTAATCATGGCCTGGGAACCACTCGATGTCTGACAGAACCTGGATACTTTTAAGTGCCAGACAGTGATGACATGAATGCCTTGTATTAAGGTGTCAGGCAGCTTGACATGAAAATCTTTCCCCTGTCCAAGTGCATGGAAATCAATACCACTTGAGAATCTTCCTAGCCGTAGAAGCAACGATAGACACACTGCCACATTTTCAAACACGTATAAACATGCTTCAGAGTTGAATTTTTATTATATATAGATTTTATGAATTTTTTGAACATAATAAACAGTTTGTCTCACTATAAAAATTTTTTACCAAATAGCATGCTTAACGGCCATATAATGTTCTATCCCAACAAATTACTATAACTATCCCATTTGGTTACTAATAAACATAAAAGGCTGGGATGAATATTTTAATACATAAATATTGAAACATTTCTCCAAGGCAGGGTTTTGGAAATTTAATTGCTGGGTGAGAGAGAATGTATGGTTCTATGACTTTTAATGCATATTGCCAAAATGCTTTCTACAAGAGTCTTAAGGAGTTCTTCTCCCACCAGGATTTATGTGAATGACCTTATCCATCAGCATAAGCAATAAGTACCACTTTCTTTTTTTTTTTAACATCTTCATTGGAGTAAAATTGCTTTACAATGTTGTGTTAGTTTCTGCTAACACAAAAACAAAGTGAATCAGTTATATGTATACATATATCCCCATATCCCCTCCTCTTGTACCTCCCTCCAACCCTCCCTATCCCACCCCTCCAGGTGGTCACAAAACACCAAGCTGATCTCCCTGTGCTATGCACCACTTTCTTTTAATATTGTTTATTTGATAAGTTAAAATGGTATTTTTATAGTTTTAATTTACATTTCTTTATTCATGAGATTGAACATTTTTCATATGTTCATTATCTGTACATATATCTTTTCTCACGTCTTGTTTCTGTACTAAAAATCTCATATATTTTTATTTGAAAGTATATATTAAGAGATAGAAATCCTTTGCCTATTTTTTGTTACAAATATTGTCCCATTTATTGTTCAAACTTTCGTTTTATGACAGTTTGACATTAAAGAGTTTTTTATCCCTTGATGTTTTCTCCTTTTGATTCCTTCCATTATATACAGAGACCATATAAGTAAATACCTAAACAATTCTTACCCATATGGACATCAAATAAATACCTAAATTAAGTAAAAGACTTTGCTGTTTGTTTTTCATTTTATAACTTAATTTCCCCCAAATTTTCTTGATGTATTACAGTTAATATTTCTGTATAATAAACTACACCAGGGCAACTCATCTCTGCTCCAAGTAGGGCAGTGCGGCAGCAGGGAGAAGCACTACCAAGATCCTCTTTTCAAAGAAGGACTTGCTGTCCAGCTACAGGGTGGGGCGGGGGATGATCAGCTCCTTCAGTGCCTGGCCTCAGCTACAGAGAGCTGCTTCATCTGAGGTCACATCCTTTACAGAACAGCTCACATCTGATAACTGCACAAGGCAGCAATATGAAGGTCCAGCCATCTCAGATTGACCAGGAACAAATCTGATGAGCAAAACTCACGGTAGATCTTCACAACTGGTTGGCAAAGGCTTTGTCAGACCTTCACTGAAGCTTAGATTTTTCCTCTGCCCAGTTCTGCTGTTGCCCCTCCTTACACAAGTGTTGAAGTCTACTAATCATTTATATCATCAGCTCCATCTCAGTGTTTGCTTCTAGAAAACCTAACATGCCGTAGGCAGCTCAACTGGCTGTTGGAAGATCCTCTTTCAAGATGGCTTACTCCTTTCCCATGACTGGCAAATTAGGGTGGCTGGACTGAATACCTCTTGATGTGGGTCTCTCTTTGGCCTTGTTGGGCTTCTCCCAGCATGATGGCTTGTTTTCACAGAGATGCAATTTGAAAATGTGTATTCTTTTTTATGAAGTACAAAGCTGAGCTGATATTTCTTATCAGTGTATCAACTATACTATCTAAAACCTCTTTATATTTTCTGTTTTGGCTGGCCTGTATAAAACAGGGAATTTCTACTCTTCAGCTTTAGAATTTACTTGATATGTACATTCCCCATTAATGAAACCCATTTGATGACAAAGTGAGCCCTTTTACACACTGCTTATAAACTATGGTAAAACTCTGTGCTCGCTTTAATTTTTTCCAGTTACATAATTTATTTAAAATTCTTAAACATGTTAGACAATAGTTTTAATGAGTTAATGGCAGAGAAAGAATCATTTTATTTCATCTTTAATATTCAACATAAATTTTCCAAAACAGATATGTGAATTTTTTTAATTGTTACAAATTTTTGAAATCCCATAGCATGCATAACTGAACTCAAATGAATATTCAGCATCAGAGCTGCGTACAGGTTGACAGTATGCGAATACTGTTCTTAATACTACCAGAGGTATTACAAAGACAGGAAAAAGTCACTCTTCTTCGCATGGGAATGTCTCCCCAGTATGGTGACTGTCACTTCATTATGGTTAAAAACACAGTGGATACTTCATCTGCACTGTAACTAATATTTACTTGAGAACCTGAGATCTTAGCTTGTGGATGAATGCTACCATTATTTATAAAGGGACTTAATGGGCACCATATTTTCAGGAATCTTTCAAGGAAGGCTAACAAAATTAAAATATAAATTGAGTTTTACTTCTTTAGCTCACAACATATCTTCCAAGTTATCTCATGTAATTATGCCATTTAATATGAGATAGACTTCAAGCCTAAATGTTGCAGACTATACTCCTTTTTAACACATCCTGGGGAAAATGCTCTGTTTTTAAAAGCACCATGTTGCTGACTCATGGAGACTTTTGTAATTCATTATGACTTTTAGATGTTTCTCTGAGGTATTTGGATCTAGCTCCTCATTACTCATTTTACATTTGTACAATGTGGTTTTTTTTCTTTGAGTGTACTAGTGAATGGCCTTATATTTGTTTCTTGCTCATCAAGGTCTTTTGAATACTGTTCCTAGTCTCCAGAGGGCTGGTACTTCTGCCCACCACCACCCCTACACTCCACCCTACCTTATCATCAAGATGTTCTTTCATGTAAAACTTAATGAAGATGATGACTGTGAGAGTCAGCCTAACAATGTCTTTGAAGTACCTGCTGGGTACACAGCACAGTACTCGAGTGAGAGGAAAATACAAAGGAAACAAGGGATACAGCTCAGCTCTTTAAAAGATTGAACTTGAGATGAAGAGAATGACACACAGAAACTGAAGCATATTTTCCCAAGGCAACTGCTGCTATTATGTCCAAGTACAGATTCCAAGTGAAAACTGAGCATACATTAATGCTAAGAAATTATTGGATCATATGTGATCTGTCAAGGAAGGTCACAATGCATATTACTGATAACAGTATTAAAACTGTAACAGAACGAATCCCCTTTTTAAAAACTATTTATCAAGCCCCCTTTCATTTTGACTCCAAAAAATAAGATTCAATCCTTTTATCAAAAGCCCAAACAGGGAGACCTTCAAGATGGCAGAGGAGTAAGACGTGGAGATCACCTTCCTCCCCACAAATACATCAGAAGTACATCTACATGTGGAACAACTCCTACAGAACACCTACTGAATGCTGGCAGAAGACCTCAGACTTCTCAAAAGGGAACAGACGCCCTCAGGCGACCTACATGCAGAGGCAGGGCCAATCCAAAGCTGAACCCCAGGAACTGTGCAAACAAAGAAGAGAAAGGGAAATTTCTCCCAGCAGCCTCAGGAGCAGCAGATTAAATCTCCACAATCAATTTGATGTACCCTGCATCTGTGGAGTACCTGAACAGACAACAAATCATCCCAAAATTGAGGCGGTGGACTTTGGGAGCAACTGTGGACCTAAGATTTGCTTTCTACATCTAATTAGTTTCTGGTTTTATGTTTATCTTAGTTTAGTATTTAGAGTTTACTATCATTGGTAGATTTGTTTATTGATTTGGTTGCTCTCTTTCTCTTCTTTTTATTAAATATAATATATATATTTTTTTCTTTTTTGTGAGTGTATATGTGTATGCATCTTTGTGTGATTTTGTCTATAGCTTTGCTTTTACCATTCCTCCTAGGGTTCTGTCTGTCCTTTTTTTTTTTAAGTATAGTTTTTAGAGCTTGTTATCATTGGTGGATTTGCTTTTTGGTTTGCTTGCTCTCACCTACCTTTTTTTTTATTACTTTTAAATTCTTTTTATTTTTAATAATTTCTTTTATATTTTATTTTAATAACTTTTATTTAATTTATTTTTTCTTTCTTCCTTTCTCTCTCTTTCTTTCTTTCTTTCTTTTTTTCACCCTTTTCTTCTGAGCCGTGTGTCTGTCAGGGTCTTAGTACTCCGGCCGAGTGTCAGTCCTGTGCCTCTGAGGAATGAGAGCCGAGTTCAGGACTTTGGTCCACCAAAGAGCTCCTGACTCCACATAATATCAAATGGTGAAAGTTCTCCCAGAGATCTCCATCTCAATGCTAAGACACAGCTACACTCAACAACCAGCAAGCTCCAGTGCTGGACACCCCATACCAAACAACTAGCAAGACAGGAACACAACCCCACCCATTAGAAGAGAGGCTGCCTAAAATCATGAAAAGGTCACAGACACCCCAAAACACACCAATGGACGTGGACCTGCCCAACAAAAAGACAAGATCCAGCATCATCCACCAGAACACAGGCACTAGTCCCCTCTACCAGGAAGCCTACACAACCCAATGAACTAACCTTACCCACTAGAAGCAGACACCAAAAACAACGGGAACTACGAACCTGCAGTCTGTGAAAAGGAAACCCCAAACACAGTAAGTTAAGCAAAATGAGAAGACGGAGAAACACACAGCACATGAAGGAGCAAGGTAAAAACCGACCAGACCAAACAAATGAAGAGGAAACAGGCAGTCTACCTGAAAAAGGATTCAGAGTAATGATAGTAAAGATGATCTAAAATCTTGGAAATAGAATGGAAAAAATACAAGAAACGTTTAACAAGGACCTAGAAGAACTAAAGAGCAAACAAACAATGACAAACAACACAATGAATGAAATTAAAAATTCTCTAAAAGGGGCTTCCCTGGTGGCGCAGTGGTTGGGAATCTGCCTGCCGATGCAGGGGACACGGGTTCGTGCCCGGGTCCAGGAAGATCCCAATGCCGCAGAGTGGCTGGGCCCGTGGGCCATGGCTGCTGGGCCTGCGGGTCTGGAGCCTGTGCTCCACGGCGGGGGAGGCCACAAGAGTGAGAGGCCCGCGTTCCGCAAAAAAAAAAAAAAAAAAAAAAAAATTCTCTAAAAGGAATCAATAGCAGAATAACTGAGGCAGCGAACAGTTAAGTGACCTGGAAGATAAAATAGTGGAAATAACTACTGCAGAGCAGAATTCAAAAAGGAATGAAAAGAATTCAGGACAGTCTTAGAGACCTCTGGGACAACATTAAACACACCAACATTTGAATTATAGGGGTCCCAGAAGAAGAAAAGGAAAAGAAAGGGATTGAGAAAATATTTGAAGAGATTATACTTGAAAACTTCCCTAATGTGGGAAAGGAAATAGTCAATCAAGTCCAGGAAGCACAGAGAGTCCCATACAGGATAAATACAAGGAAAAACACACCAAAACACATATTAATCAAACTATCAAAAATTAAATACAAGGAAAAAAATATTGAAAGCAGCAAGGGAAAAACAACAAATAACACACAAGGGAATCCCCATAAGGTTAACAGCTGATCTTTCAGCAGAAACTGCATGCCAGAAGGGAGTGGCAGGACATATTTAAAGAGATGAAAGGGAAAAACTTACAGCCAAGATTACTCTCCCAGCAAGGATCTCATTCAGATTCAACGGAGAAATTAAAACCTTTACAGACAAGCAAAAGCTAAGAGAATACAGCACCACCAAACGAGCTTTACAACAAATGCTAAAGGAACTTCTCTAGGCAGGAAACATAAGAGAAGGAAAAGACCTACAAACAATCCCAGAACAATTAAGAAAATGGTAATAGGAACATACATATCGATAATTACCTTAAATGTAAATGGATTAAAGGCTCCAAACAAAAGACATACACTGGCTGAATGGATACAAAAACAATACCCATATATAAGCTGTCTACAAGAGACCCATTCAGACCTAGGGACACACACAGACCAAAAGGGAGGGGATGGAAAAAGATATTCCATGCAAATGGAAATCAAAAGAAAGCTGGAGTAGCAATTCTCATATCAGAAAAAAGAGACTTGAAAATAAGGACTATTACAAGAGGGCGTCCCTGGTGGTGCAGTGGTTGGGAGTCTACCTGCTGTTGCAGGTGACACGGGTTCGTGCCCCAGTCAGGGAAGATCCCACATGCCGCGGAGCGGCTAGGCCCATGAGCCATGGCCGCTGAGCCTGCACATCCAGAGCCTGTGCTCCACAACAGGAGAGGCTACAACAGTGAGAGGCCCGCGTACCGCAAAAAAAAGAAAAAAAAAGACTATTACAAGAGATAAAGAAGGACACTACATAATGATCAAGGGATCAATCCAAGAAGAACATATAACAATTGTAAATATTTATGCACCCAACATAGGAGCACCACAATACATAAGGCAAATAGTAACAGCCATAAAAGGGGAAATCGACAGTAACACATTCATAGTAGGGGACTTTAACACCCCACTTTCACCAATGGAAAGATCATCCAAAATGAAAATAAATAAGGAAACACAAGCTTTAAATGATACATTAAACAAGACACACTTAATTGACATTTACAGGACATTCCAACCAAAAGCAACAGAAAACACTTTCTTCTCAAGTGCTCACAGAACATTCTCCAGGATAGATCATATCTTGGGTCACAAATCTAGCCTTGGTAAATTTAAGAAAACTGAAATCGTATCAAGTATCTTTTCTGACCACAATTCTATGAGACTAGATATCAGTTACAGAAAAAAATCTGTAACAAATACAAACAAATGGAGGCTAAACAGTACACTATTTAATAACCAAGAGATCACTGAACAAATCAAAGAGGAAATCAAAAAATACCAAGAAACAAATGACAATGAAAACACGATGACCCAAAATCTATGGGATGCAGCAAAAGCAGTTCTAAGAGGGAAGTTTATAGCAATACAATCCAACCTCAAGAAATAAGAAACATCTCGAATAAATAACGTAAACTTACACCTAAAGCAATTAGAGAAAGAAGACCAAAAAAAAAAAAAAAAAACACCCAAAGTTAGCAGAAGGACGGAAATCACAAAGATCAGATCAGAAATAAATGAAACAGAAATGAAGGCAACAATAGCAAAGATCAATAAAACTAAAAGCTGGTTCTTTGAGAAGATAAACAAAATTGATAAGCCATTAGCCAGACTCATCAAGAAAAAAAGAGAGAAGGCTCAAATCAATAGAATTAGAAATGAAAAAGGAGAAGTAACAACTGACACTGCAGAAATACAAAGGATCATGAGAGATTACTACAAGCAACTACATACCAATAAAATGGACAACCTGGAAGAAATGGACAAATTCTTAGAAAATCACAACCTTCCAAGACTGAACCAGGAAGAAATAGAAAATATAAACAGACCAATCACAAGCACTGAAGTTGAGACTGTGATGAAAAATCTTCCAACAAACAAAAGCTCAGAACCCGATGGCTTCAAAGGCGAAATCTATAAAACATTTAGAGAAGAGCTAACACCTATGCTTCTCAAACTCTTCCAAAATAAAGCAGAGGGAGGAACACTCCCAAACTCATTCTATGAGGCCACCATCACCCTGATACCAATACCAGACAAAGATGTCACAAACAAAGAGAACTACAGGCCAATAGCACTGATGAACATAGATGCAAAAATCCTCAACAAAATACTAGCAAACAGAATCCAACAGCACATTAAAAGGATCATACACCATCATCAAGTCGGGTTTATCTCAGGAATGCAAGGATTCTTCACTATATGCAAATCAAACAATGTGATACACCATATTAACAAATTGAAGGAGAAAAACCATATGATCATTTCAATAGATGCAGAAAAAGCTATCGACAAAATTCAACACCTGTTTATGATAAAAACCGTCCAGAAAGTAGGCATACACGGAACTTACCTCAACATAATGCAGGCCATAAATGACAAACCCAGAGCCAACATCCTTCTCAATGGTGAAAACCTGAAACCATTTCCTCTAACATCAGGAACAAGACAAGGCTGTCCACTCTCACCGCTATTATTCAACATAGTTTTGGAAGTTTTAGCCACAGCAATCAGAGAAGAAAAAGAAATAAAACGAATCCATGTCAGAAAAGAAGAAGTAAAGCTGTCACTGTTTGCAGATGACATATTATACATAGAGAATCCTAAAGATGCTACCAAAAAACTACTGGAGTAAAGTAGCAGTATACAAAGCTAATGCACAGTAATCTCTTGCATTCTTATACACTAAGATGAAAAATCAGAAAGAGAAATTAAGGAAACATTTACCACTGCAACAAAAAGAATAAAATATCTAGGAATAAACCTACTTAAGGAGGTAAAAGACCTATACTCAGAAAACTATAAGACACTGATGGAGAGATATACCGTGTTCTTGGATTGAAAGAATCAACATTGTGAAAATGACTCTACTACCCAAAGCAATCTACAGATTCAATGCAGTCCCTATCAAACTACCACTGGCATTTTTCACAGAACTAGAACAAAAAATTTCACAATTTGTATGGTAACACAAAAGACCCTAAATAGCCAAAGCAATCTTTAGAAAGAAAAACGAATCTGGAGGAATCAGGCTCCCAGACTTCCGATTACACTACAAAGCTACAGTAATCAAGACAGTATGGTACTGGCACAAAAACAGAAAGAGAGATCAATGGAACAGGATAGAAAGCGCAGCGATAAACCCACGCACATATGGTCACCTTATCTTTGATAAAGGAGGCAAGAATATACAATAGAGAAAAGACATCCTCTTCAATAAGTGGTGCTGGGAAAACTGGACAGCTACATGTAAAAGAATGAAATTAGAATATTCCCTAGCACCATACACAAAACTAAACTCAAAATGGATTAAAGACCTAAATGTAAGGCCAGACACTATAAAACTCTTAGAGGAAAACATAGGCAGAACACTCTATGACATAATTCACAGCAAGATCCTCTTTGACCCTCCTCCTAGAGAAATGGAAATAAAAACAAAAATTAACAAATAGGACCTAATGAAATTTCAAAGCTTTTGCACAGCAAAGGAAACCATAAACAAGACAAAAAGACAACCCTGAGAATGGGAGAAAATATTTGCAAATGAAGCAACTGACAAAGGATTAATCTCCAAAATTTACAAGCAGCTCATGCAGCTCAATATCAAAAAAACGAACAACCCAATCCGAAAATGGGCAGAAGACCTAAATAGACATTACTCCCAAGAAGATATACAGACTGCCAACAAACACATGAAAGGATGCTCAACATCACTAGTCATTAGAGAAATGCAAATCAAAACTACAATGAGGTATCACCTCACACCAGTCAGAGTGGCCATCATCAAAAAATCTACAAACAATAAATGCTGAAGATGGTATAGCAAAAAGGGAACCCTCTTGTACTGTTGGTGGGAATGTAAATTGATACAGCCACTATGGAGAACAGTATGGGAGTTCCTTAAAAAACTAAAAACAGAACTACCATACGACCCATCAATCCCACTACTGGGTATATACACTGACAAAACCATAATTCATAAAGAGTCATGTACCACAATGTTCATTGCAGCCCTATTTACAATAGCCAGGATATGGAAGCATCCTAAGTGTCCACCAACAGATGAATGGATAAAGAAGATGTGGCACATATATACAATGGAATATTACTCAGCCATAAAAAGAAATGAAATTGAGTTATTTGCAGTGAGGTGGATGGACTTAGAGTCTGTCATACAGAGTGAAATAAGTCAGAAAGAGAAATACAAATACCATATGCTAACACATATATATGGAATCTAAAAAAAAAAAAAAGTGGTTCTGACAAACCTAGGGGTAGGACAGGAATAAAGACACAGACGTACAGAATGGACTGAGGACACGGGGAGTGGGAAGGGTAAGCTGGGGCGAAGTGAGAGAATGGCCTGGACATATACACACTAGCAAATGTAAAATATATAGCTAGTGGGAAGCAGCCACATAGCACAGGGAGATTAGCTCAGTGCTTTGTGACCACCTAGAGGAGAGGGATAGGGAGGGTGGAAGGGAGACGCAAGAGGGAGGAGATATGGGGATATATGTATGTGTATAGCTGATTCACTTTGCTATAAAGCAGAAACAAGCAGACCATTGTAAAGCAATTATACTCCATTGAAGATGTTAAAATTAAAAAAAAAAAGTCCACACAATTGTGCACCTATAAAATTGTTCTTCATTGTCCTCACATGCTATAGAAAATATGTAAATATATATATATATGTTAAGAGAAATCACGTAACAATTCATTGTGAGAATGTTCATATAATATCCTATACACATATAAATTACATAATATTGAGACATTCTATAACACCTAAGTGTACTTTATACATTCAGAATGTTAAAAAAATCTTCTAACAATGCCTGACCTGCTGAGTAACCCTAAAATGCTCAAAAGTCAGTGGCTGCAGCTGCAGGAAGATCAGAGCATCTTCAGGCGCCAAATTCTGTTAAAGATTTAATCCCTAATCTACTTAACTCCCAGGCTATCTGGCTTGGAATTTGCAACTGTTCTCACCTCTAAGACAGGAACCAGCCAGATCTCACTGGACTCATACATAGCACATCATTCTGTGACTGAAGACTGTGGCCAGGTAAGTTTGGAAATGCTAGGTACAATATTTCTTCAAAAAAAAAAAAAAAAACTTCAGCATTTAGGGCTCGGATAAGCATCTCAGTTTTTTTTTTTATGTGTTTGACTCTGTTTAACGCAGTATTTTCCAAACCTATTTGGCCAAAGAACTCATCTAATATAGTATCTCTGACATCCTAAAGCAATGAGTTCAGAAGAATACTCATAGAAATATACTCATCTATCAAACCTCCACTTAATAAAAACTTAGCCTCTTCTTCATGAAATTATTGGTTTATTTATCTATGCTATGGAGGCAACTAAGATGAGTTAAGCATCACCTGTGCCCTCAAGACACTTTCAAAGAAGTGAAAGAAATGAGAGATTAAAAACTAACTGCATTCCCAAGCAGAAAGAGTTTAGTGCCATAGTAGAGGTCCAAAAGAGCATGCAATTGGATTACAAAAAATAAAGGAAATAAGCCAAAAAGATGAGAGAAGTCCTCAAAGATAATGTGGAATTATAATAGAAGTCTGCCTTAAAAAACAGGTAAGATTTTGCTAAGTTCTGAGACTAAAAACAGTCTGTAGGCCCATTTATAGGAAGAATACATCTCCATGGTCCTTTCCAGTACTAATGCTTTGTTGCTCTGTGATTCTGTGATATTCTCTCTAGATGTTACATGGAGACAGTACCAAGGGGAAAGGCCAAGAGCTTTTGGAAAGTGTTGAGGAACAGATGCACTGCAGAAGGCATAAGAAGGGCATGAAGTATACAACTAAACCGAATTAAGGCCCAAATGTTCCAAGACTTAACTTTCATATTTAATGAGCACGTACTATATAGCAGTGACTATTAGAAAGACTGATACAACTGGAAACAAGACTGACCATGTAAGCATAGTAGGTCATAGTAGGTCATAGTAGGTCAATAATTAAATCAAGATTTATAACACATTTTGGTTAAGATCTTATGACAGGGAAAAGACAAAAATCTTTAAAAGTATGGAATATTGGCAGCAAACATAGTCAAAGAATGTTTCTTAGAGGAATTCATAGTTGAAAAAAAGGAATGCTAAACTTTTTCTGTCAACCATGGGGAGCCATCTAAGTTGCCTGCTTTTAAAAGGAGCAATTGGATCAGATCTCTCTTTTCAGAAGAATTCAGGGGCAATGTGAAAGATGTAGTGAAAGGAGAACACATGGGAGGCAAGAGACTTAGGAGTAAGCTATTCCATTACCTAGTAAAGTTTGTAAGCTCCAAACTTAAGGCAGGGTCAGCAATTGAGGAGAGGAGCAGAAGGATATAAAAGAAGCTCAACATGTTCTAATGACCAATCAGATGCAGAGTTAAAGGAGTGGAAAAAGAAAAATATTTTCCCAATTTCCCATGTGAGATAATCAATTAGTTTCATTTCTATAATACGTTGAAACAAAGTGTCAGTAGACATGGAATATAAATGTTCAAAAGATGCATTAATCACCTAATTTCATTCAGAGATATAGTTTCTCTTTCTCACACACACACACACACCACATTCTTCTGTAAAAAGTTATACTATAATCCAAAGCAGTCCGTCTGGTCATGATGAAGCAGAAAACACTATAGTGGTTCCAGTGAAATGCCCCAAGAAGTTTTATTATCTCTGACCTTTTATAGAACATCCATGAAGTTCGTTAGACATCTTTACTTAAGAATATTTTCCCTGCAAATACCATTGGTTGGTCACAGTCCAGCAACTGCTAGGTATGTTTGATTTTGTGAGTGTTCTATCTCCGTAGAATATTTTGTAATGTGTTTTCATTTTCACCCCTTCTGTTTGCACCCAATTTTCTCTGTTAAATTACAAATTTAGATTCTTGTAATCTTTTTCATGTAAATCATTTCTTCATTCTACTCTATTAACCCTGAATATTAACTCATTCAATGAATATCTTTAGTATAATTGACTAGAAATATAAGCAAAATAAGAATTACATTAGGTAACGCTCTTAAGGTACAGTCTCATGTGTTAGCTATCTCCTATTCAAGAAAATAGTAAGTAATTAAGCACAACTTTAAGCCATTTTCCAAGGGTAAGATTTCTTTCAACACCAGAATATCCAGGAAACCAGAGCTGGTATAGCTCATCTGAACAAGGGGTCATTCACAGCAGTTTGCTCAAAGCTGGTAGTCAAACTCCATGAACAAAAACAAGCAACCACTTAAGAGGGAGAGGGTCATATGATCTTTTTATTACTTTATCAAGACAAAAATAGTGGACCTGAGGTGACATCCAAGCAGAGTCTCTTACCTGGTTTAGGACATTAAGAGATAATTCCCTCTCTACTCCCTGACAGAAATGTTAATCAACAAGTAAGCATAATTCCTGAGTAAAGAGGGATATCTTCTACAAATTTGGCAGGCATTACAGCTTCCTCTCTCTTATTGCACTACGTATAATTTAGCCTTCTGAAAAGGGGCACACAAAGCTCTGCAATACCTTGCTTATGAATAACGGCCACATTTCTATTGTGACTTATGAGGAGCAAAAATTGTCACATGTCAATGTTAAAGAACCCCTGGTGCTTTAGATTTTCCTAAAGCTTTTCTATCACATTCCACTTTATTGATTCTATTAATTGAGATCAAATGAATGCAGTACTCTGAAAAGTCATAATCTTCAGGTAGGCCCTTATTCAATGTTAATGAGAAGTAGGGTATTTGTGCTTGATGCTGCCTGCCTCACCAAGAGCTGGGGTGACAATCCATCTAATAATCATGAAAAATCATGAAAATCCAAAATTGTGAACAAGTTTAGATTTTCCTCAGTGGTACGGAAACTATCAATCACATACTTCACACTGGTCAAAAATATGTGCAATATATATTTACCTTGTCTGTTCTTTTTTAATTTGAGGATTTCTACCTGATCTTCAATTAATTCTTTTACCTAATGTCAAAAAAGACACCACCATTTTAATTTGATCTAACTGATCAAGTTTATGAATTGAGAAAAGATTCCAATTGATTTCAATATCTTTCAAGAATGATAATTTGATTCTTGATAAGCTTTGTCCCCCCAAATTTACATTCCTTTGCGAGAGGGCCTTTAAGAAGCAAAGTTAGGGTCTTGGTGTCCTTGTGGGCTAAAGCTCTTACAAGTTGAATTTCTTGATTTGTTTAAATCATCATTCCTGATGAGTTACTTGAATGATAGAAATTCTCAGTCTTGCTTTCCCCCTCTTGTAGTTCTAAGAGAGTAATTCAAATTATTTCTATGGTCCTATGCCCCAGTAAATAAGCGCTGCCCTTTAGAAGAGGATGGCTTGTTTGACAGTCCAGCCAATACAGTCATAGGCTTCAATGATGGTGCCTCAGTGCTGGTCAGGAGGGAGGAAGAGAGGGAAAGCAGGAGAAAGGGGCAGAGGGAATGAAGGGGGAGGGAGGAAAGTGGGGAGAGGGACAGGTTCTCATCTTTTTTAACACTGAATTTTCATGTATAATTTTTTGTTGGAAAAAGAAGTTCTGAGACTAAAAACAGTCTGTAGGCCCATGTATAGGAAGAATACATCTCCATGGTCCTTTCCAGTACTAATGCTTTGTTGCTCTGTGATTCTGTGATATTCTCTCTAGTCTGTGATTCTCAGATTAGCATGGGAAAGGCTAGTGTGAAAACATGTCTCCTTCTTTCATCTGACTGGTCTTTTCAGTCAATGGAAATAAATATATATACACATATATATGCAGATAAATATATATAGATATAAATCTATACACATATTTTTATATATTTATATATAAATATATAACTTGTCTTTTTATGGTGAAAGAAATATGCGTTCCAATATGACTCTCACATCTTAGGCATTTGCCATTATTCAGTATCAAAAAAGGAATAACAGGATAACCGTGTGGCTGCAGTGATTTAAAGCATATTCTTAGATCCCCTTAGATGTAGGGGATCCAGATCTGCACATTTGAATGGAGCTAATGTAAATAGGAAATATTTATTTATTCTTCCCTATTGTAGCATTTTTGCCCTGAGGCCCAGAGTCATGCCCAGTCTAGTTCACACTGTAGATTTCAGCTTTCCCTGCTAAAAAATATTAAAAGTCTTTTTAGCCATTAAAAATCTTTAGTGTTTTGTTGGGCTTCCCTGGTGGCGCAGTGGTTGAGCGTCTGCCTGCCGATTCAGGGGACATGGGTTCGTGCCCCAGTCCGGGAAGATCCCACATGCCACGGAGCGGCTGGGCCGCTGAGCCTGCGCGTCTGGAGCCTGTGATCTGCAACGGGAGAGGCCACAACAGTGAGAGGCCCGCGTACCGCAAAAAAAAAAAAAATCTTTAGTGTTTTGTTATTGGCCCTTTTCCACTTATTAAGAAGAAATATATTCCCTTATTATTTTCCTTTATGGAGTGGCCTACTTACAAGTAATAAGTTCCCCAGAGCTGCAAAAATTCAAGTCGTGGGTGATCAGTTTCCGCAATGTCATAGAAAGGAATTCCTGTATTATATAATGAATTTTACTTAATAATTGCTAAGATCACATTTGTTTAGTGATTCTAGTATCCATCTTTTGTCTCTGAAAGTTCAAAAACCCCTGCTTTTCTCACTCAAGTGTTGAGACTCTACAAATTTTATACTTTATATTCATCACTGGACCCAGAGCCTAGCTCCTATTACATACCTTATTTCAACTGTACTTGATTTTTACTGAATTATTTTTTAAGTCAACTTTTCTATACCATGAGTCATAATATTAGATTTTTCTAACATCCTTAATATTGTTTTCTTGGAACTTTTTTACCCTAATGTAATTCCATCTCATGAGAACCACATGATAATATGGGCAAGCCCATGAGATATGCTGGGAACTCTGCCCAGAAGTCTGAAGGGGTCAAGTTGTTCTGAGAATAGCTGACTAGCATAAAAGCTAGGTCCTGTCCAAGGTATGCAAAAAGTCACAACAAATTCCAGCTTACTTCTAACAGCACCTGCAGGAAGGATAATATCTGGGTACGAAGCTAGAGATACAACGCAATAAACAATACTCAAAATTGAGTAAATGTTATCATCCCAATTATGAAAAATAAGATACTTCTGAACAAGATCTCAGTCAATTGCAGAAAGTACTAGGAGTGGGACTCATCCTAGCCAGGAAACAAAGCAGGTACTGCAATGAAGGTGTTACCAGTACAGGGACATCTGTTAGGCACAGGCTACATCAGGTGTGACCCTGATGAATGAATATGGTCTATCCTGATTCCAATCAAGCATCTCAGGCTCATCATGTACACTCTGCTCTGGTAGAATTGACTCAGGGCATTGCTCACGTCTGGGCTTGGAATGAAGAACATCTGTGACTACAGCTTTGCAGGGGTGTTAAAAAATGGACTGAAAGTCTACCTTATAATTTTACATTTGTCAAAATCAGCTTTCTAAACATGCATTTAATTTTTCAGGATTTTTTAGGCCTTCTCTCAGAATTCCTAATTCTGCCAATTCATGGTTGCTTATCTGAAGATTTGTTCCAATTTTAAATCCTTAAGCATTTCCCTGTTTGAGAAAATGAAGTTAAGAATGGCATCTGTTCTAGTTGGCACTTCTACATGGTCTTTACTGCACTATAGGAATTTACTGACAGGACTTTGTGACCAAGGTGCATTAATCTTCAACAAATGTTCATATAATAAAAAAGGCTGTCATCAGCACCAAGTTCTATTACTAAAAAGTTTCAACAAGCTTCTCTAAAAAGCCTGGCTCATTTTTTCCCCCTTTATAGTTTTCAGATTGATTATAAACTCCAACTACAAAGTTTACCTTTCTCTCTTCTCTTGCCTACCTAAAGTGGGACTCTCTAAACTTATTTCTCTGTCATATTATAAAAGATCATATTAATAAAGGTTTATGTTCTTTTTTAATCAGGCATTTCAGTAAATCTTTCTTTTTGTACACTAATGAAACTTTATATTGTACTGCTTATTAAATTCTTTATGTAAAAATGTACAAACATTCTCCTAAGATTACTGGCGGTATGATTTTTAACCTCTACAAGTATCAGTTTTACTTTCTGTAAAGTGGGAATTTTGTAATAGTGTTATATTTGTAGTGAGCATTAAATAAAATAACATATGTAAAAAGGTTTATCTGTCTATAATCTATAGTATTACCATTAGTATTGCTTAGTTTGTTTATAATGGATAAACTAACTGGTTTCTCCCACTATGATCCCCCTTCCCCAAATGAAGCATGAGAGTGGATTTACCAACACAGTATGACTTAAGTATCCTGGATGAGTATGAGAAAGTGGCACTTCATGGCTGATATTTCAGAGACTCTGATGTAGGGCCAAAAAACTGAGACACCTCTTACAGGATTACAAATTCAGTCCCAAGTAGCATAAACTGACAGAAGCAAGCTCAAATGAGAAGGTAAGGAAGTCCAGAATCATGAGGAGCTGGTGGATCTATACCTTAGGAAAAAACATTTTGCTAAGCCAAGGAGGAAGTAGGCAACCTTCTTATATAGTCTCAGCCCAGAAGTGAACATCCACCCCACACTACCTCTTCCACCAACACTGAAAGATTAGGAAATACCCTGGACTTCTTTATCATATCGAGAATAATAGTGCAAATTTGTGACCTCGAATGGATTAGGCTAAGATTGCATTCTTAGCTAACCTTGACTCTTGGAGATAAACACTCTTTCATTTTTAACTTTCTATTTCATTTAAGCAAAACTGCTGGAGATTTCAGAAACACTCAGCAGGCCTGAGGATTGTTGATGGATTTCAAGATTTTGTTGAGTACTTTAAACTGCAATTAATTATAAGTCAATGTTCAAAAACTGTTGCACAACACTATTTTTGTAATTGATTTGTATAAACATATATCTAATTTGCATTATATTTGTTTTCTATGTGTGTAAATTCTTAAATTCTCACTACAGTTTTTGAAGGTTTCACCTATGACATTAATATCAACTTACCTATACTAATGTTTACACTTCAAAAATTGTTGTATATAGACCATCTAATTTGATTGTGGTTATCCCCACCTTACCCATGAACAAAATTTGTATCTGCTGCAAAGTAAGAAAATCAGGATTAGAACCAGACAAAAATATCCAGTCTTTTTCCTAAGCCACACTTATTTTCTTTCCACATCATTTATAATATGGGAAAAATTGGGAAATAAATGTACTCAGGCACTTATCACACCATATTGTAAATCTCTCTTTCTTATCCATTGTCCCACTACCCTGTAGGACCTTTGAAGATGGAAAGTTTTAGTCCTTGGGTCTAGCGTCATACCTGACACCTGCTCATTACTAAACTAATGAGGTAAAAATTGAAAATACCGTAGGGGTAAAATTCTTCCTAAACTATAAAATATCAAAGCTGCCCTCTTGGTGCAGCTGGCACCACGTCAGTCTCATACACTATAAAACATCATTTACGTATTTTTAAATTTGAAACTAATTTATAATATGAACTCTGGAATTGGCATGAAATCATTATCTTATATTTTCATTGCTTACATTATGTATACTTATACATAGAAACAGAAAAAAATGTTTACTGGAGAATATATTTAAAGAAAAAAGAGCTATAAATCTTTGAAGTATCTCAAGAAATTTTCATTTTTCACACCTTTCCTCTCATTTTTTTTCACAAAAAAGTGTCTCAAACAAGATTAGATAGAAAAGCACAGATAAGCCAAAGATAGCCTCTCTAGTCTCTCGCTGTGCACTGACAATGATGCCAAAGAAGGTAGAAGAAATAGAATCTTCCTGTTGATATATCAACCCAGTTTCAAGTAATTTTTTAAGAGATCACCAGATAGAAAAATCAATGTTCTGCAGGTCAAAATTTGTTTTACCAGAATTGAATTAGATCAGAACAGAATTTGAAATGCCATAACAGATTTCTAGCACTTAGCAATGTATTGGCGTAATATTTGTTTTTTGAAGGAGAAAAAATATAGGACCTTTTAAAATTTATTTAAACAATTATTGAGAAAACTATGCTTCTGGGTATCCTTGTAACTGAAAGTGGCAAAGCTAACTGCAATGCCTCCACATGCCAGTCAAGGTTGCCTGTGTGGTGCTAGACAGAAACTTTTCCCCATGGGGAGGTCAGAAGGGACTCCCAGGTCAGAGCTCTCTGCAGGATGGCTGAGACCACTGTCACCGCTGCGTCGAAATCCTTGTCTGCCCACCTTGCTTCCCTCTCTCTATGACAGGTGTTATTCCTAGGGCCCTTGCCCCAAAATTTCCTGAACATAGTTATAGGTCTTCATCTCTAAGTCTGTTACAGGAATCAGTCCTACAACACCTACTAGGCCACACACTCCCTCTCACTGCTAATATAGTTCTCTCAGCACTCTAGAAAGAAACGGTTTGCCTTGTTGGGAGCCCAATAAGGCTCTTAAAAAACTGCATTTTCCTGCAAGCCTGAGGCAGACATTAAGGGTTACCTAAGCATTTTGGCAAAAACCAACAAAAACATTTCATTAGTATCGACACTGTTGTTGGCATATCAGGGATTTGCTTTTTAGCATTTTGAAATTAAGCAACTTTGGAAAAGTTTTGAGAGTGTCTTTGAAGGAACTCATAAATGCAGAGCAATAGCATACTCAGGAGATTATATGTAAACTTGCTGATGATAGTGTTCATCAAACTTAGGAATTACAGGAAGACAACTGCCCAAATACTTTAGAGATTCTTCCCATAGTGAAAATACTCTTTAATTTTCTGTGTGGTTTATAAATGTCCTCTTATTATGTGGCAAACATTCTATAACATTAAGTAAAATGCTACATATCTGGGGCTTAGTTCTCATTATAGATTCATTACATTTACATACAAATGGAAATAATTTGGCTATTTCTCCAGCGACTACAGGACCCTATCAACTCAGCACGAAACAACTGTAGCATCAGTCTTTCTCCATACAGACTCCAAGAGGCAAGATTCGCTGGGAATGTTCTGGAAGAAAAAGGAACAATGGGCTGTTCATGGTCCCTGTAACTTTGTCCAGGAAAATAGATAAAAAAAAACAAACAAATGCTCTGGATACAGCCACTGCCTTGTCAGAGGCCCCATTTCTGGTTCTGCCCTCCTTGTCCTCAACACCCTGACTCCACCACAGACACACTTTTACCTAAAATAACTCCTATGTAGCCTGTTCCTATTTTCCCCATATTTTTTTGGTTAGTGCTTAATATTGTGGGCCTTAGCTTTATTTAATGGTATAGTACTTTAAAATTTTCTATTAACAGAGGCTTAACATTAAAATATTATCATGTATATTAATATTACCTGTTTTATTAAAATATTTTTAAAGTGCATTTCCCCAATTTTCTAATTTTTTCTTTCACTTTTCTACTAATTTTGGCATTTATGTAGCTCATTTTTTACCTCATCTAGTTAACTTTCTTTACTTCCATACTTTTTACTGGGTCTTTTAGTCTTCCTTCTTTTAAATTTTATATATAAGATAGTTCTCAACTTTCTACTTAGTTTTAATTTTTAGTTTAAGTCCATCTTAACCTTTAACTTTGCTATAAGTTTACCAATCTTCATTTGCTTTTGTAAGAGCCCACAAGGATCCAGGCTGCAGGAGTGCCAACAGAGGAGGACTGTATCATCTCTGCCCTGGCTACACTAGTGACAATGAGCACGATCATCCAAGCTGCCTCTGCACCAGGACCCCTAATCAATCTCCCTCTCAAGTTAAAGGAGGTATTTCAAGAGACTCTCATCTCTGTACACTCACAGTCCAGGCACCCATTCTGCTACCTTATTGGCTGGAGCTGGCCGTAAGAGACAGGAGGAACTACCCTATCAGAAAATTTTTAAGAAAAAGGAAACAATAGCTCTATAAATACAATTCCTGTGTTTTTTCCTTCATAGTACTTGATAACTCAATGAATGAATGAATGATAACTCAATCATTATCATATAGTTATGTGTGTTGTTCTTTATTTAAATTCTATCTCTTCCACTAAAGTTCTACTAAATGAGGTACGTAACTGTGTTTCTCTTGATCACTGCTGAATGCCTAGCCCAAGGTTTGGTGTAAAGTACAATTACAAAAAATATTGTTAAATGGGTAAATGAACAAATGAATAAACTAAATGTCAAATATTTTTAAAGTGAATACTGCTGAATAGGCAGTAAAGTAACTGAAGGTTTTCTCACCTTTGACCTTTTTTTTTTTTTTTTTTACTGTTGATGACTTTAACTGGCACAAGGGTTTTAACCAAAACACTGAAGTCAGGGACTCTGTAGATACAGTTATAGTGCAATGTATAAAAAGAAGTCAATTAAGGAAGGATATTAAGTAAGGAGAATTTTATTCTACAGACATTCTTCAAAAAGTAGTTTGTCCAGAAGTGGATTATGCAATGGCTGGGATATGTGTCCCCCACCACCAGCAAAATTCATTTGTTGAAATCTAACCCCAGTGTGATAGTATTCAAGGTGAGGCCTTTGGGAAGTAATTAGGTCTGAGGATAGAGCCCTCAGGAATGGGATTAGTGCCCTTATAAAGGGGCCCTAGTGAGCTTTCTAGACCCTTCACCATGTGAAAATACAATGAGAGGTTGGCTGTCTGCAACCTGGAAAAGGGTCTTACCAGAACCCGACATTACTGGCACCCTGATCTCCAACTTCCAGCCTTCAGAACTATAAGAAATAAATTTCTGTTGTTTATAAGCCACCCAGTCTATGGTATAAAACAGTTTGAACTAAGACAGAGCATTCACAATATTATCTTGGTTTAATAAATGTTTGCTTCTTAAACTAAATTACAGGTCTTTCTCTCTTTGTTTCTCTAGTTATATTTTTTTATATCTTGGTGTTTTTTGTTTTTTTTTTTGCGGTACGCGGGCCTCTCAC
The DNA here is from genome assembly GCF_964374135.1 of Grampus griseus. Taxonomy (NCBI): domain Eukaryota; kingdom Metazoa; phylum Chordata; class Mammalia; order Artiodactyla; family Delphinidae; genus Grampus; species Grampus griseus. The sequence goes on from NC_139003.1 coordinate 35,886,803, forward strand.
TGTTGGGGCCTCTCCCGTTGCGGAGCACAGGCTCCGGACGCACAGACTCAGCGGCCATGGCTCACAGGCCCAGCCGCTCCGCGGCATGTGGGATCCTCCCAGACCGGGGCACGAACCCGTGTCCGCTGCACTGGCAGGCAGACTCACAACCACTGCGCCACCAGGGAAGCCCATATCTTGGTGTTTTTACATTAAATGCTTAGACAGATAGTCAGACATTTTCCTAGTCCAACTTTTGTTAATATTTAAAAATTTTTCTACCCACTTTTACATATACCTCCTGCAAACATACTATTAGATATTTTGAAAGTGATATGTCATTTATTTTGACATAACTACAGATTAAACTTTTAATTAATGAAAAGCAGAGATCCTCATAATAAATTGTAACTCATTTTAACTCAGAACAAACATAGGATTTCTGCTTTTGGATATCTTTAATTGGAACACCTGAATGTCTCTTTATTAGGCATGAATGCCAGCATGCTATTATACAGTATATTTTTTTTAATGTTAAGGCTCTATTGTTAGATATGGGGAAATATTTATGTTAACTCCCTTTGGGGGATTCTAAACAGAGTACTCTGTCATTTACTTTCTTAGAATCATAGTTGAATAAGATTACAATATTTCATGAAAAATAGTTTCAAAAGATATTTGCCCCATAAGGAAATTGTTGATAATTTCTTTTTCCATGAAATATTCAAAAGAACAGCCTATGTATGAAAATTCTTAAACACAGATAATTCTTGAGAGTTATTATTTGTTAAGTTCCAACATAAACAATGTCCGTAATAACAATGTCCACCTTGCTTCAAGAAGACAGTGCTCTTAAAATTTCAGATGAACATATAGAAGCTATTTGCTTATGTTTGGCATGCTTTGCCTCTAAAATACAGGTTTTGAGCTGGAGTTGTCCTCCACACAATTCCCTTGAACTCTTATTATATGGATCAGTGGCCACCTTGGTTTGGTTAACTCAATAATCAGTAATGGTCGCAAACTAGAAAGCCTTGTGATTTCAGGGAAATGATTATATTCTAAGGAGACTGAAGAAAGATGGAAAGTTTTTTAGTAGTTTCTCAAACAGAAAATCCAAACAGAACCTCTCTCTACGGTTTTTCACAATTTCTACTTTAAGTTCTGTTTTCAAAAGATGAGCAATTAGACTCAGATTAGAATTTTGCAGTCAAATGTTTTCTGTTTGAGATAGCAACAAAAACTCTGTGTGAAGTCACAAAAATACTGATGGCCACTGTTTTTTCGTTCCTAGTCTTCCAGACAGGGTTTGAGAGGGAAGAGAAAACAAAAGAGTGCTAAAAAGCCCAGAAGGAAATGATGGTGATAATTAGCAAGTCAATATTTACCCTAACTTTCATAGTAGTGATAGCATTACACAAACTACTTCTGACCTTCACTAATTTAAAATAGGTATCTTGTAATAATCTGTAGTTTTTATACATACAAAATATTGTGTACAATTCCTAAAATATATTTTGATAAATAGTACATATTGTTGAAATATCAATATTTATGCCAAAGTCAATATAATCACACACAAACTTCTATTTAAATGAATTTATACTTCCCCAAATAATCAAATAACTGAAAAATGCATACTCTAATCTCATCCTACACAGTGTCAAAGAAAAATTGCACTGGATGTAGTTAAACAGACAAGGAAGACTTTTTTCAAGTGTATTGCAGTAGAGGTCAAGACTATGGCAAAGGGGAGAGACAGACTGAAATCTACTCCTCTAAAACAAAAGTGGGGTGAGCTAGTGGAAAAGTACTGGAGGACGTTTGTGGGGAGGTTGTCAATGTGATTAGGCCAACTGTATGGGCTAACTGATTCTAGAAATTAAGCTCCTACCTCCCACATAGACTTGGAGAGAGAGGTTCTATCTAGCGTTGATGATTACTTTTCAGAATGGTTGCTCCTTGAGAAAGATACTCCTGGGTTCTAAAACTGGCAAAAGACTGGGAGAAGATTTACATCTTAAAGGAGCAAAGAAATAATTTACAGTTGCAAGTTTTCTAAAGAGTTCTAACAAAAGGGAGGTCAAGAGCTGATAGGAAGAAACCTGGCTAAAGTTTAGTCAAGCTGAGGGGAATATTAAGGCCATCTTGGTCAATAGATAGAAAGAGGAATGTGGCAAAACAGACTGCAAGCTGCAATGGCACATGAAGTAAATGTTGGTATAAACTAAGGACAATTTATGGAGACTTTATATTAAAATGATGAGGTTGCTCTTGTAATTCACTCACCAACAACTCAGTAATTCTTTATAGTGATTTCTAAAAGATGGTTTGCGTGAAACTGTTAAAAAAAAAAGGCAGTTGGAGGTCAAACTTGACCAATAGGTTGTATCAGTCAGAGTTCAACCAGAAAAACAAAACAAGTAGGGGATATACACTGATGAATTTATTGTAAAAAATTGCTTTATGGAATTTTGGGGGCTGACTAGGCAAGTGTGAAATCTATAGGGCATACTGTTAGGAAGAAGAGGCTAGAAAGTAAGGCATGAGTTAAAGCTGCTACACACAAGCAGTATTTCTTCTCTTTCCAGAAAATCTCAGTACTACTCTTAAGGTCTTTCAGTTGATTACAGCAGACCACCTTGATTACCTAGGATAATCCTCCCTACTTAAATTCAATTGATTATGAATGTTCATCACATCTACAAAATACCTTCACAACAACACCTAAATTAGTGTTTGATTGAACAACTGAGGACCACAGCCTAGCCAAGTTGACATAATAGACTCACCATCACATAGGTTGAATTGAGGCGTTATCAGAGAGATGTAACAAACGAATTAACATCACCAGTCAAAACAAAGTGGTTCTCCATAAGGGTCTAATTGGTTTGTGTATTTAAATAAGTTAGAATATTTCAATTAATTTTAGAATTTGAGGGGATATATGTCACATGTTTTTCATTGATTCCAGAGCTTTATTCTCTAGAAAAATATATGAACATATATAACATTGTAATACATAACATTGTGCTTAATAACACATTATAATTATTATCTGTAATTTGAAAAGTATATATTTGTACAAATCTATAGAGTAACCTAAATGTTCAGCATTTTATAATGTTCTAATATATACCTTAACTACAAAAAACTATAGTATGATATGAAAATAAAAAGCTTGTTATAAAAGTGAAGAATGAGTAGCTACTAAAGCATCATAGGAAAATGATATCCAACTTTCACAGTAGAACAGCATTCAAAACTATTGAACATTTTATAAGTGAATTAAATATAGATATTTTAATATTTACCCTTTTCATAATATAAATTACTTTAATGCCATTTCTTAATCATATTACAAATTTTTCAAAAGATTGACTAAAATATGACTATTTTCATGATTTTATATTATTTTGTGTACTGTTTTTCCAGTATGCATTTAAGATTTTGAGATGTAAAAATATGGTTGAATTGAGATTCTCTTTTACTTTTACATATGTCTTTAAATGTAAGAACTAAAAATCATTATTAGAATAAAGATAACGAGAAAGAAAATTAATGTCTGTGTCCAAGAATTCCTCTTCTTTCTCTCAGTCTATATTACTGCAATATACAGTAAGTCCCTACATACAAACGAGTTCCATTCCAAAATTTGTTCTTAAGTCCAACAAAGTTAGGCTAGGTACCCAGCTAATACAATCAGCTATATAGTACTGTACTATAAAGGTTTATAATACTTTTCACACAAGTAATACATAAAAAACAAACAAACACAAAAAATAAAGAAAACATTTTTAATCTTACAGTACAGTACCTTGGAAAGTACAGTAGTACAGTACAACAGCTGGCATACAGGCAAGAAGAGTTACTGACTGGAGGAGGGAGAGGAGGTGGGAGATGGTAGAGCTGAAGGATCGTCAGCAATAGGAGACGGAGGGCAAGCTGCAATTTCACTCATGCCTGACATTGATGGCATGGGTTCTGGTTCCTTGCTAGATTCAATTCTATCTACCCTCTTGAAAAAACAATCCAGTGATGTCTGGGTAGTAGCATGTTCACATCTTCGAAAGTTCGCAACTTGAATGTTCCTATGTAGGGGACTCACTGTGATCCCCAAGACTCATAAACGCACGTTCAGCACTGACACCAGTGACTAGCTATTAACAAAAAAACACTGAGATGTTATTTAATCAAATGCCCTTAGCATGCAACAAGTGTTATCCTGCATCTCCCAGCCTTTAATGCCTGCTTCAGTGTTCTTATCCAACTCATTCTAAAACTGAATATTTTATATTAGGTTTTAGTGAATCCTAGTCTTTCTTATTCTTGCCTAGATGTGAAAATTGCCATTTGCCATGAGTTAAGGTTAAAGTAGTCACATTTCTGATAAACAGAATTGGCTCTTCTGTTAAGCTCCTTGCATTTCATTTCCATTTTATATTCTTTACTCCAGAGCATTGCTAACCCCCCAGATGTGCATGGGGCAGGAGGAGAGAGGTGTGGAAAGCAACACACACACACATACACAATCCCACCCATACTTAAGAGATAATAATAGGCTCCTGTGACTCTGGAGACAGGGTGAGAAAAAGAGTAGGTTTGTATAAAATACAAGCAGTCATGAAGAGGACAACAGGGATAGCTGTGAAGCTGAGGCTGCATTCATTCTGATGTGCTAACTCATTGGAAAGTTGCCAGTGAAAACTAGGAAATTCATCTGAATCACTTTAAACCTCTCAGAGGAAATGTGCTATAAAAATTCAAGACAGTGTTGCCATTATTAAAGCTATTATTGCTAACATTTCTCATTATGAACACAAAGTCAGAAAAGGAAAAAAGGCTGGTAAAGAAATCAGACAGATAATAGGGAGGAAGGCTGACAATTATTATTCAGATAGGTAATGAATTTGGTAATGTCTAACCTATATAGTACAATGGATCTGTTACAATCTTTCTTAGATTGTGAGAAATAACAAGTTTCAATACAAATGTGGGTATTTAAAAGAAATGACTACCTCAAAGTTTTAGATATTAAGTTTAGTTCTCGTAACATCTGTGTGACAGCATTCTATTGATCAGTTTGGGCTGCCATAACAAAATACCATAGACTGGGTGGCTTAAACAACAGCAATTTATTTCTCACAGTTCTGGAGACTACGAAGTCCAAGATCAAGATGCCTGAAAGGCAGGTTTCATTCTAAGGTCCCTTCTCTTGGCTTCTAGGGGGCTACCATCTCCCTGTGTGCTCTCATGACCTCTCCTTTTATTCAAGGAAAGACAAAGCAAGCTCTCTAGTGCCCCTTCTTATAAGGGCACTTATTCCATCATGAGGACCCCACTTTCATGACCTAACTTAATCCTAATTACCTCTCAAAGGCCCCATCTCTACCATCACACTGGGGCTTAGGGTTTCAACACAAGTATTTGAGGGGAACACAAACATTCAGACCATGACAATTATTATATGTATAGTCTCCATTTAAAGAGAGCTTTAAAAGGATGCTTTATTCTGAGTGTATAAGCAAGTACAATATTTAAAAATAAAAAGAGAATCCTATGTATTTATCTACCATACCCCACTAGAGTCATAGTGTTTAGCAGATGCTCTTCTTACTGTTAAACAAAACCTGTAGATATATAAAAGTCAAGACATCAAATGTTTTGTTAAAAGACTTCACTTTGAACATCTACTTGAGGATACTTCATAGGGAAATAAAATATTTTATAAGTACAAACATACATGATGACAATATGAAGATAGGAAAGACTGGGGAAGAAAAATAGTCACATTGGAGTAATTAAGTCACCAGGTTTACCCAGGTAAAAATCTCTGTTCAATAGCTGCCTAAGCAGAATTTACTTATCTGCCATCAGGCCCAGCCTTTACAAACAATCAGATGACAAACAAAAGCAGTCTAAAGAGGAGAGGAAAAACAATCACTGGTAGCTAAGGACTCTGTTTTTGGTTAACAATTTGGGGAGTTTAAGTCACCAACTTGCCTATTCACCTTTCTTGCCCTAGCAAAAAAATTTCTAGTTACAAAATGAATAAAAGCTACATTATCACTCATCCATAGTAAATTTCTATTTCTAGGTCACTTTAAGCAGAATGTGCTTGCTCATCAAGGCACACTTTGAAGAGCCTTGTCATAAATACTAAGAGAGGCAGTGAATCAAGTGAAAAGAGAATATGGAACCATATAGAGCTAGATACAAATTCTACCTCAACCATTTACTATATTGGAGGCCTTGGGTAAATATGTAATCTTTCTTATTATGGAAGAATATTTGCATTATTACTTCATTGTATTATCTAACACCACAGAAATACAAAGGATCCTAAGAGACTACTATGAATAACTATATGCCAACAAATTGGATAACCTAGAAGAAATGGAAATTCCTAAAAATATACAACCTATCAAGACTAAATCAGGAAGAAATAGAAAATCTGAACAGTTCAATAATGAATACGGAGATTTAATCAGTAATCAAAAACCTCTTAACAAACTAAAGTCCAGGACCAGATGGCTTCACTGGTGATTTTATCAAACATCTAACAAAGAATAATACCAATCTTTCTTAAACTCTTCCAAAAAATGAAAAGGAAAGAACACTTCCAAACTCATTTTACAGGCCAAAATTACCCTGATACCAAAGCAGAAAAGGACACTAAAAAAATAAAATTACAAGTCAATATCCCTTATGAACATAGATGTAAGAATTCTCAACAAAATGCTAGCAAGCAGAATTTAATGGCACAGTAAAAGGATCCAGGATCCTATACCACAATCAAGTGGGATTTATCCCTGTAATGCAAGCATAGTTCAACCTAGGCAAATCAATCATTGTGATATACCACATAAACAAAATAAAATATGAAAATCTTTATGATCATCTCAATAAATGCAGAAAAAGCATTTGACAAAATTCAAAATCATTTCATGATAAAAACTCTCAACAAATTAGGTATACAAAGAATATATATCAACATAATAAAGGCCATAAATGACAGCCTACAGCTAACTTCGTACTCAGTGCTGAAAGCTTTTCCACCAATATCAGGAACAAGACAAGGGTGCCTACTCTTGCCACTTCTATTCAGCATAGTACTGGAAGTCCTAGCCAGAGCACTTAGAGAAAAAAAAGAAATAAAAGGCATTCAAATCAAAAAGGAGGAAATGAAATTGTCTCTTTGCAGATAACATGAATATATTTCTTTTCATACTTCCCTAAGGACGCCAGCAAAAAACTGTTAAAACTAGTAAATGAATTCAGTAAAGTTGCAGGACATACAATCAACATAAAAAATCAGTTGTGTTTTTATACACTAACAATGAGTTACTCAAAAAGAAATTAAGAAAACAATCCCATTTACAGCAGCATCAAAAACAACTAAATACTTATGAAAAAATTTAACCAAGGAAGTAAAAGATCTTTACACTGAAAACTATAAAATACTGATTAAAGAAATTGAAGAAGACACAAATAAATGAAAAGATATCCCATGTCTATACATTGGGAGAATTAACATTGTTAAAATGCCCATACTACACAAAATAATTTACAGATTCAGTGTAATCCTATCAAACTTCCAATGACATTTTTCACAGAAATAGAAAAAATAATCCTAAAATGCACTTGGAATCACAAAAGATTCCAAATGGCCAAAGCAATCTTGAAAACGAAGAAGAAAGTTGGAGGCATCACACATCCTGATTTCAAACTATATTACAAAGCTGTAATAGTCAAAATAGTTTGGCACTGGCATAAAAAATAGACATACAGGTCTCCCCTGGTGGTGCAATGGTTAAGAATCCACCTTCCAATTCCGGAGACATGGGTTCGAGCCCTGGTCCGGGAAGAACCCATGTGCCGGGGAGCAACTAAGCCCATGAGCCCTAAAGCCCATGCTCTGCTGAGCCCTAGAGCCTGTGCTCTGCTGAGCCCTAGAGCCCGTGCTCTGCAACAAGAGAAGCCACCGCAATGAGAAGCACGCCGTGGCCGCAACAAGAGAAAGCCCATGGGCAGCAATGAAGATCCAATGCAGCCAAAAATAAATAAATGTATATTAAAAAAAAAAAGACATACAGACCAAGAGAACAGAATTGATAACCCAGAAATAAACCCATGCATATAGAGTCAATCTTTGACAATAGTTCCAACAATATGCAATGGGGAAAGGATAGCCTATTCAATAAACGGTGTTAGGAAAACCAAATATCCACATGCAAAAGATTATAAGTGAATCTTTATCTTATACCATACATGAAAATGAACTCAAAATGGATTAAAGACTTAATATAAGACCTGAAATTGTTAACGTCCTAGACGAAAACACAGGAAAAATGTTCCTTGATATTAGTCTTTACAATGATTTCTTGGATATGACACCAAAAACCCAGGCAAAAAAAGCACAAATAAACAAGTGGGACTACATCAAACTTAAAAGCTTCTGCACAGTAAAGGAAACGATCAACAAAATGAAAAAGTAACCTGAAGAATGAGAGAAAATACTAGCAAGCCATATATCTGATAAGGAGCACTATCCAAAATATACAAAGAACTCACACAACTCAATAGCAAACAAAACAAAACAAACAACAACAAAAAAAAAGATTTTTTTAAATGGGCAGAGAACCTGAATAGACATTTTTCCAAAGAAAGCATACAAATGGTCAACAGACTATGAAAACGTGCTCAACATCATAAATCGTCAGAAAAACTCAAATCAAAACCATAATGAGGTATGACCTCACATCTGTTAAGATGGCTATTATCAAAAAGACAAATGATACATATGCTGGTGAAGGTACGAAGAACAGGGAACATCTGTGCACTGTTTGTAGAAATGTAAAATGGTACAGCCAGTAAGGAAAAGAGTATGGTGGGTCCTCAGAAAATTGAAAGAGAACTACATATGATGCAGCAATCCCACTTCTGGGTGTACCTTGAAAGCATATAAAATGACTATCTCAAAGAGATATCTACAATCCCATATTCATTGCAGTATTATTCACAGTAACCAAGATGTGGAAACAACCTAAAAATCCACTGGCAGATGAATGGATAAAGGAAGTGCAGTATACACACACACACACGCACACACACACACACACACAGGAATATTATTCAGCACTAAAAAAGGAGGAAATCTTGCCATTTGAGATAACATGGATGACCTAGAGGGCACTGTACTAAGTGAAATAAATCAGACAGAGAAAGACAAATACCATATGATCTCACTTACATGTAGAGTCTAAAACAAAACAAAACAAAAACAAAAAAAGAAGAACTCACAGATACAGAGAATACGCTGGTTGTTGCCATAGGCAGAGGGTGGGAGGTAGGTGATGTGGGTGAAGGGGGTCAAAAGGTACAAACCTAAAGCTATAAAATAAATAAGTCATGAGATGTAAGGTAGAGTATAGTGACTATGGTAAATAATACTGTATTGCGTATTTGAAAGTTGCTAAGAGACCAAATCTTAAAAGTTCTCATGACAAGAAAAAAATTGTAATTACGTGTGGTGATGGATTGAGGGATGTTAACTAGACTTATTGTGGTGATCATTTCACAGTTCATACAAATATTTAATCACTATGTTGTACACCTGAAAACTACTATGATATTATATGTCAATTATATCTCAATTTTTTTTAAAAAGGAAATCCTGCCATTTGTGACTATACGGATAAAAAAGGAGAATGTTATGCTAAGCAAAATAAGCCAGGCAAAGAAAGACAAATGATTCATGATCTCACTTACATGTAGAACCTTTAAAAAAAAGTTTCAACTTATAGTGACAGAGAGTAGAATAGAGATTACCAGAGGTTGGGGAGTTAGGGGCAGGGAGAGGCAGGTAGGGGGAAAGTGGAGCCAATGGTGGAAGAGTACAAACTTTCAGTTACAAGATGAATAAATTCTGGAAACCTAATGTACAGCATACTGACTATAGTTATATTATAGTTAATATAGTTAATTATAATATAGTTAATTATAATGTATTGTATACTTGAAGTTTGCTAAGAGAGTCAATATACACAAACACAAAATGTAACTCTGTGAGGTGATGCATATGTTTATCAGCTTGATTGTGGTACCATTTCACAATGTATACACATATCAAAACATCACATTGTACAACCTAAATATATACCGTTTTTATTTCTCAAGCATACCTCAATAAAGCTGGAAAAATTAATTAATTAATTTAAAAATTATTATATTCCTATTTTTTAAAAAAGGTATTTAAGTTCTAAACACAAAACATCTCTGATAACATTGTCCTTTTCCATCTCCCCCACCACTCTCTGTTGTTAACACCTTCTCATTTTAGACATTATGTCCTCTGGGATACCTGTCCAGGTGCCCATGTCTGGGTTCAGTCACTCTTCTCTCTCCTTGTACTTCTTCATACTTTGCTTTATCAACCAATTATTTATTTGTTCATATTTCCATTAGACTGTAAACTCTATATCTTCTTCACCACACTAGGCACTTAACAATTATTTGTTGAATGAATAAACAAAAATTATTTCATATTTCAGAATGTCTCTCTGAAACCCTCAAAATACAGATTTTCTACTACACACTTAGTTTGCAACCTTCTCTCTCCTTTAATCTTTTATGTAACTAAGCTAGCTAATTTATTGCTTATCATTTCATTGAATTGTCTTACTTTTTTCAATATGTTCTATCAAAATACACTGTCCTTTTTAAAACTAGACATTGAATATTAGGGAGCCAGGTAAAATTATGATAATTAATTACTTGATGATTTCAGGTAGATGGAATAATCACCTGGATTGTGAGTGGCAGTTCAACTCCTATTGTCCATGCCTAAAATAGACTACCTGACTCAGGCTTATAAGACAGAAAATCAATCCCATAAAGTTATTTTGATGGTCAATTCTAAATTAGATCAGCTGTTTAGAAAAAGGATTGTTTGGCAATTCCTTTGACAGAATTAATATTTTAATAAAGTAACTGAATGTTCTAGAAAAAAGGAACAAGAAAGTCAGTCCTCATCTAAAAGACCCAGAATGACTAAGTCACATAAAGAGTAACAGCAAAGTTATACTTCAGGACTTATGACCTTCAATTCAATTTTCTTTCTATATCAATATCAAATCAATAGCTAACATGAGTTGTTATACTAATTCAGTCTCCTCTCTACCAAATCCATTATCTAACTGCTTCTTTGATGTTTCTGTTATAATGAATTTATACCAATATCCTACTTTGTCCCCTAGTCTCTAGCTGTGCAGGCTCGTAATAAACTCTTTGATAATGAGAAGAGAGAACTCCATCTATCTCTTTTATCTACCCACCCCCCACCAAACCAGGCACAGGCAAGCCTTCTTAGCACAGGGGGAATGTGAAAACAACTTATTCAGAAATCTGTTCTTCTGAAAAGCAAATGAATCTTCCAGAGAATCCTACTTCACTCCACTCTTCAGCACCCATCGCTCAAAACCCCAGTTTGAACCACTTCACCACCACCACCACCACTTGCCTAATCAGGAAGCCATTTTCATTTTCATCCAGATCAAACCAGCATGAGAAATTTTCTGGGTCATTATTCCCTGGGTGAAAAATTCAGTTTTAAAAAAAGACATAGGGCTATGTGTACATTTGTACAATTTGTTTTATGTACCTAGTTAAAAGTTCACACGTTACCTGAGCAAATATTAGAATGTTATATTAAATACTGTTAAGCTCTTGGTCTTTTTGTATTTTGACATATTCACCACTCTTCCCAGGTTTATGTTATCTGCAAATTTGATGGGTATGTCACAAATCTCTGCATCGAAGTAACTGATGATAATGTTGAACAGAAAAAGAAACCTTAATTTATGTTCCATAAACTTGCAAGGACAGGTGCAGGTCACTAAGGGCAGGAGGCAGAATTCATCTGTGTCACTGCTCAAAGAAGATAGTGATTTTTTTTTTCAAAAACCAAAAAACCCCTGCTTTTTCTATAAAGAATATTTCATTAATGCAGGTTAATTAAAAATTTCTTACCACCCGACATGTTGTAATATTACAACTCTACACTATTTAAAGCATTCAGTGATATTTTCTTTTTTTTGAATTTTATTTTTTATATACAAGGTTCTTATTAGTTATCCATTTTATACATATTAGTGTATATATGTCAATCCCAATCTCCCAATTCATCACACCACCAGCACCCACTCCACCACGTTCCCCACTTGGTGTCCATACGTTTGTTCTCTACATCTGTGTCTCTATGTCTGCTCTGCAAACCAGTTCATCTGTACCATTTTTCTAGGTTCCACATATATGTATTAATATATGATATTTGTTTTTCTCTTTCTGACTTACTTCACTCTGTATGACAGTCTCTAGATCCATCCACATCTCTAAAAATGACCCAATTTCAGTCCTTTTTATGGCTGAGTAATAGTCCATTGTATATATGTACCATATCTTCTTTATCCATTCATCTGCCAATGGGCACTTAGGTTACTTCCATGACCTGGATATTGTAAATAGTGCTGCAATGAACACAGGGGTGCGTGTGTCTTTTTGAACTATGGTTTTCTCTGGGTATATGCCCAATAGTGGGAGTACTGGGTCCTATGATAATTCTATTATTAGTTTTCTAAGGAATCTCCATACTGTTCCCGATAGTGGCTGTATCAAATTACATTCCCACCAACATGCAAGAGGGTTCCCTTTTCTCCACATCCTCTCCAGCATTTGTTGTTTTGTAGATTTTCTGATGATGCCAATTCTAACTGGTGTGAGGTGATATACCTCATTGTGGTTTTGATTTGCATTTCTCTAATAATTAGTGATGTTGAGTAGCTTTTCATGTGCTTCTTGGCCATCTGTATGTCTTCTTTGGAGAAATGTCTATTTAGGTCTTCTGTCCATTTTTTGATTGGGTTGTTGTTTTTTTAATATTGAGCTGCATGAGATATTTATATATTTTGGAGATTAATCTTTTGTCTGTTGATTCGTTTGCAAATATTTTCTCCCATTATGAGGGTTGTCGTTTTGTCTTGTTTGTAGTTTCTTTTGCCGTGCAAAAGCTTTGAAGTTTCATTAGGTCCCATTTATTTATTTTTGTTTTATTTCCATTACTCTACGAGGTGGATCAAAAAAGATCTTGCTTATTTATATCAAAGAGTGTTCTTCCTATGTTTTCCTCTAAGAGTTTTACAGTGTCCAGTCTCACATTTAGGTCTCTAATCGATTTAGAGTTTATTTTTGTGTATGGTGTTAGGGAGTGTTCTAATTTCATTCTTTAACATATAGCTGTCCAGTTTTCCCAGGACCACTTATTGAAGAGACTGTCTTTTCTCCATTGTATATCCTTGCCTCCTTTGTCATAGCTTAGTTGACCATAGGTGCATGGGTTTATCTCTGGGCTTTCTATCCTGTTCCATTGACCTATATTCCTGTTTTGGTGCCAGTACCATACTGTCTTGATCACTGTAGCTTTGTAGTGTAGTATAAAGTCAGGGAGTCCGATTCCTCCAGCTCCATTTTTTTCCCTCAAGACTGCTTTGGCTATTCGGGGTCTTTTGTGTCTCCATACACACTTTAAGATTTTTTTGTTCTAGTTCTGTCAAAAAAGGCCATTGGTAATTTGATAGGGATTGCATTGAATCTGTAGATTGCTTTGGGTAGTAGAATCATTTTCACAATAATGATTCTTCCAACACAACAACATGGTATCTCTCTCCATCTGTTGGTATCATCTTTAATTTCTTTCAACAGTGTCTTATAGTTCTCTGCATACAGGCCTTTTGTCTCCCTAGGTACGTTTATTCCTTGGTATTTTATTATTTTTGTTGGAATGGTAAATGGGAGTGTTTCCTTAATTTCTCTTTCAGATTTTTCATTATTAGTATATAGGAATGCAAGAGATTTCTGTGCATTAATTTTGTAGCTGCAACTTTACCAAATTCATTGATTAGCTCTAGTAGTTCTCTGGTGGCATCTTTAGTGTTCTCTACGTACAGTATCATGTCATCTGCAAACAGTGACAGTTTTACTTCTTGTTTTCCAATTTGTATTCCTTTTATTTCTTTTTCTTCTCTGATGGCTGTGGCTAAGACTTCCAAAACTATGTTGAATAACAGTGGCAAGAGTGGACATCCTTGTCTTGTTCCTGATTAAGCTTAGAGTAAATGCTTTCAGTTTTTCATCATTGAGAATGATGTTTGCTGTGGGTTTGTCGTATATGGCCTTTATTTTATTTATTTATTTTTTTTTTTGTGGTACGTGGGCCTCTCACTGCTGTGGCCTCTCCCGCTGCAGAGCACAGGCTCCAGACACACAGGCTCAGCAGCCATGGCCCACGGGACCAGCCGCTCCGTGGCATGTGGGATCCTCCCAGACCGGGGCACGAACCCATGTCCCCTCCATCGGCAGGCGGACTCTCAACCACTGCGCCACCAGGGAAGCCCCATGGCCTTTATTATATTGAGGTAGGATCCCTCTATGCCCACTTTCTGGAGAGTTTTTATCATAAATGGGTGTTGAATTTTGGCAAAAGCTTTTTCTGCATCTATTGAGATGATCATATGGTTTTTATTCTTCAGTTTGTTAATATGTTGTATCACATTGATTGATTTGCATATATTGAAGAATGCTTGCATTCCTGGGATAACTCCCACTTGGTCATGGTGTATGATCCTTTTAATGTGCTGCTGTATTCTGCTTGCTAATATTTTATTGAGGATTTTTGCATCTCTATTCATCAGTGATATTGGTCTATAATTTTCTTTTTTTGTACTATCTTTGTCTGCTTTTGGTATCAGGGTGATGGTGGCCTCATAGAATGAGTTTGGGAGTGTTCCTTCCTCTGCAATTTTTTTGGAAGAGTTTGAGAAGGATGGGTGTTAGCTCTTCTCTAAATGTTTGATAGAATTCACCTGTGAAGCCATCTGGTCCTGGACTTTTGTTTGTTGGGAGATTTTTAATCACAGTTTCTATTTCATTACTTGCGATTGGTCTGTACATATTTTCTAGTTCTTCCTGGTTCAGTCTTGGGAAGGTTATACCTTTCTAAGAATTTGTTCCTTTCTTCCAGGTTTTCCATTTTATTGGCATAGTGTTGCTTGCAGTAGTCTCTTAGGATGCTTTGTATTTCTACAGTGCCAGTTGTAACTTCTCCTTTTTCATTTCTAATTTTATTGAATTGAGTCCTCTCCCTCTTTTTCTTGATGAGTCTGGCTAATGGTTTATCAATTTTCTTTATCTTTTCAAAAAATCACCTTTTAGTTTTACTGATCTTTGCTATTGTTTTCTTTGTTTCTATTTCATTTATTTCTGCTCTGATTTTTATGATTTCTTTCCTTCTACTAACTTTCGGTTTTGTTTGTTCTTCTTTCTCTAGTTTCTTTAGGTGTAAGGTTAGATTGTTTATATGAGATTTTTCTTGTCTCTTGAGGTAGGCTTGTATTGCCATAAACTTCTCTCTTAGAACTGCTTTTGCTACATCCCATAAGTTTTTGATCATCATGTTTTTGTTGTCATTTGTCTCTAGGTATTTTTTGATTTCCTCTTTGATTTCTTCAGTGATCTCTTGGTTATTTAGTAACATATTGTTTAGCCTCCAAGTGTTTGTGTTTTTTACATTTTTTTCCCTTTTATTGATATCTAATCTAATAGCATTGTGGTCAGGAAAGATGCTTCATATTATTTCAATTTTCTTAAATTTACTGAGACTGGATTTGTGACCCAAGATGTGATCTATCCTGGAGAATGTTCCATGCGCACTTGAGAAGAAAGTGTAATCTCCTGTTTTTGGATGGAATGTCCTATAAATATCAATTAAATCTATCTCATCTATTGTGTCACTTAAAGCTTGCATTTCCTTATTAATTTCTGTTTGGATGATCTGTCCATTGGTGTAAGTGAGGTGTTAAAGCCCCCACTATTATTGTGTTACTGTAGATTTCCTCTTTTATAGCTGTTAGCAGTTGCCTTGTGTATTGAGGTGCTCCTATGTTGGATGCATATATGTTTATAATTGTTACATCTTCTTCTTGGATTGATCCCTTGATCATTATGTAGTGTCCTTCCTTGTCTCTTGTAACATTCTTTATTTTAAAGTCTATTTTATCTGATATGAGTATTGCCACTCCAGCTTTCTTTAGATTTCCATTTGCATGGAATATCTTTTCCCATGCCCTCACTTTCAGTCTCTATGTGTACCTAGGTCTGAATTGGTCTCTTGTAGACAGCATATATATGGGCCTTGTTTTTGTATCCATTCAGCCAGTCTGGTTCTTTTGGTTGGAGCATTTAATCCATTCACGTTTAAGGTAATTATCTAAATGTATGTTCCTATTACCATTTTGTTAATTGTTATGGGTTTGTTTTTGCAGGTCCTTTTCTTCTCTTGTGTTTCCCACTTAGAGAAGTTCCTTTAGCATTTGTTGTAGAGCTGGTTTGGTGGTGCTGAATTCTCTTAGCATTTGCTTGTCTGTAAAGCTTTTGGTTTCTCTGTCGTACCTGAATGATATCCCTGCCAGGTAGAGTAATCTTGGTTGTAGGTGCTTCCCTTCCATCACTTTAAATATGTCATGCCACTCCCTTCTGGCTTGTGGAGTTTCTGCTGAGAAATCAGCTGTTAACCTTATGGGAGTTCCCTTGTATGTTATTTGTCATTTTTCCCTTGTTGCTTTCAATAACTTTGCTTTGCCTTTAATTTTTGCCAATTTGATTATTATGTGTCTCAGCATGTTTCTCCTTGGGTTTATCTTGCCTGGGACTCTCTGCACTTCCTGGACTTGGCTGGCTATTTCCTTTTCCACGTTAGGGAAGTTTTCGACTATAACCTCTTCAAATATTTTCTCGGGTTCTTTCTCTCTCTCTTCTCCTTCTGGGACCCCTATAATGTGAATGTTGTTGTGTTTACTGTCGTCCCAGAGGTTTCTTAGGCTGCCTTCATTTCTTTTCATTCTTTTTTCTGTATTCTGTTCTGCAGCAGTGAATTCTACCATTTTGCCTTCCAGGTCACTTATCCTTTCTTCTGCCTCAGTTATTCTGCTATTGATTCCTTCTAATGTAGTTTTCATTTCAGTTATTGTGTTATTTATCTCTGTTTGTTTGTTCTTTAAATCTTCTAGGTGTTTGTTATTTAATTCTTCTAGGTCTTTGTTAAACATTTCTTGCATCTTCTCAATCTTTGGCTCCATTCTTTCCTGAGGTCCTGGGTCATCTTCATTATAATTATTCTGAATTCTTTTTTTAGAAGGTTGCCTATCTCCACTTCATTTAGTTGTTTTTCTGGGGTTTTATCTTGTTCCTTCATCTGGTACATAGCCCTCTACCTTTTCATCTTGTCTATCTTTCTGTGAATATAGTTTTTGTTCCACAGGCTGCAGGACTGTAGTTCTTCTTGCTTCTACTGTCTGCCCTCTGGTGGATGAGGCTATCTAAGAGGCTTGTGCCAGTTTCCTGATGGGAGGACTGGTGGTGGGTAGAGCTGGCTGTTGCTCTGGTGGGCAGAGCTCAGTAAAACTTTAATCCACTTGTCTGCTGATGGGTGGGCCTGGGTTCCCTCCCTGTTGGTTGTTTAGCCTGAGGGGACCCAACACTGGAGCCTACCCTGGCTCTTTGGTGGGGCTAATGGCAGACTCTGGGAGGGCTCGTGCCAAGGAGTACTTCCCAGGACTTCTGCTGCCAGTGTCCTTGTCCTCACGGTGAGACACAGCCACACCCTGCCTCTGCAGGAGACCCTCCAACACTAGCAGGTAGGTCTAGTTCAGTCTCCTATGGGGTCACTGCTCCTTTCCTGCGTCCTGATGCGCATACTACTTTGTGTGTCCCCTCCACGAATGGAGTCTCTGTTTCCCCCAGTCCTGTCGATGTCCTGCAGTCTAATCCCGCTAGCCTTCAAAGTCTGATTCTCTAGGATATCCTCCTCCTATTGCCAGACCCCCAGGTTGGGAAGCCTGACATGGGGCTCAGATCCTTCACTCCAGTGGGTGGACTTCTGTGGTATAAGTGTTCTCCAGTTTGTGAGTCACCCACCCAGCAGTTACGGGATTTGATTTTATTGTGATTGCACCCCTCCTACCATCTCATTGTGGCTTCTCCTTTGTCTTTGGATGTGGGGTATCTTTTTTGGTGAGTTCCAGTGTCTTCCTGTCGATGATTGTTCAGCAGTTTGTTGTGATTCTGGTGCTCTCGCAAGAGGGAGTGAGAGCACATCCTTCTATTCTGCCACCTTGAACCAATCTCGCATTCAGTGTTATTTTCAATCACACCTTCAGTAAAATATATACCGGACACTTCCTTCAAAGACAGCACATAGAAATTCTGAAAGCTGCCTGCAAACCTGCGGTTGAGGATTTCCACACCTCTGGAGCCTGAGTGCTCAAAATATCTAACTTCTCAGGGCAATCTCCGTGCTAAATCAGAGATTACCAGGAACAGGGCCCTACTCATTTCAGAATATCAATAGTGTTTTTTATGCTGTTTTTTTCCTGTGAACAAATATGTATTGACTTATTACTGTGTACTAAGTACTGTTGTCACTTAGAATATATATAAATTTTAAAAACATATCACCTATCTTCAAGGTTATCTCAATGTAGTTAGAAAGAGAGAAAGACATGTAAATAAACAAATGCAATAAAGAGAGTATTGTACATATAAGTATCCACATGGTATCAGAAATATACAAGGGGAAAAAGTATCAATTCTGCCAGAAAATATCAGAATAGTATGTATAGAGTCAGAAACACTTTAATTAAGTTGTAAATAATAATAGCAATGAGAACAGCAGCAAGGCAGGTGAAATGTACTATGCTTATCTCACTTAATCCTCTTGACATCCTATATGATAGGTACTATTATTATCCCAACTTTACAAATTAGAAACTGAGGAACAGTGCGATTAATTAACATTAACCCATAGCTAGTAAACAACGGAGCTGAGACTTGAACCCAGGGTTTTCTGACTCCAGAGCAGACATCCTTAAATATTGCAGTATCAGAAATATTTCAGATGACACACATGCTGTTAGGAGAGGGAAACTTAGGGAAAGAGACCTAAAGAGAGAGAGAGAGAGAAATTAAATACAATAATTTCTCTGGGTAAGGTAATGTCCCTAACGGAAAACTGAATATGAGAAGCGAAGCAAAGATGTAGTGAAAATAAGAAAGATGATGTGCCAGATTTTGACCATACTGAATTTTAGTGTCTGTGAGACATCCAGGGGCAATGCCTAGGAGTCACAGGATGTATGAGTCAGAGTTTAGGAGACATGCTGAGCTCAGGCATGCAGTTTACTCTCTAGGTCCCAGATGTGTCTCACCTACATGCACATTTGAAATATAAAAGTGGTTAAAACTATGCTTCTAAGAAGAATGTATAGTACGAGAAGAGGGGCAACAATAGGGATCTGAGAAATATCATTATTTAGACTAAAACAGAATAGTAGTTAAAAATCCCGTTTTATGAGCTCTCACAATCTCTGTGTACTTTTTCTTTATAATATTATCAATGGTGCAAATTTACAATTGTTGACAACTTATTTGAATAATTTCTTATACTCAATGAGTCAAGCCCCCTGGGCTTAGGGGTTAGCTTTTGCTAACCATTCATTATATTTCAAGCACTTAGCATGATGTCAGCACATGATAGGTGCTCAATACTGAATAAATGAGGAAGGGAAACAGATAAACTCATTAGAAATGTGGAAAGAGAGGCATGATAGAGTGCTGTCAAGAGATTCCAAGGTTTCTAGCATAGAATATACAGTTAGAATAGAAATGAATCTTTGAAAACCATTTGGCCATCCTCACTATAACACAAGAAGAAGCACTATAACAAGAGAGCAGAAAGCCCTAAGAGGGCAATAACCTAGATGAAACTGAAAAAGAACTGAGTAAAATAAGGGAGAATTAAAAGAAATCTAAAAGTACAACACAGGATCAATATGTCTATTGGAAGCAATAAATGGAAGAATAGACACTGCAAAAACCTGTTATTGAAATATATAGGGCAAACTTGAGAAGCTTCATCAAAAATATAGAGGAAAAGGAAAGGCATTAAAGCTATGCAAATACTAAGAATAAAAAATGGACACTCAACGTAACAATCATGGATATCCTTTAAAATAAGCAAAACAATTAAACAGAAGCAACATCAAAATTATAATTGATGAAAACTTTTCTGAATTAAAAAAAATGAATATGCAAATAGATGTGGCTCACCAGATCTAAATAAAATCTAAGAAAGGTATTCTACATGCAAACACTCCTGAGTAAATTCTTGAGTTACCAACAGAAATAAAAATCCTCTGATAATCCAGAAATTTCCTTGAAATAGAAATGTATAAACTACTCTTAAAATAAAATAAACATGGTGAATAATGCATACATTAATAATGATAAATTGTATCCAAACCTCTAGTTTTTAATCAACTAGACATGTTGTAAGGAAAAGAGAAGAGGAGAGGGTTTCAGATGTAACTTCAAAATGTTTAATAAAATTCTTTATCTCACTTTCAGGGGACTTCAAAGATCCTATTTCATTCCTGACTTTGATAACTAGATAAATATAGCTTCAGAGAACTGCCTCCCTCCGTGTCCCAATCAATTCCAAAAAGCAGAAACTGCACAGTTCACATTTTCTAACTGCAATCCACTAAGGCTTGAAACCTTTTTTTAAAAATGTTTAACGGAGAAAAATTAAATCTTGGTAACTGAAAATACTCTTAACATTCTCCTAAATAACCACTGATTCAAAGCCAATCTATAATGAGAGACTACTTGAAAAATAATAAAAATGGGGCCATAATATCAAAACCTGTGATTGATTTCCAGGTCTGATTTCAGATATAAATTCAAAGTTTTCAATGCTTTTTCAGCATTGTTTGTAATATTAAAAATTGAAACAGCATAACAAAAATAAGGCAATAGTTATTATTCAAATATTAAAACATATTTTTAAATATTTTTAAATGGCATAGAAAAAAGTTCACAAAATAATATAATGTGTAAAATGCAGTATCAAAAACTAAGTATATTATCATATATGGTTAAATGAGAGGTGACATGCAATAATAACTTCTCTGAAAATTCAGAGAGAATTAGAAAGTAAAGGAACAGAGAAATAACTGCATAAATATATCTGAGAAAAGCAAAGTTTTTGACCAAATATACTTTCTATATGTCAAATCATTTTTAAAAAAAGTTTAGATCTGGCTGATGTATATTTTAAACGTCTTACCCTCAATACAATTTTCTAAACAAGCATATAAAATTTTCAGTACTCAGTGTGTTGATATTATTTTCTTTTCAATATGCTAAAATTAATCTACTATGATTGTGACCAATCTTAGGAAAAATCATACATCTAATCTCTACGGAGTTGTAACAGAGACAAATGATTTGATCTCCATGGACATAGATGTCATTGCATATTCTAAAGATAAGTTTTAAGAACAAGAACTGAAAATGGATAGACCATAGTAGGTCAAATCTCATTATAACTATCTCTAAAAAAACCTATGAGACAAAACAAAGTTAATAGTAGTGAGTGAGTAAAAAGATACCTATTTACTGACCTCAGAGGGTGGAAAATGTAGCTGTAGGAACAAATGCATGAGAAAAAAATTATTTAAAAATGCAGTAAGAAACTCTTATTCTAGAGACTTTGTTACATTGACCAGGTATGTTGATCTTTTGTGATCAACTTTCTAATTCAAAAATCAATTTATGTGTAGATTATAAAGACTGCTGGTATTCGAACTGGGCTCTTAAAAAGTCAGTATGATTCTGGGGGACCACATAAAGGATGTGCAGTTAGGAATCTAGTTCCTCATTCCTCACCCCATCCCAGTGTAAGCAAAGCAATTCTGATTTTATCATTTTTACATAATGAGGTTCAATATAATAACTTACTGACAGGTTCAATATAATATACTGTTGTCCAAAGAACAACAAACAAAGCTTGAAAGTAGCTGCTAATTATTTCACTAAAGCAAACTACTCAGGTTAAAATATCATATAATATGCACATATAATCTTTAAATTTTACCAAGGGTATTGTGGGAAGGTCTTTCTGCACAAGTGACATTTGATCTAAGATGTGCAGAATGAAAAGCAACAACTATTCAAAGAATTCAGGGAAGAGCATTCCATGCCATAGGAATAATCAGGGCAGAAGCCCTGAGTCAGTAAAGGGTAGACAACAGTTTCAAGGAAGAAAAAAGACAGCAAGTGTGGCTGAATTACTGCACATGAAGAGGAAAGTGGAACAGATGATGCTAGATCAGCAGGTGGGTTTCAGATAGTCAGGGCCTTGCAGGCCACAGTAAAGAGTTTGTATTTTATTCCACAAGCAATGAGAAGTCACCAAAGGACATGAGCAGGGGAGTCTTTATGAAAAATTACTGTGGCTTCTATGTGATAATGGATTGTAAGGGAGCAAGAGGAGGAAAAAGAAACCAGTTTACAGATAGCACTAGAGTTAAAGGGGGAAAGCATGGTATCTTGTCTTAGGGTGACAGCAATGGAGTTACAGAGACATGGATATATTTTGAAGACAGAATCTTCCTGAATTCACTGGTGGACTGGATGTGGTAGATAAGGAAAGAGAAAAATCAAAGATATTTCCCCTAATTTTGTGGACAATGGATAGTGCCATCGACTGAGACAGTGAACACTGGAGGGGAGATAAGTCTGGGGAAAAACATCAAGAGATCTGTTTTGGACATATTGAGTTTGAGACGCCTGTTTGACAACCCAGTAGATAAGCAGGTAGCCAGATATTTTAATAGTAATAACAACAATAATAATAATAGCTAAGAACTATTGAGCACTTCTATTACATAAGAGCTACTATTCTGAGTGTTTTACATCTATCACTTACATTATAATTTATCCCTTAAAACAACTTATGAAGTAAATACTATTAATACTATCCTTATTTTATAAATGGGAAACTAAGGCACAGAGAGAATAAGTAACTGGGTCATACAATTGTATGGAGCTGGAAACTAAGCCCAGATGGTCAGGCCCCAAGGTCCATCATCTTAACTTCTACTCTTCATGGCTCACAGGACTCTGGGGCCGAGGAAAGCAGTCTCAGTTATAAACAGATATTTAAGAGTTATTCATTAATTCATCAACTTTTTCATTCAAAATGTATTAATTGAGCACAAGCTCTGTTTGTGCCAAGCTCTGCTCTAATCAATAAAACAGATAAAAGTCTGGAGGAAACTCACAATACATCAGATGGTTATGAGTGTTATGAAGAAAACTAAAAATGTGTAAGGACAGTAGAAGTTCCTAGAGTTGGAGTATTATTTTATATAGCAAAGCCAAGATGGTCTCTCTGAGAAGGTGACATTTGAGCAAAAAGATAAAGTGAAGGTGCAAGCTGTGCATGTACCTTGATAGATGGAAGTATCACAGTAACTACAAAGGCCCTGGGGCAGAAGTACACTTAGCATGTTCCACCTTCTAGTACTAGGACCTAAAGAGGGCCTTTGAACTTGACCTATCCCTGACAGCATTCCTCCTTAAGGGGGAAATATGTGCCTGGATATGGGGTGCAGGGAGTTGCAGGAAAGGGGTGGGGGGGTGGTGAGGTAGGAGGTGGAGGGCAAGAATAGCAAAGAGCAGAGCCCTGGGGTCCCCCTACCAGTCTATATGCCCCAGTTTGCTTAACCAGTTTTCTGCCTTCTTCTATTATGACTAAGTATCTACCTTAAAAATATTCTTAGAACTAGAAACATTCCACACTCTTTCCATTCTTTTCCCTTCCAACCTGCCTCAGGTTAAACTCTCCCCTACAATCCAGCTCTGAAACCATGTCTTGCTCACTTCAATATCTGCTGACAAACTTCTTGGATGCGAACTGCCTGCCTATCTGGACATCTAAGATTACTGATGTTGAATTATCTCTCATTGCACATTGTCACTGATCACTGTTAGACCCTCCAGGAAGGACTCTTTGCCTACTCATTGACAGAAATTCTGGATATCATTTTTGCCTCCTACTGGATTTCCTCCCAGCACCTGCAGCTGCTCATGTACTCCGAACACCTGCTCTATTCCTATAGTTCAATCTAATTTCAGATTTCTATTCTGCTTATACAGCACTATCCTGTTACAGTAGATAGGCAATAACTGGCCATACCTAAACTACATCTATAGCTATTCTTAGAATTGATTTGAAAATGTTATTTACCATTATTGAAAAGAGTAAAGCAACTATTACTTCAAACTGTGAGACCCTGGAGAGCAATGTTATGTCTTAATTGCTTTTAATCCCCAAGGCCTAGCCCACCCCTGGCATAGAGTAGATGTTCAGTAAATGTTTTTAGATGGACAGAATAAATGAGTGACACTTTCAGGCATTTGCAAACTAAGCTAAATGCCATGGGGATGGTAGCACAGTCCTGCCTAACTGACTTTATTTTTCAAGTGGTAACATTAGACCAACAATTTTTCCAAATTTTCACCAATCAAGCTGACTTACTATAGGCTTTTGCTACTGCCCTCTCCAAAAGAAAGGCAAGAGTGATCAACCTATAATTTAGAGGTTCAAGGATTGTCACTAACATCTTTTGAGGATATGTCCTGAGTCATGAGGTGGAAGGAACTAAAAGTGGACCCTGGGATAACAAAATTAGCTTCTTTCTAAGGTAAATGGAGACTTTTTCTAGTGTCGTAATGCCTTCATGACATTTCCCAGGCACCTGAATGATCTGATCGTTTCTCTTGCCAAGGGTTTTCTCAAGAGGAAAAAAAAAAGGTAAATAAAAGAGGTCTGTCCATTTCGTAATAAATTGCCTTGAGTTCCATATGGATGTTTGCATTTAAAAGGTAATGGTTTTAAATGGCAATTACAAGGATTGATATGAGTTCTTAATAGGCAGAAAGGTAGTCAGATATGTTTAAATAATTTACATATTTATATCACAAGTCATGGGGGAAAAATAATCTTACTTAAAACTGGCCAAAAAAAAAATGGCAAAAATGAAACTACCTAGGAACTATTGTAGGCTTAAAGCATCATACTGGCTGTATGACCATGACATCAGTTACTAATGTTTAAATGTCATTTAAAAATGAATTGCTATGGTTTTTAACAAAAGACCTCTGTTTTGCCTGGTTTTCTTCCTACTCCACTTATTCATCAATCATTACCGAGAGCCAGCTATGTAACAAGCACTCTACTAAGCACTAATAATAGACAGAAGCACAATGGCTCTAACCTCAAGAATTCTTATTCCAGTTAAGTAAAAACTGTTATGAGCCATTGTAATTATTATCTCATATTTTACTAAATTAACAAGGCTGACCAGCTAGTTGGGAGACAGAGAGACCCAATCAACTTGCTAATTCAACAATTTGTGGTACAATATATGGATTATCTATATAGGTTATCTCTCCTCCATTTCAGTCCTGCTGCTTAATATTTCACTTTTTACTACTCAATAACATGCTCATGAGAAAATGGGCTAGGAAAATTAAAAGAGGTTAGCTAAATTATTCTTCAACTGATAGATTAGGAAGAAAGATTTTCATGTTTAACTGATAAATATATATGTATAAAATCCTTTTGTATGTATATCCATAAGAAAAAAATAATAGCCCAAAAGAAATATAAATAAAAGATATAAACTGATAATTCACAGAAGATGTTCAGCCTTATTATAGTAAAGAGATGTGACTTTAAACAGTAAGATGCCATGTTTCACCTGTTGCACTGATAACATTTTCAAACTTGATAATGTCTAGATGCTAAGAATATGACCAAAACAAGGTCTCATATATTACTGTAGGAGCAAACAATTTAGATAATGTTTTAGGAAAAGAATTTGGCAATATTTACCAAAAATTTAAATGCATATATTTTTCGCTCAGTAATTCTACTTTTAGAAGTCCATCCTACTTACACCATCTCTCAGAACAAGAGGCTGTTCATTTAGGCTTTGTTTCTAATAGCAAAACTAGAAATAATCTGAATTATGATCTTTTAAAAAAGGGGAATGGCTAAATAAAACATTTCACATACCATAGAATACTATGTAGTGATTTAAAGTAATGAGGCTAAGCTTGTGTACTGACATGGAATGATATCCCTTATATAGCTTTAAATAAATGGAAAGCAAGTTGCAAATGATGTTCTATATGAATCCATTTTTTTGAAAAAAAAAGCTAACAAGCCTATATGTGCATGTGCTTATGTGTTTATGTTTAGAATAAGTCTAGAAGGATATTTATGAACCATTACGGTAGACTCTCTATGAAGAATGAGATTGTAGCACGAGAAGGGAGGAATAGCACATGTGTACATCATTTGATTGTCACTAATGCCTATTACTTTAAAACTTCTTTATATTTTAACCACTCTTTTCCTCTCCATTAGCAGAGGAGGAAAAATTTTTTAAATTTAGATAAGAAGCTGAAACCACAGTGTAAAAAGTACTCACCATAATCTTCAGGTTCTGTGTTTGTATTGATGCATATATGGGAAGCCTCTGCCCTAAAATCCCATGCTTTGACACCTGAAGCAGAGAGAGATGCTACCTGTGAGTACTGTTGTTTGTTGCTGTTGTTGTTTTGTTGTTCCTTTAGCACTCTGGGGGAGCTGTATGGCATTTCTCAACCCGGTCACTACAAGTTGGTTAACAACACTGCCACAAACCTCCTGGGGGGTGCAACATGGCAGACAGGCAGGTAGGAAAACTAGGAGAAAAAAGAACTCCTGAAAACATCCTGAAATAGTGTCATCCTGTTACGGAGTCCAAGCTTGTACTGCTCCCCATACAACAGGCCAATAAATAAAGAGATGAGTTGTTGGGGCAAGGAACAGCAACCTTATTTGGAAAGGTTGGAAAGGCAGCAGACCAAGAAGATGGTAGACTACTGTCCCAAAGAACCATCTTACCCAAGTTAGAATTCAGGCTGCTTTTATACTAAAAGGGGAGGGGGTGTGGTTGGTTGTTGAAAACTTCTTGGGTGTCAGAATCCTTTGTTCTTCCATCTGTCCACTTAGGTCAGGTCATGATGTTCATGTAAACCTCCAACAAGACAAATGTTATTCTCTGTTCTATAACTTTTTACTTCTGTATGAATGGAAAAGTGTTATGTTGCTACCTTTAAAGGTCAGCCTTGAGAATGGGCTATCCAGTATATTTCAAGCTGTAGGCAACATTCTTAACTTATAGCAAGAACAATAGAATACAAAGGTTAAATTAAAAGAAACAGATCCACTATGGAGTCAGATTTATTCTTCCTTATTACAATCCTGTATAAGTAAAAGCATTAATTATTCACAAATGCTAAGTTATATTTAAACATGAGAATTAACAAATGAACAACTAATGAACTTAAATTCTACCATTCTTTTTTTTTTTGGCTGCACCACACAGCTTGCAGAATCTTAGTTCCCTAACCAGGGACTAAACCCGCACCCTCAGCAGTGAAAGCACAGAGTCCTAACCACTGGACCACCAAGGAATTCCCTAACTTATGAATTTAAAATTGTAGGCGTAGAATCCATTTCCATATAGGGAAATATATGCACAAATAATAATAAAACTGGCTTTAAATCCCAGTTATTTTTCCTTTATTCTACTATTTTATGCTTTCCTATAGAATTGAGCTACATACTTTCACTCCAAACAAATCTCTGTTGTACAGAAATCTATAAGAAATGTAGCTGCCTTTTGAACCTTAATTTTACCTTAACCTACTTAAGAATTCTTTCTTTTCATTACATTGTAGATATCTTTTTTCAGTCTTAACCAATTTGTGAGTTGGTGTTCACTTCTTGACCTACATATCTTTTGGTGTTTTTAAACACGAATGATTAAACAAGAAAACTCTATGAATCAAAAAGATTGGCTTCAAATCCTGACTCAGCAACTTCTAGTTGTGTGTTTTGGACAAGGTACTTAAGACTCAATTTCCTCATCTGTTACATAGTTAATAGTGGTGCTTACTTTAGTTGTCCATGTGGATTCCCTAAGAGAATGCAGGTAAAGGGCATCCCACACTGTAAGTGTTTACTGAAGTATTATTATAACCACTCCCCTCAAATAGATAATGTAGTTGTGCATTAGCTCACACATGATGTTACAAGGTTAGTCTTTATCTTAAATAAGAAATGCAAAACATATTACACTAAGTGAGAGCTGTTTAAAAACAAACAACTTTATCTAATTGTCTGAATTCTTTTAAATACCTTTAAAAATGCCTGGAAATACTTTCTTCTAAAATTTTAAATTTTAAATGTTGGCAGGAGTCACACAGATGAATGGCAGTCTGCAGAGGCTATAGTACACCCCTTTCCATTCTGACAGATTTAATGTGAGCCAGGCTTCTAATATTACCAGTCCTCCCCAGCAGGCCCCCAACCATGTTCTCAGTGGATCTTGATTAGAGAGAAACAAATAAGACAGGCAAATGTAGACACAATTAGATGACAGGGTTAATTCCCATTTCCCAAGCCTGGAAATAGTCTGCTGCGTTGTTCTCATTCTCCTCCACTGGCAACTCTGTACTCAAGAATGGGAGAGAACTTGGTGTTTCCCTCCAGCAGTTGGCCCAGATGCACTCCCCAAGAACTGCTGTTTCATCCTTCTTGAGGTATGGGGTGAAATGTTATACAACCTAAGAAGGGGGCGCACAGTCAAAAGCTGCATTGCCCAATTCGATGTTACCGAAGACTCAAAAGTGGGACACAAAAGACCCTTGCAACTTTATCCTTATGAGGCATACCTGAGGTATGCAAGTACACAAAAGCATTATTGAATTGTAGGATTCTCCTTGTAAGATTATAACAAGATTGCTTTTGTGAAGTATTTTTCAGGCTACTAGATATTTCTTTCTAAAAGTAGCTACTTATAAGATCTTGAGATAGGCAAATTCCGCAAGAGTTCTTCTTCCTAGCATCTTAAAACAACACTGCATTTCTTTTTCCAAATTACGTAAGTTGACAGCCATATTGTTAAATTAAATGATGGCAGCCTTAATAATGTTCTTTTTTTTTTAATTTATTTATTTTATTTATTTATTTTTGGCTGCGTTGGGTCTTCATTGCTGCACGGGCTTCTCATTGCAGTGGCTTCTCTTGCTGTGGCGCATGGGCTTAGTTGGTCCATGGCATGTGGGATCTTCCCGGAACAGGGCTCAAACCTGTGTCCCCTGCATCAGCAGGTGGATTCTTAACCACTGTGCCACCAGAGAAGTCCCTATAATGTTTTTATTTTCAGTCATGTGATTATTGTTCTACATTTTACCTTCTTCCTAAGAGCAACATGATCAGTACAATATATCTTTTCTCCAGAAAAGTTTAACAGCTTCCAGAATTTTCTTGGATATTCTACAATAATTATTATAATAGTAGTAACAGTGGCTAACATTTATTGTGAGATTACTAATGACAAACACCATTCTAAGTGCTTTACATAAATTAACTTACATAATCTTCATAACAACCCTACCAAGTAGGCACTATTATTATTCCCATTTTACAGAGGAAGGAACTAAAGCACAGAGAGGTTTAGTAATTTCCCATAGTTACAGCTGGTAGCTGGGGAAACCTGAATTCAAACCCCAGCAGTCTGGCTCCAGAGTCTGCATTCCGAAATTCTAGGCCATGCTGCCTGGCTATCCACAAACAAGATGCACCTGTGATCAGACAAGGGTCTGATGAAGGTAAACACTGCAGTATTGGTTCTTGTTACATTGCAAGCTATGCTAACCACTACCCCCACAAGCCTCACCCCCAAAAATGAACAGTGAAGGAAATAAAAGCCCATTTCAAATATGCATATTTTTAAAATCTTACGTTTTTCTGAATAGTATATGGTTGTGCCGTTTTGATTCATATTTCTACCTTCTAAAAATACAGCAGACATGCATTCATTTTAAAAATTTACTCTGAATTTTGTAAAAAGTCCAAGATATGACACTTTATCCAATGTATTCTGAGACCATAAAATAGCATTAGTGTATAAGATCAATTATTCTGATTCACCCTAAAGTCTTACAAGACCTCAGGCTCAGCATACATCCTTCTGAACACTCCAGGAAACCTCCAAATCCTTGGAATCCTCTGAATCAGAGGTTGCCGACACATTTCTAGAGGGTCCATGCAGGTAATTTTAATACATAAATCTTATGGAGTATAATATAATCAGGAGTGGGGGAACCTAGGGTTAACTAGAGAGGGCACATTCCATGTAAGAACATTCAAATTCAATTTTTTTTAAATCATGTGTCAATCACATAAAATATGGCTAAGAATACATTCTGCTCTAAATGGAATAGCAAAGCAATATGCTTCTTGGCCTGACCAATCTGGCCAGTACATCTGATACGATGTACTCTTTTCTATAATTGCTTGTTTATTAGCTATCAATCTCCCAGTATAAGTTCCCTGAAGGGACAGAGTCTCTTTCACCCTTATATTCATTTAGTCATTCAAAAAATAGTTTTTAAGCTCCTACTAAATACCATTATTTTAGAAACTGGGCATATAGCAGTGAACAAAACAAGTGAATTCTCTGTACACATGCCTTTTTGATCTTATGGGGAGATACAGAATAAATGTATAAATAAATAAGAAAAATCAGACTATGTTGCATGGTAATAAGAAATAAGGAACATAAGGTAGATAGGACAGAGGGTTTTGGGGTGGGAGTGAGGGTTGATATTTTATAAATGATAACAGAGATCTCTCCAAGAAGGTGACATTTGAGCAAAGACATAAAAGAAATGGTGAGTGATCCACATAGATATCCAGGAAGAGCTTTCCAGACAAAAGGAACATTAAGCACATACGTCCTTGAGTACAAAGTGTTTTGCCTGATTGAAGAACAGCAAAGAACCCAGTGTGGCTGAAGAGGAGGAAGCAAGGGCAGGAATAGGAATTTGCAGAGAAAGGTAAGAGAAGGGGGAGCTGTTCATGCAGGGTCTGGCAGACCACTGTGATGACTCTGGCTTCTACTCTGAATGAGATGGGAAGCCACTGGAGGAGGGATGTGATCTGGCTTATGTTTTAATAATATTACTGTGGCTACAAAACTGAGAATAGACGGAAGGAGGGTAAAGGTCAACAAAGGAGACCAGTTAGGAGGGAACTGCCATAATGAAATGCAACAAATGATGGTGGAGTGGACCAGACTGGTAGCAGACAGGATGGTAAAAGGCTATCAGATTCTGTATATATTTTGAGGTGGAGACAACAAGACTTGCTGATGGATTGCATGTGGGGTATGAAAAATAGAGAGGAGTCAAAATTTTTGGCCTGAGAAACTAAACAGAGGAAGTTATTAATTTACTGAGGTGGAGAAGACTATGGGAGGAATTAGTCTGGGGTGAGCGCAAGGGAAGAATCAGGAGTTCAGTGCTGGACAAAAATTGTGATGCCTATTGGGCATCCAAGTGGGAACGTCATGGAAGCAATTGGATGTTTATGACTCTGAACTTCAGAAAAGATGTCCAGACTGGAAATATAAACTTAAGATTAGCCAGAGCATAGGTAATATTCAAAAAGACAGACAGGATGGAATTACCAAGGACATTATTGTAGAAGGAGAAGAGGTCCAGAGACTCAGAGCTTGCCAAGGTTTAGATGTCTGGGAGATGAGGAGAAACGACCAGATGAAACACAGTCATGACGAAGACAGTACCATGGAAATGCACCACCCAAATTCCCCCTTCAAGGAAGGACTTGCTTCCCAGTTTAAGGAAGCATGGGCAGCAGACAGTCACAGCTGTCAGCTACTTTAGGGTCCACCTCAGCAGCAGAGACCACCTCGGTCAAAAGCATGCCCTTCTCTGATAAGTCTACTTGGGAAAACAATATTTTCTATATGGAAGTCTATTCTGGCAGTTTTGAGTTAAGTGGTACTATAGTTAGTAAGACTGAGGGAACCATCGGATAAAGACACATCCATGAAATCCCATAATCCAATTCAGCTTTCTTCCTGTTTTGAACTCTAATATTTTTAAATGGCATTTTAATTCCAGTAAGTTATATGTTTTTTATCTAAATTAGTAACTGTAAGTACTTCCCTAAATATTTGGGAAGTTCTAGCACTTCCTTGGTTATGCAACTATAGCAAGAGGCAAAAATACAGATTAAAGACAACTTCAAATGGCTTATTTTACCCAACTGCAATTATTTGCTAATTAGTCTATATTTCCAACAGACAATGAGCTTCTTGCAGTTAAGAACCATGCATCTTTGTATCTGTGGTATCTAAGCATGGACTAGTTCTGGTATGTGCTCAATAAACCTTTGATTAATTAATTAATTAATGCATCCTCACAGAGCTATTGAGAAGCAAAATAAAAATCATTTAAATTTTACCTTCTCTTCCTTCTTTTACGATAGAAATGCCAATAAAGAATGAAATGGCAGAAAAATAAGAGGAGGGAGGCAGGAGGCATAAAGATAATACACAATTAATTGGGCTTCCTTGGTGGCGCAGTGGTTGAGAGTCCGCCTGCCAATACAGGGGACGGGGGTTCGTGCCCTGGTCCGGGAAGATCCCACATGCCACGGAGCGTCTGGGCCCGTGAGCCATGGCCGCTGAGTATGCGTGTCCGGAGCCTGTGCTCCGCAACGGGAGAGGCCACAACAATGAGAGGCCCACGTACCGCAAAAAAAAAAAAAAAAACCACAATTAATTAATGGCTGATTGTATGATTATCTCTTTCACATTTGCTCATTTACATAAAAGCCTAAAGTGTGGCATGGTCAAACAATTTGTGCAATAGAGTACAGATTTCTTTATCACCAGTATATGCACTATCTACCAGTGTCCAACCACAATTGTTGGACTGTTTTGTTCACTTTTGAAAAATTGCATTTCACATCTGTAACCTCAAACATTTACATTGCAATATATTAATTGGATTTATGTATTTATAATTGATCGTTTTTACTCATCACATTTCTAATCATTTAAAATGCATTAGTTACCATGGAAATAATGTCATCAACTAAGGGGAAACCTCAGTGATATCCACAAGTGATGAAATATGAAATCAATTAATATAATGGCTGTGCAATTTATAAGAGTTACTTAGAAAGGGTTATCTGATCTAATGTAAAATAAATATCATAGCATGAGAGAGGGTGTAGTCACTTTTTTACTCCTACAATCTCAGGTAAGTTCTATCATCAGCCACCCACTTAAAATGTATGCTTCTTTTGGATAAATTTGTCATATAAATCATCTCAGAAGTGGTCCATAGATTTAGTCATCCTCAGAAAAAATGAGAAATGAAATAAGGCAATTCATAGCCTATGCACTGCTCTTCCATTCCAGGATCTTTGCCTCCTTCTGGCTGTGTCTCACACAGAAGTACTGATTTCTCCATCCAGTGACTTCCTTTGTAGATGACAGACTCACCTCAGGAAAAGCCACAGAGTAGGCAACCAATCAGGTGGTGAGACTTCAGGGCAACAGGAAAGTCTCTACATAAAAATTTTACCTCTCACCCCATGGTCTCTTGTGCATGAAATTCTACCATTTATTTCCATTTTTTGAGCATTGTCTTCCCTAGAAGACACCTTTTAAACTGCAGATCTGAAGTGCAGAAATTTGAGACAAGAACATATCTCAGAGATCCTCATATCTTATAGATGAGGAAAGTTCAGCCCCTAAGTGAGGAAGTGGCTTCCATAGGATAAAAATATCAAGTAAAGAACAGGGCTAAATAAGAATCCCTATCTCCTAACTCACAGGAATAGCACTGGGAGCCTGCAAGAGGGGTTTGGAGAGAGAAGGAAAAATGGGTACAGGTAGTATGAGATGTGATCCCAGGGAACATAAGTGAGGAACCATGGAGAGTAAAGGAAGGAAAGCCAATATAACAATGCTTAGTGAATGGTTTGATATAGAATACCAATCAGGAGTGAAAAAGAGCCAGCCATTAACACCTAAAAACAACATAGGTGAACCCCACCAGCATAATACTGAGTATAAGAAGTCAGACCCAAAACAGGATATACAATATGAATCTATTTATATAAAATTTTAAAACAGAGGGGGCACAAGCTAGCATTCTGAGGTGCTCAAAATAGTCTATATCTTGAACTTGGTAGTAGCTACATGCATGTATACAATGTAAAAATTCATAAAGCTATACATCTAAGATTTGTGAAGTTTTATGTAAATTTTGCCTCAATTTTTTAAAATCTTTAAAAAAAAAAAACTTTATTGAGCTGACCAACACTGTAGGTAATAAATGTTTAATTCTGCCAGGATCTTCAAGGTATTATTTGGAATGAACCTTAAAACTGTTTACCCAAGGGATGAAAGGGATAAACGCTTGACCATCACATCCCAGAACCTATTGATTGAGGTTTGCCTGATACGGCATTAATTTCTCTGCATGTGCATGAGTGCCAATGTGTCCCCCAGGTGTCCACCATATGGACTAAGAGAAGCCTCAAGGCAGAAATCAGGAGATGCACAGTTCATGCTTGTGATGAGGCACTGGCAAAATTTAAAAAAAAAAAATGGAAGTCTGATTAGAACTGTTCTCCATGGCTATGGTTGTCTGATTAGAACTGTTCTCCATGGCTATGGTTAGATTCAGAGGTAAAGCTGAGAAGATATGAAACAATGATAGGGACGTGTCTGATCCACACAGACTTTCCACACATGACAGCAAAATGGTACTATAGGTGAGGTGTAAATGTCAAGTCCTGGTGAGTGTGAAAAGGGTAACCTTAGTAAAAGCAATGAAAAAATGATAAGGCAACAAAATTATGCCCCAAATAATATATAACCCACTTGGTTCTGTGATGCTCTAAACCAGGAGTCCCCAGCCCCCAACCACGGACCGATTAGCGGTCCGCGGCCTGTTAGGAACCGGGCCACACAGCAGGAGGTGAGCGGCGGGCAAGCGAGTGAGTGAAGCTTCATCTGCTGCTCCCTATTGCTCCCCATCGCTCCCATTACCGCCTGAACAATCGCTCACATTACTGCCTGCTGAACCATCCCCCCCATCGCTTGCATTACTGCCTGAACCATCACCCCTCCAACCTCCTCAACCCCTGTCCGTGGAAAAATTGTTTTCCATGAAACCAGTCTCTGGTGCCAAAACAGTTGGGGACCACTGCTCTAAACTCACTGATCCCCACAAGAAAAAGCATTATGTGTGTGTGTGAAATAGAGGAATGAAAGGGGTTGTACTGCATTCTCCACAGCCTTCCATTTTCACAGTGAGACAGGGGTAGGTCTGTAAATAGATGCAGCAAGATCAATATCAGTGGAGATAACCTGACCAATGAGGAGATGCCTTTAATGACAGAGAGCTGAGAGAGAGTTTGGGATAAATGTGAAGATTTCCCAATCACCAAATACCCTGTAGTGCAGGCACTGAAACTTCATTAACTACTTATGAAAGTTCCCTTTGGAGCAAATAACTTTGAGCACTTAGAGAGGGGGAAGGACTGAGAAATGCATTCCTTAGCAATAAAGTTAAGTACATTCATATAAATTAATCTCTCTAAGGGACCCCAATTATATCACTGACCTGACCCTCTAGCAGGATTCAGCTGCTAGAATAACACCTTAAATTTGCTATAGCAAATCCTACCACAGGCAGAGAAAGAAACAGAGATTGTGTCACAGGCAGAGAAAGAAACAGGTTGTGTCAATCATAAAAACCAATGTTACAGATACTACTGTTGCCTGACTGTAACCAACCTTCATTCTCTACTTCCTCGTTTCTGTCAGTTAGCTCTTCCACAAACAACAGATATGACTCAATCCCACTATGACTGTATATGGCTTAAACCAAACAGAACATTCACTTTTCCTAGCCTTTATTACTGATTCAGTGTCATATGACCATGATACACAAGCATTTCCTCTTTTTCCTTGGAATTTTTCCCTAGGTGATTGACTGTAAAGCCAGGAACTGTAGCCACCATCTTGTTTATAGCCTATGGATGAATCATACACATGGAGGAAAGTATGTGAAGAGAACACTGCTCAAGGCAACTATGAAGCCCACAACACCTTTTGATTTAGAAATATGGGACCAACGACTTTCTGTGTTAAGATAGTTAGAGCTGGATTTTCTGTTGCTGCTGATTCATTTATTTTTCTTTTGTCTCAATTTTTAATAACTATGAACCTTCACCAAATAAAAGCTGGATAAGCCAAATACCAACTGCCCCACTAAAACACAAGCAGGACATCCTGGCATTTCCATTCTCTACTGAGGTTCACCATCATTTTCCATAATTTTTGTAGCTATATGGGATATTTCTAAATTATTTAGAATAAAACATATTTCTTTTCAGATAAACTGACTTGTTTATCTATTCCTATTTTTTGAGCATATTGTTATGAATTCCACTCCAGTCCAGAGTGAAACTCTGAACCTACCCAAATTCATCCGGAAACATCTCTGAGGATCTAAGCTGTAGCAGTATCTTGGCCTAGAACTTCATCAGAGGTAAGAAATTGGAAGAATAAATGATGATGCACTATTCTTTTTTTCATTTGTTTTTAAACAATCTGAGCAATTAAATATACACAAGCATGATTCTGGGTGATGACTGAGTTTAAGGTAAAAGAGAATTTTTTTTCCTCCTCCATCTTGCAAAGCCATTCACTTAGGAATTTTTTTAAATGCTGTTAAACTAAAGTGGAACAAAGACAATAAAGCCTCTTATTATCAAATTGTTGTTATAAGGTTTGCATTGAAAACTATCTACCCTCTTTAAACTATATATAAATGTGTGTTTCTATTTTTTTGTTTTTTATATATAATATATACACATATTCATGTAAATATATGTATATGAAGCCCTATGTATTGAAATTGTTTTTAACTGGGCACTAGTTATCTGTTGAAAGGATTTTATAAAACCACTAGCTTTCACATACTTTTACCATGAATCGAGATCTGGTTTTCTACCATCTTTTTCTGTCCTTAAATTCCTAACTGTGCCTTGATGTTTTGGTAGAAAAGCAAGTCTTCTTGATGTTTTCAGGAACCCACAAGTCCCTCATTTTGTATATCTCTCCATATCATGCTTTTATCTTTTCATTCTATGATAATTTAGAAAGGGGATATTCTAAAGTAGGTGTTTAGCAATGAAGCTTTCCTTCCTGCATTTCCTTCCTTCCTTCCTGCATTTCCTTCATGGCCTGCTTGCCCTTTACTTTTTTAAAACTATTCAATACAATATACCTATTCTGCATATTTCAAAAAAGTGGTTTTGTGATATTATAACTGTGAGTCTTTACTGCTTTTATGTGAAAAAAAATTAAAGTCCTGAAATAAATGAACATGTCAGTCATTTCTTCTGTTTTCAACCAATTGTATAAAATTGATAAATGTGATTGATAAACTAGATAGACTTTAAAAAAAATAATTTCACTTCAGGGCTCATCTTAGAAGGATTTCCCTTCTCGCTTCTCAAAGAAAATACACGCCGCAATTATAGTTCCAATAGACTAGGTTACACTGCATCAACAGTCAATCCTAAAATCTCGGTAGCTCCAAAAAAAAAAATCAAGATTTATTCTTCACTCATGCTACCCATTCACTGTACATCACCTGGGTCTGCTCTGTGCTGTCCTCACTAGAATGCTGGCTAATAGAGCAGCCACTCTTTGGAATGCTCTTAATCACACTGGCAAAGGGAAAAGGAGAGAGTGTGATAAATCACCCACTGGCTCTAGCAGTTTCAACCTAGAAGATTTTGCACACATTTTAATGACCAAAGCAAGACTCATGATCACTCCAAGAAGGCAGAAATCCCAAAATGCCTGCTGGAGAAACCAGAAATAACTGGCAGAAGTACTAATGATTACCACACCACCAGACATAAATTCCTTCACTTTCCTGCTACAAATCTATAAACTTTCCTTCATCCACCTACTCATCCTTCTCTCCTATAACAAGAGAAGTCCTCCTTCCTGACTAACATTTACCCTCCCTCCTCTGCCCCTGATATCTCAGGACTCAGCTCTATAAACTACTCCTTCTTCTCTGTATCTTTAACACTTTGTGTTCTCTTGTCCCTTCTCATCATAATTTGTAATTGCTTCTCCTAATTTAAAACATTAAAACCTGCCCTTAACCTTCCCATTTCTATTTCTTCCTATCACTCTGCCTCGTACCTCTCACAGCCACATTTTTGAAAAGAGATGTGTACATTCCCGTGGCCATTTCCTCAACTCTCATTCATACTTCAACCTACTGGATCTGGTTTTATCTTCACCGTGCAATTAAAACCATTTTTATTAAACTCACCAATGACTGACCTCTTATTGCTAAATCCCTTGTACATATTTTAGTTCTCAAGTTACTTAACTATTAGCAGGACTGTCTACTCCCTCCTACTCCTGAAAATGTTCTCTTCATTTGACTTTGTAGTACTACTTTCTTGGCTTTTTTCCTACCTCTCCAAGAGGTCCTGTCTCAGTCATTTTCAAAGTACCTTGTTCTCTACCTGTTCTTTAAATGGTGGTGTTCTCAGGCTCCTGCTCTAGTCCCTCTTTTCTTCTCACTCATTAGTCTCAGCCAACATGAGTGATTTCATCCATTCTCACAACTTCAATTATTGTCTCTATGCTGATGACTCTCAACTCTGACCACAAAGAGCTGAAACAATTTCACAGTCATCCTACCTACCACACTACCCTTTCAGTGCTTGCCTGTGTCCTAACTTCCAGATACACCAGATTTGATTTACAGGAAACCAGTCATCTTTGAAGCCAAAAATGAAAAGATAAAAACTGAAATAGAGTCCTTTATTAGCAGTTACCTACATTTTAATAAAATTATGTGTTTGTTTACTATCTCTCCTTCCCTGGTCTATCTGGGGTGGGAAGGATATAGTGTCTTAGTTATTATACTGTACCTCTAAGGCCTGGCATAGTGGGTGCTCAATAAATGGTTGTTAAGTAATGTTGCAATGCCACCTGGTGCTTCTCACCTAAATGTCACCATACTCAAGCATCCTTTCTGGGGAGTCTAGTATACCTGATTATATGCAGGGGCATAGCAGCGCAGGAACTACTAAAAGTTGTCCTGTCTTGTTAAATGGAAAAATATGCTGCTGCTCAATTCAGAGAAAATATAAACCACAGTTATTAATCTGAATAGACTGTGTTGTTCTGAATTAGCAAGCAATCCTAAAATCTCAGAGGCTCAGAAAAAATCGTATTTATTTTTTGCTTATGCTACATCTCTACTGACATTCTCCACCAACAGAAGCTGCATGAGAAGTGTTATGGATTAACTTGTCTCCTCCACCAATGTTTATACCCTAACTCCTGTATTTGAAACAAAGACTTTGAAGAAGTAATTAAGGTTAAATGATGTCATATGGGTGGGGCTCTAATTCAATAGGACAGGTGTCTTTACAAGAGGAAGAGACCCCAGGGAGGCACATGCATAAAGAAAGGTCATGTGAGATCACAGCAAGACGAAGGCCATCTGCAAACCAAGGTGAGAGGCCTCAGGAGAAACCAAACTGGCTGGCACCTTGATCTTGGACTTCCAGCCTCCAAAACTGTGAGAAAATTAATTTCTGTTGTTTAAGCCACCCGATCTGTGGTATTTTGTTATGGCAGTCCTAGTAAACGAATAAGAAGTAAAAATGAAAAACTCTGGGACTTCCCTGGTGGTGCAGCGGTTAAGAATCCACCTGCCAATGCAGGGGACATGGGTTCGAGCCCTAGTCCAGGAAAATCCCACATGCTGCGGAGCAACTAAGTCTGCGGGCCTCAACTACTGAAGCCCGCCTGCCTAGAGCCCGTGCTCCACAACAAAGAGAAGCCACTGCAATGAGAAGCCTGCAACGAAGAATAGCCTCCACTCGCTGCAACTAGAGAAAAGCCCGCGTGCAACAACAAAGACCCAACACAGCCAAAAATAAATAAATTCATTCATTCATTCATTTTAAAAAAGTGAGAAAGTCACTGGTGTCAAAAATCCTCTTCATGTTGGAATGCTGCTCTGCTCCTATGAAGTTCCAAAGATCAACATGAAGAGCAATTTTCATCCATTGTCATTGGCAAGAATGTGCTGCAGCGCACGTGAAATGATCTCACTCTCCAGATGAGACCCAAGTCCCTCCAAACAGTCACTCTTCCCTGTATGACCAGTCTTCTTCTGGGTATAGTATTGAACATGCCTGAGGAGAGCAATTCAATAGAAGGTAAACAGGACCCAGCAGCAGGACAC
This sequence comes from Grampus griseus, assembly GCF_964374135.1. NCBI lineage: Eukaryota > Metazoa > Chordata > Mammalia > Artiodactyla > Delphinidae > Grampus > Grampus griseus. The sequence continues at coordinate 35,926,988 of NC_139003.1, forward strand.
AAGCATATCTTATGAGAGAAGGTTGCCCTAGAAGATATAGCTATTCCTCTCCTTTAGAAGAGTTTTTTGAAATATTGCATTTCCTCCCTAATAAGAATGATAGAAGTGTTTGGTCCTCGGGGTCAGCCCACTCCATCCCTCTCCTAGTCTAGATTCTTCTTACTGGGCTTCCTTATGCCTCCCCCTGACTTCACAGTCTCTATACTGAGACACATTCTAGCAATGTTACTCAGGGAAACTTCCTTATCTGCCTCACTAATTGCTTCTAGCTCTAGATTAATGAGTTCATTTTTTTTTTACAATAAACTTAGCAAATCACAACTCTAATTCAGGACCAAAAAACTGAATTCCATCCTTTAAAAAACAGTAAGTTATCACAAGTTCCTACATATTCTATCACTGCATTTATACCAGAAAATGACAATTTTTATTTTATATATTCTTACATGAGGCAGAAATATTATTTTAATTTTGCTACAGATTAGAACAATACTATTGATATACTGTCCTTAATAAGGTTGGCTACATTGAACATCAAGAAACAAATGCTCTGAAAGGTCATTTTTTTTCTGGTCATTTTTGTTTAATCCTGTGATATACTGGCAATGACTTTATTATCACTTACAGTAACAAAAAATGAAATACGCAGTTATGATTTCCATTCCTTTAAAAGACAGAAAAGAGACCCAATCTAAACTCTCTATATATGAGCCCAGACATAAGGAATGTGACCAATAGCAGTTATCATGGAGACTCTTTAGAGTCAGCTCCCATCTGGCTCTGGTGAAGTCTCCAGTTTACCCAGAAGGTATTATTACCTCTCAAGACAGATTCAGGAAACTCCTAGACCAAAGAAGCTATAGTTTTGATGGAACAGCAGTTTTGGGGGTGGGTTACCGGAGAAAGAACCAAGCTGCCCTGACAAAATACTTGATTATCATCAAGCTACTGTTGGCACATCTCTACCCTTTGGAAGTTATCCTAGAATTGCCTCTAATCCCAGCACCTGCTCCTCCCCCACATATTTTGCTTCCTATTTGTCTTCCCATTTTGGGCTCATGACTACATCATAGGTTATACCATTCTCCGGCCCATTTCCTAGCCCTTTTTTTGACTTTCAGATCCCTGAAGGTTATCCAGTGCGTCCTCCCGGTCTCACAAGTGACTCAGGTAGTGTCCAAATACTCACAATTAATATACTTATTCCTGAAATCACTGCTGATGTCATCTTTCCATAGCCGCCCCACCACGGTATCTTGGACAATAGCCATTCATCCCCAGGACCACCCCTACCCCAACTCTGCTGTGGGCCTGCAGAGATAAAGAAGATGCTTTGTAATGACTGAGTTTAATTTGGTTCTTTTTGTTTCTATCTCCGACACTCTGCTCAATAAAGAAGTGGTTTCAGACATTCTTCCCCTCTTCCCAGTAAGGATAACAGTTCCTGGCTCACACCCTACCCTCACTATCTCAGCCAGGGCCACGAAATACCTTCCAGCAATGCCCTACTCCTTCTGTCAAAAAGTTCAGCCAGTTCTGCCCTGAGTCCTGTTGGTAAAATTAACAGAAGACTCGTGTTTCCTTTTCAACTTTGCTTACATCGGTGACTTTCCATTTCTTTAAATGTTTTCTAAACTCTCTTGCACTTAAACCATGTTGTAATGTTATAAGTCATTAAAGCAAAACAAGACAAACAAATTATCTTCAGGGTGTTGCTTTTTAAAAGCCTAAAAAATGAGGTCAAAACCAGAGTTTCCAGAGTGGCTCACTGAATAGGATCAGCATCTTGAAGCATATACACCCTGTTACCCTATCTCAGAGAGAGGCATCCCATAATAGCTCATCTCCCAGCAGTTGCCTTCCCTGCAATGCCGCCTGCTGTCTTGCTTCTGTGCAACCTTGGAGGAGGTCCCTGCCCCTTCCCTCAGAGGCACTCATTTCCGGTTGCCATCTCAACCTGACTGAGGTATTCAGCTGTCACTCATTCACACCATACATCCAGGAGTGTGATTATGATGCAGTTCTCTCTTTGAAAAAAATAAATAATGTAGATCTGCCAGTTTCCGAATTTGCCCTGCGGAGGTCAGTTCCAGAAAAACTTTTTGCTTTCTCTACAAAGCTTCTTTACTCAGACTTGTGCAAATAGCTGCTGCTTATTATCCCTCTTAGTAAAGAAAGGAAGGGGTAAAAAATAATGAAAAAAGTAACACATATATTGGGCTGAACACATATACTGACATCTGAAGCCACACCACACGTTAAGTGTTTGCACATGCATTTGTATTTTTGCAGAAACTGAGTCTGATTTGAGCACTGTTGAAACACTAAATCCATATCTCTTCACAATACATCATGCTGCCATGCCCCATACAGAGCTGGTATATTTTTAAGAAACTGGGGAAGAAAAAAGTATGGTATGAGTGGCCATTGTGCTAAAAAGAACTGCCTGTGAAACATCTATGGCGTTCTAGTCTCTCACTAACCTTGATTCACCAAGTCTCGTATTTGTTTACCTTTTACCTACATAGTGTGATCTAAGAAACAAAAAAATGTCCTTCCACCTTTTGAAGACAATGCCTGAAACTTTAGCCTCACTTCCCTCCACTCCCTTTGGATAAAGGATTTGTGGTCATCAAGAATTCCTATTTAGAAATGCTACATAGATTCTGAGATATATTTGCTTATACCTGATAGGAACACCTAATAGATAAATTAATAGAATACTTACTTAATTTACTAGTTAACAGAGTGAACCTCAGTAATGGAGCATTAGATAGCTTAGTTTTGGTGAGGGAAAAGAGGAAGAGAAGATGGAGGAAGTGGAAAATCTAAAGTCCAAGGCACTGAGGTAGGGAGAGTTTGGGGAGGGCAGTCAAGGGGAAACACAACCCAATTTGTAACAATCAGGGTAGAGTTGAAACCCTCAAGGCAGGAGGAGGCGGTAGAAAGAGAAAAATAGAAGGGTACCAAACCCAATCTTGGCCTAAGGGACAAACCCATGGAAACTAATTAGGGGAAAAGAGCTAGAACAAATAATGAGAAACTAGTAAAAGCGGAGGTAAATTGGGCACAACAGACTCCTGAGCCTATCTCCGTTACAGAATAAGTATCACATATCGCTCTTTGTAGAAACGATTTATTTGCTTGCACCCTTCTCCAGGTCATGGGTTTTTAGAGGACAGGGACTCTGTGTATATTTTATTTGTGTGGGACCAGAGCCTGGTGCACCGCCTCGCACACTGTAGAGGCTCAATTCATGTTTGAAGGGTAAATGAATGAAATCAGTTTCCTTTATTTTCTATTACATAAAATCCTTGCTATGAAGAACCAGATGTACTTCATATATGGTGGCACTTCAGCTGTATACTCAGGATTCTTAGAGGTGCTAAGGCCCTTTGAAAAGTATAAACTGTTTCATTTACAGAAAAGCAAATATCTTTTCTCAGAAATGTAGTAATGTCCAATATCTAACAAATACTGTTTAGGTGATAATTATTGTCATTTGTAATAGGCATTTTACTTATTTTCAGGGGTCTTTATTTATGGTTAAGCATGCTTCTTTACATATTCTATTTTTATATAAATCATTTAAATCAAACTCTATCTTGACTTCTACTGCATTATACTTCAATATTTGTAAGACAGATTTAGATAAAATATAGCTAATGGGGCTTCCCTGGTGGCGCAGTGGTTGAGCATCCGCCTGCCAATGCAGGGGACGCGGGTTTGTGCCCCAGTCTGGAAGGATCCCACATGCCGCGGAGCGGCTGGGCCCGTGAGCCATGGCCGCTGAGCCTGCGCGTACGGAGCCTGTGCTCCCCAACGGTAGAGGCCACAACAGTGAGAGGTCCGCAAAAAAGAAAAAAAAAAAAAAAATATATATATATATATATATATATATATATATATATAGCTAATGATTCCAAAATAGTTCCTCTAGACATGCTATATGTTTTAACTTAATTTCCTTCTTACGTATCAGGAGAAAATTGTATGAGATTTTTTTTCCCATGCATCTCTCTTTCCTCATTATCAAAGTATTCATACTGAATTATTTTAAAAAGGCAACGTTTAGTATTCAATCAAATAATAAGGAGAACGTGTTCCTTCTCAGTGGTTTAATAATAATTCTTGCATCACCAACCCTGAATATTCATGTTATGGAAATGTGTCCTACTTCTATAGATTTCATCACTGTCAGCTGGTGCCACAGCAGAACACAGGAACACTTAGTCAGTCTTAATACATTCAGGATTTCAGCAATTACCAAAATGTCTTCCCTGACTTACCATCAATAATTCAACTTTTGAGGAATATAATACTGAGACACAGGAGGCTGACCAATAAATATGCTGCTATTCTTTGGAAAACAGGGACCTAACTGCATAAAATTGTGATATCACTTCACTCAAGTCTTACTTCAGCTATATCTGCATGACACAAAGACAACCGATCGATTCTGTGGGGGGAAATAAATCAATCAAGCCAGGTTTTTTCGTCTTTAGGTAAATGACCTATAGCATATTTATTTTTTCCCTCATTTTGCTGTTAGAACATAGTTTGTCACTGGTCTGATATTCATCATCCTCCCTCAAAACGTATTTATCATGCTTTAAAACCTCAATTCTGACCTTGGGCTAGTCAATATCTCTAAGATCAGTTTCTTCATCTGTAAAATCAGAAAGTTGGATTGTGTTGGGATCAACAAATTTGTTCTGTAAAGAGACAGATAATAAGTATTTTACGCTTTGAGGGCCATACAGTCTCTGTAGCAACCAATCAACTCTGCAGTTTCAATGCAAGAGCAGCCATATATAATACATAAATGTGTGGGCATTTCTGTGTTCCAATAAAATGTTATTTTCAAAAACAAGCAAGCAGCAGGACAGATTTGGCTTTGTGCAGTAGCTTACCAACCCCTGTCAAGGCTCTTTCAAATCTATGATTCTATATGTTAGATACATATAAGGCACCTGAACACCAGAAGAGGGAATGAACTCATCTAGCCCCTCAATAACCCAGGATTAAAGGTGCACAGAAATTCCCCATTACTGAAAACTTCCTCTGAAAAAATCAAGTAGACCTAAGTAAACCCAGCTGATTAAAAGATTAACAAAGGTCCCTCCACTCTGGTCAGTCAGCATACATTTTATTGGTAGCCCAGAGTATACAGACACTAAAAAATCCAGGCCAAGTCTCTAAGTTATTTCTGGATGAGGGGAGAATATGCACATGAGCTTACAAGAATAATAGGATTTCACTCCAGGTTTTGTTGCTTTTGACTGCGCTGAAAGAACTCATCAGCATTAAAACAAATATTAGGTCACACTGCAGCTTCAAACTTAGAGAAAAAAAAAGAGAACCATTTTTCATCTCTATATAGAGTACCTATTTCATTGAGTAGCTCAGGTGGTGAAAGCCTCAAAAGTCAAGGTCAATAAAAAAGTCAAGGTCATGTGTTAATCCCTTGTGAATGTCTGTCTATGAAGGTCTGCAGTTTCATCTTGTCCCACCACTATGAATTACGCACATACAAATATAAACACAGAGGGACCATAGCTTGAGAATGCTCATCTGTGGAGAACAAGTAGATAACTGTGTGCTGAAAGATGATTCTGTGACATTCAAAATAAATTTTTTAAAAATTGTAGGGGGTATTACAACTGCCTAAGAAATATGTCCATAGTGACAAAGAATCCTAAGATAATAAAAAGAATGACAGATCTCATTTGGTTTACAGCAGTTTCTCAACCTCGGTACTACTGACATTTGGACTGGATAATTCTTTGTCGTCAGGAGCTCCTGTGCATTGTAGGATAGTTTACAGCATCCCTGGCCTCTCCCCACTAGATGGAGTAACAGCAGCTCCCTTTTCTCCTCCCTTAGTCATGACAAACAAAAATGTCTCCAGACACTGACAGATGTTCTAGATAGAGGGAGGAAAGGGTAAAATCACAACTGGTTGAGAACCTGTGGATTACAGAAACTTAAGATATAGAATTAACCATCATCCACACTTCAGGAGTCAAGTGGTACCCCAGACCCAACCTGATATTCACAAATATTTTATTACAATGACTTCCAAGATCCCTTCTGACTAATTATTTCCTCATCCCAATACATCACAGAATCACCCAGACGACAATGAGAACAAAAGTGCAAGGGATATTATCTGGAGGAGGATTACTACTGTCTTAGTCCTTTGTCCTAATCCTAAGCAGTATCTAACCCTTGCCCAATGGCAATGTTACCATTTCTAAATTTTACACACAGGGAAATCAGACCCAACTCACTATGTATCCCACTTAACTCCTAAATTATTGTTCATGATTGCTTGTTCCAGTTACTGGTAAAAAGACTTACAGAGCCTTAGGCCATAGCTCAGTGACCCAGCACTGAGTCAGTCTGTATGAATTTGAGCTCTTAAATCCCTGATTTCAAACTTTGTTCCAGGACCTAGGTCTCTTGTATTCCTACCATTCCACAGTTTTCTTAGGCAGTAGTGCCTATTCTCCAGACCTCACTGTTGGGTCCCCACTACCTGCTACACACTTCCCAGCTAACCATAATCTATTTGTTGAGATTTCATTGGGTAATTTCCTGCTAATATCTTCCCCTATCTGCTCTTGTGGGTAGAACCTTGTGGTTCTACTCCACTTCTGTGTTCCAACTAACTCTGTTCTGTGAGGTCTCATTGTTGCATCTGGCCATGAAATCAATCATCTATTTATTCATTCCAAAACAACAGTAATCACAGAGGAAAGAGAGGAGAAGCAGTTGTGTGGTTACTTCAAAGGCATCCCACCCTGAAAAGCTTTCTAGTACAACCTGACAACCAGAACTCTGATTATTAAAAGAAAAATCTGCTCAGGATATGCTGTTATGTTGTATTACTATGATATGAGGCTTTCTAACATTCTGAGTCATGCAGAAATTTCTACCACTCTCTGATATTACAGGTAGAGAAGACAAAACCAGAAAAAGTCAGCAACGTGATACCAAGAAGAACCATCCATGAATGGTTCTTCTCTGCATGATAAAGTAAAAACAGTAGAAACAATAAAAAGTGAAGACAAAACATGAGATATTCATTTTTAAATCTTACACAAAATCATGTTTGACCCCAATTTGAGGGGAAATAATATTAAGTCATGTTTAAATATAAACATAGGGATGTATATTAATGTACCCTTGCTTTAATAGTCATATACCCAGGAAAAGTTTATTCAAGCATAAAAGTGACCGGGAAACATTTAAACACAAAAGTGAATTTTATTTCACCTCTGAGGTGAGGTTAAGGAGAAAGTGTTTTCTTGGCTTGTGCTGCATATAATAAGCACCAGTGAAAAAAATATCTGAAATATAAACATCCTAAACTGTAGAGGCTTAACCACATGACATGTAGAATCTCCAAAGGTACGCAGTGAGAAGAGCATGGGCCAGGATCCCAGGGGGGGTAAGGGTGGGCAAGAGGCTGGGGTTGGGACAGGGGCAGATAGAGCTCACGCAGCTGGAAGTATACAGCATGAGAGGTTGGCTACTACGCAAATCCTAATGACAAAGAGGACTGCCCCAGTGCTCAGGGTGAGGTTACTTCCACAGAGACATTTCGAGTGGAGCCCAGCAGCAGGCAGAGACCATAGCAATACCATGATTCAAGGAAGGTCCACCTGGTTGGAAGTAAATCCCCAGCCACTAGCGCAAAGGTGTAAATAGTGAAAGGAAGAAGTGTGAGATGGACAAATTCTAGAATGGCAGTCATGCCTCAGTCAAACATCCTGGGTTCCAGACGGAAACAGAAGTGTAAATCAGGTATAAAGTCAGAAATCCAGGAAGTCAATTTCTAGAATCTATCCACTAGAAAAGACAAAGTTCTAGCTGAGCCTTGCTCATTCATTCATTCATTCATTTATCCAATCCTTTGTTCACAAATTCATACTAAACACCTACAAAACATTGCTAGACACTGTTCCTGGCCCTATGGATTCAACAGGGAAAAACAAGCATCATCCCTGCCCTTGTAAAGAGCTTTGCTGGAATTGCTTCGGGGCTTGAGTAGTGGTGAATATTTAGGTTAAAAAACTTCATCAAGACAGGGCTGTTGGACACTACCAGTGTTAGCAAGATTGAACTGCCTGTGCCCATGAAAAATTCTGCTCCAGCCCACAGGCAGCCAGATCAGTAGCAAGAAAAGAAATGTAGTTCTATGACCTTATAAACATATATTAAATAATAAATGGAGGACAAGGTGATGATGATGATGAGTAGTTATATACTTGTTTCATGATCCAACCAAGAGACTGAAATCACATCATTTATTTAAACAGAAAGTAATATAAAGAATTGTTATATTCACTAGTTTGTTGTATTTTTTAGATTCCACATATAACTGATATCATATAGTGTTTGTCTTTCAACAAGCTAGTGAATATAACAAAAAAGAATCAGACTCACAGATGTGGAGAACAAACTAGTGGTTACCAGTGAGAAGAGGGAAGCGGGGAGAGGCAATAAAGGGGTAGCGGATTAAGAGGTACAAACTATTTATGTATAAAATAAGCTACCAAGATATATTGTACAACATGGGGAATATAGACAATATTTTATAAGAACTATAAATGGAATATAACCTTTAAAAATCGTGAATCACTATACTGTACAAAAAAGAATTGTTAATTCAGTAAAAGTTGTTAATTAGCTATTGAAAAGACAAAAAGAGAACTCTAAGTTATCACAGAGATAGTAACTGCAAGATGCAACTGCCATCACTGAGTTTGGAGAAATAAAGGAAGAACTGGGAATTATTAACTGTTAGAAGACTGGAGGACAGACCCCATGGTGTTGAAACTCAGATTTCTGAGAAGAGGAGATACTCAGATGGTGCTAGGTCCCTGAGCTCAGAAGTAGGAGGCATCCCAGACCTGGGGAGGAGATGTCCCAGAACTCTGAAAATGGGGAGCTATCCAGCTGCTACTGGGGTCTTTAAGGGTTGGCTCTATGGGTGTTGGGAAAAAACTGCAAATTGGACTCAACTGCTGCTATTGGAACAAACTGCTGCTACAGAGGTAAAGAAGCACTGCTGGGGTGACACTCACGGGGGGAAAAAAAGCCAATAGAAAACAAATAGGAAGAAAAACAGAAAATAAGAGCAAAGAGGAAGAAGCATGTTCCATCTACTTCCTCCTGCTTGCAGTCTCCCTCTAGCACCTCCAATGACAGAGTTAAACCAATTGACAAAGCAGAAATGTGATTTGCAGACGCCCAGCCCCAGTATCAAAAAGCAAAGTATAGAAGAGTGGCTTTGAAACTGAGAGATGATAGTTTAAATAACCATCCCAGCAATCTAGCGCAAATTATTTACCTTTTGGAGACACAGTTTGTCAAATAAGGACAATAATGCCTACCACAAGATGTTTTGAGAATTAGACAAAATATATATAAAGTACTTCACATAGTGCCTGAAAAATAAAATGCATTTTTTCACAATTAATGGTTTCCACTCCTGATTCATCCTTCCAAGTACATCTGCCACCTCTGGTGCCTTCCTTAAACAACTACATTGTAGAACCCCATGTGTGGCCTAATCTATTGCCAGAATATATCTCAGCAGGAAAAGTCTATTTATAAGGCCTCAATCAACAGGGAAATCTTCTAAGTTGGGGACCATATTTTGGCTGTTGTATTTTCACTTCCATTCCTCCCTGTCATCCTGAAAATCTGGCAAAAAATATCACCTACACACTTCCTTGCCCTTGCCACCATCAATCCAATAGGCTGGCTTTCCATTAAGACACATTCAAGTTCCTTCCTTCCACTTCGCAAACAGTTCTAGCAATGTTTCATACTTGATCCAACACCTTTCACCCCAAAGAATTGTCTTCAATACCTTGTGGCCAGGAGGATCACATGCCCAAAAAGCAGACATAGGAACTCACTATCATTTTCCTGATGTTCTCTATCCAGCAGCCATTTTCCTCAGCAACATTCCAGACATCAGACACCTAAGGCCTAGGTAGAATTACTGAAAGCAGAGCAGTATCAGATGCGTTATGGCACATTTTAGAGGCAAGAGCCACCGTGGCCCTGAATGGCCCATAAAAACCAACTCTTACAAAAAATCAAAATATAGCTCTTCCACAATCTTGCCTAAAATTGTGGGTTCCTAATAGTTCATTCCCTTCCAGACCATGGCTCATGAGGTTCTACCTTTATTAACTCTAAGACCTCGGGAAATTTTCTTAAACCTCTAAGTCTCACTTAATTCCTCGTGGAATGGAATCCCTAACATTATCTCACATTTTGTTGTAGGAATTAGAAAAAACCACACAAGTTCAAGGAGAGGGAAGAAATGGGGAGTTGTTGTTTAGTTGGTATAGAGTTTCAGTTCTGCAAGATGTAACAAGTTCTGGAAATCTGTTGCACAGCAATGTGAATACATTTAACACTACTGAACTGTACACTTAAACAGATACAATGGTAAACTTTATGTTCTGTGTTGTTTACCACAATTTAAAAAAATGTTTACTGAATGAATGAATGAATGAATATAAAGTTCCTATCACATGTGCAGGCACACACACACATACAAACACACACACGCACAACACAGATTCATCACAATGTCTGGCACATCACAGGTATTCAAATATCCATGAGGTTTTGCCTTTTTTGCCTTTGAGTCTCCCAACAATCTCTTGACTTCAGCCTCACCTGCATGAATTACTAATTTTTCTTCCTCTGAACACTGTGTAGACCTAATCACATTCTGTCCAGTGTTACTCCTTAACATTTCAGTTTGGGCATGCTTTATCTTGCCAAATAGATTGTCAGTTCCTGCAGAGAAGGGACCATATCTTATACTTCTTTTAATGTTCCCCCCTTCACATCCAGTGCAATCTTTGCATTAACTGTTGGCTGAGATTCTACTTCAAATGAGATGCACCTTCCCAGAGACAAAACATTCCAGTTGCTGCTGCCTGCTCTTGGTCCTCTATCATCATAGATCAACATTTATTGACCTGTTATTTATATAGAGATCTCTGTTAGGAAGACGGGGTAAGAGCAATGGACAGGGAAGATAGGAAGACAACTAAATGATATGTAAGATATGATTATTGTCCTCAAAAGGCTTACAATCTATTTGCACAGACAAAACAAACATACAGAGGTTGGTAAAATTGCAAGGAAAAAAAGCTAAGTATCCACTGAGTGTTACGGACAATGCAGGTATTCAAGAGGCCATGGATACTTCATGGGAAATTAAACAAGAGATGAGCTTTAGAAAAACACAAGCAATAGAGTATATATTCTTTAGAGTTAAGATGATTCTTCAGGGTAAAAAAATGTATCTTCCTACTAACTCTGAGATAAAATTATTATACATTTTCAAGATAATACTAATAACAACATTATTTCAGGCACTGCAGTAGACTCTACATACTATCACTAATCTAAAAAAAAGGAGGGGGTGGTATAATCCCTGTTTATACATAAAGAAACAGTGTGAAAGAAACTAAGCTACTTCTCCACAGATGCAGATAGTTAAGTACTGGATTTGAACACATCTGTCTGACTCCAAAGCATGAATTCTTCCCACTATACAACTCATTCATTCATCAAACATTTACTTAGCAAGTGTTGTGCTGAAGATAAAAAACTAAGTAAAACATGATTTCTTCCTTCAAGTAGTTCTGGTCTGGTGAGGAGGCAGTTATAGAAAGAAACCATTTCAACCAAATGTGGTGAGTCCAAGAATAGAGACTTGCAGAAGAAGTTATGGAGTACATAGGAAGGAAAGTTAATCCGTCCTGGAAAATCCTGGAAGATTTCCTGGAGGAGCAGAATTCTTTGTTAAGTCTAAAGGAATAAAAGAAACAACAATAGCTTACATTTATGTACTTACTAGGCAGATAGTATTATTAGCCCTGATTTACAGTTGAGAAAAATTGAAGCACAGAGAAGTGAGCAACTTAAACCATTTATAAACAAGTGGTAGAGCCAGGATATGAACCTATTCTCTCTTAACCTCTACAGTATACTGCATATGAGTAGGAGTTTGCCAGAAAAGTAGACTGAAGAGGAGCATTTTTTGCAACAGGAAAATTGAGAGCAAGGCAAAGGCAAGAAACTGCCCTGTACGGGACCATATAAGTACCGTATGACTGAAGCAGGAAATAACAAGAGATGAAATTAGAGAATTATGGGCCAGACCACAAAAAGTCTTGTGTAACATGCTAGGCTCTTAGAATTTATCCTATAAACTATGGAAGAATGTCTTCAGATGATGCCAGCTATTTGGAGGATGAATGTCAGTTAAGACTAAAGGGAAGGGAGTCCATTAGGAGACAGTCGTCGTTGTTATTATTATTATTATTATTATTATTATTATTATTACTGTAAAAAACAAACAACATGAATTTATTCTAATAATTTGTAAGTATACAGTACAGTAAGGAGACCATTTTAAAATACAACAGAAAGAGAATGAGAACTTGAACTTGGGTGGAGAGAACAAGATGGAAAACTAGGAAATAAGACATGTCTAAATGGCAAAATAGGCAGAACTTGGTGATGAACTGAATATGCCTACCTCCCTATCCATCAGCATTTCCTTTTTAAAATAATTTATTCAGGAAAAGAGACAGCATGAATGTATGCATTTGTCCTTCTGAACTGGTTACGCATGGTGCTAGGCCCAGTAGCATTAAAAATGATTGAGACACACTTCCCATCCTAGAAGAACCTGCAGTCTGGAGTGGGAGTGAAGAACAAGACAAGCGCAATAAAGGGTTATGCGGTTATGAAAGAAACAGGTACAACACGCTCTGGGGATCCAAGGCAGGAATAGTTATCCCCAACCTCGGGAGATCAAAGAAGGGTTGAAGGAAAAGATGCCCCAAACTGAATCTGAAGAAATGAGCAGACACTTCCAGTGGATCATGTATTACTTGACGTAAATGTTTCTCCAGTGTAGTGTGGCAGGAACACAGCAGAACAAACAGTTTCAATGAATTATGCAGAGGAGGTGAGGGGGGGGGAAGATAAATATGTGGACCCCTGAAGGTATCAAAAGTAGAGCAGGAATTTGTTAGCTGCTAGTTCCTCCATTAAAACACCAAAGCACAAGTGGGAAAGTGAGGTCACAAAAAGATGAAGGTGGGGAACAAGATAGTGATCTGCAATAAATCTACAAGAAGTGCTTTGGTTTTATAGTGCTGTCTGTGGCCACACCATCACACTCCATCTAGCTCCACCTTGAGGCACAGAGTCAGAGCTCAGTATGCTTGGAGAAGTATATAAGTCTATTAGGTATACCCTGAAACCTAGCATTTCCTATAATTGTAGGATGTTATCTTGAGATTCACAGTTATGGCTATGTGCATCAGGCAGTTCCTACTGCTCTTCTAAAGGATTTTAAATCACCTCATAACAACTTATGTTTAAAAGCCTCACTGCCTCAGTCACAAATATTGATCTTTGTGAACAAAAGTACCTTTTTTTGACAAATGTGTTTATAGAGACATTATTTTTTTCTAAATGCAATGCCCAATGTCAGAAAAGCAATATTATTCATGAATATAAACTCTCAGACTTGAAAAAGAACACCTTTGTTTAACCTGTTTAATATACAACATCTATGCAAACAATTCCTAAATCTCAAGCATCTTTCTGGAAATGGCTATTCATTCCCTTCTAAAGTCAAATTTCTACTGCTGTCCCTAACAATTAAACAAGAAAAAAGGAAATTCAGTTGCTGAAATTGATCACAGATTTTCAAGTTCATTTAACATACTGTCTTCAACACAACAACATAGGCTACAAATCTAGTTCTTTGATTTTGAATAATCTCAATATTCTTTATAGAGCAGTTTAGAAGTATTTTTCCTTAAAAAAAATGATTTATCTAGAGGAAAAAATGTCTAATAAAATCATTTTAATTAGTTGTACACATTAATCATGAAATTGCACAGAATAATTATAGTGACAGTTCTCCACTTACTATAATGAAACATAGTGAGAATGGTTAGAATATAAACAGATCAGAGGGACTATGAAGGTAAGTGTTATTTGGCATAATTTTACCATGATTTAGTAAAGACTATGTCTCCCAGGATAAAATAATAGGTTCTCATTATATGAAGGTGACTTACTTGGAATCAGGAACCAAAAACTCTTTATTTCTCATGACCAGCCATCCCCAGTCCAAATCCCACATTCAGGAGCATCAAAATCTCTGACCACATGCCAAAATGAAGACAGATGGATACAGAGCTGTCACATATTCAGTACCTGCAAAAAAAAAAAAAAAAAAAAAAACTGGAGTTTTTTTCAGAAGACAGTAGGCTAAGGCCTAAAGAGTCCTGCTTTTTCACACATAGTAGCATGTTTATTCATCCCATTGTACTTCTACAGTTCCCCAGAGGGAAAATAAGTACCTGAAGTTTCAACTGGGAAAGATGACTCACCCCGAAACTTGCTGAGTAGTTTATGAAGGTTTACAATGCTTGTGAATTGCTGCTTGTGTCTTGTGTGCCAGGTAATGGTCAGGATGACATGAGGCAAAAGGGTTTGATAAAATGGAAAATAAAAATCTATGGCAGTCACATATAAAAATGACAATGTGTGTATCATAAACCTTTACACAAACATTTTAGCATATGGTGTATATATTTCAAGTGATATAAATGCAAAAGAAAAGGACTTTAGCACAAATTGACCAGCTTCGACACTGGAAAAATACAAATTAACAAAAAAGAAATTCAAAGGGAAATTAATGGATCTCATAAATGTCTCAAGGGTGAAAATATTGTTTTCTCCTCAACACAGGAAAGAAACAATTTCTCGTAATAAATTCTACCAGATATTTTAGTGATGGTGTTATTTCTGTTGCTTTTAAAAATGTATTTTTAATTGTCCTACATATTTCCTTAAGCATACAAAAAGAAATGAGAGTCCTGGGGCGTAGCCAAGATGGCAGAGTAGGAAGGCCCTGAGCACACCTCCTCCCACAGGCACACCAAAATTACAACTATTTACAGAACAACTGTCTATGAGAACAAGCTGAAGACTAGCAGAAAAGATTTTCCTCAACTAAAGATATAAAAAAGGAACCACAATGAGCTGGGTAGGAGGGGCAGAGACACTATGTTATCAATACCCACACCCCTGGGTAGGTGACCACAAATGGGAAGATAATCACAACTGTGGAGGTTCTCCCTAGGAAGCAAGGGATCTGAGCTCCACCTCCACATCAGGCTCCCCAGCTTGGGGGTCCTGCACCAGGAAGACAAGCCCCTATAACATCTGACTTTGAAAGCCAGCAGGGCTTATATACAGGAGAGCCAAAGGGCTGTTGGAAATGAGAGACTCGAGGCACACAAAAGCTCACATACTCCCAGTCCCAGCACAGAGACCGTAATTTGAAAGGAGCTTGGGTTAGACAACTTGCTAATCTTGGAAAGCTTCCTAGAGAGGTGGGAGGCAACTGAGACTCCCCCGAGGACATAAACACTGGTGGCAGTCAATTTTGGGAGCTTGATCTACCAGGCAGACACTGGTGCTGGCATGCACCATTTTGGAGTCCTCCTTCTAGCCTATCAGTGTTAGGGGCTTACCTGCCCACCAATGGGACAGTACCAGCCCCAGGACCCACCAGGTCATGCAGACAGCCATGCTGGGACCTAAGTGTCCATTGATAGATGAATGGATAAAGAAGATGTAGTATGCAACGGAATATTACTCAGCTATAAAAAAGAATGAAACCTTGCCATTTGCGACAACATGGATGCACCTAGAGGGTATTATGCTAAGTGAAACAAGTCAGACAGAGAAAGACAAATACTGTATGATTTCATTTATATGTGGAATCTAAAACAAATAAACATAACAAAACAGAAACAAACACAGATACAGAGAACAAACTGGTGGTTGCCACAGTGTAGGGAAGTGAGGGGATGAGTGAAATAGGTGAGGGAGATTAAGAGAGGTATAACCTTCCAGTTATCAAGTAAATAAGCCAGCGGGATGTAATGTACTGCATGGGGAATACAGTCAATAATATTGTAGGGCTTCCCTGGTGGTGCAGTGGTTGAGAGTCCGCCTGCCGATGCAGGGGACATGGGTTCGTGCCCCGGTCTGGGAATATCCCACATGCCGCGGAGTGGATGGGACCGTGAGCCATGGCCGCTGAGCCTGCACATCCGGAGCCTGTGCTCCACAACAGGAGAGGCCACAGCAGTGAGAGGCCCGCGCACCGCAAAAAGAATGAATTTAAAAATTTTAAATTAAATAATATTGTAATACCTTTGTATTGTGACCGATGGTAACTATATTTATCATGGTGATCATTTTGTAATGTATAAAAATACTGAATCACTATGTTGCACACCTGAAACTAATGTAATATTTTAAGTCAATTATACTTCAATAAAAATTTTAATTAAAAAAAAATTAGAGGGCTTCCCTGGGGGCGCAGTGGTTGGGAGTCCACCTGCTGATGCAGGGGGCGCGGGTTCGTGCCCCGGTCCGGGAGGATCCCACGTGCCGCGGAGCGGCTGGGCCCGTGAGCCGTGGCCGCTGGGCCTGCGCGTCCGGAGCCTGTGCTCTGCAGCGGGAGAGGCCACAACAGTGAGAGGCCCGCATACCGCAAAAAAAAAAAAAAAAAAAAAAAATTAGATTCTCCACTTATCACAGAATAACCCCCAAACAGGCAATACTATTCCCATTGCTAAAAGTATTTGAAATATATACCAGCATACCATACAAGTCAACTGTTCCCTACAATGCCCTCTCACCAAACTGAGGTGTTTTCACAAACAAAAGGATTCAAAAGCAGCAGAAGTCAGGATGGCTTTTGCAGTTTCTCAAAGCATGACCTACAAAGGAACTCCCTCTCTCTGTGTCATGCAGGCTAATCCCTACTGGTAGCAATGATAACACTAATATACTGGCTGCACTCATCTGATGTTATTTATGTACCTCCAACTGACGACTAGTAAAATGAGGCTTTAAAAAAAATTCATTAGGTCCCCTTCCTTTCTTCCTTCCCTCCTTCCTTCCTCCCTCCCTCCCTCTCTCTCCCTTTCTCCATCTCTCCAGATTGTCTTTTCTTTTCTCCAATAGTGAAAAAAATGGGTGCTAGTAGGTCTACCTGTACCGCAATCCCTATCTCAGGCTACATTGGAAGACCAATGGATCATCACCCAGAGTAAACCTGTCACTTCTTCACATCACCTACCCACAGAGAAAAAATTCTGTTTCTTATCTATCTAGGTGTCTACATCAAAAGCTTAGGATGTCACCTTTGTTTTTTATCTTCTAATATCCAATAAGTTACCAAGACCCACTATTCTTGCTAATACTCTCAAATCTGTCCACTTCCTACCATCTCAATGTCTCCACACAATCTGGGTCTCCACGATCTCTTCCTTGTCTCCTCACTGACCTTGATGCCTCTACTCATAGCCTTTCCATCTGCTCACCACATGCAGCTAGAGTAATCAATCAAAAATGCAAATCTGGTCAAGTTATTCCTGTTAAAGACACTTCAGTGGCTCCCCCATGTTCTTAGGATAGTCTTGTATGCTCACAATATATGTTTCTGTAATCAGACCCCTGCTTATCTCAACTCCTCTTCACCTTACCGACCCTTACAAAAGTAGTCTGTTTTCACTATCATGAACTACAGCCAAGCTCTAAGGCCTTTGCACCTGTTGCCCCCTCTTACTAGAAAATCCTCCCTGCCATGTCCCTGTCTTTAACATGGCTGAAACTTACTCAATCTAAAGGATTCATCTCAGATGTTAGTTCCTCCAGGATGCCTTCTACCTTACCTGCTTGGCACTCCCATAGAAATTGATTATCATCAGTCAGTGTTCACTTTTAGCTTCCCCAACACATCAGTAAGTATTTGTTGAAAAAAAATTTTTAATTCAAATCATTTTGTTGCATGACTGTTGGTTTTACTGTAGCATATGTGTATAAAGATCCAACTTAACTAACAATGAACCAAGCTGCTTAGCTTTGCATCCCACATTTAACTACTTGGACACACATAAACTAGGCAATTTTAACTTTATACTATTAAGGGTTGACAGAGACCCTGATATCATTAAAGCCAAGTCCTATAAATATAAAAATATATGGGTTTATATTTACCAGAAAACCAAGGTTTGAGTTTGCAAGAGCTCACTCTAGTTTTATTAATATAAAAATCAACCTTTATTGTTTCAGGGTCATCTCAGTGACACAAAACTGTCTGAAAATTTATCAACTGCTTCCTTTTCACAGTGATTAAGAACTGCCTGGTTAACAGAGGGTAGAGAATTGCACAGCTATAACATGCTTAGTGTTATCTGAATGTAAACAAATGTGATAACTGAAAGCAAATTCAATCAAAAGAAACATTACCACTTTCTCAATGATTAACATGAAACTAGTTATCTAATGAAAAAACTTTAGAACAAAAACTTCAAGGTGACCCAAGACTTAGGAGTTCCTAATGTGAAAGCTTAATTCTGTTATAAGTCAGTCAGCATCAATATAAACTCTGTATCTGTCCAATTTAGAAGAATCTCTTGGATAAAAAAATCTAAGGTTCAACTGTCAAACACAGTACCTAAGCTTTGATTTTCAGGATGATGGGTGAGGAAGGTGATGGGTGAGGAAGGGGGGTAAAATGTGAATATTCTCTGTTTGCTTTGATGGTCCACAGTAAGCACAGTTCTAATTAATCTTGCCAGTAAGAGAAGCCATAATCCACAAGGACTCACCTTCCCAGCCAAGCTGCTATTCTACATCCTGTATGGCTGAGTGCAGAATACTGTGCTACCTAACCAAGTATAATTGGTACTGGATGCTCCACCCAGATTCCTTCCTCATCCTTCCCTCAGCTGTTGGGAATACCATCTTTTGACAGTTCACATTTGTGTCCCTCACAGAGAAATGCCCTTGGCCACAAAGAACTGCCTCACTTAAAGTTAAGCTCCCTCTCAGGGGAGAGCTCACAGTCAATGAGCTACTCATACAAAGGAACAAAAACATCTTTGCTTCAATATAGAGTATCTCTGAAGGAACATCCCAGCTCAAGAGCTCCCTAAAGGCTCTACTGATGCCTCAGTTGCACTGTGGGTCAGGTTCTCCCGCTTCCTGATCCTCCTTTTCTCACTTCCTTACAGATGCATTTCTGGAGACGACTTCTCAGAAAATCTCTTCATCTGAGAATCTACTTCCAGACAGCCTAATCTAAGACTCAAGTCAGTAACTATGAAAGGCAAATATACTAGTATACAGTAATTTTGCTGACTTCATAGGTCTTGGTATCAGTCTTGGTCTTTTGTTACAGATGTCAACCTATTAACTGAGGCAAAGACAAGATCTAAAATTTAATCCACCACTAACTGACTCCAGTTCCCATTTAATTGTAAGAAAATTTAGGAACCAACTCATTGGTACTATAGGTTATCTTACTTTACCCTTTATCCTCAACAATTTTGAATGTTTGGCAAAAATTACTGGATAATTTTATCATCACCCAATTATAAGAGAAAAAATATTCTAGATGAAATTCTAATTAAAAGAGCATAAGAAGAAAAGGAGAATAAAAATGATTTGTCCGCAGTAGATCTCTATGTTCTCAAAGATAGGGGAAATGTACTTTTGTTGGACTTATAAAGATTCAGGCCTTTTCTGATCAAAATATAAAAGAATTATTAGAATAGAATCTACTTTTTATGTTCTCAATCAATCTCTTAAAATCTCCTTTGGAAATGAAAGAAAGGTTGCCATAAAATCAACTGATTCATTTATTCCATTCACTTCTCAATCCAAAGGATATGAAAAGATCCTAGGTTTTGAGGTCTTTGTTTTTTTGTTTTTGTTTTTTGAGTTTTGTTGTTGTTGTTTTGGTGTCACCATTTTGAAGAGTAGAAATTAAATCATTTGGTCTGCCTAACTGTAGTCTCATTTGTCTTAGTTGATACAAACCTAAGTTTCTCTTCTAGAGCATATGGACACAAAAAATAAATAGATCACGGTACAACAGCAAATGCTGATGTGCTATCCTTTTAAGAAAATATTATTTTTATATATAGATGCAAACTGCCAAACGGAAAAGGAGGCTTGCCCACAAAAATAAATCTGTTTCCTTTAAGTAGAAATTTCTGTCAAGTACAAATAGAATCACTAACTTAAAAGTAGTTTCCTATAACTGAATGACAAGGCCCTATTCCTGTTGGGGAAAGGAAGATGCAAGTGGAGGCAGAGATCCATTCTTTTATGTTTTACAGGAAAAATAAAATGATATGTGTCTTTCTCTTTCACTCCCAGTGTATCAAACCTAGACTAGTTTTTCTAGATTTTTCTACAGTTGTCCCTCAGCATTCACAGGGAATTGGTTCCAGGACCCACCATGGATACCACGATCCAAGTATGCCTAAGTCCCATAGTGGGCCCTCTGTATCCATGGGTGCAGAACCAGCAGATTCAGAATCAGCATATGTGGAGAGCCAACTGTATATTTATTGAAAGAAATCTGCTTATAAGTGGACTTGTGCAGTTTGAATATCTGTTATCCAAGGGTCAACTGAACTATGTACTTTTATAAATAAAAGTGTTTTAAATATTCATATATGTAATATATAAATTATATCCATTACTGTGCTAGTAGGTACATTTCAAAAACACAATAATAGAAGTATTATAAAAATAAAACAAAAATGAAATTAAAACTTTACATAACTTCAGTTTATTAATTAGTGGTCCAAAAATTTTTCCTCATACTAAAATATTCTTTTTTTTTTTTTTTTCTTTTGCGGTACGCGGGCCTCTCACTGTTGTGGCCTCTCCCGTTGCGGAGCACAGGCTCCGGACACACAGGCTCAGCAGCCATGGCTCACGGGCCTAGCCGCTCTGCGGCATGTGGGATCTTCCCAGACCGGGGCATGAACCTGTGTCCCCTGCATCGGCAGGTGGACTCTCAACCACTGTGCCACCAGGGAAGCCCCTAAAATATTCTTAATAAAAATTCTAAAATAAAGATCAATGCAATCAAATATACATCATTTCTCTCAAACTTAGCTTAACATTTATTGATGCTATGATTCAAAAGTATGGTTCTAAATTCAATTATGATTGTCATAAGCTAAAAATAAAATGCTAAACAAAGATAAAAAGATCCAAATAGATGAGGCACATTATTGGCTGTGTTTATTAAATCATGAAATTCATTTTACAATCCTTTGAATGGTTAGTATTATATTTAACCCATGGTTTTTTTGCAAGAATCTTTGAAAGTTAATCAAAACCAGATAGCACGATATGGTCATCTACTTAACCAGAAAGACAAACACTACAGTAAACAATTATATGTTGAAAGTGAACTAATAAATATGGGCACTATGGTTGACTCTCACTCTTCCTAGAATAGTTGGGAGACTCTTTAGAACACATGATTATTTGACAAGTTGGCAGTGTAAGGGCACCAGTGTTAAACCACGTGATAAATATTAGTAAATCTGTATTTCTTACTTTCAAGAGGAAATTAATTTTAAAAAGAATTTGAACATTTCCTTCCCAAACTCTCTGGCAATCCAGGGAGAAAATCTCTTACCTAAACAACTGATTCCAAAGAATTGTTTAGAAAAGAAGACACCAAAAATTTAACCTTGGTGTTTTTTCAGGCTTTGCTTCCCTGAGTAGTTAAGCACCTAGACAGTATGATAAGCAGGGTCAACATGTTTCCAGATCAGCACACTGCACATATTTTGGTACTCACATGCTCAAAAGTCAAATATACTATTGACCCTTGAATGACACAGGGGTTAAGGGAACCAACTCATATGCAGTTGAAAATTTCTGACTCCCCAAAATCTTAACTACTAATAGCCTACTGCTGACTGGAATCCCTACCAGTAACATAAACAGTTGATTTACACATATTTTGTATGTTATATGTATTATATACTGTATTCTTACAATAAAGTAAGCTAAAGAAAAAACAGTAAGAAAACCATAAGGAAAATTTACAGTACTATACTGCATTTATAGATGCCATAAGTTTACATCAACTGTTGACAAGATGAACTGTCTGTCAGTACCTACATCAATACTCTATTATATGGTATAAAACACTGTAGATGTTATACATAATACTAACACTAGACATCAAAAACAAAAAGATAGGGACTTCCCTGGTAGCACAGTGGTGAAGACTCCACGCTCCCAATGCAGGGGGCCTGGGTTCGATCCCTGGTCAGGGAACTAGATCCCACATGCATGCCACAATTAAGAGTTCGCATGCCACAACTAAGGAGCCCACATGCCGCAACTAAGGAGCCTGCCTGCCACAACTAAGACCTGGTACAACCATATAAATAAATAAATATTGAAAGAGAAATTCATTTTTATTTACAGGTATAATGATTCATGTATTAATAATGAAGCAGCAATATAATTGCTTTAGAGTAGCCTAGTGTAATCTATAGGAGTGCTTCACAGTAGCCTAGCCTATATGCTAAGGAATGAATTGTTATAAAACTTTCATGGCATACAGTATTATGGTCACATTCATAATACAGTATAGGAAACATCGTTACTTTAAGAAAACACAAAAATTTCTAATACAGTTCTTGCTACAAAACAAGCTCACCACAATAGCAACAAGAGGTGGCTATGAAATTATTACATTAGGACAATAATGTACTACAGATTTTATACAGTTATAATTATTTTTTTAGCCGCGGCATGCGGGATCTTAGTTGCCTGACCAGAGATCGAATCCATGCCCCCTGCAGTGGAAGCATGGAATCTTAACCACAGAACCACCAGGGAAGTCCCTATATGCTTATAATTTAAAATTGCATCTTGACATTTGTTTACATTTCTCTCAACTGCAAATGGTGCCATGTACAGTCTGTAAGTGTATGTGTAAGTTCTGATAAATTTTAACTTTTTATAATAGATTTGTGTACACTTTATGGTATTAAATGATAAAAGAGGCTTGTATCTACGTGTATTTTATGCATTCATGACACATTTTTGCTTAATTTTTTTCTATACTTCTGGGCTACACAGTTCATCTGAGAGCTTTATCAAATTGTCACAAATCTCCACAAAACTTTCCAATACATTTACTGGAAAAAAATCTACGTATAAGTGGACCCACGCAGTTCAAATCCATGTTGCCCAAGGGTCAACTGTACTTTGATGTCCAATGTTTCATGGATTTACTCATTCAGAAATTAAATCAAAATAGTTCATTTCCCAGGAAAGCACAATTTGAAATTTAGAATAAGAAGAAATATGAAAACTTACTTTGGCCCAAGATTTAATCACCCAGAAATGTACAAATGTACAGTACAATGACTTGATATCCACAAGTCTGTTAAGATCATTCTGACTAACGGCAGGAAGCATTTTGTAGGTATTCCACAACAAATCCATTTTCGGGACACATCACATTCAAAAGCTTGAATAAGCTTTTATCTTGATCCTCAGATTATAAACTTTCGCTGGTCTGAATAAAATATACAGAACCCACTTTTCATCTGTTCACTTTAGTATTACACAATAGTTTAGGGAACAGTATCAGTTACACAGACTGGTGATAAAATATGAACAATATTAACAATATATCATATATACTTATGTATTTATAAATATTAAGAAATCATTAACAAAGTTTTCTTTTCAGAAATACAGAAAGAAGTCCATTTTCCCTTCCTATTTGAAATAAAGAAAGAAATACTAAGAATAAAGCCTTTGAAAAGAGAAATAGCAGTGTCTCAGAGACTCTTGAATAAACTCTTAAAATGAGCATCAGACAACTAGCATAAGACTTGGGTGGTAAGAGGAGGAGATAAGAGAATGAGAGAATGTCAAGTTCAGACAGAACCTTCAAGGACATGTAAACTAATCATCCTTTTGAAGTTTGAATCCTTTCTACATCATGTAAAGTGTTCATTAAGCCAGCCTATTGACTGATCAAGAATTCACTGCTCACCAAGGTAGCCATTTCTCTTAAAACATTAGAAAGCTTTCCCTTATATTGAGCTAATACTTGCCTCTCTATCTCTGTCACCCACTGGCAATCCAGAACAACTCCAATTCCTTCCCTTTAGTTTAAGGCCTCTCCTATGGGATGAGTTATCAAAAATACTAGTTAGTCTCAATGAGTCCTTTCCTTTACATCCCATAGTCTTTCAACTATGTTTTTCAACTAACGATTCTAGTGTTATCATAGCACAGTCCTGGTTAATATCCAGTTTGTTAATGTTTCTCTGAAAGTGGGGAACCCATAAAAGAACACTATATTGCTAGACTTGGCCCAAAGTGGAAAGAGCAAAGCAGAACTTCCCCTCTCCATTCGAGATACTACACATCTATTCCTGCAGCCCATGATTACATTCACTGTTTCCATGGCTATGTCACACATATTGATTCAAACTGAGCTTTATGTTGACTAAAACTTTAGTCTTAGTGTGTCAACTAAAGACTGCTGCTCACCATATGCCTCTACAAGGATGAAGTCAGTAGCCACTGCAGTCGCTGACCCTCAACATGCCCTGAAAGGAGTTCAGGGTGGAGATCAGGAATGAAGCACTCTGTGCTCTGGGAAAAACTGGCACAACAGGCCTTCAGATAGTTAGATATTTTCAAGAGAAGATTTTATGAGACCAATTTCTTGTATCTTCTCATATCCAGAAAAGCACTAAAATCACTAACAGAGACATCTGCTCTTCATGACTAGCAGCCACCTTCTGCCAAAATGTGTGCCTGATTGCACGTATCCCCTCTCGCCAAAACCATATATATATTGACCTCTCCTCCTCTACCTCTTTGGAGCAATTCCTCAGAGCTATCTGAGAGGCTGTCTCCCAGTCTATAGTCCTCATTTTGCCCCAAATAAAACTTAACTCACAATTCTCATGTTGTGCATTTTTTTCAGTTGACAAGTTATTCATTTACTCAATAAATATTTATGTAATGCTACTACAAGGATATTATAATACTTGGAACAGTATGAGAAATTAGTGAGAGATAATTGAAAGAGGTAAGACCTGGGCCCAAGCCCCACTTTATCCAGCTGTAACTGTGTGGGCAAGAACACTTGTTAGACCTACTCAATTTTCAGAACTAGCTTGCTACCTGCTGGTCGCAGTTCCAAAGCATATGGATGGGCCTTCAGCCAGCAATTTAGAATACCAGCACTCCAGGTTATCCATTTCCCTTCCAAACACCTATTGAGAGAAGAAATGTTTAGGGAAGATAGGTCCAAGGCTTTAAAAATTCAATCCTTGGTTAATGTTGAATCACCAGAAAGCTACACGTTAGGAACCAACCACATAATACCTTTCTGATCACCTTCCGCGAGTTGCATTTAATGCTTTGTCCTAATCTTTAACAGAAGATTGTTGTAAAAAGTAACCATGTGAAAATCACAACTGCATTATTATGGTTTAAAGCTGCTGATACTGTCCATTTTGTGGCTGAGTCCCTTTTACTGCTAGGAAAGGCTTTGTTTTCTCTGAGGAATGAGATGTTTCTACAATTCCAAAGATGGAAATCATCAGAATGTTTTATACATTTTTCAAAAAAGTAAGTTTTAGAGTTTGGGAGCTTGGGATTGACATATATATACTAACATGTATAAAATGGATAACTAATAAGAACCTGCTGTTTAAAAAATAAAATTAAATTTTTAAAGTTTCTTTTTTGTATTCTACTTATTTTATTATGAATATATTTGTGTGTACATATATATATATTAAACAAATATTTTTGTTTTCTTTCTTCTATTATTTCCGTATCAGATAACATAAGATATACTGACTTTATATTTTAAAAAAGTAAATTTTAGAGAGAGACAGGTAAGTCTGTAAGAAATAATGAGAAAAAATGCCACTTGAAACATGAACAAATAGCAAGAATATTTGTATTTCCTGCTTCATCAGCAGCTGGAAAGGGGTCCATGAGAGCAAGATGGATAATTCAAATTGGGTCTTAATAAACTTATTATTAAGTTAAAGATCGTTGTTCAGTTGCCTCTATGTTTCCTCTTCCCAAATAATCAGGCCCAATAACTTATTCTCCCCAATGACAAAGGTTCTAAGAGCTGATGAACCTAAGAACTACCTAGAGAACTTGTTTTAGAAATTTGCATTTTTAAATAAACTCCCCATGTAATTGGGATGCAAGTGAACCACATAATACATTGTTTAGAACCCTCTTCCAGGACCAATTTTTGGATCACTTGAATTAACTCTGTCACTCATCCCTGGGCTCTCTGTTGTCTGTTGAGGGCCCTTTAAAAGCCTGGTGACCGAAAGGTATGTTGAGTATTCTACTAAAGCAGAGCAGATGAAAGGGTTATGTCTCCACTCTTATGCAGCACACCACATTCACTTTAATATGCAGTAGTGTTGATAGGCATGCTCACAAAAGCAGTGCTTCACTTTGACTGTCAGATTGAATTCAGTGACTTATTTTGACTCTCTTGACAAATGAGAGCTTAAAATGCATTAAAGTGGGTCCAAATCACAATCAAATGAAACTGTGAAGAGCACTGTTTGGGACTTTTTCCTCAACTGAACCAGCTGCAATCAGTTTTTAAAACATAATCTACTCCATTTTTTAAATAAAGAATTTTCCTTTGAATAGAAAATCTGGCAACCTCCTTGAGTAAAGTCACTCTTCCAGAAAGTAAGATCTTTTTGTCATAATTTTTTATTCATGAAGATTTTAAATTCAAACAATACCACTTTTAGAATATCTACAGGCAAGTAACCTGTTGCCAGGGAATAGATTTATAAACAATCAAAATATGACAGGCAAGAGTAAAGCAACTTTATTGTTGTTCTCTAGCTCACAATTTCATGGATGAAGAAATCATTCCATGACAGAAACTGGTGTTATACCATAAAGTTCTCTACCTGGACCATCTATATGATTTAGCAAAAGAAACAGATTTAAAAACTAAAGTGACCAATCACTTACAACATGTCAACTGAAAATTCACAGTAAATATCTACATAAAAGGTTCAGGTACTCATATAAGTTCCCAAGATCAATCTAAACGTTACCACTTCCAAGATATTTCTTACCTATAAAAACTCTACCCCAACACATTCTATCATGTCTAAACTGACTCTAGATAAAAAGCATTTTCAAAGAACAAGTTAAGATATCCAAAGAAGAAATTCAGGATTTGAAAAATGAGTGATTTTACTCAGAAAATGCCCAGATAGAAATTTTTAAGTCTTTAGACTTAAGAGAAATCACGCAAAGACCAGTTGGGGCATGATTCACTCTCCTATGCTACCTGCATTTTCTATCTGGTATGTTTTTAATTTTATAAATTTCATGCTGTCTCCATGGTTACCAGTGCTTAATCATAATGAGCCCCTAGTCTATACACAGGAATTATTATTTCCTTATGAATTGCACATACTATATTGTTAATAACTTCTCTATACTTTTGCAATGACTAGTTTAAGTTTTTCACTTCTAAGCAAAGATTTTCAAAAGGTTCTTTTGACTTTCTTTTCTTCCTTTCTGAATCTTGTATATTATATGGACTTCAGTGATTTCATGATAGTTGAGATTTGCCAACACATCACAATCTATGTTCTTTGATATATGATGTCTGTGCCCATCAGTAAGTGCTCTTCTGAGCCTCAGTCAAACATCCCTTAATTTTTAAAAAACATTTTTTGTATATACCTATTAAATCTAAGTCAAACTCAATTAACAAATTAGGTGAATACTGGTATTCATTCATTCACCAAACTAGGGCCTAGAGGGGAAGTATATAAACACCAACAACTCTTCAGTGACTCACCACAGTTAGGCTTCCTAAGCAACACTAGAGCACCTTATTTCAAAGATAATTAAAATGCAGTTTGATACTGTGGACATTTTCCACATGAAACCATGTGGGCAATGACTAAGAGTCAGTCTTTGTCAGATTTCCTGGGTTCATAATCTGATTCTACCACTCACTTATGTGACCTTAGATAAATTACTTAATCATGCCTCAGTTTCCTCACCTGTAACAGGGGATAATAATAGTGTCTCCCTCACAGGATTATTTTAAGGAGTAAATGGATTTACATTTGTTAATGTGTGGAATAGTTCCTGACACATATTAGTCACTATTTAAGTGTTTATTAAATATAAATCAATCAATCAGTCCTAGCTTATGTATCATGAAACCGTGTTTTCTAAGAAAATATTTTTTCCCATGAGAAATATTTTTTCACCCTCCCATGAGGCAAGATAATCCTCACTTTAAATTTCCTTGTGCAGCACTTAAATATTATCTGATCAGCTAGTCTCATATCTATGAGAGTTATAGACACTGACCATATTGAGCATTTTATGTGTCACTTCATTTAATCTACAGTGGGAGTCCTACAAAAGATTGGTGATTTTCTCATTACAGATGAGAAAACTCAAGTTTAAAGAAGTTAGATAATTTTTACAAATTCAGTGAGTTAGTAAGTGGCAGAGATGGGCCAACTGATGACATATCCAAAGCCAATGTTTTTAATCAGTCCATTACCATGGATAAAGTACTACATAGAAAGATAATTTCACAACTTTTCAAAACTATAAATTTGTCCCGTCCAGGTATTCTTAGCCTGCTCCTGGAAGCCCAGAAATGTTAAATTTGAATCTGTCAGTGACTGTGGGTGTGGTTCCTCTGCTTCCTGGACACCATAGGCTTGTGTGTGTGTGACTGACTCCCACAGATTACTGAGGTTCATCAGTGGAAATCAAGGTTACATCGGCAACAGGCTCTAGATGGTGCCGGGAACCATGTCAAAAATGACCTTCTGCAGTTTGCCCATTCACGTCTGTAAGATACTGACACCAGAGTGTTTAGATTCAGCAGCAGCTGAATAGCTCTGGAAAGTGCAGCGTATCTCATCCTGTTAGCTTAGTTGGCTCTAATGTAACAGTCTCAGTGATGAATGTCCTATTACTGATGGGAAATACTGATTAACTCTGGGTTGGCCTTTTTTAATTGTGAAGCTCCAATAAAATGTCTCCACTCACTTGGCTTGGTTCAATTGCTAATGAGGAAGTCTGGGTTGTATGAACTTCCTGACACAAATCAGTGACTGCAAAATCTTGATGTCAGCCTATCATGCCTTCTCTGATTGATACCAGAAGTGCCTTCCTTCAGGGCCTACCAATGCCTCACTTCTAACAATTATAAAATAAGCAGAAGCCACTTCTTCATTCTTCTCTGAAACCACTTTTGAGTAACAATTGACTTGTGAAATTTTGCCCTCCACCACTCAGACAAGTGTCTAAAGTAAGGTTCTTTGTCTCTGAGTATCATCAGCTACCAGTGATCTCTGTTTCAGTGAAGGATAGTATAAGCTTAGGTTCTTTCGAATTGAAAGACTGCATTTTGGATCTGATAACACTAGACACTTAATGCCAAAAGAGGAACTATATAAAAGCCTGCAGAAGCATTCAGACAGCTTGGGCGGGGCAACGTCAGGGGAGATGGAATGTGGCACTGCTTCAGAAGAGCTGTGGTTCACGTTGCTATCAGAGATGTTCACAGGCAGAACTTGTAGCTAGCAGACGCTTGGCACAGAAGAAGCTGCTCATCTCCCTAGTACTGCTTAAGGAAATGATCATCTCTTTTAGAAGAGGGAACTACACATGTACAACATGGCAGTCATTGTTCTGGTCAGTGATCTGGACAAAACATCTAAATCTGAGTTATAGCTAAGAAATAACAGTTCATTAAGATGGTTTGCAAGAACGTCAGAAATCAAAAAGCAGCTTCAGGTCAAAGGAGTGGAGGAGATCATTATATTCACTGTATCCCAGAAATTAATCCCTGCCTCTACATTACTTAATACTAGTAAACCCTGAGTTGACATTTCCAGTTACAGTATACAATATAAACTAATGAAAACCAATTATATGACTCTTGACTTATAAGTCAAAGACAAATTTTAAAAGAAACAAACATGATTTTTTGAAGCTATCTGGGAAAATAGAGTTCCTTCATCCATGAGTATAAGCAAATTAGTTCTAAGTAGGGGTTGTAAGAATAATGTTTATCCTCTTCAAACAGTGGACCTTACTGAAGCCAAGGAGGTAAGGTAAAAATCTTGGTACCATGTTCAACACAGTGCCATCTCTCAGGGGTAATACAAAAGTATTTCCTTCTGTCCTGCAAGCTCTGCAATTAAGTATCCCATAACAATCTATCAAGAGTAATACATTCCTCTGAGCCTACAGTCTCAGTTATTATAATTCCCTCTTAGCAAATCTTCTAATGCTGTCATTTCCTTTGCTGCAATTTATAGAAAAAGCAGTGCAGAGTTATAGACTAGCTGCTGTAACTAGAATTCAAAAGGAATTAAGAGTCTTTGTTTGTTTGCTGGGTTTTCTTGGGGTGGCCACAGAGTTCATTCCAGCTGACTGATTTCTCGGAGCTATTCACCCGTATCTAGACCCTCCCAATCACATTTTCAAAACCCTTTGGACCTAACATGATCAATCAATGATGTGACAATAACTGAATGGAGAATATATTTTAAACATAAACGTAACCACCAGTAGGTATGAAATAAATAGTAAAATCCCATCAAGGCAACAAACGGACAGCTTTTGAGTACCAGGGGAGTGTTTTCCAGTCAGCTCCCAACCCAAAGCCTAGGAAGCCTAAAATGCCTCTGTATCCAGGGAGTTCCACAGACATTTTCTATTTACCATGTTTGTCTGCAGAAGAGTATATTCACAATGGAGAGAAGCCACATCCTGAAGACCCCATATATTTCATGGATTTGTTTAACAGAAAATAGTAACAACAGTTAATATTTAATGAGAGCTTACTATATGCTAGCCACTAATTCTGGAAATTAACTCATTTAATCCTCATAATATACATATGAAGCAAGTACTATTATACCCCATTTTATAGATGGATAAGCTGAGTCTTAGAAAAGCTTATCAACTTGTCTATTGTCATACAGTTAGTAAGCAGCAGGGCCAGAATTCTAACCAACTGGTCTAACCCCAAAGACCCTAACTCTTAATCAGTAACCAGGGGAACAGACCTACAAATAAGAGGGAATTGATAAGTACTGAGCTCTGGTAACTTTTTGGTCACTTTAGAAACATTTCATTTAATCCTCACACAGCATATTTTATAAAAGGAAAGTAAGTTTCAGAGAGATTAACTACTCAAATCCATAAAACTAGCAAGGGAAAAAGCTAATATTCCATATACTACATCACAGCACCTCTCCACAGCTTAAAGACTAAGTGGCAGAAATAAAAGCAGAAATCTCACCTCAATTTGCATATCGGTGCTGTTATAAGAAAGTGACCAAGATGTCCCTGGTGGTCCAGTGGTTAAGACTCCGCAATCCCAACGCAGGGGGCCTGGGTTCGATCCCTGGTCAGGGAACTAGATCCCGATGACGCAACTAATACCCAGCGCAGCCAAATGAATAAATAAATAACTCTTTAAAAAAGTGACCAGTGGAAACTGTCTGGCAAGGATGCTGATAGGACACAGAAGAAAATCTGTAGTTAACAACAAAATCAGCATAACCAAGGAAGAAAGAATCTAAAACATTAGAGCACTGCAGTGTTGATGTTGGGGGGGGTGTGTGTGTGTGCGTGTGTATGTACTATTTCATTGTTTTCAACTACTCCTTTTATTTTCTTGACAAAATCTTGAGTAGTTCTCAACTAGGGACAGTATCTCACCAAAGACTATCTGGCAATACATGAGGGCAGTTGATTATCTTCATGATTAGGGGATTCTACTGGCATTTAGCAGGCAGGGGCTAAAGATGCTAAATATCCTGCAATATTATGTTGGCACAACAAAGCACTGTCTCACTAAAAATGCCAGTATTGCTCGTCCAACATTAGAAAGTACTTAAAGAAACCATTCAGGTATTGCTAAGAAAAAAATACACCATCCAGATGGGCTTAATCAATATTTGCACCCCAAGTGGACAGAGGAAGTAAATAGGGACCATTATAGACAGGTTTCTGAACAAAGTAGTTCCTGTTTTAGGTACTACTGTGTCTTATACATACATAGACATAAAGCCTTGCTATTAATATTATGGAGAAAATATGTGAGACCTAAATTTTGAATAAAGACTCAAAATAATCTCAGTCGAAATACCTTATGGTTTAGCCTAAAAGCAGACTTCCTACTTATAAGGTAGTTTCTACTACGAACAGTGTAACAGTGACTAAACATTAATCAACAAAATTTGATTCAATAAAAATATGAATCAATAAAAACACAAAATTGGCATGCTTAAGAAACAGCAAAAAGATGAGTGTGATTGGAATGAGCATGAGTGAGTAGTAGGCTGATGTCAGAAAGGCAGGCAGAGGCCAGAATGTGTAGGGGGTTGTAAGTCTTGATAAGGAGCATAAACTTCTGCTTATTGTGATGGAACTGGAGAGCTTTAAGCAAGGAATAAATGATCTGACTTTTTTTTTAATTTTTGAATTTAATTTTATTTATTTTTTTATACTGCAGGTTCTTATTAGTCATCCATTTTATACACATCAGTGTATACATGTCAATCCCAATCGCCCAATTCATCACACCACCCCCCCACACCACCCCCCGCCGCTCTGCCCCCTTGGTGTCTGATTTATTTTTAAATCACTAGTTAGGGTAGTAAGAAGAGAACACTGAGAACTAGAATACCATTCTACTTGGAAACTAGGGTTGTAATAAGGCAGACAAAAGCATATACAGCAACACCTTTGTTAAGTTGCCTGATGAGGGTAGATGCTGGTTAGGAAAAGTTAACCAATTTTATTTTGAAACTACACGGGCCCAAAACATCTCTGCACAAACTTCTGCCACTCTTTTTCAGGTCATCATGATCTCTTAACATAATAAAGAAAAAGCATTTTATCATCAGCAGACCTTCAAATTTAAAACTAACCCATTATCTTCAACACTGACACCCCTAGAAACAAGTCTGTAATAATACTAAATTTACCGTGGTCTCTGCTGACTTCAGCAAACTGAATAAACATATAGGGAAAAATTAAATCCCCAAATTGTTCACACTAGAATGCAAAAGAGTATTTTTAAAGAGCTGCTATTTCAAATATAACTGATTAGAAAGGTACAAAACCAGAAGTAGCACAAGGCAAATGAGTCAAAGACAGAACTTGTTAAAATAATCAAGTTTAGAGAAGCAATGCTGACATTACTGTGTAATTTTCCATAGACTTCCAATTTGCAAGACACCTTGCTTTGGTTTATTTGGCACTGCTTTGTCTCTCAAGAAATCCTGCTGGCACATTTATTTATTCAAATAATTGTCATTAACCAACATTTCTGAGCACCTGCTGTGTGTGTGTTAGAAGCTAGGAATGTAAAGCTTTGCTGTCAGTCCAGAGAGATTAGTAAAGTGTAAGAAAAAAGATGAACAACAATAAAAAAATTATGTGCCAATTATGGGCACTGAACTGAAATATACCTGCTGTGTCTCAGAGTCCTAGGGGGACTTTCAGACAGGGCAAGTGACTTCACCCCTAACCCACATCACTAATAACTGATCATTTCCAGGGTACCAAAAAAGTCCTCTAGTCAGTAAATGAGAGTTCAGAAGACTGGATGATTAGAAAGGTTCAGTAAGGACTTCGTAGATTAAATTAGACTTCAAGAAAGCCTTTCAGAAAGGGCTAAGACTTACATATGCAAATAATTTATCCTTATGACTTAGAAGTATTAATTTACAACTTTCCATAAATATTTGGGGATACATAGGGTGGGTATCATAAACATGAGTGAGAAGAAATCTCTAAAGCGTACCATACACTGCACTCCTGAAGTAATAGGGAAACAGAACTCTAGAACCTGAATCCGAGACCCTCTTATAGTGCTTAACCTGTTTTTCCTCAAACGGCCTGTTTTTCCCTACAGATGTTTCTGACATTTTCCAAAACGTCTTATTAAACATGTTTTCCACCATTGCTTAAGAGTTAACAAATATCATAAGGCACATTTGGAAAATGGTGTCAGGGGATTCCCTCCTTCAAAAATGTTACAAGCCGCTAGGTTAAATGCATCTGAAACAGATGGCTCTGCTCGGGTGATTTCTTCCGGCTGCTGTGTCTGCATTTCAGTCAAAGAAAAGGACATAACTTCTTGTGTCTTGAAACCTTGAACAGGGTGAAAAAAAACACTTGCTGTCATTTTTTTTACCTTTTTGTGTGTGTGTCAGCTTCCATACAACTACACTAAACTACTTCACCAGTGACAGGTTCGGCCACATGAAGAAGCCCCGGGAGCTCGCTCCTCAGCGTCTCCGGTAGAGCGTGACCATCTTCCCGCAACCAGTTACAAGAGAGCGCGCCGGTGCATCCTGTGAGTTGTCGTCACAGGGGATTGTGGGAAGTGTAGTTTAGAGACTCCGCCCTGCTCGCCATTCCTGTAATGGCTGCTTCCTGGAAGGTAATGTACGAACTTGTCCCCGAAGGCTACTTAGATTGCCCAGGGTATTTGTAAAACAGGCGGCAGATTTGCACGTTGCCGGGCCAAAGCAGGGATTCTTTTTAAAGTCCTACTATCAAGTCCTCGAACGAACTTGTTTTTTTGGTTTTGGGTTTTTTTTTAGCTTTTCCTTTATAGGCTAACTGACCAACTTTTAAATCTAGTTCCCCTGCTTGAACAAACTGTTGTCGTTAGTTATTACCCATTCTTCTCTCTTACGTACAACCTCCCCGCTCTGCACTGACTCTAGCTGCTGCTTTAAAATAATAATTAATAATGTGCGATTTTTTAAATCCTGCTACGCCCCTCTGATAATAGGTGCTGTCACGTGGAGCTTAGCCTTAGCATCCTGAACTGGTAGAATTAAAAAAAAAACGCTTTCTTTGGTAAGTCTTACTATTTCCCCCACGACTTAACAGAGTTATATGTGGTTTGACTTTGCCAGATTTGTTTGCATTTCCTGGATGGGAGAGACCCTAAGAAAATATAATTTTCATTCACTAGGATAGTTTCCAAGTTAGTATCTTGTGCCTCTTCTGTCTTTTCTTATTCTACTGTTCAATTTCTGTTCTGTTGATTCACACGGTGTTGACGTTATAGAGTGGGGAAAAATCGCTGGAGTAGGGGAATTATCATGAGAAGGCGCGATTAGCCTCAAATGACCATCTTTAAGTACCATTTACTTCCCTCAGTTTCTTCCACCATAAAATGAGGAGATGGGTCTGAATATAATTTATAAAGTCTCTGATTTAAAAGGTTGTATGAACTGTTGTCATGTATTCATACTGTCATTTGAAAAGGTAGGAATTTTTAATGGTTCCTTTTTGTTTCCATGTTTTAATTTCTAGGAACCTTCAGCCTTTAAGAACCAGTCACCTCAAGATCTCGACATCATGATCTCAGTTTCAACACAACTGTTCCTAGTTCTCTTTTCATTGCTTCTGGTGCTGCCTGTTGTGGAAGCAGTAGAAGCCGGAGATGCAATTGCTCTCTTGTTAGGTGTGGTTCTCAGCATTACAGGCATTTGTGCTTGTTTGGGGGTATATGCACGAAAGAGAAATGGACAGATGTGACTTTGAAGGGCCTCCTGAATCAAACCTTGCCCTGAAAACCTTTGTGCTATTGAGGTTCAGAACTGAGTTTTGGTGTCTGAAAGTTCTCAAGAAACAGTAAATAGGGTAGCTTCATAGTCTTGGTTATTTCCCTATAAATAGGAACAAACTGATACGTTAAATGGAAAACAAAACGTTTTCTTCACAACAAATAATGCACTGAAAAATGCCGTCTGTAATTTGCATTTGCTAGTTAGAAAGAAGGTCAAAGAAGTGAGATGGCTGAACTCTGCATAAGTAATATTTCATAATTTCAGAATTCTCAATAATAAGAAGAAAACTCTTGCCCAGAATCCTAGGAAATTGCCACTGTTTAGTTATAATCACTGCCTCCTGCATCACTGAGGAGTCTTTTCTCCATATTTTTAATGCATTTTTGTTTTGTTATCTCCCAAGTTAATATTGTACCTAGATATTAAATACAGTTGGTCAAAAAATTAAAACTTATCTCTTTGTGGGGGAAAAAGTTTAGAAAATGTATTCGATGTATCTAACATTGAAATGGAGAAAAGATTTAATGTAAAAAAATTATATTGACACTGAAATGGAGAAAAGATTTAACGTTTAACAAAAACAAAAAAATCTTTATAAACTGCTAACATCTCCATGGTGAGAAGTACTATATTAAATATAAACCCATTATGTAAGTTACTGTGTGGTGTTTATTTCAGACTGCTTTTATCTTTGTGTGAACTTTTTATAAAGTAAGTGGAGAAGAGTAGGATGCCTTACCTTAACTGATCACACTAGCTTGTAGAGATACAATCAGTGAAAAAATGAGAAATGGGCAGCATCAAGGGAGGGGAGAGGCCTCTGGTAGAGAATCCACAGATGCAGAAGGAAAATGTAATGGCCTATACTGATTTACACACAAGCCAGATGAGGCGTAATCTCCCTGACCTTGCTACTTAAGGTGTCCTCACACCAGCAGCATCACCTTAGGACTTGTTAGATCTGCAGAATCTCAGGTCCCACCCAGACCAATTGGATCAGAACTTTTGTTTCAAGAACCCAGGATAATTTATATGCACATTCAAGTTTAAGAAGATTGCTCTAACTTGTTTGAGCCCAAGGATCACCCAAAGCACTTGATAAAAACTGTTAGATTCTCAGGTTCCTCTCCTGGTTGCAGTGTAGTAATTGTAGGTTGGGGTCTGGAATTCTATGTTTAACAAGGGTCTCCAGTGATTCCTTTGATTGTGTAGATGCAGCCAGCATAGAATTGTATGAGTAAATCAAACTACTATAGGGTCTTAATGAAAGCAGGTAGTCAAATTTTTTCCTAAAATAATGCATTATGCCATCTCTAGCTCTCCAGGTAACACTGGGAGCCTTAATTTTGATCAGAAAACAGGCAGCAGCAACCTAAAATCCTTAATGTGCATTTCTCCAGGTGTGAGCAGACCTGGATTTCATGAGGGATTTGGTAGAGGGTACAGAGAGAGGGACAGCCACACTGTAGACACAGAAACCACATGGATCTGTTTTTGTTATACTTGTTTTTTCACCAAAGAAAACACTAATAGTTTTTTATTCTGATAAATTGGCTGTTATACATTGTGTAATCAATAGAATTTTTTTAATTTTTATTGGAGTTTAGCTGCTTTATAATAGAACTTTTTTACATGTTTTTTTTTGAAAGATGGAAAAAGGAATGCAGATTGCGGGCCAGTTTGTCCTATCTCATAAAATACCAGCCTATTGGTACTGATGTAGAGAGGCTGCTCTTGCTTCCTTGTATGTCTGAACTTTTTGATTGGCATTGGGAGAAATCATACCTAAAGTACATTTTTTTAAAAAACAGGAAAGCCTGTTTTTGTTTTTACTGGAGGCTCAGGTAGCACATGACAGTTCATAAAATGGCTTCAGGGGTAGGGGAAATCGAAAGTACATTTTGAATCACGGTGCACTGTTTATTTAGCCACCTATAGGTACTATTTTTTAAATGTTCAAAATAAGACTACAAGCAAACATTCTTTGATAAACCTGTATTTCCACAAGTGCCTAGAAGAAATCAGAAAACTGCCATTTTCCTATTTTCTCCTTAAAAGTAGAGAATTATGAGGTGGCTTTCAGGAATTTTGATGTATATGATGGGGAATACCTTCTCTGTTTTTAGCTCTTTTCTATCTAGGTTGGATTATATAGTTTTGCCTGAAAAGAGCAGAAACTCTTAATGGTGGCTCTTAACGTTTTGGGAGCCACCAGCTCCTTTGAGACTCTGATGAAAGCTATGGTCCTTTCCCTAGAAAAATGCACATACATGCTGGCATTTTTTTAGATTAATTTCAGGGAGTTCGCAGAACTGAAGCCCATCCAGAAATCCCAAATTACAAACTTCTGCCCTTTTATTTCCTTTTTTTGAGGTTCTTTCCAATTCTGAAGTTCCTTGATTTGCTCTGAGGGATAATACCCACTGTGGAGCAATTACAGGAAGAATGGGATTAACAAATGTCCCCTGGGTGCCCAGCATAATTTGCAGATAACTAGTAAATGCTCTGTACATGTTAGCTTGGTTGAGTCTGGTTAAAAAGAAGACTAATAGCCAAAATCAACAAGGGAAGCGCTGGTAACCAGCCTATTCCTCCAATGCCAAAAATCAGTGTGTTTCCTGTCATTTCTCTCTGGCTGCTTTCAAGATATTTTTTCTCTGTTCTTAGTTTTCAGAAAGTGATCTGTGGTATGTCTTGGCATAAATATCTTTGGGTTTATCCTGTTTGGGATTTGCTCAGCTCGAACCTACAGGTTTGTTGTGTCTTTTTCCCAAATTTAGGTAATTTTCAGCCATTATTTTTTCAAATACTCTTTCAACCACATCTACTTCTTTCCTTCTGGGACTCTGTCTGCCATATCACTGCCAGACAGAGGTAAAAGTCCAGAGGGAACCTCATTACTGTTCCCTATGTGCCCTCCTCTGACCCTGCAGGTGGGGTGCCTTGTGGCTACTGGGTGGGAGTAGGAGTTCAGACTCCGCATGTGTTCTCCACTGGCCCATGGCCATGTCTAAGCACATTGGCATTTCTGGGTTGCCACCTTGTCCAGTACCTAGTCAGAGATCTATGAGGCAAAAAGAAAATCTAGAGAATTCACCACCGTGTCTTCTGGTCCTGAGGTCCCTAGCCAGTCTGCCTTCTTTCTACCTTTCAGAATCTTATGTTTGTTTTATAAATAATATCCAGGATTTTTAGCTGTATTTAGTGGGAGAAATAGGAAAAAAGATGTCTACTCCATCCTCCTGGAAGCACAAGTCTCCTCAGTGTGTATTTAAAGAGTGGAGGGATTAAAGCACCAGGTAAATGATCGATTCAAGGAATTTTACTCACAGACCTTTGTCCTAGGATCACTCACATCTACCCTCCCCTTTTCACCCATCCAATAATAAATATATTGTTTATTCCTGTCTCTTACCCAATAAGCTCAATCAAGAATGCAGGAGTGCAGATGAAGTTTAAAAAATGAACTGTATCCATATTTTGTCTCAGCATTGAGAGTGCAATGGCAGCTTTTTGAAAAACTATCAAATGTACCACCTGTGAAGGAGCCAGCCAGGCCCAGGAAATCTCAGAAGCTACACATCCCATGTACCTTAACCCTCTTAGGCTTTCTAAGCTCTGCAGAAGCTTGTCAAATGCCATTTCCAACCTTGAGTGTAGGAAAAGTGATGTAGCTATATAGCCTGCAGCACATAATGAAGGGAGAATTCTCTGCATAGGAACCAAACCATCTCCCTCCCAGAGATACATATCAGCCTCTTTGATGGTGTCACAATAGTGATTAAGAGCCCAAGCTCTGGAATCCAATAGATCTAGATAGATAACCAGATTCCATCACTTAAAATGTGATCTTAGACAGGTCACTTAATCTCTTGTAAATTTCTGTCTCCCTATCTGTTAAATGGGGAAAATAATAGTACGTGCCTCACAGATGGGTGAGGAATACATGAAATAATGACTGTGAAAAACTTGGCATGCTGGATGTTATTATAATTGGTATTTGGAGATATCTTCTAGACACAAGGGGAGAAAAACCTACTAGCATCAATTTTGTATTTATATATAAAGAAGACATCTTTAGAAAGTTATGTAAACAAATCCCTTATTAAACAGTTCATTATATTTTAACTTTGACATTTTCTTTGTCTGTTTTCTTTATTATAGTTTTCCCCTCATCATTCTAGGCTTACAAATTGCTAAAACTCAAAGACATCTGTGAAGAAAAGAAAATTTGGCTTCCCTAAGTTTCCTCAAGCCTTTTCTGTACCTGAGTCTCCTGAGGAAAAGAAACAGGAAAAAAAGAAAGAAAATAATTGAATCTGTTTTAGTAATTCCTAACGTGCTCAACCATGGGTCTTTACTAAGTGACATAATGAAAGCTTAGCAGCAACTGCCCAGGTCATTTAAGGAGATGCAAGGAATCTGCTTCTCTCTGTTCAGGAAAATAGAAGATCTGGTCCATATTCCACTAGGAAAAATACTCTTAACATATCTCATCTCATTAGAAGTCATAAAGATATAAGCACCATAAAATGTGTTTAATGTTTGTTTCCTACGTGGAGAATGTAGGGAAAGCCCTTATATTGACTTACGAACCCCAGACAGGATGTTTATTCTTAGGTGAGAATAGGTCCAAATCAATAAATATGTGTGCAGAATAGCATATTTAAGGTTTTTTTCTAATTTTTAGTAACTTCATTTTTCTAAATTGCTTCTGTGATTAATATACACCAAACATCTAAATGCAAAAGGCAGACCAGAAAAATATGACTGCTGTAAAACACTAAAATGTGGTTTAATTTCTCATTGATTTGTAGTATCAGAGCTACAATACCCCTCTCACACATTATTTCCACTGAATCCACTATATATGGCTGATTAAAATTTTGAAAATATTAGCTCTTGATAATCTGAAATGAAATTACAAAATTTTATATACAAGAGGGTTAATTATTTTTAAACGGCTAATCATGAAGTGCTTCGTTAAACACTGGGATTTTAAATACCATATGTCTCAATATTAATCAAGATAATTATGCTCCAGATAAATGTGCATAAATCACTTAACAAAAGACTTTAGAAGCAGGCATGAGCACGAAGAACAGAAACTATACCATATTCTATTTCAGATGATTTGTCAGAACAACTCTCATTTTGCCACAAAAATTACCAGGGCATTGCGATACCTACATAAAACAGTTTTATGGGCCCTGTGACGACATGTGCACACTTTCACTTGTTTAATCAACACTTTTCAAGACATCAGTACAACTTAGAAAGAAATTAATCAACTACCAGGTGACTGACCTTGAGCCAATAATTTAACCTCCACAATTTTTCATCTGTAGAATTATTTGTCACTAATCTCTAAAAGACTTCCTAGTGATAAAAATGTGTGGCCCCATATAGTTTTCCTAATTTCAAAAATAACAAGGTCTAATGTGTTAAAAAATATTGTAATTACCCATTTTCATATGGCAGCATGAGGAGCTGATTTCCTCTTTGAACTCTTCAGTGAAAACTGTAGTCTAGTCATTTGGCACATTTTTGGATTTCAATTTAGTGAAGCAGGGGCAGCTCATTTTCTGTACTGAATGAGTATGATTAGGGATTGTCTCAAGAAGGAAGAATAAAAACAAACCGTAGCCCTGCCACTCCCACTCACAGCAAACAGCCCACACACTAATTGAAGTCAGCCTGGCAGGATCCAGGAACAACCTTGAAGTTTCGTGTGCTCAGTCCTTTATGGCACTACTGGTGAGACTCAGCTAACAGACACCATCTTCCCAGTGGCCAAGACAGACACTTGAGAGGGTGTGTGGCGCCTTCCTCTCCCTCACACTCCACATCCAGTCCATCTCTAAGTCCTATGGAACCCAGCTCCAAATTATGCCTAGGATCCACCCACTTCTCTCCATCCTCAAGGCTTCTACCCAAGTTCAGACCACCATCATGATGTGGATGAGATCCACAGCAGAACCCTAGCTTGTCTTCTGACCTCCCATCTTAACCCTCTGCAATCTTATCTAAACACAACAACCATGGTGAACTTCTTAAAACACAAATCTGACCCTGTTACATACCAGCTCAAAATTTTTTAGCAGATTTCTTAGTTTTATGAAATCCTTAACAAACCTTAGCACTGTTCATCTACCCTTATTTCCTCCCCTACTTTTCCAGTCTCTTCTATGTCCATGACCCTCAACCAATTTCACACTCTAGCTTTCAGCCACACTAAGCTATTGCCTTCCCAGACAAGCACCATGTGTGTTCCTTTCCTCTCTCTCTCATTCCCCCCACTTACCCTGCTCTCTTCATGTGCATGTTCCTTCCTCTGCCTGGCCTAGTTTTCCCAGTTTACCTGCCTTATTCCTAAAATCTTAGGCTTGGACAGCACTTCTTTAGGACGTCTTCCCTGACCCCTCCTCTCTGAACTACGCAGGCTACAGTACGCTCACACAGCATTCTTTACATCTCGCATCAGGCACATACCACCCTGTATTTGAATCTCTGTCTACTGTTTCTCAACCAACCTCAACCCCATCTTCAGGATTGTAAGTTCTATGAGGAGAGGGACTGAATCATTAATTCACTGTTGTATTCCTAGTTTCTAGCACAATGCCTGGCAAATAGAAATTGCTGCTCAATCTTTTTTAGAATGAATATATGATACAGAGTTAATGTAGCAAAGGGTCACCCCAGCCCAGGATACACAGTGGATCATGGCACTCTCTCACTGGGCCTGTGTGTGCCCTTAATGTCCTCAGTACAGTGCTACCAACCTTTCAGATTTTGCCCAGGACAGGTCTGAGATTCACTGCAAGATTTTAACATTTTCTTGAACATCTAAATTATAATTATAGAACATGATTTTAGTAAATTTTAAGATACAGTCTAGTTAGTTGATCTGAATGTTTGCAAACACTGTTTATAATATCTTGCATTGTACACACGTTTAATGACTTGTTTAATTTAGTTTAGAAATGATCCACCATTTTGAAACACAAGATGTTTCCTGTTTATTTCTCATTCTTTTATTCCTACTCCAGCAACACCAAACTACCTGAATTACCAAAATCAAATGCCTTGCCGTGCCTCCACGCTTATATTTCATTTGCTTTATAAATGTCATCTCCTCCATGAAGTCTTTCCCAAAAGAAGTTAATGATATCTAAACTCCAGAGTCCATAGCTCATTGTTTATACCTGTCGTATTGCATTTCTTGTAGTCTTGTTTTATGGTTATTTAGGTACTTATTGTCCCTTTTGTACCACCAGCCCTACCAACCCCTCCCCTTCCCATCGACCCCTGCCCCTGTCACCTTTATCTTAAATTTCTTGAAATCAAGATTGTGTCTTTTTATCATTGTAAGTACTAACATACCTTGTCTATACTGTTAGAGGTTTCAGTAAATACTTGTTTATTTGTGCACTGAATTTATTTCCTAAATAATCTTGAAGAATTAACACAGCATTGAATAAACAAGTCTATATGCTGAAAAAGGTACGATATTGAAGCTAATATAATTGCTTTTTAATAATACTGCAGGTTGGGAGTTTTCTTTTTTTTTTTTTTTTTTTTTGTGGTACGTGGGCCTCTCACTGTTGTGGCCTCTCCCGTTGCAGACCACAGGCTCCGGACGTGCAGGCTTAGCGGCCATGGCTCACGGGCCTAGCCACTCCGCGGCATGTGGGATCTTCCCGGACCGGGGCATGAACCCGTGTCCCCTACATCGGCAGGCGGACTTTCAACCACTGCGCCACCAGGGAAGCCCGGGAGTTTTCTTTTTACACACAAATGTGTGAACTCTGTCTATCTGAAAGCAGTTCGTGTTTACTCTAAACGTCATCCATTGAAAATCATCCACTGTGAAGTACTCACAAGACAGTTGTCAACACACTGTAGTTCTTAGATGATGCTACCATAGGTGATGTCAAAGCCTACATTTCATTCAGATGAGAAGCCTTTATCAGACAAAAATTTAAAAAGAGAAGAAAAGATAACTGAAGCTCAAAGTCCTTCTACATTTCCAAAGATGACTCTCAAGTAAAGAGCCCCAAATAGGGTTCCACTTTTCACCCTTAGCCATGGCAAATGGATCATGTAGCCACTCTATGATTCCGCCTTGCTGTTATGTTGGATCTTATGACTTTCCCCTATGACTTTCCCCTTCTGAAGAGTAAATCAATTCAGTGTCCAGGTATGACTAAAGGTATAAAGAAGCAATAAAATTCACCTTTTAAATATCAACTTGATCATCCAAATGTTTGGGCCTCTATAAAATAGTTCTCTTAGAAAAATGTGGGCTTAATTTCATTGATGCTTCCATTACTCAAAGCATATGTGGCCTGTGACATGCTCCTTCGAACAACCCCAACAAAGGGAAGACTTCACCACTGAGCATTTGGTTTTGGAAATGAGCCAGAAGTAAATCAGCCAGTAAGTAAACTTACTGAGCCCTGTAAGTAAGGTAGGTGACCAGAAACAGAATGAACAACCACTTGAGATAATTCTCAAATTGTCTGAGAGCTTTGTGCTCTCACATTTTACACTATTCTCACTTTTGAAGGCCACCTTCCACAACATAAATTTAACAAAACTGTGGTAGAGCACACATACCATTTTGTTTTCCCAGCATTTAACATTTAAGTATTTAATGGATATTTTAACAACCAAATAATATTCCATCCCATACATTTGCCATCATTTATTCAAAATCAATTTTTTAAATAATACTGGACATGGCAGTGCTTTCCAACATCTTGTCATTTATTGATAACACTGCA
Organism: Grampus griseus; assembly: GCF_964374135.1. Taxonomy (NCBI): domain Eukaryota; kingdom Metazoa; phylum Chordata; class Mammalia; order Artiodactyla; family Delphinidae; genus Grampus; species Grampus griseus. Next base: position 35,971,395 of record NC_139003.1, read on the forward strand.
CTGCAATAAGCAAAATAGGCAATTCTTACCAGTTGCCAAATAGATATTCATATCCTTTGAACCAGCCTAGAAATTGACTTTTTTTAATTGAGGTAGAGTTGATTTACAATATTATATTAGTTTCAGGTATATAACATTAGTAATTCAAAATTTTTATAGATTATACTCCATTTAAAGTTATTATAAAATATTGGCTGTATTCCCTATGGTATACAATATATCCTTGTAGCTTATTCATTTTATATATAGTAGTTTGTACCTCTTAATTCCCTACCTCTATCTTGCCCCTCTGCCCTTCCCTCTCTCCACTGGTAACCATTAGTTTGTTCTCTATATCTGTGAGTCTTTTTCTGTTTTGTTATATTCATTTGTTTATTTTTTAGATTTTACATATAAGTGATAACATACAGTATTTGTTTTTCTCTGACTTATTTCACTAGGCATAATACCCTTCAGATCTATCCATGTTGTTGCAAATGGCAAATTTTCATTCTTTTTTATGGCTGAGTAGTATTCTGTATATATATACCACATCTTCTTTATCCATTCATCTATTGATGGACAGTGCAGTTGCTTCTGTATCTTGGCAATTGTAAATGATGCTGCTATGAACACTCAGGTGCATGTATCTCCAAATCAGTGTTTTCATTTTCTTCGGATACATACCCAGGAGTGGAATTACTGGATCATATGGTAGTTCTATTTTTAATTTTTTGAGGAACCTCCATACGGTTCTCCAGAGTGGCTGCACCAATTTATTTTCCCACCAAAAGGGTTCCCTTTTCTCCATATCCTCGCCAATATTTGTTATTTGTGGTCTTTTTGACGACAGCCATTCTGACAGGTGTGAGGTAGACATTGATGTTTAAATATTAATTTTTAGATTATAATTCGACAGATATATGTACACAAACGTATTTGTAAAGTATCTGTTATCTTAAACCTCTAAAGAAGCCATGTTTTCTAAAATGGAGGATTGGGGAATTCCCTGGCAGTCCAGTGGTTAGGACTCCGTGCTTCCAATGCAGGGGGCACGGGTTCAATCCCTGGTCGGGGAACTAAGATCCTGCATGATGCACAGCGTGGCCAGAAGAAAAACAAACAAAAAAAGACAATCAACAGTGGAGGATAATTGAGGTTACTATACAGTATTTTACCAGATATGCTAGAGGTCTAGGTTTATAAAAGACTGTTTGAAATCTAATGTGGAAAGAAAGGTTTCTACCCAGGGAGAAAAGATAACAAATCTCTTATTAGATAAGAGGCCCAGAGTCATTGTGTACTTTTATAATAAGCAGTCTATAATTGGGAGCACACGAAGTGAAAAGAAAAATCATCATGTATTCTTGAATATTCATTTTCAAGATTATTCTTATTGTTTTCATAATTTAAATAAGCATTACTTGTCCAGTGATCCCTACATTTATTATTGTTAGTGGTCAATATAATGATAGCTATCAAGAAATCATATTAATTTGATCATTATTACAACAATGAACAGCAAACCACACACAGTGAAGTGTTTCTTTCCTCAGTGTCAGTGCTAAGTGACAGAAGTTTATGGCTAAGAAAGGCTGTGTGATATAATGAAAAGAGCAGTAAGTGAGGAGTCAAGGAGATAAGGATCCCAGTTCTGGCTGCACTGCAAACAGGCTAGAGGTCACTGGGCAAATCACTTACAAGTTAATGTGGGCCTCATTTTCTTAATGTGTAAAAGGAAAATATAAATAAGTAGGAATGGTCTACCCAACATATCTATTCCGCTGACAGGAACTTCAAACAAGAATTCCTCTTTGATGGAGGATGTGCAAAGTGAAGGAAGGCCTTGGCAAACAGGTTACCAGAAGTGGGGCCAGCCTTGAAAAAAGGCAGACGTGGTTCCTTGATAGACGACATGATTTAAGAAAAGCCAGCAGGAAGCACCCAAAACCAAAATGCCTCTGTTCTATACACCCTTCAATATTTTTGTGATACCTGCAATTCCACCGTGAATGGTACCTCTCTTCTGGGTCTTAAAGGCCTAGAGGTATTCTGGCTGAGTCTACTGAATGATCACATGATGTGAGGCTGCATCTTAAGCTAAAATCAAGAACTTCCAAATGGAAATCCAAATTGGGATTAGACTCCTGAGATTGAGACTAGGAAGAGGGATGAAGGGTAAGGTTTCCAGAAGTGGGGAGAGGTCAGGGGTGGTCAATGCTCCCAGAATATATAGACAATTATACCATGTGACTGAGGATTGGTCCTGCTTAAAAGAAGGTTAACTTTTGTTTTATCATCCGTTAAATTAACCAGGTCAATCTAATAGCAATAGTCTTAAAAGCAGAAAACTTGTCTTTTTTATTTTGCATTATTCTAGAATACCCAAGATAAAGCATAAAACATAATGAGCACTCAATAAACATTTGAAGACTGACTCAAGGACTCTGTCCATAGAAAAACCCCCAAATGGTTTAAATGACAAAATAAAGGATTTCATAGGAAATATAATCTACTTTGGTAGCCTGGCAAAAATCAAGTAAAATCAAAATAAAATTCAAAATTAGTAGCATTATCATAAAAATATAAAATCAAAGCAAGGAAAGAGCATTTCATGATTTTATATTAAGTTGGCTGTTGCCAATTTGTTTATATGTTTTATTTTTCTAAATAAAACTGGCATAAAATGGTTGCTTTCATATTTTTTATGTGAATGGAAGCACTCTTCCAAATAAGAGATTCCCCTCCTACCTCGGGCCTGGTAAGGGAGACTACATCTCATTGTACTCAAATGACAGAACTCAAAAAATAAAAGGAGGCAGGAAGGAAGAAAAGGGGGGAGGAAGGAATGAAGTTATTCTATTTAAGAGAATCCATAGTCATTTTAAAGATCTTTTACTATAATGAATAATTGTATGGATAAAATAAATTTTCACTTATGCTTTTATTTGCTGTAAAAGCAAAAAAAAAAAAAGATACTTGGTCCAATTACAAGGCTGTTACAGTGCCTTTAAGAAGAAAGGCTGGTTGTTTTGTCAAGGGAGCCTCAGGGAGGGGCTGAGAATGGTGGGACTGTTTTCCTCATACCTCTCTGCTACTCCTTTACTATCTTCTTAACTGTTTTTTCTTGCTCTTCTGATGCCTTAATGTTCATTCATTCTTCAAGTCTCAGACTTTGGCCTTCTCTTCTGCCAATACTCTTTCTTAGAAAATTCCTGTCTCCATATTACTTCACTCAGAGTAGGGCCCCAGGGCTTCCATTTGGAGTAGACAACTCCATATGGCTAGCTCTGACTCTCCTCACTCCAGTTCAAGAGTGTCTAGCACTTATAAATGACGCCATGTGAATGGCTGGCTGTTACTTTACATTCATTTGCTAAAATGAAACTTATCTTCCTGCCCAAACTGAATGCTTTGTCTGATTTTTCTCTCTCTCTCTCCCCCTACCACCCCCTCTGTGTGTGTGTGTCCCCATCAATCTACTACCAGCCAAGTTTGAACTTGTTCTACTCTCATACCCAAGCAATAATTCTGATTTACCTTGGTTCTTTCTCATTACAATTTTTTCCCTTGACTGTTCTATCACTCTAGTACTCACACCTGGACCATTTTTCATAAAGTCAAATATTTTAGAATTGTAAGTCTGTGACTATCATCAGCCTGGCAAGGAGAAAAAAAATGGGGGGAGGGGGTTTTTATGGACTAAAGCTGTGTTTTTCACTGTGTTAATTAGACATCTAGGCTCCACAGAGCTGCCTTGGCAGCTGCCAAATCAAACAGTAAAACATCAACAGAGTACGGCCCCAGCCCCAATCCCACTTCACTCCTAGCAGCTCCACCATTATCTGTTTTATGTGTGAATTTCAAGTATGATCTCATCTGAAAAAACCTGTGCTATTACCTTAAGGAAAAAAGTTCCAAAACCACTGTCAGGTGACTTTTTAAGGCCCTCTTACCTCTAAAATTCAAGTCCTGTGAAATATAGTAATACAATTATTAAGAAAGAATTAAAGAAATTACTAGTTTAAACTTCTACTTATTAATATGCATCTTTAGATCAATTCTGGCTCTGGCAACTTGAAGGGTTTGAATAAATTTAGGGTAAAAATACATAAGTTATTCTGGGTTTCCAAACAGTCAACAGGAGGAGAGTGTAATAAGCCTTTAAGAGTCCACAGCATCTGTGAAGAAATAGGGAAACATCTCTAAGACAGCACACATTCTGAAGTCCATAGGATTCCAGCCTTTTTCCCAAACAGAAGCACTTTATGACAATATGCTTTCCACAGCTCATTTGTAGTTAAACAGCGAATGAATCTAGGAAAAAAAGAGTTTAAAGGCTCCTATGTTCCATGGAGATTTGAATTTTGGCTCGCTCTTTCCGTTTCATGCAACTTGGCAACAGTAAATAAACAAATAGGGTTTAACATGTGTCTCACTGGAGTGAAACCAGCTGGTTTCACCTTCAAGGTGTGGAAGATGGAATGTAGTACAGTGGATTCTGGGTATTTAGGTCCAAAGACTGGCTGTTGATAGAAACCATGCAGGAGGTCCCTCAGAGCCATAACTCACACAACAGGGCAGCAGAGGATTCACCGGGCTTCAAGTCTTGGCAACTGATTTTTCTCTTCAAGTCTGGTTACCAACATGACGTTTATGCACCTGATTAACTCTGAGTATGGGAATTCACTTCTCCGAGCTTTTTATTCTTACCTATATGTAAAGACTTTAGGCTTGATGGCTCAGGGCCGGTTTGCACACTGGAAATGTGGCTAGTCTGAATTAAGATGCCCTGTAAGTGCTGCAAAATACACACTGGATTTTGGAGACTTAGTAACAAAAAATATATAAAATATCTCTTTAATACTTTTGGATTATAATATGTTGACTTAATATTTGGGATACTATTTTGGATATACTGATTTAAACAATGTGTATTATTAAAATTAGTTTTACTTGTTTCTTTTTACTTTTTTTTAGCTACTAGGAAATTTAAAATTACGTATGTGGCTCACATTAAACACCTCTGGACTGGTTTAGATGCTAGAGTCAGATTTAGTGTAAGAAAAACCTAAATCAAGTTTATGGTTTTACCACTTCTTGAGGTAAGTCACTTAGCACAAATCTCAACTTTTCCATTGACCTTGGGCAGGTTCTTATATCATTCTGTGCTTTAAGTTTCCTCACCAGTAAAATGAATCATACAACCTGTCTTATAAAGTTTTGTGAAAATCAAGTAAGTTAATGAATGCAAAGAACAACACCTGTCACATTATAAACACCATATAACTATTCATTATTCCTATCTCTAAACTTGTCTTTTTTTATATTGAAAGGAGAATGATACTTCATAGGATGAAGTTAGAATTCAATAAAATAATGTATTATAAATCATAAAAACTAGGTAAATGTTGGTAACTGTTCAGCTCTAAAAGTCAATAAATCTGTGCAACCCTGATGGTCATTACAAAGTTTCAGTCCTCCAAGATAAACATGAGTTCAGCACTTACAGTCCTTTACCCTAGGGTATCAGTAGATTAGTCTACTGTACATATTTTTTGTATTCTATCGCAGGCTATGTTCAGAATGAGCTTTTAGTAAAAAGTCAAAAAAGCTCAGGATAGATGCCAACCTTTTCACAAAGCTGTGTATATACACATATACTGGGCATTTAACTTGCTCTCTTGCTAATTTTGATACTGCATAGTTTTTAAGTTGACTTGGGGCTCTCTAGAACATATTGTACTTAGAACTATTTGAGCATATTATAAGAAAAAGAGTTCAGCCATAATATATGGTACAACTCCTGAGGGGAAGGAAGAGATTATTCTTTAATTCATTTTCAAAGTACCATACGTACTTGGAGATTTAGTAGAAGAAATATATGTAAAAGAAAAAGCATTTAATTCTTAGTTATGATGATGTTTTTAACAGAAATATTTACTCAACTAATAATTACTAAATGCCTATTATTTGCCAGGTACTATTCTAGCCACCAGGGACACAAAGATGAGCAACATAGACAGAAATCTTGCACTCATAGAGCTATGCAGTATCAAAATTATTGAGAGACAAAGTTAAATATTGAGCATATGTGTATATGCCCAAGTTAGAGGGTGATGTTGGCATGTATCAATCCTGATTTTTGACTTTACTAAAACATCATTCTGAACATAGTGTGTGAGTAGAATCAAACCTTCAGTCCATCTCTTCACCAAATGTCAATGTATGTATGATCTTCTACAGCACTAGGACATCATGAAACATCAGCAAGAATCTCACCAATTCAATGCCAGATGGCACAAAAAACAAACCAATTATAGAGTGGATTATAAGCAGGCTATATACAAAAGTGCTGTCTCTGCATGATTCCTAGTTTTTCAACCAAGTGCCAAGGATTTGTGTGCTTAATTCCCATTAGAATTTACGGGAATTAACAGTGCATGAGGGCTTCCCTGGTGGCGCAGTGGTTGAGGGTCCGCCTGCCGATGCAGGGGACACGGCTTCGTGCCCCGGTCCGGGAGGATCCCACATGCCGCGGAGCGGCTGGGCCCATGAGCCATGGCCGCTGAGCCTGCACGTCCAGAGCCTGTGCTCCACAACGGGTGAGGCCACAACAGTGAGAGGCCCGCGTACCGCAAAAAACAGTGCATGAATGGGTAAAAAAAAATTTTTAAGTGGAAGGTGAAATCTTGAAGAGCCCCAAGATAAAAGTGAACATTTTATATATGTTGTTGATAAGGGCCTTTTAAAGATAAATTTTAGAACTGTTTAGGTTGTAAGTGGGGGCGCAGATTAAGCATGTGCTGACTTGGCTTAACAGAGGCTGAATGTTGAAAAGGCTGCATGGTGTAGTGGAAAACATTCCCTGGTCTTATGTACAGACAAACTGGCTTTTAGTCCCTGCCTCAAGAACTTACAAGCTTCTTGGTACAGAAGGACCAATGTACGTGGAACTGTTTTATATAATGCTAAGCAATAAATACACCTGGACCTGCACACAGTATATATACCTGAACCAGTGAATACCTAATGAATAGAGAATTTTAAATTTTAAATGATGGATTTGTCGTTTTTAATTAACTGACCGATTTGCTATGAAAGAAACTCAAGAGATCCATGGTTCCACTGGAAGAAACCTGATAGTAAAGACCTGGAAGCTTAAAAAGACTCCTGATTGTTAAAGAATTTAATACAAATAGAATAAAAGGACAGCAGTCCTGGAGCTACACCACAACCCCATAGTGACTGAAGGAGACACTACACCAACTAAAACTGTCAGAAATTTCCACACTAAGAATTCTCACAGGAGAACAGATTATTTACCTGGACCTAACACAGGTCTGTATCTCTCAGACAACTGCTTGCCCAAACAACTAACAACTACAATCGTAGCTCTACTCTACAGTTTTAATTGGGATCAAGTGATATGAAATCCACAGTCAAAAAATATTTCAAATATTGGAACTCTTGGCATGGAACCATTTCCATTTCCACCTTGTTAAGCCTGCCCACCTCTCTACAGCACAGTGACATTCAAGGAGATGGTGGGTAACAGCAGTACAGACTATAGAGTTTAGAGGTATAAGGCATTTGGTATTTTGAATCTCTATAAACAAGACTCACATTTTTCATAATACATGCAAGCAACAGTATTCCTCATACCCCATGGAAATGATTAATGACCCATTAACGATAGCTGTGCCAGAAAAAAACTGCTATAAATCACATACCAACTGTCAATACCATGCCATGATTCTAGATCAGATAAAGGAGACAGATAATCTCAAACAAATTCTATATGGTGAAATTGTATACACCCACTCTCAGTCATTACCACCTTCTGAAAGTGAGCTATCATCCTATTTCAAGTTGTTGGAAGCATTTTTCTATGCCCTCCTTGTTCCAGGATTACAAACTCTATCATCAGCTCTGGTCTTTGTTCAATCTAAGAGGACTTAAAGAATGATTTAGCTTTTTTTATTGTATTCAATTAATGAGATGAATCAGCACTATTTTATAGAAAAACCTCTTATATTCAGCTCTAATTTATGCCTGGTAAAGGAGGGAAAGGAATATCTTCTAAAAAGAAGACAAAGTGTAAGAAAAGATAATCCTGATTTTCACCTAAGAGTAATATCACCTTTGTGAAGTCTTTTTCCAAGTAGCTAAATGGCCAGATTCTGTTTCAACCCTTTTCCTGTCTGTTCTATAATTATGAAAATCCATTTGCAAAATTAAAGAGTATTCATCATTTAAAATTTTCTTTTTATATTATCAAGTTTTCACTTCTGTATTGGTAAATCAGATTTAAATTTGTTTTCAGGACACACCACCCTTTTGGCTGTTAAAAAAGTAATGATCAGGGCTTCCCTGGTGGCACAGTGGTTGAGAGTCCGCCTGCGGATGCAGGGGACATGGGTTCGTGCACCGGTCCGGGAAGATCCCATGTGCCATGAAGCGGCTGGGCCCGTGACCCATGGCCGTTGAGCCTGCGCGTCCGGAGCCTGTGGTCCGCAACGGGAGAGGCCACAACAGTGAGAGGCCCACGTACCGCAAAAAAAGTAATGATCGTAAGTCCAAGGCCAGATAAAAGCTGAGATATTCTGTCATGTATGTGAGCACCAGGTTAGGAGCTCAAGGCATAAATTTCTGCTCTTGGCTCATAATCTGCATGACAGACACTGTTATTAAAAAATGGTTTGAAATTATTAAGTAGTAAGGCAAATAAGGAATCATGTAAATGCTAATGTAATAAGGCTAAGAAGCAAACAAAACTTGCCCAAATCCAGAGTAAATCCTTGGCCAAGAAAACTTTCTGCCCATAATACAAATAATTATCCCAGCCTTATTAAATTAAGAAAACATAGAGTTCAGCTGGAGCCTGTGTCACTGTTTTTTTTCTTCTTTTTCTTTCGTGTCCTCCTCACAGTGCCTAGCACAGCACCCTTTATGTAGTAGGTTCATAATCACCCATTCAACAAAAAGGGTGGAGTACCCTCTATGTGCTGGATCTGGGCACCAGGGAAGAAAAGGGCAAAATAAGATACTGTCTGAACTCTCACAGGGTTCCTATTCTGATGGAGATTGACATTTATAGAAGGAATGAAATAATGTTGTGCCAGGACTTATGTCCTTTCCGATGTAAAATTAGGCAGATATCACACTTTTATTTTTACCAAATGTTAACCACGTTAAAGTAGTAACCATGTTTATGAAGTATGGGAATTTTGTGTTTGTCCTTGTTTTATAGAATTATTACTCTGTAAAGAGAAAATTATAAAGTTTTAAAAATTAGGAGAAATGAAAGTGAAAGGGCTAACCAGAAAATCAGAATGCAGGACTGGACAGTTACTACGGGAAGCTCTTAAATTAGAGTCTAAGGTTCTTTACTTTCAGCCATGTTTTAATAATGCCCATTTATCAAAAAGCTAAACACCACAAAAGCTTAAATAACCATAATCCACTCATATTATCATATAACTGGTGCTTATAATAATGGCCTTAACTCACTGTATTACTGAGGTAACCCTGAATAATCAAAGAAAAAAATGTCTTAGACTTCTTGAGTTTTTAAAATTATATTGCATTTTTATTCTGTGAAAATTTATAATCCATATAAGATATGTATGACTCTCCATTAACCTGAATATTAAATTAAATTTCCCAATTCTTAATTATTTTACCAACACTTGCTTTTCCTCCCTACCTTGCTCCAACACACACACACACACACACCCCTACACCCACAGACCACACTCACTCAAACTATACCACATAGGTCACTTTTCTCTTTTTCATGGTTGAGACTAACTTTATCTTTAAAAAAAAGACAAAAAAGAATGAGACAACTTAGAATATTTTAATAGACCAAGGGCTTTTGATCAAATCTCTAAAGTTTTACCAGGCATGGTAGGGAAACTTGCATTTGCTCTCATTCACAGCATCACATTTAAACAGTGCGTAATAGAAGAAGAGTTTTAAAGACTTCCAGAAGAAGAAGGCATGCTATATTTATTTAAATAACTAACACTGTTCACAAAACATCAAGAGAATTCATTAAAACCTTCATCACTAACAGTGCTGTCATTAATAGCAAAATAGTTTCTGAACCTGACCTTATAAGCCTTTAAGCCTATGCCCCTCACTTGTTAATCCCTTTCAGTGTGACTTGCTCTTCTGAAACTGCTCTCTCCAAGGCTGCTAATGATTTCCGCACCACCAGATTCAATCATATCTTCTAATCCTTCATCCTTTTAAACCTCCTAGATACAATTTATACTGACGACCACTCCTCCCTTGAAATTCTCTCCTCCCTCAAGGTCTATGACACTGATGTTTCTTCCTTTGTTCTAGCTGTGGTTCTTACATGTTCCATCTTGTTTCGTAAATATAGACATTATCTTAGCTTTGCAGTTTGTTCAGAAAGAGAAGGATGGGCCTGTTTATTTATTTAACCTCAACCTTACCTCTCAACAGTCTCTCCCTTGGCAATGTCATCCAACAGTTAACCTATTTCCACCATCACCTACCTATAAGTACTTCCTGAATTTGGGGTCTTCACTTCCAACTGCATATAAAACATCAGCATTTAAATGTTCCACCAGCATTTCATATTCAATCTGTCTAAAATTAACTCATTATCTTCCTTACAAACCAGCTCCCCCTTTTTTAACTTTTGCTACCTCTAGTTAATGGCATCTCCTATCTCCCAGTTAGTTATCCAAGCTCCAAACCTTAGAGTCAATTCTTACTCCTCAATCTCCTTTGCTTCCCTTATCTAATCACTTGATTAAAAAACAAACAAAAAAACACAGCTTCTACCTTCTCTTACCAATCAGATCTATCGCTTTGTTTCTGTTCATTCCACCCCCTCAACTTCTACCAGTTCAGGCTTTTCCTACATTGATGCAACTGCCTGTACACTGATCCTATGTCTTGATTTTTCATTTCTTGCAAGATCTAGCACAGTGATTCCTAGAGAGTAACCTCAACAAATGTTTGTTAAATTAATTAAATAAAGGAACAAGTTTTAAAGTTTTCAGAGAGAAGCAAATTGTGAACAATAAAGATCAGAAAAGGTAAATTGCTAAGTTTTAAAAGCCTGGATCTTAAAATGAGAAGGAAGGTCTTAGAGATGCTAGCTTTAAATTTTTAAATGTATTATATTTACACATCGGAACCTGTTTTGTGACAGAGTAAAGAGAAAAATCTGACAAATGAACTTTTAGTATTTTGGAAAGAAACATGCCATATTCTTAATCTTTTAAAAACTCATTAAAATTCTGAAGAAATCTCACTGTTTGAGGTGTTCACACTTATGGTTATTCCAAACTCCAGAGGCATGATTTTTTAAATCCAGTGGCAGTTTTTTAGGTATAGTATATTCTTTCACCATTCTGTTCCTCAAGCATGAGTACAAAGCCCCCTAGAAACTTTCAGTTACTTAGATGTCCCTGTGAAAAAGGTCATTTTTTGCCACAGACTAGCAGGTGAAAACCATTTTCAAAATATAAATGCACACTCTCCCTTTCTGTTGGTCACTTATTCTAGGTTAGTGATTTTTTTTTTAATAATCTATTAGAAAATGTTTCTGCGCAAAATTCCCTGGTGAGAGCCATTCTTACCAAGATCCAGAAATTTTATGGAAGCTTCTTTTTCATATATAACTTTAGACTTTACTAAGAGTTGGGACTATCAAAGATACATATTTTTAAAGGTTTAATGACAGGCGTTAAGTGGGAGAGATAGTACTTTAAATGAATGGTCACAAAATCTTTAGAACGCTTATCCTAGCCTATCATTCTCTGCATTTGTGAAGGATTGTTTACTTCCTGACACATTTTCACATAATGCATAGAACAAAAATACTGCATTTGTCCATCATGAGACTGTGAATTTGGCAAAAATCGGACATGTCCAATTAATTTTGAAAAGAAGATAATTGCTGCTTGAAATAAAAACTGTATATATTACAAGAACCAAATTAAGCAGATTACATCAGTCTTCCTAATCCACTGATCAATACAGTAAATGTAATATGACGAGAGTTTGAAAACCGTTACACTTCTTCAAACTTTTAGAATCCTTCAAACCCAGGGTATATAGTATTTTGTTGTTTGCTTTGTCTCTTTACTCTCAACCTGAAAATCAATTTTTCTAGGTTTGGTGATATAAGGAATCAAAAAGAAATTAGCTATGATCAAATAAGGTTATGATCTGAACAACTGAAGTGATAATTTTATATTTGAGAATCTGTAGATGATATGAAGCTTTTGTCCATTAACGTATTAAATATATTTTTAAAAATCTCTGTTGATGAAAGATGCAGGCTTCCATGTTTTCTCCAGTAGAGTTAATGAACTAAATGGAAAATATCTCACTAATTTCTTAAACCCCCTTGTGAGGCAAGAAAATGACATTCTCATCTAACAGCTGTAAAAACCGAAGAACTAATAGATGTAACTGCACTCAATTGCAAAGGAAAATAATAGCTCTAATATACCGTGAGTTGTGGATATGAAAGAATATTGCATACACATAACCCCTCCCTCATTTTTAAGGAATCAATCTTGGATCTTGGCCCTATACCTTTTGGCAGAGTAAATTATTGCCTCAAGGGCAGGCTGTGCAGTCATCCTTTTAATTTACTTTTAAATAGCTCTTCCCTAATCCATACCACCTAAGATTGGGCCAATCATGAATTTTCAGCAAACTTAAGTCACTTATTCTATAGATTTTTTAACTAGAAATTTTTCTAGTTAAAATTTTTTTTTAAGTTTACATTTTCTAGATTTTTCTCCCTAAATTCAGGAGATAATAACTCTTTGCAAAGTACATTGGGACACTAATTGGGAAGTAAAAAGGAACAGACTGAATTGATTTGTAGTTTCACAGAAATGAATTTGACATTTCACTTACAAGTTGCAAACCCACGTATAGTTTTGAACACTTCTGAATTTATTTGTTTTGCAAAAAAGTGGAATGTTTCACTAGAATCGAAATGCCCTCAAGTTATTTCCAGTACTGCTGTAGAATTGATTTTTCTAGGTTAAGGGAACGCCAATGTGAAGAGATACTTCTTTTTTTTTTTTAATCATTATCTATTTTTCTTAACTGGGTTTAGGACATCCCAAAACAAATCAGGAAAATGTAACTTCATTTCAGTATTACCAACATAGGGCATTTTGTAATGACTGTAACATGACTGTGACATTATGACAGTGAAGTATTCATTTTTAATCTTTTTAAGCTTTAAACAGAGAAAGCTTTTCCTCGGTATGTCCAATAGAAATACAATATGTAAATTAATCCATATTATCTGTATGCTGATTGGCTTGAGTTCCCCCAAATGTCACAATCTCACCACCCAGCAATGAGGTATTTTACTGCTGTCTGGAGATCAAATTATTGCTGTAGAGAAGATCTTTATTTTTTCTGTTTCATTAACAGATTATTATAAAGCAATAAGCATGCAGGAGGAGAATCAGACGTTTTACCTTGGGAATTAATGAAAGCATTTCTGCTCGTTTTTTGGAGGTGGAGTTGTCGTTTAAAATCTTATACCACCCCCACAAACAAAATTCTTACGAAATGGTAAAATAAGGAAATCCATGATTCCAGAGACATCCCTAAGCACCCAGGTGTCAGGCTATGTACTGTCGTGTGATATCACCGGACCTTTTGGACGGGTATAAGTTTTATGAATCGTTATATTCCTAGTATTTTTCTTCCTTAACAACAAAGGGGGGAAGGAAACTCACATACATACAACTGCTGTGACATTACAATCTACTGGTCAGCTTTACTTGCAAGAAGCAAAAGAAAGGCTATTGCTTGGTGGGGTGGAATGCAAGGAGCAGTCATTTAAAATTTGTGTAAGCCTCGTTCTATAGTCATATTCGTTAAAGTAGAATGGACATAAATCATTTTGCAGCTTTCCTCTGAACTTAGTTTCTTCCTACTTAACGCATATCTGCGTGCACTGGAGAACAGAAGAAGACTAACAAAGGGCTGCCCTAACCTGCCTTCCCTTCTTCCCCATTGACAAGATTTTTCCTGACTATGCCTTTTTTCTTTTTAAAAAAAAATTTTTTTTTTCTTTTCCTTTCTTTTTCCTTTCTCCCCTCCCCTCCACTCTCCCCCACACCAAGCTAACCTGCAAATGCAGTCAGCTGGGGAAATCATTAAAGAAGAAAGCTGAAAGAAGCTCCCAATGCTTTGGACCGCCCTAAAAGAGCATGGAGGAAAATGGGGAAAGCGAGGGTTCCCGGAAGCTGAGGTGGAGGCGGGCACCCCGGGCTCCGGGGTGCGCTGCCCTAAGGGAAGAGGGTGGGCCTGAGGTCCTGAACGAGCCTTTCCAAACCCCACTCCCAATGCAGGGAGGGAAAAGTTCAGAAGCAGCCGCAAGGGGACACAGGCCAATTTTGCCAGTTCAACAGGACAGGACATTCAATAAACCCAGCCCGCTCTGGAAAAGGGTCGGGGCTCCTGTTGGCTCCACAGAGGCTGAGGTAGCCCCCTGCCGCCGCCCTCGCCACCGCTGCCGCCGCCGCCGCCGCTGCCCCTGCGTTACTGGGGGAGACGGTGCCGCTGCGACAGGGGAGGACGCGGCTGGAGCTCAAGGAGGCTCCAGCGCGCAGGCGCCGCCGAGCCCTGCCTGGATGTTCAGTCAAGGCACTAAGGCAAAAAAAAAAATCAGCAGTTTATAGAAAGAAGAAGCTATAGTCTGTCGGGATATCCAACACCAACAGGTAGGAGGATATACTCTCGGTTAAGTTTGGGGGGAGGGGGCACACTGTTGATGAAACTGCAGGTTCACCGGGAAAGAGCCCTCCTTGAGTTTTTTTTTGTTTTTTTTTTTTTTTGACAATAAACTGCATAATGGAAGTACATTCAGACAATGCATCTTCAGTAGGGCTTACTGAGAGCTCCATTTCTGGAAAGCGTTGCAAGACTGAGGAATATCAGACTGCGAATCACCGGGAACAGTTCCCTTGCAGCACAGAAGCAATCTCTCCCCATCTTCGCGTATGTAATGCATGTCTCTCTCCCCCTCCCCCTCCTCCACCCCCCCATTATAAATCCAGGGGTGGCGGATTTCAGGTTTCGTAATGTTGCATGATGCGATCTGTATTTACCCGGGGATGTACCGGTGGGGAAATTAAAATCATCGAACGCAGTGTTGCCTGGGCTTCTATCAGCATATTCCGGGCAAGTGAGAAGTGGCAAAGGAAACATGCTTGGTGGGAATAACAGAGAAAGCCGATTTCCCTGGTGGGGCTCCCCAACACCTAGGAGACAATGTGCATTTTGTTTTAAAATGAAGCCACTTGCGATTTGCAACGAAGATAATCAGTGTAAATGGGAAAAGCTTAATTGCCCAAGAAATACAGGTTCATGTTAAATTCATTTGAATTCAGGCAGCCCCGGTCTACAAATGTAAGTGCATTATTCCTCTGGGTGTTTCCCTGACCAATATTTACATTAACCATTTTTAATAATCATGTGGGTTTAAAAGAGAAAAGATTTGCCAAAAATGGGGGGGGGGAGGGAAAGACAAAAGATTAAATCACATCAAATCCTGGCACAAGTTCCTATTAATTTAGAAGTCTAATGTTGAAATCATGCTTTAAGATGAATCAACAAATATTCCTCTTATAATATGCAGCATGAATAGTGGCACTTGAGTCAAAAGACATATATTTTGGAAGGGTTCTTTGGATCCATATCAGCAGAGAAGCTGCAGGGAAAACACTGACAGATACTAACAGACCTCAGATAAATGTGGGTTGTCTCTTCTCTGTCTCCTATTAGCAATCTTGTAGATTCCATTGCAACACTAGTGATTAACTCCAGGACTGGCATATTTTACAATTGGGGAACATTTTATTCCTTCTCTCCTAAAGGTGCCCAATCAAATGTATGTTCTTTTAAATAGAGACATTTTAAAATTCATCTAGCTCAGAAAACTGAACAAGCCAATTCTCTGAAATCTCAAGCAAAAATACTAAAGCAAATAATATTATTCAAAATTAAAACTTTATTTGCTTCCCCATAAATGAACAGCTTTATGTTAGCACTGCCTGACATCATTGCTTGTTAACTTTAGAACTGATAGCTCTTTTTTTTTTCCAGATATTCT
This sequence comes from Grampus griseus, assembly GCF_964374135.1. Taxonomy (NCBI): domain Eukaryota; kingdom Metazoa; phylum Chordata; class Mammalia; order Artiodactyla; family Delphinidae; genus Grampus; species Grampus griseus. Next base: position 35,987,518 of record NC_139003.1, read on the forward strand.
GATGGCAAATCAAATGGAAGAAAAGAGGAAGCATGACTGCAGATCGGATCAGTTCTCTTTGTGGATTACATTTTCAGTAAAATGCATGGATATATCTTTTCCTTGTTCTTATATCTAGATCATGAGACTTGACTGAGGCTGTATCTTTATCCTCCATCCATCTATGGCGAACTATAGCCATGCAGCTGACAACATTTTGCAAAATCTCTCTCCTCTAACAGCCTTTCTGAAACTGACTTCCTTGGGTTTCATAATAGGAGTCAGCGTGGTGGGCAACCTTCTGATCTCCATTTTGCTAGTGAAAGATAAGACCTTGCATAGAGCACCTTACTACTTCCTGTTGGATCTCTGCTGTTCAGATATCCTCAGATCTGCAATTTGTTTCCCATTTGTATTCAACTCTGTCAAAAATGGCTCTACCTGGACTTATGGGACTCTGACTTGCAAAGTGATTGCCTTTCTGGGGGTTTTGTCCTGTTTCCACACTGCTTTCATGCTCTTCTGTATCAGTGTCACCAGATACTTAGCTATTGCCCATCACCGCTTCTATACAAAGAGGCTGACCTTTTGGACGTGTCTGGCTGTGATCTGCATGGTGTGGACTCTGTCTGTGGCCATGGCATTCCCCCCAGTTCTGGATGTGGGCACTTACTCATTCATTAGGGAAGAAGATCAATGTACCTTCCAACACCGCTCCTTCAGGGCTAATGATTCCTTAGGATTTATGCTGCTCCTTGCCCTCATCCTCCTAGCTACACAGCTTGTCTACCTCAAGCTGATATTTTTTGTCCACGACCGAAGGAAAATGAAGCCAGTCCAGTTTGTAGCAGCAGTCAGCCAGAACTGGACTTTTCATGGCCCTGGAGCCAGTGGCCAGGCAGCTGCCAATTGGCTAGCAGGATTTGGAAGGGGTCCCACACCACCCACCTTGCTGGGCATCAGGCAGAATGCAAACACCACGAGCAGAAGAAGGCTATTGGTCTTAGATGAGTTCAAAATGGAGAAAAGAATCAGCAGAATGTTCTATATAATGACTTTTCTCTTCTTAACCTTGTGGGGCCCCTACCTGGTGGCCTGTTACTGGAGAGTTTTTGCAAGAGGGCCTGTAGTACCAGGGGGATTTCTAACAGCTGCTGTCTGGATGAGTTTTGCCCAAGCAGGAATCAATCCTTTTGTCTGCATTTTCTCCAACAGGGAGCTGAGGCGCTGTTTCAGCACAACCCTTCTTTACTGCAGAAAATCCAGGTTACCAAGGGAACCTTACTGTGTTATATGAAGGAGCATCTGTACATCTTTAGCCTTGTGAAACACTAACCTTCTCTGCTAAGCAATTGTGGCCTGTAGCCATTTCTTGAGAAGAAAATCAAGAATGGGATCAGCAGTTATAAGGATTTGGGCAACATTCTGCAGTCTTTGCAATAGTTCACCTATAATCCTATTTTAAATCTCAGAGTGATCCTGCTGACTGCCGGCGAAGGTTTGTAATTAAGAAAGGACTGAACCACTGCCCTAAGTTTCTTTATGTGGTTGAAAACTAGATAATGAAAGTAGCAGGTGCTAAGTATCAGTGCTAAACGCTGTGTATATCACTACTTACGAAAAAACATCAAAAAAAAACCAATTAGCATTGGACATCTTAATAAATTAAGTTGACATGAGGTAAATGTGTTGATAAAAACTAATTTTAGAAGTTTGAAGACTTTAAAACATTTCATACTATTATTGTTTTGCAAGGACTAAAATATTTGGGGACTTAAAGTACTGTAATTCACTAAAGACATGCCATGAATTATTGGATTACCACACTTTTAAAAAATCGCCTTGTAAGTTTTGGGGAGCATTCCAAAGCAGTATATTGGTTCCAATTAGAGTTTACTTTTTTTGTATTAATACATTACTGTTTCTAAATACCACTTTCCTTACCTACTAGTGAAATTGCTAGCATCGAACTGTATTATGTGGTTTTTGTTGATTTGGTATAAAGTTTTTCCAATTCATCTATATTTTACAAATACTAGATACTGGTCTGGGAGGCAACATTAATGGTACCAACCGGTCACAACTGAGCAGTTCTAATAATGCAGAATAAACACATGTTGCCTTAAAGGATTATCTAGTATCTTTCATCTTATTTAGCATTGGAGCAAACTGGAGTCATGGGAAATTGAATCAGTAACTGGTCATGGTCATGCAACTGGAAGTGCATGGACGATCATTTAATACTCTTTCCTTTTTCCTCACATGGTTTGAAAATTAAGGTGCACATCACTGGGATAATGAGATTTTCTTCTGAGTTGTGCTACCCATTCTAGTGTGTTCTAAGAAGGAGGCAGTTGATGTGTGTTTATATTTTAAGTCAGCTGTCAAGGGGAGACCACAGCCTTAGTATGACATCCTGCACAATTTGTAAAGCCTTTATTCTACCGAAGGCACAGTCTTGTTTATACTTTCTGCACATTCAGTGTATTGGTCGTTTAAATTATTTCAGTTTTAACTTGTGAAAGCTTATAATATGATTTCTAGTATTTCAGAAATACATTAGAGTCTGTGAGTCTCATTCTTCAAGATACAGATGTGTGAATTTCAATATAAAGTTGCATTTGCCAAAATTTACTTGTGTAGCCTGTTACTTTTCTTGGAATAAATTTTACATTTTTGGCAGTTAATTTTTTTTTTTAATTGGGAGGCAAGCACAAAATAGGAAGACTAGCTTTATTATGGTTTTGTTTCTTTATTTTTGTAGCTACTATATTCTGGAACTGAAAATGCATGAATGATGGGGAACCTAAAGCTGATAAACTGACAAATAATATTATCTGCAAAAGCATTATTTGGTAGCTTTTGTCGTATTTATCCTATTTATTCTTACAAAGCCAGTAATATTTAAAGATGTAAACCTGCTTAGTTGGTTGGTTCAGAATTTTAATATAAACATCACATTTTATTTTGGGCCATGGTAGAAATTTTGGATTCTAAATACATAACTTGTAAGAAGAATGGTTTACAATTACATTATGACAAAACCAGAAAAGTTGTTATTGTTTTTGTTTGTTGTTCATTGTTTTTGTTTGTTTGGGGGTTTTATTTTTATTTGGTACTTGAAAATTAAGATTAGGAATCTAATGGAACAGAATTCTTTATTGCTACAGTGTTTCTGTAAAGAAAACATCAATATAAATATAAGTAAGGAAAAATAAATCATTGAAATATTTCAATGATATATGCAACAATTCAGTTTTGCTCATATAAGGACAGCTCAAGCCATGATTTAGTGAGCACTCTATTTGAACTCATTTTTACTTTATATCAAAGTTGATTGGATCTGAGACAAAATTTAATGTACAACAGTGAACTGAATCTAGCAATAAAGACCCCTTTTGGTACTAAAATCATTATCTAAAATACAATTAAGGAAATGCTATCAAAAGGTATTGGGATAACATTATGTTTCCAACTCAAAAAGTTTACAGTAGAGACATAATTACCATGACTATATTTATAAAGAGCTTCGCTTAGAGGTTCAAATATCACCAGCAATCAGTAGAAAATTCAACAATGATCTTGAGGCCAGAGAGACCAGGTTTTATTAACACTGGCCTCCATTATATACACAAAAACCTGGCATGGATTAAGACTAGGAGACTGGGAAGTCAAGAGCAACAACCAAGTGAGATTGCCTGATTCTACCTAGCTATTTGGAACAACATATTCCAACAGCTTTGGTAAGTGATCAACCCCAGTGATCAGTGAATAATACGGAACTGTGGTGACTCTCATTTAAGCCTACTCTTGACTAACTTGGCATTTCAGGTCAAGGGGCAAGCAGTGGGTGAGATACATCCCCAGTTAATCAATGCTATTTGTAAGTCAATAAGTAATGGTAGCAATCATATAAAATAAAAGTCTGCTTCAGTGACTCAAGGACCAAATCACATTATCTATTTTGGCACCCATTCCAATATTCAATATTGAAAAACTGTTGCAACTAATTCAATTTGAAAATGTTACTAATCTTCAACCCATAAAAATACATTCCCACTGGGGAGTCCAACTTCCCTGTGAGAAAAACCCTTTATCAGTAATAATGTGTCCCTCTAGGACTAATTACATCTGAGTTGAACAGGCTTTAGATTGTTTTCCTTAATAGTGGTAATGTGTTTGCATGGATGTGTCTATAATCTCATCTGGTTCCTTTTGTGCACAGTGGATTTATTTGTGAGATGCCTGGCTGGAGCTAGGCATTAAGTCTGTGACTGTGAAACCCTATGCAGATATTAACTGAGGCAGAAGGAGGTGAGTAACTGGCTCAGTTTCCCGTGGAGGCTCCATTTAGATAATACAAAATTAACCATAGTGATTAGATTTTAAAATTATTTGTGGGACAACCTATTGACTGAATTATCTTCTCAAATGTTAGCTTGTTGGGTTTCAACACCAGCATTTTTCATAGAGGTTAATAACTGATTTGTCTTTACATGGTTATGGCCCCTTATCCATTTGCCTCTACATCCATGAATACTAACTGAAATGCTTATTTATTCATTCATTCAACAAATATGTGTTGGTCACTGAGCTTGGTGCTGAAAGCACAGTAGAAAACAGGCAGAACAGAATTAAATATGTAGTAGCAACAAGTTACAAGTGTTACAATAGTAAATGTTTCTAAAATGGACTTGATATTAATGACCATAAATGGACTCTCTTCCATTTTCCCTTCATGCCTTACCCCCTATCTTTCCCAGTATTCCCTGGGATCTTTTATATATCATACTCCCTCAATTCAGAGGGAGCCCCCCCATTCTGCTCACATTTCATTTAGATGAATCACCCGTGCTGTGTTTTGGAACCCTGAGTTCCCTCATTGTTAGTGGTTACACAAAGTAACAGCAAACCCTGAGTGTTAAAGTCCTCCCACTCCTGACTCTCCACTTCCATGTGGAGATACTTCAATTCCTTCAAATGACAGGGAGATGTTCTTTCTTCCATACTCATACCTTCCTGCAAGTTAGCATGAGAATGCCTGGGTAAAGTGCAATCAAAGGAAGGCACTAAGATGTCAACTCCCAGGGGGCCTCCCATGGTGCTCACAGGGTACATATCTTTTATTATGAAAGCATGCTACTCCTTCAATGTTTTTCTTATTCCTTACTAAAGATAAAACAAAACTCCCTACCCCTACCCTCATCAGCTGAAAAGTTTATTTGGCCTCCAAAATTTACTTCTATTGCAAATACAATGAAATGTACTTAAAATTATAGAGACGTATCCTTTTCAGCTAAGGCATGTAATAGCGCATTGTGTTGCAATGGGAATTACTGTAGAACAGTTGCAAACAGAACCAAAACCCTTCACTTCTGTAGATAAATTTACTTTACATTAGATAAATTTACTTTGTTCCATTCTTTATTCCACGTGTAGCATAAACTATATTGTTATTAAAACAAAGCAAAACAAAAACCCCAGCTTATATTAACTTTATCTTAAAAAGAAAATTAAAACGATAAGACGACAAATAGCAGTGTTTCAAGTACTGGCTAAATACAAGACCGATGATTACCAGAATTATGGGTTATTTACGATTCTAGAATCACGTGAGTCTGTTTTTCTATGCAAAAATGCATCATTTTCATGTTTGTTAATAGTCTCATAAATGTTTTTAATGGAAACTGCAAGGTCTACTAAGATAATTGTTTGTTGCTGACATTTTTATTTTGTTCTTAACTCTGGGTATGCTAGTGTTCTGTGACTTTCCTAATTCTCTCACAAACTTTTTTTATACCATATTAAAATGATAGAATTGCTCAATTTTGAGGCACAAGTTCACAGTTAGTCTATACAGTGGTTAAAACTAAGGGAGCATTTGGAAATGACTGGATTATTTTTTGCCATGAGTCGAAGCAGTCAAATAAGCTAAAGGGCTATTGAGAACTGGGGCAATGGAGAAAAGATTGTTTTGGCTAACTCATTTTGCCATTTACTGCATTGTAACAAGCTCTAAAAAATATATTTAAACCAAGAGGCTTTAACTTTATAAAAGGATTATATAAATAAGACTTTGTTTTTAAAATGGAGAAGCAGTTTTTATATCACATCCTTTTGCCAAGAGGATGATGTCTATTAACTGCTCAAACCCTTTAGATTAAAAGGCTTTTAAAGCTAGTTTTCCTCCCACCAGATTAAGCAGTTAATACAAGGGCTGGAGCCCTGAAAGGCCCCAGAGCAAAGTAAAAAAGAGTGTGTTTCCCTCTGAGTGACTGTGAAAAAAGACCTTAAAGGAGTAACAGGTGGTTTGGGGGTTGAAATTAATCACACCTGGCATTCACAGCTAGTCCCTTAGCTCCTTCTGGTGCCATAGGATCTCATCATCCTCAGAAAGACAGGTTCTCAAGCTTGGCTTAGAGGCAGAAAACAGTTCCTTTTTTCTCTTTGTGTTTGGAAAATTATAGGTTCTTGACACAGTATTAAAATTGACACTGTAAAGCATGTCCTGGATTATGAAGTTTTGAACAGATAATAAAATAACATTTAACTTATATGGGTATTCGAGATCATGGGAATAATGATCAATGGGAAGTAAGTCATTTACTACAGCACAGGAAAAAGTTATTATATTATTTAAAAACTTTAAAGCTGAATTGATAATTGAGCTTCAACTAGCTAAAGTTAATTAGCTGTTTCTTTTCATAGCTTTAAGAAAAAAAATTGGACTAGATGAAAGAGGAGTTTGTTCTTTTCTCCTCCATCCTAAAAGATGTTGAATTGAGAGATTTCATCTTCTCCAGGGAAAAAAAGAAATTTTGATCATTTTTAGTAAGCATTTTTACTTAAATATAATTCAACAATCATTTATTGTGTGGCTACTGCATATATCATCTTGGACAAGTTACTTAACCTTTCTATGCCTCCTCAATAAAAAAGGGATAATACAGCATACATCCTGATGTTATTGAGAGGACTCAATGAGTGCATCCTTATGAAGCCTTTAGAAGAGAGTCTAGCATCTTAAATAAATTTTAATTTTTACTGGTTCTCTCATAGTTCACCATTTAGCAGCAGAGACATGAACAAATTATGAGACAATGTGATAAGTGCTGAAAGAGAGATATGTGAGATAAGTGTAAAAGAAACACAGACAAGCAATTAACTCTGTGAAGATGGGAGAAGGAAGGTGAGAGAAAAGGTGGCAGCTGAACTCAGTCTTGAAGGATAATTTTAATTGTATCTACTTGACAAAGTTAGGAAAGCCATTTCAGAGAAAGGAAATAATAAAATGAGCAAACTGTATAGAGACTTGAAAGCTCATGAAGTGTTCAACATAAGGATCCGGTACTAATCAGAGAAGTTTAATGTTGTGTGGCTGGGGCTTAGGTGCCTGGAAGGGGAGGACCAAAATGGCAGAGGGGTTAAAAAGCACAAGACATGGAAGTTTAAGTCCTTATTCTGTCCCTTACTATCTTTATGATCTTGAAAAAAGTTCATTAAACTCTTTGAGTCTCAGTTTGCTTATCTGTAAATGGGGGAGTAAGTAGCAGCAACCACTACTTTCGAAGATTAAAAAATGAGATAATAATAACTATTATTAATTAAATACTATTTGCTAAAAACTGTTCTAAACACTTTTCATATATGAACTCATCTGATTAACATAAGAAGTAGATGCTATTATTCTCCATACTTTACAAATGAAGAAACTGAAGCACAGAGAAGTTAAGTATAGGGTTGGTCAAAATTTTCATTTGGATTTTTCTATAAGATGTTCCAAAAATCCCGAACAAACTTTTTGGCCAACCCAACAGTAATAGGCAAAAGATGGATGTAAAGCACTTAGTACAGCGTGCAGCCCAGAGTGAGCATTCACTAAATATCAGCTATGCTGCCGCTGCTATTGCTATTGTTCATTTTAACAAAATAACTGAAGAAGGTTAGAGATTAATGGGAGCTGAAGTGACTGAGCAGAAACAGCTCCAAAAAAAAAAGAGCTCCAGCCCTCAGTCTTCAGCTCCACCTTGCTGTTCTCCCTTTTTCCACTAAAGGAAGCAAAGAATAGTAAGTAGTCAGTTGTCTAACAGCCCTCTCCACTTTCATGTAGGATCATATTAGCACAGAAACAAGAATCCATCTGATCTTTCAAATGAATATTTAGAAGGACATTGCTCACATTACATCACTCAAATTTTGAAAGTGGACTACACAACTCATACCATGTGGAGAGTTTTACCTACATCTAGCTCATATTCTTCAGTCCTACATCAGTTTTGTCACATTTTATATAAAGTGGAGATTTTAAAGGGATGATTATAGTAAGCTGGGTAAAATCCTTTCAAGGCATCTGTTACCTAGTCTCCCTTTAAAGTTCACCTTTCAGGATCACCATTCCCAGCCACGTCCCAACTACTTACACTTATTTCCCTACTCTGAAATCTCTCCAGAGCCTTCTGTAACTCTAGCATTCATAACATTCAAAACTACACATAGTAAAGGAATGATTAATTGAGAATATAATGGCAGAATTACCTCATGAGTCCTGCCCACTTGGCATTCATGCATCCACATGGTCCTCACACTTGTATGACTATTAACTCATAGTCATTGTTTACATGCCTGGTGATCCTTCACTGCATTTTCTAAAGCTGATGTTTTGCCCATTTGAACTCCCCTATATCCATCCCAATTCAGCTTCATTCTTTTTATTTGATCTCTTACTTTACCAGTAACAGTACCAAGGAGATTTCATCTTCTAAAGTGACAGCCACTGCCTGAGAGCCAATTCTCACATACAATATTTCAACTAACTAGGTTCCTACCCAAGCAGCTGTAGGTCCAAACTAATCCCAGCTTGTTGATATCAATGCTAGAGAATATCTATAGCATATTAAGATGCTATTTCACCAGGCTTCTCCTTTATTCATGTGCTAACTTCATAACAACACATTATTTATTTTTTTAACATTTTTTAAAAATATCTTTCTTGGAGTATAATTGCTTTACAATGGTGTGTTAGTTTCTGCTTTATAACAAAACGGAATCAGCTATACATATACATATATCACCGTATCTCCTCCCTCTTGCATCTCCCTCCCACCCTCCCTATCCCACCCCTCTAGGTGGTCACACGAAGCTGATCTCCCTGTGCTATGCGGCTGCTGCCCACTAGCTATCTATTTTACATTTGGTAGTGTATATATGTCCATGCCACTCTCTCACTTCGTCCCAGCTTACCCTTCCCCCTCACCATGTCCTCAAGTCCATTCTCTACATCTGCGTCTTTATTCCTGTTCTGTCCCTAGGTTCTTCAGAACCATTCTTTTTGGTTTTTAGATTCCATATATATGTGTTAGCATAGGGCATTTGTTTTTCTCTTTCTGACTTACTTCACTCTGTATGACAGACTCTAAACCCATCCACCTCACTACAAATGACTCAATTTCATTTCTTTTTATGGCTGCATAATATTCCATTGTATATATATGCCATATCTTCCTTATCCATTGATCTTTCAATGGACACTTAGGTTGCTTCCATGTCGAGGCTATTGTAAACAGTGCTGCATTGAACATTGTGATACATGTCTCTTTTTGAATTATGGTTTTCTTAGGGTATCTGCCCAATAGTGGGATTGCTGGGTCATATGGTAATTCTATTTTTAGTTTTTTAAAGAACCTCCACACCGTTCTCCATAGTGGCTTTATCAATTTACATTCTCACCACAGTACAAGAGGGTTTCTTATTCTCCACACACTCTCCAGCATTTATTGTTTCTAGATTTTTTGATTATGGCCATTCTGACTGGTGTGACGTGATACCTCATCGTGGTTTTGATTTGCATTTCTCTAATGATTAGTGATGTACAACATCCTTTCATGTGTTTGTTGGCAATCTGTATATCTTCTTTGGAGAAATGTCTATGTAGGTCTTCTGCCCATTTTTGGATTGGGTTGTTTGTTTTTTTGATATTGAGCTGCATGAGCTGCTTGTATATTTTGGAGATAAATCCTTTGCCAGTTGCTTCATTTGCAAATATTTTCTCCCATTCTGAGGGTTGTCTTTTCGTCTTGTTTATGGATTCCTTTGCTGTGCAAAAGCTTTGAAGTTTCATTAGGTCACATTTGTTTATTTTTTATTTTATTTCCATATCTCTAGAGGTGGGTCAAAAAGGATCTTGCTGTGATTGATGTCAGAGTGTTCTGCCTATGTTTTCCTTAAGAGTTTTATAGTGTCTGGCCTTACATTTAGGTCTTTAATCCATTTAGAGTTTATTTTTGTGTCTGGTGTTAGAGTGTTCTAATTTCCTTCTTTTACATGTAGCTGTCCAGTTTTCCTGGCACCACTTATTGAAGAGGCTGTCTTTTCTCCACTGTACATTCCTGTCTCCTTTATCAAAGATAAGGTGACCATATGTGCATGGGTTTATCTCTAGGCTTTCTATCCTGTTCCATTGATCTCTCTTTCTGTTTTTGTGCCAGTACCATACTGTCTTGATTACTGTAGCTTTGTAGTGTAGTCTGAAGTCTGGCAGCCTGATTCCTCCAGCTCCATTTTTCATTCTCAAGATTGCTTTGGCTATTTGGAGTCTTTTGTGTGTCCATACAATTTATAAATTTTTTTGTCCCAGTTCTGGGGAAAATGCCATTGGTAGTTTGATAGGGATTGCACTGAATCTGCAGATTGCTTTGGGTAGTATAGTCATTTTCCCAATGTTGATTATTCCAATCCAAGAACATGGTATATCTCTCCATCTGTTTTTAATGTCTTCAGTTTCTTTAATCAGTGTCTTATAGTTTTCTGAGTACAGGTCTTTTACCTCCTTAGGTAGGTTTATTCCTAGGAATTTTATTCTTTTTGTTGCAGTGGTAAATGGGAGTGTTTCCTTAGTTTCTCCTTCTGATCTTTCATTGTCAGTGTATAGGAATGCAAGAGATTTCTGTGCATTAATTTTGTATCCTCCTACTCTACCAAATTCATTGATTAGCTCAAGTAGGTTTCTCATAGCATCCTTAGGATTCTCTAGGTACAGTATCATGTCATCAGAAAACAGTGACAGTTTTACTTCTTCTTCAACGATTTAGATTTTTTAATTTCTTTTTGTCCTCTGATTGCTATGGCTAAAACTTCCAAAACTATGTTGAACAATAGTGGTGAGAGTGGACACTGTTCTATTGTTCCTAATCTTAGAGGAAATGGTTTCAGTTTTTCACCATTGAGAACGATGTTGGCTGTGGGTCTGTCATATATGGCCTTTATTAGGTTGAGGTAGGTTCCCTCTACGCCTACTTTTTGGAGAATTTTTATCATAAATGGGTGTTGAATTTTGTCAAAAAATTTTTCTGCATCTATTGAGATGATCATACGGTTTTTATCCTTCAATTTGTTAATATGGTGTATCATATTGATTGATTTATTTGCATATATTGAAGAATCCTTGCATTCCTGGGATAAACTCCCCCTAATCATGGTGTATGATACTTTAATGCGCTGTTGGATTCTTTTTGCTACTGTTTTGTTGAGGATTTTTGCATCTACGTTCATCAGTGAATAGCATCTATGTTCACCAGTGATACTGGCCTGTAGTTTTCTTTTTTTTGTGACATCTTGTCTGGTGTTAGTATCAGGGTGATGGTGGCCTCATAGAATGAGTTTGGGAGTGTTCCTCCCTCTGCTATATTTTGGAAGAGTTTGAGAAGAATGGGTGTCAGCTCTTCTCTAAGTGTTTGATAGAATTCACCTGTGAAGGCATTTGTACTGGGCTTTTGTTTGTTGGAAGATTTTTAATCACAGTTTCAATTTCAGTGCTTGTGATTGGTCTGTTCATATTTTCTATTTCTTCCTGGTTCAGTCTTGGAAGGTTGTACTTTTCTAGGAACTTGTCCATTCCTTCCAGGTTGTCCATTTTATTGGCATATAGTTACTTGTAGTAATCTCTCATGATCCTTCATATTTCTGCAGTGTCAATTGTTACTTCTCCTTTTTAATTTCCAATTCTGTTGATTTGAGTCTGCTTCCTTTTTTTCTTGATGAGTCTGGCTAATGGCTTATCAATTTTTTTATCTTCTCAAAGAACCAGCTTTTAGTTTTATTGATCGTTGCTACTGTTGTCCTCATTTCTTTTTCATTTATTTCTGATCTCATCTTTATGATTTCTTTTCTTCTGCTAACTTTGGGGTTTTTTGTTTTTCTTTCTCTAATTGCTTTAGTTGTAAGGTTAGGTTGTGTATTTGAGATGTTTCTTGTTTCTTAAGGTAGGAACGTATTGCTATGAACTTTCCTCTTAGAACTGCTTTTGGTGCATCCCATAGGTTTTGGGTCATCGTGTTTTCCTTGTCATTTGTTTCTTGGTATTTTTGATATCCTCTTTGATTTCTTCAGTGATATCTTGGTTATTAAGTAGTGTATTGTTTAGCCTCCATGTGTTTGTATTTTTTACAGATTTTTTCGTGTAATTGATATCTAGGCTCATAGCATTGTGGTCAGAAAAGATACTTGATACGATCTCAATTTTCTTAAATTTACCAAGGCTTGATTTGTGACCCAAGATATGATCTATTCTGAAGAATGTTCTACAAGCACTTGAGAAGAAAGTGTATTCTGTGGTTTTTGGATGGAATGCCCTATAAATGTTAATTAAGCCCATCTTGTTTAATGTACTATTTAAAGCTTGTGTTTCATTATTTATTTTCATTTTGGATGATGCGTCCATTGATGAAAGTGTTAAAGCCCTCTACTATGAGTGTGTTACTGTTGATTTCCTCTTTTACGGCTGTTAACATTTGCCTTATGTATTGAGGTCCTCCTATGTTGGGTGCATAAATATTTACAACTGTTATATCTTCTTCTTGGATTGATCCCTGATCATTATGTTTTCTTTGTCTCTTGTAATAGTCTTTATTTTAAAGTCTATTTTGTCTGATACGAGTACTGCTCCTCCAGCTTTCTTTTGATTTCCATTTGCATGGAATACCTTTTTCCATCCCCTCGCTTGCAGTCTGTCTGTGTCCCTAGTTCTGAAGGGGGTCTCTTGTAGACACCATATATCAGGTCTTATTTTGTATCCATTCAGCTAGTCTGTATCTTTTGGTTGTAGCATTTAATCCATTTACATTTAAGGTAATTATCAATATGTATGTTCCTATTACCATTTTCTTAGTTGTTTCGGATATGTTTTTGTAGGTCTTTTCCTTCTCTTGTGTTTCCTGCCTAGAGAAGTTCCTTTAGCATTTGTTGTAAAGCTGGTTTGGTGGTGCTGAATTCTCTTAACTTATGCTTGTCTATAAAGGTATTAATTTCTCCGTCAAATCCGAATGATCCTTGCTGGGTAGAGTAACCTTGGTTGTAGGTTTTTCCCTTTCATCACTTTAAATATGTCCTGCCACTCCCTTCTGTCTTGCAGAGCTTCTGCTGAAAGATCAGCTGTTAACCTTATGCTGATTCCCTTGTATGTTATTTGTTGTTTTTCCCTTGCTGCTTTTAATATTTTTTCATTGTATTTAATTTTTGATAGTTTGATTAATATGTGTCTTGGCATGTTTCTCCTTGGATTTATCCTGTATGAGACTCTCTGCGCATCTTGGACTTGGGTGGCTACACCCTTTCCCATGTTAGGGAATTTTCAACTATAACCTCTTCAAATATTTTCTCATTCCCTTTCTTTCTCTCTTCTTCTTCTGGGACCCCTATTATTCAAATGTTGGTGCGTTTAATATTTCCCAGAAGTCTCTGCGACTGTCCTCAATTCTTTTCATTCTTTTTTCTTTATTCTCCTCTGTGGCAGTATTTCCAGTATTTTATCTCTCAGGTCACTTATCCGTTCTTCTGCATCAGTTATTCTGCTATTGATTCCTTCTAGAGAATTTTTAATTTCATTTATTGTGTTGTTCATTATTGTTTTTTTGCTGTTTAGTTCTCCTAGGTCCTTTAGTTCTTCTAGGCTCTTTAGTTCTTCTAGGTCCTTCTAGATGTAGAAAATACAACGTTTCTTTTATTTGCTCCATTCTATTTTCAAGATTTTGGATCATCTTTACTATCATTACTCTGAATTCTTTTTTATGTAGACTGCCTATTCCCTCTTCATTTATTTGGTCTGGTGGGTTTTTACCTTGCTCTTTCATCTGCTACATATTTCTCTGTCTTCTCATTCTGTTTAACTTACTGTGTTTCGGGTCTCCTATTCACAGGTTGCAGGTCCGTAGTTCCTGTTGTTTTTGGTGTCTGCACCCAGTGGGTGAGGTTGGTTCAAGGGATTTTGTAGGTTTCCTGGTGGAGGGGACTTGTTCTTGTGTTCTGGTGGGTGGGGCTGGATCTTGTCCTTCTGTTGGGCAGGGCCATGTCCAGTGCTATGGTTTGTGGTGTCTGTGAACTTAGGATGACTTTAGGCAGTTTCTCTGTTAATGGGTGGGGTTGTGTTCCTGTCTTGCTAGTTGTTTGGTATGGGATGTCCAGCAATGGAGCTTGCTGGCCATTGGCTGGAACTGGGTCTTAGTGTTGAGACATGATGTCTCGGAGAGCTCTCGCCGACTGATATAATGTGGGGCCAGGAGGTCTCTGGTGGTCCGATGTCCTGGACTCGGCTCTCCCACCTTGGAGGCTCAGGCCTGACACCCAGCCAGAGCACCAAGACCCTGCCAGCCACATGGCTCAGAAGAAAAAGAAGAAAGAAAAGTAAAGAAAAAAAAAAAACAGATAGAATCCCAAACCTAATGATAAAAGCAAAACTAAACAGAGAAAATCACACAAAGAAACATACATACACACGCTCATAAAAAGAAAGCAAAAATAAGAATGATCAGAACCCTAGGACAAAAGGCATAAGAAAATCTAAGCAGACAAATCACACAAAGAAACATACACACTCACAAAAAGAGAAAAAATGGAACAAAACAGAATAAATTTAAAAATTTATAGAATAATAAAATTTTAAAAAATAAAAAGAAGAGAGTAACCAGACCAATAAACAAATCCACCAATGAAAACAAGCACTAAAAACTAAACTAAGATAAACATAAAAACCAGAAACAAATCAGACACAGAAAGCAAGCCCCAAGTCTACAGTTGCTCTCAATGTCCGCTGCGTCAATTTTGAGAACACTTGTTGTCCATTCCAGTATTCCAGAGATGCAGGGTTCATCAAATTGATTGTGGGGATTTAATCCGCTGCTCCTGAGGCTGCACAGAGAAATTTCCCTTTCTCTTCTTTGTTCACACAGCTCCTGGGGTTCAGCTTTGGTTTTGGCCCCACCTCTGTGCGTAGGTTGCCCTCAGGCTTCCGTTCCCGCCCAGACAGGATGGGGTTAAAGAAGCAGCTGATTAGGGCTCTCTTGCTCACTCAGGCCATGGAGAGTGAGGGGTATGGTAGTCACAACTGGAATGTGGGGCAAGCCTGCTGCGGCAGAGGCCAGCATGACACTGCAACAGCCTGAGGCACGCCATGTGTTCTCCCAGGGAAGTTGTCCCTGGATCTCAGGACCCTGACAGTGGTGTACTGCACAGGCTCCTCGGAGGGTATGGGTAGTGACCTGTGCTTGCACACAGGATTCTTGGTGGGAGCGGTGTCGGCATTAGCGTTTCATGCCCGTCTCTGGGGTCTGATAACCATGGCTTATGCCCATCTCTGGAGCTTGCTTAGGCGGTGCTCTGCCTTCTGTGGGAGCACAGAGTAGGAATCCCTCTCCTAGCACACCCTGAAACAATTGTCTCTTGCCTCTTCAGCAGCTCCAGACTTTTTCCCTGACTCCCTCCCAGCTAGCTGTGGTGCACTAGGCCCCTTCAGGCTGTGTTCACGCAGCCAACCCCAGTCCTCTCCCTGGGATCTGACCTCCGAAGCCCGAGCCTCAGCTCCCAGCCCCCGCCCGCCCCAGCAGGTGAGCAGACAAGCGTCTCAGGTTGGTGAGTGCTGGTCGGCACCAATTCTCTGTGTGGGAATCTCTCCCCTTTGCCCTCTGCCCCCCTGTTGCTGTGCTCTCCTCCGTGGCTCTGAAGCTTTCCCCCCACCCACCCCCATCCCTGCCAGTGAAGGGGCTTCCTAGTGTGTGGAAACCTTTCCTCCTTCACAGCTCCCTCCCAGAGGTGCAGGTCCCATCCCTATTCTTTTATCTTTGTTTTTTTCTTTTTTCTTTTGCCCTACCCAGGTACACGGGGAGTTTCTTGCCTTTTGGGAAGTCTGAGGTCTTCTGCCAGCATTCAGTAGGTGTTCTGTAGGAGTTGTTCCACATGTAGACATGTTTTTTATCTATCTGTGGGGAGGAAGGTGATCTCCATGTCTTACTCCTCCGCCATCTTGAAGGTCTCCCATAATAGCACTTTTAGTTTTAATCAGACTTGATGCTCTGCTTCCATTTCAAATGATCAAATTACGGATA
Source organism: Grampus griseus (assembly GCF_964374135.1). Lineage (NCBI taxonomy): Eukaryota > Metazoa > Chordata > Mammalia > Artiodactyla > Delphinidae > Grampus > Grampus griseus. Next base: position 36,003,867 of record NC_139003.1, read on the forward strand.
TCTGTGCCCTGTTATTCCTTTTTATGTTCTATTCTCAATTATAAATAATTCATAGATTTCTTTTAGAGGCCACTACATTTGTTTCAAGTTCCTGTTTCAAATATATGAAACTTAAAATTTAGGAAGACATTTTAGTATGCCACCACAGTTTGCAATTCTGAATGATCCATCTCTGAACATGCTTACTTAATAAGCATCTACTGTGTACAACGAGTTGTACTGTACGCTTTAAAAACCTTTTAATTGCATCTAGTATGGCTAAGGTTTTAGTCTTAAAGACTTGTGAAATAAACACAAATCTAGTTTTCTCTTTGTAGTTGTTTTTGCTATGCTTTACATGCATAAAAACACTGGCTTTTAAATTCAACCCAGTACAGAAGTGTTTTGCTATTATTTTTAATCACACTCTAGGCTTACGTTTAAATGGCTATAATTAACTGTGCATTTAAATTTACAATTTCTGATTTTCAGCAACAAAATGATTTAGTTATACATCATTTTTATATATTTTGAGTCTAGTGGCTTGACTTTTAAGAGAATGAACTAGGAAAAAATATTATTATGGTAGTAACTTTTTAGCTACTAATAAAGAATTTGGTGGGTAGCATGGGAAAATATTCATGCATGCTAGAATTCATAATTCAGGGAAACAAATGTTCCCATTTTTACATGGCCCTTATACACCCAACCTGCAGTAGGAATTCTGTACAATTATTGCATCAGTGCTTTTAGATATGATGCCACTCAGTTCCCTGATGCAGAAAGAACCTGTATTCTTCTCTGTAGTGCTATTATTTGTTATGCCTAGAAGGTCTTGAGCATTTTCTGCAGTGCCAGAGCCCCAGTGCTTTGTATTTCCATCATGGGCATGAAAAACTATCATTTTTAGGAAGAAAAACAGTATGAGAGAAAGACAGTTCTTACTATATTAACTTTAGCTGAGGAATATGTGCTCTCTGTTATAATTTTAAGAGCAGCTTAAATTTTATGTACATGATAAAATAGATCCTCATAAATATTCAACCGAGAACTATTCTATTTTCAGTCAACTAAAGCTATACTTATATTGATAATCATTATCAATTATAGAGTGTTCATTATAGTGAACAGGCAGAAATATAAAGAAAATACCAGACCCAACTTTCTCCTTAGATATTTATGACAGAAGACAGAAAAATATAGTTAAGTACATTTCACTATTAGTAGCAGAAACAAGATGTAGCAGGACATATGTACATAATCACCAAACAGAAGGCAGTTAAGAAATGATAGAGAATGATAAAATTGTTCCAGTGATGTGAACTAGTGACACTAGGGGGAAAAATCTTCATCTGTAGGAAAGTTAGAAAAGTTTGAAAGTAATAGGAAAAAAGGATGGGGCTAATATTTTAAGCAGTTGAGAATTTGACCTTACTTTAAATAACTTCCAATGCCTCTCTATTGTATACATAAGACCAAGTTCAAACCCCATTATAAGACATTGTATGATATAGCACTGTTGTCATTTATCCATATTCTTCTCTTTTTCTTTTGTTTTCCATTCCTTATCAATACCATATAAACATACACACACACACACACACACACACACACACACATACATACACACACACACACCTCCTCCAATATATAGGCACACACTTCTCTTCCCAAGCTATCCAACCCAATTCACAGGCCCACTCAAGTTCCATCTTTGAACACTTTGACCCACGTTAACTTCTCAGTTCTCCAAGGCCTAGGTTATATGTGATCTGTGTGTGGTTTTACATGATATGATGCCGTTCTCTAACTGCTTCAGATTTCTCTAGTAAGATTGTAGGCTCGTGGGCCTTGTCATCTACCTATTTTCCACCCCCACAAAGTACCCTAGCTTACTACTAGGTGATAACTAAATGCTTAAAAAGTAGAAATATTATTTGCATATAAGGACAGAAGAGCAAAAATAGTAATTTTGGGTATTTTTAAATTAGAAATATTTTTGCCTTGTCCCAGTTCAGAAGTTAACTCAAATATTATTTCCAAAACAGGCAGAGAGAAAGAGAGAGAGAATCTGTAATCAAAATCTAGATAATCCTGCCCTCTCCTTTGTAAATAAATATGCTACTAATCCTTTAATGGCAAACGAACTTTAAAGTTTTCATTAGTGGTGATGAATTCTGAACTATCATACTTTCTCACTTGGTTTCCTTGTGATCAGTTTCAGACAAATGTCCTACATAATCCGAAAGGCTATGTGACGTTTTATTTACAACAGCTCTGCAATTTTAACATTAAGATACTAGGCAATATTGAAGCTACATGTTCAAAAATTTTTTTTTTTTTTTTGCAGTACACGGGCCTCTCACTGTTGTGGCCTCTCCTGTTGCGGAGCACAGGCTCCGGACGCACAGGCTCAGCAGCCATGGCTCACGGGCCCAGCCGCTCCGCGGCATGTGGGACCCTCGTGGACCGGGGCACAAACCCGTGTCCCCTGCATCAGCAAGCGGACTCTCAACCACTGCGCCACCAGGGAAGCCCCAACATGTTCAAATTTTTAAAGACATTTTTATGTTGGAACATTCTTCACGTTGGACAATATTCAGAGGTGGTCACATTGTGTTAATAAAGGATATCTCTTAATCTATTATTCAATAAGGACTTAGATTTTAATAATCACATCATGACTACAAAAACAGCATCATTTAGAAATCAATTAAGCTATAGAGGAATAAGGCACACAGATGCATTTTACATCACTAAGAACAAGAGTTAGGCTTATCAAGTATAAATAAATATTGTTTTAATATCAGTATTTTTCCCCAATAATTAAAATAAATTGTAAAATATATTCTAGAGTAACCCAATTTTTACCAGATGATTCAAATGACATGATTGAAAAATCTCTTTGAAATGCCATTAAGAATATGACCCTGGGGCTTCCTTGGTGGTGCAGTGGTTGAGAGTCCGCCTGCCGATGCAGGGGACGTGGGTTCGTGCCCCGGGTCCGGGAAGATCCCACATGCCATGGAGCGGCTGGGTCCATGAGCCTGTGCGTCGGGAGCCTGTGCTCCGCAGCGAGAGAGGCCACAACAGTGAGAGGCCCGCGTACCGCAAAAACAAAAAAAGAATATAACCCTGGACTTCCCTGGTGGCACAGTGGTTAAGAATCTGCCTGCCAATGCAAGGGACATGGGTTCGATCCCTGGTCCGGGAAGATCCCACATGCCGCAGAGCAACTAAGCCCTTGCACCACAACTACTGAGCCTGCACTCTACAGCCCACGAGCCACAACTACTGAAGCCCACACACCTAGAACCCATGCTCCGCAACAAGAGAAGCCACCACAATGAGAAGCATGCGCACCGCAATAAAGAGTAGCTCCCACTCACTGCAACTAGAGAAAGCCCGTATGCAGCAACAAAGACCCAATGCAGCCAAAAATAATAAAAATAAATAGTAAATAAATAAATAAAACAAAGGAAACTTAGACTTAAAAAAAAGAATATAACCCTACAATTTTATAATACATTTTTTATGTGCTAAGAATATTAACCTTCTAATAGCAACTAAATTTTTAAGGTATATTCAAGTACACTTTAGAATAATTTTGTTTCATTTCAAATATAGACTGTTAACAACAACATAAATGCTGTTGACTTTGGTATATGAGGGCACTTATTATTTTATTATATCATTGTTATGATCATAGTTATTTTAAATCAAAATAAGTGGAGACAATTTGGGTGTCAGTAGGACATAAGAGTAAGAGAACCTTGAAATCTCAATAGTTTGTTAGAAAAATGAACACTCTGCGTATTAATCAGTGAAAAATAAAAATGGATGGTTGGATTTCTTGATTTTACAACTATTTAAAAGAAAAAGGAAAATGGGCATGTATCTGTATAAACCCATTCCTACAGCTAATACCTTTTTTAAAAACAAAAAACTAAAACTTTCAGTTCAGTGGGTCTCCTGAAAGTTAACTAATTGTAAGAATCAGGGACAAATAATTATAAGCCTTTATTTTATTAACCCAGAAAAACTACAAGTAATGACCTTCTCTATTCAGCTAACTGAACTTGGCTTATGGTTTATTTCTGAGAGACAGATCATAAAGAAGATTGTTTAATGATTGTAAATCAATGTTCAAGAGAATTCATTTACTCGTTCAACAAACATTTATGCGCCACCTACTATGTTCCACTGTATTCAGTACAATGATAACAATAGTGAATAAAACAAAGACACAATATCCACTTCGACTGCAAGGTAGCCAAGTAAGTTTGTTTTGTTTTGTTTGCGGTACGCGGGCCTCTCACTGTTGTGGCCTCTCCCATTGCGGAGCACAGGCTCCGGACGCGCAGGCTCAGCGGCCATGGCTCATGGGCCCAGCCACTCCGTGGCACGTGGGATCTTCCCGGACCGGGTCACGAACCCGTGTCCCCTGCATCGGCAGGCGGACTCTCAACCACTGCGCCACCAGGGAAGCCCTCACATAAGTTCTAATTTTTGCAACTCTAACAAGCCAGCACAAAAGTAAGTGTAAGATGAGGGAGAAACTGGATTCTCTGAGAAGCAGAAGAAATTTAAAATCACCTGTTACTTCTCTAGGGCCAGCTCTACTTCTCCCACTCCACAATGCATCTGCCATCCTTTCATAAAATGGCTAAAGACTAATACCAGCCTGACTCCATCATGTCAATGATAAACACATCAGCAATAATAAGAAATGCTTTTTGGGTCAAGAGATTCAAATGATTGTTCTGAGTGACCACAACCAACACAAAAATTTCCCTATTGAATTTGCTTTTAAAAAATGCAGGCTTCTATTTTGCACAAATTTCTATTGCTTTCACTCTGAATTTCTACACTATTTCAAAACTTTTAGCAAGCATTATTTTTGAGAAATTCAGATACAGCTACACTGCATCACAACAAAAGGAGGCAAATGAAAAATGCAATTTCCTATTTCTCTTCCCTCATCACCACTGTACAGACTTGAAATTGCTAGATGATTCCTCTTTCTAAAGGATATACCGTAAAATTAAGATTTTCAAGGTTATTGTGGTAAAAGGGATTTGAATAAAACCATGTGTGAATGGATGCCCACCAAAGGGCAAATCAGGGTCCACAAAACCAAGGCTGCCCACCTCACACTGCCCTCAGGAGTCCAATGACTCAGTCTCATGAACCAACCAAAATAACAGAAGAGAAGACACAAAACAAAGGTCATGATTTCTACTCATGAAATAAATGGCATCGTGGAATGAATAATACAAACAGCTGTCTTAAGTCTATGGAAATAAAAAGGCATTTCTAAGGCATAAATGTCACAACAGGGATGAGTTAATGGGAAAATGGAGTCTGAAAGGCTCTGAAGAGGACAGACCCAATCGTGTCTAAGTTTATGAGTCTGATGAATATTCCTAGGCAATAATATCACAACAGACTGAATTCTTATTATAGCACATCATATTGTTTCAGTGAAATGAAAGAAATTACAAATCATTGGATAGAGTGAAACTTCACGGGAGCCGGAAGTATTTTGTTAATTACCCTGAAAGCCTTCTGGAAAGAAATTTATGACTTTTAGTTTCTATCTTATCAACTGACAGCAAGTCACTGGTTTATTAGCCTAGAACAAAAAAATTCGATGGGAAAAAAGGTTAGTTAACCTATTCATAGGTATTATGTAGCCAAAAACGTGTGTGTACTATTTACATTTTTTACCTTTAAATTGATTATACTGGCATATTTTAGAAATAACAAGAATATTTCTTTCTAAGTATCATGACAAAAAGTGCAGTTCTAACTAAGAGTCAGAAGACCTGAATTCAATTCTAATTCAATGCTGCTGACAACCTACTGAGTGGCCCAGCCAATGTCATCAATCTTTCTTGACTTCAGTCTCATCATTCTTAAAATGACCTCTGAGACAAACTCTTTCTGTTCTCAGAGTCAGTTTCTTCCACCATTTAAACTATGCTTTTTTATTCTACTAAGACTATCATGATGAAATTTTAATTCATACACACTGCATTGTTTCTTTCAAATAGATTAAAGAATAATGGATTCATATAATAACAATAAACTCTAGTTCCAAAAATAGCACCCAAATGCTCTAAAAGAAATTATGGAGATTCCAAATGTGTGAATTATGGAGAATCTGCCCTACACACATAAACCCCTCAGCATGTAGAAAGGAACTTTAAACAATTATATATCCTGAAAGTTATACAAGCTATAAAATGACTAAGGAGAAAATATTTTTTGATGTTAGGAAGAAAGATAATATGTCATTTTGATACTTTGAAGGACGTAAGTCTGAGAATGACTGAAATAATACATTAGATGGATGGGACATGAGACATCTAGATTCAGATCCTATGGGTATTTGGAAAGTAGAAACCAGGTATTATTTTATTTATGGTTCTAGGAACCAAATAGTGGCAGAAAGTAAAAGTGTGCAATGAAATCTCAAGAGAACTTAGATAACTTAAAAATAATTGCAGCTTTAGAAGGTACCTGTAGCTTGAAATCAACGAAAAAGTTATGTTATTGACGCACAGAGAGCAGAGTTAATGAAGGTAAAGGCGCTTGTAAATTGGACAACAGCTGGTTAAGACTAACAATACACAGAGTAGATGACCACTTACCGTGTGTAATTTGAGGCCACAAGATTCTGTCTCTCAAAATAATTTTTTCCACTTACTTGGCCTGAAATTCCTGCCCTGTAAGAGAAGTAGCCTCCAGAAGGACACTGTTAAGTTGTACATGTGTGACACTGGAGATGTGAGGAGGCCCCATGTCCCATCCCATTTTCTCCCAAACTTCCAAGAGACCTTGTTCTATCAATCACCACCACTCCACTCCTGGAACTTGACCTTTCTGCTAGCTTCTTATATTCAGCATTTAAATACATTCATGACTCTGCTGCCTCTAGTAAAAGGGGGAAACTCCTCTCAATTCTGTATCTCCCTCCAGTTACCATGCCACCTCACCTTTTCACAATCAAATATCATCTTCTATTCACTTCTCCATCCATGACAGCCAGATTTCCTTCACTATTTCTATTCCCAAGGTAACCAATAATGTCCTGGCTCCTAATCCAGAGACAGTTCTTGGTCCTTAGGTTGCCTGATTTCTCAGCACCATTTGACATAGTTTACCATTCTGCCCTTCTTATTATGCTCTTTCCTTGGCCTTCAAAATAGCATAAGCATCTGGTTTTCCTCCTACTTCTCTGACCATGATCTTTCAGTCTCCTTTGCAGTTTCCACTTCTTCCTTAAATGTTGTTTTTGATCCTTAAAGAGCTACCCTAGGCCTTTCATGCCTCTCTCTTAACACTCTCTCCTTGGGAAATCTAATACCATAGACATAACAATAGTAATCAACTATATTAGGGCCATTATTAACTATTTCAGTACCTTGGTACAGACTACACCTGCCAGACAGATGTTATAATAAATACGCAAATCTACTATGTCTATGATATTAATGGTATCACCTTAGGTGTGGCACCTTTGTGATATGCACAACTCATACAAAAATGTATGGGGGAGGAGCTTCAACATGGTGGAAGAGTAAGAAGTGGAGATTAATAACGAACCAAGATGGCAGAGAGAAGGACGTGCTCTCACTCCCTCTTGTGAGAACGCCAGAGTCACGGCTAGCTTCTGGACAATCATTGACAGGAGGACACTGGAGCTCACCAGAAAGGGTACCCCACATCCAAAGACAAAGGAGAAGCCACAATGAGACGGTAGGAGGAGCGCAATCACAGTAAAATCAAATCCCGTAACTGCTGGGTGGGTGACAAACAGACTGGAGAACACTTAGACCACAGAAGTCCACCCACTGGAGTGAAGGTTCTGAGCCCCACGTCAGGCTTCCCAACCTGGGGGTCCAGCAATGGAAGGAGGAATTCCTAGAGAATCAGACTTTGAAGCCTAGTGGGATTTCACTGCAGAATTTCAACAGGACTGGGAGAAACAGAGAGTCCACTCTTGGAGGACACACAGAAAGTAGTGTGAGTATCGGGACCCAGTGGAAGGAGCAGTGACCCCAGGGGAGACTGAGCCAGACCTACTTTCTAGTGTTGGAGGGTCTCCTGCGGAGGCGGGGTGTGGCTGTGGCTCACCGTGGGGATGAGGACACTGATGGCGGAGGTTCTGGGGGTGCGCCTTGGCGTGAGAACTCCCGGAGTCTGTCATTGGCCCCACCAAACAGCCCAGGTAGGCTCCAGTGTTGTGCTGCCTCAGGCCAAACAACCAACAGGGAGGGAACCGAGCCCCACCCATCAGCAGTCAAGGAGATCAAAGTTTTACTGAGCTCTACTAACCAGAGCAACAGCCAGCACTACCCACCACCAGTCCCTCCCATAAGGAAACTTATACAAGCCTCTTAAATAGCCTCATCCACCAGAGGGCAGACAGCAGAGGCAAAAAAAACTACAACCCTGCAGCCTGTGGAACAAAAACCATGTTCACATAAAGATAGACAAGATGAAAAGGCAAAGGGTTATGTACCAGATGAAGGAACAAGATAAAACCACAGAAAAACAACTAAATGCAGTGGACATAGGCAACTTTCCAGAAAAAGAATTCAGAATAATGATAGTGAAGATGATCCAGGGCCTCAGAATAAGAATGGAGGCAAAGATCAAGAAGATGCAAGAAATGTTTAACAAAGACCTAGAAGAATTAAAGAACAAACAAACAGAGATGAACAATACAATAACTGAAATGAAAACTACAACAGAAGGAATCAATAGCAGAATAACTGAGGCAGAAGAACGGATAAGTGACTTGGAAGACAGAATGGTGGAATTCACTGCTACAGAACAGAATAAAGAGAGAATAATGAAAAGAAATGAAGACAGCCTAAGAGACCTGTGGGACAACATTAAACGCAACAACATTCGCATTATAGGGGTCCCAGAAGAGGAACAGAGAGAAAAAGGACCCGAGAAAATATGTGAACAGATTATAGTCGAAAATTTCTCTAACATGGGAAAGGAAATAGCCACCCAAGTCCAGGAAGCACAGTGAGTCCCATACAGGATAAACCCAAGGAAAAACACACTGAGACACATAGTAATCAAATTGGAAAAATTAAAGACAAAGAAAAATTATTCAAAGCAGCAAGGGAAAAATGACAAATAATATACAAGGGAACTCCCATAAGGTTAACGGCTGATTTCTCAACAGAAACTCTAAAAGCCAGAAGCGAGTGGCATGATATACTTAAAGCGATGAAAGGGAAGAACCTACAACCAAGATTACTCTATGCTGCAATTATTTCATTCAGATTCAATGCAGAAATCAAAAGCTTTACATACAAGCAAAAGCTAAGAGAATTCAACACCACCAAACCAGCTCTACAAAAAATGCTAAAGGAACTTCTCTAAGTGGGAAACACAAGAGAATAAAAGGACCTACAAAAACAAACCCAAAACAATTAACCAAATTGTCACAGGAACATACATAACGATAATTACCTTAAACATAAATGGATTAAATGCTCCAACCAAAAGACACAGGCTTGCTGAATGGATACAAAAACAAGACCCATATATATGCTGTCTACAAGAGACCCACTTCAGATCTAGGGACACATACAGACTGAAAGTGAGGGACTGGAAAAAGGTATTCCATGCAAATGGAAATCAAAAGAAAGCTGTAGTAGCAATACTCATATTAAATAAAACAGACTTTAAAATAAAGAATGTTACAAGAGACAAGGAAAGATACTACATAATGATCAAGGGATCAATCCAAGAAGGTGATATAACAATTATAAATATATATGCACCCAACATAGGAGCACCTCAATATATAAGGCAACTGCTAACAGCTATAAAAGAGGAAATCGACCAGGACCAGATCAGGACCAGATGGCTTCACAGGTGAATTCTATCAAACATTTAGAAAAGAGCTAACACCCGTCCTTCTCAAACTCTTCCAAAAAATTGCAGAGGAAGGAACACTCCCAAACTCATTCTACGAGGCCACCATCACCCTGATACCAAAACCAGACAAAGATACTACAAAAAAACGAAATTACAGACCAATATCACTGATGAATATAGATGCAAAAATCCTCAACAAAATACTAGCAAACAGAATCCAACAACACATTAAAAGGATCATACACCATGATCAAGTGGGATTTACCCCAGGGATGCAAGGATTCTTCAATATATGCAAATCAATCAATGTGATACACCACACTAACAAATTGAAGGAGAAAAACCATATGATCATCTCAATACATGCAGAAAAAGCTTTTGACAAAATTCAACACCTATTTATGATAAAACTCTCCAGAAACTGGGCACAGAGGGAACCTACCTCAACATAATACAAGGCAATAGACGACAAACCCACAGCAAACATCATTCTCAATGGTGAAAAACTGAAAGCATTTCCTCTAAGATCAGGAATAAGACAAGGATGTCCACTCTCACGACTATTATTCAACAGTTTTGGAAGTCCTAGTCATGGCAATCAGAGAAGAAAAAGAAATAAAAGGAATACAAATTGGAAAAGAAGAAGTAAAACTGTCACTGTTTGTAGGTAACATGATACTATACATGGAAAATCCTAAAGATGCCACCATAAAACTACTAGAGCTAATCAATGAATTTGCTAAAGTTGCAGGATACAAAATTAATGCACAGAAATCTCTTGCATTTCTGTACACTAATGATGAAAAATCTGAAAGAGAAATTAAGGAAACACTCCCATTTACCATTGCAACAAAAGAATAAAATACCTAGTAAGACAAAAGACCCATACGCAGAAAACTATAAGACACTGATAAAAGAAATTAAAGATGACACCAACAGATGGAGAGATATACCATGTTCTTGGATTGGAAGAATCAATACTGTGAAAATGACTATACTACCCAAAGCAATCTACAGATTCAATGCAATCCCTATCAAATGACCAATGGCATTTTTTACGGAACTAGAATAAATCATCTTAAAATTTGTATGGAGACACAAAAGACCCCAAATAGCCAAAGCAGTCTTGAGGGAAAACAACAGAGCTGGAGGAAGCAGACTCCCTGACTTCAGACAATATTACAAAGCTACAGTAATCAAGACAATATGATACTGGCACAAAAGCAGAAACATAGATCAATGGAACAGGATAGAAAGACCAGAGATAAACCTACGCACCTATGGTCAACTAATCTATGACAAAAGAGGCAAGGACATACAATAGAGAAAAGACAGTCTCTTCAATAAGTGGTGCTGGGAAAACTGGACAGCTACACATAAAAGAATGAAAGTAGAACACTCCCTAACACCAAAAATAAACTCAAAATGGATTAGAGACCTAAATGTAAGATGAGATACTGTAAAACTCTTAGAGGAAAACATAGGGAGAACACTCTTTGACATAAATCACAGCAAGATCTTTTTTGATCTACCTCCTAGAGTAATGTAAATAAAAACAAAAATAAACAAATGGGACCTAATGAAACTTCAAAGGTTTTGCACGGCAAAGGAAACCATAAACAAGACGAAAAGACAACCCTCAGAATGGGAGAAAATATTTGCAAATGAATCAACAGAAAAAGGATTAATCTCCAAAATATATAAAGAGCTCATGCAGCTCAATATTAAAGAAACAACCCAATCAAAAAATGGGCAGAAGACCTAAATAGACATTTCTCCAAAGAAGACATACAGGTGGCCAAGAAGCACATGAAAAGCTGCTCAACATCACTAATTATTAAAGAAATGCAAATCAAAACTACAATGAGGTATCACCTCACACCAGTTAGAATGGGCATCATCAGAAAATCGACAAACAACAAATGCTGGAGAGGGTGTGGAGAAAAGGGAACCCTCTTGCACTGTTGGTGGGAATGTAAATTGATATAGCCACTATGGAGAACGGCACGGAGGTTCATTAAAAAACTAAAAACAGAATTACCATGTGATCCAGCAATCCCACTACTGGGCATATACCCAGAGAAAACAATAATTCAGAAAGACACGTGCACCCAAATGTTCACTGCAGCACTGTTTACAATAGCAGGTCATGGAAGCAACCTAAATGCCCATCGACAGACTAATGGATAAAGAAGTTGTGGAATATATATTCCATATATACAATGGAATATTACTCAGCCATAAAAAGGAACGAAATTGGGTCATTTTTTGAGACATGGATGGATCTAGATACTGTCATACAGAGTGAAGTAAGTCAGAAAGAGAAAAATAAATATCATATATTAATACAGGTATGTGGAACCTAGAAATATGGTACAGATGAACTGGTTTGCAGGGCAGAAGTTGAGACACAGATGTAGAGAACAAACGTATGGACACCACGGGGGGAAAGCCGTGGTGGGGTGGGGATGGTGGTGTGATGAATTGGGACTGACATGTATACAGTTATGTGTATAAAATTGATAACTAATAAGAACCTACCGTATAAAAAAGTAAATACAATTCAAAAATTAAAAAAAAGAAAAACTAATAGTAAACTTTCTTTGGGTTATTTGTATGGAAATATGTTAATATAAATGTTTCAGACATTACATGAAATTTCTAAAAATCTTATATATTCTGGTATAATGTTATGTCATAATTCTAGTTATTACATTAAAATGTATATCTCAGAAACAACTAAATTTCCTTGTCAATTGCATTATTATGAACTTTCATCAAATCTTTAACCGTGGTCATTTCTAAGTCTTTTGTCATTTACAGACAGTTCTGGGTGTACTCTGATGCTTTTGCAAAAATGTTCCTAAAAAAGGGTTTCATCTTCAAGGAATTCATGGAAAAGACTCTGACAAGTACAGGATTCTGGTAACTGACTGTACTGCTGACTGAACGAATAAGCATTTTCAGAACTCTAATGGAAAACTGATGAATTCATAAAAGTGCTAACAAAAGATCAAGATGAAAAGAAAATTAATTACATGAGACTGAGTGAACTGATGAGGATGATTATAATTTTTGTGACTTTGTTTAAATAAAGAAAAAAAACAAAAAAAAGTGGAGATCACCTTCCTCCCCACAAATACATCAGAAATACATCTACATGTGGAACAACTCCTACAGAATACCTACTGAACGCTGGCAGAAGACCTCAGACCTCCCAAAAGGCAAGAAACTCCCCACATACCTGGGTAGGGCAAAAGAAAATAACAGAGACAAAAGAATAGGGATGGGACCTGCACCAGTGGGAGGGAGCTGTGAAGGAGGAAATGTTTCCACACACTCGGAAGCCCCTGCGCAGGCGGAGACTGCGGGTGGTGGAGGGGGGAACCTTTGGGACCACGGAGTAGAGCGTAGCAACAGGGGTGCAGAGGGCAAAGCAGAGAGATTCGTGCACAGAGGATCGGTGCCGACCAGCACTCACCAGCCCGAGAGGCTTGTCTGCTCACCCACCGGGGCAGGTTGGGGCTGGGAGCTGAGGCTCGGGCTTCAGAGGTCAGATCCCAGGGAGAGGACTGGGGTTGGCTGCATAAAGACAGCCTGAAGGGGCCTAGTACACCACAGCTAGCTGGGAGGGAGTCAGGGAAAAAGTCTGGACCTGTTGAAGAGGCAAGAGACTTTTTCTTGCCTCTTTGTTTCATGGTGAGCAAGGAGAGGGGATTCAGAAAACCACCTAAATGAGCTCCAGAGATGGACACGAGACTCGGCTATCAGCACAGACCCCAGAGACGGGAATGAGACACTAAGGCTGCTGCTGCCACCACCAAGAAGCCTGTGTGCACGCACATGTCACTACGCACACCTCCCCTCCCAGGAGCCTATGCAGCTCGCCACTGGCAGCATCCCGTGTTCCACGGATAACTTCCCCGGGAGAACACACAGCGCACCTCAGGCTGTTCAAACATCATGCCAGCCTCTGCCACCGCAGGCTCGCCCCGCATCCATACCCCTCCCTCCCCCAGGCCTGAGTGAGTCAGAGACCCTAATCATCTGTTCCTTTACCCCCATCCTGTCCGGACGGGAACAGATACCCTCAGGCGACCTACACACAGAGACAGGGCCAAATCCAAAGCTGAACCCCAGGAGCTGTGCGAACGAAGAAGAGAAAGGGAAATCTCTCCCAGCAGCCTCAGGAGCAGTGGATTACACTTCCACAATCAACTTGATGTACCCTGCATCTCTAGAATACCTGAATAGACAACGAATAATCCCAAATTGAGGTGGTGGACTTTGGGAACAATGATATATATATTTTTTTCCTTTTTCTCTTTTTCTGAGTGTGTATGTGTATGCTTCTGTGTGTGATGTTGTCTGTATAGCTTTGCTTTTACCACTTTTCCTAGGGTTCTGTCTAACCGTTTTTTTGGTTTGAGGGGTTTTTTTAGTATACTTTTTAGCACTTGTTATCGTTGGTGGATTTGTTTTTTGGTCTGGTTGCTCTCTTCCTTCTTTCTTTTTTTCAATTACTTTTCAACTTTTTTTACTTTTATTTTAATAACCTTATCTTATTTTATTTTGTCTTTCTTTTTTTCTCCCTTTTATTCTGAGCCACATGGATGACAGGGTCTTGGTGCTCTGGCCGGGCATGAGGCCTGTGCCTCTGAGGTGGGAGAGCTGAGTTCAGGAAACTGGCCCACGAGAGACCTCCCAGCTCCATGTAATATCAAATGGCGAAAATCTGCCAGAGATCTCCATCTCAATGCCAAGACACAGCTCCACGCAACTACCAGCAAGCTACAGTGCCGGACAACCTATGCCAAACAACTAGCAACACAGTAACACAACCACACCCATTTGCAGAGAGGCTGCATAAAGTCATAATAATGTCACAGACACCCCAAAACACACCACTGGACGTGGACCTGCCCACCAGAAAGACAAGATGCAGCCTCATCCACCAGAGCACAGGCACTAGTACACTCCACCAGGAAGCCTACACAACCCACTAAACCAACATTAGCCACTAGGGGCAGACACCAAAAACAACGGGACCTACGAACCTGCAGCCTGCGAAAAGGAGACCCCAAACATAGTAAGTTCATCAAACTGAGAAGACAGAGAAACACACAGCAGATGAAGGAGCAAGGTAAAAACCCAACAGACCAAACAAATGAGGAGGAAGTAGGCAGTCTATGTGAAAAGGAATTCAGAATAATGATAGTAAACATGATCCAAAATCTTGGAAATAGAATGGAGAAAATACAAGAAATGTTTAACAAGAACCTATTAGAACTAAAGAGCAAACAAAAAATGATGAACACAATAAGTGAAATTTAAAATTCTCTAGAAGGAATCAATAGCAGAATACCAGAGGCATAAGAATGGGTAAGTGACCTGGAAGATAAAATAGTGGAAATAACTACTGCAGAGCAAAATAAAGAAAAAAGAATGAAAAGAATTGAGGACAGTCTCAGAGACTTCTGGGACAACATTAAACAAACCAACATTCAAATTATAGGGGTCCCAGAAGAAGAAGAGAAAAAGAAAGGGATTGAGAAAATATTTGAAGAGATTATAATTGAAAGCTTCCCTAATATGGTAAAGGAAATAGTCAATCAAGACCAGGAAGCACAGAGAGTCCCATACAGGATAAATCCAAGGAGAAACATGCCAAGACACGTATTAATCAAACTATCAAAAATTAAACACAAAGAAAAACTGTTAAAAGCAGCAAGGGAAGAACAACAAATAACATACAAGGGAATCAGCATAAGGTTAACAGCTGATCTTTCAGCAGAAACTCTGCAAGCCAGAAGGGAGTGGCAGGACATATTTAAAGTGATGAAAGAGAAAAACCTACAGTCAAGATTACTCTACACAGCAAGGATCTCATTCAGATTCGACAGAGAAATTAACACCTTTACAGGCAAACAAAATCTAAGAAAATTCAGCACCACCAAACCAGCTTTACAACAAATGCTAAAGGAACTTCTCTAGGCAGGAAACACAGGAGAAGGAAAACACCTAAAATAACAAACCCAAAACAATTAAGAAAATGGTAATAGGAACATACATATCAATAATTACCTTAAATGTAAATGGATTAAATGCTACAACCAAAAGATACAGACTGGCTGAACTGATACAAAAAGAAGACCCGATTATGTTGTCTACAAGAGACCCACTTCAGACCTAGGGACACATACAGACTGAACGTGAGGGAGTGGAAAAAGATATTCCATGCAAATGGAAATCAAAAGAAAGCTGGAGGAGTAGTACTCATCTGCGACAAAATAAACTTTAAAATAAAGACTATTACAAGAGACAAGACATAATGATCAAGTGATCAATACAAGAAGAAGATATAACAATTGTAAATATTTATGCACCCAACATAGGAGCACTTCAATACATAAGGCAAATGCTAACAGCCATAAAAGAGGAAATCGAGAGTAACACACTCATAGTTGAGGACTTTAACACTTTCATCAATGGACACATCATCCAAAATGAAAATAAATAATGAAACACAAGCTTTAAATAGTACATTAAACAAGATGGGCTTAATTAATATTTATAGGGCATTCCATCCAAAACTGCAGAATACCCTTTCTTCTCAAGTGCTCGTGGAACATTCTCCAGAATAGATCATATATCGGGTCACAAATCAAGCCCTGGTAAATTTAAGAAAATTGAAATCATATCAAGTATCTTTCTGACCAAAATGCTATGAGCCTAGATATCAATTACACGAAAAAATCTGTAAAAAATACAAACACATGGAGGCTAAACAATATACTACTTAATAACCAAGAGATCACTGAAAAAATCAAAGAGGAAATCAAAAAATACCAAGAAACAAATGACAAGGAAAACACGATGACCCAAAACCTATGGGATGCAGCAAAAGCAGTTCTAAGAGGGAAGTTTATAGCAATACATTCCTACCTTAAGAAACAAGAAACATCTCAAATACACAACCTAAACTTACACCTAAAGCAATTGGAGAAAGAAAACAAAAAACCCCCGAAGTTAGCAGAAGGAAAGAAATCATAAAGATGAGATCAGAAATACATGAAAAAGAAATGAAGTAAACAATAGCAAAGATCAGTAAAATTAAAATGTGGTTATTTGAGAAGATAAACAAAATTGATAAACCATTAGCCAGATGCTTCAACAAAAAAAGGGAGAAACTCAAATTAATACAATTAGAAATGAAAAAGGAGAAGTAACAACTGACATTGCAGAAATACAAAGGATCATGAGAGATTACTACAAGCAACTATATGCCAATAAAATGGACAACCTGGTAGAAGTGGACAAATTCTTAGAAAAGCACAACCTTCTGAGACTGAACCAGGAAGAAATAGAAAATATAAACAGACCAATCACAAGCACTGAAATTGAGTCTGTGATGAACAATCTTCCAACAAACAAAAACCCAGGACTAGATGGCTTCACAGGCGAATTCTATCAAACATTTAGAGAGGAGGTAACACCTATCCTTCTCAAACTCTCTCAAAATATAGCAGAGGGAGGAACAGTCCCCAACTCATTCTATGAGGCCACCATCACCCTGATACCCAAACCAGACAAAGATGTCACAAAGAAAGAAAACTACAGGCCAATATCACTGATGAACATAGATGCAAAAATCCTCAACAAAATACTGGCAAACAGAATCCAACAGCACATTAAAAGGATCATACACAATGAACAAGTGTGGTTTACCCGAGGAATGCAAGGATTCTTCAATGCACGCAAATCAATCAATGTGATACACCATATTAACAAACTGAAGAATAAAAGCCATATGATCATCTCAATAGATGCAGAAAAAGCTTTTGACAAAATTCAACACCCATTTATGATAAAAACCCTCTAGAAAGTAGGCATAGACGGAACTTTCCTCAACATAATAAAGGCCATATATGACAAACCCACAGCCAACATCGTTCTCAATGGGGAAAAACTGAAAGCATTTCCAGTAAGATCAGGACAAGACAAGGTTGCCCACTCTCACCACTCTTATTCAACATAGTTTTGGAAGTTTTAGCCACAGCAATCAGAGAAGAAAAGGAAATAAAAGCAATCCAAATCAGGAAAGAAGAAGTAAAGCTGTCACTGTTTGCAGATGACATGATACTATACATAGAGAATCCTAAAGATGCTACCAGAATACTACTAGAGCTAATCAATGAACTTGGTAAAGTAGCAGGATATAAAATGAATGCACAGAAATCTCTGACATTCCTATACACTAATGATGAAAAACCTGAAAGTGAAATTAAGGAAACACTCCCATTTACCATTGCAACAAAAAGAATAAAATACCTAGGAATAAACCTACCTAAGGAGGTAAAAGACCTGTACTCAGAAAACTATAAGACACTGATGAAAGAAATTAAAGATGACACAAACAGATGGAGAGATATACCATGTTCTTGGATTGGAAGAATCAACATTGTGCCCAAAGCAATCTACAAATTCAATGCAATCCCTATCAAACTACCACTGGCATTTTTCACAGAACTAGAGTAAAAAGTTTACAAATTTTATGGAAACACAAATTACCCCAAATAGCCAAAGCAGCCTTGAGAAAGAAAAATGGAGCTGGAGGAATCAGGCTGCCTGACTTCAGACTATGCTACAAAGCTACAGTAATCAAGATAGTATGGTACTGGCACAGAAACAGAAATATAGATCAATGGAACAGGATAGAAAGCCCAGAAATAAACCCACGCACATATGGTCACCTTATCTTTGATAAAGGAGGCAAGAATACACAATGGAGAAAAGACAGACTCAAAATGGATTAGAGAACTAAATATAAGACCAGACACTATCAAACTCTTAGGGGAAAACATAGTCAGAACACTCTATGACATAAACCACAGCAAGCTCCTTCTTGAACTGAAATGGAAATTAAAAACAAAAGTAAACAAATGCGACCTAATGAAACTTCAAAGCTTTTGCACAGCAAAGGAAACCATAAATAAGACCAAAAGACAACCCTCAGAATGGGAGAAAATATTTGCAAATGAAGCAACTGACAAAGGATTAATCTCCAAAATTTACAAGCAGTTCATGCAGCTCAATATCAAGAAAACAAACAACCCAATCCAAAAATGGGCAGAAGACCTAAACAGACATTTCTCCAAAGAAGATATTCGGATTGCCAACAAACACATGAAAGGATACTCAATATCACTTGTGATTAGAGAAATGCAAATCAAAACTACAATGAGATATCACCTCACACCAGTCAGAATGGCCATCATCAAAAAATCTACAAACAATAAATGCTGGAGAGGGTATGTAGAAAATGGAACCCTCTTGCACTGTTGGTGGGAATGTAAATTGATACAGCCACTATGGAGAACAGTATGGAGGTTCCTTTAAAAACTAAAAATAGAACTACCATACGACCCAGCAATCCCACTAGTGGCTATATACCCTGAGAAAACCATAATTTAAAAAGAGACATGTACCACAATGTTCACTGCAGTTCTATTTACAGTAGCCAGGACATGGAAGCAACCTAAGTGTCCATCAACAGATGAATGGATAAAGAAGATGTGGCACATATATACAATGGAATAGTACTCAGCCATAAAAAGATACGAAATTAAGTCATTGTAGTGAGGTGGATGGACCCAGAGTCTCTCATACAGAGTGAAGTTAGTCAGAAAGAGAAAAACAAATCCATATACTAACACATATATATGGAATCTAAAAAAAAAAATTGGTCATGAAGAACCTAGGGCCAGGATGGGAATAAACATGCAGACCTACTAGAGAATGGACTTGAGGACACGGAGAGGGGGAAGGGTAAGCTGGGACAAAGTGAGAGAGTGGCATGTACGTATATGCACTATCAAATGTAAAACTGATAGCTAGTGGGAAGCAGCTGCATAGCAAAGGGAGATCAGCTCGGTGCTTCGTGACGACCTAGAGGGGTGGGATAGGGAGGGTGTGAGGGAGGGAGCCACAAGAGGGAAGAGATATGGGAATGTATGTATATGTATAGGTGATTCACTTTGTTATAAAGCAGAAACTAACACACCATTGTAAAGCAATTATACTCCAATAAAGATGTTTAAAAAACAATGTATGGGTATGATTCCCAAATACACTACTCTAGCTTCAGATATAACATTAGCTAACACTTATTTAGGACTTACTATGTGTCATTATTCACTGTTCTAAGCACTTAACATATATTCGCTCATTTGATCACTTAACATATATTAGCTCATTTAATCCTCAAAGAAACCTGTAAGACTGGTACTATTATCTCCATTGCACAGCTGAGAAAACAAAGGTACAAGAAGGTTAAATAATTTGTCCAATCTTTATAAATGGTGGAATCGGTATTCAAATCCAGGCAACCTATGTACAAAGCTCACATGTTTAACCATTTTATAATATTGTTTACTGAAAAATTCTTGTTTGACATCTCTGGGATACCTCAAACTCAACATATACAAAATTGAGCTCATTATTCCTTAACCAAATATGCTTCTCTTCCTGAATTCTCTGGACACTAATTAGCCTTGCTTTCTTAGTCGTTTTTACCTTTGATTGTTAATCTATCTCATAAAATCTCTCTATCACCATCCCCTATTCTAGGTTCTTACTGATACCCGTGAATCAGAAGACTAGAAAGGAAAGCTTGTACAAGAACATAAGCCCTGTGACATAGATAATTTTTCTTCTTCACTACTATATCCTCCAAGAAGTGGTCTTGAAACACAAGAAATGTTTAATAAATATTTGTGGAATAACTGAATTTAGATCTGAACTTGCTTTTTACTTCTTTTACTTGTCTTTCAGTTGACCCCTAAAAGTATCAGCTGGGGGCTTCCCTGGTGGCGCAGTGGTTGGGAGTCTTCCTGCCGATGCAGGGGAAGCAGGTTCGTGCACCGGTCCGGGAGGATCCCGCATGCCACGGAGCGGCTGCGCCCGTGAGCCATGGCCGCTGGGCCTGCGCGTCCGGAGCCTGTGCTCCGCGGCGGGAGGGGCCACGGCGGTGAGAGGCCCGCGTACCGCAAAAAAAAAAAAAAAAAAAAAAAATCAGCTGGATACCTTCACTATAATACTCAGCACACAGTCCTAGCACTTATCGCAACCAGTCAGAATCCCCCACTAAAGCCTGGGACCCTCTAGCCTCTTTCATTCACCATTTAATCCCTAAAACCCAGCACAGTACCCAGCACAATATGTATTTGTTGAATGAATAAATAAATGGATGCATGAATGATTGCAGATTTCCTCTACTTCTCTGGCTCAAGCAATCTCACTGCTCACCTGAATCACTGCAGTAGCTTTCTAACTGGATGGACTATTCTCAGTATTTAGCCCCCGCTTCAAGACCATTTTCTGTACATTAGTCAAAATGAGCTTTCTAAAATCAAACCTGATAATGTCCTTGCCCTATTTAAAACCCCTGAATGGCTCCCTAATGCTCTTAGAATAAAGTCTAAGCTCTCTGATGTATCTTATAAAGCCACTTTTAACCTGCGCCCTGTGTACCTCTATCACCTAATCTATTTTCAATCCCTGTTTACATGCCATTCCCCAGACATACTGAATGTTTCCCGCTCCTGTAAGCAAGTCATGCCCTCTCTTTACTCAGAAATTTTATACTTGCTTTATCCCAGAATACTGACTTCCAACCACCCCTTTCTCTTGATTAAGACATTTCTCCTTCCAGGACGCCATCCCTGATCACTCAAATCTGGATTAGGTGCACATCCTAAGTGGTTCCCCTGCCATGGAAATCTTCAGCACACAGTGTTTTAACTGTCTATTTACTTCCCCATCTTACCCTCTTGACTGTAAGAGCTGTGGAGACAAGTACTGCATCCATCTAATTCACCACTGCCTTCCACAGCAGGTACTACAGTGCCTGGCATCTGGCAGGTCCTTAGAATATATATATATATATATATGTGTATATATATATATATATATATATGAATAAATAATATCCTCTAACTCTTTCCCGTAAGCGCAGAATAATTTATCAAATGAGTTCATTGTCATGTTAGATAGTATGAGATGGTATGAGAACCTAGACCTTAAAGAAGAAAATAAGGGAGAAATAAGTTTCGGGGGAGGAAGGGTTGAGTATTAGTTTAAAAGCAAAACATTCTGGATTAAAAATAGAGTCAATCAGGACAAGTGTAAAGGACAAGCTCAGGGAGTCAGTGGCCATGGGATATGGCTCCAGTACCCATAGCAGGACAGGGAAGACTGAAAATTGCTGGGGACTTTAAATTAAGCTTTTCCAGTGAGAGGTGGAAGACTTTGGGAACAGACCTATCTGTCAGTATGGGAGGAAATCCAACACGGAGATCAAAAAAAGGGCAGCAACAGCCCAATAATAGATATATGTTGGATGAATAAATAAATGGATGGATGGATGAATGCTGATTTCCTGATTCTCTGGGTAATGTGCTTAGCCTCTAGGAGGCTGGCAAGAGAGTAACCTAGTCTTCTGATGGAAAAGCTGACCATAACAGTGAAGAAGCCAGAGAAGGCAATGTATGACAGACAGCGTTAACTTGATTTCTTGCATTCTTTCTCCAGATATACCATAGAGTGTCAAGTAATTTAGAACTATTATCTCACTAAATCTTATGCGAAATAGGCACTATTATTCATTTTATTTTGCAAATGAGAAAACTGAGGCTCTGAGAAAAAAATAACTTGCTAGTGATGAATGGAATCAAGATTTAAGTATATGTCTGTCTGCCTCCCAAGCCCAAGCTCTGACTTTCCATGATCTCCTGCCTTGCATCATAATAAGCACCATATACTGGTGCTTACTCCTCTCTGCCAGATTAATTGCATTAATTCTCTCATTTAAGCCCCCCTACAACTCTAATTAGATAGAACATGAGACTTAGAAAGGAAGAGTATTTTGCCTGATGTCAAATAGGCAACAAGAGATGGAGTTGGATTTTAAACCTAGGTCTGCCTGTCTCCAAAGCTCAAATGCTTATCCTTTGCATTGTTATCCCCACTCTTAAAAATTAATCTTTATGAGGAGACGAGTCCTGGATTAGGGCCACACAATTAACAAGGGATTGTTGGGATAGAGTCTCAGCACTGAGCTAGAAATGAAGGGCTTGAATCTTTCCTGCAGCCAGCCCTGGCCATGACTGATCTTAGTAGCAGCCAGTCTGGTTGGGATGAGTGGTAGGTGAACTGGGAGGCGAGGTCCATGAAGAGAAGGGAGGAGGAGTGCCAGGCAATCTGGACAGAGCCTGTCCAGAGGACCCATGGTCCCAGTGATGCAGAGTTGAGAAATACACAGGCTAGATACCCAGCCAAGAATGAATGGCAGCTAATAGAAATAATAAATGGCAAAGGAATTATGTAGAATAAGCAATATAAAATCATCTTAACCACTTAAAGTTTGGTTAGCAAAACTTCTAACTATAAACCAAGACACATTTATACATGTTGCTGTTCACTTTATGACCTATAACTTGGTCATTCTACAATGTTGTGATGAGACAGAATTTTCACTGCTATAACCATTTAATACAGAGTATTTTTTTAGGTTATTTGGACACAGTCAGATACCATACAACTCATATGAAGAGACTGGGGAATGACCTTTTGTTTAACTCCAGGAAAAAATCCACAATATGAAATGATCTAGAAGAGATCAGCAGTGTGATGATTGTGAAAGGTTTTTTTCTCTCTCTCTCAGCTTGCCTTGTTTTCTCCAATGTTTGTAGTATAACTGGATTGCATTAAAAACAATAATGACTGTTAATTAGAAGATTTAAACTAGGCTGCAAATATTTTTTCCTTTCTAATATTCTAATTGCCAAAGAAGAAAGTCTATATAGAAACTCTGGGGAGAATCTACCAAATAAGAAAGAGCTGTCTCAAAGCAAATGTTCCAAGAGATGGCTAATTCCTTTGTTTGATGGTTTGTTTCATACGTTCATACTGCAGGAGGGAAAAACCAACAGATGATATTTTTATTCTTCTCCTTGTTAATAGTTTGGCAATGTAGTGGGATGGTAAGAGTGATAGATTCACAGTTAGGAATGTGGAGTTGGGTTCTGGGTATACCACTAACTAGCTATGTAACATTGGGCAAATCTCCTCACTTCTGTAGGCTTCTTCTGTCACAGCTGTAAAAATATCCTCATCTCTTTCACTACTGAGATACAGTGATGCTAAACTAATTGATTCTAACAGCTCTAACACATTGAGTGTTCCAGTATTGAAATCCTGATTGTGAGCGTACCTACACCACAGTAGTAGTTATGGTAGTAATTCATTTAACAGAAATTCCCAACTGGTGACCATTCACCCACTTCCTTCAATACCTAGTCCTTAGCCATTTCAAAGCAAGAAATAATGCTAGAATGAAAACAGAAGCCAAATTTCCCCCACGGAACCCTGAGAGTAGTCCTGTAGCACCTGCTTCTCTATTTTGTTCATTACAAAAAATAAAATAAAATCTCCGTGTCCATCTGGTAGCATTCAAAGGTTGCCAACCTGGCACCATTTGTGGATATTAAATTCACTGACTCTTATCTAAAACAAATTTTATACTTTACGTTCATAGGCTTAGCATGAATGGAATTAGCAGATTTTGCCATAAGTAGTTAGCGACAATTATTTCCAATAAACAAACCACATATTCCATATAACTATTTTATCCCATGCTCTTCAAAAGAGGTTACAGAAATGGCAATTTAAATTTGGGGAAAAAATAATCCTAAAAAAGTGCTTAGTGTTTATTTTTAAATGACTAATAATCTGAAATCTAATATCATATTAAATGACTCATTAGAAAATAGAAAAAATTGGAAATGATTATTCAACTGGATGCACATAAAGATACATTATATACCACCAAATATATAAAATAATAGCCAAATAACTATTTTTAATAAAATGTAACTGTGGCTATAGACACAATCTCAGGAAACTTCATAATTAAAGAAGTAATAAGGAAACAGCAAAACAATGCATATTCATTCCAATAAATATAGTACCACAAGTATGTATAATCAACCTAATGAACTGGTGAAATGGTTCTATAACTATTATCACATGAAAGTTAAATTTTCTGTTTATTCTTAAAACATTGTCAAATATTCATTTGGGCTCTGTTCTTTAATATTCTTCTGGAAAATAAAAGTAAGAAAAATCACTAAATCTTTTGATGCTTTTAATTTGTGTGAAATTCTATAGTGGCTCTGTGTAAGCTAAAGTTCAGATTTCCTATCACAAAATTTATTTCTATCAAATGAAAGAATAATTGTTTTCTTAAAAATTTTATAACATCGATTTCCTAGAACAGGTTCAAATACCTAAAGATTTTTCTGAAGAGTCCTAAGTGGTTCTTCTCCTTTCCCAAGGAGCTAATTCCATGTTGATGTCCAATCCTGAGTAAAACCAAGACTTCGTGGTGAGAGAAGTTACATTATCCTTTGCCCAGAGCTTCACAGCAGACATTGTTCCTGTATGTGGCACTAAAGATAGTTTTTCCTCAGGAGTAATATCCAGGGGAAACAGAAGACTGAAGATACATGTAAAGTGGGCAAGTTATATATGAATTGCATAGAAGAGACAGTGTATAGTCCCCTCCCCACTCTACCTGCAGTGGTTCATCAAACACAGGAGCTCATCTCTGTCTTCCCAGGAAAGTACTTTCCAAAAGGAAGCTGGATTTGGAGGGCAAAGTGGTGGAGAAGACATGGGGTAAGCTCAATTCATATCTACGAATTGTTTAGCATTCTATAAAGAGAATTTATGGCCAATTAAATGTGTGTTATTTAAATGAAAATTATCATATGTCTCCCTAAATAGAAACAGAATACCCACCATTTATTACAAGCACTATGTGCCAAGCACTGTGTTATGTGCTTTATATACACTATTTAATGTAAAACTCAAAAAAACTCTGCAAAGTAAATGTTTTTATCTCCTTCTTAAAGATAAGGATATTGAAGCTGAGAAAGGTTAAATGATTTGCTCAAAGTCACTGGGGATATATAGTAGAACTGGAATCCAAATTTAGGTTTAGCTAATTCAAAAGCAAATGCTCTATTTGCCAATAACAAAATGTCTTATCAAGTCAACAACGTATGGCTCAAGACTATCAAAAAATAAAATGGTAAGCATTACTCATTTGTAGGTCCTCTAGTTCCATCTTTCAACTCAATTAGGCAGCAAAAATAAAAGGAAAGTTACAAACAGAATGATTAGAAGAAAGGAGGGGAGCTAATATTAAATGAGGAGAGGCCATACTAGCAACTCCTAGGCATATCTCAGAAAAGATATGTCTAAATAATGCACTCAAGCACTAGTTACAATGCCCATTGCTGCAAGAAAGAAAGGAAGGAAGGAAGGAAAGAAGGAAAGGAAGGAAGGAAGGAAGGAAGGAAGGAAGGAAGGAAGGAAGGAAGGAAGGAAGGAAGGAAGGAAGAAAGAAAGAAAGAAAGAAAGAAAGAAAGAAGGGAGGGAGGGAGGGAGGGAGGGAGGGAGGGAGGAAGCCTCTTCCACCAGAGAGCAGCAAGCATAAGCAAAAAGAACTACAATCCTGCAGCCTGTGGAACAAAAACCAGATTCACAGAAAAACAGACAAAATGAAAAGGCAGAGGACTATGTACCAGATGAAGGAACAAGATAAAACCACAGAAATACAACTAAATGCAGTGGAAATAGGCAACCTTCCAGAAAAAGAATTCAGAATAATGACAGTGAAGATGATCCAGGACCTCGGAAAAAGAATGGAGGCAAAGATTGAGAAGATGCAAGAAATATTTAACAAAGACCTAGAAGAATTAAAAACAAACACCTCAAAGAATTAAAAAACAAACAAAACAGAGATGAACAATACAATAACTGAAATGAAAACTACAATAGAAGGAATCAATAGCAGAATAACTGAGGCAGAAGAAAGGATAAGTGACCTGGAAGACAGAATGGTGGAATTCACTGCCGTGGAACAGAATAAAGAAAAAAGAATGAAAAGAAATGAAGACAGCCTAAGAGACCTCTGGGACAACATTAAACACACCAACATTTGCATTATAGGGGTCCCAGAAGGAGAAGAGAGAAAGAAAGGTCCTGAGAAAATATTTGAAGAGATGATACTAGAAAACTTCCCTAATATGGAAAAGGAAATAACAACCCAAGTCCAGGAAGCACAGACAGTCCCAGGAAGGATAAACCAAAGGAGAAACACACCAAGACACACAGTAATCAAACTGGAAAAATTAAAGACAAAGAAAAATTATTGAAAGCAACAAGGGAAAAATGACAACATACAAGGGAACTCCCATAAGGTTAACAGCTGATTTCTCAGCAGAAACTCTATAAGCCAGAAGGGAGTGGCATGACATAGTGATGAAAAGGAAGAAACTACAACCAAGATTACTCTACCCGGCAAGGATATCATTCAGATTCGACACAGAAACCAAAAGCTTTACAGACAAGCAAAAGCTAAGAGAATTCAGCACCACCAAACCAGCTTTACAACAAATGCTAAAGGAACTTCTCTAAGTGAGAAACACAAGAGAAGAAAAGGACCTACAAAAACAAACCCAAAACAATTAAGAAAAGAGTAATAGGAACATACATATCGATAATTACCTTCCATGTGAATGGATTAAATGTTCCAACCAAAAGACACAGGCTCACTGAATGGATACAAAAACAAGACCCATATACATGTGTCTACAAGAGACCCACTTCAGACCTAGAGACACATACAGATTGAAAGACAGGGGATGGAAAAAGATATTCCAATTAAATGGAAATCAAAAGAAAGGTGGAGTAGCAATACTCTTATCAGACAAAATAAGCTTTAAAATAAAGAATGTTACAAGACACAAGGAAGGACACTACATAATGATCAAGGGATCAATCCAAGAAGAAGATATAACAATTACAAATATATATGCACCCAACACAGGAGCACCTCAATACATAAGGCAAATGCTAAGAGCTATACAAGAGGAAATCGACAGTAACACAATAATCATGGGGGATTTTAACACCTCACTACCACCAATGGAGAGATAATCCAAAATGAAAATTAATAAGGAAACACAGCTTTAAATGACAAAACAGGCCAGTTATATTTAACTGATATTTATAAGACATTCCATCCGAAAACAGCAGATTACACATTCTTCTCAAGTATGCATGGAACATTCTCCAGGATAGATCACATCTTGGGTCACAAATCAAGACTCGGTAAATTTAAGAAAACTGAAATCATATCAAGCATCTTTTCCAACCACAATGCTATGATATTAGAAACAAATTATAGTAGAAAAAAACGTAAAAAGCAAACACATGGAGGCTAAACAATACGTTACTAAATAACCAAGAGATCACCAAAGAAATCAAAAAGGAAATCAAAAAATACCTAGAGATAAATGACAACGAAAACATGATGATCCAAAACTGATGGGATGCAGCAAAAGCAGTTCTAAGAGGGAATTGTATAGCAATACAATCCTACCTCAAGAAACAAGAAAAATCTCAAATAAACAATCTAACCTTACACCTAAAGGAACTACAGAAAGGAGAACAAACAAAACCCAAAATTAGCAAAAGGAAAGAAATCATAAAGATAAAATCAGAAATAAATGAAATAGAAACAAAAATATAGCAAACACCAATAAAACTACAATCTGGTTCTCTGAAAAGATAAACAAAATTGATAAACCTTTAGCCAGACTCATCAAGAAAAAAAGGGAGAGGACTCAAATCAATAAAATAAGAAACGAAAAAGGAGAAGTCACAACGGACACTGAAGAATTACAAAGCAACATAAGAGACAACTACAAGCAACTCTATGCCAATAAAATGGACAACCTGGAAGAAATGAACAAATTCTTAGAAAGGTATAACCTTCCAAGATTGAACCAGGAAGAAATAGAAAATATGAACAGACTAATCACAAGTAATGAAATTGAAACTGATTAAAAATCTCCCAACAAACAAAAGTCCAAGACCAGATGCCTTCACAGGTGAATTCTATCAAACATTTAGAGAAGAGCTAACACCCATCCTTCCAAAAAACTGCAAAGGAAGGAACACTCCCAAACTCATTCTACAAGGCCATCATCACGCTGATACCAAAGCCCAACAATGATACTACAAAAAAAGAACATTATAGACCAACATCACTGATGAATATAGATGCAAAAATCCTCAACAAAATACTAGCAAACAGAATCCAACAACACATTAAAAAGGTCATACACGGGGGCTTCCCTGGTAGTGCAGTGGTTCAGAGTCCCCCTACCAATACAGGGGACACGGGTTCATGCCCCAGTCCGGGAAGACCCCACATGCCACAGAGCGGCTGGGCCCGTGAGCCATGGCCGCTCACCCTGTGCGTCCAGAGCCTGTGCTCTGCAATGGGAGAGGCCACAACAGTGAGAGGCCCGCGTACTGCAAAAAAAAAAAAAAGGTCACAATGATCAAGTGGGATTTATCCCAGGGATTCAAGGGTTCTTCAATATACGTAAATCAATCAATGTGATACACCATATTAACAAAATGATGAATAAAAACCATATGATTATCTCAATAGATGCAGAAAAAGCTTTTGACAAAATTCAACACCCATTTATGATAAAAACTCTCCAAGAAAGTGGGCATAGAGAGAACCTACCTCAACATAATAAAGAACATATAGGACAAACGCACAGCAAACATCATTTTCAATGGTGAAAAACTGAAAGCATTTCCTCTAAGATCAGGAACAAGACGAGGATGTCCGCTCTCGCCACTATTATTCAACATAGTTTTGGAAGTCCTAGCCATGACAATCAGACAAGAAAAAGATATAAAAAGGAATACAAACTCGAAAAGCAGTAAAACTGTTACTGTGCACTGATAACATGATACAATCCATAGAGAATCCTAAAGATGCCACCAGAAAATTTCAAAACTAATCAATGAATTTGGTAAAGCTGCAGGATACAAAATTAATGCACACAAATCTCTTGCATTCTTATACACGGACAATGAAAGATCAGAACAAGAAATTAAGGAAACAATCCCATTCACCAAGGCAACAAAAAGAATAAAATACCTAGGAATAAACCTACCTAAGGAGATAAAAGACCTGTGCTTAGAAAACTATAAGACACTGATGAAAGAAATCAAAGATGACACAAACAGATGGAGATATACATACCATGTGCTTGGATTGGAAGAATCAATATTGTGAAATGACTATACTACCCAAAGAAATCTACAGATTCAGTGCAATCCCTACCAAAGTACCAGTGGCATTTTTTACGGAACTAGAACAAAAACTCTTAAAATTTGTATGGAGAACCAAAAGACCCCAAATAGCCAAAGCAATCTTGAGGGAAAAAAACAGCTGGAGGAATCAGACTCCCTGACTTCAGACTATACTACAAAGCTACAGTAATCAAGACAGTATGGTACTGGCACAAAAACAGAAACATAGATCAATGGAACAGGATAGAAAGCCCAGAGATAAACCCACGCCCATATGGTAACCTTTTGTTTGATAAAGAAGGCAAGAATATACAATGGAGAAAAGACAGCCTCTTCAATAAGTGGCGCTGGGAAAACTGGACAGCTACATGTAAAATAATGAATTTAGAACACTCCCTAACACCATACACAAAAATAAATTCAAAATGGATTAGAGACCTAAATGTAAGACCAGATACTGTAAAACTCTTAGAGGAAAACATAGGGAGAACACTCTTTGACATAAACCATAGCAAGATCTTTTTTGATCCACCTCCTAGAGTAATAGAAATAAAAACAAAAATAAACAAATGGGACCCAATGAAACTTCAAAGCTTTTGCACAGCAAAGGAAATCATAAACACGATGAAAAGACAACCCTCGGAATGGGAGAAAATACTTGCAAATGAATCAATGGACAAAGGATTAATCTCCAAAATATATAAACATCTCATGCAGCTCAATATTTAAAAAAACAAACAACCCAATCAAAAAGTGGGCAGAAGCCCTCAGTAGACATTTATCCAAAGAAGACAAACAGATGACCAAGAGGCACATGAAAAGGTACTCAACATCACTAATTAGTAGAGAAATGCAAATCAAAACTACAATGAGGTATCACCTCACACCAGTTAGAATGGGCATCATCAGAAAATCGACAAACAACAAATGCTGGAGAGGGTGTGGAGAAAAGGGAACCCTCTTGCACTGTTGGTGGGAATATAAATTGATACAGCCACTATGGAGAACAGTACAGAGGTTCCTTAAAAAACTAAAGATAGAATTACCATATGACCCAGCAATCCCACTACTGGGCATATACCCAGAGAAAACCATAATTCAAAAAGATACATGGACGTCAATGTTCACTGCAGCACTATTTACAATAGCCAGGTCATGGAAGCAACCCAAATGCCCATCGACAGACGAATGGATAAAGATGTGGTACATATATACAATGGACTATTACTCAGCCATAAAAAGGAATGGAATTGGGTCATTTCTAGAGATGTGAATGGACTTAGAGACTGTCATACAGAGTGAAGTAAGTCAGAAAGAGAAACACAAATATCATGTATTAACGCATATATGTGGCATCTAGAAAAATGGTACAGATGAACCAGTTTGCAAGGCAGAAATAGAGACACTGATGTACAGAACAAACATATGGACACCAAAGGGGGAAAGCAGGGGGTGGTAGGATGAACTGGGTGATTGGGATTGACATATATACACTAATATGTATGAAACAGATAACTAATAAGAACTTGCTGTATTAAAAAATTAAGGTAAAATTCAAAGAAAAAAGAAAGAAAAGTTTGGCATGAATCTCTTTTTGTGTTCCCAAATGACAACATTTTATTCACTGTTGCTTTTTTGAGGTTACAGAACTGAGAAGTCCAGAATTTATCCTCATGGTTTTGTATTTGCATTTCTCAGCATTACGTTAGTGTGTCTTGTGGCAGACAAGACGAGGTGAACAACGCCTACACTGAAAATCCTCTGGGAAACAACAGATAGTATTCAGAGTAAATCTATAAAGTGTATCATCGACATACACACTAAAAGGGTGCTTTTGGATGCTTTGCACAACTTTACTCCTGCATATACAGAAAAAAACAGATCTGTCTTCTCATTTATCTTCACAACCCCCTTTTGAATTAGGAAATAATACCTTACAGTAAGAGAAAGCTAAAGAATACTGGTTACAAAAAATTGACCCTCATGTATTAGATTCTCTAGTTTTTTATTTTTGGTTGGTTTTTGGTTGGTTGGTTGGTTGGTTTTTTGTTTTGTTTTGTTTTTTGGGGGGGGGGGGTGTTTGGTTCCTTTCAGTTTGGTTTTGGCTGATTATTCCATCGTCTCAAAAAATGATGTTTCAGGGCTTCCCTTGTGGCACAGTGGTCAAGAATCCGCCTACCAATGTAGGGGACACGGGTTCAAGTCCTGGTGCGGCAAGATGCCACATACCACAGAGCAACTAAGTCCGTGCCCCACAACTACTGAGCCTGCGCTCTACAGCCCGCGCTCTAGAGCCCGCAGGCCACAACTACGGAGCCTGTGGTCCTACAGCACATGCTCTGCAACAAGAGAAGCCACTGCAATGAGAAGCCCGCGCACCGCAACAGAGAGGAGCGCCCACTCACCGCAACTAGAGAAAGCCCATGCGTAGCAACGAAGACCCAACACAGCCAAAAATAAATTAAGTAAATAAATTTTTTTAAATGATGTTTCTATACTAAGATTTCTATGTTTAAAAATCTTCCGATATCTAGATGAATAATTAAACATGCAACTAGTTATTTGGCTATAATTATTAAACAGTCATTTAAAATTATTTATTCATCAATATTTGTTTCAAAAGCATATGCAGGCAACACAGGAGATATAAAGAGTAATAAAATTGCACGTCTGCCCTAAAGAAGCTTAGAATCTATTAATATAAAAAGGACAATGCATACTTTATAATAATAAAATAATTATCATATAACTTGTGGAATATATGCCATAAGAGGGAAGAAGATCAGTACCAGCTGGGTGATGAGGAATGGCTTAATGGAGATGCAGCATTTGAGTTGGGTCTCGAAAGATGAAAATTATTTGATATGAACAAAATGAAGAGTGAAAAATAGCAGCATTCAGAAGCATGAAATATTCGCAGAGGCATAAAGTTGGGAAATTTTAAAGCCTGTTTGGGGGATGCCATATATTCTACTTTAACTATATCCAAAATATAAACAGGAAATGTTCCCAGGAAAGTAAATTTAGGCTCACATTTGGAGGCTTGCATTGGCTGACTGCACAGACAATCATAAGGAATTCAAAGAGTAGAGTTGTTTGTAAAAGGAATGCAATTAATTCCGTTTTTAGACACTAAGGGCACAAAGTCATATGGGCTGAACCTCACCAAAGTAGAAGATAAAATGATTTACCAGGACCAGAGGTAAATTTGATTAGAGAGGAGAATAGAACAGAAGAATTGCTACGAAAATGTCATAATGGCTCTGCAATAGCAAGGGCCCAGCTGAGATTACACAGCATAAATGGATATTGGACCCAACAGCACTATTTTGTCATTTTATCCAACAAAGTTGGAACAGAGAAATGGGTGATGTGAGTAACTTATCATTGATAATGGATATGTCAGAAAGCCAAGACTGCAAAGAATTTTAGGATGCCACAGAAAATACTGAAGAGATACAAGAGGGCCAGCCTGGTTACGAAGGCAAGTGAATACTCTGGATCAATGGCCTGACAGAAGAGTGACAAGCCCACAATATGAGGATCACAAAAGGGAGGAAAAGAAAGAATAGGCATAAGGGAGGAGAAAACACGGTTGTAGCCAGACAGAGGAAGAATCACAGACCAGATACTGGTCACAGAGCATTATTTCATTAGGATAGATTTCAAAGTATGTGTATGTCAATGCTCAGGACTAAACTGCCAGTTTTTATTTGAAGTGAAAAAAGCAGAAGAAATACTCAGAGAAGATGAAAGGTTTTCTCAAGGCACAATGGAAGAAACTAGTAGAGGATGAGGAGGGGAGGCAGTAGGCTAGAGCAGTTGTGAAAAGAGCTGAAATGGAAAAAATATATATTCCATAAGAGGCAGATAAGGCCCTGACTGTCACAGAGATGAAGGAAGATGTAAGATCCAAGAAGAGAGCTGCAAAATTGTTTTACTTGTGTTGGAGACTCGACTAATTCTGGTGGACCAACTGAAATGTGGGTGTATTTGTTTGTTAGGGCTGCTGTAACAAAGTACCACA
The DNA here is from genome assembly GCF_964374135.1 of Grampus griseus. Lineage (NCBI taxonomy): Eukaryota > Metazoa > Chordata > Mammalia > Artiodactyla > Delphinidae > Grampus > Grampus griseus. Next base: position 36,038,035 of record NC_139003.1, read on the forward strand.
AACTGGGTGGCTTAAACAACAGAAACTTACTGTCTCAAGGTTCTGGAGGTTAGAAGGTTGAGATGAAGGTATGTTCAGGGTTGGTCCTTTCTGAGGACTGTGAGGGAGAATCTGTTTCATGCCTCTCACCTAGCTTCTGCTGGTTTGTTGGCAATCTTTGGCATTCCTTGGCCTATAGAAACATCACCCTGATCTCTGCCCTTCATATTCTTATGGAGTTCTCCCTGTGTGTGTGAGCCTGTGTACAAATTTCTCCATTTTGTAAAAACACCAAGTCATATTTGATCAGGGGCCTGCCCTACTCCAGCTTGATCTTATCTTAATTACATTTGCAACCCCATTATTTCCAAATAAGGTCCCATTGGGAGGTACTGGGGTTTGGGGTTTTTTTTTTAATAGTTGTTCACATAATTCGTTAGATCTTTTTCTTTTTGGTTGCGCCAGATCTTGGCTGCAGCAGGCGTGCTCCTTAATTGCGGCTCGCAGGCTCCTTAGTTGCAGTTTGCTGGCTCCTTAGTTGTGGCGTAAGAACTCTTAGTTTTGGCATGCATGTAGGGTCTAGTTCCCTGACCAAGGATCGAATCCAGGCTCCCTGCATTGGGAGCGTGAAGCCTAACCACTGTGCCACCAGGGAAGTCCCCTGGGGGATTTTTAAAGCTTCGAAATATGAATTTTGGGGCAATACAAGTCAACCCATGATAGTAGACTTAGCAAAATATTTGTGGAATTGGAGCTGTGAGATCCAGTCTCCCTAGGGGCTATGTTTGGTCTGGATGTCTTCTCACAGTTTCCACTAATGGAGAAGAAACAGGTAAAGGTGAGTTTCTGCATGTTTGACCTCATGCAGACAAAGCCTTTGGATAACTGACTACAGTATTTGCTTTTTGTCTGTTTAGACATTCATATATTCATAAACACAACCTGAGTGCATATAACTGTCTGCTAAAATGACTATATACAAGTCATTCAAATGCAAAGTCTGCAAGTGGGAATAATGTAAAGGATGGCAAATTTGTAGTATGATAATCCACAAGACGAGCATTACCATATTATCCTGAATTCCCATGGTGCTCTCTCTGTAAAACTAAAGGAAGAGTTCAGCCTCAGGCCACAAGACAATCAATATGAGGTTGATGAACCACAATTAAAACATGTCAAGATCTAAAAGTTATTGAAGACAAATCGTCCTTCAATGAAGATGTTTCTCAGAGAGAATAAATGATAGTTCTGGGAGAGCAGAAATCAGTTCTGGAAAGGTCTTAGCCTACTAATCCTTCAGGAAAAGCTGGCAACATTCAAAATGCTAAGATTGTCAGCAATCTAGAAAAATACTCACCTTGTATAGCTTTGGTTTTCCAAGGAATCTCAAAAGTAAGATCTAAGAATCTAATGATAAGAAAACTTGCCCTTTAGTGTTCAAAAAAATAATAAAAAGGCTACAGTGAAAAATTTATACAAAACTTCATGATCTATGAAACTATTGTTTCAAGTACACATGGAGAATGATATGAAAGATTTTACTTTGATTTTTTTATTTCCATCTTTTTAATTATTCCTCATTTTGTGATCTGTGTGATTAATTTGAAAGGTGCTCATTATATATGCAATTTAGCTTTTAGGAAAAGAGTCAAAGCAAAATGAGCATAAAATACTCTACCCCTTCACTTCTCACCTGGATTACACCCACCTATTCATTTTTAGATCTAAGCTGATTTCCCACTACCACCCTTGCCCCCACTTTAAGTAAGTTTCCTTGAACTTTTCCTTTAAAATAGTAGAGTTCCAACTTGCATATGTAATTTGTGAAAACTGTTTAATTCCTGCCTCTCTACACTAAATTCTAAACTTCACCAGACCAGGGATGATGTCCTTCTTGCTCCCACTGTATCCCCAGGCTAAATAGGTATTCCACAAAAGAATAAGATTTGTGAATGAATAAAGACTGTAAGGTAGAAAAACTAAACAGTAAACAATATTTAGTCTAAGCTGCTTAACATAGTTCTGATAACAGAGGGAGGATAATAGCATACCTACTTTATGATACTTTGTACACATCTACTTTTTCCTACATCTTTCATCATTTTCAGGCCTTCAGTTGCCCCAGGGAATGGAGGAGTCCATACTAGGGCTACTTAGGAGAAGCTTTGGCACCATCATCACTCCCTCACTAGGAACCAAGGATTCCACTCAAACAGCCAACTGCAGAGTTTTCACACAACCCCAAAATGTTGCGATCCCCCACTGGAGGAACAAAAAGGAAGAGGAAACCTCTTTTTCCAGATCTTAGTACCTAAGTGTTTAAAAACAGATGGGATGCCCACTAATTATAGAAGGGACACAGAGACAATGTTCACCAACACCTAGAATAATGGAAAACAAGCTTTGTTCTACTACTTAGAGATATAAAATAGAAAAATAATCTCTTATTACAGATTCATGTAATTTTTGTCTGGATAAGTTTTCGACTAATGAAATGCCTTTCTCTGTAATTGAAATGAATCATTCATTTCCTACGGAAACATCCTACTTAACATCCTATGCATACATAGTGAATTTCAAAACTTCATTTCCCCTAAAGAGAGTGATTTAATATTTATACACCCGCCCACACACACAGTTTTTTCTTTTCTATATAGTACAGTTTGGAAACTTAGAAAAACATTTTTATATATCATGGTTCTGCTCTAATCACTCTCTAGGTACCAGGAAAACTACTTTTCCAGCTGTGAGGAGAAAAACAAATGTTTAAGGAAAACATCTGGTCTAAAGTGAGCAGTTCATGTTCTATGGAGGCATATAGGACCTTGGTAATGCAAATACACTACTCTATGGTTATGGAGGGGTGGGATGGAGCAGAAATACCGATCTGGTATGTAAAATGGAACAGTATTAACCAAAGGCCTATAGTAATATTTGCATTCAGATAATGAACAAGTTAGTTGTAATTATAAATGAGTCATATTTGATATAGTACTTGTAATAGTCTATGAAATTTTAAAGTATTGTTTATAATGTATATTCCATTTAATTGTCAAAAAGTTTTAGGACAGGTTATAATAAAAACACATCATAAGTATACAGGTCATTAAATATGAAAATAAGAGCTATCATAAATCTTGAAAATGAAAGATATTTGCAGAATAATGGTTGAAAAATAAGATAATTACTACAACTTGAACACAATTTGACTTGAGCATACTTGCAGACAATGCAAAAATGGAAACTTAATTGGATGTTCAGTTATTTCACCCCTTATATAAAGCAGATGTTGAATCATAATTCATTGAAGACATTTCTAATAGTAGCTAAGCTAATAAAGTCCAAATACCTACTTCTGAGTGATCTAAGGGATAGAACTGAAAGACCATAGAAAACTGTCATTCAAAAATTGCTTTAAACCAAGGAGAACTCAGTTCCAGGTACACCTTACTCAGAAGTTCATTCAAAAATTGCTTTAAGCCAAGGAAAACTCAGTTCCAGGTACACCTTACTCAGAAGTAAGACATGGAAAATAGATCAAAGTACAACTACTCTGGTTGAAGAAGGAATAGAGGAGGACTAGGACCCTATCTTTCAGTAATCCCTCTTTACTTTACTCCCCTACCCCATCTCTGGTCAGCTCCAATGATCAGGCAGACCTCCTCAGAGCACTTTTCAAAACCCACTGCCCTAGAAAAATTGGTTGGCTAACTAGTCCTTCTATCAACTATCCTTTGACAGGTTCTGAGTAGTCATCAGTTCAAGCTTAGGCTCCATGGTGAGAGTCTAGAGTACAGATGAACTGTGTTGTTGCAAAAAAAAAAAAAAATTTCACATGCAAGATACACATAATAGGGGAGCAGGTGTCCCATTGGAAATGGTTATGAACAGGCTGCAAAAGATACGTGTTTCTAGAGAGCCCCTCCCCCGACCCCTTCCTGGAACAAAATAAATCAGAATCAAAGAAGTTTCCCTGGTAGTTCTCATGAGTTTGTGAAGGAGTTTTTAAAAATCTACTTAAAGAAGTAAAATATGCATTTTCCCTAAATTTATAAGACATTTCTTATTATTGCTGAAAATTTAGAAAACTCAGAGAGCACAAAGAAAAAAGTGCTCTATAACCTTACTTTCCCAGAGGAAACCAACGATAACATTTTATTATGTTTCCTTTCTATCTTTTTTGTATGCATTGACACATACTTTGAAAAAAGATTATGCTGAATATGCTTCTTAGAAATCTGTTATTTTTACATACTACATCATAAGTATTTTTGTACTCTAGTCAATGTTTTCCCACAGGATCATTTCTCATGGCCTTGTGTTACTTGTATGGTTGAAACAATTTTGCAAATATCCAATAGTTGGCCATGTAGATTGCTTATACAGTTTCTATATTATCAACTGTATTGCAATCACATCCTTAGGAATACATCTTTTCCTACATTCATGACTATTTTTTTAGAAATAGAATTGCTGAGTCAAACAACAAACCATTTTTAAGTCCTTTGATACCCATACCCAGTTTACCCTCAGACAAAAGTAAACAACAGTTGCCCTCTGGAACTAGAATAGCTCTTCAGAATTGTCCTGAGTTGGGCTGAGATGCTTAGGAATTTATGCATCCACACTGATCAACCACTGCATGTGGACCATGTAAGGAAGGAATGTTACTTTGGATGAGGCTTTCTTCTGCTAAGGCAATCCTCGAATCCCTGCAGATAAGACAGCCCCAGAAACTGAAACAAAAATGCTTCATTGAAGGAGGATCTGAGCCTTGCATAATGTCCCCCCACACTGACATCACCAGTACTGTATGAGAGTGCCTGGTTCACCTCACTTTGATGCCACATGCTATCACTAGTTATTTCATCTTTCTTGTTTGAAAGGTGAATAACGGTATCTTGTTTGTTGGTGATTTTTAAATTTTTTATGAATTGCCAATTTATGGTATTTGCCCATTTTTCTATACGGGTGATTTGCCAAGGGGGAGGTTGATTTGTTCTTTTTTAAAAAGCTCTTTGTATACTAAGAATACTAAACCTCCCATAAGCAATGCAAATATTCTTTCTCAGTCTGTAATATTTATATTCGATTTTTAATGGTATTTGACAACAGAAGCTTTTAGTTTATATGGTCAAATATTTTTATCTTTTTTCTTTATGATTTCTGACTTGAGAGTTATGCTTAGAAAGATCTTCTCCACCCCAAGATTAAATCAGTATTGATCTGTATTTTTTAACAATTATGTACATACATATATATACTATATATGTATATAAATATATAATGCTTAATTTATCTGGAAATTCTTGGCATATACATATGTAAGGTAAGGAAATTATCTTTTCCCAAATAGTCAACTGTCCCAACATCATTTATTCAATAATCTATCTTTTCTTTGATGTTTTGAAATGCCATTTTTATCATGTTCTAATTTCTGAATATACTAATATCCAATGGATTTTTAATCACTGGAAAATGATTCTTGAAAAAATGCTCTCCAATGTGTGACACTGCATAGGATAGTGCTGTATATAAACATTTTAGTCAAAGTTTCCTACCATTTCTCAAAAAAGAATAGTGTGATATAAGGAAATTAAACTAAATATTAATAGGAACATAATTTTCAATTTTGAATGATGACTTTTAATTATGTCCAGCAACTGTTTTACCTATAAAATGCTAGTATCATTTAGAATCCTTGTACACCACTTGGGCACATTTTGTTTTAACAGCTGAGATCATTCTCTATTACTCTGACCCATGAGATTAAATCCTATTAAAAGTAATTCACATTAGCATCATTAAGAAGATAATCCTATTTGGCCTACATACAGTTCATTTCTTTCTTTCTTCTTTTTTTTTTTATAACAATGCAACTTAGCTGTGCGTTTCTTTTCACTAAAAATGAAACAGAAAGATAAAGGTGCTAATCTAGAAAATACTGTCTCTATCACTCTCACTGCTTTTACATCAAGCATTCAAAAGTGTGGTTTTCATTGCAGCCTATCTGTATACAAAAAATTAGATAATAAAATGGAAGCAAGACATCATTTAAAAAAACAATTTAGCTACTGAAATTCTATCCCATGAAGATAGTCACACTCTGCCTTTTACCTAAATGATGATGCTCAGTCTTCTTATATATTGAATGCTTCAGTTGCGGGGGAAGAACCCTGACCTCGTGCCTTGGGTCACCTGGAGGAGTCTGAGAGGTGTCACCAATCTCTCACATGTCTCATGGTTCCTCAGTGAAACGAAAAATTATTCTGGCCCACTCTACTAAAATATTAACTCTGCAGTTGGTTCAATATTAGTGCTCTTTACCCAAATAAAACGTAATTCCCAGTGCAATAAATTCTTGAAATGAAATTTAAAAGATGCTTCAGATATGCTTGCTTAGTACTTTTACTCCTGTGAAAATGTGTGGGATAATCAAGTCCATATTTCCATGTACATTATACCAGCTCCTGTCTACATTATCGCATGCTAAGAATACATAACTAAAATCATATGGAAATCTCCACAAATGATACGGTGGTTATCCGGTGGGAGGGGTGCAGGAATGAAGAGGAGAAAATTTGACCAATTACTTTCAGATAAACTGAAATGTCTTTATTTGCATCACAGACAGAAGTGTGGTGCTGGTAAAGGCACAAGATGAGACGTCAGCTCTGAACTCAGGCATCTTCTTTCCCATTCCCCGCCCTCCCAAGCAGCCCAAAATTCACCCCCACAAAATACACTTGCTTCCTCTACTGTTGTATCAAAAGGAAGAAGCTTTCTCCTGCAAAAACCTGTCCTTCCTGTGTGCTCTACACGGTGCCTCGGCAAGGGACTTACTCCAATATTTATTCTCTCTTCCTCCTCACCCTTCTCTTTTCATGAGCTTCCTGCTTTTGGCCTATAATACTCATGCCCTCACTACTTCTAATTGATCACGTATTATTTCTCTCCTTCAAGCTTTTGTATTCTGACTCATTTTCTCACCTACTTTTTCTTCAATTCACTAAAATCTGTCTTCTGTCTTTAGCACACCACTGAAACTGTTCTTGCTAAAGATCTAAATACCAAGCCCAATATATTATTTTCAGCCCTTGTATTATCTGTTCTCTTTGTTACATTAAACACTGGTAACTACGTGTTTCCTAACATTTTCTCCAACCTCTCTATAAGGACTCTCATCCCTAATTCTTTGGCTTTTTTGCTCACTGCTCAGCTGCTTGGATGATTCCTCTTCTTCTACCTGCCCTTCATACTGTAATGTACTGAGGTTTTTGCACCAGGCACTATTTTCTCCTACACACATTCCTGCCATCTATTCCATGATGTCAAGCAGCTGTACACTTATGAATCCCAAATCTCAATATCGAATCCAAATCTATCTCCTAAGCCTTAGACTACCAAATAGCTCCACAAGAGAGTTGATTACCTGCCCATTTGAGTCTACATGAAGATGTAACAAACTATGCAGTTTTAACTCCATAAGGTATAGAATTCAAAGTATAAGCACCTAATTCACGTCATTAAATTCATAATGCTAACGTGTGTCTCGCTATAACTGGAAAAAATGCTTCTCCTACTCTGAAGAAGAGATTTTTTTTTTTTTTTACTCTGCCTAACACCACACAATTACTTTGACTTAAGGGAAACAGAACATAAATAAATGGTGATGTGAGATAATACATAAAATTTAATAACTGAATAATTCCAGATGCATTAGGTAGGAGCTCTCATTTGCATATTTTTCCAATTGCTATTTTCAGCTTTCTTAAATTGGTAGGGTCACCTACCCTACACTTGGTAACAATACACTATGTTTTTAATGTATATGAGTATAAATGTTTGAATTAGTTAAAATGTCACCAAAAGACCAGATTCTGTCTTGTAGATAACAGGGCTTGAGATGACTTCATTATCTAAAAATAACCACAGTAGAGTTTACTGCAACAAAAACTGATACACAATTCTCCATAAATGTATTGTACAGGAGCCTTAGATGTTGATCATGCCTTCTTGGTATAAATGAAGGCTGAAAGTATCTTTGGAAAACATAAATAAAATCATATCACTCTCCTGTTCAAAACCCTGAGAATAGAATCCAAAGCCCTTGTAACAGCCTACAAGGCTCTACACAATCTGCACCACTCCCTCCCATCATCCCATGCCACCTCCAGCGTCTCATCTCCTACCATTCCTTCCCTAAATCTGTGTTCCAGCCTAACTGACTTCTTTGCTGTTCCTGCAACAGACCATGGACATGCTCTCCTAAGGGCCTTGGCTCTGCCTAGAAGGTTCTTTCCCCAGATATAGGTAAATCTTCTCTACTTCCTACATCTTTCTGCAAACCAAGGTGCAAATCCCAGCACCACCCACCACCATTTCTATGACTCTACCATGTTTACCTATCCCTTCTTCTATCCCAGTCTCTTTTTCTGTAGATATGAAATAATACCACATATCTGGGCCTTTGTTCTTATGGTTCTCTTTGCTCAATAACCATTACACCCAGATTTCTGCTTAGGTCTACCTCATTTCCTTCAGGACTCTGCTTACATTTTTTTCTTTATCAGAAACCTTCTTTGGTCATCCCATATAAAACAGCATACATATCACCCCCTTTGTCTTCCATCTCACTTTACTCTGCTTTATTTCTCTTCAGAGCACTTTTTAACCACCTCCCATATTGTCTACTTACTCATTTGCTTATGGTCTGTCGTCCCTCACTAAAAAAAAAAGTTCCTTTTTGATACTTTCATCTGTTTTGTTCATTGTTGTAACCCAGCATCTAGAATTGTGTCTGGCAAATACTCAGAGGTTAACAAATACGTATTTGTTGAACAAGTTAAAGAATGAAAGAACATGCATTTCACTCAAGGTGAATTCATTCTGTAAATTAATCAGAGGGATTATTTCTGAAATACTACATGGCTTTCAATATGACCCAAGTTTCTCCTATATTACACAATATATATATATGGAGAATGGTAGCCTTTACTTCAGCATGACTCACACTGTGTATGCTCACAAGATAAACTAGGGATGTAGCAAAATAAACACCAATCTAGATAATGCTGGCCCTCAGAGTAATTACAGAGTAGTTCAGAAATAATACATTTTAATCATCTACAATAATGAAATTATCTAACAACCTTCTGAAACCTCTACTCCATCTGTGTGTGTGAATGGTTTGGGGCATTAAATCCAAACTGAAGGATATCTGATATGATTATAAAAGCCAATGCAGGGATCTGCATTTATCGGCTCAAGAACTAAAACGATCATTGTTCCCATGCTAAGACCAGTTTTATTTCTTGTCAGCAGGTCTATTCATTGTTTTCTATGAAGAAGCCCTAAGAGATTACATATCTTTAAGTAACAGACTCGTTTTAATGAACTCTTTTCCATATTTAAAATGGCCCTACTACATATGTCTGCATCAAAGAGCCAAAGGAATTTAATCATCTCCAAGATTACATGCAAATGCAAATTTTTATGTTGGGGATTCTGTTTTATATTGGAAATATATCCTTCCTTGAGACCACTTCTTTCTCTGGAAATCATTCCTTGGCGAAAACAATATGAATTCCCTAGCTGCTTTCTCAAGCAGGAAATATATAAAGTTCAAATTAAACAGTGTAAAAAAAGACCAACTTTATTAGATTATTAAAATAGATAACCTCAAAAATAGATTTTCTGGTAAAATGCTAAAAATATTTTATATTAACTAAATCTATTAACTAACATATATTAAATTTTTGTCAGGTTATTTTTTTCTATTCAGTGTAACTATGGGTATATCTCATTTTATTGCACTTCACAGAGAGTGCTTTTTTTTTTTACAAATTGAAGCTCTGTGGTAACCTTGCCTGGAGCAATCTATTGGCACCATTTTCCAACAGCATTTGCTCATTTCATGTCTCTGCGTCACATTTTGGTAACTCTCAGGATATTTCAAACTTTTTCATATTAATATATTTGTTTTGGTGATCTGTGATCAGTGATTTTTGATGTTACTATTGTAATTGTTTTCAGGCACCACAAATCACACCCATATAAGACAGTGAACTTAACTGATAAAACGTGTGTGTTCTGACTGCTCCATTGACAGGCTAATCCCATCTCTTTCCTGCTCCTCAGGCCTCCCTATTCCCTGAGACACTATAATATTGAAATTAGGCCAGTTAATTACCCTACAATGGCCTCTAAGTGTTCAAGTGAAAGGAAGAGTCAACCAATGTGACAAACTTCATTGTTGTCTTACTTAAGAAATCACCACAGCCATGCCAACCTTCAGCCGCCACCACCCTGATCAGTCAGGAACTAGCAATAAAAAGGCAAGACCCTCCACCAGCAAAAAGATTACCACTCACTGAAGGCTCAGATTTTGGTTAGCAATTTTTAGCAAGAAATTATTTTTTAATTAAGGAATGTACATTTTTTGACATAATGCTATTGCACATGTAATAGACTACAGTATAGTGTAAACATAACCTTTATATGTACTGGGAAACCAAAAAATTCATGTGAATCCCTTTATTGTGATATTCACTTTATTGCAGTGGTCTAGAACCTTAGTATCTCCAAGGTATGCCTTTATTCAAAATCCTTATAATATATTGCAAGATTCTAAAGGAGTAGATTAGGATTGGGTATTTTACAATAGGCTTAGTCTGTAAAGAAAATATAGGAAAGAAAAATGATTTTCATATTCACATGAAATAGAGCAATATAGTACAATTGCAACTCTACACTATATTAATATATACAATGTGTTTCCAAACTGCTATGTCTGTATGTAAAGTTGGCTTTCACAATATGAAGCCACTGTCAAACATATCACTTTTATGCTGAAGATGGTGTAAAGAAAATAAATCAAGCCCAAATCAAATGAAACTCTATTCCATTCTTTCCCTCCAGGAATATCAGAATTCATTTAACTATCCATTTGTCCTAATGAAATCTTCTGCTGTACTCATAATGCAGGTGAGCTGAGCAGCATCCCCAATTTGATCTGCTCTCACAAACCAGAACAAACTACCAGAATGGTGAAACAGAAAGCACTGCAGATCTGGTTACACCCTGGCTCCTCAGCCAACTATATGGTTTGATTCTGTTTCCTCATGTGGAACATGTAGGAAATAAACCAGAGGGCTTCTACGGGTAAAGAAGAGAGAGAGTTTGTTTCTTCAATGATTGCAGCAATAACGTTTCTCTAAAAGTACAGAAGAGAATTTTAGAGCTATTGAGATCTAGAGATTGTTAAAGTGGGAGATTTGATGCTGTTATCCACTCCCTGCTTCCAGAACTTTTATCAAAGTTTTTGTTATAAAATCTGATGATGTCATACCTCTGGTTAAAAGTTTTTACTTCTCCACTTGCTTAATGGCTGATCTGGACATCCTTATACTTAGCACTAGAGACAAAGATCCATGCAATTTGGCCCACTGAACCACTGGTGCCCCATTCCCTACCATGCCTTTCATTCTTTTCATACATCCCAGGAGACGATATCCTAAGAAGTTCTACACATCTGTACATATGGTTCCTCCACCTTCAGTGTCGTTATTCCCTTTTTCCCTTGGCAAACTCCCACCTAGAGGGATGGTCCCCATTGAGTACTTACAACTATTTATTGATATTTCTATCACAATCTTTATTACACTGTACTGTAATTTCCCTTTTAAAGTCTGTCTTACTCACTAAACCATTTCTTTTTGTGGGAAAGAGATCATGTCTTACTTATCTTTGTGTTGCAAGTGCCCAGTACCACGCCTGGCATGTAATGAGTGTTCTACAAGTATGTGCTTTATATGGAACTGTATAGATTTAGGCAATGAATAATAACTGCTATGAGCTAGCTCAGTTGCTGCCTGATGTTAATACAGTGACCTAAAAGCTACAAAAACATCCCCAGCATACATAATATTCCTCTTCATAATAAGTATAAGGGTGAAAGGTTTCCTCAGTCAGAAAAAAATTAGCACATCCTTCACTATGCATTTTTTTAAAAGAGCAAAGAGTAGTTATCAACAGAAATTTATTCATAAACGCTTGTGTTTGTTCCAAATGGATGAAACAACTTTACAGAGCATGCTGAGTTTTGAGAAATTTGGAAAGTTTGAGAGGTCAGTTTTCCCCACAAAAAATCTGCCTCAGGACATCCTTTGTCACTTGCAAGCTCCTTTGAGCCTCACCATTTGCTTGCATATGAGGTTAAAATATAACTGAAAAGGCTCTCTCTGCAAAGTTAATAAACTCAAGTAAAGACTGGCTGTTGATTAGGGAAAAAATGACTATAAATCTGGTGTGTTTAAATTTATTGACACATACTGTTAATTATTGCAGTAGTAGGAGCAGCACCAAACTATTTTGGGAAGAGCATCCTATAAGCAAAAAGTTCTTGTTCTGAAATGGTTCTGCAAAATCAAAATAGATGATTTTTAGAGAGCCCAGAAATAAATCAATGCATCTACAGTCAACTAATCTTCATCAAGGGTGCCAAAATGAGGAAAGAACTGTCTCTCCAATCAATCGTGTTGGGCAAACTTGATATCCCCATGCAGAAGAATGATATTGGACACTTATCTCACACCATATCAAAAAATAAATGCAAAATTGAATAAAGACCTAAACCTAAGACCTAAAACTGTAAAACTACTAGAAGAAAACATAGACAAAAAGCTTACTGATGTTAGTTTCGGCAATGATTTTTTGAATATGACACCAAAACCACAGGCAACAAAAGCAAAAGTAGACAAATGATATTGCATCAAACTAAAAAGCTTCTGCAGCTCTCAGCCTTAGCACCATCTTCTTAGAAACCTTTGCATCATGAGAGCCAAGTGGAGGGAGAAGCAAATGCACAGGCTGAAGTGCAAAAGAAGAAAGATGAGGCAGAGCTCCAAATTAAACTGCTAGCCTATGCACCTATGGAAGAGACAGGAGCAACAATATGGAAAGCTGGAGGCCAGGAACACAGGTAGAAATTGCTGGACTGGATGCTACTATCTAGAATTGTCTCATTGAATCTAGCACATCCATTGCCATCTGATCCTTGTGACCGACCACCTCTGAAAGACCTACCTTGCTTATACCAAAACAGTCCCTTTTGGTCCTTTGCTCTGGACTTGGTGACATTCTGGGCTACTTCTGTTCTCAGTTGTGGCTGACTATAACATGTGTACAATAAATCATCTCTTCTGCTGCCTTAGCTGAAGAATAAATAAATAAATAAGCTTCTCCACAGCAAAGGAAAAAATCAACAGATTGAAAAGTCAACCTACAGAAGAAAATATTTGTAAACCATATACCTGATAATGGATTAATATCCCAAATATGTAAGGAATTCATCCAAAAATCAAATAACCCAATTTAAAATGGCAAAAGGCCTGAACAGATATCTATCAAAAAAGACATACAAATGGCCAACAGATTTATGAAAAGGTGTTCAACTTCACTAATCATCAGGGAAATGCAAACCAAAACCACAATGAAATATTACTTCATACCTGTTAGAATGGCTATTATCAGAAAGATGAAAGACATGTATTGGCAAAGATGCAGAGAAAAGTAACCCTTGTATGCTGTTACTGAGAATGTAAGCTGGTATAGCCATTATGGAAAACAGTGGGAAGGTTTCTCAAAAAATTAAAAATAGTACTAACTTATGATCCAGAAATCCTACTTCTGGCTATATATCCAAAAACAAAAAAAAGAAAGAAAGAAAGAAAGAAAGAAATCAGTATCTCAAAGAGGTATCTGCACTCCCATGTTAATTTCAGCATTATTCACAATAGCCAAGATATGGAAACAACCTGTCTGTGGATAAATGGAAAAAGAAAATGTGGTATGTACATACAATGGAATATCGTTCAGCCTTTAAAAAGAAGGAAATCCTACTATTTGCAGCGACACAGATGAGCCTGTAGGACATTATGCTAAGTGAAATCAGCCAGATGCAGAAAGACAAATATTGCATAATCTCAATTATATGTGGAATCTAAAATAGTCAATCTCATGGAAGAAGAGAATAGAATGGTGGCTACCAGGAGCTGGGGAAAGGGGAAAATGGAGAGACATTGGTTAAGGAGTACAAAATTTCAGTTATGTAGGATGAATAAATTCTGGAGATCTAATGCACAACAATGTGACTACAGTTAACAATACTTTACTGTGTACTCGAAATTTGCTAAGATGATAGATTTAAAGTGTTCTCATCTCACACACACAGTAAAGAAAATGGTAATTATCTGAGGTGACAGATACGTTAATGATCTTGATTGTGGTGGTAATTTCACAGCATATACACTATGTATATCAAATCATAATTGTATACCTCAAATATATACAATTTTTAATTTTCAAATATATCTCAAAAAAAATCAAAATGAATTCTATATCATTTTTTTGGTCACTTCCTAAACAAAGACAGAATTATGTATATTATAAAAGTCAGCATTTTACAGTCTTTTCAATATCTGAATCAATTCAATCTGCTAAAAATAAAAGAAAATGTTTTCCTATAAAAACTCCTATATGGACTGCACGTGTTACAAAGAACATAATATAATGTCTATCTAATAACTTACATTTATTGAACACATACCATGTGCCAGGCCTAAATTGCCTGTCATGTAATAACTCAATCAACATAACCATCTTCTAGGTAGGAATTATGATTTTAATTTTTCACTTGAGGAGACTGAAGCACAGAGAGACTACATAATTTTTCATATCACCTGACTTGTTAAGGTCAGAGCTACATTACAAATCCAGAACCAACACTTGTAATCATATCACCTCATTCTTCAACACTGGACTACACTAACTTCTATACAAGAGCAATTTTAAAAAGTAAATAACTTTAATTGGTGATTTTTTTCCTGATAATAAAAATGAATCATGTTCATTGGAGAACATTTTTGTAATCAAAAATATAATAAAATCATATTTTAAAAGAAAGTAACCCAAAGAGGTTGAAATAGTACAAATTGTACCAGTGTGGCAATAGAATTAACTGTGGAATTTTAGGACCCACAGAAAGAGAGCAGCAGACCTCATTATTAGTTTGAGTCATATTCCATTCTATAGATGACACTCTTCTTGATAAGAAAGTAGCCACGACCTCAGTATCATGAGATATTTTATACATAGGTCCAGCTCCAACACCAAAAAATAGGGCATCAGTGGTCAGAAACATCTCTCTATAGTTACTGTTCTTTACTATGATTCACAAGAGTATAAAAGCTTGATATAATGGAAGGCATTTTTGTGTCAGCAAAGCACGTAATGACTTTTTCTGGTAGGTTCCTCAATTGCTTCATTTTGTTTAAGAAAAACATAGAAGGAATTAGAGTAGCCTCAAGAATGCTCAAAGTTTTTCCTTTATTTTTAAAGAAGATGCATTTTTTTATTTTACATGATATAACTTGGATAGCATGAATATAAAAATTGCTAATGCTAAGACTAGGAAAAGATACTAGAATTATTCTTATTACATTTTTATCTTTTTTCATTCAGATATATTGTGTATCAAATCACATAGAAATTTCTAAACTTTTCCTATGAGTTCTTAGTATGTTGGTCTTACATGAAATATGGATCTACCCTGAATGCTAGAAGGTCTCCATGAAGCACTAGAAAATTAAAGGAGGGAGCAAAACTTTAAATTTTTAGAATACTTCATATTCACCATATAGTTACATAATAATATCAACTTGGTGTTTGTAGTGACCTCAACAACTTAGGTTAAGTATCTTGTGAAAAATAATTATAGAAGATATATGTATGTATTACGTGTTTCGAAATACTAACATAGAAAGTTATAGATATATATTCATCCATCTAACAATACAATGTTGAAGGCAATAACAGCCAGCCTATTAACATCTAGCAAGTAGTAGGTGCAAAATAAGTATTACTCACTGAAAGTAGATTTTCCAAAAATAGCACTTTCATTATTCTTTATTACAAAGATTAAAATGAAACAACAGAAACTGGCATGTGTGATATTGTCAATAATCTGAAATAGATTAGAATTGATTGAATAAAACTAAAATGACATGAGGTAAAGCATCTCTGTTTCTAAACTAAATTAGGATGAAATCTACATCTAAATCTACTTAATGCAGCCTAGGCTAGAAATGAAATAGTGGACATGAAATGATAAATCATGTCAGTATTTTCTAGGCCTTAGCTTTTTATTTATTTTTTTTTTCAAAATTTATTTTATTTATTTTTATTTTTGGCTGCATTGGGTCTTCATTGCTGCATGCGGGCTTTTCTCTGGTTGCAGCGAGCAGGGGCTGCTCTTCGTTGCAGTGGGCTTCTCATTGCGGTGCGTTCTCTTGTGGAATACGGGCTCTAGGCACGTGGGCTTCAGTAGTTGTGGCCCACGGGCTCTAGAACGCAGGCTCAGTAGTTGTGGCGCACGGGCCTAGTTGCTCCGCGGCATGTGGAATCTTCCTGGACCAGGGATCGAACCCGTGTCCCCTTCATTGTCAGGCAGATTCTTAACCACTGTGCCACCAGGGAAGCCCTAGGCCTTAGTTTTTTAAAAACAAAGTTCAAGTAGACCATTTGATCAGAGTCAAAGTAGACTGAAAATCAAGTGTGATGGATTTTAGCCATTAGTCATGATTAGAGCTATTAGAACAGTTAACAGAGGAAAACTTTTAGATACCAAAAAAAAATCCCATAAGATTGTTGGTATCTTTTGATTTATCTGAAATCAATGCAGTAAGCTTCATCAATTATGTTGTTTTGCCAAAATAATTAATTGCAAAATGTGTCTCATCTTCAGAGAGCCTGCCATTTAACTTTCTTTATCAATCTTACCACATGCATGATGGAGAATTTAATTCTAGATGTATTCAAAAATAGTTATATAGAAATAAGTATTTTTATAAATTTCTACCTTCATCTTTGTATATGCTATAAACTGATGCCAAAATATCACAGATTGTATGTTATTTCTGAGCCTTTCCTGTTTATGTTCTCTGGAGTTCATGTAAAAGAAGTTCTTAATCTTTTAGGAATCATGGATCTTTTTAGAATATGATGATACCTATGATGTTTCCCTTTTTAAAAAAAATGTACATATTCACAGTTTGCATCCAATTTCAGGTCATCTATGGACACAGGTTAAGAACTTGTGGTCTATAACAAATACTTGATTTTTCCGGAGGGGATGTATGAAATGTGTTGGACTTCTCAAAGGAAAAATGGATCAGTGAGCTTACTGAATGGAATCTTAGAATATTTTGGGGGGTGATTACATACAGCATTGGAAGTGGAATTTATCCATTTATTGAGAAACATATCTCATTTCCATAGATGAATGCTTTTATATCAACAAAAGGGCCTCCACTGGCTTATTCATCTCTTTGGTGAGATGTCTTCTCCACGGTTTTCATCATTGTCAATTCAAGTGGCTTGGTGCTGCCAGCACAAGTAAAATGGTTCTTCTCCCCCATTCATTCATTTATTAAACAGATATTTATTGAGTACCTGTTACATGCTAGGATCCTCCTAGAACTTTCTTTGTGTCTATACCCTCCTAGGCTTTGAGGATATAGACACAAACAAAAAAATACAAGGTTCCCACTCTCATGGAGCTTGCTTTCTAGTAGAAAGCAAGAGGAATAATAAACAAGTAAACAAATAACCAAGATAATTTCAGAGAATGATAGGTTCATGATGACCATAAATGAAGGTCATGTGATGAGTCACCGAGGTGAGGGGAAAGACTCTAGAATGTGATATTGATCTGAAATCTCAAAGGATGAGATTTAGCCAATAGTGGAAGAGAGTACCTAGCAAAGGGACCGTCAAGTAAAGGGCCCTGAGATGAGAGCGTGCTTGGCTTATTCAAGAAACATAAATATGATCAGTATGGCTAGAGTATTCTAAGGGTGAGATGAAGTCAGGTGGATGGGTGGAGTGCAGATCCTGTAGGACCTTGCATATTATTAAAAGGATTCTGGATTTTATTCTAAATGTGATGAGAAGCCATTAAAGAGTTTTAAGCAGAGAAGTGACTAGCATAACCAGATTTATATTTTGTAAAGATGATTTTTTCTGATATGACCTTAGACCCAATTGTAGCCACAATAGAAAATGCAGCATTCAGGGCAGATAAATGAAAATTTCCACTACTGATACCAAGCAAAGCAAGTTACAGACTGTAAGTAAGAAGTTACCTTATGACTAACAACATATATATTTTAAGATTTGCTATTAACCATTAATTTATAATAATGTGAGACTTCAAAAATCTCTGGTTCTATCTGTACCTTACTGAAAGATCTAACCTTCCATTTGTCCAATAACTAATTATTGAATAACTTCTGTATCCAGGTATTGTTCTGCCTAGTGCTTTTCAAACTATCTGTGGAGAAGGACCAGTTTTTTCATTGTTGACTAATATTTTTATAAAATACATAAAAATAAGTTATTAAAAATAATTTTAAAAGGTGAAAACAAGCTTAATTTATTATTATCAGATTTAACAAACATAAAATTACATTTCAATAGATGTAATCAGAAGAAACATAACCAAAGCAGAGAAAAAGAATTGCAAAACTAAGCAAGTTTAAAAATGTGTGCACAGGTGATTAATATAGAGAATTTAATACATTTGTAATTTTTTGTCATTCCACAATAGTAACTAAAGAGTATTTGAGGAAATAGTGACTTCCCACATTAAATACCTATTCACACACTTCAAACACCAAGATATCAATATTTAAAGTTTTTAGTGCAATAAATGAGCTTTCTTCTTGCTTGTCAAATTATCTAATCAAGAGAGCAGTTTCTCAGAGTTATCTGAAACACTGTCTCCCAGGCTGCAGTTCTCATTTTGCCCCAAATAAAACTTTACTCACAGCTCTCACAGTTGTGCATATATGTTTTTTTAAGTCAACAGTTATGGCGACCACGAATAAGGGACCCAGATTGGACTTCTCTCCTTCACCTGAACTCTGCAAGGAACCAGAGCCTTGGTACCAGCAGAGGCTGCTTGCACCCATTCACCTCCTCGGAGAGTCCAGACGAATCTGGACAATTCCACATGAGAATAGGCACCATGAAGATATATGAAGCAGACTGTGAGTTTCTGTGCCCTTAAGTGATCCATATTTGTTGTTTTCTTTTCGTTTTCCAACTTTGGTTAAATGAATAAGTATTGTTTCACAGTGACCTATGATCCTGTTGTGTTTTAAAAACTTTCTGATATTTTTAACGAACTTCTCAAAATCTAACTAAATTTGCTTTGGAAATTTATCTGAAATCCCTAACGTCTCATATGTCTTGATATAATGTCATAATTCCAGTTATTCTAAAATGCTGTATGTCACAGAAATATCCAAGTTTCTACTAATTGCATTATACTCAAATCTTTAACCATGCTATTTTAAGTTTTGTCCGATGCTTTTACAAAATGAAGATTTTCAAGAAGACTCATAAAAAGAACTTTTTAAACAAACACAAGTTTCTGATGGCCTTTAGATAATACCACTGAACTATGTAACAAATGACGGAAAACCTGATTACTTTATCCAAATCAACAGGAATCAATTACATGGGACTGAATGAACTGATGAATATGATTTATAACTTTATGACTTTGGGAAATATACTAGCTTTAATCTTTGTTTTTCAGAAAAACCTTTTCTCTTATGCTATGACTTACAAGTTGCTAAAGTAAACACTTGTAAACAAAGATAAAACATTTATCTTTTTCGCTCTACCTGATCCTACCAGAATTTGGCTTCTCCAAGTGGCTCTCCTATGGACTTGATGGTTTACTGCAACTAGATTACAACTAGTTATACTAATTGTTTTAATTTGTTCTTTGTTTCCAAATTGTTTATGATTGTGTCTCCCTGCTGCATTATGACTTTGCCAATATTACTAGCTGCATTACTTATCCTGTCTATTTCATAAGATTGTTGTCTCTTACAGCACTCAGTGATAGTAACCAGGCTACTAGCCTACTGAATTCTTAGGTCTCTATGATGAGAAAAGCAGTGCTACAAAACTGCGTGGTCCTTGACATCCTTACAGCATCTCAGGGAGGTACCTGTGCCACAATTCAAACTGAACGCTGTGTTTTCATATCTGATGAATCCTCTGATATAACACGTTTAATTAACCATATGAAAAATCAGATTTTTGCCTTAAGTGACCCACTCCCAAGTCTTGATGACCTCTTAGAAAAATGGTTTGGCATGGGAAGCTCTTGGCTTAAATATTTACTTATAACTCAATTAATGTTATTGGCTATATTATTTGTATTTTGCCTGTTTTACAAGATTATTATTTCTTGTATTACTAAATATATGACTGAGCCTCCAACAAAAATAATGATGACGAGGCGACTTGAAGCAGTTGATCAAATATATAGTTCTGTATGCGATCAACGATTGTAATAATGCAACTCTAGATACGGGAAGACGCAACTAGGGAAAACATTTCCTGGATCAAATTAAATTAGTAAGACAGAGGATCCAGGAATCTTTAATTATCAACAGGGCCTAATCCGAAAATTAGCACCTGGAGTGGCATATCAACAGCAATTTTCGTCTGATCTGGGATGAGCCTCCCAGCACCGTGGGACAAAATTTGGTCATGAAATGTTTTCCAAATATTGGTCGCATTCCTGACCAAGAGGAGGATATCTGAGAAATGAAATATTTTCTGCCATATCAATAAACAAAGGATGTCACAGTCATCAACAACTGTAGCCCTCCAACGTGAGCCTAGCCGAGGAAACTCAGGACTGAAAAGAATACCTGCCATCTAGCAGCCATCAGACTGCAGCTGGTGAGTCCTGAGGAAACTCAGGATGTGTCAGGATACTGGCCCCAGATGGCTGAGGTGCATATCACAGGAATGATGTCAGTGAGCCAAGACTCTTGCATCTTCCCATAAAGAGAAAAGCGCTAAATTCCTTAACTTGAAATATCTGGTTTTCTTTAACAATAATCTTTTGACGTTTCTGACTACCTGTCCTTTGTTGCAAAACTCCTCTATATCCTGGCTTCTCCCCTCACCTCCTCAAGGCAGTTTCTCAGAGCTATCTGAAATGCTGTCTCCTGGGCTACAGTCCTCATTTTGCCCCAAACAAAACTACGCACAGCTCTCACGTTGTGCATATATTCTTTTTAAGTCAACAATCCCATGAGTGTATTATTTTACATAGCCAGGCCAAAGGGACTTTGAAGATAACGTTAAAACTGTAAACTTTAAAATAGGGAGAGTACCCTGGATTATTCTGATGGGCCCAGTATAATTACATGAGCCCTTAAAAACAGAAGGAGGCAAAAGAGCTGTCAAAGAGATGCAACCCGGGGAGAAGAGGCAACAGAAAGTCAAAGCATGACAGGGACTTGACCTGTCATTGCTAGCGTTCATTATGGAGGAAGCAGACTATGAACCTAGTAATCCAACGGCCTCCAGAATCTGGGAATGGCTCTCAAATGACAACCAGCAAAGAAACAGTCCTATAAATGCAAGGAACTGAATTCTGCCAACAACTTGAATAAGCAAGAAAACATTTTCATCTAGAGCCTCCAGAGAGGAACAGCCTGCTGACACCGTGATTCTAACCTGTGTCAGATTCGACCTGTGTCATTTTCTTACAACACTGTAAGAAAATAAATGTGTGTTAAACTGCTAAAAAAAAAAAAGAAAAATTATCTAATCAAGATCGGACTGACAACAATGTATTTCTAAACAGCTTCTGTTTTGTTTTTAATAACACTCAAAAGTAGAGAAACCAGTCTTGCAGAAGAATATTGATAGGAATGAAAAAGATTTTAAAGCAATTTTGGCAAGCTCGAGATATTCACTTTTAACTTTTATACAAAATAAAGTGATATATTTTCAAAATTAATCTTCAATCCCTCATCATAGTCAGATATAACAAATTACTCTATAAAAATATAGCTAAAACCCAAACTGCCTATTCCCCATTCAATGACTATAATCCTATCTTATAAATCCACTGATCATGAACTTGGATGTTGCAACAATGTCAAATTACTATAGAAGTTTCCAAACCCTTACTTCAACTTCTGCCTGTTTCTCATCACAGAAGTTACACACAGTTCTTCGACCCACACCGCTTGTGAACTATAGTTTGGGGAGCACTACTCCAGACTACCCTTTCTATGAACAAAATAAAGCTGTATGTTTTCAAAATCATTGAATTCACTGTAGAGGGATGCTTTCTACTCATCAGTGTTATAAGTCACAAATATTAGAAATAGCAATAAAAGTCAGTGTGAACCTGGAGGGATATCTCTCCAGATAAAAAATGATTTGGGGTAATTTATGTCTCTGACTACCTGGCTCTATTTCTGATGTCTGGGATTTGTTTAACACAGAATTTCCTGCAATGATCATCTGTTTAGAAGTACTCAGATCTTTTTCCTGCTTCACTCCTCTCAAAAACAAACAAAAAAGAAACAAAAAAATACATATATATTAATTTAGCATATAACACAATCTATTAGGATTTTTCAAAACTTCATCTAAAACAATCTTATAATTTCAACTTTCATTAGGTCAAATGACGATTTATAAAAATGGAATTAAAACCACTGGTTGGCTGCAGTTGGCCCATACTGGTTTGGGAGAACCAATTATGTGCATATCTTCCCACTCAGCTTTCAGTGGTATCAGGTTGGTAACTGAAATCAGCCTTGGTGAAAGTATTTACACCATGGAGATCAGCAAACACTACTAGTCAAGGCTTTTTTCTTTCCAGAGAGCTGGTTATTAAACATTTACAGTAATAACTGGTTGTAATTAATGTTAATTTCAAATTTCTTTAGAGTAAGAAGAATTGACAGAAATGGCATTATAAAATTTGAAATATTTCAGGTATTATTTTCAAGATGGTCTCATTCATGGCCTTTAACATCCGGCTAAGAACAAAAAAAAAAGTCTTCCTGGATTATATAAAATAATCTGTCATTCAGGATAAATTTATATCATACATACACACACCAAATCACAAGTAAGAATAGCAACAGGTATACAAGAAGAATAATAGTATATGTGGGTTTATGAGTGTAAAATTGTTTTCAAATGTGATTTAATAAATTATCTTTATGTTGGTCATAATACACTAGAAAAACTCCAACAATTTATTCTAGACAATAGCAAAAACTAGAGCTGATGAAAAGCTTTTTGAAACAATAGGAGAAGCACAAGTCACTGTACAGGTGAAGGCTGTATTACTGAAGATAATAATAATAGCATTACTATTTCCAATAATAGTATTAAAGGTAGACCTCATGGCTTGCTTCTATAAACAAACAACAAGCTACACTAAAACAAATTAAATCCATTGTTGAGAAATTACATAAATTGTTTTTTAATAGTGTGCTCGGGGCACACTATCACCTATTCTGCCTTTTATTAATTTTATTTATTTATTTTTGCTGTGTTGGGTCCTTGCCTCTGTGCAAGGGCTTTCTCTAGTTGTGGCAAGCGGGGGCCACTCTTCATCGCGGTGCGCAGGCCTCTCACCATCGTGGCCTCTCTTGTTGCGGAGCACAGGCTCCAGACGCGCAGGCTCAGCAGTTGTGGCCCACAAGCCCAGTTGCTCCGCGGCCTGTGGGATCCTCCCAGACCAGGGCTCGAACCCACGTCCCCTGCATTAGCAGGCAGACTCCCAACCACTGCGCCACCAGGGAAGCCCCGAGAAATTATATAAATTTTTAAAACAAAATCATTTTTAAAAGAAATGGGAAAATGATAAATATAGGGATCTAATAAATGTTTGGTGAGAGAACAGATAAATGACTACCAAATAACATTTAAAGAAACAAGCGAGTTGCCTCGCTAATTAGAGTGTGGTTCCAAAGAAGTTAAGGGCAGGGTAGGTCACTCTAAAGCATGACCCTAGACTGAACACTTAGTCTGACTGAAAAATGAAAGCCTAGAGCCACAGGAGAAAGGCAGCAAATTCAATTCACCATTATGGTGAATAACCTACTGGTAACATACTAATTCATCGCTTGTGACTCTTGGGGGCAGTGGGACAGTAGCCCAGCTTTTGATATCAGGGGTTTCATAAATCATTAACATCTACCTTGTTTCTATTCATTTCTTCTCCTGACAAGCAAAAGCACAGTGAAAACTAAATTGGAAATAAGAGCAATTCCAAACTTTAGGATAAACTATTTTTCAAATATGGTGAAAGATGTTTACAGCAAAAATGTTTAATACATTAGCCTCATCTGCACCTTGCAATACTATCTGTTCAAAAGAAATCCTCTTAAGGATTGCTATCTTTTCCTTTGAATAGTTATCTTTCTTATGCTATTTGAATCTGAGCTGATTTTCACAGCACAACAAAAACAGGATCTTACGGAGATTTAAATGCCACTTAAAATAATGAAATAGAGAATTAAGAAGCTATTCTTATCATAATATGTCTACCTTTCCCATTTTGTAAGGATTTTCTTATATTGAAAAAATTTTTTTAGTGACTAGGAATCAAAAGTCTGCTGCTTTTTAAATTATATGACAGATAATCTCTCTATTCTCAGTTTCTTGCTTTCTTTTCTTATTCAGGGAGGAAAAAGCCCCATCACAGTGCTGCTCACAAGCTCTAGTTAATAGTCTTTTTTTTTTTTTTTAATAGTGTGCTCGGGGCACACTATCACCTATTCTGCCTTTTATTAATTTTATTTATTTATTTTTGCTGTGTTGGGTCTTCGTTTCTGTGCGAGGGCTTTCTCTAGTTGTGGCAAGCGGGGGCCACTCTTCATCACGGTGCACGGGCCTCTCACCATCGTGGCCTCTCTTGTTGCAGAGCACAGGCTCCAGACGCGCAGGCTCAGCAGTTGTGGCTCACGGGCCTAGTTGCTCCGTGGCATGTGGGATCCTCCCAGACCAGGGCTCGAACCCGTGTCCCCTGCATTAGCAGGCAGATTCTCAACCACTGCGCCACCAGCGAAGCCCCTACTTAATAGTCTTCTTAAGTGAGCTGTGTCAGGTGATTGATTCCCTGTTCCCTGACACCGGCAGCCCTTTAATAACTCCCAGTGATAGCTGAGTGCCCCGTGGTTTTACCAACTATATTATATCTTCCTCAAACATTTCTTACTTTCATAGACAAAATAAGGTTTATGTCAATATTAACTTCAACAATACTCGTTTAGCAGCTACAAAAATTTTTTCTTAAAATTAAAAAATATGCCAAATTTCAATTGATGTAAACATCAAAGAAAAACAAGATGCCCTCTCCATTTCCTGATCTTTCTATTACTGATTCACTGATTCAGTAAGTTGCTGGACTTACTTTGATGAAATTTTTAAAATTGAAAAATATAATGGCAAATATGATAGTATTCTTGGGATTTTCAAAAGGCTGCATAATTGTAGTCAACTGATAATAACCTCTTCATTTGAAATGGTTTTCTTGTCATAGGATTAGAACACACCTGACACTAAGCAATAGCAGTAAATAAGATCAAAGATTAATAAAAAAACCATTTGTGTTCAAGTTTCAAGGCAAGCTCTCAGGCATAATTATATATTCTCATAAGTCATGAACTTAACTTCACCTATTTCTTTACATTTTGGGAAATAACAGAAGAAATCTCAACACATTTAATTTTTAAATGGCTGTATTTTTCCTGCATTATCATATATAATCCCCACATGAAGAATGAACTATTATTATTCCCATTTTATGGATGAAACAATGGGGGCAGGATACAAATGACTTTAAGTTTTGAAGCCAATGCTCATTTACCATTCCAAAACTCCTAGAGCCCTTGAGAATTATGCTAAATCTACTCTGTGTCTATTCTATAAATTGAAAAACAAACCTTCTATGACAGCACATTTGTTTAAACTTGGTTTACTGAATGTTTTAAGGCCACTGTTGAGACCTATTGCTCAGAAAAAAAAGATCACTGCTTATTGACAATACACCTGGGTCACGCAAGAGCTTTGATGGAGATATACCACAAGATTAATGTTGTTTTCTTGCCCGCTATCACAACATTCATTCTGTAGCTCATGGATCAAGGAGTCATTCTGACTCTCAAGTCTTATGATTTAGGAAATACAATTTATAAGGCTATAACTGGCATAAATATTAATTCCTCTGAGAGATCTGGTCAACGTTAATTGAAAACCTTCTGGAAAAGATTCACTATTCTAGATGTTATTAAGAACATTCATGGGAAGAAGTCAAAATATCAACACTAACAGGAGTTTGGAAAAAGTTGATTCCAACTCTCATGGATGATTTTGAGGGGTTCAAGACTTCAGTGGAGTAAGTAAAAGTGTTTCAAATTCCACCACTGCAGTTGTGGTGGAAATAGCAAGAGAATTAGAAGTGAATCTGGAAGATGTAAGTGAATTGCTGCAATCTCATGATAAAAGTTTAATATAGGAGGAGGTGCTCCTTATGGAAGAGCAAAGTGAGTTATTTCTTGAGGTGGAATCTACTCCTGGTGAAGACTGTTGAAAGGACAAAAAAAAAGTGATTTAGAATATTATATAGAATTATTTGAAAAGCAGAGGCAGGGCTTGAGAGGATTGGCTCCAATTTTGAAAGAAGTTGTACTGTGGATAAAATGCTATCAAACAGCATCACATGCTACAGAGAAATTATCAGTTGATGCAGCAAACTTCGCTGTCTTATTTTAAGAAAGTGCACAGCCACCCAGTCTTCAGCCACCACTACCCTGATCAGTCAAGAGCTATCAATATCAAGGCAAGACCCTTCACCAGCAAAAAGATTATGACTTGTTAAAGGCTCAGATGATGGTCAGCATTGTTCAGCAACAAAGTATTTTTAAATTAAGGTATGTACATTACGGTTTTAGACATCATGCTATTGTACACTTAACAGACTACACTATAGTATAAACATAACTTTTATATGCACTGGGAAGCCAAAAAATTTATGTTACTCGCTTTACTGCAATATTTGCTTTACTGCAGTAGTATGGAACCAAAACCACAATATCTCCAGGGTATGCCTGTAATCTAATTGATTGCATTGTACTTGACCATATCTGAAATAGCTAATATAAAACACAACTAATCATATCAGTAATTCAGTACTTATTAGGTAAACAAAAGAAAAACTAGATCTCTTTTGTCACACTGAAGTTACCCGCTTGCAGCTAGACTTTAAAAAATAATTTGAAACACTTTTTATCTAATAGAAATGTATTTTCTATTATAAAGTAATTCATGCGTCTTGTAAAAAGTTCAGACAATATGAAAGTACATAAAGCACAAAATTAAAGTCACCTTGTAATATTAACCTTGTTTCTAGTTTTCTAGGGAAATCTTACTTTGCCCTTGCAAAGTGTATGTTTTTAGATCATCTTCTAAGTTCCTAAGCAATCATGTAATCTCAAAATTGTAAATGGAAAAATCAAATTGTGATATTTAGGCAAAGAAATGCTTATGAAGACAGAGAAAAAACAAATTCCCTGCCACTTAGCAGAAAGTTTGTATTGTTTACTCTTGCTTCTTTAACACATCTGTTTATTTCTTCTAAATTCAACTCCTTTAATCAATGAATATTTGGTGTTACAAGTTGCAATTTTTTCCATGATCATCCATTTAATTTTTATTTTTTAATTTAATTTACCCATCAGAAAATAACTATTACAACAAAACACAGAAAACTCATGTTCCAATTTGCATAAGTTGCTAGACTTACTTTGATGAATCAGATACTACATCTCTATTAGTGGTTCCCAAATTCCCAAACTTTAAGTGTGTATCAGAATCATCTAAAGGGCTTGTCTAAACACAGATTGCTGGGCCCCCATGTCTAGACTTTCTGAATTCCACAGATCTGGGAATGAGACAGGAGAATTTGTGTTTTGAACAAGTTCCCAGGCAACAGTGGTGGGGCTAGCAGAGACCACATTTTGAGAACTAGCGATCTATATAAAGACATTAAACACCACTTTAGAGCTCATCTAAGATTTATTGTCACTGGATCTTGATTTTAATGGACAATTTAGTGCCGTGTATATAGTAGGTTTCAGTAAATGTTATTAACTGATCAATTCTAAAATTAAATATAAAATAAATTGGGTTATAAATCTACCAGTTATTAAATAACCCATTTCCCCCCCAATTTACCAATTGAGAAAATCTTGGCCAAGTTTTCAGAGAGCATACATACATAAAATGGTCTTTGGATACAGAATCTTTCTACCTATTAAGTTTCTTTACAGTGTACTTTTATTTTACTTACTGACAATAACAATCACAGTCATTCTGGTACAGGCAATATAATGGTAAAATAAAATGTGCTTAATGAAACATTAGTAAAATTGCTGATTAGATTGTTGATTCAAAGAATTTTTTTAGAAGCAGTGTTTTGATAATAGTAGAGAATGATTTTTGGAACAAAGGAGATCACAGCTTGCTTTTTTTAGTTTTAGTACAACATTAAGCTCATGTTGCTAAAATCTGGAATGTGCCTATTAGTTTGTTTTGATGTCTATGTTTCACCCTGCATGACTAATTTAAGTGAGACATTTTTTCTGTTTCCAACCCTACAGTGAGATGTTTTAAGTCTTTTCCCATAGTTACACCAGTTCTACCAAATTCTGAATGCTAGTTGAAGTATCAGTAGTACTGGGAGAAAATACTTAATGATTTTTCCTTTTCCTTTGTCAATATGTTATGGTATTCATATGACTCCCTCTGGTGGCAAATGCAGTATGGAACGTTAATCTTTTTCAAGAGATGTACATGTATATATTTCTCTTCTTATAAAGTCAATGATTTATTTTTTCCCTCCTGCCTGAAGTTTTTTTCTGTATCTTACTTATTAATGCTATGCATAATCTAATGTGACCATTGGAAGTCATCAAAAATGATTAGTTCAATCAATACAAATACAAATACAAATGGACTCAATACAATACAATACAATACAATCAATACAATACAAATGAGACTGAATCTCTCTGTAAAAAATCAGCCTGGAAAATGGAGTCAAATAGTTTTTGTAGCCTTTTAATAATCACACCAGAATATTAAAATACTAAAACAACTGATTAAAGAAAATGACTCCCCAAAATTCAATCTCAATTCCTCTACACATAGTTCATTCACAGTCATGTATATACTTAGTCTAAGAAACCTAAGTATTGGACTTCCCTGGTGGCACAGTGGTTGAGAGTCCACCTGCCAATGCACGGGATATGAGTTCACACATGCCATTGAGCAGCTAAGCCCATGTGCCACAACTACTGAGCCTGCACTCTAGAGCCTGCGAGCCACAACTACTGAAGCCTGCATGCCTAGAGGCCGTGCTCTGCAACAAGAGAAGCCACCACAGTGAGAAGCCCACGCACCGCAACGAAGAGTAGCCCCCACTGGCCGCAACTAGAGAATTCCCGCGTGCGGCAACGAAGACACAACACAGCCAAAAAATAAATAAATTTATTTTTTAAAAAAGGGGGCTTCCCTGGTGGCGCAGTGGTTGAGAGTCCGCCTGCCGATGCAGGGGACATGGGTTCGTGCCCTGGTCTGGGAAGATCCCACATGCCGCGGAGCAGCTAGGCCCGTGAGCCATGGCCGCTGAGCATGCGCGTCCGGAGCCTGTGCTCCACAACGGGAAAGGCCACAGCAGTGAGAGGCCCACGTACCACAAAAAAAAAAAAACAGAAAGAAACCTAAGTATCTGCATTCAGAAAATACCCTCAGAGCTCCATACAAATATAATATAGAGTCATTCAGAGATGAATTTGAATTCTACCTCTGCCACCTGATGGATGAGTAACCTACGTTAGGTTATGTAACTGCTGTGAGATATGATTTTCATATCTATAAAGTGAAATAATACCTACTTTATGAACTTTATAAGAATTAAACAAGACAATGTTAAAACCTAGCACTGTGCCTTATGTTTAGTAAGACACTAGCTATTATTATAGCTATTCCTTTTAACTAACAAACTGAAGCAAACACCTCTTATATTATCTATAGGAATTATTATCAACTGTCCCCTCTCCTACACTCTGTCTCACACAGGATCCTTTCAATTATACCATATTACAATGCCCCACATTTATCTACTCCTTCTGTCCTCTTGTGCGTCAGTCAGGGCCCCGGCAGAAAACAGATGGTACGTTAAGCTACATAATTTGATAGGAGCTTAATAATGAGAATATTTACAAAGGGCCTGAAGGAAACCATAAGGGTAATACAGTGATGCCTTGGGAGCTACCACACCTCGGCCAGAACGGGCGAGACTAGTAAGTGGCTACCAGACCTGGAGAGAAGAGTTATATGGATAGGGCTGCCAGACACAAGCTATAGGCTTTGCTGGCGGGATGCTGCCAACCTGCAGTGACCAAACTAAGAAAGATCTGCGGGGAACTGGTATCTCACCCTCACTCTTCTCCTTCCCTCTGATCACCTACGGGTGTCCCCCATTGGCCACATATACCTGGAAGCTGTAGGGCAAAGGTGATATAGCCCCTAAGGGGCAGCTTCCCAAGGCCCAGTATAGCAGCAAGAAAGGCAGACAGGGGGATCAGGAGATGCAACAAAAGATTTCAAACACGTCCTGCAAACCCATAATTTTATTACAGTGGCCATCATCTCCTGCCTGGATTATTTCAATATCCTCCTAACTGGTCTCCTTGCCTCCAGTCTTGCTTCCTTCTAGTCCATTATTCATACAAGACAGAGTGATCTTTCTAAAAGTATAAATCTGCTTAGGTCACTTCCCTATTAAGTCATCCAATGGCTCCCACTGTTCTTGGGACAAATTCCAAATCCCTTAACATGTGTTTTATGAGGCCTTTGACTATCCAGCCTTGAAGAGCTCTCCAATCTCATTACTCACTGTTTTCCTGGTCACTTCACATAAGCTGAAGGGAATACAGGTCTTCTAATAAGTCGTGCTCACTTTCAGATCTATCTGCATGATGGTCCTTTTGCCTGAGTACTTTTTACCACCCTCTCTGCAGGTTTAGCTCAAGACTACCTCCCAAAAGTCTCCTCCTCTAGGGAGCTTTCTCCGTCTTCCCAGAATTAGGTCATATGTCTTCCTGGAACAGCTCCATCTGCTCCAGACATGGCACTAATACATTATTTTAATTGCCTCTTTACTTATCTATTCCCCCCCTAGAGAATCTGTGCTACTTGAGCACAAAAAGATTACACTGTTCATCATTGTCACCCCACCTCCAACCCAGGCCTGGCATCATGTGGGCACCAAGGGAACTTTTACTGAATGATTAAATAAACTAAAAGAAAAAATTCCAATCTCTTCATAATGACTTCCAGACTCTCCATAATCTACCTGACATTACAAAATCACTTCACCTCATATTATCCTATCTCCAACATCTGCTCCCCCAGTCCTACCCCCATCATAAACTCATCTGTCCAACCATATTTCCTCCCTAGATAGGAAATTAAAGGTCCCCTTTCCTTCCTTAACCCCTCTCCTAAAAATGGGTTAAAATGTAGGACTTCAATTCTATCTCCAAGGAGGAACAGTGTGCTCCTTGATTAGACTACAGCACAAAAGTACAGAGTATTAAACAGGTTTGAAAGATTACACAAATATAAAGATGGTTCTTTGGGGGTTTTCCTTCCAAGAGACTGGAAGGGTAAGGCAGGGCTCCAACCTGCCCCTCTGTTTCCAGTCAGTGAGTAAGATAGGCCTGGAAGTCTTTCCCTTTCCCCACACCACACCTGGGCATTGAGGCAAACCCTCTGTCTCTTACACACTCTTCTGTTTTTTGCTGTCATATTGTCTCACAAACCACACTGGAATTGTAGGTAATCTTAGTGTCCAGGTTAACAGCGCGTAACACTGAGGTTTAATGTTAAGGCCTCAGCTTATAGTCAAGGGTTAGCTTACCTGGCTTCCATTGTGTGAATTGCTTTCTTGGGATCTCAAGCATCAGGTACTTCATTTGAAGTAAGATTCAGATCTTTCTGTGAACTGGAAAAATACCATCTTTTCAGTTTTTAAAGTTGTTGCTGTTTCAATTTTCTTTTTGTTTTTTAAATACCATATGTACACGGAAAAAAATTCAAAACTTTACAGTGAGATGTGTCCCTCCTTCCCAGGTTCTGTCTCCTGGGAATTAGAAGAAGTATCTGCTAATTATATTTTACTATAAATATGTTCTTCACAAGTTTGCATTCTTTTCTGGGGTTTTTATATATATTGTGATTGGATACACCAGAACAATCTAATATCATCCAGAATGATACCAACCTCCGTGGAACCAATTAAGACTACTTATGAAAAACCTTCCATGAAGCCTGAAATACCTGCCAGGAGTACTGCTCAGAAAAACATGAGCTTTAACATCTAAATTATTAGGAGTTATGCTCAAAGAAATAGCCCTGCCACTGTAACCCATTATCTCCTTGACCTCATCTTCTATTACTCTCCCCTCTGGCCCATTCCACTCTAGCTTCAAAGAGGCCAGACTTGCCTCAAAAAGGCCTTTAAAACATTTGCATTGCCTCTTCCTTCTGTCTTGGGCACTCTTCTCTCAGATAGCCACAGGGCTAATTCCCTCTAGCTCACTTTCTGCATGTCACCTAAGTGGAGCTACCTTCCTGACCACAGAGAAATCATTATTTTATGGTACCTATACCAATTTGTATTTATTCATTATTTACTTGTTTGTCTAATTGAAAGTTCTGTGAAGACAGGGACTTTGTTTTGTTCCCCACTGTCTGTTTAACAAATAGCCATTCAGTACCAACTATGTGCCAAGCACCATTTTAAGGGACACAGCTATGAAAGAAGTTTATATTATAGAAGAGTGAGAGGGGGACAGACAATAAAAGTATACACGTAAAATAGCAGGATAGTTCAGATAGTAACCAATGATTTGAAGAAAACAGACAAGGGAATGTGATAAAGAGTGACTAAGGGTTGGAGGATTAATTTACATTGGCTGGTCAGGGAAGACCTCTCTAAGGAAGTAACGAGTTGAGATGGGAATTATATGAAGGAGACAGCCGTGAGACGTCCTGGTGGCTGAGCACTCCAGAAAGAGAAAACAAAGTGCAAAGGACCCAAGGCAAGAGAATCTTTGACATTAAGGGGCATGAAGAAGTCCATTGTGTCTAGGGCTTTGTGAATGACAGGAATGAGATGAAATGGGAATGGCAAGCAGGGGACAGCTCACATAGGGCACTGTAGATCATGCTGAAGCATTAGGTTACTTTGCCTGATATGTGTAGAATTAGATTATAGAAGAGCAAGAGCAGAGTCAGCAGGGAGGTGTGTCCTGGCAGATATAGGAGATTAACAGTGACTTGGATCAGGTATAGGTAGAGAGAAGTGGAAAAAGTAGAGATAGATAGTAGAAGTGGAATTGCCAAAACTTGCTGATGGACTGAACGTGTGCAGTGAAGGAAGAAGAGGAATCAGGATGACTCCCAGACTTCAGTCCGGACTTATCTGGTGGACGGATGGCATTTCCACTTACTAAGGCAAGTATTCAGTGCTTGTCACATGATAAGTGCTTAATAGTTATTGAACACATCAATCAGTACTGAGGTTCTGGGTGAAATTTTGTTTGAATACAACAGTTTTGATGAAAACAGAGGTTGAAACTACTGCTGTTAGGGAGATCAGAGTTGTACATGCTGTTTTTAATCTCATTTGGGTGACTTAGAGGAGATGGCTCTTCTATTACAATTTCCCTTGGCAATGCCTCCGATGCAGTAACAATGGGTACATGCATTCACAGAGCTGGCTTCTGGTATGGTGAGGGTAATGGGTGGTCCTTGAGAGGTTTGAAGATTACAGCCTATGAAACTAGGGCACTTTGGTTGTGAAGAAGTTCTCAATTGCAAGACCAACGGCTTAGTCAAATACAGCAGAGGTTGATGTTGATTAACAAGGAATTATAAAAACTAAAAAAATCAAAGAGTGAGCAGAAGTTTGGATTTCATCCAGGGAGGATGACTGTCTCCCAAATCATTTATATCCTTTTAAATAAAGTAATTTGAGGTCTTCTAGACATGCCAATTTTATAGGAAGGTAATCCCTGGAAATTGGGTGAGGAGTGAGAGGGTGGGACAAGGTATATCAAGGTCCTTTGCTGAGGGTCTCATAAATCACACCATAGAAGCAGTTACCTTATTTAACTGCACATAAAACCACTCTTAATTCTGATTGGTTGAACAAAGTAATCATGTTTGGAGAGATTATATGCCTTGCAGAACTGCTGGGAAAGAGGGTGGAGCAGAACCAAGAGCAAATACTTTATCTCCTGATCAACACTGGAAGTTTAGATCGCTCAAACATGGGTAATCTAGAAACCTGCTGGCACTGGCACTGCAGCTAATAGGAACCAGCAGCAGCCTCACAGCTGCCCAGCGGAGACCTACTGGAGTGTCCGCACTGGAGTGTCTCCGGAAAGCTAGAGCTCAATTTCAGCAGGATTATGAGGCTTAATATGAGGCTTAATTGATTAGTGCTGCTAAAGTGTATACCATCTAGTTGTAGAGCTTGTAGTCTTAGCTTCATAGAATTGAGTTAATTTCTTCCCAAGGGAGGTATTTGCAATTTTCTTAAGTGATAGCTTTAACCTAATACCCTCAATGGTTAAAATCCTGATAGTTAAAAGTTAATGGGGTTTTAACAAGCTATTCCCAACATATGCATAATTTGTTTTCTTTTCTTTTCCATGGTAGTTCCACCTTAAGGTTGAACTGGATAAAACAAAAGAAATGCAAAATTCTTCTTCAGAATTTGGTTTCTGAGATAATATCAAGTTCCAGACCGTATTTTTAAAAACAATGGAATTTTCATTTTCATTGAAAAATGCTATTATTTTCTGACTATAAGAATTAACAGTGCTGAATTAAAATTCTACCACCTTGTAAATTTGGGCAAATTACTTAATTTCTCTAAGTCTTAATTTCCTCACCTGTAATACTGAGATAATAATAGTTGTGACTATTAAACGAGACAATGCAGGAACAAGAGTTAATACTTGTTTGGCAGAAAAATATTTTCTCAGTTTATTATTATTATTAAATGTTTTGAGAAGTGGTTTTATCCTCCAATTAAATAATTATGCATGTGGGTGCTTAATCCGTAGGGCCAAACTTGAGCTCCAAAGCTTGAGCAAAGACAAATATTTTAAATGATTTTTCAACTTATTTTCTGTTATTCCTTCATGTCAAATCTGTCTAATGTACCTGGCAGAACACCCCCTAAAGGAAGTGATTATTATCCTGACAACTCCAATTATCCAATCTTTTAAAAATCCTAATACACATATGTATTTTCACAGTAATCTTTGAATTTTCCAAGGTTATTAATTAGTTAAAAGAATGGCCTATCTGACAAGATAGTTCTTTGTCTATATTTACAGAAGGAAAGGGCACATGCTACTGTTCTGTTTTATTGATTGAAATAACCTGGGTTAATTCCTAATCTTACCGCTAGGATAGTCTTAAAGAACAGTATATATATATTCAACTCTAGTGTTTAATCAGTATCCTTCTCTATCCTGCTATGTGCAAGGCACTGAAAATACAGTAATTAAGTCACTAAGAAGCAAGAGAAGCCGCTGCATTTTTTGTATAGCCTGTCTGTACCAGAAGCTGGTAGATCTTGAGAAAAAGGCTGTTTCAACAATTAAAAGAGCTTTCTTAATCTCTAATATAAAGAGAGTGAAAGAGTGAATATGTATTGAGAACACACCACCCCCCCAAAAAATCTAAATCTACATTTGAAGCTAACAATAAAGTATGTTTAAAGGTATAAAATGTTGGTCTGATTTTTATGTTGACCCTTAAAGATGTGTTAGGCTCTACCTTCATCCACACCTAACTAGGACTGAGCTATCCTCTGCCACTAACATTAGAAAACTCAGAACTATATGCTTCCCAGCAACAGAGTAAATTCAAAAACTTTTATGGTAGAAAAGGAAACTTCAGTTGAGCTTGTCCTTTGGGCCATTGAGCAAATTTAGAATAACGGAACCTACTTTTTTTTTTTTTAACAAATACTTAGACCAGGAAAAAAATGCAACAAGCAGCCTTAAAACTGTAGAAGTCTATGTATAAAACTTTATGGATTATAATGAAAATAAAAATTAATAGCATAAAAATTAACAGTCACAGTTAATCCCCAAACCTTTTTTTTATTAATCATGTCTCCCTTTTCACAAAACATCTTGTTCCCTATGCTAAATTATTTAGTATATAAATGAGCAGAGTTTTATCTGTAAAAAAATTAGGTGGTGTATTTAATTCTGTATATATATATATATATATATAAAATCAAAATATGTTGCTTTTATTAAAAAGCAGTAAGCTAGGGCTTCCCTGGTGGTGCAGTGGTTGAGAGTCCGCCTGCCAATGCAGGGGACATGGGTTCGGGCCCCGGTCTGGGAAGATCCCACATGCCGCAGAGCAGCTGGGCCCGTGAGCCATGGCCACTGAGCCCGCACATCCGGAGCCTGTGCTCCGCAATGGGAGAGGCCACAGCAGTGAGAGGCCCGCATACCGCAAAAAAAAAAAAAAAAAAAAGCAGTAAGCTAACAAATTAGCCTGCCACAAGCTAACATACTAGCTACTTGCAAGTTAAAAGGTAGCCTACCACAGTTTCATGGGTACTGGTAGAAGACATGAACCTCCTTAGAGACAAAACACAGGTAATGACTCAAAGCAATAGCAATAGCCAGACTGTCAGCATTTGCATTGATACCCAGCCCTACATTCCCATAACATTTAATAGAAAGAGAGGTACCCTGAGCTTAGGGAACACAAATCTTGTATTTGTGAGAGTTCCTGCCCACTGCTCCAGACAGAGATACTATCTCTATCTTCCTAGACTATAAACAATCCTACCCTTTTCTCTGGAGGGAGACAAAATCTCCGTCTTCCAAGTCTTTTCTTTATACAAACATCCTTGAAACATAGTCAAGAACAAAGAGTAGTCAGTGCCTTGCTTTGCAAGAGGTGCAGAAATGCAGGACTCATGGAAGATTGTCTCTCAACAAATCTAAGCAGTGATTTCCAGGGAAAGAGTTTGGAGGAAGAAAGAGAATCCTGTCCTGGTGACTTTTCTGGTACTGAGGTTAGATGAATCCTCTTCATACTGGGTAATATGATGAGAGAATTTAGTCTGAGGTGAGCTTCCACTGCCACATGTGACCTGAGAAGAAGAAAATTCCATCTCCTATTCTTCCTTTTCACCCTGTCTCAATATCTCAGTTTCCCAGAACATATTTTAGTTTAGTCTTGGCATCCTGAAGTCTCACTTGGATATCAATTACCTTAGAAATAATTTACAATGGCAGTCAAATTCCCTGACTATTCCTCTCACTGCCTCCCATCTCAATCTCCCCAAAGGCCCTATTAACTGACAATGTAACTGATTTATAGAACATTCAGTTTCAACTGCATTTTGAATTAAATAAAATTGGCTGCCTAGCTGGATACCATAACCACTTATGGAGTCTCTAGTGTGGGAAAATGTGTCTTTATTAACAAATGCACTTAACAAATGATTTTATCAGCCATGCCTCTTATTATATTGCATCTCTGTATTTAATAAACAAGTTTTTAGAATGTTATTAGAGGAAATTTACTTTTGGAAATGTCTATGAAAAATGGCACTATTTTCTATGGCAGCAAAAAAGTTATCCCAAGCCAAAAGCCTGGAGAAAAAGTAGACTTACTCACTAACAGGAGATTAAAGTTAAGTGTATGAGCCAACATGCTGTCAGATTATCATATTCTCTCCCTAGAGAAGTGTAATGGCCAAAAAGCAAGCAGTAAAAGAAAAAAATATTTTAATGATAGTTCACAAAATCCTTGAAAAATGGCAAGTTTATACTATGTCAGGGAGGAAAAAAAAAAGGAATTATATCTCTCTCACTGGACAAGGATTATACCTTTGAGAACCTCTCTGAGCATTTCCAATTTACATTCAAATTCTCCTGTTTCGAGGAGCTCTTACTATGCAA
Source organism: Grampus griseus (assembly GCF_964374135.1). Taxonomy (NCBI): domain Eukaryota; kingdom Metazoa; phylum Chordata; class Mammalia; order Artiodactyla; family Delphinidae; genus Grampus; species Grampus griseus. Next base: position 36,076,005 of record NC_139003.1, read on the forward strand.
TGGACCATTGCCGCTTGTCATCAAAATACTCTCTGTGATATTCCACTTTCAAGTTTGCTTTGCTTGACTTCACCCCATTGCACACAGCTATAGAATGTTTTCTTATCTGCATTCCCATTTAGAACTTGTCAAACATTTTTATCATTTTTATATCAATTTTTACATAATTTTTTAGAATTCATGCTCCTTTTTTTCTGGTTGAAAAAATTATCCAGTTAGTTCTATTTTTCCCATGTGAGGAGACTAGAATGAAAGCAGACTAGCAAAGTCAAATGTGATTTTCTTCAGTTGTAGTGGCGGGGGGGGGAATTCACTACTTCTGTGCTCTGAAAGATTGCTAACATTTTTTTCCATCAAAGTAAGGGTTTTGGGGGTAACTTTTCCACATTTAACCGTCCTTTACTTTTGCCCTTTTCATAGGATCTTACTTCATGTTGATCTGGGGGTAAAAATACCTTTGGTTCACTTGTAATTAAGGTGTTCCATCTCTTGATTTATCTTATTGTTGAATTTTTATCTTATTTTTCACATTTCTAGGGCATATTCTTGAAATTTTACAAAATATTATTTTAAAATGTCAAATTAGTAAACTATTCTAGGAGGCCATTTTGAATAAAAAAGGAAAGTTCATATTAATTGACCCCCCAAAATTAAAAATATAAATGAATATTATCTCCTTCACTATAACTTAGGAATTTCTACTTTTATTCCTTTGATCTTGCCATTGTTTAAAACAATTTGGGGGACTCCTCTTTTGGATTTGCCTTTAGAATCTGCTGCTTTATTTTAAATGAACTCAGTGGTAGTAAATCTTCAGCCTTTAAGTGTGGACTTTAATTTTTGGACAGAGGTAACTGTCATCCATAGTCTATACAGGTTGATGATCAGACCGGGAGAAAAAGTATCTGACTATAAGGAATGAGGGTAATATTCTTGTTTGACTAAACTCGCTGTGAAGACAACTTCAGGAAAAACTTCTAGAAAGTTCTTGAGCTTTGTCAAGAGCAACTGACTGCCATACATCCAGCTCCTGTGTCGATCCCTGGTTCAGCCAGTGGTAGTGGTATATCACATAGGTCCTAAACTCACCTGGTAGACCATTTTACTCTAAAGGAAATGGGGAGTCATTGGAGGGTTGTGGGCAGATGAGTGCCGTGAACAGGCATGTTTTTAAAAGATCACTCTGGAATGCTCTTTTGAGAAGACACTGAAAATGTAAGGGCAGAAGGTGGGACAGATGCTAGAAGTCTAATTAGGAAGCTACTGCAGTAATCCAGACAAGGGATGGTGGTGGCTTGAACAAAGATAGAAAAGGGAAGTGGTGAGAAGTGGTTGAATTCTGAATATATTTTGAAGATACAGTCAATAGGATTTCCCGATATTAGCCTAGATTTGGGCCTCGGCCAGGGACCATTTTCCCCCAAGAGGCATTTGGCAGTGTCTGGAGACATCTTTGATTGTCATGACTAAAAGCATGCTATAGACATTTATTGAATAGAGGCTAGGGCTGCTGCTAAGCATTCTGCTAAGCATTCTTTGTTTGCCACAACAAAGAATTATCTAGTCCAAAAATGCCAATTGTGCTGAGGTCGAGAAACACTGCTCCAGTTGCACTTTGAGCATTACCCTGTGAATTTCCCCACTATATGCTTTAGGAGAGCCCTCTATAACAATTTTGACACTAAGCTAAAACTATTGTTGAAATGCCCATGGAAGAGGACAGACTCTAGCAAAATCCATTCTGCCAGTGGACTCAGCCTAAATTAGAAAGAAACCTCCCCAATGAGCTTGTTCTAAGAATAATGAGTAAGCCTGTTTGGAGGTGGCTTTATTCACCAACACATCCAGATGGAGGGTAACCATAGTCAGGACTTCTGCTTAGATGCCCAGCATCCGACCTCTACAGGAGCCAATGAAGTCTAAATTTATGAGAGTTCCTTCTGATTTTCCTGGCAGAGAGGGAGGAACAAATAGCGACAAATCCTTTCTTCATGAGCCCAAGTGGAGTCTGCCCTACCAAGTGTCCCAGGCCCATTATGCCAGAGGAGGGAATCTGTTGGCCACCATAGCAAGGCAGCCACTGGACAGATTTGCCATTTTAAGAATTAATCTAGTTGGATAGCCTCACTTTCTGAAGACATATCAACTCTATGATAGGTGTCAAATAATCACAACTTGGAGCACTACTCTATGAATGTAGGCATCCTTTTACTTTTAGAAATCTTTGGTTTGAGAAAAGAATCATCAAATCTCTAAATCCCAATTCTAGAAAACAGAGCTACTAGGTTGGAACCAATATCAAAGTAATGTGGGCGCTTCTACTGTCAATAACACATTAGGAAGGACAAGCCATAAGATTCCTGCCCTGAGTAGACACAAAATTATACAGGCCATCCTTTTTATCTACATATGTATTATTCAGGCTCTCAAACTTACAAGGTTTCATAGGCAAGCAAAACTATTATGACACAAGAATATTTGCTAAGGAACTCCCAAACATAAAATTAGTTCATACTCAAAAATCCTTTCCTGCTTCACACTAGCTTTTATCCTATGCACCATTTTCATATCTTTGACATTTTCTTACAAAAATTATGACATGTTATAATTATCAGTGAAACTGAAAATCTTACAAAAGGTGCAGGCTTTCTTGACGTCCATAAAAGTGAAATTAGAAAACAGATAAGCCACTGAGAAATAAAGATCTGATGACAAAGTAAATGCTTCAGAAGAGGCTTTGAAGAAGCCCTTGAATATTTTGCAAAAATAACTCTCTTTATGAGCATGCTACAAAAGTCAAGTGAGAAGTGAAGGATGCCCTATGGTGCCATTCTATAACTTGGTTAGAAAAATTAACCCCTCAAAAAGCCTTTGATTTATTTTTTTGTGCATCCTAAGAATTAGCATAATCATATGCAAACTCTAACCTAGATGTTGTTAATTAGGAAATAAAATAAGCTTATTTTCATAGTTTACAGACTAACAGCTTTATTCTTCAATATAAAAATACACAGGAATTTTCCTCCAAATTCCCTTATTCCCTGTCATACCCACCACTCACATTATAAACTCAATTAAACTTAAAGCTACAGTTGGCTTCTGTCTGCTTATTACAGTCTGAAATGCATCCTCTGCCCCAAGACTAGTACAAATTCCTTTTCTGCTCAGTGGTTATACACTGGCTGGATTAGTCACTGCCATTAGCTGGACACTTAACTCCAAAGAGCTATAGGAACACCTCAAAGTACCTCAAGAAGCTCCAGAACCCATTGAAATGTCCTATTAGATTGGGTTAAGACCAAAGCCTGTTTGGGAAACTTGCTATCTCAACAAATGGATGATCCTCCCAAAATCTCCAAAATTGTTTCACTGGGTCCCATTTCTTCCTGTCTTTTAAAAAAAAAGAAATAAATATATAGAGAGACAGATTAGATGTATAGATATGGATATAGATATGGCAGAAGCATAATTATTTTAAGTTCCCTTTTAGGGCCAGTGTTAATTGCACAGCCTCAACTGACTGTCTAAAACTTCAATATTTTTACTACATATAAGCAAACAAGGCTTTTACAAGTAAAAATTTCTAAGATTTAGGCTCTCCTTTTGCTGCCACAAGAGTTCCATTATAATGGTGGTTCTCAAAGGGTGGTCCCAGGACCAGTAGCATCAACATCCTCTAGGAACGTTTTAGAAATGCAAATATTTGCTCCCCCACCACTTCCCATACCTATTGAATCAGAAAGTATAGGGGTGGGGTCCAGCAACCTCTGAACAAGACTTCCATGTGATTCTAATGTTCGAGAGTACTGCATTTTAGAGATTATTGTTAAGGTCCTTGAAATCATGAATGGTGTCTTTCCATCTTTATATCACTCCCATGAGTGTCCAATACTATGTATGCCCTGGCACACAATATTTAGTAAATACTTCTTCTATGAATGAATTTAATGATTGGTCTATCATTTCTATGATTTGTTTGGCATTGTCTTCTCCTGACTTCTCTCTTCTTCACATTTGTCATCCATAAAACTGAGGTAATAGTATGAAGAAGAGTTAAGTATGAACTGAACATGACTCTCACCGGGCTGTCACTGTTCTCTCAACACAATACTCTCAGTGTTTTAAATTCACCATGATCCGTATTTTTTCAGGATGCTTAAAAGTAACTTGCATACCAAGCAGGAAGAGCACAAAGAAACTGCAGGATTTTGAACTGTGCAGAACACTGCATTACACTTATATTATCATACCTTATTTCTCTCCACAATGCAAGAGAGAAAGTGTCATCAGATAAGCATTTAGCAGTTTCTGCCACATTGTACCCAAAATATATAGCCAGGAAGATTAACAATGATATTTGAAACTGTAGGTATAATTCTATGCTGCAGAAGTAGTATTTGCCTGACCTGGAAATTATATAAGAACATAGTTATTGTTTTTTTTCTTCAGAGAAAAGAATATCTTCATGAAGCTATCAAAAACACTGTACTTCTATATTTCATGAAATATTTACAGATAATGACAAGTTTGCTGAAATTATGTAATCAGCAATTCCTAAATGGGTACCGTTATAATTAATGTTTATTTGAAAATCCTGAGAGACAGAAGAAACATCTCCAGTTTTGTAATGATATGGGGTATTCTCCTGGCTGCTCTTCCAAACACCTGGGCTAATACAAATGTAAATCACCCAGTGCTAATTTCTGCATATTAATGAGGGTCAAGCTTTACTGTTCCCATAGCTAATTTTTTAAAAATTTCCTCCCTTTGACACTATTATCAACAGATTCTCAAACATAACACTAAAGAATAGAAACCTCCTCCATCATGCTTCTAATATCTCATCTCTCTTATTTTAAGATCCTCTTGATTGCCATTTCTAATAGTTTTGTCTGATGTGTTGTGCTATAGTATAAAGAGCCTTGTACTTGGGTTCTAAAAACCTGAGTTTCAATCCTTTAGCTTCTATTAAAGGCAAACACTGCTCCTTTGAACTGCAATCTCCACATCTGTAAAGAAAAGACGATAGCTTGGTGAAAGGGACCTTTAAAAAGTCACTTGCTGAAGCTGTTATCAAAACAAAACAAAACTTCAAAACAACCAGAAAATAACAAGTGAAAATAACAAGTGTTGGCAAGGCTGGAGAAAAACTGAAACCCCTCTGCACTGTTGGTAGGAATGTAAAATGGTGCAGTCACAATGGAAAAACAGTATGGCAATTCCTCAAAAAATTAAAAATAGAATTACCAAATGATCTGGTAATTCTCCTTCTAGGTATATACACAAAAGAACTAAAAGCAGCATCTCAAAGAGATATTTGTACACCCATATTCATAACAGCATGATTCACAATAGTCAAGAGGTGGAAACAACCCAAGTGTCCATTGACAGATAAATGGATAAACAAAATGTGATACATATAATGGAATATTATTCAAACTTAAAAAGGAAGAAAATTCTGACTACACATAAACGAATCTTGAGGACATTATGCTAAGTGAAATAAGCCAGTCACAAAATATATACTGTATGATTTCAGTTATATGAGGTATCAAGAGCAATCAAACTCACAGAAACAGAAAATAAAATGGTTGTTGCCAGGTGGTAGGGACAGGAGGAAATGGAGAGTAGTTGTTTGATGGGTATAGTGTTTCAGTTTCGAAGATGAAAAAGTTCTAGAGATTGGTTGCACAATAATGTGAATATACTTACTACTGAACTATACAAAGAAGTTAAGAAATTAAAACAACGAGATATCACTACACACCTATTAGAATGACCAAAATCCAGAACGCAGACAACACTAAATGCTGGCGAGGATACAGAACAACAGGAACTCTCATTTATTGCCAGTGGGACTGCAATGTGGTACAGTCACTGTGGAAGATAGTTTGGCAGTTTCTTACAAAACTAGACACACTCTTACCATACAACCCAGCAACTGCACTCCTTGAAATTACCCAAAGGAATTGAAATGTTATGTCCACACAAAAACCTGCATATGGATGTTCATATCAGCTTTATTCATAATTGCCAAACACTGGAAGCAACCAAGAAGTCCTTAAGTAGGAGAATGGATAAACTGTGGTACATCCAGACAATGGAATATTATTTGACAATAAAAGGAAATGCACTATCAAGCCATGAAAAGTCACGGAGGAACCTTATATGTATATTACTAGGTGAAAGAAGCCAGTATGAAAAGACTACATACTGTATGATTCCACCTACTGTATATAACATTCTGGAAAAGGCAAAAGTATATACAGTAAAAAGATCAATGGTTTCCAAGGGCTGGGGGAGGGAGGGACGATAGATGGAACACAGAGGATTATTTAGGGCAGTGAAACTATTCTGTATGATACTGTATTGGTGGATACATGTCACTACAAATTTCTCCAACATAGAATGTACAACACCAAGAGTGAACCCTAATGCAAATTATGGACTTTGGGTGATAATGATGTGTCAGTGTAGATTCATCAATTATAACAAACGTACCACTGTGGGGGTAGGAGGGGAATACCGATATATATGGGGGGGGGCAGGGGTATATGGAACATCTCTGTACCTTTCTCTCAATTTTGCTACAAATCTAACATTCTTCTAAAAGAATGAAGTTTTTAAACTGAAAAAACAGTTAAGAAAAATTTTGTTATTTGTATTTTATCTCAATTAAAAATAAAATCAGTTGCTATATAAAATTTAACTTCTTGAAAGTATTCCATATCAGTTTGCTATTTATCATTATACCTTTTATTATCCCCCCAAAAGAATAATCATAAAAGTATAATAAAAATATAATAGGGGACTTCCCTGGTGGTCCAGTGGGTAAGGCTCCCCGCTCCCAATTCCGGGGGCCCGAATTCGAACCCTGGACGGGGAACTAGATTCCGCATGAATGCCACAACTAAGAAGCCTGCATGCTGCAACTAAAAAAGATCCCACATGCCACAACGAAGATCCCTCATGCCGCAACTAAGACCCGGTGCGGCTAAAATAAAAATAAATGTTTTAAAATATATATATAATAAAAGTATAGAGCTATATAGAATGTATCTTAGTTCCTCATATGGAAAATCCAGTGGAGCTTTAGAAATGTCACAAGTCTTCTACTTAAATTGACTCCCAGACTCTGCACTGGAGACAGGAGCAAGTGGAGTATTTTTATTAAGAGAGGACATTTCTCCAGTGGGAGAGGGGCTCTTTTTCCACTCACCAACCTAGTCTCTTTTTTCTGTCAGTCTGAGGGCGCGTGCAGTCCACAGGGCACAGCACTGAAAATGGCTGAGAGGACAGGTGGAGGCGATTGTAAGAAGCAGGCTCCATGAGTGCTGAGTGACTATTTGTCACAGCACTCTTCTTCTCTTCCTCCTTTGCTTCTCACAATCCCTTCCTTTCCCCCAGAATGAAAGTCTCATGAATGCAAAAACCAAGATAAGGCAGTGACCTTTCTCAAGGCTCCAAAGGCAACCATGGTGACAGTTCAGCTAGTCTCTGGAGAATTCAACAGATAACCAGTTGGAAGAAATGTCCCCCCACCCCACCCCCTTTTTAGCCCTCTTTGCCATAAAGAGAAAACCAAGGTAGTAAGTTGGGCTGGCTCTCTGTCTTTCACAGGTGGGCTAACTTGTAAAGGAGGTCAGGTTTCTTCTCTGTTGACCATACCCCACTACCCGCCACCACCACAGTCATGAGCACCTTCTCTGTGCCAGCCCCCCATTCAGAGAGGGTCTCCACACCGGCCAGCCCTCTCCTTCCTGCTCCAAAGACTCTGAAAACAAACATTCCAGATTCTAAACTTTTCCCTCCTCCATTTCTCATCCCTCTTCTTCAGAAATGAAGGCTTTTTCTGTGCTAAATTTCTCCAACTGATGACAAACTAGCTAAAACGCCATACTGGTTGACACTAGGTTTTAATTGTTGATTAAGATTTATCTCCAGAATAATTTCCATTTTTGAACAGTATTCAAGGCCCAAACATAAAGTAAATATTTGTAAACCTAAGGTGAGAACCCCAGGCACTATATTACATCTGACAAATTAAGGGACCAGGCAGTCTTTTTAGTGCCTTTCAAATCACGTCAAGTGATTGCGGTCTGCTCTGCTACGCTAATCCACTTTACTCTTTCAACTTTGCTCATGCAGCTGTTCTTTCGTCACCAGAAAAGCCCACGGGGGTCCCCGGGAAAAATAATAAGATAGCGTTTAGGTGATAAAATAAGGTCTAACCTCTTTTTCTCGGTCCAGTTTCACCTGCTTATAGTGGGTCGGGTGCAGAGGCTTTGTGCCTAACGCGTCAGACCTCGGTTTCCACAGCAGACCTCATTCAAGATGGCGGTGGCCTGCAGCGTGCAGAGACGCTGTATCCCGCACTTCAGTCTGAAGTGCCGCGAGAGCAGCATAGCCACACCCGACCCACGAGAACGCTCCAGTTCTCCCCACCCACCCGCGAGAACTCTATAAACCAGCCCCGCCCATCACCTATTGGGGAGAGTTGTGCTCTATAGTGCGAGCTGGCGTCTCTGCCTTCTTTCATCAAAGAATCAAGCTTTCTTTTGCTACGGAACCGAACTGAGTCTCGTTCTCTTGGCTCGAATGACACCAAGCAGGAGCACCCTTCCTGGGGACTGACTCGTGAGGGTCGGTAGCACTTTCAATAACTACGTACTAAGCCCATGCTGAGTACAGGATACTGTACTTCAACCATTTCCTCAGCAACCCTACACACAGCCTTTGCCCACTGCTCACCAAAATGTGAAATAAAGACACAGAAAGAAGAAAGGAACTCACTACCACACTGGTAATCAAGACGGAAGCTAGCCTAACTCTAGTATGTGGGAAAGAGTAATGCTAATTCCAAAGCAGGGAGAACTTGATAGAGGCATCTTCTCAGAGATAAGGACATAACATTTCCCACCTCCAGTGTATAAAAAAGAAAGCAATAAATAGTGCACTGCTTTTAAGGCCTGGATCCTAACATAGAATACAGTAAATATTTTATACAAGTAATTAAGATTCGTGATAAAAACTGTTTTCCTCTTCAATGTTACCATTGTCTCCAAATAGGCGTGGTTCTTCTGCAGAGTTCCTTTACCTCTGGTTTAAAATAAACAATTGAACAGGCTTTAATTTCTCCATTTTTACATTATACTGCTTACTTAATCCTTTATAATAAAATGATAATAAATTCAACATATTGTTGCCAGATTTGCATAGAAGCCTCATTTATGCATTCTCTTTTTTGATAACAGCATTTCATGGCTGACTCACATCCAGTTTAAAGTATGCTAACACTCCTAGAGCTTACAGTTTCTTTCCAATATCGCCATTAACTATTCTTCTCCTATAACTGATTTTCATTAGTTTCTGCCAGCCCTATGTTTTTAAAATAGTATCTGAAGTGCAAAACAGTTGCACAATCAACACAATTCAAGTAAATTCGGTTTTTTAAAGAGAGAGCACCTCAAAAATGTAAATAAGAAAACAAAAGCTGACCTCTGTTCTCAAGCAAATCCCACCTTAAAAAAATTGTTTTTATCTAGATGCATTTGAAACAAGTTAACAATTACTGGAGATGACAGTAAACTGGCATGAAAATTACTTAAATTATTCCATCTGGAGAAAAGAAAATGGAAGATAATCATAGATTTAAGACGTAAGGGATTATTTTAAAATGTATTCCAAATAGCAAACCTGTCCAAAAATGTATGCTCATTTATAGATGAAGAAACAGAAGTGTTAATTAATCATTGATCAATATAGGGAGAAGAACAGAAAACTTTCTGAATTTGAGGGTCTTTTAGTTTGTTTTGTGCTCCAACCAGTATGCACTTCTCCATTTCAAATGTATCACCAAATAATCAGAATGCAAAGAAAAGAGACATGAAGAAAGACTTCAAGCTTAAAATGACATAAGAACAAAACAGGAACATATTAGTAGCTTAGGCATAGCCACGTTTGCAAGCAACAATTTTGTGGAAGATAATGAACTATCATATGGTACAAAGGACTAAATGTTCACTGCTGACTCTCTAAAATAATGTTATGGAAAACGTTCACTTTTACAGCACTGTTTCCTTTATTAAATATTATGTGCCATAGCCCAGATGTAAGTCTGACCTAGCTTTTGGTCCAAGATAGCCCCTGAGAATACTAGAAAAGCTAAATGTCAGGATTATGCAGAGCCAAAATTAGCTGAGCATGGATAAAAGTGTGGAAAGATATACCCCAAATTGCTAACAGTGGTTGCCTCTGCAGGATGGAAGTAGAGCTGGGGAAAGAGGAGAATTATCACTTTTAAATCATGTATTTTCTGTTAAAAATTTTTTGTTTAGATTGGTTAAAATGATCACATGTTAAGGCTTTTAGGAAGATGGCGGAAGAGTAAGACGCGGAGATCACCTTCCTCCCCACAGATTACACCAGAAATACATCTACACGTGGAACAACTCCTACAGAACACCTACTGAAGGCTGGCAGAAGACCTCAGACCTCCCAAAAGGCAAGAAACTCCCCACGTACCTGGGTAGGGCAAAAGAAAAAAAAAAAAAAGGAAAAACAGAGACAAAAGAATAGGGACAGCACCTGCACCAGTGGGAGGGAGGTGTGAAGGAGGAAAAGTTTCCACACACTAGGAAGCCCCTTCGCGGGCGGAGACTGCGGGAGGCGGAGGGGGGAGCTTCGAAGCCGCGGAGGAGTGCACAGCAACGGGTGCGGAGGGCAAAGCGGGGAGATTCCCGCACAGAAGATCGGTGCCGACCGGCACTCACCAGCCCGAGAGGCTTGTCTGCTCCCCCGCCGGGGCGGGCGGGGCTGCGAGCTGAGGCTCTGAGGCTCGGGTTTCGGTTTCGGACGGAGCGCAGGGAGAGGACTGGGGTTGGCGGCTTGAACATAGCCTGAAGGGGTTGGTGCACCACGGCTAGCCGGGAGCGAGTCCAGGGAAACGTCTGCACCTGCCGAAGAGGCAAGAGACTTTTTCTTCCCTCTTTGTTTCCTAGTGAGTGAGGAGAGGGGTTTAAGAACGCTGCTTAAAGGAACTCCAGAGACGGGCGTGAACCGCGGCTAAAAGCGCGAACCCCAGAGACGGGCGCGAGCCGCGGGTAAAAGCGCGGACCCCAGAGACGGGCGGGAGACGCTAAGGCTGCTGCTGCCGCCACCAAGGGGCCTGTGTGTGAGCACAGGTCGCTCTCCACACCCCTCTTCCGCGGAGCCTGTGCAGCCCGCCACTGCCAGGTTCCCGGGATCCAGGGACAACTTATCCGGTAGAACGCACGGCAGGCCTCATGCTGGTGCAAAGTCACGCCGGACTTTGCCGCCGCAGGCCCGCCCCTGCACTCCGTGCCCCTCCCTCCCCGCCGGCCTGAGTGCGCCAGAGCCCCCGAATAAGCGGCTCCTTTAACCCCGTCCTGTCTGAGCAAAAAACAGACGCCCTCCAGCGACCTACGCGCAGAGGCAGGGCCAAATCCAAAGCTGAGCCACTGTGAGCTGTGAGAACAAAGAAGAGAAAGGGAAATCTCTCCCAGCAGCCTCAGAAGCAGCGGATTAAAGCTCCACAATCAACTTGATATACCCTGCATCTGTGGAATACCTGAATAGACAACCAATCATCCCAAATTAAGGAAGTGGACTTTAGGAGCAAGATCTATGGTTTTTTTCCCTATTCCTCTTTTTGTGAATGTGTATGTGTATGCTTCTGTGTGAGATTTTGTCTGTATAGTCTTGCTTCCACCATTTGTCCTAGGGTTCTATCCGTCCATGTTTTTTTTAAAAAATTTTATTCTTAATAATCAATTTTAATTTTAATAACGTTATTATACTTTACCTTCTTTCTTTCTTTCGTTCCTTCCTTCCTTCCTTCCCTCCTTTAGACAACGAATCATCCCAAATTGAGGAGGTGGTCTCTGACAGCAAGATTTATGATTTTTCCCCCTTTACCTCTTTTAGTGAGGGTGTATGTGTATGCTTCTGTGTGAGATTTTGTCTGTATAGCTTTGCTTCCAACATTTGTCCTAAGGTTCTATCCGTCCCTTTTTTTTTCTAAATAAGAATTTAATTCAATAATTTTATTATACTTTATTTTATTTTTACTGTATCTTATTTCTTTCTGTCTTTTTTCCTTCTTCCCCTCCTTCCTTCCTTCCTCCCTCCCTCCCTCCTTTTTTCCTTCTTGCCTTCTTTCCTTCTTTGCTTCTTTCTTTCTTTCTTCCTTCCTTCCTTCCTTCCCTCCTTTCCTTCTTTCTTTCCTCATACTTCTACTAATTCCCTCTACTTTTTCTCCCTTTTATTCTGAGCCGTGTGGATGAAAAGCTCTTGGTGCTCCAGCCAGGAGTCAGGGCTCTGCCTCTGAGGTAGGAGAGCTAACTTCAGGACACTGGTCAACAAGAGGCCTCCCAGCTCCACATAATATCAAATGGCGAAAATCTCCCAGAGACCTCCATCTTAACACCAGCACCCAGCTTCACTCAATGACCAGCAAGCCACAGTGCTGGACGACCTATGCCAAACAACTAGCAAAACAGGAACACAACCCCACCCATTAGCAGAGAGGCTGCCTAAAATCATAATAAGGCCACAGACACCCCAAAACACACCACCAGACGTGAACCTGCCCACTAGAGAGACAAGATCCAGCCTCATCCACCACAACACAGGCACTAGTCCCCTCCACCAGGAAGCCTACACAACCCACTGAACCAACCTTAGCCACTGGAGACAGACATCAAAAACAGTGGGAATTACGAACCTGCAGTCTGCAAAAAGGAGACCCCAAACACAGTAAGATAAGCAAAATGAGAAGACAGAAAAACACACAGCAGATAAAGGAGCAAGATAAAAATGCACCAGACCTAACAAATGAAGAGGAAATAGGCAGTCTACCTGAAAGAGAATTCAGAATAATGATAGTAAGGTTGATCCGAAATCTTGGAGATAGAATGGACAATAGATTGGACAAAATGCAAGAATCAGTTAACAAGGACCTAGAAGAACTAAAGATGAAACAAGCAACGATGAACAACACAATAAATGAAATTAAAAGTACTCTAGATGGGATCAATAGCAGAATAACTGAGGCAGAAGAACGGATAAGTGACCTGGAAGATAAAATAGTGGAAATAACTACTGCAGAGCAGAATAAAGAAAAAAGAATGAAAAGAACTGAGGACAGTCTCAGAGACCTCTGGGACAACATTAAACGCACCAACATTCGAATTATAGGGGTTCCAGAAGAAGAAGAGAAAAAGAAAGGGACTGAGAAAATATTTGAAGAGATTATAGTTGAAAACTTCCCTAACATGGGAAAGGAAATAGTTAATCAAGTCCAGGAAGCACAGAGAATCCCATACAGGATAAATACAAGGAGAAATACGCCAAGACACATATTAATCAAACTGTCAAAAATTAAATACAAAGAAAGCATATTAAAAGTAGCAAGGGAAAAACAACAAATAACACATAAGGGAATCCCCATAAGGTTAACAGCTGACCTCTCAGCAGAAACCCTACAAGCCAGAAGGGAGTGGCAGGACATAGTGAAAGTGATGAAGGAGAAAAACCTGCAGCCAAGACTACTCTACCCAGCAAGGATCTCATTCAGATCTGATGGAGAAATTAAAACCTTTACAGACAAGCAAAAGCTGAGAGAGTTCAGCACCACCAAACCAGCTTTACAACAAATGCTAAAGGATCTTCTCTAGGCAAGAAACACAAGAGAAGGAAAAGACCTATAATAACGAACCCAAAACAATTAAGAAAAAGGGAATAGGAACATACATATCGATAATTACCTTAAATGTAAATGGACTAAATGCTCCCACCAAAAGACACAGATTAGCTGAATGGATAAAAAAACAAGACCCTTATATATGCTGTCTACAAGAGACCCACTTCAGACCTAGGGACACATACAGACTGAAATTAAGGGGATGGAAAAAGATATTCCATGCAAATGGAAACCAAAAGAAAGCTGGAGTAGCAATTCTCATATCAGACAAAATAGACTTTAAAATAAGGACTATTAAAAGAGAGAAAGAAGGACACTACATAATGATCAAGGGATTGATCCAAGAAGAAGATATAACAATTGTAAATATTTATGCACCCAACATAGGAACACCTCAATACATAAGGCAAGTACTAACAGCCATAAAAGGGGAAATCGACAGTAACACATTCATAGTAGGGGACTTAAACACCCCACTTTCATCCATGGACAGATCATCCAAAATGAAAATAAATAAGGAAACACAAGCTTTAAATGCTACATTAAACAAGAAAATAAATAAGGAAACACAAGCTTTAAATGCTACATTAATTGATATTTAGAGGACACTCCATCCAAAAACAACAGAATACACATTTTTCTCAAGTGCTCATGGAACATTCTCCAGGATAAATCATTTCTTGGGTCACAAATCAAGCCTTGGTAAATTTAAGAAAATTGAAATTGTATCAAGTATCTTTTCTGACCACAACGCCATTAGACTAGATATCAATTACAGGAAAAGATTTGTAAAAAATACAAACACACGGAGGCTAAACAATACACTACTTAATAACGAAGTGATCACTGAAGAAATCAAAGAGGAAATCAAAAAATACCTAGAAACAAATGACAATGGAGACACAACGACCCAAAACCTATGGGATGCAGCAAAAGCAGTTCTAAGGGGGAAGTTTGTAGCAATACAAGCCCACCTTAAGAAGCAGGAAACATCTCGAATAAACAACCTAACCTTGCACCTCAAGCAATTAGAGAAAGAAGAACAAAAAAACCCCCAAAGCTAGCAGAAGGAAAGAAATCATAAAAATCAGATCAGAAATAAATGGAAAAGAAATGAAGGAAACAATAGCAAAGATCAATAAAACTAAAAGCTGGTTCTTTGAGAAGATAAACAAAATTGATAAACCACTAGCCAGACTCATCAAGAAAAAAAGGGAGAAGAATCAAATCAATAGAATTAGAAATGAAAAAGGAGAGGTAACAACTGACACTGCAGAAATAAAAAAGATCATGAGAGATTACCACAAGCAACACTATGCCAATAAAACGGACAACCTGGAAGAAATGGACAAATTCTTAGAAATGCACAACCTGCCAAGACTGAATCAGGAAGAAATAGAAAATATGAACAGACCAATCACAAGCACTGAAATTGAAACTGTGATTAAAAATCTTCCAACAAACAAAAGCCCAGGACAAGATGGCTTCACAGGCAAATTCTATCAAACATTTAGAGAAGAGCTAACACCTATCCTTCTCAAACTCTTCCAAAATATAGCAGAGGGAGGAACACTCCCAAACTCCTTCTACGAGGCCACCATCACCTTGATACCAAAACCAGACAAGGATGTCACAAAGAAAGAAAACTACAGGCCAATATCACTGATGAACATAGATGCAAAAATCCTCAACAAAATACTAGCAAACAGAATCCAACAGCACATTAAAAGGATCATACACCATGATAAAGTGGGGTTTATTCCAGGAATGCAAGGATTCTTCAATATATGCAAATCTATCAATGTGATAAACCATATTAACAAATTGAAGGAGAAAAACCATATGATCATCTCAATAGATGCAGAGAAAGCTTTTGACAAAATTCAACACCCATTTATGATAAAAACCCTGCAGAAAGTAGGCATAGAGGGAACTTTCCTCAACATAATAAAGGCCATATATGACAAGCCCACAGCAAACATCATCCTCAATGGTGAAAAACTGAAAGCATTTCCACTAAGATCAGGAACAAGACAAGGTTGCCCACTCTCACCACTCTTATTCAACATAGTTTTGGAAGTTTTAGCCACAGCAATCAGAGAAGAAAAGGAAATAAAAGCAATCCAAATCAGGAAAGAAGAAGTAAAGCTGTCACTGTCACAGGTACATGTAAAAGTATGAGATTAGATCACTCCCTAACACCATACACAAAAATAAGCTCAAAATGGATTAAAGACCTAAATGTAAGGCCAGAAACTATCAAACTCTTAGAGGAAAACATAGGCAGAACACTCTATGACATAAATCACAGCAAGATCCTTTCTGACCCACCTCCTAGAGTAATGGAAATAAAAACAAAAATAAACAAATGAGACCTAATGAAACTTCAAAGCTTTTGCACAGCAAAGGAAACCATAAACAAGACCAAAAGACAACCCTCAGAATGGGAGAAAATATTTGCAAATGAAGCAACCGACAAAGGATTAATCTCCAAAATTTACAAGCAGTTCATGCAGCTCAATAACAAAAAAACAAACAATCCAATCCAAAAATGGGCAGAAGACCTAAATAGACATTTCTCCAAAGAAGATATACAGACTGCCAACAAACACATGAAAGAATGCTCAACATCATTCATCATTAGAGAAATGCAAATCAAAACTACAATGAGATATCATCTCACACCAGTCAGAATGGCCATCATCAAAAAATCTAGAAACAATAAATGCTGGAGAGGGTGTGGAGAAAAGGGAACACTCTTGCACTGCTGGTGGGAATGTGAATTGGTTCAACCACTATGGAGAACAGTATGGAGGTTCCTTAAAAAACTACAAATAGAACTACCATATGACCCAGCAATTCCACTACTGGGCATATACCCTGAGAAAACCAAAATTCAAAAAGAGTCATGTACCAAAATGTTCATTGCAGCTCTATTTACAGTAGCCCGGAGATGGAAACAACCTAAGTGCCCATTATCTGATGAATGGATAAAGAAGATGTGGCACATATATACAATGGAATATTACTCAGCCATAAAAAGAAACAAAATTGAGCTATTTGTAATGAGGTGGATAGACCTAGAGTCTGTCATACAGAGTGAAGTAAGTCAGAAAGAAAAAGACAAATACCGTATGCTAACACATATATATGGAATTTAAGAAAAAAAAATGTCATGAAGAACCTAGGGGTAAGGCAGGAATAAAGATGCAGACCTCCTAGAGAACGGACTTGAGGTTATGGGGAGGGGGAAGGGTGAGCTGTGACAGGGCAAGAGAGAGTCATGGACATATACACACTAACAAACGTAGTAAGGTAGATAGCTAGTGGGAAGCAGCCGCATGGCACAGGGATATTGGCTCGGTGCTTTGTGACAGCCTGGAGGGGTGGGATAGGGAGGGTGGGAGGGAGGGAGACGCAAGAGGGAAGACATATGGGAACATATGTTTATGTATGACTGATTCACTTTGTTATAAAGCAGAAACTAACACACCATTGTAAAGCAATTATACCCCAATAAAGATGTTAAAAAAAAAATTAAACCAAGTATTTAAATAAAGTTAAAAAAAATGATCACATGTTACTTTTATAATTTAAAAAATTCATTACTGAAACTTCCGACCAGATGTCAAATAATGTTGCTTCTCAGTTGAAGCAATATCTGACTTAAGAGAAACAGCACTTACTGATGATCCACAAATTCCATTCCCTGAACTGTATCTCTACCTTTTCTCCCTCTATTTGGACATATCAACAGCCCCACAGAAAAGTCCCAGAACTATTGCCAGGTGAGCTATCATAAGATGTAGAAAAGGAGCAGTACAGGTAGGCAGAATTTTTTTAGACAATCCTTACATTCAGAAGAGTGAGTAAGGGAAGAAGTTGTGAAAACAGTGAACACACCCTGAATCCAGTTTCCCAAATGGAACTTCTTGCTTGAATATTGTCCTGCATGCCCAAAATATTTCCTGGTTTGTTTGGGTTTTTTTCACTTCAGTTATTACACCATAGAATGGTACTATAGAATTCTACCAAAAGGATAATCCTCTGGTTTACATCTTTCTTTAAAATACAAATTCTTCTTGAAAGGGTAAATGGCTCTCCACTCTTCACACATTAGTAAACGTTAGTTTAATCACATATCCTCATAACAGCCAGCTGAAATTAGACTTGCTGTTGAGAGAAAAAGCATATGAGAGAGTGTAATTACCAATGGGAGACCTGGATGTTGAACTGAAGAGGACTTGGTACAAATGAAAGCATGTAAGCTAGGAACTACAAGAGGGCCCTGGAAAGTCATAAAAAAAGATGGGTCGTAAAGGAAGGTAAAGGATACCAGAAAAACTGTGGACTGCAGAATAAAAGCACCCAATGAAAAAAAATAGACTCCTTTTGTTCCCTTCACCTTCTCTTCTTTCCTCTCCTTCCTTCTCTTTTACTTCAAATACTAAAGCAAGTATGAATACCACATGTGAGTTATATACAGTGGCCTAAATAAACTTCAGCTGAAGCGCCCTCCTCCATCCCTCTACTGCAAAGACTCACCACCACCTCCCACAGACTAAACACACAGTCATTTGTCCACTGCCCAGGAAAAGGTTTGAGAAATACTCATTGAACACTGCCAGACAGAAGTATATTTTGTCAATAATATTTCTATGGACTGGACGTTTATGCACCCCCCCCCCCCAAATTCATATGTTGTAACCTAATCCCCAATGTGATGGTATTTGGCAGTGGGACCTTTGGGAGGTAATTAGGTCATGAGGATGGTGTCCTCATGAAATGAATAAGTGCCATCCTTATTCTCCATCCTGGCCTGAGTCATATTGCCTCTACCAAAGACTCATTACACTCCCTTGTAGGTTTTAGAGCTCTTTGGAACACAGACCTGAAATAAGACTCAGGGATTCTGAGATGAGCCTTCTGTGCATTCCAAAGACAAAGCAAATCAGCCAGGAACAGAGATGGCTGTGCCTTGTAAAACTGTGGTCATGAAATCCAACCAGGACAGCCAGGGATAGAGAACTCACTACACACACCACCAAAAGTGGTTGATAAAGTGAGCTAAATGAAAGAGTGACATTCACTAGAGGTGTTTTCTTAGTTTCCCAGTATCATCTCTTAATTGAGGATGCCTAATACTTTTAAGGAGGACTGGGCAGATAAGTGAGATAACACAAACTGTTTGGAGCACTCAATTCAAGGCCAGGTATCCTAGGATTAGCTAGAAATATTTACATATTATATATAGGCCGTGGGGCCTATATAAATACAGGACTTGAGGACATGGGGAGGGGGAAGGGTAAGCTGGGACGAAGTGAGAGAGTGGCATGGACATATATACACTACCAAATGTAAAACAGATAGCTAGTGGGAAGCAGCCGCATAGCACAGGGAGATGAGCTCGGTGCTTTGTGACCACCTAGAGGGGTAGGTTAGGGACGGTGGGAGGGAGACGCAAGAGGGAAGGGATATGGGGATATAGGTATATGTGTAGCTGATTCACTTTGTTATAAAGCAGAAACTAACCCACCATTGTAAAGCAATTATACTCCAATAAAGATGTTTAAAATATATAAATAAATAAATAAAATAGATTTAAAAAATCATTAAACAATTTTTGACCACCAATTTACATTAACCTCCCTCATACTTATGCTTTCCCAGATATTTCACCATTCTTCCTCTCAGTATAAATGCACTAAAAGAACAAAAGCATTCTGCTGAAGCAAAAGTAGTAAAAGCATTCTCATAGGCAATGGCTTTTATGCAAAAATCCAGAGGACTTGGAAAAAAACAGAGCTTATGCAATTTCTTTTGGGGACACATTGGTTTCCCTTGTAGCCTTTCTGATCCCAATCTCAATTTTTGTAGTGCATTTAGCATATACAGGTGATGGGAGGATTAGAACTAGAGTCCCCTAGTGGAGGAACAGAAAAATGTGTGTGAAGATCATGGAATTGTAGAATAATGGGTAACCAAGAGCCAGATGGTCCAGATTCAAAATCTCAGCTCTTCCCCTCACTAACTACATGACTGTGGACAAGTTAACCTCTCTGTGCCTCAGTTTCCTCATTTATAAAGTTGGGATAATAAGTACCTGCTTTCCAAGGTTGGATAAATTGAGTAAATTCATATAAAGTGCTTAGGACATAGTCTAACGTATAATAAGACCTCAATAAACTTGACCATTAATATTGGAAGCATCATATTAACTTTTGTGGCACTTTAGGAACTCATACTGTGGTTTACTTGGAGTTGTCACTGGAAGGTAGGAAATGAGACTGCAGAAAAAGGCTGTCTTTACTCTCACAATCCTTTTGAGAGCATTTCAGCTTGTAAATGGAGAAATATAAAGGTTTCTTAATAATCATAATGATTCCACAATAATAATAAAGCACAAAATTTATAATTTACTTATGAGTCAATAAGATTAAATTATCAGTGTGAAAACTGAATTTAAAAAAGGAATAAAAATTTTATTCCCTGTTAACCAAGTGAATTTTAGCATTGGAAATGACTTTCCACTTCTTTACATAACTATAACTAGGACATAAACGTTAAAAGATCTCTGGTCTTGCATAATTTTACGTTCAACCATAGTTAAAGGAAACAAATAGGAATAAATGTGGATACATGATGAAAAATTTTGCAATAAGCAAAGAATAATTTTTAACACTAGAAGAATTATTCATTTTACCAGACAGCTTAATATCTCACATAACAGTGAGATAGAACCTAACACCTGCAGGTAAGACAGGGTGGGTGAGAGAAGCTGATATTGAACGATTACATAAAATGACACTTGGCAAACAGAGAAAACCAAAGAATGACTGCAAATGTTCCATCACTGGTAGTTTGATACTAAGGAGTAGATAAATAAAAGAGGAAATTGGGAGGCATGTGAGGAATTGCTAAAACAGAGCTATGAGAGTTAGGAATACAAAGTTGCTTCAAAAAAGCATCAGAAATTTTCCAAATAACATGGATTCCCAAGTATTGCTTAATAAGAACTTTGGATGGAATAATACTATAATAGTCTCTGCAGCTTCAAGTTTTCTTGCTGTCCCCAAAGGCAAACACACAGGGCTTCTGGTTTAAGGGGATGACAGAACCAAAATGCATGGGAAAATCACGAAGTTTAAGTAATCTTATTATGTTCTTATGACTAGGTTTCCTGATCTATGGTTGTTGACTTCTGAGTGGTCATTGGAAGAACCACTGGACTTCTGCTGCTTAAGACTTACTCTTGAATGTGATTCTTTAATCTTCCCCTGTCCACTACATCTTCAGCCCACGTCTTTTGCCTAGAAAGAGACAATGACAACCGTTCATTCAAGAAGGACCCCCATGCAGAACTGAGGACCCAATCAGTGAAGAGCAAATACCAGCTTTTCCATGCAGTGGATGACAACCAATTCAACAGGTTCCTATCCTTCATGAGAATGTTGTCTTTGGAACATTTCCTTACAAGGAGTCCTATTGTCATTTGATCACCAGTTTGAAATATATTATTGCAATTGCAATATTTGTTGTTAACTTTTTAAAAAACACAAAGTGATGAAAATCACTGGATGTGATCAAGTTCAAACAGTCTAAACTATGCTCCCAAACTCCAAATTGATTCAAATTAAATGATGATTTTAGGGTTAAAATATCTCAATGAGAAATCTAAAAGTTAAAAATAAGCAAAATAACAAAAACATCTAAATACCAGAGTAGTCTTCTCTTTAGTTTAATCTCATATTGATGTTGTTTTTTTTTTTAATTTTTATTTATTTATTTATTTTTAGCTGCGTTGGGTCTTCCTTGCTGCGTGCAGGCTTTCTCTAGTTGTGGTGAGTGGGCACTACACTTTGTTGCAGTGCGCAGGCCTCTCATTGCGGTGGCTTCTCTTGTTGCAGAGCACAGGCTCTAGGCACGTGGGATTCAGTAGTTGTGGCACACAGGCTCAGGAGTTGTGGCTCACGAGCCCTAGAGCACAGGCTCAGTAGTTATAGTGCACAGGCTTAGTTACACCACAGAATGTGGGATCTTCCCGGACCAGGACTCGAACCCATGTCCCCTGCATTGGCAGGCGGATTCTTAACCACAGCACTAGCAGGGAAGTCCCTCATATTGATGTTTTAAATGTACATACCATCTGTATACTTCTGAGCTATTAATCAACACTTCTGTTTTCTTTAATTTTTTGCCTCTTTTGACCTAAAATAAATTTTAAATGTAATATTTAGATATTAAAATTTTCCACTTTCACATTTTTGCAACTCTTTTAATCTGTGATTGAAGTTAAGGAATCTTCAAAAATGTTTTCATACCTTGAATGAGTAACATTGCCCTTATTTACAAAGGGTCTTTACTCTGAGATAATTGATAACAGAATTATATTTATGAGGATCCAAGCCCCAGAGTACCAAATGAGTAAATATGCATTTTCTACGGTTCATCATAAAGCTTAGAGAGAGCATGTAAAAATTTTCTCTTAGAAAGTAATTAAGATAAGTTGAAAGAATAATTAATAATTGTATGGGTTAATTTCATCCTGTGGTTCATAACTTTATTCTGAACCAAATATTTTTAATTTGGAAAGTTTTATGATTAATGTCATTTGATCTAAATCAAATTCATCAGTCCAAATTAAGGTATCAATGTAAGAAGCTTTAGTAATCAATCTTTGGTTTATTGCAGCCATCAAATCATTTATCCATGAATAATTTAGATCAATTCAAAAGAATCATATCTTTCAGCTATACATTTCCCAAATACGTGTGGTGAGGAATAGCAGTAATTGTTCAATATGCTACTAATAACATTATTTTATTTTCACAAAAATCGACTTTATATCAAATTGTTTTTTATTCTTTTCCCTCTCTTGTTAAAAAAAAAAGAAGAATATACACTTTCAGTTACCTGCATTCATGGCCAGATTTTTTTGATGAGTCAGTTAGTTGGTGGATCCATATATTGCTTGAGATCACCATCAACTCTTCTTATTAGGCATTTATCTCGTCAAGGCAGATATATCAGATGATTGTCAAAACAATCAAGCTTCTTGAGGGCAATTTAATGCTTCCTTGTAAAATAAAATACCACACAGAGAGAAGTCAGTCAAACAATAAAACAATAAAAATTTGAAGCTGAAGTGTTTTAAATTCTAGTAAGAAATAGCATGAAATGCCAAAATGTATGAGTAGAATGTCTCCTTTCATGTGAAAATACTGCTAGGCTTGGGGGTGAGGGTGGGGGTGGGATGAATTGGGAGATTTGGATTGACATATATACACTAATATGGATAAAATAGATAACAAATAAGAACCTGCTGTATAAAAAATTAAATTAAAAATTAAAATGGCAGATATGTTGATGGAATATTTATATGGAAAAATATGTGAAAATTGTTTAGCAAAGCTGTGTGTCCACTGATAAAAAGGGCCAAGGAAAAAGAATTGAAGAATATGAATAAAGGACATACCGTTGACTAAAAAAAAAAATACTGCTAGGCTTAAACAGCTATCATACTGAGACTTGATATTTTACAACTTAGGGCTTTTCCATAACTATGTAGCCAATAAGCTCCATCTCTAAACATATCAACAGTTTATATCCATGAAACCTAGGTCATAGAACATTAATGTGTATCAGATGCAGATGGACAACTCAACAGGTACAATTCTTAAGACAATTATAATTGGTGCTATCCTGAGGGTATGGATGGAAAAGGAGGTTGCCAGGGAAACAAAACCAACTGACTGGACATGTATGACTCTCGGATGCTTTATGATACCACTGAGTACACGAGGGCACATACAGAAGAGCATTGATGTATGTGCAAGAGCTCATTGGCTGTTGCCATGGAGGCAGCCAGTAATGGTGTGCAGGGAACAAACAGAAGGACATAAAAAGAGATGACTGTGCCACATGTACTGAGAAAGAAACCTGTGAAATTCTCTCCGCTCATTGGCCATCACTATGGAGACAGTCTTTAAAAGCCCATAGGAAATGGAAATTAGATTCTGGTTTAAACACAAACACACACACACACACACACACACACACACACATATACCTCATAGAGGTGAGTATAAACATGAAAAATATTTAAGATCAATTTCATAAGCTGTTTTCAGGAACAATTACTAACATATAGCAAAATCCCCCTAGACAGAAAACATTGACATTATTCAATAATTATAGAGAGTATCTTTTTTCCTACCCTGGTATTCATTTCCAAAAGTTACCCATTTTGCTCAATTTTATCTCTAGGTTGTATGTCAGATGCCAATACCACTGTATGCTGTTAAAAGATCACTCTTTCAAGTGATGAATACAACCCCCTGCTGCAAAGCAAGGGCTTAGAGACCTTGAAACCCTGATGTTTGGCAGGTAGATATATTTCAAGTTTTATCAGCTCTTTGTACATTGGGTAAATGTTTTTCTGTGACGCATTATTAACAAGGCTCATCAACATCCTGTTATGCAAAAAAAAAAAAAAAAAAAAATCAGTTGAGCTTTCACCGGCTACTCATGAGGCATAAAGGAAATCGAGGTTTCTTAAATTATCCTCTTTTCTTTTTTTTGCATGAGAGTAGTTTGCCCTGACTCAATTACCAATACAACCATCATCTCTTGAATTCTTTTCAATTTTTCATTTGCTCTAACCTCCTGCTATGTGTAGTAGCTGAGCTGCCTAAAGCTTAGGTTTATCTTGGTCCCCCAAAATACACAGACATATACAACTTGGTCTAAGGAAAATAAGTATTGTAGGAAAAAATACAAAAATGATGACTTTTGAGAATATGGAAATTAATTGCCACTACTTATTTACTAAGAAAAAGAAAAGGACTATTCTAACCATGGAATGGAGCTTGAGAGAGAGGAAAAAGAGAGTCACAGGTGGCAAAACCCCCTAATTTACTCCTGGTAACTTTAAAATGGAAATTCTCAACCAAGGGAGGCACATACTTCTGTTGCAAAAGTCAAAATATTAATAGAGGTATAAATTACTGCAGAATGTTCTGAGTTTCCCCTCTAGCTGGGTGGAAGGGTTATATCTTCTGCCTGAGAAAGAGAGCGCTAGAGAGAGGAAGGCTGAAATAAGGGTAGACTTATCTACCAACTCTATGCAAGCAAACATTTAAAACAAACACTTCTGTCACCCAAAGGCATAGCCAAATGAGCTAGTTGATGGCAACGTAACTGAGTCCTCATTGTAAGTCAGGATGCCCCCAAATTACAAATTTTCTTGGCTAGGGGTCAGCCTGTATTTGGAAATGATAAAGTTCTATCCATGTACTTGGTGTCAGAAGCAATCGTGATCCCAGTATGCCCTAACATTTGTCGAACACATCTGCTGCAAGCTGCCTGTACAACAGTGTGACAGATAAAGAAGCATCAGAACTATTAAGAGGATAAGCTGGATCTTATCAGTTAGACTGAAAAGTGTGCTTATATGGGCTCTGAAATGCTCCACAGTATCTAACTTTATTTCTCTGATGCCTAAAGAATGTGATTCAGCCTTTAAGCATGACTGGTGTGCTATTTTTAGGCAGAGGGGGAAATCTGGTTCAGTGTCACTATTAAGTACCATTGTTTATATAGGTCTTTTTACACTAGGATTTGACCTGAACTTTTAGCAAGTTGAGGGGTGGGTTGTGAAGCATATTATCTCATTCCCTTGATCCTAAACACTATCCTCAAAAATTTCATTTGCAGAATGAGTTTCATTTTCAAAGGACTTACTATAAATAATAATAACAACTTATTTCATGTTATCATAAAGGTGTAAAAAGTTTTTAGAGAATGTTTAATTTTCCTGGGGGTGTCTAATGCTCTTATTTTAGGTTATTTTGCACAGAGATCATTAATATTTTTTAAGCTGATTGAATTTTCATGCTCTAAATTTAGTTACCTCTCTACAGATCTTCAGTTGAAAAAAAAAAAAAACTCTAGGGGTTATTTCTAAGTTACATACCTGAAATTCCTGTAATTAGCCAGCCAATAAATTAGAACACCTAGGCTATGGCCTCCAGATCCAAAAAGTCTGACTTTCCATTACTGTATAATGAAAATAAAACATTTATTTATACTCAATTATGTTACTTCTATAAAATATTTACTCACATTATGATGTTATATTTCAGCAGTAAATATAGCAAAGTTTTAACATTCCTACAAATATATTCATCAAATCAGTAAGAAAAGTCACAAAAATCACAATAACAGATGAGAAAGGGCATGAATGAATCAACAGTTCACCTAAGATGATGACTAGAAAAAATGTTCAAACTCACTAAAATCTAAATATGCAAAATGAAATAATAGTTTAGCATATTATAGTTAAATTGCCCAAAATAAATAATGATACATCTTAGAGCTTACAAATTTAGAACAAATGATAAAATGAAAATGATAGCTTTTAAAGATTAGATAATTTAGATCAAAGTTTGAAATAGTACAAATATTTGGGGAAAAATTTTATTTTTTTAGCTCTACCGTGAAGTTTTATCCACTGGACCACCAGGAAAGTCCTAACTGGGCAAAATTTGAGAGCATCTTCATTAACTTGTAACAATTATGAATCTTAATCCAATTATATTCCCTACAGATTTAAACAGAGTATTGTTGTTCTCAAGTTTTGGAAGTCCAAAGTTCCTCAATTGTTGGAGTTAAAATTTTACTGCACCTTTTCTCATTTTAATAGTTATCTATGATCTCAGCTTACCTTTGACTTAGCTAGTGAATTCCCCAGAGGTTTAAGTCCCTTTGCCTCCGAGTTCTAACTTTTCCTTCCTTATACGATTTGACAGAAAGAGCCCAAGGTTGAATATGTCCTATATTTCCCAGTATAACTTCCATGTGACAGCATTTTTCAAATCAGCAGAAAAATTTCCTCTTCTGAACATATTTCTTTTTCATGCCCATTCTTCTTCCTTTAAGAAACCAGGACTGGTTTAACTCCAACTTTGTACTGTATACTTAGGCTCATATTGCATTTTCCCTTGGTAATGGGTACAGGAGGTTTTAGATCACTCATAAATCTACTTGTTTTTGTTGTTATTTAAAATGGCATGGCCTTTCCATTTCAAAACAGACTATAACATACATTTAAACAGATATATAAAATTGTTTCTTTCTCTATACCAACTAAATAAACTGTCCTCACAGCTGCTCAAAAGCACAGATTCAATCTACTACAACATTTTCCTAATTCAGTGTTCCTTGAAAACAAACTACAAATTCAGAAATTTCATATTTCTTAATGATATGACCATATTAAACTTTTCATAAAACAAATAATGTTCCATATTTGGAAACACATAAAATATCTGTGATCCCACACTAGCTTATCAGACACTTTCAGTCATTGGAGGTAAACTCTGTATTTTCAGTAGATAAATTATTTTTTAAATTCCTATTTAGATAGCACCTAATAGTAAAATTGTAGTTTCTAAAAATAGTAAACTTGATATAGTTGTCTCCATTTTTAGTTAAAACATTTCAATTTTAATAGTTTCCTTTATTCACCAGGAAAAAAATTCTAACTTTGTCATAATATGGGAAAAAAATTACCTTTTCAGCCTTACTTTCTGCTAACACTTTCCTGCCTGCTATTATATCCATCTGCCTGATATACCCTTCAGCTTTTTTTTCACATTTGACAGATTTGGTATTATTTTTCAAGGCCAACTCAAAGGTACTATATGAAGCCATCATTAACGACTAGATTTGAATTACTTATTGCATTGCACTGCTGACCTAAAACAAATAGATTGCCAGTTATTTCTGCATCAAAAATGGGTTTATTTGAATTCAGCAAAGAATTGTTATACAGGGGGATTGGAACCAAGAAGGCAGACTAGAAGGACGTGCTCTCAATCCCTCTTGTGAGAACACCAGAATCACATCTAGCTGCTGGACAATCATCAACAGGAAGACACTGGAACTCACCAAAAAAGAGACCCCACATCCAAAGACAAAAGAGAAGCCAAAATGAGATGGTAGGAGGGCACAATCACAGCAAAATCAAATCCCATAACTGCTAGGTGGGTGACTCACAGACTGGAGAACACTTATACCACAGAAGTCCACCCACTGGAGTGAAGGTTCTGAGCCCCACGTCAGGCTTCCCAACCTGGGGGTCAAGCAATGGGAGGAGGAATTCCTAGAGAATCAGACATTGAAGGCTAGTGAGATTTGATTGCAGGACTTGGACAGGACTGGGGGGAACAGAGACTCTACTCTTGGAGGGCACACACAAAGGAGTGTGCGCATTGGGACCCAGGGGAAGGAGCAGTGACCCTGGGGGAGACTGAACTGAACCAGACCTACCTGCTAGTGTTGGAGGGTCTCCTGCAGAGGCAGGGGGTGGCTGTGGCTCACGGTGGGGACAAGAACACTGGCAGCAGAAGTTCTGGGAAGTACTCCTTGGCGTGAGCCCTCCCAGAGTCTGCCATTAACCCAACCAAAGAACCCAGGTAGGCTCCAGTGTTGGGTTGCCTCAGGCCAAACCTCCAACAGGGAGGGAACCCAGCCCCACCCACCAGCAGTCAAGTGGATTAAAGTTTTACTGAGCTCTGCCCACCAGAGCAACAGCCATCTCTACCCACTGCCAGTCCCTCCCATCAGGAAAGCTGCACAAGCCTCTTAGACAGCCTCATCCACCAGAGGGCAGATAGCAGAAGAAAGAACTACAATCCTGCAGCCTTTGGAACAAAAACCACATTCACAGAAAGAAAGACAAGATGAGAAGGCAGAGGGCTATGTACCAGATGAAGGAACAAGATAAAACCCCAGAAAAACAACTAACTGAAGTGGAGATAGGCAACCTTCCAGAAAAAGAATTCAGAATAATGATAGTGAAGATGATCCAAGACCTGGGAAAAAGAATGGAGGCAAAGATCAAGAAGATGCAAGAAATGTTTAATGAAGACCTAGAAGAATTAAAGAACAAACAAACGGAGATGAACAATACAATAGCAGAAATGAAAACTACAATAGAAGGAATCAATAGCAGAATAACTGAGGCAGAAGAACAGATAAGTGACCCGGAAGACGGAGTGGTGGAATTCACTGCTGCGGAAGAGAATAAAGGAAAAAGAATGAAAAGAAATGAAGACAACCTAAGAGACTTCTGGGACAACATTAGACGCAACAACATTTGCATTATAGGGGTCCCAGAAGGAGAAGAGAGAGAGAAAGGACCCGAGAAAATATTTGAAGCGATTATAGTCAAAAACTTCCCTAACATAGGAAAGAAAAGAGTCACCCAAGTCCAGGAAGCCCAGAGAGTCCCATACAGGATAAACCCAAGGAGAAACACACTGAGACACAGTAATCAAATTGGCAAAAATTGAAGACAAAGAAAAATTATTGAAAGCAACAAGGGAAAAATGACAAATAACATACAAGGGAACTCCCATAAGGTTAACAGCTGATTTCTCAGCAGAAACTCTACAAGCCAGAAGGGAGTGGCAT
Source organism: Grampus griseus (assembly GCF_964374135.1). Lineage (NCBI taxonomy): Eukaryota > Metazoa > Chordata > Mammalia > Artiodactyla > Delphinidae > Grampus > Grampus griseus. The sequence goes on from NC_139003.1 coordinate 36,105,205, forward strand.
GACATAGTGATGAAAAGGAAGAAACTACAACCAAGATTACTCTACCCGGCAAGGATCTCATTCAGATTTGATGGAGAAACCATAAGCTTTACAGACAAGCAAAAGCTAAGAGAATTCAGCACCACCAAACCAGCTCTACAAGAAATGCTAAAGGAACTTCCCTAAGTGGGAAACACAAAAGAAGAAAAGACCTACAGAAACAAACCCAAAACAATTAACAAAATGGTCATAGGAACATACATATCGATAATTACCTTAAACATGAATGGATTAAATGCTCCAACCAAAAGACACTGGTTTGCTGAATGGATACAAAAACAAGACCCATATATATGCTGTCTACAAGAGACCCACTTCAGACCTAGGGACACATACAGACTGAAAGTGATGGAATGGAAAAAGATATTCCATGCAAATGGAAATCAAATGAAAGCTGGAGTAGCAATTCTCATATCAGACAAAATATGCTTTAAAATAAAGAATGTTACAAGAGACAAAGAAGGACACTACATAATGATCAAGGGATCAATCCAAGAAGAAGATATAACAATTATAAATATATACACACCCAACATAGGAGCACCTAAATACATAAGGCAAGTGCTAACAGCTGTAAAACAGGAAATCGACAGTAACACAATAATAGTGGGGGACTTTAACACCTCACTAACACCAGTGGACAGATCATCCAAACAGAAAATTAATGAGGAAACAGAAGCTTTAAGTGACACAATAAACCAGATAGATTTAATTTTTTTTTTTTTTTTGCGGTACGCGGAGCTCTTACTGCTGTGGCCTCTCCCGTTGCAGAACACAGGCTCCGGACGTGCAGGCTCAGTGGCCATGGTTCACGGGCCCAGCCGCTCTGTGGCATGTGAGATCTTCCCGGACCAGGGCACGAACCCGTGTCCTCTGCATCGGCAGGCGGAATCTCAGCCACTGTGCCACCAGGGAAGCCCCAGATAGATTTAATTGATATTTATAGGACATTCCATCCCAAAACAGCAGATTACACTTTCTTCTCAAGTGCGCATGGAACATTCTCCAGGATAGATCACATCTTGGGTCACAAATCAAGCCTCAGTAAATTTAAGAAAATTGAAATCATATCAAGCATCCTTTCTGACCACAACGTTATGAGATTAGAAATGAAGTACAGGGGGAAGAACGTAAAAAACACAAACACGTGGAGATTAAACACTATGTTACTAACTAAGAGGTCACTGAAGAAATCAAAGAGGAAATCAAAAAATACCTAGAAACAAATGACAATGATAACACGACAATCCAAAACCTATGGGATGCAGCAAAAGCAGTTCTAAGAGGGAAGTTTATAGCAATAAAAGCCTATCTCAAGAAACAAGAAAAATCTCAAATAAATTATCTAACCTTACACCTAAAGGAACTAGAGAAAGAAGAGCAAACAAAACCCAAAGTTAGCAGAAGGAAAGAAATCATAAAGATCAGAGCAGAAATAAATGAAATAGAAACAAAGAAAACAATAGCAAAGATCAAGAAAACTAAAAGATGGTTCTTTGAGAAGATAAACAAAATTGATAAAGCATTAACCAGACTCATCAGGAAAAAGAGGGAAAGAACTCAAATCAATAAAATTAGAAATGAAAAAGGAGAAGTTACAACAGACAACGCAGAAACACAAAGCATCCTAAGAGACTACTGCTAGCCAATAAACACTATGCCACTAACACTATGCCAATAAAATGGACAACCTGGAAGAAATGGGCAAATTCTTAGAAAGGTATAACCTTCCAAGACTGAACCAGGAAGAAACAGAAAATATGAACAGACCAATCACAAGTAATGAAATTGAAACTGTGATTAAAAATCATCCAACAAAAAAAGTCCAGGACAAGATGGCTTCACAGGTGAATTCTATCAAACATTTAGAGAAGAGCTAACACCCATCCTTCTCAAACTCTTCCCAAAAATTACAGAGGAAGGAACACTCCCAAACTCATTCTATGAGGCCACCATCACCCTGATACTAAAACCAAAGATACTACAAAGAAAGAAAATTACAGACCAATATCACTGATGAATATAGATGCAAAAATCCTCAACAAAATATTAGCAAACAGAATCCAACAACACATTAAAAGGATCATACACCATGATCAAGTGGGATTTATCCCAGCGATACAAGGATTCTTCAATATATGCAAATCAATCAACGTGATACACCATATTAACAAACTGAAGAATAAAAACCATATGATCATCTTAATAGGTGCAGGAAAAGCTTTTGACAAAGTTCAACACCCATTTATGATAAAAACTCTACAGAAATTAGGCACAGACGGAACCTACCTCAACTTAATAAAGGCATATACAAGAAACCCACAGCAAACATCATTATCAATGGTGAAAAACTGAAAGCACTTCCTGTAAGATCAGGAATGAGACAAGGATTTCCACTCTCACTGCTATTATTCAACTTAGTTTTGGAAGTCCTAGCCTCGGCAATCAGTGAAGAAAAAGAAATAAAAGGAATACAAATTGGAAAAGAAGAAGTAAAACTGTCACTCTTTGCAGATGACATGATACTATATGTAGTGAATCCTAAAGATGCCAGCAGAAAACTACTAGAGTTAATCAATGAATTTGGTAAAGTTGCAGGATACAAAATTAATGCACGGAAATCTCTTGCATTCCTATACACTAATGTTGAAATATCTGAAAGGGAAATTAAGGAAGCACTTCCATTTACCACTGCAACAAAGGAATAAAATACCTAGGGATAAACCTACCTAGGGAGACAAAAGACCTGTATGCAGAAAACTATAAGACACTGATGCAAGTAATTAAAGATGATACCAACAGATGGAGAGATATACCATGTTCTTGGATTGGAAGAATCAATATTGTGAAAATGACTATACTACCCAAAGCAATCTACAGATTCAATGCAATACCTATCAAATTACCAATGGCATTTTTTATGGAACTAGAACAAAAAAATCTTAAAATTTGTATGGAGAAACAAAGACCCTGAATAGCCAAAGCAGTCTTTAGGGAAAAAAATGGAGCTGGAGGAATCAGACTCTCTGACTTCAGACTATACTACAAAGCTACAGTAATCAAGACAACATGGTACTGGCACAGAAACAGAAACATAGATCAATGAAACAAGATAGAAAGCCCAGAGATAAACCCACACACATATGGTCAACTAATCTACGACAAAGGAGGCAAGAATATACAATGGAGAAAAGACAGCCTCTTCAATAAATGGTGCTGGGAAAACTGGACAGCTACATGTAAAAGCATGAAATTAGAACACTCCCTAACACAATACACAAAAAAAAACTCAAACTGGATTAGAGACCTAAATGTAAGACCAGACACTATAAAACACTTAGAGTAAAACGTAGGAAGAACACTCTTTGATATAAATCACAGCAAGATCTTTTCTGATCCACCTCCTACAGTAATGGAAATAAAAACAAAAATAAACAAATGGGACCTAATGAAACTTCAAAGCTTTTGCACAGAAAAGGAGACCATAAACAAGACCAAAAGACAACTTCAGAATGGGAGAAAATATTTGCAGACATATCAACGGACAAAGGATTAATCTCCAAAATATATAAACAGCTCATGCAGCTCAATATTAAAAGAATAAACAACCCAATCAAAAAATGGGCAGAAGACCTAAATAGACATTTCCCCAAAGAAGATATACAGATGACCAAGAAGCACATGACATCTGCTCACCATCACTAATTATTAGAGAAATGCAGATCAAAACAATGAGCTATCATCTCACACCAGTTAGAATGGGCTTCATCAGAAAATCTACAAACAACAAATGCTGGAGAGGGTGTGGAGAAAAGGGAACCCTCTTGCACTGTTGGTGGGAATGTAAACTGATACAGCCACTATGGAGAACAGTATGGAGGTTCCTTAAAAAAGTAAAAATAGAATTACTATATGATCCAGCAATCCCACTACTGGGCACTCACCCAGAGAAAACTGCAATTCAAAAAGACACATGCACCCCAATGTTCATTGCAGCACTATTTACAATAGCCAGGTCATGGAAGCAACCTAAATGCCCATCGACAGGCAGATGAATGGATAAAGAAGATGTGGTACATATATACAACAGAATATTACTCAGCCATAAAAAGGAACAAAATTGGGTCATTTGTTGAGAAGTGGATAGATCTAGAGACTGTCATACAGAGTGAAGTAAGTCAGAAAGAGAAAAACAAATATTTTATATTAACACGTATATGTGGAACCTAGAAAAATGGTACAGGTGAACCAGTTTGCAGGGCAGAAATTAAGACACAGATGTAGAGAACAAACGTATGGACAACAAGGGGGGAAAGCTGCAGGGGTGTGGTGGTGGTGGTGTGATGAATTGGGCGATTGTGATTGTCATATATACACTGATATGTATAAAATTGATGACTATTAAGAACCTGCTGTATAAAATAAAAAATAGAGAAAACCTATTTATTAAATAAAAAAGAATTGTAATTTAGGCTGTGTAACCGTGGCGAGCCATGTGCAAGTCCCCAGAAAAAAATGGAGAGAATTCTTTCATAGAGGGGAAAAGGAACTTGGGAGGCCTATAGTAAACAAAGACTCCATGACTTTTCATTGGCTGAATTGTGACTGTCTCTCATTGGCTGAGCTCTTGCCAGGAAGGAGGAAGAAGTCTTCTTCCTGTTGGGCTCCCACTGTTGTTGGTCATAGGGCATGAGAGCTCCCCCTTCTGTTCACTTGACTCTATTTTTTTGTTTGTTTCTTTTGGTTTTTGGTTTTTCTGGCCACACCCAGCAGCTTGCAGGATCTTAGTTCCCCAACCAAGTATTGAACGCGGGACCCCTGCAGTGGAAGCACGGAATCCTAACCACTTGTCTGCCAGGGAATTCCCTGACTCTATTTAACTGAGGTTTCCTTATATTAATTTTTTATAGCACTATCTGTGATCTCCTAGGTCTTTGTCCACACTTCTTTCTAAACACTTGTTATCTTTTATTATGTTATAGACATGTGTCATCTCACATAGGTCTATATCTCCTTCTAGACTGTAAGATACTTAAGAGTAAGCAACATATCCTGTTTACCTTTATATCTTCAGGATCTTACAAAATAGCTGCTATATCAATAAAATACTGCCACACAAACATTTAATGAAAAAAATCATTATTGAGATTATAAACAGGCAGAATGGTAAAACCTATAAGGGAAGCAAAGTACTTCTTTGTCTGAAACAAGAGGAAAGAAAGTTGTCCATATATAGCATTGCTCCTTTGTGAGGTGTTTTCACCATTTCAAAGTTAAGGTTAAAAATCTTGGGGGAAACACTGTTTCAGCTAATTATGAATTTGTGTCCTAGATATTCATATTTTTAGTTTGGCCAAACTACAAATAGTTGTAAATAAACTTTACAAGATATTCTCCAAGGAAGCAGGAATAAACAAAGAATGTGATCCAGAAAATTAGAGAATAGTTCAATGGGGTGATTAACATCCTATCCATTAACAGACCAGGCTGTCCTGAGGAAGAACACACTCAGCTTAAACCTATTTTAGGACCAGGGCTAGGAAGCAAGAGTCTATGAAGTCTTGAATGCCTGCAATATCTAAATGCAGGTATCCTTTTCTTCTTCAAAGGCACGGAGTATTTATTTTCATGAAACTTCTGAGTGGGTTGTGTGATATTGTGATTTATAATAAGAAACATATATCTGGTTTTTATCCCCATTAAAGTCATAGAGCTCCTAAAACCCTTGAAATTTCCTAAGTGACAAAAGCAATAAAGGTGTCTTTTGTTATGTTCCTGATGGAAACTTTTGGAAAACCCTTAGGTAACCTAGGGTGGGGGCTGATTACCAAGGGAATCAACCATGTGATTAAAGGGATGGAACTTTCAGTTGTACATCCTGACCTTCCTGGGAAGGGAGAGGAGCTGGAGTTCAATGTCCAATGGCCAGTGATTTAATCAATCATGACTATGTAATGAAGCCTTCAAAAAACTCAAAAGTATGGGGTCTGGAGAGCTTCTGGGTTGGTGAACATGTGGAGATTCAGGGAAAGTGGAACTCCCAGAGAGCATGGACGTTCTGAGCCCTTTTCCTGTACCTTACCCTGTTCATCACTTCCATCTGGTTGTTCCTGAATTATATCCTTTTATAATAAATCAGTGATCTAGTGAGTAAACAGGTTTCCTAAGTACTGTGAGTCACTCTAGCAAATTAATCAAACCCAAGGAGAGAGCCGTGGGAACCTCTGATCTATAGCCAGTTGGTCAGATATACAGGTAATAACCAGAGCTTATGATTGGCATCCTGAGTTGGAGGAGGTTGTTGGAACCTCCAATTTGTAGCCAGTTTGTCAGAAGCACAGGTAAAAACTTGGACTTGTGACTGATTGGCATCTCAGATGAGAGGAGGAGTGATCTTGTAAGACTGAGCCCTTAACCTGTGGAATCTGATGCTACCTCCCAGTAGATAGAGTCAGAATTAAAGAACACCCACCTGGTAACCTGAGCATTGCTTGTTGGTGTGGGGAACACCCTTCTCCAACATACATACACAAATTGGAATTGGGTCTAAGAACCCCCAAAAGACAAGATTTTAGATAAACTAGTTCTTATTCTTCAAGCTAGTGAGTAGCCATTCTCCCACACAAGCAATTGTAGAACTGCGCCTATGCTTTGATCAGAGTGAGCAGAGTGTGCAAGTAAACACACAGACTCTTGGTCCTGTTCTCCAGACCCTTTCAAATTTTCCCTCTTCTGTAAACCAATCTATCTTCAGATATGTGTCAATATCATTAGGCTCTAGCTTCTTTCACATTTACTCTTACTTTTAAATATATTTCTAGGTGCAATTCTCCTAACTTGACACACAGATTTGCTAATTTAGTCAATTATATGAAGGTGTTAGTTATTTAGCTCTTAGAATTTCACCTTAATTTTTCTAGTTGTAAGATCATCTCACTCTAGCCTTTAGTACACTCTCTCTAATTCTCAGTGGATTACATAAATTATATCTGTACAAGCCTAATGTTTTAAGCCTTTATGAAGACTACAGTTGGACAAAAATAATGTCCTTAGGCAACTCTCATAACCATTTCCTACAGTCAATCAACTCCATTCTTACTGAAGGGGAAGATTTTTGCAAAACTTGACATTGCCCAAGTTAGGCAGCTTGTTCAGCAACCCTGAAGTGTAGACATCTAATCATCATTAATTGAGAAATCTTCCAAGATTTATTTGTTCAGCTTAGACTTTCTAACCCTTGGAATTAGATGTATCATGGAGACACTGTTTTATGGGCCTCCAGATAAGGTAAAAAGGGTTTTATAATATATTAGCCATAAGAGCTACAGAAGATAAGTTCTTTTGAAAACATCTACATCATTTCCTTTGGAGTCAACCTTGATCCTCAGTTCACATTCAATCTTCAAGAAATTTTAATGGCTCTTCTTTCAAAATATATCAGAATCTGACCATCTCTCACTCCTCTCCACCTCCCATGGCAGTGCCAGCACCTCTATAGACCACTATGAATTACTACACCTTGAATTACAATCTGCCCTCCACGTGCACCAATTTTGCATCCACGGATTCAACCAACTGCAGATTGAAAATATTTTTTTTAATTCCAGAAAGTTCCAAAAAGCAAAACGAATTTGCTGTGGACCAGCAACTACTTACATAGCATTTACATTGTATTAGGTATTATAAGTAGTCTAGAGGTGATTTAAAGTACGGAAGGGTGTATGTATATTATATGCAAATACTACAACATTTTATATAAGGTACTTGAGCTCCCTCAGATTTTGGTACCTGCAGGGGCCCTAGAACCAGCTCCCCGCAGTTACCAAGGGACGACTGGACTATAATGGCCTCACAACTGCTCTATTTTTATACTTTCTCTCCTATAGTCTGCCTTCAACACAGACATTAAAACATTAATCTGCTCTCCTCTGCTCGAAACCTTAGAGGGGTTCTCCTTCATTTAGGGAAGAGAGAACTCTGATTTCTACCAAGAATGTGGAAGAATAAAAGACCAAGCATTGCCAAGCATTCTGGCAACAAAGCCTGATTTTAAGACCTATTTTAGAAATTTTCACTAAGAAAAGAATATACAATTTGGGAAAAGATGCAAAGAAGACATACACATCAAGATCTATGTGCCTTCATGAACAGATGCTCAACATCGCTAATTACTAGAAAAATGCAAATCAAAACTACAATGAGGTATCACCTCACACCAGTTAGAATGGCCATCATTAAAATGTTGACAAATAACAAATGCTGGAGAGGGTGTGGAGAAAAGGGAACCCTCCTACACTGTTGGTGGAAATGTAAGTTGGTGCAGCCACTATGGAGAACAGTATGGAGGTTCCTCAGAAAACTAAAAATAGAACTACCATATAACCCAACAATCCCACTCCTGGGCATACGTCTGGTGAAAACTTTAATTCAGAAAGATACTACATGCACCCCAACATTCATAGCAACTCTATTTACAATAGCAAAGGCATGGAAGCAACCTAAGTGTCCATCAACAGATGAATAGATAAAGAAGATGTGAGATATATATATATATACATACACACACCCACACACACACACACACACACAATGGAATACTATTTAGTTATAAAAAAGAATGAACTTTTGTCACTTGCAACAATGTGGATGGACTTGGAGGACATTGTGCTAAGTGAAATAAGTCAGAGAAAGACAAATACTGTATGACATTGCTTATATGTGGAATCTAAAAAGTACAACAAACTAGTGAATATAACAAAAAAGAAGCAGACTCACAGATATAGAGAACAAACTAGTGATTATAGTGGGGAGGAGGGGGAGGGGCAATATAAGGGTAGGGGAGTGGGAGGTACAAACCACTGGGTGTAAGATAGGCTACAAGGATGTATTGTACAACATGGGGAATATAGTCAGTAATCTGTAATAACTGTAAATAGAGTGTAACCTTTAAAAATTGTTTAAAAATTGTATAAGGACTTCCCTGGTGGCTCAGTGGGTGGGAATCCGCCTGCCAATGCAGGGGACACAGGTTTGATCCCTGGTCTGGGAAAATCCCACATGCAGCGGAGCAACTAAGCCCGTGCGCCACAGCTGAGCCTGCGCACCACAACTGCTGAAGCCTGCATGCCTAGAGCCTGTGCTCTGCAACAGGAGAAGCCACCACAATGAGAAGCCCCCACTCGCTGCAACTAGGGAAAGCCCGCACGCATCAACAAAGACCCAATGCAGCCAAAAATAAATAAATAAATTTATTTTAAAAATATTGTATAAAAATTAAAATTAGAAAAAATCCTATGTTCCTATATTCTGGTGAGGAGTGGTCCTTACAAAGGTCTACTGCCTGACTCTCAGGGACTGGGGCTTACTTCCTGGTCCCCACTTCTACCCCAGGATACCCCAGGCTACCTGGGTGGCACTTCTAACGCAAAAGCCTCTACCTCGGTCTCAGTCACTTCTGGCCTGAAAATTGCTGCTCCCCATTATAGATCTATTTGGTGGAGATGGAAGGAGCTGTTTCTGCCCTCTTCTCAGTTTGGACCTGGGTGTTTGCATCTTCTGCTCATTTTTTCCCCTTTGCCCATGATAAAAGCAAATTTTTTTTTCAAAAGGTTCAATTAAAAACCTAGAGTAAGGCTAATGGACAGATTAGGTTATGTTGTCAGACTTAAATCTTGAAATAACATGTCAGAAAGTCTGAAGAATTGCTTAACCTATTACCTTTTCCTCAAACTGTTCACAGAATTGCAGTGTTTCAATCATAGTTATAAATCCCAGGACTTTCAGACAAAGAGTTCAGCTACAATAACAATGTTGTAAATAGGCACAATTCTTTTTCTCTTTTATCCAATATAGTCATTACCTAAATAAAATATACGTATCTGGTCTGTCCATTCTGTTTAAAGTGGAAATAAACTTTTACGGGATACCTTACCCTTTTAGCGTTGAATTTTGTGGAGATTCAAAACGTCATACATGGGGCTTCCCTGGTGGTGCAGTGGTTAAGAATCCACCTGCCAATTGAGGGCATATGGGTTCGAGCCCTGGTCCAGCAAGATCCCACATGCCGCGGAGCAACTAAGCCCGTGCACCACAACTACTGAGCCTGCGCTCTATAATCCATGAGCCACAGCTACTGAAGTCTGCGTGCCACAACTACTGAAGACCTGATGCCTAGAGCCCATGCTCTGCAACAAGAGAAGCCACAGCAATGAGAAGCCTGCCCACAGCAACCAAGAGTATCCCCCAGCAACTAGAGAAAGTCTGCGTGCAGCAGCGAAGACCCAAAGCAGCCAAAAATAAATAAATAAATAAATTTATAATAAAAATTAGTTTAAAAAAAAATGTCGTACATATGTCCATATCTCTACTGACAATTTCCACATCAGGGAATGTGTGTGTATTTAAGGGTAACTGAAACTATTAGAAATAATAAGAAAATTCATGTCCATGGGTTACAGAGCTAATATTAAAAATAACGTTAGCTTTCCAATATTTAAGCAACAACGATACAAACTGCAGTGGAAGAAATTATCTTTTACAAGAACAATAATAAGATTAAATGTCTAAATATTAACTTACAGGAATTTTACAGAATCTCTATTCCTAAAACTTTAAAACTACACTGAGGAGTATATAAAAAGATTTTTAAAAATTATTATGCACACTATCCACTTGTATACAAGGGAGACAATATTGTCATTTCCTTTCTAAATTACTCTATAGGTTAAATGTAGTCACAAAACACCAAAAGGATGATTTTTGCACCTGGACAAAGTTATACTAAAGATCATTTGGAAAAATAAACACACAAAGATGTTGAAGAAAATTCTAAAACAAAAGAGTGAATGGGGCTAGCCCTATTAGCTCTTAAGACATCGTGTAGTTTCCATAATTAAACAGATTGAAACATGAAAAGAAATAGATCAATGAAACAGAACAAAGTCAAAAAATAGTGTGCAGGACGCACAGAGATGTCCTTTATATTAAAATTGTGTTTCACATAGATGTGAAAAAACTTCTGTATGGCTAAAACTAAAATTATAACTGTAAACAAAGTTAATGAACATATACGAAAAAATATTTGTAACATGTTAAAAAAGGATTAATTTACAAAGAACTCATATAAATTAATAAGGAAAGAAAGAATCATTTTGTAGGAGAGAATAAGAGGAATGAGTTGGTTTTTTTTTTTTCTGGAAAAAAGCAAGAAAATGGTGCCTATCATTACTTTACACAAAGAAGACTGTGGTTGTGAGTGAAGCTGTTTAGAGAGACATGGGAAAAAGAGGCTCTACCTTTCAGTTTGTATCTTTCTCTACAACATGGATTTTTCTAATTATATTCAAGTATGTATTCATTTAACATGTCAACATATTACCTGGGTGATAGGATTTTAGGCCAGTATTTATTTTCATTATTTTACTTATTTATAAATAAACCCATATTATTGTTATTTTTAACATTTTAAAGAAATTGCTCTATATTATCTGTAATTTACTTTAGAATACCCCAGTGTAAATGGAGATATATATGAGTTTCTATTTAATTTTACCGTAGGACCAAGTAATTATCATTGAAGTGTCCTAATCAGGAACATACACTTCATGGGTGGTTAACTGGCTTTGAATAGCTCTAACTAAAACAATCCAGAAACACCTACACCAGCCTTTCAAATATCTTTATCTTCAATCAGCACAAGAGGCTTTGATATATGTTAGAAGTAATTTTTCACTGTGAAATGAATAGTGTTTAAGATATATGCATTGGCTAGAAATATTATACAGATTTTCATACGTTTGAATGAATAACCTAATATCTAAGCAATCCAATAGCCTACACCTTTTAGAATAAAGCACTGATTTAGGATTATAAATAAATTGTTTGGCTGCCTAATGACAGATTTTCTCAACTGACTCTAACTAAAACGTTAGCTATATTTGACATTAAAATATAATCACGGGCTTCCCTGGTGGCGCAGTTGTTGGAAGTCCGCCTGCTGATGTAAGGGACACGGGTTCGTGCCCCGGTACGGGAGGATCCCGCGTGCCGCAGAGTGGCTAGGCCCGTGGGCCATGGCCGCTGGGCCTGCGCGTCTGGAGCCTGTGCTCCGCAGTGGGAGAGGCCGCAACAGTGAGAGGCCCACGTACCACACACACAAAAAAATAAATTTTATATATATATATATATAATCACATTCATCTATATTGAAGCTTGTATGCAAGATTCTGTCAGAGTACCTAAAATGATGCAATTTATAGAGCATGATGACTTTCCCCAATAAACATTTCTATGTAATGTTTGTATGTGTGGCAAATTCGAGCTTGCTTTCATTATGATATTTCACCTTACGGTGAAGCTATGGGGGAGAAGACCTACAGTCTCACCTAACTTTTAAGGGAGGTCACTCCACTTATCTACCCCAGAAGCTTAATTATTATGAATGAGCAAATTACCTTAGGTCAATTTACAACACATTTATAATAGGGGTCTTAGGGGTGGCAGCTCTGAGAAGGAGAAAGCTTGGAAACAATCTCAGCATGGTATCCTCCCTCCCAGTTATCATAATTAGTCTCCAGAAATATAGACATAGAATTCAAAATGTAAGATTCAATCGTGGCTTTCATAAGGGTCTTTGTATCTCTTTATTAAGCTTATAGAGATATCTATCCTCCCTTTTCTATGTCACTATTATATTCCCGATTCTCCACCCCAATGAGCCTCTTTGCCAGGTGTATTACCAATTATTTTTTGGAGATATGCTAAGTATTCTGCTGGTTTCTGAATTTGCAATACCCAAGGGCTTGTTTAGGGCCTTTGATCATTCTGCTGAAAGCCCTGACAAACTCTGCTGACTTGAAAAATTAACAGTAAAAATAGAACCTCCATAATGTAAATTTCTCTGTTTTCATTCCATTTGTCCACATTTAGAATTGCCAGGCTACCTGAATTACCTGAAATAATAAACATTTGGGCAAAGTTTATTTTCTTACTAACTTTATAGGTATGTGTCGCTTCTTAATTCCCCATACAAAAATTTAAATTATCTAATCCTTTGTACATTTATTAATCAACTCTTGGAATTTCATTTAGGTCTATTTTAAAAGTTTTTTCTTGGGCTTCCCTGGTGGTGCAGTGGTTGAGAGTCCGCCTGCCCATGCAGGGGACACGGGTTCGTGCCCCAGTCTGGGAAGATCCCACATGCTGTGGAGTGGCTGGGCCCATGGGCCATGGCTGCTGAGCCTGTGCGTCCGGAACCTGCGTGTCCGGAGCCTGTGCTCCGCAACGAAAAAGAATGTTTTTTCTTAAAATCTAATGTAGTCTCTAGAATAGTTCACAGAAATTTGAATGCCCTACCTTTGCAAATCTAAATCTTCTGTGTATTTGACGGATAATTTCAATCTTGCCATCTCAAGTTTCAATCTCTAGCATTATTGATTCAAATTATAATCAGAGTTTCTTCAGTCTCATACCATCCTTCCCTATGTCCCTTAACAAAACAAATTTAATCTTTTCATCTGGAAACAGTTCATTCCACATCTCGTCATGAGCTCACTACACTCTCAGATCACCTGATATCTGTGAAAACAGATGTCTAACAATTATTAGAAACAAAATCTGTAAAAGGTCTCTGAGATATCTGGTTCAGCAGATTATTTTATTTTAGAGATAAACTGTGTTTCCCAGAGAGGTTTAGCAAGTCTCTCAGTTATTCATCAACTTAGAGTCAAAGCTAAATTATTCAGAACCTAAATTTCCTTACTCCCTTAGGTCATTTCCCCCAGGGATACCACACCTCTTCCTTATTCAACTGTCTGAATCACTAAGAGCCAACATTTCAGCAGTGGAAATATGGTGAAGTTGAAATAAAATCTATCTGGAAATTTCAAGTTTTATTATTTAGATATAGAAAAATAACCTAGGAATAGCAACATTAATTCTTTGACAGTTTTTAACAACAGCAAAAATACTATCTCTTTTATACTTTCTTCTTTATATTCCCAGATTATAGGAGGTGGAGAGGACCGTAGTCTTATTTCTCTTTCCTCTCTTTGGAGCCATCACATAAAGTTAAGAACCCTTAAGCTCTTGCTCTGATTGAGCCATTCCTGAAGTATCTTTTTCACGTTCCATTCATTGTGTAATAATTTTGCTTCTAACCCTAAAACTGTCAACGTTTTTCCCTTGTCCTTTTTTTTTAGCTTTACATGAATTGACGAAGGATGAACAAATAGGTCAATAAATGAATGAGACTGTAAAATGGGTTCTTCCATTCTGAAACCAAGGTAATTTTTCAGTTATATATAATTAATGCTTTCTGATAATTGGCAAAGAACCTCAATGGTATTGTATCCAAATGACTGACAGACTCTATAGCATCAGAAATGATAGTGATAATATGGGGTATGCTACCCAAAAAAAGCAAGGTTGACATCTATCAAATTATGTATAAAATCTAACATCTGTTAGAGCCATTCAAGGTGCAAAATAACTTAGTGAGTTAATATATACAATAACTTAGAAATGTCTAAATATTGTTAAGTTATTGCTGATTAAACATTTAGTTTCGCATTTTCTTTTTTTTTTTTCTTTTTTGCGGTACGGGGGCCTTTCACCACCGCGGTCTATCCCGTCGCGGAGCACAGGCTCCGGACGCGCAGGCCCAGCGGCCATGGCCCACAAGCCCAGCCGCTCCGCGGCATGTGGGATCACTCCCGGACCGGGGCACGAACCCGCGTCCCCCGCATCGGCAGGTGGACCGTCAACCACAGCGCCACCAGGGAAGCCCTCCCATTTTCTATTTTTATTTGATCATATATGTTGTATTGAGCTTTTAAGTATCCCTCTTTAAAAAACTCAAGTCATTTTTGCTATCTAATCTGCACTGCTATCAATTTGCTATCAATGCAATCCCATTTCTCACTCTTGTAGTGTAGCTCTTTTTTCTTTTCAAGTACCAGAAATAAACATTTAACATTTGCAAACAGAAAACTCTGTGTTTCTACATGCATGAGACATGATAGACTTGGAGAAATGATTATCAACTGAATTCAGATATGGGAGAATGAAAGATGTCAATTTTAAAATGTTTTTTCACTTCCTTATGGAATCTCAGTGATCAGCTTCTGTGAACTTTCTTTCCTCATCTGTATAACAGGGATGCTAAGCTATATAACCTAAAATCTAATTATAGGAAATTAAAATAGCCACTTCAATGTCTATCCCATGATATATCATGGTAATATAATCAGATAATAATATGGTCCAGCAATTTGTTAGCCAGCAAATGCATCTCCCCTTTCATGCTGCTTTACTAAATTCAGGTTTTTAATAAACATTCATTTCTGAAAGGTCCATAAAGGTATAATTATGAGATTTTCCCATTATGGTGGCAGGTCTACAGAAGAACGAAGTGATAGTCTGATTATAAAATTATAACACATGCAATATGAGAGACACTATGGTAAGCCTAATCAGCTTCCTATAAAGTATTCAGAATTTTAAAGATGACATACACTCTATGAAGTTGCAACTGTCTAATCCATGTAATTGCTCTTTTTTCCCACTTAAATTTTGAACTATTTCCTTTGTGTGGTTAGAACTGGAAAAAAAAAACTGACAATAAATCAGCATTATACCACATATTGGAACGCTTAGTAAGTAAAACATCATACATTACTATTATAAAATTATAAAAAATCAATTATGGTATTGGGTTATAGATTCTTATGATAAAATATTTATTTTGTTTAGCAATAATAGCAATATAGTAAAATGAACTAAACTGGAAAAACTAAAAATCCCCCTCACCACTTTGTCAAGAGTACATACAGGAATGATGAAAGATTCCTTATTCTGTTTGTTTAATGTTTGGATTTCAGTGATGCCTACCTCTGAAGATAATCTTGAGTGGCACATTTGACATTATATGAATCTAAAGTAAGTTTGATGCCACATTTTCAAATACAATGAGATACTGCATTTCACTGTCAATTTCTCTGTTTCTAGAGAATTTCACAATCATGCAAGAAATCTTAAGAATCAGCTCCTATCTTCTTATTTGTAAATATGAATTATTTCAAAATATAAAGCATAGGGAGAGGAAGAGAAAATTTAAGGAAAATAATAGTATTACCTGGTCAAAGAAATCTAAATAGCTTTCAGTTAGAAACCCTAGTAATTAACATCATGATTTTAATAATGAACAGTCAAGAAGATTTCAACCTTGATGTATTATACTTCTTGGGCTACTATAACAAAGTATCACACACTGGGTGGCTTAAACAACAAAAATTCATTTTCTCACAGAAGTCCAGGAGCAAGGCACTGGCAATGTTTGGTTTCTGGTGAGACCTCCCTTCCTGACTTGCAGAGAATCACCTTCTCAGTGTGTCCTCACATGGCCTTTCCTCTGTGTGTGTATATGCAGAGAGAGTGAGCGAGCTGTGGTGTCTCTTCCTCTTCCCATAAAGACATCTGTTCTGTTGGACTAGAGCCTCACCCTTATGACCTCATTTACCTTCAATTACCTCCTTAAAGGCCTTATCTCCAAGTACAGTCACATTGAAGGTTAGGCTTTTTTTTCCTTTCTTTTGTGCTGTGCCATACAGCTTGTGGTATCTTAGGCCATGCGGCATGTGGCATCTTAGTTCCCTGAACCCGTGCCCCCTGCAGTGGAAGCACGTAGTCTTAACCACTGGACCACCAGGGAAGTCCCCGAGGGTTAAGCTTTTAATATAAGAAATTTGTAGGAACATGATTCAGTTTATAATATTTGGTATCCATTGGAAACCCCTCAAAATATTTCTCTCTCTACTTTAGGTCAAGCTAGGAATAACTGGCATAAGATATTTATTAATTGTGACAATTGCAAGAAATTTATTCTCAATTAGAAGGAACATCTCAGTATTCTCATATTATAATTTTAGCCTTTACCTCCAGGAGAAGAATACAGAGGCATTATAACACAATCTAGAAGAAATACATTTTAAGACATTTTTTCCTATTGCTGAGTAGTATTCCATTGTATAAATATATCATAATTAGTTTATTAAACTGTTGTTGGTTTTGAATTGTTTCTGCTATTAACATTTGTTTGCAAGTATTTGTGTGGACATATGTTTTCATTTCTCTTGATTAATTACCTAGAAATAGAAATGTTAAGTCATAGGACATATATATTTTACTTTATAAGAAACTGCCAAAAATTTTTCCAGAGTGGCTCTATCATTTAACACTTCCACCAGCAATGTATGAAGGTTCCAGTTGCTCTGTATCCTTGTTGACATTTGGTATTGTCATCTTTTAAATTTTAGCTATTTTAAGGGTATGAAATTTTATTTCATTGTGTTTTTAATTTGCATTTTCCTGATGACTAATGAAATTGATCATTTTTTCATATGCTTATTGTACTTTTTAGTTCTAGAATTTCCATTTGGTTCTCTTATATAGTTTCATTTTGCCTATCCATTCACTCATTCTGATCATCTTTTTCCTAAGTCATGAACATCTTAATAATTATTTCTTTAAAGTACTTGCCTGATAATTTTAACATCTAGATCACCTTGGGATTTCTTCCTATTGATTCTTTTTTCTCTTGACTAGGGAGACTCTTTGTTTCTTGGTATGTCTATTACTTTTTGATTGCACACTGAATATTGTGGATGATGTATCGTAAAGACTCCAGATTTCATTATATTTCTCTGAGAAGTGTTGATTTTAGTGTGACCAGGCAATTAAGTTACTGGCTGATATCCATGAACTTGTGGAGGCTTGATTTGAAAGAAGCCAGACACAAAGGCATATTTACTGTATGATTCCTTTTATATTCCTTTTATAATAAGCTGAAGAACAGGAAAAACATTCCTATGGTGACACAATCAGAACATCAGTTGTATATGGGGAGTGGAGACTGAATGCAAGGTGCACAGTATAATTTCTTGGAGTGATAAAAACATTCCAAATCTTATTTGAATTGATGCTTACATGATCGTATTCATCTGTTGTAACTCACCAAACTGTATGTAAATTTTTCTCAGTAAAAATGGTATCAGGGCTTCCCTGATGGCGCAGTGGTTGAGAGTCCACCTGCCGATGCAGGGGACATGGGATCGTGCCCCGGTCCGGGAAGATCCCACATGCTGTGGAGTGGCTAGGCCCGTGAGCCATGGCCACTGAGCCTGCGTGTCCGGAGCCTGTGCTCTGCAGTGGGAGAGGCCACAACAGTGAGAGGCCCGTGTACCGCAAAAAAAAAAAAAAAAAAAAAAAAATGGTATCAGAAAGTATCTGTAGACTACATATTCACTTATAAAATTTAAATTCCTCAATATTATTAGAGAATATGGACCTATTGCATATAATTGTCCTCCATGAATAGTTATCACTCTATATAATTTTCCATGCAATCAAATATAAATTCTAAATATAGAAAGCAATGAGAAAAAAAAAAAAAGGAGCAAGAAATTTTCCAAACTTACAAAACAGTGCTTACTTGGGAGAGGGAAACTGCAAAGATATTTTCTGTTCCTTGTTAAGACCCTTTTTGCATTCAGGATTCCAATTTACATTTTAAGAGGGAGAGAATTCAAATTGTTCCACTCCTCTGGAATGGATTCTGTGTCCAGCTAAAGAGAATAATTATTTATAACATGGCATTTTATCTTGCATACTTATCTTATCCTAAAATATTTTAAGTTAAAAAAACAGTGACATATTGAAAGTGAATTCACATTCTGATAGAAAAAGTTGTCGCTAGTGGTGCATGGTCAAAAACAAACAAACAAAAGGTAATAAAGGGGTATGTCACCCTAAAGCAATGGTTCTCAACTCCAGCTGTACATTAGAATAACCTAGGCAGATTGTAAAATAATAAATACTAAGTCTTAAGCCTCACTAATTACAGCAGAATCCTTGAGTTATTATCCTCACTGAAATAAAAACTTCATGAGGGAAGAGCTGTTTTTTGATTTTTTTCTCTTTTGTTCATTCTTATATCCCCAGAGCTTAGAACAATCCCTGGCACTAGTATGCTCTCGATATTTGATGAACCAGTGAAGAGTAAACAAGTTATTACAAGCCAAGGACAATTCTGGTCTTGTTCAAAATGGCAGAATTCTTCTAGATAATAAAGAATACAGCAGTGTGAAGAAGTTATTTTACAAAAATGTCTGATGATTTGTATTCATTTTATTTTATTTGTTTATATTTTATACAGCAAGTTCTTATTAGCTATCTGTTTTATACATATTAGTGTATATATGTCAATCCCAATCTCCCAATTCATCCCACCACTGCCACCCCCACACACATACGTCCATACGTTTGGTGTCCATACGTTTGTTCTCTACATCTGTGTCTCTGTTTCTGCCTTGCAAACCAGTACATCTGTACCATTTTTCTAGATTCCACATATATGCGTTAATACATTGTATCTGTTTTTCTCTCTCTGACTTACTTCACTCTGTATGTCAGTCTCTAGGTCCATCCACGTCTCTAAAAATGACCCAATTTTGTTCCTTTTTATGGCTGAGTAATATTCCATTGTGTACATGTACCACATCTTCTTTATCCATTCGTCTGTCGATGGGCATTTAGGTTGCTTCCATGACCTGGCTATTGTAAATAGTGCTGCAATGAACATTGGGGTTCATGTGTATTCATTTTAGCTGAAAATTATTATACTAAGCATTTATTGAGCATTTCCTATGTATCAGGAATTATGCTCAGAGTAAGGTATACAAATATTAATAAGGCATAGTTCTGCATTTGAGAAGCTTCCAGTCTGTTAGGGATTAGTGGTAAAGAGAAAGTCTAGCACAAAAACATACATCTATTTATTCATTAATTCAACACTTATTTATTAATTATTTACTCTGCGTCATGGACATATGTGCCAGTATATGCTGTGGTAAACAAGGCAAATATGATAAGTCTCCTCCTGTCTAGTGAGGGAGAAAGATAATAAACAAGAGAAAAAAAAAGAATTACAATTTGTGATAAATATTATGAAGGAAATGATTATAATGTTATGATGGAGAATTTGGGTCAGGTAAAAGGCACTGTTTTGTATTGGATGGTCAGGAAATACCTCTCTAGGGAGAAACTTTAATGATGAGAAGAAGTCAAGAATGCAAAGTGCATAGAGAGTTTCTAGTGGAAGAAATATGTTCAAAATACTTGAGGTTGGAAAGAACTTAGCATGTTCAAGGACCTGAAAGAATCTAATGGCTAGAGCATAAATAGAAAGTAGAACAAGTTGAAAGTGGATTAATAGATGGGGTTATTAAATTCACAGCCTTGTAGGCCATGGTAGAAAGTTTGGATTTTATTCTAAGGGCAATGTGAATCTATTAAATGGTTTTAAACAATAAAATGACATGATACAATTTATATAATTAAAAGATTAAAAAGATTTCTTTTTCCAAATGTAAAATAGATTAGAAGGTGGACAAAACGGAGGTGTGAATATTAGTTAGGAAGTTTTACAGAAGTCCAGGTGAGCGATGAGAGAGGCAGTGAATTACAGAGATTCCAGTACATATGGAGAAAAGTGAGCTGCTCTGAATATATCCGAAGACAGATTTGATACGACTTGGTGAGGAATTGAATGTGAGTGAGGGAGAGAGAAGAATCAGTAATGACCCATAGGTTTCTGATTTACAAGAATGGGAGGATCAAGTGAATATGTACATAGATGGGGAAGAATAGGTCAACTCCAACATTTAAAATTTGGATAGAAAAGGAACCAAGGAAGAATAAAGAATAACCAGAGAGGGAGCAGAGAACTCTAGAGCATGAGGTATCTCAGAATCTAAAAATCTCCCTAAAAGAGGAGAGTATTTCAAGAAGGAAGAAGTGATCAAATATGTTCAATGGGGCTAAGGGCAGAGAAGTATCCACTGGATATGGAAAACTGAAGGTTGTTTGCAATCTTGATTAAAGCAATTTCAGTAGAATTATTGGAACAAAATTCAGATGAAAGAGGACTGAAGAGTAAATGGGAAGGAAGGCAATGGAGGAAGCAGGAGTAGACAACAGTTTCAAGAAGTTTAGTTTCAAAGGGAAGCAGAAAAATGGAATGAGAGGTGGTATTGAATCAAGAGGAGATACCAGAGCATATTTGTACATTGATGGGGATGCTCTAGTACAAAGAGACTGATGGTTCAGGGAAAGAGGGAGTATTAATAAAGAAGTCTGAGGAAGGAGCATGGTAATTGAGGATGCCCTTGAGAGAATGATGACCTGTGGAATCTAAGCTGGACAAGGAGGGGAGAGGATATGAAAGCTAAACAAAGCTATAAATAAAGAAAGCTAAAAATAAATAAATAAATATAAATTTAAAAATAAAGAAAGCTAGAAAGAGCAATGAATACTTGACCTTCTGAGAAGGAAGCATGCTTGGAAAAGGAAGAGGACGACCTCATGGAGATATAAGGTTGAGCGAAAGTTGCATGGTCTTCTGAGACTATTATGGAGAATGGAGGCAGTGAAAAGAGACGAAACTTGAAAGCTAGCTTTTGAAGGATACTGCATGACTGCCAAAGAATTTGAACTTAATTTGTTAACAACCATAATTATTAAGACTCTTTGAGTTGCAAATAACAGATATCTACTTGGGTGGTATCTACAATGAAAGGGGTAAGGATATAGGTGTCTTACAGAATTCAAGAATGAAAAAGAAGTAATGGCCTGGGAAGCACTGGAATATAGTGTGTTTATTGTCACTCATTTCTCCTTTTCTTTTCTTTTCCAGTCTGTTTAATTCTTCTCCATTTCATATATTAGAATATGGTGACCCCATTGCTCATAAGTTTTTACAGGAGGGAGAGAGATTGAGCCAGTTCAGGTATCTACTTCTGTGCCAATCAACTATGGCTGGAGAGTGGGTTGTCACTGAATAAATATGGTTTCTGGAAGCCCATTCCTGTGGATCAGTAGCTGAGTTCATAGAAGATAATATTTTTAGAAGTTTAACAGGCAGCCCTCAAATCATCAAGACATAGGAGGATTTTTTTTTTTTAATACTGAAGTAACGTGATCAAACCCAACATTTAAAAAGATAACTCTGGCAGCAATATAAAGAATACATAGAGACAAACTAGATTCAGAAAGATAGTCGAGTTAGGAAAACACTAAGAAAAATGCCAAACAAAAAAATAAAACGAACTCGGTTTGGGATAGCAGTAGTAGCAATGGAAAGTCGTGGACGGATATCAGACACATTTCAGAGGTTGGATGGACTTTAATATAAGCAGTGAGGAAAGGTGAAAAAGGACCAGACTTTAATATAAGCAGTGAGGAATGGTGAAAAAGAAAAGATTACTCCAAGATTTCTAGCTTGGGCAACAGGGTAAATATGATTGCTGATAACTGAGACATGAAAAACAAGAAAAGAAACAAACAAAAAACCCCACCAAGGTTTGAGGGGGCAATATCAAGACTGAAGAGTTACAGTAAATCCAATGACAAATCCAAAGCTCAAGAAAGAGTTGAAAAATCAGTATTTCAGAGACACAAAGGCAATAGTTGGAATGTTAGGATTGCATGAGATCATTCAGGAAGATCATGTAAAGTGAGAAAAGATAGTAACTCCCTTGGGAAACTCCATCAGAAGAGATGGAACTAGGAGAAAAGTAAAGAGCAGTCAGAGACGTTAGGGAAGAATAAGAGATAACTGTGTCTTAGAAGCCAAGAAAGAGCTTTACAGGAAAAAAAAAAAAAGATCAAAGATATCAAATTCTGCTGGAAGGAAATATAGGCTGAGAGCTGAAAAGAGGCTAACGTATTTGGCAATCACATGATTGCTAACCTTTCTCACAGCAATTTCAGTAGGGTGGTGGGGGTGGAAGCCAGATTGCAGTGGTTTGAGAAGTGACTGAGAGAAGAGGAAGTGGAGGCAGTGCTTATGACCTGCTCTTTCCAAAAGTTGCCTATAAACTAGACTATATACCAGCATAGAATGATTTATTCTATTAAAACTTATTTTTTCATTATTTTGGATTGAACTAAAACTAAATCATTGACAAAGCTCCAATTGAACCATGGACTCCTTACTCCCAAATATCTAGAGATCACTTTATCTTTAAATAAATTAATCCTGTGGCCTCTTAGAGAGGTAGATCCAATGGTACTATATCTCATCTTTATTTTTACTGGTTTTCATGCCATGGTCTTTAATGATTTCTCCCATTATCATTCCTTTTTACTCCATCTCAGCTCTCAGACACATGACCCTTTTGCCAGTCTCATTAAAGCTTGTGCTCATTTTCTCAAGTTTCCTATCAATCTGGGTAATTTCTTCCTACACAAAACCCAGTCTCCTATTAACTGGCTCATTACCTTGAGTTAAAAGTTTAGAAACTTCAAACTGAAATCACTGCAGTGTCCTGAAAAGAAACTACTTTTGAAGATGCTGACACATCTGTAAGCCAAGACATTTTTTAGATTGAATTATTGTTTTACAGCTCCAACTTATTCCTTGTCAAGTTCCTATTTTCACCAGTTTTCCTTCCTCACTGTAATGGTACATTTATTACTCTCCAGGTCATAACAGTTGCAAACATCTGGAGTAGTAGAGGACAAAAATCAGTTAATGTGTTGATCACAGCTCTGCCTGTGTTGATAGAGCTATGTGGTTCAGAAAATGTATACTATTAATGTTACTCTAGTTCTCTCTCCAGTTGAAGACAACTAGGTTAATAAACATTTCTCCTCATTTATTTGCATGCTAACTAGTTTTATCTTTGCATTTTTGGGCTTACCTCACTGATGCTGAACATCCTAAAAAACCGTTGCTGCTTTGGATCAGTGAGAAAGACCAAGAGACATGAAGACAAAAAAAAAAGATTGAAAAAAATGTAATAAGATAAATGATCCAAACTCATTATACCTAATGAGTAATTAAAAATCTCCTTTGGTAGTACAGGTAAACATCTCCTTAAATAGATTTTTTTACAAAGCATCTATAATAAGTTCAAGACATACATCACTTCAAGCAGAATAACGTCTCCTAAAAAGAACTAAGATGCCCCAGTATTTAGCTGCCCTTTCTATCAAATATTTATTTAGTGCATATTTCATGGTGGTCACTGTGATATTGAGATATGGGCCTTGGTTTGTGTTTTGAGAACCATGTTGTGGGTTGAGGAGAAAGAATATCCTATCCACAGGAAAGTAAGTAATAATATAAGACAGTATATTTTCAGTGACAAATGAATTTTACAGATTATAAGAGCTGTCAGATTCCATATTGGTATTAGCATACCGATATGGAATAATTTAGAAAAGATTTCATGAAGGAAGTGCTCCTTGTGCTGGATCTTGGAGGAAGTATAAGACATAGGCTAGCAAAAAGGCATGGGGAAGACATTATAGGCAGAGGACAAAACTTAAACAATGATCCGGAGGAGATGTAGAATTGCTGAAGAATCAGGCCTGAAGGCCTGCAAGTGTCTTTCATTCTCTGGAGGAAGTTAGCCACCATGAATAAAGTCTAACTACCCTGAGCCTATCATCATGCTGTGAGAAGCCCCACCTACCCATGTGGAGAGGTCACATGGAGACCTGAGGCCACTGGTCCTGAGTTCCCAGCTGAAACAGCCAGCACCAATATGCCAGAAACATGAGTGAGGCCACCTTGGAAGTGGGTTTTCTAGGAGTAATTGAGCTACTTACCTGATACCATTGCTCAGCCCTGCCTAAATTTTGGAATTTTGAGCAAATAAATGATTGATACTATTTTAAATCATTAAATTTTGGAATGAATCACTGCCTCTTTTCTTGATATGGGTTAAAATTATAACAAGCAAAATTTATCTGTGAAGATCTCTTGCTTCAGTATTATTCACTTTCCCAACTTTGTCTTCTCTACCATGTAGCATAAATCTTTATCCTCAAAATCCATATCATATGATGACTGGTTAATTTATTTTTAAAAAAGGTCAAAATGTTCCTTTTTTTTAAACATATTTATTGGAGTATAATTGCTTTACAATGGTGTGTTAGTTTCTGCTTTATAACAAAGTGAATCAGCTATACATATACATATATCCCCATATCACCTCCCTCTTGCATCTCCCTCCCACCCTCCCTATCCCACCTCTATATGTAGTCTCAAAGCACCGAGCCGATCTCTCTGTGCTATGTGACTGCTTCCCACTAGCTATTTTACATTTGGTAGTGTATATATGTCCATGCCACTAGGGGCAGGACAGGAATAAAGATGCAGATGTAGAGAATGGACCTGAAGACACGGGGAGGGGGAAGGGTAAGCTCGGACGAAGTGAGAGAGTGGCATGGACAAAATGTTCCTTCTAATGTTATTTATCTTTTAACAAAGGAAGATAGGAATATCTTTTTATTTATTTATTTATTTTTGGCTGCATTGGGTCTTCATTGCTGCATGAGGGCATTCTCTAGTTGCAGCGAACAGGGGCTACTCTTCGTGTGGCGCACAGGCTTCTCATTGCAGTGGCTTTTCCTGTTGCAGAGCACAGGTTCTAGGTGCGTGGGTTTCAGTAGTTGTGGCTCGCAGGCTCTAGAGCGCAGGTTCAGTAGTTGTGGCACACAGGCTTAGTTGCTCCACAGCATGTGGGATCTTCCTGGACCAGGGCTCAAACCTGTGTGCCCTGCATTGGCAGGCGGATTCTTAACCACTGATCCACCAGGGAAGTTCCAGATAGGAATATCTTTAAGATGCAAGTGCTGAAAAGGAGGTAGGGTGGGAATGTAATGAAAAAGAAAGAAAAGAAAAAGTATAAAATCACCATATAAAAGTCCCAAACATCCAATTTAAGCTATATTGCTTCAGGTTATCTAGATCACAATTTTTCTTTTCTTGATTTCTCTACTTTAAAGTGTATGTCACTTCCGTAGGTTTTCTTTCTTTCAGTTGAGAAAAGTTAATTACTAACTATGATTGCTTTATAAACCTCATATGCCAATTTATTATAGGCTAAAATCAACTTGACAGATAAATATTTTAAAATAATCAACAAACAAAAGATTTTCCCCATGTCATGCTTTTTCTAAAACATGTAAAGTGAACAAAAGGGTAAAACAA
Organism: Grampus griseus; assembly: GCF_964374135.1. Taxonomy (NCBI): domain Eukaryota; kingdom Metazoa; phylum Chordata; class Mammalia; order Artiodactyla; family Delphinidae; genus Grampus; species Grampus griseus. Next base: position 36,131,300 of record NC_139003.1, read on the forward strand.
AAATGTATTATATTCCTCTTCAACTGGTCTGCCACTACTTCTCTTTAACTAGTCTGATATTTTAATGGGAATTTTCTTTTTCCATTTAAGAAAACATATTCTCCTAAAATTAAGTAGCACATATTTCAATTCAACACAAAAATCCCGTTTCTATCACTGTCAACTTCTGGGAATTAAACCAAATTAAGAATTTAGGGGGAAGATGGCAGAAGAGTAAGATGCGGAGATGACCTTCCTCCCCACAGATACACCAGAAATACATATACACGTGGAACAGCTCCTACAGAACACCTACTAAATGCTGGCAGAAGACCTCAGACATCCCAAAAGGCAAGAAAGTCACCACGTACCTGGGTAGGGCAAAAGAAAAAGGAATAAACAGAGACAAAAGGATAGGGATGGAGCCTGCACCAGTGGGACGGAGCCGTGAAGGAGGAAAGGATTCCACACACTAGGAAGCCCCTTCACGGGTGGAGACTGTGGGTGGTGGAGGGGGAAAGATTCGGGGCCGCGGAGAAGAGCACAGCAACAAGGGGGAAAAGCAGAGAGATTTCCGCACAGAGGATCAGTGCCACTTTAGCACTGGGGACACACATCAAAAACAACGGGAACTGCGAACCTGCAGCCTACAAAAAATGGAGACCCCAAACACAATAAGATAAGCAAAATAAGAAGACAGAAAAACACACAGCAGATGAAGGAGCAAGATAAAAACCCACCAGACCTAACAAATGAAGAGGAAATAGGCAGTCTACCTGAAAAAGAATTCAGAATAATGATAGTAAAGATGATCCAAAATCTTGGAAATAGAATAGAGAAAATGCAAGAAACATTTAACAAGGACCTAGAAGAACTAAAGATGAAACAAGCAATGATGAACAACACAATAAATGAAATTTAAAATACTATAGATGGGATCAACAGCAGAATAACTGAGGCAGAAGAACTGATAAGTGACCTGGAAGATAAAATAGTGGAAATAACTATTGCAGAGCAGAATAAAGAACAAAGAATGAAAAGAACTGAGGACAGTCTCAGAGACCTCTGGAACAACATTAAACACAACAACATTTGATGTATAGGGGTCCCAGAAGAAGAAGAGAAAACGAAAGGGACTGAGAAAATATTTGAAGAGATTATAGTTGAAAACTTCCCTAATATGGGAAAGGAAATAGTTAATCAAGTCCAGGAAGCACAGAGAATCCCATACAGGATAAATACAAGGAGAAATAGGCCAAGACACATATTAATCAAACTGTCAAAAATTAAATAAAAAGAAAACATATTAAAAGCAGCAAGGGAAAAACAACAAATAACACACGAGGGAATCCCCATAAGGTTAACAGCTGATCTTTCAGCAGAAACTCTGCAAGCCAGAAGGGACTGGCAGGACATATTTAAAGTGATGAAGGAGAAAAACCTGCAACCAAGATTACTCTACCCAGCAAGGATCTCATTCAGATTTGATGGAGAAATTAAAACCTTTACAGACAAGCAAAAGCTGAGAGAGTTCAGCACCACCAAACCAGCTTTACAACAAATGCTAAAGGATCTTCTCTAGGCAAGAAACACAAGAGAAGGAAGACCTACAATAATGAACCCAAAATAATTAAGAAAAAGGGAATAGGAACATACATATCGATAATTACCTTAAATGTAAATGGACTAAATGCTCCCATCAAAAGACACAGATTTGCTGAATGGATAAAAAAACAAGACCCATATATATTCTGTCTACAAGAGACCCACTACAGACCTAGGGACACATACAGACTGAAATTAAGGGGATGGAAAAAGACATTCCATGCAAATGGAAACCAAAAGAAAGCTGGAGTAGCAATTCTCATATCAGACAAAATAGACTTTAAAATAAAGGCTATTAGAAGAGACAAAGCAGGACACTACATAATGATCAAGGGATTGATCCAAGAAGAAGATATAACAATTGTAAATATTTATGCACCCAACATAGGAGCACCTCAATACATAAGGCAAGTACTAACAGCCATAAAAGGGGAAATCGACAGTAACACATTCATAGTAGGGGACTTTAACACCCCACTTTCACCAATGGACAGATCATCCAAAATGAAAATAAATAAGGAAACACACGCTTTAAATGATACATTAAACAAGATGGACTTAATTGATATTTATAAGACATTCCATCCAAAAACAACAGAATACAATTTTTCTCAAGTATTCATGGAACATTCTCCAGGATAGATCATATCTTGGGTCACAAATCAAGCCTTGGTAAATTTAAGAAAATTGAAATTGTATCAAGTATCTTTTCTGACCACAACGCTATGAGACTAGGTATCAATTACAGGAAAATATCTGTAAAAAATACAAACACATGGAGGCTAAACAATACACTACTTAATAACGAAGTGATCACTGAAGAAATCAAAGAGGAAATCAAAAAATACCTAGAAACAAATGACAGTGGAGACACGACGACCAAAAACCTATGGGATGCAGCAAAAGCAGTTCTAGGAAGGAAGTTTATAGCAATACAATCCTACCTTAAGAAACAGGAAACATCTCAAATAAACAACCTAACCTTGCACCTAAAGCAATTAGAGAAAGAAAAGCAAAAAACCCCAAAGCTAGCAGAAGGAAAGAAATCATAAAAATCAGATCAGAAATAAATGAAAAAGAAATGAAGGAAACGATAACAAAGATCAATAAAACTAAAAGCTGGTTCTTTGAGAAGATAAACAAAATTGATAAACCATTAGCCAGACCCATCAAGAAAAAAAGGGAGCAGACTCAAATCAATAGAATTAGAAATGAAAAAGGAGAAGTAATAACTGACACTGCAGAAATACAAAAGATCATGAGAGATTACTACAAGCAACTCTATGCCAATAAAATGGACAACCTGGAAGAAATGGACAAATTCTTGGAAATGCATAGCCTGCCAAGACTGAATAAGGAAGAAATAGAAAATATGAACAGACCAATCAGAAGCACTGAAATTGAAACTGTGATTAAAAATCTTCCAACAAAAAAAAGCCCAGGACAGGTGGCTTCACAGGTGAATTCTATCAAACATTTAGAGAAGAGCTAACACCTATCCTTCTCAAACTCTTCCAAAATATAGCAGAGGGAGGAACACTCCCAAACTCATTCTACGAGGCCACCATCACCCTGATACCAAAACCAGACAAAGATGTCACAAAGAAAGAAAACTACAGGCCAATATCACTGATGAACATAGATGCAAAAATCCTCAACAAAATACTAGCAAACAGAATCCAACAGGACATTAAAAGAATCATACACCATGGTCAAGTGGGGTTTATCACAGGAATGCAAGGATACTTCAATATACAAAAATCAATCAACGTGATACACCATATTAACCAATTGAAGGAGAAAAACCATATGATCATCTCAATAGATGCAGAAAAAGCTTTCGACGAAATTCAACACCCATTTATGATAAAAACCCTCCAGAAAGTAGGCATAGAGGGAACTTTCCTCAACATAATAAAGCCCATATATGACAAACCCACAGTCAACATAGTCCTCAATGGTGAAAAACTGAAAACATTTCCACTAAGATCAGGAAAAAGACAAGGTTGCCCACTCTTACCACTCTTATTTCACATAGTTTTGGAAGTTTTAGCCACAGCAATCAGAGAAGAAAAGGAAATAAAAGGAATCCAAATCGAAAAAGAAGAAGTAAATCTGTCACTGTTTGTAGAGGACATGATACTATACACAGAGAATCCTAAAGATGCTACCAGAAAACTACTAGAGCTAATCATTGAATTTGGTAAAGTAGCAGGATAAAAAATTAATGCACAGAAATCTCTAGCATTCCTATACACTAATGATGAAAAATCTGAAAGTGAAATCAAGAAAACACTCCCATTTACCACTGCAACAAAAAGAATAAAATATCTAGGAATAAACCTACCTAAGGAGACAAAAGACCTCTATGCAGAAAATTATAAGACACTGATGAAAGAAATTAAAGATGATACAAATAGATGGAGAGATATACCATGTTCTTGGATTGGAAGAATCAACATTGTGAAAATGACTCTACTACCCAAAGCAATCTATAGATTCAATGCAATCCCTATCAAACTACCACTGGCATTTTTCACAGAACTAGAGAAAAAATTTCACAATTCTTATGGAAATACAGAAGACCCTGAATAGCCAAAGCAATCTTGAGAGCGAAAAACGGAGCTGGAGGATTCAGGCTCCCTGACTTCAGACTATACTACAAAGCTACAGGAATCAAGACAGTATGGTACTGGCACTAAAACAGAAAGATAGATCAGTGGAACAGGATAGAAAGCCCAGAGATAAACCCACACACCTATGGTCACCTAATCTTTGATAAAGGAGGCAGTAATGTATAATGGAGAGAGGACAGCCTCTTCAATAAGTGGTGCTGGGAAAGCTGGACAGGTACATGTAAAATTATGAGATTAGGTCACTCCCTAACACCATACACAAAAATAAGCTCAAAATGGATTAAAGACCTAAGCGTAAGGCCAGAAACTATCAAACTCTTAGAGGAAAACATAGGCAGAACACTGTATGACATAATTCACAGCAAGATCCTTTTTGACCCCCCTCCTAGAGAAATGGAAATAAAAACAAAAATAAACAAATGTGACCTAATGAAACTTCAAAGCTTTTGCACAGCAAAGGAAACCATAAACAAGACCCAAAGACAACCCTCAGAATGGGAGAAAATATTTGCAAATGAAGCAACTGACAAAGGATTAATCTCCAAAATTTACAAGCAGCTCATGCAGCTCAATAACAAAAAAACAAACAACCCAATCCAGAAATGGGCAGAAGACCTAAATAGACATTTCTCCAAAGAAGATATACAGATTGCCAACAAACACATGAAAGGATGCTCAAGATGATTAATCATTAGAGAAATGCAAATCAAAAATACAATGAGATATCATCTCACACCGGTCAGAATGGCCATCATCAAAATATCTAGAAGTAATAAATGATGGAGAGGGTGTGGAGAAAAGAGAACACTCTTGCACTGCTGGTGGGAATGTCACTTGATACAGCCACTATGGAGAACAGTATGGAGGTTCCTTAAAAAACTACAAATAGAACTACCTTATGACCCAGCAATCCCACTACTGGGCATATACCCTGAGAAAACCATAATTCAAAAAGAGTCATGTACCAAAATGTTCATTGCAGCTCTATTTACAATAGCCGAGAGATGGAAACAACCTAAATTTCCATCATTGGATGAATGGATAAAGATGTGGCACATATATACAATGGAATATTACTCAGCCATAAAAAGAAATGAAATTTATCTATTTGTAATGAGGTGGATGGACCTAGAGTCTGTCATACAGAGTGAAGTAAGTCAGAAAGAGAAAAACAAATATCATATGCTAACACATATATATGGAATCTAAGAAAAAATAATGTCATGAGGAACCTAGGAGTAAGACAGGAATAAAGACACAGACCTACTAGAGAATAGGCTTGAGGATATGGGGAGAAGGAAGGGTAAGCTGTGACAGAGCGAGAGAGTGGCATGGACATATATACAGTACCAAACGTAAAGTAGATAGTTAGTGGCAAGCAGCTGCATAGCAAAGGGAGATCAGCTCAGTGCTTTGTGACCACCTAGACGGGTGAGATAGGGAGGGTGGGAGGGAGGGAGATGCAAGAGGGAAGAGATATGGGACATATGTATATATATAACTGATTCACTTTGTTATAAAGTAGAAACTAACACACCATTGTAAAGCAATTATACTCCAATAAAGATGTAAAAAAAAAAAGAATTTAAATCTTTGTCTATCGCTTTCTATTTTAAAGTTATGGACACTGTTAAGAGATATAGTCAAGAAGTATTTGATATCTCTCTTTCACTTTTATATATCTTCTCATTTAACAGATATGCTGAGTCCTTGCTATGTTTACACTAAATTTATCTAGGTAGCAAAATAAGTAAGTAGTTTGTATCAAATTTCCACTTACTTTATTTTATAAATAGTACATAAATAAGAATTCCATTGGTTTGCATCCTCTTACTAGTAACTGCTAACTTCATGAAAATATAGACAATCTCTCTTTTTTTTTTTGCCACTGAAGCTACAATACCTAGCAGAATGTCTGGCATATAATAGGTGTTGAATATATTATTTTTAACAGATTTATTGAGGTACAATTAATATACAACAAAGAACATGCATTTAAAATGTACAGTGTGACAAATTTTTACATCTGTACAGACTCATAAGACTACCACCAAATTCAGGATAATAAACATATCCATTGTCCTCAAAAGTTTTCTCATGCTCCTTTGTAATCCCTCCTATCATGACTACTGATCCACTTTCTGTCACTATAGATTAGTTTGCATTTTCCAGAGTTCTATGTAAGTGAAATAATAAAGTATGGTTTGCTTTCTGTCTAGCTTCTTTTACTCAGCTTAATTATTTTGAGATTATTTTTTGTTGTGTGAATCAATAGTTTATTTCTTTTTATTGCTGACAAGTATTCTGTTGTATGGCTAAACCACAGTTTGTTTATCCATTCATCTGCTGAGGGACATTTTGGTTGTTTCATTTGGGGCTGTTACACATAAAGCTGCTGTGAACATTCATGTATGTCTTTATATAGATATGTACTTTCATTTCTCTTGGGTAAATACTTAGGAGTGGTATGGCTGGATCATATGGTAGGTGTATTTTTAGTTTTTTAAGAGTGTCAAACCATTTTCCAAAGTAGTAGCACCATTTAACGTTTGCACCTGCATTGTATGAGAATTCTCCTTTCTCTATGTTCAAACCAATACTTGGTATGGCCAAACTTTTAAATTTTAGTCATTAGCACTGATGTGTAGTGGTAGCTCATTGTGATTTTAACTTGCTTGCCCCTAATGACTAACGATATTGAGCACTTTTTCACACACTTTTTGCCAACTATTTGCCCAACCCAAGGTCATAAAGATTTTCATCTAAAAGTCTTACAGTGTTAGATTTTATATTTAGGTCTGTGTTCTATTTGGAGTTAATTTTTATATATGGCATGAAGCAGGGACTGACGAACATTGTTTTGCATATGGATGTCCTATTTTTCCAGCAACCTTTGTCAAAAACACTATCCTTTCTCCACCAATAAGCTTTGCAACTTTGTGGAAAAACCAGTTGTCTATACATGTATGGGTCTATTTCTGAATGCTCTCTCCTGTTTCATTGAAGTATTTGTTTCTCTTTATGCCACTGCCACACTGTCTTGATTATTGTGGCCATATACTAAATCTTGAGATCTCCAAATTTGTTCTTCATTTTCAAAATTGTTTTGAATCTTCTGAGTTTTTTTTTTTTTTCCACATGAACTTTAGAATCAGCTTGTCAAGTTCTACAAAAAGGCTTGCTTGGATTTTGATTGGGATTACCCTGAATCTTTACAACAATTTAGGGAGAATCGACATTCTAACAACATTGAGTCTTCTGACCAATGGCTGAATACATTTTTAAGGGATAAAAGAAGAATTGTTGAAGTTCAGTTTTAGAATAAAGAATTTTAAGAAACTCTAGGTAAATTAGAAATATCATGTTTATTAAAATGTTATGGCGGGGAATTTTGATTTGGCTTTTCATAAAACATTCTAATTATACTTTCAAAATTTGGGGGAGATACGGTCAACTTTAGGAAATGTATTGTAATTGCTTCATTCTTTGACATATAACACCTTGTAATTTCAGAACTAATACGAGATCTTTGGAGCATGCTCTACCTTTAGAAAAAGAAAAAGAAAATAGTGATTTGGTGACAAACTATTAAAATCTAAAGGGAGACAGATGAACATTCAATAAAAGAATGTCTAGATTTAGCTTCCTGCATCCAGGCAATTTCACTTTTTCAGGTCCCTTAAAAACAAATAATACCTATCACATTCATTTGCTTTTGTAATTTTTTAACTTTTCAAAGCACTTTCAGTTCACGATTTTCTTTTATTCATACAACTTTGTGAAGTAAGAATGACAAGTCGCCATCATTGACAGCTGAGGAAATTGAGGAACCCAGCAGATAACAGATCACCAAAAGTCACAGTGAGAGCTAGTGAAAACTGCTTTCAGGTCACCTAATTCTCTTCTGAGATGTTTCTTCATTAGACACTTCTGTGCAAAAAATAGAATTCACTCTAGCTGTTCGAATAGAAAAGGCATTTATTAAAGGATGTTAGGTGTCCCCCTAATCTCCAGAAGGACCAGTGAGGAAGACTTGCAGACTACCCAGCCCAGATCAACACCTAAGTCAGACCCAGTGACTAATGTGCTAGGTCAGACCTCACTACCTTTGTTTTTTGGCTTAAAGGGCAAATGTTGGACACTAGAAGACAGGACCTCGGTCACTATGATCCTAAAAGACCCACACCAGCACAGTCTCCCTCAACGAACCAAAAGGTTCCCTGTAGCTTCTGCTTCATTGTTCTGCCCTTTTCTGAACAGACAGGTCACTCCAGAGAATATGATTAGCAGAGTCCAGTCACTTATTTGAGCCTACATTCATAATGGGGGAAATTCCCCAAACATAAAAATGAAATTTAAAAAGGAGTGAATAGCCTCAACAAGGCAAGGTACATGTCACAAAGCATTCTTAAAATCATTGTGAGTCACTGAATGACAGTGGTTTGGGGGTTGACAGGGATCTTTTAAATTGCCAATATTTTCCAAATTTTAGCCATGACTCATTAGAACATCATAAAAATCAATGTAGTGTGCTCCATAGTTTTAAAAATTAAAATAGAATTGAAAATACCACTATGGATTGCACTTAGGGAAGGTAAGTACTGTCTGGTGAAACTTTTGTCCTAATTGTATATGTGTGTCTACATGTGTATATATATGTATATGTACAATATATATGTATTCATACATATGTATAATATATATTTATATTTGTATATATATAGTGTGTGTATATATATATATATATATACACATATATATATATATATATATATTTTTTTTTTTTTTAACTTTGGGGCTTGGGTACATCCCAAGCCCCAATGTAAAATGTTTTTTACTGTGAGTCGTGGTGAATATAAAAAATTGAAAAATGCTAGTCTAATCCAATCTCTTCATTTTACATTTAAAGGAGAAAAAATAAGGCTCAGAGAAATCAAGTACCTTGCTCTGGCGGTTAGCATAAAGCTGGAATCAAGATGCAGAAAATCTCTCAGTCCTACTCTGCATTATAAGGACATCATCTATCACCTAGAAGAATACTTCCCATTTCCTATGTAGATCTTCTCCTACATTAGCCTTGTTGTGGTAATTAAATGTATTTCATAATTAGTAAATCACAAAAATATTGTAAATTTTATAGTTGCATTTGGAGTGAGGCAGTAGTTAATTGTTACCACTTGCTGTAGTTAATACTAGTCTTAACACCATTCTGCATTTTAACTCTGGAAAGACAGCTAACCTCTGTTATTTTAAAGATTTTTATGTTGGCAGATATGTTAAGAATTGCAGGTGACACATTGTACTAGTTACTATAAACAAATTTTTAAAGAAAATAATTTTATTTTCAATAAATAGAAGGAATTTTAAAGTTGTAATCTGCCATACTGAATGAAGATATATCATTGAAAATATTTCTTTTCTTGCTAGTTCTCTGCTATGTTTGTTTCTATCAAAACATTAAATACATATTCCAAAAAAAGTTTCTGTGATTTGAAATAAAATTTGAAAAACAAAAGCTTCTCAACAGTTTCTCTAAATGTGCCCAATTAATGATACCTCTACACTTTAAAAATTTGAATTACTAGAAACAAAGTACTTAAACTTCATGGATATTTTTATATTAAGGGGTAAGAGTTATACAAATAATATATAAATATTTAAAAAAATAATATAGATTTTACTTTTCCAGTCCTCATTTTAACTGAATTTCTAAAAATTCTATTTCTAAATAGCCATGAGCCAAAGATTAAGCCAGCTTGCAATATCTCTATCTTCAATAATAAAGAGGTTCATCAAGTCTTTTTGCACTGTTGCACACCACTGTGTATTTTATAAACAGAAATTTAATATAAATACTTCTATTACACATTAAAACCTAATTGCTTTTAAGATATTGATGATAAAGAGGGTCAAGAGGAGTAAAAAAATACCAATGATTAATGCTTTAGATAATCAAAGAACCCCAATTTCCATTGTGTAGGCTTCTCCCTCCTACAGGAAAACTCAATAAATGTAGCAATGAAAAGTACAACACTTTTGCAAAGTGCACCCAGAATCTTTCTATTTGCTAACTCAGTGCCACCACCCAGATTTTGATATGGATCCTACAAGTTTACTTTTCATCACCAGTTAATATGTTTTGAACTAATACTGAAAATAGAATGCACTTTATTTTTACATGTTGTCTCTTCTCGTTGCCTGTGGGAACCTGTTTTCCTTACAAAGAACATAGCTGCAAACAAAGAAGACACGGTATTTTTCTTGCCAACGATATTTTCCTATACTGAGTGGTCCTTTGACATAGGAAGCTTACTATGACATACCAAATGTGCATGGGAAAGGGTGCAAAAGTCCGTCAGGTAAGGTAAAGAATGAGGGTGAGAAATTTAGTTATCAGGGGTTTAGTACAGTCGTTAGGAATGTTTCTTCCTCCCAGACTGTTTTGTCCCGTTCAGTGAATACTGTTTTATTCCAACATCCCTTTTCCCAAGAGCCATTTATAATAATAATGAGAAAAAAATTTTAAAGATATTTACAGTAAATGAAATTCTGTCACACATAGAGAGGGTAGGGGGAAGATGCTGATATTTTCCTGAGCATAGGATATGCTCGTTGAATATGGCACCAAACCTACTTTCTGCAGTGAATTCTTCTTACCAGCAATTGGGACAATTATTTTACTTAAATGGAAAATATTGCTACCATTCTTCTGCTACCTTAACAGCCAGAAAGCTTTTCCCAATATTGCTAATCACACTGGAGGAAGATTATAAACTCCTTTTTATACTGTGGTCTATGGCTGGTTGCCACAGCCCTCCAAAGAAAATTCAGTATTGATGTATCTCAGGACATGTTGGCCTTCTGCCCTATGTGAATTCATTCAAATTTAGAATAAAATCCAGCTGTTTAGTTTCTAATCTTGAGTTGCTTCTCGAGAAAATATGAAATCAAAAAACAAATTAAAAGTGTGAAGCTCTTCAATTTGCTTGAAAAATGACAACTAGATAGTCTTAAATAAGTTCCTTTTACTTGCTCTTATATTAGTATTTAGTGTTAAAAATTATGCCAACCAGAATAGCCAGTTAAGAAACAGCAGAAAATTCCCACGTTTCTTAAAAATAGAGACCTTTAAAAAAAATCTCATTAATGACTTTGTAAATGGTACTACCTATAGTTGGTAAGGGTGCAATCAAATAAACACTCACAGTTACTGCTGGAGGTGACATAAACTGCTACCACTTTTCAGAAAAGACAATTTGACAATATACGTGAAAAACCTTAACATGTTTGATCCTTTGATTCAGAAATTCAACTTTTAGAAACTTAGTCTAGTGAAATGTATAAAGAAATGGACAAGCATTTGTGTACAAGGGTGTTCATCAAAGCATTACTTGGAATACAGAAAAACTGGAAAAAACCTAAATATACAATAGCTGGGAATTGGTTACTAAAACGATAGGCTATTCATATAATAGAATATCACACAGCCATAAGAAATATCTCATTTGAAATAAGTATGTACAAGCAAAGGAAAAAAAAAAAGCACTGTTATCTTTCAATGCTGGGTTTCCAGGTGACTTTTACTTTTTTTCCACCAGCTTTATTGAGATGTAATTGACACATAATATTGTGTAAGTTTAAGGCATCCAATTGACTTGAAACTTTTATAAACTGCAAAATGATTACCACCGTAGTATTAGCTACCACCTCCATCCCATCACAGTTACCACTTCTTCTTGTGATGGAAACATTTAAGATCTACTCTCTTAGCACTTTTACTTTCTTTACTACTTTCTGTATTTTCCAGGTGTCCTTCAGTGTAATTTTTACTTTTTAAAAGGACTTTAAAATTCATGTGCTAGTAGTCGCATGGAGGGAAAAAAATTTTTTTAACTACAATTCAGTATAAATGAAATTTAATGCTCTCTTTACTATGATTATAACTTCCAAATATTTGCACCTCTTTCTGCCTCCGATAAATATTAAAATACGTAAGAGCCAAACGAGGTATGTCTTTTCAAGCTCCCTTTTTTCCCAAATGAAATCCCCCCAAATAAGACCCCCATATTCTCATGAAGCATATCCTCATTTTATTAGGCATGTCCATGTAATTTCTCCTCATAATTACAATTAGTTCTTACGAAGTTTATCTGTGTTTCATCTGCTTCTTCTCTGTGCTGGTAGGGACATAATCTTCCATCTTAAATTTCACCAGTATCTGCTTTCACTTCTTCCCTCTTGCTTCTCCTATGTTCTTGAGAGTGTATGCTACGTTCTTCAGGGTCTTCTTTATTCAGAAGGTGCCACACAAAACGGTTACATAACGCAGGCTTCATTCATATTTATAAAATTACTGATCAGATAGTTACTGCAACAATTTCCAAACAACATCATTTAACCGACAACTGCAGTGCGGTGGGTGGAGTGCGAGGGCGACAACCTAACACAATTCATTAAGGGCTCTCAGCTGGTTGACAATCTCACACTCCAGCAGTCTCTCTCTCTCTGTCTCTGTCTCTGTCTCTCTCTGTCTCTTTCTCTCTCTCTCTCTCTCTCTCTCTCTCTCTCTCTCTCTCTCTCTCTCTCTCTCTCGCAGCGTTCCACCTTTCTGGGGCAGAAGTCAGTAACCATATTCTCCATGAGCTTCCCATGAGAAGATGTAAGGGGAGGGAGGTAGAACTAACCTACCAAATAAAAGGCAGGAGGTCACCCAACCCAACTTTAAAAGCGCTCAGAGCTCTGACGCAAATTAGACCAACGCAGGCTTTCTCTGATACCCGGGCCACCACGAAACTTCTTGAAGTCATCTGTTGTGGATTCCCCATCTTTCCTTTCCCCTCTTCCATCTTATATTGTTTTTATTGCCCCTCTCCTCTCCCCAAGTTCTGTGCTTTTCGCCCAGCACTTGCACTACAGGCATTAACCATTGTTGGCCCGTGAATTAAGCCAGTACTTGGCAGCCATACCTCTCTTGAGCCCACCAAAGCATCCATGCCTGGGTTCCTTAAAGTCTAAAATTCTAGTGCTGCCAAGTCACCTCTAAAGCGCTTCTCAGGGCTACACAGCTAAAGGGAACCTACAACCGACAAGGTGCAGCGGGGGCTCAGGTAGAGGACCCTGGCTGCAACACACCAGAATATAACTCGCAAAAGGGGGAATAGCTAGAAGACGAAAGAACGCTAGGCGGTAGAAAGATGCCCAACCTAAGCAAGCTCAGACGCGCAAGCGCGTGGCTCACGGCGCGTCTCCGTGGCCTCACCACAGCGCCTGCGCACAGGATCCCCGGAGCGGCGGGGAGAGGAGAGGAGCAGTCGGGTCTGGCGCTCCTACCGCCTCGGCAACTCCAGCCTGCCAACTCCGCCTCCTTCAGCTGCTCGCCTTCCCAAACAAGCGGGTGCGTCCCTGGCGCTCTCCGTCCATTGGCCGTTGGCCTTTTCCGTTTCCGCCCAGCCCTCCAGAGTCCACCAATCAGCTTGTGCGTTTGGGTAAGTGGCCACCTCCTAGGCCGTCGCTCCAGGTTCTCTGTCTCCTCCCGCTGCTGCCTCCGCTGCTGCCTCCTCCTTCCCCACCTCCTCCGTCAGGCGGGCGGCTGCGGGGGCCCGAGGGGCGGCGGCGGCGGCAGCGATATGGAGCCGGGGGCCGGCGGCCGAAGCGCTGCTCGCGGGCACGGGGCCAGGCCCCCGAGCATTCCGCCGCCCAGGGAGCAGGAGCGGAAGCTGGAGCAGGAGAAGCTCTCCGGGGTGGTAAAGAGCGTCCACCGGCGGCTCCGCAAGAAGTACCGGGAAGGTAAACAGCGAGCTGAGCGGGGGGAAGGGGAGGCCTCGTCGCCCCCAGCCCCTTGTCAACCGCTCCCCTCCCCCCAAGGGGCCACCATTACAACCTGAAGGAGCTGCACGTCAGCCCCTGCTAGGGCCGCTCTCTCAGGTCCGGACGCCCCCTTCTCGGTCGAGTACTCGGTCGGCGTCAGGCGTGCTCCTCCCGCCCCCTTTTCTTCGAGGGCCCTTCAGGAGAGTTCCAGGCCTGTGGAGGAGCCGAGTGCCCACCTCCCCCATCCCCTGTCCCCAGCCGGGGTGCTGAGATTGTTGTCACCACACACACAAGCACGTAAATCCTCTCACAGGAGGCGGAGGTCGCTCGCTGCGAGAGACATGAAGCTAAAACACGAAGGCAGGTAGAATCCATTCGAGAAAGACGAACTGAAAGAAGCCCGAGTTACCCTTCGCTGCCTCGCGCCTGATGAGCCTGTTTGATTTGCTGCCCCGTCAGACCCCCTTCCTAGTACCTAATTCCTGCGGCTTTAGCCTGGGCCGGAGCTTCCTCGCATTGGCTTCCAGGGCTGCGAAGTCAGCAGGCCTTAGAGCTGACTAGACTTCACCTTGTTAAAAGGGGGAGGGGTTCCATCCTTGCTTCCCCCCCCCCCATTCTTCAAATGCTGCATCTTAGGGTTTATTTAGGCGGGAGAGGAAGAGATCTGGGGCAGGTTCTCAAAATACTGTTTAGATTTGACTAATCCGTAACTACCAAGCCGCCTAAGGATACAGACCCTGGTGAAGCCGGCCGTCGCTGGGAACCCCTCTTATGGAAGGTCTTGAGCAAAGGAAGAAGCCATAGTAGCTTTTGCTTGGGCCTGAGGAAGGTTTATAGTTGGGATCTACAGTTATCCTTGGTATTTTAAAATATAGGCTTTTTTACAGAGCTATTTTATAAGAAACTAACAGTGAAAATTCTCAGTTTTTTCATGCGCTCAGGAGACATTTCTTCTAAAGATCAAAACGAGGGATAACTTTCTTCTGTCTTTAGCTTAATTGCAAACAAAAGTCGGCAGTCTTATACTTAGTTAAGTTAGGATTAGAAGCAAAATTATGACAGTGAAGGAACAGATAGGTAAGATCATGTTACTTTCGAGTTACAAACACTTTTCAATTACTCTGGAAGATAAAAACTAAGTGTCTTTTGTTCTCTTGAGTGTAGGTGATGTGTTTCATTTTTCAAACTTTAAGAGTTTTTTCCCCTTGGCAACTCAAGCCTCAGTTTTTTAATAGCTACTTAAATAGTCCTCCTCAAAGCTAGCCTATAGTTATTGTTTAATAGGTAGCAATAGAAAGAGACTTATCGGGCATACTGAGATGTTAAAATTTGTTTTTTAAAAGAATGCTTTAAACCCCAACCCACAATTTATTCAATAAAATGAGTAGTTACCATAGCAATCGTTGCATCATTCTTGATATTCAGAGAGTGCACTTACATAATGGCATTCAGTGTAGGTTCTTGTGTTGTTTGGAGAAATGAGCAAATAAAACGGACACACTTTAATTTATCATGCTATTTTGCATAAACTTAAGCAAGTACATCTTTTTAAAGAAAAATGGGTAGCATATAATTCAGTTTCCATTTTTACCTTTTTATAATTATTATTCATTATTAACTTATTCATAAATGAATATATTCCACTTAATATACTACTAATGTGTCATCATGCGTTCAAGAGCTGTTTATATTTTCTTAGTTCTCACATGTTGAAACATGTCTTTAAGCCTGAATATTAACCAAGGGAACACTTGTTTATAATGAGAATTAGTATTTGGAAGTTACGAGAGCTAGAACAGATACATGTAGTACATAAGTGAATGATCTAGTGTGCTTTAGGGCAGGTAAAGTCCTGGCAGTTTGTAAACATGAATGAGACTGTTCTTTAGGCGTTTTAATGCCCTGAATTCCACCAGTGATCTAGACTTCTCTAGGCTTTACTCTAATGATATACAAAGCCCCATCAGTGAATTAGCAAAGTAAAAGATCCTAAAGAGTCTGCCCTTTCTACCTTTATTTCTGACCTGTAGGTCAAATCTTAGTTGTGATTTGACAAAAATCCATGAAAAGGCCATCTGTGAAAAAGTCTGATTATGCACATAATAATACCAAAGAAGTAATTTTTAGTGCTTTCCTTTGAGATCTTAGTATCATTATCATATCATTTGCAAAGTCATCTCTGGTTATAAAATAATAATATAAATGGTGCTTAGGTTCTAGGTCAGGTTACAAAGGCCTGTTTGATCAGTAACATGCCTGCACTGTAACACCAATAACTATGGAAACTTTACTCCTTTTATAACAATATTCCTAACAGAAAATGCAGTGAAAATTCCAGCTTAGAATCTTGGAATGTTAAACTAGAAGGAACTTTAGCATTTATCAGTGATTCCCAAACATGGATAAACAATAGACTTATATGGGTGCCTTTTAGAAAATTACTCCATTCCACCTCAGATGTACAGTTTCAGAATCCCTATCAGTGGTGCTTGGAAACTGGTCAGCCAGATTTTGGACTGGTAATCTAAACTACTTCCTTTTTACACATGAGTGAGCTGAATCCTAAAAATAGTAAAATAACTTGCTTGAAGTTTGGATAGTTTATCATTAGCACAGAACGTATTTTATGGGAATAATGTGTTTTTCTTTCCAATTCAAAGCCTAATGGTGTCTCCAAATGTTGGAGTGGTAGGGAAAATGGGAAGCAGGACGTAGCCCTAGAATTTGTGTTGGGTAAGAGGATGTAAACTGACAGGGATGGGGCAATCCATGGGATAGGTATGGTTCGCTGAGTTAGGGCTATGTGAGATGTGGGTTTCTTAAGGAGTTTTGGCAAAGAAGGAAATAAGTTGGGGTAGAATAAAGAAGGAGGCAAAACATTCACTGGATAGTAAAGACAGGAGTGAGACCTGGATAATGAGTGTAGGGTTGGATAATATAGTTTTCCCTTTCCTTATCTCTGGTAGTGGAATTGAACATGAAGCAGGAATAAGATTGAAAATAAGATTTTTCTGATGTGGTAGAAAAAGGTTTTTCTCCATCCTTCCCAGTCCATTTGTCCAAACTGATGCTTGTTGTGGCAGTGAGCAGGCTTGGGGTAGGGGGTAGTGGATAGGATTGTAAAGACTAGCAGGTAAGTTTAATGTACTCTTTTACCACTTTTCCCCTCTCTGCTCCATTTTACTGCCTGTCCTGTGTCACCACTTAGAGATCCTTTCTCTATTTGTATAAGAGTAAAGTGAGAACTGGAGATAAACGTCAGTGTTCCAGGCAGTGCTGATATCTGAAGTAGTTACCAAAAGGAAATGGTAGGGAAATGTTTAGCAATGGTGATGAGAAGGGGTGTTTCTGGTGTCAGCCATTTATAGATAAGGGACAGTCTTTTAGACTGAGTTTATATAAATGGAAATATGCTTGCAGATGTAGGTGTTTTCTTTCTTTGCTATACAGAATTTTCAAAATAATGGCCTTGATATAAGCCAAAAATATTTAAAAATATATCATAGGATTGGAGACAGCTTTTAAATAAGAAACAGCTAGTTTTTCTTTCCAAACAGGGAGTTTGGAACAGGGAGTCATTGTTTAATCAAATCTGCCTGATAAGTACATATCCAATTGAGAACTGAAGTAGAGCCGTGTGTATTTTCAGTTGACTTTGTATGATTTTTTCCATAATCCTAGTCACATAATCTTATTCCTGTAATGATTGTTATTATGTTTGGCATCTCTTTTTAAATTGAAAGTATCCGTGTAAAAACTACAAGAAAATGTAAAGGCTACAGCTGTTAGGAATAAAAGTATGATCCCCATTCCTTAGTTTTGATTTTTTAACTTATCTTGTGAATGTCTTTACTTTAGCAATTTTCATCAACTTAATTAAGTCTCTGAATTTACTTATTCTGTATGCCAAAACAGGTTAAACAAGCTTGTCACATATACCCGTGTAGGTTATCAATCAGACAAAAATAAAAATGCACGTTACCCTGTTAACAGTGATATTCTCAAAGTCATGGTTTAATGGGAGATCTTTATTATACTTTTCTACATTAAAAAAAATCAATCTTATTAGTAGCAATGATAATATTATAAAAGTGGTTAGAGTACGTAAGACAGATTACTGATACTGAAACAGAAAAGGAGAACACAGAGTAGGTTGGTTCTGTAGACTAAGTCTGGAAAACATTGTTACAAAGGTTAACAGCTGTGAGCAGCATTTTAAGAGTCAACTACTAAATAGCCTAGTTTAGATGTTTACTTCTTATTGATTATTGAAATTATTCTTCCTTGTTTGAGACAAAGGGTGAGCTAGAATAGCAGTTTAGGATAAGCTGAAAAATACATTTGTGATTGAGTTTTCTTTAGCATACATCTAAAATGAGAATTGTAGGGGGGAAGGAAAAAAACATTTGAATTAGAAATAATTTTAAACTAAAACCAAAAGGTCTAAAAATGAAAGAATAAATGTATCGTCAGAGTTTTTCCTGAAACAAAGTTTTGAAATTGTTTTTAAAATTAGGATAACAGACTATGTGGGTTTTTTTTTTTTTTTTTTTTTTGCGGTACGCGGGCCTCTCACTGTTGTGGCCTCTCCCGTTGCGGAGCACAGGCTCCGGACGCGCAGGCTCAGCGGCCATGGCTCACGGGCCCAGCCGCGCGGCGGCATGTGGGATCTTCCCGGACCGGGGCACGAAGCCGTGTCCCCTGCATCCGCAGGCGGACTCTCAACCACTGTGCCACCAGGGAAGCCCAGACTATGTGTTTTTAACTGAAATTTTCTAATTTTTTTTTCCTTTGGTGGCTTTCAAAACTTTCAAAATACTGACCAACTCGATGACCCCAAGGCACTTTTCACAGGTTCTCCTTGTTTTACTTTTTTTTTTCTTGCGGTACGCGAGCGTCTCACTGTTGTGGCCTCTCCCACTGCGGAGCACAGGCTTTGGACGCGCAGGCCCAGCGGCCATGGCTCACGGACTCAGCCGCTCCGCAGCTGGGGCACGAACCCGCGTCCCCTGCATCGGCAGGCGGACTCTCAACCACTGCGCCACCAGGGAAGCCCTTTTTTACTTTTTTATCAAGTGAAGTTTTACTCTTTTTTCTTTACATGGTCTTTTCTGATTCTGATATAGAATCTGAAAATGCTGGGTTTTTTGGTAGAATCTTTGCTCAATCAACAAAATAAGGTGAAAAGTGTCCACAGAAATGCTTGTTAACTTGGCCCTAGGAGAGTTTGAACTGCCATTCTAGCAGGGGGAACAAAAATGAAAAGAGTTTAATAATTAGTAACACTAAAAGATAAAGGGAACATTGATAAACAGTCAGCTCAGTGAGGTACACATAGTATATTAACTATTTGATTTCTAGTCATCTTTGTATCTTTTTAGGAATTTTTTGTATTTAAAAAGGTACGGTAAAACTAAAAAGTATTGGTATAGATCCTTTGATTGTTTTGTGGGAAAAAATATAACAACAAATGCAGTGGATATTAGCCTTGATTCCACATCAGTATCATCTCTGGAACTTTGTGGAACACAGGCATCTGTATTATTTAAAAGCTCCATAGATTATACAGTGGACAAAAGGGTTGAGGAACACCTAGCTAAAGTACTCTAGATTGGAGTAGGAAGGAATCTAGAAGAAAGCAGATCAGCTAGGAGACTCTTACACTAATCTATTTTTTAAAGGTGAATAATAGCATAAATAACAGTAGTGATCATGAAAATAGAGAAAGGTAAGTCAAATAGTCAAACATAAGTCGAAGTCAAAGTGAGCAGTTTTAATGAAGGTAAAGGGGAAAAGAGTCATTGATGATGCCAAGATTTCTTGCCTGGAAAAATATAAATAGCCATTTCCATCCAGTTTGGAAATATCTGTGTTGAGGTGGGAGCAGGGAGAAAGGAGTAGACAGGCAGGTTGGCTTGTCATAGGGATAGTGGTAATGATTTAGTTTGGAATGTATCCCTTGGAAGTGAAGGATTGGAAGCTCTCTCTTGAAGTTGTAGCTTTGAGGGCAGATGAATGACCCAATGGAGTGATGGTAATGTATAACTGAGGACAGATCCTTGGAAGATACCAGTAGTGTCCAGTTTTACGTAAGTACTGCCCATTCTACCGTATGCTCCCATGGCACAATTGCCTTGCTTTTATCATAGTTATCACTTATCAGTTCACTTGTCTTTCTCACTGAATTTAGTTACTTGAGTAGGACTCTGCCTTTTATCTTTGTATCCCTAGTACCTAGCACCTTGCCTTGTAGATTTAAGGCACACACACACAAAAGAAAGAAGCTGATATACATATTTCCTTATAGTTTGAGTCTAATCTTTTTGTATTCATAACTTTAAAATTTTAACTTTGGATACAAATTTTTTGTAATGAATTTATTGTCATATCTTTTAAAGTGAGTATATTAGATTAATTTAACCTTTTGAAAATGGTCCAAATTATCATTATTAGTATCATTCCATTTTTTTATTAAAAAAACTGTAAATAGTGGCAAATATAGATTAAAAAAATTTTTGTTCTCAGAAAATGAGAACTAATAAGGATATAGTGTGTGGTATAATGTGTCTCTGTGTGTGTTGGTATAAGAAGGTGATAATTTTGTGTATGTGTATATATATTATATCCTCTAATTTCACACACAAAATTTTGCAACCCCAATATCAATTGCCTAAATTTTGGAGGTGAAATTTGTACTTGTTGTAAAATCCAAACATCTGAGAAGCACTGATCTAAACTGTACTAATTTATTGTGCTTTAAGTGTAGGTATATTGATGCTCATTGCAAGGGTTATTTTAGAACCCCATGCCTTTAGAGGGACATCTGAGTATCCCCTATTCTCATTTATACAGAAATTGCTCTACTTATATAGAAATTCCTATTCCCATTTATATAAAAATTTAAGTCCCAGAAGTTTCTCCATAAGTCCTTTGCTTACACTAAACAAGAGATCTGTGTGGTGGTACACATTTCGGTAAAGTTGTTTCACAGGGGAATAACAGATACTGATGCCATTATTTCTAACTTCTTGATTTTTTCCATCTCTTGTACAGGATGTGTTCAAAGTTTTACATTTCAATTAACTTTTTTATCATAAATATGTTTATAGTAAGAGAGTGCTCCATGCACAGAAGATGCACCATGGGCCAAACTGTGTTTATAAATGTGAACTTTAATCTATGCAGTGTTTTGTTTTTTAATTAAATTTTTGACTCTTCAGTTTACCCCAGGTCTCAATTGCTCTGTGTATTATTTCACCAGACTTTTGAGTTTACAGTCTTGCCATAGACCCATGGCTTTAAGCCATGGCTGCACAGTGGATTCATTTGGGGAGCAGTGAAATAAATGACCAGTTCCCACCTCAGACCAATTAAATGAAACTTCTAGGGGATTCCAGTGTGCAGCCAGAGTTGAAATCACTGCCAGAAATCTAACAAATAATGCAGTTGCAGAGAGAAAATAACTGCGTTTGACTGACAAAAGACCATTTGTTTGTGGCTAGTAGAGTCAGTGTACTTTGCTTTAGTGCAAAGCTTTGTTCATATCCATGAAAGTTTATAAATTAAAAACTCATAAAGAGAGGCAAGGTGGTATAGCGGTTATGAGCATGGACTTAGGCACTTGACTGCCAGGTTTGATGTGTACCCTTGAGAAAGTTACTTAATCTCTCTATACTTCAATTTCCTTATCTGTAAAGTAAAATATCTGCCTCAATGGGTTGGTATTAGAATTAAATGAATTAATATTTGTAAAGTACTTAAAACAGTATCTGGCACATAGGAAGCATTACTTGTGTTAAATACATAATTTTAAAAATTAAAGGTGTATCTGTAGCTACCACCTGGATGCATTAAGGGCATTGAAGATTGAATGGTTTCTGGAATTTGTATCTAGACTATTCTATAGTGTCTTTCTTCTTCAGTACTAGGATTGCTGTAGTGTTTTTTCTTTTCTTTTTTTTCTTGACCCATTTGCTTTTTGTATTTCTAACTTTTTATGTGAAAGGTCCAACCTTTTTAGCACATTAGAATACTGAGTTTTTCCCCTTATCAGAGAAATGACTAGTCGCAACACGTTAGGTGTAAGATGCAGGTTTTCAGGTGGTTCGTTTGTTTGATTCTCAGGAGCTGCTTCAACACCAAACATCTTGGATGTTTTTGTCCCACCTCTATGTGTGTCACTATATCAGATGCTCAAGAATACTGAGAAAGCTGGTCTGTGTGTGGTTTAACTATGTTCGTGAGACAATCTTGTCCTGATCACTTTGTTTTAATGTCTTGGAATGGCTGCTGAACTTGTTTCCACTTGGTCATGAGTTTCTCTGCTTACTTCATATTAGAGAAAATGACCTTTAAATGTTCTTTGAACTTGAATTTGGTAATCTGGTCATCTATTTGGTAATATACCTAAGTAAAAGTGAAAATTTTCTGAATTTCTAAAAGTTTAAGACTTGTTTGTGATACTCAAGGTAACTCCTTGTTTTTGTTTTCAGAGTATTTGATGACCCTCAAATTTAATGAAATACAGTTTTTATTTTGTAACTTTTGCTGTGTTCACAGCACGTCATATTTTAAAATGAAATTTATTGAGGTACAATTTATATACAATAAACTACACACAGTTAAAGTATATAATTCACTGGGTTTGACAGATGTATACACCCTATATTCTTTTAGCACAATCAAGACACAGAACATTTCTGTTGCCCCCCCAAATTTCCTCGTGCTCCTTTGCAGTCATTCTCTCACTCTCCTCTTGGTCCCACTGATCTCTTGTCCCTGTAGATTTGTTTTCATATTTTAGAATTTTATATACATGGAATCATGTGATAGCTTCTCCATTGCATTGTACGCCACTTAAGGACCACAATAGTGCAATGTTAATCTTTGGTATTGTGACTCACAAGGCTAAACTGACAAGAATGACATGCTATTCTTATCTTAAATTGGCCTCAGATTTACACTTGCTAAATGTCTTACCTTCTGTGCTTTATATTCTGTCTTTTTATACTGAGAATTAGAATAGAGTTATTGAAAAAATAATATTATTTCTAATGTACTTCTAAACATCAAATGGTCCCAGCATGAAAAAATGCATGAACCTTAGCACCTCTTATTCATTTTATTCATTTATAAGTAATTTTTTATCTATGTAATGTGTTACCAATAATTTCTTCTTAACCTTATAGATTTTCCAAAAAGACCCATGTACTATAATCAAAGAATTTAATAGATGTGATTGTGTTTCCACTTGCAAGTTTGGTTGTTTTTTTTTTTTTTTGACAATAATGTGAAGTGAAAAAAAATGATAAGTTAGCTTAAAACAGTGGAGAGATTCTCCAGAAAATTGACTTTGAACCTATTGGTTTCCTAAACGTCTCATAACTAATATTTTGAGAACACTGTTTGAAGTATTCAAATTTTACTGCTTATTCATCACTATTATCTATTGACAGTTATGAACTGTAATTTGAATTTTACTCTAGCAACTATTTAATTTGTAATTTTTGGTGTTTCTTATAATTTTTTTTGTTTGTTTGCCGTACGCGGGCCTCCCACTGTTGTGGCCTCCCCCGTTGCGGAGCACAGGCTCCAGACGCACAGGCTCAGCGGCCATGGCTCACAGGCCCAGCTGCTCCGCGGCATGTGGGATCCTCCCGGACCGGGGCACGAACCCGTGTTCCCTGCATCGGCAGGTGGACTCTCAACCACTGCGCCACCAGAGAAGCCCTTCTTATAATTTTTGAGCACGGTGAAAATTTAAATATTTTCTCCCCCATTAATGGGGTACCATGATTAACTTCTATAGCTTATATGTTATAAATCAAAAGTAGTCTTTGCCTTTCAATTTATACTTTCTAATGGGAAAAATCACACCTGGTTTTAATAGAAAACTCTTTATATAAACAAGTGACAGAGTACTATAAGGATGGCAACTGCATATGGGGGGAATTGTAAGATGATCAAATGGGAGGCAGGTAAATCCTCTTGAAGAACATGGGAATTCAGTTATGTTTTGAAGGCATGAGAGAGGTTAATTCAAAAAGGAAGAATAGTATCCATTCTAAAGAGTATCCATTCTAAAGAGACAGTTTAGAGATTCCATTGGTTCACCTGAGTTTGGACCTGTAATACAGCTGTTCTTGAGCAACAATAAATAACTCCTTAACTTATTATACTTGGTTCTTACAAAGACACGTGCAGTCAAAGTAATAATATCTTAAACTAATCACAAAATTCTTAAAAATGGAACTTTTTTTTTTAACAGCTCTATGACATATTTATTTTATAACTGGAAGTTTGTACCTTTTGACCCCCTTCACCTATTTTGCCCACTCCCCTACCCTCTGCCTTTGGCAACTACCAGTCTGTTCTCTGTATCTATGAGCTTGCTTGGTTTTTTTTTTCCTTCTTAGATTCCATAGAACTTTGTCTTTTTAATCAACTAATGAATGTGCTATTTTTTCCTAGTTATTGTCTTTTCATAGGAAGTAACTTATATTTATTCTTTAGTTGTTGCATATGTTTGTGAAGGTGAGTTTAGTCAATAATTATGGTATTATTCCTGACAGTAGGACCAAGCTTCAGAATAATTTGGTTCATCCGATTTCCATACTGAATTTGGTTTGGCAACTTTAAGTTGGCATCACTTGTGTTTTGAATTATTAATTAATTTTTTAATTAGTGTTTTTAAAAATTTAAATGTAAAGAGAATATAATGAATAGAAGTCATGTTAATGTGAACTTCATTCTAGAATTTTATGAGAATCAGGTGACTTTATCTTTAAGACCTGGCAGAGCTTTAAGTTGATCTTAAAATGATGTATTTGAACAAATGAATACTGATTCCTTCTCTAGATTTATTATTTTAGTCTGACTATAAAATGTTTATTAACTATTAATTTCAAGTTAGGCTGCAGGACATATATATATTTAATTGTGCTTTCTAAATATAATTTTTTAATTGCCCAGACTTCTCTGTGTTAGGGCAAATTCGAATGTATGCATTAATTAGAGATTTTCCTCTCCTTCTCTCCATTTCCTTCTCTTCACTTCGCCCCTTCCCCCTTTTCTCTCTCTCTGTCTCTCTTTTTAACTAAGATACATTCATATTTTTATAGGATGCCTGTAAGAAATAAGTAAGGAAATAGATTATTAATCACAATGATTTTGAGTCATCACAAATACCAATATATAAAAATCATTATAAAGCTAATTATTAATTCATTGAGACCTCTGATTGATTGAATTTTAATACTTAAGCATTTCTTGTTCTGTTGAGTAGATCTTTGATGCAGACCTCAGGAAGTTCTTAGTTCTTAATTTACCTTTCGATAATGAATAAGTATTTCCTTTTAAATAAGACAGTCTTTTAAATATTGGTTGACATAATAACTAAAAGATAACAACAACCAAAAAATCCTCAGAATTGAGTTTTAACATATTTTTTTGCATATGCAGTTTGACCAAGTTAGCAGCAGAGTTTTGAATTTGTATACTGGGCACTGGTGAACTTTAACTTTTTTTGACTTCTGGAACCCAAATCATAAATTATTTTGAAAATACAGTGATTAAAAGGTAAATAGCACTATTTTGAATACTGTAAAAACAAATAATGGGCTATTATGAAAAAATACTGAATTTTCCCATTCTGTTTTCAATAAATTTATTTATTTTAAAAATAACCTTTCAAGGGTATTCTGGAAAGTGGAATTTCTGAAGGCTAACTATATTTTTTGTTCAACTTTGTAACCACCAGACATGTAACATAGTGTATACCTAGTAGTTGGGGTTTGATACTTTTTGTTGAATAAATACATGATTTAAAAGTTCTGGGTCCAGAATGGCTTACATGGACCATAGTGAATATGTCAGGTTCATATCTCTATTAGAGCAGATACCACATTTTAATACATCTTCTCCCCTTCCTTTGATGCCAGTGCTTGCTCGTTAGCTTTATTATTCTCTATAGTGTTTGACCTAGAGTATTTTCCCAGCAAATCTGTTGAAGGAATGAAAAGTATGTACAATTGCATTAGTTTCAATTATATATTAAGTGTACTGACTTTATTAATCACGTTAATCTCAGTATCAGCATATTTAGAGAGTCTGGAGACTCTTAAATGTTAGTGAAAACATTAAATAGAAGTTTACAATCAGTTTGATAGGCTTACAGACAAAATGTGAATCCTTCCTCAAAACTTTAGTAGAGCAGATAGTAAGCCTTAAAACTACATAAAAAATTGAAGTATTTAAAGAGAATTTTGAGTGTGAGAAACTAGAGGTCATCTAAAAAGCTGAAGGGCAATAGGTTTCCACATATATATAAACTCGTCTTTGTATCTCATAACTAGTAGAATAATTCTAGGATATATTGAGTTTCACAGTATACGATGTTATAGTAAGGACTCTGAGAATTTATAGTAGATGCCTTTGGCGGCTCACAGCATACCATTGGTCCTTGGGTGTGGTGGACAAACACTGTGAGCTCAGAGGCACTTGACCCCGACGGAGTCCCATTTTAAATGTGTGTTGCTTTCTTTTCTATTTTTCACCTTTTTCCAACACTGATGGAGCCCACTGAGGGAATCCCCTTTTTCAGTGCCTAAGTGTAGACTTAGAGGTACAGGTTGTTAACAACCCTCAGTTAATGGGGGATAGTAACTGATAGATAAATGCTCCAGCCTCCCATCCTTTAGGTATACAATTCCAGAGGCTTTCTGTATGCTTCTGTGCTGCCCACAGCAGCAGCCTCAGTAATGCACCCTTGTATTAGCATTTTCTCCTCCCTTAACTTGTTCTCCCCACTCCCTCACTCCTGTTTCATAGGGTTCCCTCCTAAATAGACTACTTGAACCCAGGTCCTTGTCTTAAGTTGTACCTTCTGTAGAATCTAAACTAAGAAGTCTTAAAAAAAGGAAATCTGTTTAAGTATGTTAAACATAGCTTTTCCCGAACGTATTTGATCTTAAAACTTTTGTTTGAATGACTTCTATTACCAGAAAATGTAGTAAATTTATGTATTTATTTATAATATGTACATTACATAAGACAGTGAAACTTACATATTCAAACAAAGGGCCTTTTAGAGTTGACGATATCCATCTCAAAAAAAGATAAAGCACCTTTAAAATAATACTGTACCTTAATGAATCATTTGACATCAAGTCTGATGAGTAAAGTCAGGAATAGTCTTATGAACATCATAGGTTTATTAAGGTATCATTAATCAAAGTATTTGTTTCAAAGACTTTACTTCCTGTAGTCCTACTTAGATACTTGATAAATAACTACATCTGAAAGATGTTACTAAAACTGAGGGGTTTTTCTTTGAGAATGTAGAAAAAGTTGTTTGCCTCCTTGTTTTCAGTGGACAGTTATTGCCAACCTGCTGTATAACAAATTGAGAGCCCTGTCACTACACAAATATTAGTGATTAATGAAAATATTATTGTATAAGAACATAACCATGAAAAAAGAGAAAGCTTTTCATTCTTTTGGGGTTTAAAGTCAATATTCAGACCAAGGCTGAGACTGATACATATTCATCTTAACTGAGCAATGTGAGTGTGAGGGCATATTTGTACCCTTATTGCTCTTTCTGGTATTGGTCAAACTAGAAGGCTAATAGTTTGGTTTTCAGCTCAGTATGTGCTGGGCTAAGTGCTTAAAATAACCAGTAAAGTTTTTCAAATTTTGAATAGATAAGTGTTGTTAAATTTGAACTATTATAATTCCTTTTCTGTTAAAAAAAAAAACCCAACTCTTAAATACTGGAATCTAATTGTCTCACCTGGGGAAAGAACTTGAATATAATTATCATCCCCAAATTTGGTTGTTGTATTTATGTTTTTAAGTTTATTCTGTCGCTAAACAATTGCCTATATTTGAACATGTGGCAAGAGAACCTAGATTATGTCTAAGAACATTGATTGAAGCCAACTTGATAATTTTTTTTACTCTTTTACCTTTACAATTATGTAAATGTTATTTATTTGACTGTGGCATATTCATACCTTTCTTTATCAGAACTCACATTGATTTTTCAAATTAAATATGATGACTGATCTAATTAAAAAAGAAAAAAGGTAGTAGCTGGAAGTAATGCTGTGGCCAGATAATGTAGTCAGCTTATAATTTTTATTCATCTTATAAAGACTCAAAACTTTGGAGAGTTTTCCAAGGTAATTTCTCTAGCAACGTTTTTGCACTAGGATTATAATTTTTTAAGTGTAGTATGCCTACAGCAAGTCCAAGTGTATCAATACACAACCATTTAATTTGCATGCTAATTTACGTTGCCATCTCACTTATCAACCCCTTTTAATATAGAAAACTGATAAATTTGTAGAGATCCAAGAAAATAACAGACAAGAAGAAGGATTAAGTGGCTTCTCTGTTGCTGCAAGGTCGTATTGCCCAATGGTAGCAGGACAATTAATGTTTGAATGCCCAGCCATACTTGTCCCCTACCAGGATGTTTTTGGTTTATAAATTGATAACTTGTGTATGTCTACTTGTATTTATTAGTTTTATTCAGCTTCACAAATCCATCTGTTTAAAATGGTAAAATTTATTTGGTTATCAAATCATCATGGTTAAAATGATGGATCCAATTTGCATAAAGGAACTTCGAAAATTATGAAGTTTAAACTTCATAGAATTTTACTTCATGAGTTTGCTTTTATTCGTCTTTAAATAATTGTAGATTATGCTGAAGCTTTTAGGAGCCTGATGTATTTTAAGTCAACTTAATTCAATTTTTTCCTTGTTTTTAGTGGGAGATTTTGATAAGATCTGGCGAGAACATTGTGAGGATGAGGAAACACTTTGTGAATATGCTGTTGCAATGAAAAATTTGGCAGATAATCATTGGGCAAAAACTTGTGAGGGCGAAGGTCGTATTGAATGGTGTTGTAGGTGAGTGTTTTTATGAACTAACAGTTTTGGTTTCTAATGTATTATTTAAATTCTTAAGTCTAAGTAATGCCGTATATGATTCATTGTACCAAAAGAGAAATGTTTTAAAACAGATGATGTCTTTTAAATAGCTTCTTCCCATTGCCTCACTTTCTCTATGTTTATTTCATTCACCTTTTTTTAATCAAAATGTTTTTCTTTGATATAACTTAAATTTCTTTGTTTCAACTTTTTAAGTGTATAACTTTAAATACATTTGTTTAATTAAGCATTGGTACATTTAAAATATGTGATTTAGCACTTGACTCATCATTAATAAGTTATAGTATAGAAAGTTCTTTAGATAATTATATTTGGATTCAAGTAAAAATGAATACTTTCCATTCTTTAAAGCTGAAAACATCTTAAAAGTTTCCAAATCCTGAATTTTTATATGTGATTCAGGGTATTCCAGCACTTATATTGACTTTGGATAATGTTTATTTTCTCATAGCAGAGCTTCTAATTTTAAAAACATCAGAAAATGGAATACTGCTGATCATTTCTCTCAAGTGGTAAAATAATAAGAATGAATTTGTATATTGACTGAATTTAAAAATCAATTCCCAGAAAACAAAACATTATCTTTCTGCTTGGACAATAAGTTTATGGTAACTTTAGGTTTATATTTCATTTCAATTATCTTTTATTCAAAGTTTCTGTTTTGATTTCATTTAAAAGTTATATAATAGTGCCTATTTCATTTATTCAATAAATAATCCAGAGAAAAATATGTATTTTACTTCGTTCTTTTATTTATTCATTTAATAAATAACTTTAAGTGATTGTCTTCTGTGTACCAGTCACATCATAGGCACTGTGAGTATAGCACTCAACCAAACAGATAAAATCCTTGCTCTCATTGAACTTACATGCTAGTGAGGGTTAGAAGCAAGAAACAATACATAAGTTAAATATACACTAGGTCAGATAATGGTAAGTGCTGTGAGAAAAATAAAGCAAGGAGAAATAAAACAATTTTAAAGAGGGTAGACAGAGAAGGCCTCACTAAAGTGATGTGTAAAAGACATGAAGGAAGTAAGAGAGCAAGCCTTAACAAGTCCAGAGGCCTTGAGACAGGAGCTTGCTGGCATGTTTCAGAAACAGCAAGGAGACCTGTTTGGCTAGAACAGAATAAGAAGGGGAGAGTGATAGAAAATAAGATAACAAACAGCTAGATTTTGTAGGATCTTGTGGACCATTGTGAAGACATTGGCCTTTATTCTGCATGAGATGCGAAGTCATTAAATGTTTTAAGAAGAAAAAGTTACAGGATCTTACTAATCTTTTGAAATGTGTCAAGGATTTTTAAGAACTAATTGTAGTGTTAAGATAGACTATAGAAAAGGCAAGGATGTTAGTGAGGAAACCAGTTAGGAAGCTGCTACAGTAATCAAGGCACAAAGTTATAGTGAAACAGTTTTCTTGGAGAAGGAGAGAGTGAATGGACAGACAGTGTGGTAGGATTAATGCTCAAATGAGTATAATGACTTAAGAGAGGAGCAGGGGAGATGGTGATGTATACATGGTGGTGATTATGATGATATGTAAGAAGTGAGCTGAAAATGTGAGGTAGGTGAGGAACAGTGAAAAGATTGGTATTATCAATGGATTGTGGAGCCAAAGAATTGTGGAGTTGAGGAACTAAAGGAAGGAGCCAGAATAATAAGAAATGAGATGCTTGGGATTAAAATGTTTGGGTTTTTTTTTTTCTTTTTCTAGAGAAAAAATGGTTATAAATGTGACTGTTCTACGGAGTATACATTTCTCCTTCAAGCTAAGAAACGCAAATTGAGGCATACTACTGAGCCAAATATTTCCCTTGTGACACAAAGTAATAATGTAATCCAATCAGGAAGTCAGTACCATCGCTATTTAAGACCAACATTCTTTGCTCTTAGCAGCACTGCTTTTAAATTAGTATTCCAATACATCAGGCAAGCTCTCAGACTTTATTTCAAATACCACTTTGATATGTGGTATTCTCATAGGAGCATTTGCTTGTACCTTCCACTTGAATAATGAATATGCCTCACACTTCGCTCTTCTTTCTTCTTCCTCAGATTTGTGTTTTTATCAGTAGTTTTTGTATTTACATGTGTTCTGAAAGAGGTTATTTTTAGGTCAAACTGCTGAAAAAGAACATTAATAAGAATTTAGGTCAAACTGCTGAAAAATAACAGTGGCAAAATATGGTAAAAAGATGTTACTATGGAAAGTAATCCCAAGAGAAGTTTTATAGTGTCTTTACTTTAAACTTAAAACTAGGTTGGGGAAAAAAGGCTTCAAAGCAATATTGAATTTTGAAATGAGTTATCTGTATTTCTAACTTGGGTTATATGTATTTCCTTTCCCTGTTGACAATTCTAAGAGAGCAGTGTCACTCTGAAAAGCTAAAATCAGCTTTAAAAGGGGTTTGACAAAAGTTTGCTTCCAGTAGTTATACTTAAAACTTTAGAGGAATTCGATATGTGAAATAAGTCTTACTGACATTACCTTGCTGAGATTTTGTTGACTGTTTAGCTTGAAGAATTATACATAAGATTTCCTTCTAAAAATTAGTAAAATTTTATTTGTAATATGAAGTATTTAAATTAGAAACAAAACACAATATAAAGTTATAGTTGTATGTTTAATAAAAGAATTTACCTTTTCTAACTCTCCACACAGAGGAAGGAACATATAAACACACCATTTCCTGAACCATTTGAAAGTAAATTGCAGATGACATGACATTTCATCTCCATCTCCTACATAACCACAATACTATAAACACATTAAGACAATTAACAGTAATTTCCTAAAATATCTAGTTCATAAAATTCAGATTTTTGTTATTGTCCCCATAACATGCTTTATAATTTTTTTCCCCTAAATCAAGGCTTGTGCTTTGGTGGTTAAATTTTTTAGGTTATTGTTTTTGTTTTCCCTAACATTGCATTGTTTTTAGAGAAATGTCAGTTGATTTGTAAAATATACCACATTCTGTATTTTGTGATTGTTGGTTTGAGGTGATTAGTAGCATTGTTCAAATATTCTGTATATCCTTACTGATTTTTCTTTTTGGCCTTCTATCAGTTACCAAAAGAGATGTTTCCAAGATATCATTTTACTTAATTTTTCTATAATAATTTGGCTCTTCTTTAAAGATTTCATTTTCTATTGAAGTTCTCCATATTTTCATCTATTCAGTTAATATTTTTCTCTATTAAAAAAATTTATAATAGTTATTTAAGTCCTTGTCAGCTTATTCCAACATAAAATTAATCTGTGGTTCTGTTTCTTTTGGCTGTTTTTTTCTTTTGGTTATGGATCATTTTTTTCTGCTTCCTTGTATGTCTGGTAATTTTAAAAGTACACTGGGTTGGCCAAAAAAGTTTGTTCGGGTTTTTTCGTAACCGCTTACAGAAAAACCCGAACGAACTTTTTGGCCAACCCATATATACTGGCATTATGTTTAGAAGAGACTGGGGTAAATATTATTTTCCCAGAGAGGGCATGGTTTTTTCTCTGATAGGCAGCTGGGATAAGAGATTGAACACTTTGATCTTATCAGGAGTTAGGCTGGGTTGAAGCTTGATTACCACTTTAGATAGTTTCAATTCACATCTGGCTTCAAATGCCTTGAGAGTGAGTCTTGTTCTGTGTATATTACAGGTACCAACCTGTAGCAGGACTCTGGGACCTAAGCCCATGGAAGAGTGCAGAGAATTTTTTTGCTTTTTTAGTCCCACTCCAAGTCTCCAGTGCTCCCCCCTCCCCTATCTTTTTCTTACTTGAAAAAAGACCTATGGGGGAAGGCAGGAGAATGGCGAGAACAATCTCTGCATTTGGGTTTCTTAAAGTTTCCAGTGTGTCACTCCATTCTAAGCAGCCATTGAAAGCTCTGCTGCTTTTCCTTTAATCGAACAAAATTCCTCTACCTTGGAAGGCTTGATCCTTCACCACTCATGCTCCTTTTCAGCAAATGCACAAAGTGCCTGTGGTCCCTTCCATTAGACCTCTTTGCGTACTCAGTTCTCTTGATTTCTTTTTAATACATTATTTTTAGATTGTGTAGGTTTTTTTCTTTTTTCCTAGTTATAGCACAACCAGGGGTCTATTGTGATTATCTGTATCCTAATCCAAAACTAGCTTTGTGTCTTTGTTTTGGATTTATTTGATTGTTTTATCATGGTGCCATTTAACTACTTTCTCAGTCTCCTTTATTTCTTGTAAACTGAACATTGAGTCTTAAAGTGTTGATTCAGGTCCCAGATTTTTGCCAAAATATTTATTAGGTGAAACTGCATACTTCACGTTGCATCACGTTAGCAAGTTCTTATTGTCAGGTTATTCCACTGTTAGAGACGATAAATTTTGCCATTTGGTTAAGGTGGTAACTACTAGATCCTTCCATTGTAAACTTATGTTTTCCTTTTGTAATTAGCAAGTCATACGTAGAGTGACATTTTTGGCTTGTGAATCAATCTTGTCTCCCAACAATCTTTCAACTAACAGGTTTACTCCATTTATTAAATAAATTTGGGGTGGTAAAATGATTTTTTTAATTGTATCATTCCTTGCATTTATTAGCGGTCATTCTTCTGTAAATAAAAACTTTCCCTTATGAACAGGGAATGATTACATGTTTTCTGGAAAGGCTAGGTAAAAGTAAACATATACATGTAATTCTTTCTGTTTAATTAGCAATTTTCAGAGTAAGGAGTTGGTGTAATGGTCAATTCCAATTGTGACAAGTGAGTTGTGGTTTTGTTGTTGTTGTTTGGTTGGTTGGTTTGGTTTTGGTGGGTTTTGTCTGTTTGTTTTTGGAATATCACTGCAGGCTCCTGGATTCACTTTTTCCATCAGTCTTTGATTTGTGTTTGAGTGTGTGTTTGTGTTCAAATTAATCTGTATTTAGCCAGTGGGAGCCTCTTCAAAGCTGGCTTCTTGGTTCTGACAGCACCTTTGAGCACTTCTTGCTATCTACTACAAGATAAGCTTTACCTTCCCAGTCAAGACCTACAATCAAGGAGCCTTAGTTTCTTGTAGTGAGAAATAGAAATTAAGATCTGGGCACTAGATATGCTTCTGCGGTGTCCTTTCTTCTAGGCTTTTTCACTGAACAGAAATATTATATAGTCTTAAATTCATAATTGGTATTTGCTATTCAAATGTAACATTACAGGTTTTTTGCCTAACTTCTCTGTTTTATATTTCTATATTATCTCTTCTGTTACTCTGAAGGACTTAGTTTGGAATAACATCAACATATTTGCTTTGTTCTATAGTTCACATAAAATGGTTTCAAAATTACAGTACCAATTCTACTTCTAACAATAAACTGAGTGAAGTTTAAGATTTCTTTGCAGTTAGTTCTTTCGTCTTTAGAACATATCTCACTAAGGGTCAGAATACTGTGTGTAAAAGTTACATGAAACAATTCTTTTGTGTATGGTTATATTACCAATTTACTATGCAGTTAGTTTCACTTTGTTTTATGGGCTTTTTTCTTATTTTCTTTTAATCTGGGGGAATATAAGGCATTTACATGGTTCAAAAGTCAAAACTTTACAAAAAGGTATACTCAGAATAGGCTCCCTTCCATTTTCTTCATTTGTTTCTTGTTTCTCCTTTTTGAAGAAATAAGCAAATTCATACAATGTATATACATGTATCCACCCTGTCTTATCTCTTCAAGTGGTACATGTTTTATACTCTCTTTTGTACATTTCATTTTTACTTAATATTATGTCATGGAGTTCATTCTATTTGATATTGTATTAATCAGGGTTCTCCAGAGAATTGGCTCATGTGTTTGTAAAGGCTGACAAGTCCCAAGATCTGCAGGATGAGT
Organism: Grampus griseus; assembly: GCF_964374135.1. Taxonomy (NCBI): domain Eukaryota; kingdom Metazoa; phylum Chordata; class Mammalia; order Artiodactyla; family Delphinidae; genus Grampus; species Grampus griseus. The sequence goes on from NC_139003.1 coordinate 36,166,124, forward strand.
TGACACGCCAGAGACCCAGGAGTTCCAAACCAGTGGTATAATTCCTATCCTGAGGCCAGCAGGCTCGAGACCCAGGAAGAGCTGCTGTTTCAGTTTGAGTCCAAGGCAGGAAAAATTCAGTGTTCCAGTTCAAAGGCAGTCAGGCAAGAAGAATCTCTCGTACTCTGAGGAGTGTCAGCTTTTTTGTTTTATGCAGACCTTCAAGTGATGGGATACAGCCTACCCTCATTAAGAAGGACAATCTGCTTTACTCAGTCTACCCATTTAAATGTTAGTCTCATCCAGAAATATCCTGACAGAAATACCCAGAACATTTGACCAGATATTTAGGCACCCCGTAGCCCAGTCAAGTTGACACATAAATTGACCACCACAAGTATATAGATGTTTTCCTCATTTTGTTAAGTTACATACAAGCTTTTTCTGTTACAAATAGTGCTGTAACGAATAACCTTGTGCATATTCATTTTGTATTTTTGGCATTGTATCTTTGTAGACGTGGAATTGCAGAGTAAAAGAGTAAATGCATATGTGATTTTGTTGGATATTGCCACATCACCCTCCATAGAGGTTAAATCATTTAATTCCACCAGCAAAAATGACAATACCTGTTTCTCCAAAATCTTACCAACAGAGTATGTTGCCTACCTGTTGAATTTTTGCCAGTCTGATAGATGGGAATTGATATCTCTATGTGATTTTAATTTACGTGTCTCTTATGAATGATGTTGAGTACGTTTTCATATACTTAGGAAATATTTGCCTTTTCTTTCTGTGAATTATATGTTTGTGTTTTTGATGCTTTTTTTCCTAACGGTTTTTGGTCCCTTTTTTCTTGATTTTTTTTTAGAGCTCTGTATATAATTTAGAGATATGTGCCCTTTTTCTTTGAGTTTGTATCTTTTGCCATGCAGGTTTTTGTTTTGCCATGCAGAAGGTTTTTGTTTTCACATAATCAGATATATCTGTCTCTTCTTTTATTGCTTCAAGATTCCAGTTGTCTTAGAAAAGCTTTTCTGATTCCCAGACTGTAAGAATTCCTGTTAGAAATTCACTCATGTTTTCTTGTAGTACTTTTATGGTAATCATTTTTTTTTTTGACATTTAGATCTCTGACCTCTTTGGAATTCATTCCAGTGTTTGTTGCAAAGTATAGATCTACCCCCCCCAATAGTTATTTATTTCTCCAACATCATTTATGAAAACGTCTACCTTTTCTACAGTGATTTGACATATACTTACGTGATATACGAAGATTCCCCACATAATTGGTTCTGTTTTAGGACTTCCTGTAATGATTCCTTGTCTATATCATTTAATCCATGCTATTCTATATCATTCTTCCGCCTCCCCACCACCATTCTTCTCTCTCAGGATTTTCTTGGTTATTCTTGGTTTTTTGTTTCACCATATGTACTTTAGAATCAACTGGTCTAACTAAATTTTTTTTTAACATCTTTATTGGGGTATAATTGCTTTACAATGGTGTGTTAGTTTCTGCTTTATAACAAAGTGAATCAGTTATACATATACATATGTTCCCATATCTCTTCCCTCTTGCGTCTCCCTCCCTCCCACCCTCCCTATCGCACCCCTCCAGGCGGTCACAAAGCACCGAGCCGATTTCCCTGTGCCGTGCGGCTGCTTCCCACTAGCTATCTACCTTACGTTTGGTAGTGTATATATGTCCATGCCTCTCTCTCGCCCTGTCACAGCTCACCCTTCCCCCTCCCCATATCCTCAAGTCCATTCCCCAGTAGATCTGTGTCTTTATTCCTGTCTTACCCCTAGGTTCTTCATGACATTTTTTTCCCTTAAATTCCATATATATGTGTTAGCATACGGTATTTGTCTCTCTCTTTCTGACTTACTTCACTCTGTATGACAGACTCTAGGTCTATCTACCTCATTACAAATAGCTCAATTTCGTTTCTTTTTATTGCTGATAACTAAATTTTTTAAAGTTTGTATTTTTATTGGGATTACCTTAAATTTTTTAATAACTGGAAAAAAGTGGAATTTTTATAATGTTGAGTCATTGTATCCATGAAAAAGTTATATATCCTTCCATTTGTTCTAGTCTACTTTTGAATTTTCAGTAGTGTTTTAAGGTTTTCTGTATAGTGATTATGCACATTTCTTATTATGTTGATTCCTAGGTACTTTATCATTTGTTGCTATTATAAATGAAATCTTTCCTTCCGTTGTATATCCTAACAGGCTATTGTTTGTATACATGTGGAGGCTTTTGATTTTTGTATGTTTTACATCCTGTTTTACTGAATTCTCTTACTGTTTGTATTACTTTGTGATTGATTCTTTTGGATTCTCTAGGTATATTATCATATCTATGTATACATAGAGTTTTATTTCTTTCTCTCCAATTCATTTAACTAATTATTTTTCTCTTGTCTGTTGCATTAGCTATGTTTTACTCATTCAGTGATGTGTGTGGTATGTCCCCATTATATAAGTTGCTGGCTTTTTTGGCTGATATATAGATACAATTTAACTGTTAGGAAGCATTCACCAAGCCCTGATTGATTGATTGATTTTATTAGGAATAGCTGTTGGATATTGTTGAATGTCCTTTCAGCATCTATGGAAATGAATGTTTTCTCCTTGATTTGTGAATATAGTGAATTATATGGAAGGATTTTTTATATTGAATAATCCTCATATTCTTGAGATACATACTCGGTCATATTTGATTCTGTTTGTTAAAATTTTATTTCATATTTTACATTGATATTTATTTTTATATTTTGTATTTTATATTTCTGTATTTTTTGTAGACATTCTCACACCTGATTATCATTGTATTTGCTCCATAACAAATGACTTTAGAAAATTTTCCTTTGTTTATATGGTCTGGAACTGTTTAAACAGTTTTGGCGTTGCCTAATTTGTACTTGTGTGTTTTATTTATAGAGGTGACTGAGTGATGGCATGGAGAGGTCATTGCCATTGAAAGAATTTATTACTTACATGCCCTGAGAGAAGTGGGTATGCCATGTCACACAGGGAAGCACCACATTTGGTCAGGAGGCAGAAGCAGGAGTGAGGGGAAAAAATAGACCTGATCCTTTATAGGGTTTACATGGGAAAGGCAAAGCAGTGTAAACAGTATAGGACTGGCTAGTTTGAATAATTTTGGTGGGCTTTGGAACATACGAGCTGTCCCTAACTGTCTGGTACCTGGACCTGAGTTAATTTAGGGTTTGGGAAACATGGACTTGTGTGAGAGTTAAATAAAGGAAATGGTTGGGTTGCAACCCATAGTTGCAACTCTGAGAGGCGCGCTCCCAAGTAAGTTGTTTATTATCTTTAGGAATTAGCTAGCCTTGGAGAGGCAGTTTCTCCCTGGGTCTGTAAGGCCCTCCCAGATGTCAGAACATCCTAAGTTACAGAAAATTAAAAGCTTGATAAATACAGGGGTTATCTGATTTTTGAAGCCTTGGTAGAATTCCTCAGTGGATACTGATGCTTTTTGGTGAAGCAACTCTTTGATAACTTTCTCTTATTTCATCTATGAATTTTGGGTTTGTTTAAATTTTGCAATTTAATTGCAAAATTAACTGCAGTTTATTAATTCTACCTGTAATCAAGAGTCAAGTTTAATAAATTTTCCTATATCCTATATTTAATATACTTACCTAGAAAAATTATGTTTCATCTAAGTTTTCAGCTTTATTTGTATAAAGTTATACAAATTAAAGAACCAGTTTATGTATTTATTTGTTGGTTCTGTTTTTTCCTAACATTAATATCTTACTCCCTTTTTTTTGTTTTACTTTTTTCCCCTAATCCTTTGAGTTAGATATTTATTTTATTTATTTTGATTCTTTCATTTGTATTGATATAAATATTAAAGGTCTGAATTTTCCTCAGGTCGCTATTTTAGTGCATTTCTTAGATTCTGACTTGTGGTGGTTTTGTTATTGTTTTTTAGAAGTTCTGTGATTTTTATTAGTACTTTGACTCCAGAGTTATTTAACTTTTAAAAAAATTTGCAGGTGAAATGAATTTTTTGTTTTATTTTGTTATTAGTTCTAGCCTTATTGCGTTGAGATTGGATGATTTTGTCTATTATTTTTCCTATGGCTCTTACTGTAGTTTTATTTGTGACCTAATACATGTATATGGTAATTTTTGTGAATATTCCATGTGCACTTGAAAAAGAATAGAGTGAAGTTTGTTATGCAGTGATAAGATAAACCTTATTATGCTCTTTAGGGCTTCTGTAACCTTACTTATTGTTCATTTACTTGATTGAGAGTGGTGTGTTAAAGTTCCCTGTTTTTAGTTTTGCCTGTTTCTCCATGCATCTCATGGAGTTTCTGCTTTGTAAGGATGGCTGCTATGATACATAGTACATGGCTTCACTGGGAATTGTGGTCTTCAGCATGATAAAGTATCCTTTTTTAATTCATTTAATGCTTTTTATTCTCTACCAGCCTCTTCTTCAACATTTCCCAGTCATCTCATAGATGAAGTTCATGCTTTAATAATCTTGCAACTGTGACATTCTATGAGTTCTTACCTACCAAAAGCTATATTTCTGTAGTTTTGTTACAAGGTGCATAACTTGGCTAGATATAAAATCCTTGACTCACACTTTATTTCCTTCAGTTTTGAAAAACAAAATGTTGCTCTATTTTAGTCTCATTTTGTATCGTTTCCCCTTTTTCTCCCCCCGCCACACCCCCCTTGCCTTTTCCCTGCACTCTCTATTGAACCATTTGAAAGTCAGTTGCAGAGATCACAAGGCTTTTGCTCCTGAATCCTTCAGTGTGTATCATTGCACTTAGTTGTTATCCCTCTTTGGTCTTCTTTAATCTAGGAAAATTCTCGGTCTTTTATGACATGGACATTTTGTAAAGTCAAAGTTTTACAGACTGTCTCTCAGTTTAGATTTGTATGGTTGTTTCTTTGTGATTAGGTTCAAGTTAAGCATATTATTAGCAAGAATATCACATAGGTGATATTGTATCCTTCTCAGGGTACTGCATCAAGAGGCACATGATCTATTCTGTGTTCTTTTTTTTTTTCTTTCAAATAGTCATTATTGTTTTAGAGCAGTTTTAGGTTCACAGCAAAATTAAGCAGAAAATACAGGTAGTTCCCATACATCCTGACCCCACACATAGGCAGTCACATCACAATCAACATCCATCTATAGTGCTACCTTTGTTACAGTTGATGAACCCACACTGACACATCATTAGAATCCAAAGTCCATAGTTTACATTAGGGTTCACTTTTGGTAATATATATTTTATGGGTTTTGAAAAATATATAATGACAAGTATCCACCATTATAGTATCATACAGAACAGTTTCACTGCTCTAAAAATCCTCTGTGCTCCAACTGTTAATTCCTTCTCCCCCCAACTTCCCCCCATACCCAGCAACCACTGACTGTTTTACCGTCTCCATAGTTCTGCCTTTTCTAGAATGTATGTAGGTGGAATTAAGGTATTTAACCTTTTCATATTGACATCTTTCACTTAATAATGTGCATTTAAGGTTCCACCATGTCTTTCTTGGCTTGATAGCTTATTTCTTTTTAGTGGTGAATAATATTCCATCGTGTAGATGGATCAAAGCTTATTTATCCTTTCAGCTACTGAAGGATATCTTGGTTGCTTCCACATTTTGGCAGTTACGAACAAAACTGCTGTAGAGACTTCCCTGGTGGTCCAGTGATAAAGAATCCACCTTACAATGCAGGGGACACAGATTCGACCTCTGGTCAGGGAACTAAGATCCCACATGCTGTGGGGCAACTAAACCTGCGCACCACAACTATTGAGCTCGAGTGCCTCAACTAGAGAGCCTGCGTGCCACAAACAACAGAGCCTGTGCTCTCTGGAGCCCGTGCTCCACAACTAGAGAGAGAAAACCCAAACGCCACAACTAGGGAGAAGCCTGTGTGGCACAACGAAAGATCCCACATGCCTCAATGAAGACCCTGTGTGCTGCAACTAAGACCCGAAGCAGTCAAAAATAAATAAAGTAAATAAATAAATAAATCTTAAAAAAAAAAACTGTTGTAAACATCCATCTGCCGGTTGTTGTGTGGAAGTAAGTGTTCAACTCTTTTTGGAAATACCATGAAACTTGATTGCTAGATTATATGGGAAGAGTATATTTAGTTTTGTGGGAAATTACCTAACTGTCTTCCAAAGTGACTATACCATTTTGCATTACCACTAGCAGTGAATGAGAGTTCTTGTTGCTCCACACCAGCGTTTGCTGGTGTTAGTGTTTTGGTTTTCTGTCATTCTAATAATGTGTAGTAGTACCTCATTGCTATTTTAATTTGCATTTCCCCAATGACATGTGATATGGAGAGTCTTTTTCTTATGCTTATTTGATATCTGCACCTTCTTTAGTGAGGTGTCTGTTAGGTCTTTTGCCCATTTTTTAATCAAGTTGTTTGTTTTCGTAACGTTGAGTTTCGAGGGTCCTTCATATATTTTGGATAACAGTCTTTTATGAGATAGATCTTTTGAAAATATTTTCTCCTAGTCTATGGCTTGTTTTCTCATTCTATTGACATTGTCTTTTGCAGAAGTTTTTTATTTTAATTAAATCTAGTGTCTCAATTTTTTTTTTTTAAGGGTTGTGACTTAGATTTGGCAATGACTTTTTAGATATAACACCCAAGTTCATCTAGATTTTCTCCTAAAAATTTATAAAACTCTCTTAAGAGTTTTAGAGTTTTGTGTTTTACATTTAGGTCTGTGATCCATTTGGAGTTAATTTTTGTGAAGAGTGTAATATCTGTGTCAGGGTTTATTTTTTTGGCATGTCGATATCCAGTTGTTCCAGCACTATTTGTTGAAAAGACTGTCTTTACTCCACTGTATTACTCCACTGCTCCTTTGTCAAAGATCAGTTGAATGTATTTACATGGATCTATATCTGGGCTCTCTCTTCTGTTCCATTGATCTACTTGTCTATTGTTCTGCCTACAACATACTGTCCTTGATTACTAATAGTAATGGTATAGTTACAGCTTTATATTAAGTCTTGAAATCAGATGGTGTCAGTCCTCCAACTTTGTTCATCACCCTCAATATTGTGTTGGCTATTCTGGGTCCTTTGCTTATCCATGTACACTTTAGAATCCATTTGTTTTATCTATAAGATATTTTGCTCTGCTTTTGATTGGGATTGTGTTGAATGTATAAGTCAATTTGGGAAGAGCTAACATAGTGACAGTATTGAGTCTTCCTATTCATATTCATGGAATATCTATTTATGTAGTTCTTCTTTATCCTCAGTTTTCTATTTAATTTCAAATTTGAAATGTTTTTCATATCTGCATTGCTTAATTATGTATAATTAATATTGAAGTGTTGTTACAGTTTTCTTCTCTTTTATAACTGTTATTTTCTGTGTTTTTGAGAATTTTCATCCACTGAAAAGTTGTGATATCTTTCTCTTCCCTTCTAATAGAAACTTGTACGATTGCTGGATTCATTGGACATCTCTTTTATGTGTTTTGTCTTTTATGTTAGACTGTGTATAGAGGTATAGGTAGAGGTTTGGGTGCTTGCTTTGTTTCTTAATTCCAAAGATCCTTGCTTGATTGCTACAGATATGAAAGTGGAGTTCCTTTAATAAGTATTGTCCTCTTTTGGCTGATTTATGAATTTTTAATAGGTTTAACTTATGTCAGTATGCTCTTTATTCTTAATTGATTCTTTCCCTTTATCAACACACCTCCAGAGATACCCCCTTTTTTCAAGGTGCTTCCATTCTCCCTCAGAAATAATATCTTCACAGAGCTCTCACCTTTGGTGACAGCCCTTCCCATATACTTTCCAGACTTTTTCCTTTTGGTTTTCCTGTGCCTAATGCCTTGTTTCACTATGTCCCATAAGTCTTAAGATCTCTCCATTCAGAGTTGGACTCTCTCTGTGGTGAACCTTAGCTAGTATTATCGATTTTTCTGTGCCACCTCTAAGACCCCATCATACCTTCCTCTCTTACACAGTCCTCATCTGACTCTGTACTTCGGGTAACTCCAAAGCCAACTCAGTTGGCCTCAGATTTTTATTTCCCCAATTACATGTAAAATAAGGTGCTATTCCTGTTTCCTAGTTATGCCATAGGTGTGAACTGTGTGTGCTTTTATTTGCTCTTCCTAATGTTTTGTATATTTCTTGGAAGTTTTGTAGGGAGATTGGGGTTTAGATGGTGGTTATTATCCTATGAGTATCTGGAATTCTAGCCCTTTAAGTATTTTGCAGTCAAGTGTCTAGGTAACATTGAGATTGAACCACATAAAATTGCAATTTTTGTGGGTCAAGAACTACTGAATATCAGCAGCTCTTTGTGGTTCTACCTAATAGAAAGGTAAGTAATCTCTTTACCCTTGTGTTTCATGCCTTAGTGAAATATTATATGATAAAGGTATTATTTTTAGTATTAATTCCAAGGTGATTCAGGCTATATTTTTCAATCAACCTTACTGAGGTTTAATTAATATTCAATAAAATATACCCATTCTAGTGTACAGTTCAGTGAGTAATGACAGTTGTTTACACTTGTGTAACCATCACCACTGTCTAGATACAGAACTTTTCCACGACTCTAAAAAGCTCTAGTGTACACCTCTGTAGTCAGCCCACCCCCCACTCGAAGAAACCACTAAACCATTTCTGTCATTAGATTAGATTTCTAAAAAAGACCACATTCCTAAATAGGCCTGTCAGTCTTGCATGATCTGAAGTTTGTTTACCTCTCCAGTGTCATGTGGCTGTCATTCCTCTCTATATGTGTGTTGGCCTTAGGGCCTTTTCACTTATGAGTCCATCCATCCATTTTCTGCCTGGCAGTTTAAATTTCACATGCCTTGAACTGATGTCTATCTCTGCGGGATCCATGATGCTTTTCTGTTCCATGCCTTTGCTCATGCTGTTCTCTCTGCCAGGAAAGCACTTTCCTCCTTAACTAACATTCTTCCTAGCCTGATTTATTCCTACTTATCTTCCTAAAATCAGCTTATACTACTGATTTTAGATTGGGCGTTAGGTATTTATCAATTGTATTTTCTTTACTATTGGGTTGGCCCCAAAATTTCTTTTGGAAACCCACACAAACTTTTTGGCCAACCCAATATATAATTATTTGTCTCCTTCACTAGTCTGAGCTCCTTGAGGGCAGCAATGCCTTCTTCAATTTGTTTTTCCATCACCTATGTGCCTGGCACATGATAGGTACTTAATAAATGTTTGATTAATGATAAATGAGTTTCAACTCCTGTATATAATTTGAGTTAAAATTAAATCTCCATAGGATAAGTTAAAGAAGTCTTTATTAGATACTTAGACAAACTGAAATTGAACTAATAGCATCCTTTAAGTGTGAGGGGAAATAAGCATTGTTTCGTTAGACACCATAGTTCTACTTGCTGAAATCAGTTTTAAATTAATTTTTCACTTCTTCTCTAGCCATGTGTTTTTGAAACTGCACCAAGGAGTGTTTATGGAGAAAAATAGTCTAGCTTGTTCAGAGTATGAGCTATATGGAATAATAATGTGGTTTAAGAATCTAAAAATAAAGAAAATTTGTTTAGCTTCATTTACATTCACTTTAAGCTTTGATAAGTATATCAGTTAATTGTCTAAGTATGTATCTCCTGTCATATTGTAAGCTCAAGGGCCAGAGGCAGATCATACCAGTCTTGCTTCCTTTAAGTTTTTTGTCTTTAATAGCTAGTAAGTGTTTTGAGTTGATTCTGTGGTTCATGTTTATTGTCCTGTTACATACCCAGGCATGGTACCCTACTATTTTCACCCTAAAATTGTATTAGGTATGAAGAAAATTGTTTAATCTTAATGCCAGTCATCAGTTTCTGATTACAGATAACAACCTGATATGGGCTAAACTAAATGAGTTTGAAATAATACATCTTGAAAAATCTGCATTTTAATATCCATTTATATTATAAGAATTGGGACAAGCAGTAGTGGTCTCTTGATGGACAGGAATAATTTCCAAGTGTTATAAAAATCACTATTATGTTAAAACCTTTGTTCTCTCTGAATGTATACCTTTATAATATGATACCATTTTTACCTTAACCAGATTTTTATGTTCTTCTTTCAGAGCAAATAGCATGATTCTTAATATTTTGGCAACCTGATTTTGTGACTTTTTTTTTTAACAGCAATTGGATATAGTTTAATGGAGCTTCTCTTTTGTGTGATAACTATACATATATATATATTTTATTGGTATAGTTGTTTTACAATGTTGTGGTAGTTTCTACTGTACAGCGAAGTGAGTCAGCCATATGTATACATATATCTTGCTTTTTTGGATTTCCTTCCCATTTAGGTCAACACAGAGCACTAAGTAGAGTTCCCTGTGCTATACAGCAGGTTCTCATTAGTTATCTGTTTTATACATATTAGTGTATATATGTGTGACTTTGTTTTTATAAACCAGGAGGGATCTGAAAAACAACTGTCTACTACCAGCAGAGCTGGCTCAGAGTTAACTGTGACTACTTTTTGAATTCTGTCACTGAATAACAGAGTTATTTAAGCTTTTCTGGAGGAGCTTATGTTTTAGCTAAGAATAAAGTTCAGCAAAACATACAGGCACATTGTACTTTTGAAAAAACACTTTTAAACATAATCTATGATCATGCTTTGTTGTATGGTAATTTTAAAAATTTGAAAATGCTACAGGTGCTCAAACTTACCTCAATGTGACATTTTAAAAATAGGACACTATAATTTGAAAATTTCCCATTTTGATTAATAAAGGTTAATATTTTCCCATTTTATTTTATATTCATACCTATTGTTTTAAAATATAACTTTATTTTGCCTTGTAGTGTATGCAGAGAATATTTTCAAAATGGTGGGAAGAGAAAAGCACTTGAAAAAGATGAAAAAAGAGCTGTACTCGCCACTAAGACCACTCCAGCCTTAAATACGCATGAATCTTCTAAACTTGAAGGTCATTTAACCAACCTCAGCTTTACAAACCCTGAATTTATAACTGAGTAAGTATACTTTTCTACTTAGATTATTAACATTATCCTGGATAGCTGTGTTAATAATGTAAAATAGTGTAATGGTTTACACCAAGTAGTGGGCATTTTGCTTGCTTCTCTGGTCGTATGTTAGTCTGAGAAATGTAAATTTGTTATATTATTAGGTAGGAAAGTAGCATAAAATTTTAAGGGATATCTGGGAAACTAGTAGTTCCATAACATCAATTGTTCTCACTAAAAATGAGAAAGAATCATTCATTAAATGTTACATTTTATGGTAATACAAAGAATCAAAACAGTGAAATCCAATTAAATTAAATATAAAGTGTCTATCCACTGACAAATCACAAATGAGGAATTAATGGAAGATTATTAATAGAACCAATTCCCATTACTTTATTTTCAATATAAAAATCTGCCTGCTGGTAATATTTATATATATGCATATAGGCATAAATTTTATTTAATAAGTACATGAGTATTTTCCCAGTTTTACTGAGATATAATTGACATGTAACACTGTTTAACACATACAACAAAGTGATTTAATATATGTATATATTGTGAAATGATTACCACAGTAAGTTTAGTTAACCATCCCTCACCTCACCTAACTACCATTTTTTTTCCTTATGAGAACTTTTAGCAATTTTCAAATATACAATACAGTATTGTTAACTATAGTTACCATGCTGGATATTACATCTCCAGAACTTATTTATCTTATAATTGGAAGTACCTTTCACCCAATCCCTAAATTTGTGATCTGACAGTCACAAATCTGATTTTGTTTCTATGAGTTTGACTTTTTTTTTTGACTCTACATAGAAGTAAGATCATACAGTATTTGTCTTTTCGTGTCTGACTTACTTAGTGCAGTGACCTCAAGGTCCATCCATGTTGTTGCAAATGGCAGGATTTCCCATTTTTTATGGCTAAATAATATTTCATTGTGTATGTATTATAATCCAATTAATTTTAGTAGTATTAAAATTATTTATATACCTTAGTACCAGAATAAATTTGTGGAATCAAGTAATATTGTATTACTCTCTTGAAAATGTTAAGCTCGAATAATTCTAGAAACATTCCTAATAGACACTGCAGGCTAACCATGGAAATAAAATTAAATTAACCTCTTAAAACATTTCCAAACCTGTAGATATCAACATAACATTACCTTTGGTTACTTTGATTTTATACCATGTTGAAATATTATCTAGTTAGGTATAAGCAGTGTCATTCAAAAATTAATATATACCTTTGATTAGTTCTGTAGGAAAAGATCTTTACCTTTATTCAAAGGTTACTACAAAGCTTACAAAGCATAATGAGTTACTAAACATCTTATAACTCAGGTGTTACGAACATTCTTGAATATTTTTAAAATATTGACCAGCATAAGAAATTATATAGTTAACAGTGCTATCAAAAACAGGTACATATGGAAAACGTGAACCCTAGAATTTCTATATCGTTCTTTTTTATAGTCTCTGTTTCATTGTTGAGATTACTTTGTTTGTTAAGTCATTGTCATATTTTCCTTTTACTCTTCTGAACGTGGTTTCTTTGAATTCTTTGAACATTTTTATAATAGCTGATTTGAGGTCTTTGCTAAATACAACATTTGGGCTCACTCAGAATCTATTTACTGCTCTTTTTCTTGAATATGGACTACACTTTCCTGTTTTTCTCTGCATGTCTCATAATTTTTTGTTGAAAACTGTCCAGTATATTTTTGAAGTTATAGAAACTCTTGTTTTGGATTTTTCCCCAAGGAGGGTGGCGATGGTGGTGGTGGTTTTTAGTAATCTCCCTGCACTTAATCTGTGGAGTCTGTTTCCCTGGTAGTTTGTACATTACTATTATTTTTATTTTTTTAGGCTGGTTTCCTACAGTTTGTACTTGTGTCTGCACAGATTAGGGGTCAATGATAGGTCAGAGGTTGTGCTCAAACACCTCTCCAGCCTGTAAGGCTCCCACCCTCTGCCAGTGGATGTGTGTTGATTTGGGAGTACATTTAAAATTCAGGCAGTTTCCAAGTCTGCCTCACTTTTTGCTTTCCATCAGGCCCTCGTGGGTCTCCCGTGCATGTTCATTTAGCCTCCCAATCAACCAAGGCTATGTGGAAAGCTTATTTAGCCCTTCTGTGCCTCTTTCATTTCCAGGATATTTCTGGAATTTCTAAATTTCTGACCAGTCTTCCAGTCTACAGCTCTGGCCAACCAAAACTGCAGCCTGAAGCTGGCATAGCTGCTGACTTGCCCTGTTTGTTTCTTACCATTTTGTTACTTTTACTGACATTGTTCTGTGGGTTTTTCACCCTCTGCTCCAAATCCTGTTAACCCCTTCCAGCAGGGAATTTGCTGTTTCTCACAGCCAGCCCTGTCCTCAAAGAACTTCCATACCAACTGAGCAAAGGGCGGGGATGATGAGAGTGGCTTCAGGCAAAGACACCACAGATCCCCACTGTTGTTAGCTAAGATTTAGCTGGTTTTCATGAATGAACACTTTGCAACGTGTTTGCCTAGGTTTGAGCCCTGAAATGGTTGTGTTTGATGATTGTGTTCTTTGTTATAGTTGTTTACTGAGGAGTGGATTTGCCACCAGCCTCTCCCCTGCCATAGTCAAGAAATTTCAGTCTCTGTTTTAATTTTAAAGGAGAAAAAGTAGTTTTAAGTATTTGAAGGAAATATGATTGTTATAGGTCAGGACTTACTTAGTATTGAAATTAAGCATTGAAACATCTTAGCCTAGGATGGCTAGGTTTAGATTTTCTTCATTCTAGAAACTACTTTGTATAGCATTTGGCCCCAACATGTGTATGTAGACTTATCCCTCCCACTCCTCCTACCATTATTGCAGCCCATATTCTAGTCTTATGGAACTGTTTAAATTCCCCTAGTGGCACATGCATGTTCTCACTTTCTGGCATTTGCAAGTACAATATATCCTCTTTCTGATCAACTGTTGCTGTATTATATTAGGCTATATTTGAAGCATCTTCCCTTCCAGAACTTAACTTGAACTTCTCAAAAGAATTGGTACTCTGGTACCAATATCAAACTTTTAATATCTCTATTACAGTACTTATCATGTTGTATTAAAATCAGTATTTTATATTTTCCTGACTGCAGATGAAATAAGATAACAGTATGAAAAATTTGCATGTAGAGAAGATTATAGGTGTAGAAAAATTATTACTCAATCCTGGTTACATTTAGGTGTATTTCTTTCCAGTCTTTTTAATAGGCACTGTTTTCTTACACAATAGAGACCATGCAGTATAAAAAATTTTGTGTAAACTGCTCTTCCTGTGCTATTAAAACACTCATTCTGCATTATATTTTATCATAAATATCTACCACTTTATGTGTCTAAATATAAAGTGATACTCATACAAAATAATAATCAATTTTTCCAAAGAGAATTTCTCGCTCTCTTACACATACACACTTCTAGAGAGGTAGATGAAATAGTCAAAGGTCTGATGTTTACTCTCTTTATTTATAGATATTATTATTTAGGAAGATATGTATTTGTTACTATCTAAATCTGTTTGACTTCCGACTTTGGATAGCAAGTGTAGCTAGCAAGGGTTATCTTTTTCCCAGTGTTATCACAAAATCAAGTCATTTTGATTTCCGAGTTCAGATAGTGATGGCTCACATAGCAAAAATACCTTGGGTTTTTTTAACTTAGATTTCATGAAAACCAAAAATTTATTACTACTAGAGTCACTTTTTTTTTCTTCTAACTTTATTGAGATATAATTGACATATAACGTTGTGTAAGTTTAAGGTTACGATGTAATGATTTTATACATGCATATGTTACAAACTGATTACAACAATAAGGTTAGTTAATACAGCAGTTACTTCACATAGTTAGAATTCTGTGTGTGTTTGTGAGGAGAGAACTTTTAAAATCTCTCTTAGACAACATTCAAATATAAAATACAGTATTGTTAACTACATTCACGTACAGAACATTACCTTACATTACATCCCCAGAAACTGATTCCTCTTATAAGTGGAAATTTGTACCCTTTGGCCACCTTTACCATTTTCTCCCCCTCCACCTCCTGCCGCTGACAATCTGCTCTCTGTTTCTATGAGTTCGGTTTTTATAGATTCCACATTTAAGTGGGATCATAAGTGTTTTTCTCTGTCTGACTTATTTCCCTAAGCATAATGCCCTCAAGTTATATCCACGTTGTTGCATATGGCAGAATTTCCTTCTTTTATGGCTGAATAACATTCCAGTGTGTGTGTGTGTGTGTGTGTGTGTGTGTATCACATTTTCTTTCTTAAACACCTTTATTGGAGTATAATTGCTTTACAATGATGTGTTAGTTTCTGCTTTAGAACAAAGTGAATCAGTTATACATATACATATGTTCCCATATCTCTTCCCTCTTGCATCTCCTTCCCTCCCACTCTCCCTATCGCACCCCTCTAGGTGGTCACAAAGCACCCAGCTGATCTCCCTGTGCTATGCGGCTGCTTCCCACTAGCTATCTATTTTACCTTTGGTAGTGTATATATGTCCATGCCACTCTCTCACTTTGTCACAGCTTACCCTTCCCCCTCCCCATATCCTCAAGTCCATTCTCTAGTAGGTCTGTGTATTTATTCCCATCTTAGCCCTAGGTTCTTCATGACTTTTTTTTTCTTTTCTTAGATTCCATATATATGTGTTAGCATACGGTGTTTGTTTTTCTCTTTCTGACTTATTTCACTCTGTATGACAGACTTTAGGTCCATCCACCTCACTACAAATAACTCAATTTCGTTTCGTTTTATGTCCAAGTAATATTCCATTGTATATATGTGCCACATCTTCTTCATCCATTCATCTGTTGATGGATACTTAGGTTGCTTCCATGTCCTGCTATTGTAAATAGAGCTGCAATGAACATTTTGGTACATGACTCTTTGAATTATGGTTTTCTCAGGGTATATGCCCAGTAGTGGGATTTCTGGGTCGTATGGTAGTTCTATTTTTAGTTTTTAAAGGAGCCTCCATACTGTTCTCCATAGTGGCTGTATCAAGTGACATTCCCACGAACAGTGCAAGAGGGTTCCCTTTTCTCCACACCCTCTCCAGCATTTATTGTTTGTAGATTTTTTGATGATGGCCATTCTGACCGGTGTGAGATGATATCTCATTGTAGTTTTCATTCGCATTTCTCTAATGATTAATGATGTTGAGCATTCTTCCATGTGTTTGTTGGCAATCTGTATATCTTCTTTGGAGAAATGTCTATTTAGGTCTTCTGCCCATTTTTGGATTGGGTTGATTGTTTTTTTCATAGTGAGCTGCGTGAGCTGCTTGTAAATTTTGCAGATGAATCCTTTGTCAGTTGCTTCATTTGCAAATATTTTCTTCCATTCTGAGGTTTGTCTTGTTCATGGTTTCCTTTGCTGTGCAAAAGCTTTTAAGTTTCATTAGGTTGCATTTGTTTATTTTTGTTTTCATTTCCATTTCTCTAGGAGGTGGGTCAAAAAGGATCTGGCTGTGATTGATGTCATAGAGTGTTCTGCCTATGTTTTCCTCTAAGAGTTTGATAGTTTCTGGCCTTACATTTAGGTCTTTAATCCATTTTGACTTTATCTTTGTGCATGGTGTTAGGGAGTGATCTAATTTCATACTTTTACATGTAGCTGTCCAGTTGTCCCAGCACCACTTATTGAAAAGGCTGTCTTTTCTCCACTGTATATTCTTGCCTCCTTTATCAAAGATAAGGTGACCATATGTGCATGGGTTTATCTCTGAACTTTCTATCCTGTACCATTGATCTATATTTCTGTTTTTGTGCCAGTTCCATACTGTCTTGATTACTGTAGCTTTGTAGTATAGTCTGAAGTCAGGGAGCCTGAATCCTCCAGCTCCGTTTTTCGTTCTCAAGATTGCTTTGGCTATTCGGGGTCTTTTGTGTTTCCACAAAAATTGTGAAATTTTCTGTTCTAGTTCTGTGAAAAATACCAGTAGTAGTTTGATAGGGATTGCATTGAATCTGTAGATTGCTTTGGGTAGTAGAGTCATTTTCACAATGTTGATTCTTCCAGTCCAAGAACATGGTATATCTCTCCATCTATTTGTATCATCTTTAATTTCTTTCATCAGTGTCTTATAATTTTCTGCATACAGGTCTTTTGTCTCCTTAGGTAGGTTTATTCCTAGATATTCTTTTGTTGCAATGGTAAATGGGAGTGTTTTCTTGATTTCACTTTCAGATTGTTCATCATTAGTGTATAGGAATGCCAGAGATTTCTGTGCATTAATTTTTTATCCTGCTACTTTACCAAATTCATTGATTAGCTCTAGTAGTTTTCTGGTAGCATCTTTAGGATTCTCTGTGTATAGTATCATGTCATCTGCAAACAGTGACAGCTTTACTTCTTTTCCAATTTGGATTCCTTTTATTTCTTTTACTTCTCTGATTGCTGTGGCTAAAACTTCCAAAACTGTGTTGAATAAGAGTGGTGAGAGTGGGCAACCTTGTCTTCCTCCTGATCTTAGTGGAAATGGTTTCAGTTTTTCACCAGTGAGGACGATGTTGGCTGTGGGTTTGTCATATATGGGCTTTATTATGTTGAGGAAGGTTCCCTCTGTGCCTACTTTCTGGAGGATTTTTATCATAAATGGGTGTTGAATTTTGTCAAAAGCTTTCTCTGCATCTATTGAGATGATCATATGGTTTTTCTCCTTTAGTTTGTTAATATGGTTTATCACATTCATTGCTTTGCGTATATTGAAGAATCCTTGCATTCCTGGGATAACCCCCACTTGATCATGGTGTATGATCCTTTTAATGTGCTGTTGGATACTGTTTGCTAATACTTTGTTGAGGATTTTCGCATCTATGTTCATCAGTGATATTGGCCTGTAGTTTTCTTTCTTTGTGACATCTTTGTCTGGTTTTGGTATCAGGGTGATGGTGGCCTCGTAGAATGAGTTTGGGAGTGTTCCTCCCTCTGCTATATTTTGGAAGAGGTTGAGAAGGATAGGTGTTAGCTCTTCTCTAAATGTTTGATAGAATTCGCCTGTGAAGCCATCTGGTCCTGGGCTTTTGTTTGTTGGAAGATTTTTAATCACAGTTTCAATTTCAGGGCTTGAGATTGGCCTCTTCATATTTCTGCTTCTTCCTCATTCAGTCTCAGCAGGTTGTGCATTTCTAAGAATTTGTCCATTTCTTCCAGGTTGTCCATTTTCTTGGCATAGAGTTGCTTGTAGTAATCTCGTGATCTTTTGTATTTCTGCAGTGTCAGTTGTTACTTCTCCTTTTTCATTTCTAATTCTGTTGATTTGAGTCTTCTCCCTTTTTTCTTGATGAGTCTGGCTAATGGTTTATCAATTTTGTTTATCTTCTCAAAGAACCAGCTTTTAGTTTTATTGATCTTTGTTATTGTTTCCTTCATTTCTTTTTCATTTATTTCTGATCTGTTTTTTATGATTCCTTCTACTAACTTTGGGGGTTTTTTGCTTTTCTTTCTCTAATTGCTTTAGGTGCAAGGTTAGGTTGTTTATTCGAGATGTTTCCTGTTTCTTAAGGTAGGATTTTATTGCTATAAACTTCCCTCTTAGAACTGCTTTTGCTGCATCCCATAGGTTTTGGGTCGTCGTGTCTCCATTGTCATTTGTTTCTAGGTATTTTTTTATATCATCTTTGATTTCTTCAGTGATCACTTGGTTAGTAAGTAGTATATTGTTTAGCCTCCATGTGTTTGTATTTTTTACAGATCTTTTCCTGTAATTGAAATCTAGTCTCATAGCGTTGTGGTCCGCAAAGATATTTGATACGATTACAATTTTCTTAAATTTAGCAAGGCTTGATTTGTGACCCAAGATACGATCTATCTTGGAGAATGTTCCATGAGCACTTGAGTAGAATATGTATTCTGTTGTTTTTGGATGGAATGTCCTCTAAATATCAATTAAGTCCGTCTTGTTTAATGTATCACTTAAAACTTGTGTTTCCTTGTTTATTTTCATTATGGATGATCGTCCATTGGTGAAAGAGGGTGTTAAAGTCCCCTACTACGATTGTGTTACTGTCAATTTCCCCTTTTATGGCTGTTAGTATTTGCCTTATGTATTGAGGTGCTCCTATGTTGGGTGTGTGAATATTTACAATTGTTATATCTTCTTCTTGCATCGATCCCTTGATCATTATGTAGTGTCCTTCTTTGTCTCTTGTAATAGTCTTTATTTTAAAGTCTATTTTGTCTGATATGAGAGTTGCTACTCCAGGTTTCTTTTGATTTCCATTTGCATGGAATATCTTTTTCCATCCCCTCACTTTCAGTCTGTGTGGGTCTCTTGTAGACAGCATATATATGCGTCTTATTTTTGTATCCATTCAGCGAGTCTTTGTCTTTTGGTGGGAGCATTTAGTCCATTTACATTTAAGGTAGTTATCTATATGTATGTTCCTATGACCATTTTCTTAATTGTTTTGGTTTTGTTATTGTAGGTCTTTTCCTTCTCTTGCGTTTCTTGCCTAGAGAAGTTCCTTTAGCATTTGTTGTAAAGCTGGTTTGGTGGTGCTGAACTCTCTCAGCTTTTGCTTGTCTGTAAAGGTTTTAATTTCTCCATCAAATCTGAATGAGATCCTTGCTGGGTAGAGTAATCTTGGTTGTAGGTTTTTCTCCTTCATCACTTTAAATATGTCCTGCCAGTCCCTTCTGGCTTGCAGAGTTTCTGCTGAAAGATCAGCTGTTAACCTTATGGGGATTCCCTTGTGTGTTATTTGTTGTTTTTCCCTTGCTGCTTTTAATATGTTCTCTTTGTATTTAGTTTTTGATAATTTGATTAATATGTGTCTTAGCGTGTTTCTCCTTGTATTATCCTGTATGGGACTCTCTGTGCTTCCTGGACTTGATTAACTCTTTCCTTTCCCATATTAGGGAAGTTTTCAACTATAACCTCTTCAAATATTTTCTCAGACCCTTTCTTTTTCTCTTCTTTTGGGACCCCTATAATTTGAATGTTGGTGCATTTAATGTTGTCCCAGAGGTCTCTGATACTGTCCTCAGTTCTTTTCATTCTTTGTTCTTTATTCTGCTCTGCAGTAGTTATTTCCACTATTTCATCTTCCAGGTCACTTATCCATTCTTCTGCCTCAGTTATTCTGCTATTGATCCCTTCTAGAGAATTTTTAATTTCATTTATGGTGTTGGTCATCATTGTTTGTTTGCTCTTTAGTTCTTCTAGGTCATTGTTAAACGTTTCTTGTATTTTCTGTATTCTATTTCCAAGATTTTGGATCATGTTTACTATCATTATTCTGAATTCTTTTTCAGGTAGACTGCCTATTTCCTCTTTAGAGTCACTTTTTAAAGTCATCTATAGCTCAGAATTGAGACGTGACACTTTTTGAATCTGTATATAATGTGATTGATGGAAATTTTATCCCAAGCCCCAATTACTACCAATCCTTCTAATACTAAGATAGCTGTGTCCCAACCCTCCTTCTTGTTGTACATATATACTTGTAAATGATACAAAATAAGTACTTTGCTTCCTTTTAAAAAGTATTATTTTTTCAAAATGTTTACCAAATAGGCCATATTCTGGGCCATAAAACACACCTTAACAAATTTAGAAAGATTTGAGTTATATAAAGTATTCTCTCAGACCACGGTAGAATTAAAATATAAACCAATAACAAAGAGAACTGGAAAATCCCAAAATATTTATTGATTATCTAATTAGCATGTGGGTCAAACAAGAAGTCTCAGGAGAAATTTTAAAATACTTTGCACTAATTGCACTAAATGAAAATGCATCGTATTAAAATTGAAGATATGTAGTGAAAGCATGCTTAGAGGGAAATTTTTAACATTGAAAGTATATATTAGAAAAGAAGAAAAATGTAAAATCAGTAATCTAAACTTCTACCTTAGGAAACTAGAAAAACAAGAGCAAGTTAGATCCAAAATAATCAGAGAAAAAGAAATAATAAAGATCAGAGCAGAAATTAATGAAATTGAAAACAAGAAAGCCATAGAGAAAATCAGTGAAACTAAAAGTTGGTGTTTGAAGGTCAATAAAATTGATAAACCTCTGGTCAAGCTAACCAAAAAAAAAAAAAAAAGACAAATTACTAATATTAGAAATTAAAGAAGGGCCATCACTACTGATCTCATTGACAATAAAAGGATAATATAGGCATATTATAAATAACTCTATGCCCACAAATTTGATAACTTAGATGAAATTCCTTGAAGGACACAATCTACCAAAACTCACACAAAGAGAAATAGATCATCTGAATAGGTTTTTATTAATTAAAGAAGTTAAAGCAATAATGAATAGTCTTCCAAAAGAGAAAGCATCAGGCCTAGTTGGTTGTACTGGTGATATCTACCATTTAAGGAAAAAGAGACCAATTCTCTACAGTCTGTTCCACAATATAGAATTAGAGGGAACACTTCTGAATTCATTCTGTGAGGCCAGCAGAATGTAATTTAAGATGTTAAACCAGTCTTCCTATTTCCCAATCTAAAGTAAAAAGGAAAATTTTTAAATAAAAGAAAATCATATGAAATCAGAAAAATAAAATTCATTCTGTGATGTTCTAGTACTTGCCATGGTAGAAACATGGCATACATGGCTTTCATAATACTTTCCAAAATCCATGATAAATGTAGGTAGTTGGTCATTGGATCTTTCCTACAGAGCCTGGACTTGCCTCAGAATCCCTTTTACACAGCACTCTAAGAAGCTGTTTCCAATTAATCAGTCAATATAAGAGAAGAAACTCATCATCTGCCATTTATGTCCATTACTGTTGTTACAAATAGAACACACAGTTTTGACTCTAAGTTTCTTAGCATCTAAGCCAAGGCTTCGAATAGTATCATTTCATTATTTCTTTTTTTTTTAAGGATTGTCTGTTCATGTCATTTGCTCTCTTAAGTTTTATGATCTTAAGTCTGTCAATTTTGACAGTCAATTTATGAGCTCTTTAGTACTCAGGATATTACTGGACATTTATAGTGATTTGAGTGGGGGCTTAACACATGCTTCATGGGTAAAAGAACAGACAGATGGACGGATGGGTGGAAGGAAATGAAAGAAGGAAAGACATATTTAGGACAGTAGAATCAGGTTTTTCTAATCATCTACTTGAGATTTAGTTAATTGGTAGAGAAAGGGGGAAGGAAGAGGTGGCACTGAGCAAAAGGAAAGACTATTTATTAGATGGTCACTGCCAATCCAAGAGTCTTATGGACTTTACCTGCATACTGCCTTAGGATGTAAGATATTGGACATATTCTTAAAAGACTTGTGACAGAAAGAGAATATAATACATGATGATAGGTAATATCTAATAAAGAGGACCTAATTTGACATATTAATGCTGGTTTTGAGAGTTTGGTTTATAATAATTAAATAGTGGTTTTGAATACCATTTTAGTGTTCTTTTTTTTCAAAGTTTTAGTTAGCAGTTGATTTTTATTCAGTTTTTAGCATTCTTCATATTTTCTTTGGCTTTTAACGTTGAAGGTTATCCTAGTAAGTAAAAGATATTACGGTAGTAAAGGAGGAAGTTAAATGTCTTTTGAACATAATACAGTATATAAATGAAAAATTTGTTTCAGTAGTGCTTTTCAGGTGTTTTGCTCTTAGTTTGAAATGCATTACATATTAATCAAAGCATATATACAAATATAAATTTGAACCTGAGAGTAAAATTTTTCATTTATTTCACTGAAACACTAAATGGATAAAATTGTGATTACAAGTATCAAATATGGAGTTTTAGAAATATTAAGATATTAAGTCCCACTTCCCTGGTGGCGCAGTGGTTAAGAATCCACCTGCCAGTGCAGGGGACACAGGTTCGAGTCCCGGTCTAGGATGATCCCACATGCCGCAGAGCAACTAAGCCCGTGCGCCACAACTACTGGGCCTGCGCTCTAGAGCCTGCAAGCCACAACTACTGAAGCCCATGTGCCACAACTACTGAAGCCTGTGTGCCTAAATCCCATGCTCTACAACAAGAGAAGCCACTGCAATGAGAAACCCATGCACCGCAACGAATGTAGCCCCCACTCGCTGCAACTAGAGAAGAGCCTGCGCACAGCAATGAAGACCCAATGCAGACATACATACATACATACATACATACATAACTAAATAAATAAAATTTTAAAAAAAGAGACAGACATGGTGGCTGATGCCTTTTGTTAAAAAAAGAAAAGATATTAAGTCCCATTTAAAGCCATGTATAATATTTTAAAGCTATTTCTACAGAAACAATGTGTATTAATTACCAATTCAAAATGTAAAGTTTTCCTCCATAGGTTTTCTTCATTTAAAAAATATATATATATTGGAGATTATGAATAAGCTGAATGCTAATAATCCGTGCTTATCAGTTGCTCCTTTTTAAAACGTTAGATAGTTCCTTTCCCAATTTTAACACTGGCTCAGAGAATAACCTTGGGAAAATATCTAACATTCCTGAGTCTCCCTTTATTTATAAAAATAAAATAATGCTGTATAGTCTTCTGTTAAAAAAAAATAGGAAGAACTACGTATAAAGACCCCAAAGGTCTGAGCTTTCAGATAATGACCCAAAGTACTAGATGTTGGGAATGAAAGTAGTGATGATTATATAGGTTCAAAGCATCATTTGGGTAACAATAGCACAAGGGGCAAATTGTCATAAGAAGAATACCGTGATCCAGCCCTCTATAATCTGACTGTATATATAAAGGAAAATAATGACCAAAAAATATTTTCTACGAAAAATTCTGTTTGGAGGCATTCTGTTATTTATTTAATTTTTGGCTGTGTTGGGTCTTCATTGCTGCGCAGCGGCTTTGTCTAGTCGCGGTGAGTGGGGGCTAATTTTCGTTGCAGTGCACAGGCTTCTCATTGCGGTGGCTTCTCTTGTTGCAGAGCACGGGCTCTAGGCATGTGGGCTCAGTAGTTGTGGCTTGCGGGCTGTAGAGCGCAGGCTCAGTAGTTGTGGCTCATGGGCTTAGTTGCTCCATGGCATGTGGGATCTTCCTGGACCGCGGCTTGAACCCGTGTCCCCTGCATTGGCAGATGGATTCTTAACCACTGCGCCACCAGGGAAGTCCCTGTTTGGAGGAATTCTTAAAGTAAATATGCTTCCTTAGTAAGATTTAAAGCATTCCCCCCAAATTCTGTTAACTTCAGTTTATAGGATTTTTATTATAGTTCTGTATATTATGTCCTCAACAGATAGTAAATTAAAGATTTACTATCTAAAACAAGTTGTTTATTATTTTGGTAACTGGAATTGAATCTAATTTGATCTAATAAAAAATATAAAGCTAATTAGACTTACATGGAATTATAGAAGTATAATTTAGGAAATAGAGTCTTTGGTGTTTTAACTAACAAATTACCGTTTTCTAGTGAGTTACCTAAAGCCTAATAAAACTCATCCTGAAACAAATATCAATGAATGTTATCCATTTTATGGGGGTGGTAGAGGCATGTGCTATAGTACCTATTTTATGAGTCTTAATGGTAATTTAGTGGTTATTAACAATCAACTTATGTATTCTTCTCCTTATGACTGCAGTGTTATCTTTAAAAAATAAATGTCTTCATCTTAATACATGTGCTGTAAGGACACGTCCTTTTATCAGTACATTTCTTGTCATTTCTTAATAGCAGTACATCCCCTTTCTTTGCCTCTTAAATGCTGGTCCTGTGCTCTCTACTCTTCATTTTCATATCCTCTCATGGCAGCTTAATTTACTTCCATAGTTTTGGTTACCACGTACATGCTGGTGATACCAAATCTGTATTTCCAGTTCAGAGCTCTGATCTGAGCTTCATATATCTAGGTGCCTACTAAACTCTGTTTGCGTTTGTGCCTGTGAGATACCCTTGTACCATGAGCAAGCTAATATTCTCCCCTTTCCTACACTCTGAATCACCCAAATTTGTTCCTCTTCCAATGTTCCCTGTTTCATTAAACGCATCTGTATGCCCAAGCTAGAAACTTAAAGATTTTATCTTGACTCCTTCCCTGTCTCACTTCCCACATCCAGTTAATCACCAAGTCCTATTATCATTTCTAAGTTCTCAATATCACTTCAGTCAGTCTACATCTCTCTGTCCTCTTCTCCCACCAGGGCAATTACAATAGACTTCTATTTCCAGTCTTACTGCAATTCATTCTCCACAGTTCATCCTGAGAATTTTTTTCTGAAACATAAACCTGATAATGCCAGCTCTCTTACCTAAAACTGTTCAGGGATTTTCTTTTGCTCTTCAGATAAAATGCAGGCTCCTTAACATAACATAGAAAATCCTTCATTATTGACCTCGGCATCCCTCATTTCCTCAGTACCTTTTCTTTTCAACTATATGACCTAATAATACTGATGTTTCTTTAATTCATGTAGAACTCCAGCTTCGGCCTGGTGTTTTTCCTTCTGCTCAGAGCATCCTCTCACAACCCATCATTCAACCCCTTCACCTGGATAATTTCCTGTTAATCCTTACATATAGTCTTATTCAACACTCTGAGAAGGAACTTCCTTTACTCCTAGATTTGGTATCATCAACAAGGCTACCAGAATCCTCTAACATAGCAGATTTCAAAGTGTGATCCATGGATCTCTAGGAGTCTCTGAGGCCCTTTTGGGGAGGTCTGTGAGTTCACAGTATTTCCATGTTAATATTAAAATATTATTTGCCTTTTTTACCATGTTGCTATTTGTACTGATAGTTCAGAAGCAATGGTGGATAAAGTTGCTGACATCTTAGCACAAATCAAGGCAGTGAAACCAAATTATATTAATAGTCGTATTCTTCGCCGTGAACCCACAATTTAAAAAAAAAAAGTCCAGTTTCAACTTGATTGTTGGTGATGAAGCAATAAAAATTATAAATTGTATTAAACTTAACTATTGAGTAATTGTCTTTTTAATGTCATGTGATGAAATGGGAAATACACAAAAAGCACACTAAAGCATGATCGCATGATTATCCAGCTATTGTCTGTTTAGCTAGACAACAGAGATCTGCAAAAAAAATGTAAAACAGTGTCACTTTTCTCATTAAGTTTTTGTTTGGAAAATATAATTTTCTCCAAAAATGCTATTTATAAAGTTAGCCTGTGATGATTTTATTATTGCCATTTTTATGAATAAATTTTTAAAAATTTACTCAGCTATAATTTTTATACAGTAAATGTCAATTGATATAACCCACATAAACAAAAGTTCTTTGATGTCTTCAGTAACTTTTAAGAGTAGAAGGGTATTCTGAAACCAAAAAGTTTGAAAACCCCTGCTCTAACTCATTGTATTTTCCTTATTCTGTTTATGGTTTGTCTTTCCTCTTAGACCACATTGTAAACCCCGTGAAGATAAGGTCCATGTCTGCCTTGTGGGTAACTCAGCTCCTAGCATAGTGCCAACACATACAAGGTCCCCAATAGATACTTGTTAAATTACTGAATTCAACAGCATGTGTTTATTATTATCTTGCATATTGTTGAAATGTGAGTCTAGAGCTAGGAAAAAAATTTTAAAAATCAGAAAGTAGATATAGAAGTATCATCTGCATTTGGGGATTATTTTGATTGTTGGAAGTACATGATATCATCTGGATATACAGAATATCACCTGAATCATTCTGGAGAAAAATTGTAAAGTAGAAAGAGAGAAGGAAAGAGAGAAACCTTAATTATGGAACTTTAGGGAATGCTTGTGTATAACAGGAATGAAAAGGAAGGTATAATGAATGTAAGAGTTAGGAGGATAATCATTAATTGGATACAGATTGAGAGGATGTTCTTCGGGTGGGGGGGCTTTATAGAGTAATGATCCTCTAAAGAGAAGCATGATAGCAAGTGAAAAGGTTAAGATAGGATAATGTCTTTACGGAAACTCAGGAGTTCTCCCCAAGTGACTACAACACACACATTATTTTGTACTTGTAAGTCTATAGAGTAAATTTTTTTATTATCTTGAATCATCTAAATAAGAATTTAACTGGATTTATTTTTAATGCTAATACAACAGCATTAACTAAATTAGAGGATGGAGATATACAAGCAACTGGCTAAAGTCAAGGAACAGAGGATGTATGTATATGTATAGAACTGAGTGGGTTGAACAGTAAATTGTGTTGTTTGTGCTGCAACTTTAAATCATCACCTCCTTCTTATCCCTAGGAGAATCACTTTCTTAATAAAAATCTCCTGTTTAGTACTTCTCCAAAAGAAATGCTTTATTTACTTGAAAGCTTTGTTCTTATCCCCCGCCTCATTTGTAGGTAAGTCTTTCTGGTCCGTAATTTTTAAAATCATTCATTACACTCAGAGAATGGATTTTCTATTAGTTAGTGCTATCTTTCCTAGTTAACTAGGATAACTTGGTTTTTTGGTATTGAACCTTAGAAAACATTCACTAATTTTATATGGAGTATTCGAGAGTGATGGTACTTATGTTTTCTTTGACATTTTTTTCTTCAGTCACTTGCCTTTTGATAAATATAACTCAATCTTTGTCACAGCATTTTGATATGAAAGTGTCAAAATATTGCTGTGATAACTGTCATGGTTAAGGATAGTACTCTACAGATTTTATAAAGCTCTTCTGAGATCTAGTACTTAGGCCTAGACAGGATCTATAGTTTGAGATCTATAGTGAAGAATAGTTAGTGTCTGGCTTTCTAAACCTTCAACCATGAAGCTTGTGGGAAAGCTGCTATTTAGAGATAAAATAGGAACTGAAACTCTGTAAACAATAAACAGCCGCCTTCCTGGGTTTCAGCCCACTCCCTCCTGACCTCTTCTGTTTCACCAGGCAGCAGCAAGTAGTTCATAGCTTTCCTTCCTTGATTCTCACCCGATAGTTTTCCTTCCTTGATTCTCGACCGTTCTCTGTGCTTCACTTGGCCCATGGAGACTGCCTACTTGCGGATCTGCCAAAGTCAGAGCTGGAGTCTTTAGATTAGTCACAGTGTTGCACAGAATTCTGAAATGTTTCCCTGCACCAAATTTAATAACACATTGTTACTAAGTTTATTCTTACTATACTGGTAATAGCCAAATTAGTGATACTGAGTAACTGTATATGGAGGAGTGAATAGACACTTCAGTTCCCAAATCATATATTATTTATGACTCTTTTTTGAAGTGGTGGTCCTCATGTAGTACTATATATTTATTATATTGTGTGTATTTCCCATTCTCACTCAGTTCAGCTCTACTTATAGAAAGCCATATGAAAATAATTCATGATGTTTTATTTATACAGCACTTACCTAAATTAGATTCCTGCTGTGTAAGTTTAAGGACAGTAAGTTTGCCTTACCACTGTATCATCAGTACCTACAGAATACCTGGCATACAATAAGTACTCAGTATATATTTGAATAAATGAAAGAAAAATGGAAACAATTGAGTAATCTAATATAGAAAGTATGAGCATAATTGCTTTACTTCTGGAGAATATTTTAAAATTAAGAATGTGGCCTTAAGAACATGACCAGACATGAAATGTGAATCTGAGGTGGAAGCCTTCTGTGAAATATGTAAGTTGTTAAAGAACCTTAGCCAGCTGGATTCTTTTCTACCTCAGTTTTCCAAAGCAGTGGTTTTTAGCCTTCAAAGAAACAATGTTACCTGTGTTAATTTTTATCTACGCCAACAGTGATAGAGGTCACAGCCTACAACTTAAACTATAAATATGAGTGTAGAGTAGTAAGGTATTTCAGAATGACATTGTCTACCTCACTCAATCTCTAAGCCTTTAGGCAATGTTTATGTCTATTTCCGTGTAAGAGGAAAAGCCTATTCCTCCCAAGATCTCTGTACTGTTATGGATTAACTCTAGATTGAATACATATTCTCAAAGGTAGAAACAATTTTGAAAACCTGGGAAAGTCTGTATGTTTGAGAGAATTCACAGTAAATTAATCTAAGTAAAATAATCTACTCTATCATAAAATCACAAGAGAACTTGTGTCTGTGTCTAAAGGCCAGGTTTTCTTTAGGCTTTAGTAGTAGTTGAGAACTTTAAAAAAGGGTTAGAAAATTCTAAAAGAATTAAGTTATTCACTTTAGTAACTGGCCCAAGGGGCATTATAATCTTCCTAACCATTATAATTTTCCAGACCATGTACTAGTGTATAAAGCATCATGAGGACAGATGATCAAACTCTGTTATTCTCTGCTATAATTTGGGGGCTTAACACAGTAACCTTGCACATAAAGGAACACACCAAATCGGTGAATGAATGAATTCTGTTAGAAGGGACTATAAAATTAATTTTAACCAAAACCCCAAATAGTGCAAATCTCATGATTAAGTTAACTGTGACTTTAGAAAAAGATGACTTAATCAAGGTTAGAAACAGGGAAAATCAGTAGTACCCTGTTTCCTTTGTTTTCTTTTTATCCCTAGAATATCTTTGCAGTTCTGTATACCATTGAGTATGGTGATGTTGGCCCAAAGTATTTAGAGTAGGATGGAGCCATAAATACAACAGATTATGGGTGATCCCAAGGAGAAACAACAAAGGATTAAAATGTTAGAAGTAGACTAAGAAAAGGTTTTAAAAAGGGGGTGCAGATGTTGGGGGGTGTTGTGTGTGACACTTTATATCTTCAGAAAACATTGGTAATCTAATATCTCTACTATTTGGCTTCTTACCCTGGTTAATAAAAGACAGTGTATCTAGTTTTAGCCGACTTATATTTAACCACCCTGAATAAAGATGAGATCAGTTCAAGTAATTGCCATGGAATTAGGCCTTCATACACAAAAATGAAGAAGAGGAAATAAAGGAGAGAGTTTTTCAAAGCATAATAGATTAGAAACCTTAAGAAAACAGAAGAGTCAGTTTACATAATAACAAAATGTGACAGAGAAAAGACCAACTATCTTAAAGAAAAGCAACAAATAATTCTAGAAACAGGCAAATTTTTTGGAGGGGCAGAGTCTTATATATCTATAAAGATGATTAATGGTCATGATGAATACCTCCGATGTCCAGAAAAGATAATGTTCAAGTCATTTTTAAGAAGACAGGTAAGAATATATTAACTCTTAAAAGATTTCCATTACATATAAAATATATTGTCACTCAAGCACTAGATCCTTGCCTTTAAAGAATCATGCCCTATCACAAAATTTTGAGTTGTTAAAAAATACTGAAGTGTAGGTTACCAACAAATTGTTTATTTCATAAATAACAGGTGAGAAAGTTGAAATAAACAGTATTTTTAAAATTTATTTTATTTGAGAAAGTTGAAATAAACAGTATTTTTAAAATTTATTTTATTTATTTATTTTTGGCTGCATTGAGTCTTCGTTGCTGCGCGCAGGCTTTCTCTAGTTGCAGTGAGCGGGGGCTACTCTTTGTTGTGGAACGCGGGCTTCTCATCACGGTGGCTTCTCTTGTTGCGGAGCACAGGCTCTAGGCCCACGGGCTCAGTAGTTGTGGCTTGCGGACTCTAGAGCGCAGGCTCAGTAGTTGTGGTGCATGGGCTTAGTTGCTCCGCTGCATGTGGGATCTTCCCAGACCAGGGCTCGAACCTGTGTCCCCTGCATTGGCAGGCGGATTCTTAACCACTGCGCCACCAGGGGAGCCCTAAACAGTATTTTAAAATATCACTTAGGACAAGGTCATGAGTGAATATAAATCTGCATTTCAATTAACTTTATAATTTTGAATTTTTCCAATTTCTTGCCAGATCTGATTTAGTCTTTTTTTTTTTTTTGCTTGCTTCAGTCTAGCTAAGAAATGTTTTTACTAGGAATCGAAGTGTCAGATCTGTTTTGTTTTGTTTTGTTTGTAACTCCCTTGCGTTTCCATTTTTAGATTATCTTCAACCTTTAAGCTTCTTTTTTTCCTTTTTTTTTTTTTTGCGGTACGCGGGCCTCTCACTGTTGTGGCCTCTCCCGTTACGGAGCACAGGCTGTGGACGCACAGGCTCAGCAGCCATGGCTCACGGGCCTAACCGCTCCGCGGCATGTGGCATCTTCCTGGACCGGGGCACGAACCTGTGTCCCCTGCATCGGCAGTCGGACTCTCAACCATTACACCACCAGGGAAGCCTCAACCTTTAAACTTCTTTGCCAGGAATCTTGATAAGCTAGTCTTTCATGAGGCTTAGTTTAATTAAAATCAATAATTCAGTCATCTATTGACTTACCTGGGAGCAAGGAAACTCAATATATTGTGGTATGCTGCTAGGGAACAAATAGCAGGGATATGCCACTGGTATTTCTCCGTGTTTTGGAACTCCTTCTCATCTCTCAGGTAACCCTACACAAAAACAGGAAGCTTGACCACCAGATACAGGGATTCTTTTGGGGAGTGTGTATTAGTTAGTGTTTTCCAGAGGAATAGAACCAGTATAGTATGTGGGTGTGTGTAGAGGATCAGAGATTTAAGGAATTGGCTCACATGATTATAGGGACTGGCAGGTCCAAAATTGCAGGGCAGGAAAGCGGGCTAGAGACCCAGGGAAGTGGTAATGTTGCATCTTGAGTCTAAAAGTAGTCTGGAGGCAGAATTCCCTCTTCCTCATGTGACCTTAGTCTTTTTTCTGGTAAGGTTACTAATCCATTGATTAAGATGGGAAGATTATCTGGGTAGGCCTAATCTAATCACATGAGCCCTTAAAAACACAGAACTTTTTCCAAATGCAACAGAACAGGAGGGGAAAAGGAGGGTATCAGGGAGATTTGAAGCATAAGAAGGATTCAGTATGCTGTTGTTGGCTTTGAAAATGGGGTGGGCCATGAGCCATGGTATACAGGTGGCCTCTAGAAGCTGAGCAGATAGCCAGCAAGAAAACAGGGCTCTCAGTCCTACATCCACATGGAACTGGTTTCTGCCAACAGCCTGAATGAGCCTAGAAATGGATTCTTCCCTCACAAAACTCTTAAATGAGAGCCTAGGCCTGCTGAAACCTTGATTTCAGCTTTATTACACCTGGAGCATAGTACCAGGCAAGCATACCGGAACTTCTAACCTATAGAATCAGGTTGTATTTTAAAGTTAGCTTTGTGGTAGTTTATTATATAGTAATAGAAAACTAATACATATGACTAACTTGTATTCAAAATGAAGAACTACATTTATAGTATATATTTCCATAGCATATTTATTTTATGCATGGACAACTGTTAATTTGTATCCAAACTGCTACTTCCTTCTATGCTAAACGTAGTGAGCATAATTGTTAAAAGCTCAGGCTGCTGAGTTAGACAGATTTTAATTCCACCTGAAATCACTTACTAGCATATGACCTTCCATGTGTTATTTAACTTCTCTAAGCCTCATTCCCCTCATCTATAAAATGAGAGTAGTAGTACCTACTCGTAAGAATTTTACATTGCCGATATAGTGACCATTGTTACATGATTACACTGATCACCATGATGGCAACACAAAGAATGTTGTCAATAAGAGCGTGAATCTGGGCATTCATGTGAAACCATGCTGAGATCTTTTCACTTAATTTTTTATACCCTTCTCTGATCTCTGTATATGGATTTTCTGGGTCATCCTTTCAGTTTTTTTCAGATGTTTTGCTTAAAAACTAGATATCCATGCCTTTCTCATGAATCCCTATCTCCTCTCAAAAGTTTCCCAGAGAAGTTCTGTAAAATAAGTAATACATAATTTGAAAGGGAGTTTGTCAACAAAATAAATTTGGACATTAAAATTAAATTGAGTTTCTTAATTGTAGAGCTATTATATGGTTACATGCCTGTAGCTCTTCAAAAAGAGACTATATTTTCCACATTCATTGACCTATTG
This sequence comes from Grampus griseus, assembly GCF_964374135.1. Classification (NCBI taxonomy): domain Eukaryota; kingdom Metazoa; phylum Chordata; class Mammalia; order Artiodactyla; family Delphinidae; genus Grampus; species Grampus griseus. The sequence goes on from NC_139003.1 coordinate 36,198,936, forward strand.
ACAAAGAAGCGACTTGCAAGACTATTTCGTGAAATGCACTTTGGGAAAAACTGTCCCTTCAGATATAAATCAACTCCATGAGCTAACTCTTGTTTTCTCTTTTCCTCTTAAAGCCTGACTTCATCTACTTAGTGCAGATTATTTAGCCTATAAACAACCTTTACTCACACACTTAATCTCCCTCCAATATATTTTTTGTTCTTTACTACCAAAATATTTTGGAGGGGAAGCTGTTGTCTGGCTTTACACATTGCCATCAAAATCAATAATTGTTAGCGTCATTTCAGGGATTTGTGATACATATAGAAATGAAATGGATTATGTACAATGCTAAGAACGAGTTGCTAAATAAATGATAATAAACCAAGTCATCAGAGTCAGAAGTTTTCTATTTTAACTGGGTTTTTTTGCTGTTCCTTGAAGGAATGATTGAGACAAGAGGATAGGTGGAACTAAGGATTTTTATATGATCCAAGGTATCTAGTAATAAATTTTCCCCACTTATTTGTCATCTATCAGCTCTAAAATTTGGCTTTAGAAAGATTTCCATATATATGACTGTCATGAATTCAGAGTCAGAGTGACAGTGCTGTTGTTTTACATACTAACTCTCAAAAATGCATTTTCTTCTTGTTTTTTCTTCTCAAAAAGATAAGATATGGAAATCTAATTTCTCCCTTCCTCTACATCAAACCAGCAGGGATAATTAATAAGGCCTAGATCATTGATTTCAACCATTTTAACCACAGAACCTTTTCTTCAGAGGAAACATTTTCTGGTACGCTCAAAGGGTATAGAAGTTGTAGCCTCCAGATATCTCCCATACCTGCCTTTGTTGGCCCTTGAATGGACTCTGGAAAATACCTACAGCTTTGTAGAGAGCACTTTGAAAAACTGTTGTAAACTGCATACTTGGGTAAATATTGCCAGATTTTCTTATGTAATGAGCAAAAAATTTTACTTAGAGTTTACAGCTCCCTCTTAATATGTCTTGAGGAGTTCAAGATGCTGTTGTTGACACTGGCAGCATGCCAGACAGAAAATTTTGTAGGAAATAAAATCCTGCATTTCCTTACTAAACTCCTTAACCAGTGGATGGGAATTGAGGGGGAGAGAGTAAAGAAATGTGATGTTTTACTATAACTGTTTTGGAAAAGAGAACAAAGACAATATTGAGTAAACACCAACATGGGAAATTTAAATAGAAAGTTATCATTTGACCAGCCTATACATGTTTTTTACATATAAGATTTTTTTCTTAACACTTCTGAAAAACTGCAAATGAAGTTAGAAGACTATGAATTCTTAAGTTTTAAAAATCTTTTTAAATAATACAATTTTAAGATTCTCTGCGTAAATCTGTCTAAAGAAGCAAAATGAAAATTTACTGAGGAATGTAAATGAACATTTGAAAGAGGCATTAAAATGTAGAGGAAGCATTACAAACTTTCTAGCTAAACTTTGTTTTCTAATCAGTATGTTTTATCACTTTACAGAATGTAAATAAGTGAGTGCATATATGCTGAAATTAGGAACCAATCTAACTATATTTCAATTAGCTGTCCTTTAGAAAACCATTTGTTTCCTGACTAGTCAGACTGTTGACCTGTTATAAAGATTTTCCTGATCAGAAAAACTAATTTTTTCCAAATATTTGCCTTACCAACATTAGTAAATTCAGCCATTTCTTTTTGTTTTGTTTCTCATAAGGTATAATGACTTTTTTTTTCTTTTCCTTGATCTCTTTGGAATCACATTTTACGTGTCAAAAAAAGGCTTTAAAATCTAAGGCTTACATACAGCCTAGTGCACATTTAGAAAAATGTGTTTAAATGCCCCAGAGTAGTCTCCAGAGAACACTAACATGTTCCAACAGTGCTGCCGTAGACCACAAAATTTATTACAACTGTTTAATGAAGTTACAACTTCTACATTTCGCATTTCTTTTAAACATTCTTAATGGTGGCAGATTGTCTATTGTGGTTGAGTTTGATGTTAATTTTTGGAGAGATGTTTCAGTAGAAAATGATATAGCTGTAATAAGTCTTAGGTTGCTATGGGAAGAGGGATAAAGCATGAAAAGTATAATCTGAGAAGGGCTATCTGAGAGTTACAGGTGTCTTGGAAGGGATTTAAAGAGCACATCCTAACAAAGAATGCTAAACGTTAACTCAGAGAGGAGTTCACAAATATTACTTTATTAATCTAGCTCATATCCTGACTGTGTATGTAAATACTAACTACTCTAAACTGAAGTGAAAAATAATTATACTTTAATAGTATAGTTCAGGGATATAGGACCATGTCTATTTTTGTCATCAAAGTCCAGAAATTTTTTGTAGGCAACTGAGGCAGCTTTCTGGAAAGAAGAAGGAGACAGAAGACTATCTCCTTGGTAACTTTTCTGTTCCCATGAAGACCAACTGTGCTTCTTAAAGTTGAATTCCATGAGCTGTCTTTTCATATTTAAAATAAATTTGACTTTACTTAAGCTAGTTTAAGTGGTTTTCTGTTCCTTGCAACAAAACTATACCAGACCAAGACAATGATTCTATAAAACTTTATCTTCATCATCACTGCCTATACATGGAAACTCAGATAATCCAAGCAGAGTCTGTGAACCACCCTGAATTATATAAAAATGTGATTTGTGTATCATATGTGTATTGTTGTCTAGGGGGAAAAGGCCATAGATTTCATCAAATACTCAAAGAAGTTTGTTACCCAAAAAGATTAAGAACTATTGGTAGAGAGCCTCATGCAGAGGCATCCTAAGTGACAGAGTCCCTTTCCATTTTGCCTCCATGTTGAGGCAGTGAAAGACTTTGATTCATTATTGTTGCATCTGACAGTGCCATAATTATGCCAGTTTTTATTCCTATATATGGAACGTTGAAAAAGATGCCCCTTAGAGCTTTGCTGCTATTAGATGTCTATTAACAATCTGACAAAATAGATTTTCATGAAATTTGGACCTCAGGAAAATTCACTAGGTAGTAATTTTTTTAAGAAGTCTTAGTTTTTGTTTATTTGATTATTTTCAATGGGACATTGATACAGGCAGGTTTCAAATCTGCAAGAGGGTGGTATTCTATCAAGAACTGATCTAGAGTTTTAGAATTAGAATGGCCTTTCATTTTACAGATGAGGAAACTGAGACGCAAAAAAGGGTAAGTAAAATTTCTAAGGTCACTTGGTAGTAAAGCAGAAGTGAAGATAGAGTTCTGTTGACTGTCTCCAGAGCCTTTTTTTTTTTTAACTGTACAAAACTTTTGATAATTATTACTTCTTTACTCCTTGTCCCCATCTATGATGCATAGTCAACTCATTTAATGTTTATACAACACTATGAAGAAGGTGCTGTTACTGGCATTTTAGTAACTACTTCTTCTGGGGAAATTTTCTTGGGGAAATTACATTGTGAATGTTCTATTAAAATATGTAAGTCAGTTTGAAAAATAGTGCCATATACATATATGTACTTATTCATGGTAGTGGAATTAGATTTCTAGTCTTGGATAAATCAATGAAAGAGCCATTTCAGATAATATTCTTCTCTGTTTTCTAGGAAATATGTTTAGAGGCTTTTTTGTTTGTTTGCTTGTTTTTAAAATTCAAAGTTTTAAAAATGTTAAGGGCAAAAAGAACAAAAAATTGTCACTCTGGACTTAAAAACTACAATACAGTGAAATCAGTTACTGGACATTTCAAAAGGCACTTTATGAGTTTCACAGATTTTATGGAAAGTCCACACCTACTTGGAAACATGTACCTTTGCACTTACTATGCTTTCTGACTGGAATGACAGTCACCTACCTCAACAGTCCTTCCCTTTATTCTTCACCCCCCATTTCCCATTTTCTCCTGGGAGAAGCCTGCTTATCCTGCAGGTCCCAGATATGGATTTCCCTTCTCTTCTACCAGTGTTCTTCTGCTCCTATAACATTTTATACACTCCTTTACCATACAGTCATTGCATTGTTTTTATGTTGTATTTGCATGTGTGTCTTCTTTACTGAACTGAATTACTTGGGAATCTCAAGCTCCTAAAAAGAGGTAGACAGGTACAATAAGTATTCAATAAGTATTTGTCAAGTTATAGTTATGTATACATTTAAAGTATTTTTAAAAATGATACTAAAGCTATTCAGGTTTTTTGTAGAAGATTTGAAATACTGTTTTGATGAATAATTTCAAATTAAAACAACTTCTAAGCTAAGATTAAACAGTCTTAACTATATATTTATGATTATAGCTATTTAGTATAAACTTGAAAATTTCCTTCCAAAATCTAATCTTATTTTGGATTTTAGAACCTTGAGGCTTCAGACTTACATTTCCACATCAAAACTTAGAGCATACGATCTGACAAAGATTTTGTTTTGTTTTTGTGTTGTGAATGAAAGGTATTCTGAAATATAATTTGGGTGCCAGGATTCTGGAATTTCAAGATCTTTCAGCTTCAGTGAGGAAGAGTAGTTTGTTGGTACTATTGAGAAAAAAAAGAAAAACGCCCTATTATACTGTTTAAGTATTTCTTTTGTTAAATGAATTACTCTTACTTTGCTGAGGCCAATGTTTTGAATTCCAGATACCTAACCACCACCTTACCTATCATTTAACTTGCAAATAAAATGGGCTTTTCCTCCAAGTAAATTTATAATATGAGAATTTGCATAAGTAGTAATGTTTGTTGCTTAATTTTAAAGTATTGGTGCTTCAAATACAGAAATATAGGTGCCAGGATTTAGTCATTATCAATAAAAATCATCTTGATGTGAAAGTAGTCCTTATAAATTTTATTTATTTTGGACTATGGGATTACAAATCCCATAAGAATTTATTAAGGGTAAACCTGAGAGAGACCAGGATAGCTTTTACATAGTATTAACGTAAAAGACTTGCTTATTTCTCTTGCAGAAAAATTTGAAATAGTGATTAAAATGAGAAAATTGGGTAATTCAATGTCATTTTAGTCATATCTGTATTTGGCATTTTAACTATGAAGTCTGTCATATAAGGTCACTTAAGGTTGGCTCTCTGGCCTTTTTTGATTAAGAAACTTCAAAGTCATTTGATAGATTATTCAGAGGATATTTTTGCTCTTAGCACATCTAGTGTATTCACATAATAAGTATTTTCATATCTGTGAATAATAATGAAATACTTCTTATACTCCTTTTATAATTATTGACTCTTTTTGTCACAGACTGATTTTATGCTGACCAACTAGACTAAATTAATTTTATCTGTTTATATATTTACTTTGAAAGTTAACTAGAATATGCTAGCAGGATATTCTAACTAATCTCTCAAACTTGAAAAGAATAATTTTTTAAAAATGTTGGATAAATCTTAAAAACACCAAAGAATTGGTAGGGCCAAATGCAAATGCTGGCAGGAACCCAGAAAGGGAGGCAGAGCACAAAGCTTCTTTAGCCTTGAGAGCATTTTTCCAAACTGCAGACTTCAACTTTAGTTTTTATACTCGACTGGTTGGAGCTTCAACTCTGAAAATTACTTTCTCAGTTTAAGGGTGAACCAGAATAAATCTACCCCGTTCGTCCACAGCATGACAGACTCTGACAAGTTGAAACTACAGGACATCCTAAACATAAACTCCTAAATTCACATCACAAGGGTGGTCCAAAAAACTTTAAACCCTGTTTATTTGGTTGAAAGTGGTCCGGCACTGGTGGTATCCCAGATTGCCTGACAGAGCAAAAATGAATACTTCTGCTCAAAGAAACTTCGTAAATAATTTTTTAAGAAAAACATCTCACAGTAAGAAGTAATTACGAAGCATGTATGGAAACAAGGAACCATGATCTAAAATCAGCACGTATCAAGAATAGATATTTAAAGGCCTCAGACACTAGAATTATGAGTCACTGTTTATAAAATAATATTTTAAAAATAAAAGAATGCTTGAAAGTTTCTGAAGGAACTAGAAACTTTAAGCACCTACAAGCCATTTGGAAAGCCAAAATTAAAAAGAAAACTTCTAGAGATAAAAAATAAAATAATTAAAATAACTCAGTGTATGACATGAATTAAAGAGGAAATTATTGAACTGAGTGAGACAGAGTAAATGAAATTATCCAGAATGCCACATATGGACAAGGAAAAAAAATAATAATGAATTAAAATGGTTAAAGACACAGAAGATAAAATAAGGTTTAACTTCTTAATGGAGTTGCAGAAGGAGAGAAAAGAATGGGAGAGAGAAATCTCTTACTAAAAGAAATTCTAGAGGTGTATTTCAAGCAGAAAGAAAATGACCCCAGATGGAAAGTCTGAAGTGAAAGAAAGAATGAACAACAACAACAACAACCGAAAAGGTAAATATGGACAAACATTTATAAAACAGAATACACAAAAAGACTAACATAACCACACAACAGAATTGTGGTCTCAAGCATTTGTATGGTTTGAGAGAAGGCTAAGATTATTCAATAGTTAAGTATATATTTTTCTAAAAGAACAAACTATAAATTTTTGAAATCAGTAAAATGAAACAATATGGAATTATTAAAATTTAAAAGGAAAAATCTAAAACCAATTCTCAACCTTGGCTTACACAATACATTCACTTGGGAAGCTTTTAAAAACCCTAATGCCCAGGCTCCATCCTAAACCAATTAAATCAGAGTCTTTAAGTAATTTTGAAGCTCCCAGGGTGATTCTACAGAAAGCAAGGAGCAGAGGAAAAGAAACGTAGAACAGATAGAGCAGATAGAAGGTGCAAGGTAAGGTACTATATATAAATCAAAATATGTTGGTAAATCACTTTAAAAGTAAATGATCTAAATACTCTAATTAAAAGAAATTTTTTATTGTCATTAAAAATCCAGTTTATGTTGCTTATGAGAGACATATCCAAAATATAATATGGTAGAATAAATATAATTTCTAGAGATAAAGTATATTTCTCATAATAATAAAAGGTGTGATTTAACAGGAGAATATGTGTTTAATTTGTACGTGCCTAATAGTATAGCTTCAATATACATAAAGTAAAAATTGACAGACAAACCTACAGTTGTTTTGAGGAGGTTTGTTTTTTTTTCCCCCAGCATTAAAGTTTGATAAGTTTCAAAACTCTAAGGGAGATTTTAAGAGTAGTACAACCAATACCCTCATTTATGTTTGTTACCAAGATTCATTAACAGTTAATATTTTGCTACATTTACTCCATAAATCTGTGTGTGTATATATAGACACATTTTTCTTTTTGTTTCTTTTCTGAACCATTTGAGTTACTTCAACATTAAATACGTTATCATGTATCACCAAAGACTGAGGACATTTTCCTACATAACCACAGTACAGTTGTCATCACATTCAGGAAATTTAACATTGATATAGTTACATGTTTACACAGTTCACATTTGAATTTTCCAGATTGTTCTAATAATGTTCTTTATAACTGTGAGTTGGTAGTTTGATCCAAGATCCAATCAAATATTATATATTGTATTTAGTTGAATATCTCTTAGGCTTGATTAATCTAGAAAATTCCCCATGATAGATCCATGTTAAACATTTTTGATAGGTATAGATGATACTGTGTTCTCAGTATATCACTAAGAGGGCATATGTCAGTTTGTCCCATTATCATTCATGTTAAGTTTCATCATTTGACTAAATTGGTATCCTCCAGATTTCTTCACTGTAAAGGCACTCTTAATCTCTAATCTGTTGGGTTATACGTGAAGATCGAGACAATTTCCTGTTCCTTGACAATTTTCACTGTAACTTTAACATGGTCTTGCCTGAGTCAAGTTTTGTTTCGGTTTTTTTTTTTTTACTATAATAGTTGGAAATAGGTGATTTTTCTATTTCTGGCTTGCTTACACATTCATTGGTTGGTATTCTTCTATAAAGAAAAACTTTCCCTTTTCCCCCTCTTTTTTAAAGTTCTGTAGACTGATAGATTTTTTAAAAAATTCAGTGTGTTATAATTCATTCCTATCATTATTATGATGCTAAAATCATCTCAAATTAGGCCAGTGGAAACTCCTGTAAGCTAGCTCCTTTGACCTTTTGGTATATTCCTATTAGTTTTTGAGCGTTACCTTACTTTCTTGTACAACAAGATAGTTGAAGCTCACCTTGTACTTTCTCTGCTTCAACCCTGAAATAAGCCTTCCTGTAAAAAGTTCAGATTCCTTTTAGCAAGGGACCAAATTCTGGCATTAGGTATCCTCACTGCTACTGGGGTGTTATTGCATCTACACCCTTTCATATGAAACCTCTAATTCTAGTCTATCTCCGAAGGATTCTTTCTCTCCTTTCCCTCATTCTGAATTTGTATCTCCCAGCAACTTTAGTTTACTTCCCTATTTGCTCAGCCCTTCAATACACACAAAATAGTTTTTAAATGGCTGCAGTAGTACCACAACAACATACTAAGTAAAATTCAGGATTTCTTTGCAGTTTTTTGTCCTTAAAATTTCACCCATTGATATGATTATAATCAGAATACTGTGTTCATAATTATTTAATTTCAATAACTATTATTTCAAATCAATTTATGGCGATCTTTATCTGCTTCTTTAAAAAAAAGTTGGAAGATTTTTAACACACCTTCTCAATAACAGAGAGCAAGCATTCACAGTGAGTAAGACTGTAGAGGATTTGAACAACATAATTAACAATCTAATAGCCATATATAGAATAGTGTACCCAAAAGCTACAAAGTAATATTCTTTCAAGCATACAGGTAACATTTATAAAAATGTTTTTTAAAAAATTGTGAATTTAAAAAATTATATTAAATATTTAAGGTATTATTTAATTTATAAAAATTTATAAGTCAAATGTTAGTAAGATTCAAAGGGTTGAATTATGTAGACAATGCTATTAAGCTAAAAATTGGTACCAAATTGCAATAAGGAAATACCCAAAGGTTTAGAAATTAGTAAATAACCTTCCAAAAAAAAAATCCATTAGATGAAAATTTATAATAAAAATTAGAAAATATTTTCAACTAAATAATAATGATACTTTTTGTGAAGAAATTTTTTGTCAAAAGTTACAAATGTGCTTTTTATTAAAACTTGTGGATATAGCTAAAGCATCACTTAAAGGAAAATGTATAGCTTAAATGCATATATTATAAAGAAAAGCTGAAACTAGTGAACTAAGAATCTATCTCAAGAAATTAAAGATACCTCAGCAAATAAGGCCCTTTCCCCTCCAAAAAAAAATGAAAAGGAAATAGTAAAGAGCAGGAAGATAGAAAAAGTCAGAGATAAAAGTTGGAATTTTGTAATAATATTAAAGAAATTAAATCAGTGGTTAAAGATCTCAGAAATAAAACTCCAGGCCTAAATGGCTTTACCAGCGAGTTCTAGTAAACATTTAAGGAAAAATGAATTCTGTTCTTACACATACTCTTTAAAAATAGAATGAAAGGAGTTATCCCACACTCATCTTAAGAGTCTAGCATAACCTTGATATTAAAACCCATCATGGACAGTACTAGCACAGAAAATTATAGTCTGATCTCACTTATGAACATAGATGCAAAAATCCATACACACACACACACACAGTTTATCCTAATTATTCAGAAATTCCATATCTGCAAATTCACCTACTCACTAAAATTCAACTCCAAGGTGAGTACTCATGGCATTTTCAGACTCATTTGTGGACATGCTGAGGGTGGTGAAAAATTTGTCATCTGACACACACCTTCCCAGCTGAAGTTGAACAATGCAAGCTCTGCCTTATTGTTTCAGCTCTCAAGTATAAAAATGTCCCATTTTCAGTCTATTTAATATCACATTTTTTGTGCTTTATTGATTTTACGTTTATTTTTTAAATTTTATTTTTTGCTGCATTGGGTCTTCATTGCTGCGCGCGGGCTTCCTCTAGTTTCAGCAAGCGGGGACTACTTTGTCGTGATGCGGGGGCTACTTAGTTGCGATGCGCAGGCTTCTCATTGCAGTGGCTTCTCTTGTTGCAGAGCACGGCCTTTAGGCGGGCGGGCTTCAGTACTTGTGGCTCGTGGGCTCTAGAGCGCAGGCTCAGTAGTTGTGGCACATGGGCTTAGTTGCTCCGCGGCATGTGGGATCTTCCCGGACCAGGGCTTGAACCCGTGTCCCCTGCATTGGCAGGTGGATTCTTAACCACTGCGCCACCAGGGAAGCCCTATTTTGCTTTAAAAATGGCCCCTAAGCATAATGTTAAAGTTCCATCGAGCCTGTCTAAGCACAGGAATGCTGTATTATGCCTTACAGAGAAAATAGTGTATTAGATATGCTTCCCTTAGGCATGAGTTATAATGGTGTTGGCTGTGAGTTCAGTGTTGATGCATCATAATACATATTAAATAAGTTACCTTTAAACAGAAATACACATAAATCCAGGTTATGTGTTGCTCTGGTGTTGAAAGTATTGTAACCAGAGGCCTAGTCTTGTATTTCCCTTAGGAGCATGGTTTAGTGATCGTGGTGACTTTATAGACCAGACCCATCACAAATAGAACCAACTGTATATACATATATAAAACAAATCCTTTAAGTTATGAAGACAGTAATTTATCAAAACCAAATTAGATTCTTCCCAATAAGGCAAGATTGATTTAACACTACAGAATTAATGAGTATACTGTATCACATAAACAGATCAAAGAAAAGTCATATCTCAGTAGCTGAGTACATTTGATAAAATCTAACATAGATTTGTGTGAAATTTTTTTTTAAAAGGAGCTAGCAAAATATAAAAGCTTCATCAGCTTTATCAAGGATTCTATATAAAACCTGCAACAGTCATTATATTTAATGGTGAGTTATACATTAATGGTGAACATTATACTTAATGTTCCCTCTGAGACTGGAAACAAAATAGTACCTGCTTGTATTAGTCCTGTTTAATATTGTATTAGAAGTCCTGGGCAAAGCAGTGAGGCAAAAAATAGATGGGTGGGTGGGTGGATGGATAGATAAGAAAAGAAGAAATAATATTATTTTTCACAGATTATGTAACTACGTACCTAGACTAGAATACCCCAAATAATATACAGATAAGCAGTTGAGATAACAGGAATTTAGTAATGTTGCTGGATACAAATCATTGTACAAAACTGAATTGCATTTCTGTAACCAACAATGAAAAATCAAATTTTAAAAAATAACAAGGTTTATCCATAGGGGAAAAGCAATAACAGCACCAAAAAATATGAGTTAACAAGAAATACAAATCCAACAAAATATACATGGGACCTTTTAAGAGAAATTGTTAAAGCTATTGAGAGACAATGAGGAACTAAATAGATGGAGAACTATGCCATGTCCATGGATTAAAAGAGTCCATATTGTAAAGACGTTAATTCTCCCAAATGATCTTTAGATTCAGTGCCACTCTAATCAAAATCACAATGGGATGTGTTGTATAAAGGTACTGTCACACAGCCATGTACATGAATTAACTACAGAAACACAAATGACACAAACTTAATATTAAATGAAAGAAGAAAGTCACAAAAGCAAATGTGTAGTGTAAAACTAAACTATGTTATTCAGAAGACAGTCATAGGTAGCAAGACTATAAAAGGAAATCAAGGGAACGATTATCACTAAAATCAGGATAGTGGCTACCATTACAGAAAGGGGTAGGGGATGTCGTCAGGGAGGATCCTGTTTCTACAGTGCAGGCAATGTGTTATTTCTTGACCTGGGTGATAATTACTTGGATATTCTGTTCACTTTGTGATTAGTCTTTAAACTAAATATATGTTGATGCAAAAAAAAATTACAGAGCTCAACCAAAGAATTTGAAATGGATTAAGTGTATTACTGAGAGTTAATGTTATTAAGTTAATCCATGATATTAAGTTATTGGTAATTATATTTCAAAGTTGAATTAAGTTGAATGATTTGGAATACTCCATCCAGGTAGAAAGGTTAATTTCTAAGAAGCACTTTTTTAAAGACTATCAGAAATTTTTTGTTACCCAATTTACTAGAGTCTACCAGTATTCTGCTTTTACTATGTTCAGGAAGATAGTAAAATTCTGCTTCTACCATGTTCAGGAAGATCATTAGGGGACAAACCACAAAAGATTTTATATATAACATGATATTAATAGCTAACAATGATATCTACCACTTTTTGAGCGTTTACCATGTACCAGATACTAGGGCAAGAATTATAAACGCATAATCTCATTTAATCCTAGAAACGACTCTTAAGTGTGGGTACCATTGTTGTCCCCATATCACACAGGTAAAGGGCAGAATCAGGTTTTGATTTTAGTCTCTCTTATTCCAGAACTCTTGTTCTTAACCATAGCCCCACATAAGGATTAGAATGGCAATCTAGTAGTGTACTTAGTATTACATGTTGTTATAGATTCATTTATTCAAACTGGTTATGATTTAAGTATTCAAATTTGTTAATTTAGCAGTAAATGTCAGCTATATGCCAGGCATTTCAAGGTACCTATCTACTGGATCTTTTGCTCTGTTTAGCAACTTGGAACCTATACCACAGTAGTTCGCTGGCCTCCTTCTTCCTTAGAACTAGTGTATTGTAATATTTCAAGTATCACTAAACTTAATTCAACTTTACAGATGATTATTTGTTATACACATCACCCAAACTACATAATAATCTACTTCCTGATTTGACTGCAGTACAGAAAATTACCTTTTGAGCCCTAGGATCAGCTCTTGTTGCTGAGGGAGTTTCTAGCTATTCCTTTTATTTCCTTATACCCTCATAACCCCTTCTTTGGATGAGTTCTTAAATAAAATTTGGTTGACAAAAATCTTTTAATTGGTTCATATTGTTTTTATGGTACTATAAAATGCCATGTACTGTATTAAACAGGTCCTGTATACAGTTTATTTATAATCAAATGGTGATTATTGTCATTTCTATAAAATGTTAGGACATCAGGCTCTTGGTAAAAAATGTAACCCCTATTTATTGTGTTGCTTTTCTGAAAAAAAAAATCAACTTTAGATTATATTATTTTATTTTGACTTACAGTGCCTTTTCCAGGAGCTTAACTACAGTCTGTAGTTTAACACCTCTCTAATGGACACTATGGCAATATGCTAGCTGAGGTAAAAGGAACAGAAGCTGGGCAGATTTTCTCTGCCCTATAGGCTTTAAAGAACCAAGATTCTGTTTTTACCCAGTTATTTCACTATATTTCTTTCCTTTATGTTTCCAGTGTCTACTCATAATTTTTTTCAGCAAAATTGTCTTAATATCAATAAAATGGCATATGTCTTAAGTTGGTTTTTATTATTGCTTTACTTGTCTGAACACTAGGACTATAGGCTTCAGACCAACAAAAATCCACTGTTTTCCTTCATCCTTATTTGCCGCTATGTAGATCCGTATTATCAATAGTTGCATTTGACTAACTTTAATGGTCATGTCCGGTTTTGTTTACCTTCTTTTTTCCTACTACTTTTGGACGCAAGGAACACTCCTGAACAAAATAAAATTTTTCATAACTTAAGAAATACTATCCTTTCATTGCTTTGCTCTTTGGTCCTTTTAAATCATTGAGACAAATTAAAGTCCAAAGACATCATTATATTGACTACTGAGAATTAATTTGTGAATGGATTCTTTCATCTACAAAGACAGTTTTCAAAGTGTGGTCTGGGGATCTGAGACCCTTCTAGGGTCTCTGTGGGGAGGAAATTATTTTCATCATAATACTAAAATATCGTTTGCCTTTTCTACTCTCATCCTCTTTTGAGTGTAGGGTTGAGTTTTCTAGAAACTTCATGGCATGTGATGTTGCAACAGCTTGAATGCAAAGCAGACGTGCGAATCCATCTGTCTTCTATTAAGCCCAACATTAGAGAGACTTGAAAAAATGTAAAACAGTAACTCATTTTTACTATCTTTCTAATCTAGACTTTCATTAGAAAGTATAATTTACATTAGCATATACTATAGTGTTATTGTTTTATAAATGAATTGATGTTTTTAAACCATTGAGTTTTAATTTCAAATATGGTATTATTGATAGAACCTGCATAAACAAAAGAGCTCTTTTAGGCCCTCAGTAATTTTTAAACATGTAAAGGGATCATGAGACCAAAAAGAGAGCCAATAATCTATACTATTTTTTTTATTCTCAAATGTTTGAATTTTTCTTATATTTTATTTCATCTTATAAAAAGCATAATGAAAATAATCTATTTTTAGGTTGCTACAAACCTCAGGAAAGATCAGATTACTTGATGTTGGCAGCTGCTTTAACCCATTTCTGAAGTTTGAAGAATTTCTAACTGTTGGCATAGACATCGTACCTGCTGTAGAGGTATGCATAGTTCTGTTTGTTTTGAGATGAATATTTTACATGTATATATACAAAGGAAAGCACTGTCTTTACACTCCTGAAATAGCAAATATATTTCTGTGTACAAGTTGATAAGAGACTATTTCTATTCAAAACTAAAAGTATATTTTGTGAAAATTTGAGCATTTAGTTAACTAATATTAATTTGACCAATACCATATTTGTCTTCATTTTGTTTTGTTCCCTGTTTATCATCTATCATTTCAATCAAGAAACTTCAGTAAGTTGCAAAGATTCCTTATTTTATTTTTTAATGCATCTCTTTCTGAAACGTACTCTGATGTAGAGCTATTACGGAATAGTGGAAAGAGCAAGGGCTTTGGAGACAGCCAAAACTTTATTAAATCCCAGCTATTTGTACTTAGTAGATTAAACAACTTTACAAAGAATGTTTCCTCTGCTTTTCAAATTAGATTTTTTTCCCCTCAATGACATAAGTTTATAACATTTGCCATTATACTTTTGATATGGCACCAGACACAAAAATTTTTTTACAAATTTTTATTGCTATAAAGAGATTGTGGTAGAGTATAAACTCAGGCTCAGAGATTTTTTTCCTCCACTGCTATATTCCCAGTACCTAGAAGAGTGCCTGGCATACTAAGTACTCATTAAATACTTCTTGAATAAAAGAATGAAATCTTATTTTCAACCTTGATTTGACTCTCTGAGCCTCAGTTTTCTCGTCTGTGCAGTGGGGTTTGTAATGGACTATACCTTATAAGATTGTTGTTGTGTTTACTTGAGAAAAAGTATTTAAAGCACCTAACAAAGCACCTGTTATATTGTGAGTGCTAAAGAAATGTTTGCTGTTATTATTGAAAAGTTCCTGCATGAAGAGTCAACTTTCATATGAATTTATTCTTTGATTCTTATGAGCTTGACTGTCTATATTGAATCTATGTGACTAACACTGACGAATAAGAAAATGCTAAAAGCGTTACTATTATCTCCTAAAGGTAGACAGATACTTGCTGTACGGTAAAACAGCTGTTCTTAGCTTACCACTGCAGAGAATTCCTGGGCCATTAGAAGCTATAGTTTTAAAGTGCAGGTGGATTTGTACATGGATTCTCTCCCCTTCCTTCCTCAAGACACACATTAGAGATGTCCTTCAAGGACTGGTAAGACATGATGACCATTTGATCTAAACCTAAGGCTCAAATATTAAAATATTAAGCTTATTTATATATAGGGCTATAAATTTTCAACTGTAAAGCCATTAGATAGGCAAAAGAACTACTATACATGAGTTCAGTAGTAGAATCAGACTTTGATAGTTCCAGAACCCTATAACTAATTTTAAAACAAAGGGAAGAAACTTATACTTCCAGTCGAGATGGGGTGACAGGGACCAGACTGATGCTCTTTCCCCCTGCCTGCAGCAACTAAAAAGTGGACAAAATATTCAAAATAATATACAAGAACTGGACATCAGGTAATGAAGGACAGTGATCCCCAAGAGATGGAAAACAAATGAGATGAGCCATATGGTTGCACATACAGCCTTCAGAGAGTTTCCAACGTGTGGCACAAACAGGGGATTCCCAAGCAGAGTCCAGCTGGTAGTGAGTTGTAGAGGCAGAGGTGAGAGTCCTGAGAGACCAAGACAGCTAAGGCTCATGGACAAAGTACCAAAGATATGAGAGCTACACAGAGAGAAAACTCCAGGGGTCTGCAAAGAATCCTCCGTGAGTACTCAGCTGAGTACTTATCAGTACACGTCTGTGAGAAAACTACATGAGACTGGAGGAAGTACCACCTCAAAGATCTAGAGGTTATAGTGCCCAGCACACTCACACAGGCTGGAAGTAGCACCCGTTCCCACCAGCCACACTGGAAACCTCAAGAATCACAGTAGCCTGGGTAGAGTACACAGAAGAGCCTTGCATCAGTAGTGGAGAATAATTAGCCTTAGACTGAAGGCTGCTGTAGTCCCACCTAGCAAATCCTGAAACAAAAACCAAAAAGATCAAATTGTCTCCAGATAATTTAACTACATCCTAGAGCAAAGTTAGAATATTTATAGCAATACCAAGTCATCCAGGACGCAGCAAAGTAAAGTTCACCATGCCTAGCATCCAATAAAAAAGTAATCAGCCAAGTAAAGAAGCAAGAAAATAGGACCCACAATGAGGAGGTCAGTCATCCAGCAGAGACCAACTGTGAACTGACACAGATGTTAAAATTCGGAAACAAGGACATTAAGATAGGGACATTATGACTGTATTCTGTATGAACAAAAAGTAAAGTAGAGACATGGAAGATAATTTTAAAAACCCAAATCTAACTTCTGGAGACGGATACTATGATCTATGATATGAAACATGTACTAAATGGGATTAACGGTACATTAGATATTGAAGAAGAAAAGTTAAACTGAGGACATGGCAATAGAAACTACCCAAAATTAAACTGAGATATTTTTTTAATGGAAAAGCATCAGCAAGCAGTGAGTTAATTTCAAATGGCCAAATATAAGCATAATTGGAGTCCCCCCAAGAAAGGAATGAAAGAAATAATGGTCAGAATTTTTCTGAACTTGATAAAAGCTAACTAATAGTAGAGCTGACCCTTAGCACCCAGGGGAATTGTTCCAGGACAGCCCACCACCACCACAGATATCAAAGTCTGTGGATGCTCAGGTCCTTAGAGTTGGCTCTTCATATCCCTGTGTTCCATGTCCACAGATACAGAGGACTAACTGTATATTTCTTGGAAAAATCCATGTATAATTGGACCTGTGCAGTTCAAACTCGTGTTGTTCAAGAGTCAGTTGTAATGTAGAGTTTATAATCTATATAAAAATAAAATGTATGATAACAATAGCACAAGAGGGTAGAAAGGGAAATATACTATATGTATAGTAATAGGTTTTTATAATATATATAAAGTGGTAAAATACTATTTGAAGGTAGACTATGATAGGTTAAAGATGTAGACTATAAATTCTAAAGCAACCAGTAAAATAAAGAGTTACAGCTAATAAGCCAGCAAAGGAGATAAAATAGAATTACAAAGAAATTTCTTTAATCCAAAAGATGTCAGAAAAGGGAAGGAAACAATGAACAGATGGGAAACATAGAAAATAAATAGCAAGATCATACATTTAAACTTAAGTTTACCAATAATCACATTAAATAGATATGGCCTAAATACCCCCAATTAAAAGGTGGAAATTGTCAGATTGGATTAAAAAAAGCAAGACTCAAATATATGTTGCCTATAAGAAATGCACTTCAATTATAAACACACAAAATAGGATGTGTAAAAGAAAGACACTGTGGCACTATTACAGTCAGACAAAGTAGATGTCAGAGCAATATTACCAGCAGTAAAGATGGCCATTTCATAATGATAAAAAGTTCAATTCATCAAGAGTACAAAACAATCCTCAATATATATGCATCTAATAACAGAGCTTCAAAATACGTAAACCAAAAATTGATAAGGTAGCAATTACAAATAGACATTTATAAAATTATAGTTGAAGATTTCATTACCCCTCTCTCAATAATTGATGGAACAATTAGAACATTGGTCAAAGAAGAACTCACAAGGAAAGTTAGACCATATTTTCTTTTCTTCTTTCTTTTTTTTTTTTGCAGTACGCGGGCCTCTCACTGTTGTGGCCTCTCCCGTTGCAGAGCACATGCTCTGGACGTGCAGGCTCAACAGCCATGGCTCACGGGCCTAGGCGCTCCGTGGCGTGTGGGATCTTCCCGGACTGGGGCACGAACCCGTGTCCCCTGCATTGGCAGGTGGACTCTCAACCACTGCGCCACCAGGGAAGCCCTAGACCATATTTTCAAATGAAGATAAATAAAAACATATGATATCAAAAACATAAGATATGCATAGGATGCCACTAAAAACACTAAAATAGTACTTAGAGGAAATTTTACAATAGTAAACACCTTTATTAGAAAAATAAGAAAGGTCTCAAAGTAATGACATCAACTTTCCAACTAGGAAAAAAACCAAACCCACATTAAATCTAAAATACAAGAAAGAAAATAATAAAGATTACAGAAACCTTTGAAATAGAAAACCTTTAGAAAATAGTAGGGAAAAACTGATGAAAGCAAACACTACCTCTTTGAGAAGATAAATAAAATTTATAAATCACTAGCCATACTGATTAGGAAATAAAGAGAAAGGTGTGACATCATGTATATTTTACCAATATTAAAAGAAAGGAAAATATTACAAAAAATTTTATGCCAATAAATTCCACAACTTAAGTGAAATGGTCAAACTCCTTGGAAGACACATACTGCCAAAGCTCACTCATGAAGAAATACATAACCTCAGTAGCCCTAAATGTATTAAAGAAATTTGAATTGGCAGTTAAAAACTTTCCCACAAAGAAAATTCCAGGCTCAAATGGCTTCACTTCCCAACTTATTCTATGAGGCCATTACCCCAATACCAAAACCAGAGACATTACAGAACAAAAACAACAACTTATAGACCGTATCCATCATAAACATAGAAAAGTTGTCTACAAGATTCTAGCATATTGAACCGAACAGTATTTCAAAAGGGATAATACATCATGGCTAAGTTTGATTTATTCTAGGAGTATAAGATTGGTTTAATGTTAAAAAAAATAATCTATAACACCTATACAAAAATCTACTGAAAATGGATTAAAGACCTAAATATAAGACCAGATACTATAAAACACCTAGAGGAAAACACAGGCAGAACACTCTGACATAAATCGCAACAATATTTGTTTTTTGATCCATCTCCTAGAGTAATGGAAATAAAAACAAAAATAAACAAATGGGACCTAATTAAACTTAAAAGCTTCTGCACAGCAAAGGAGACCATCAACAAAACAAAAAGACACAACCTACAGACTGGGAGAAAATATTTGCAAACAATGCTACCAATAGGGATTAATCTCCAAAATATACAAACAGCTCATACAGCTTATTATCAAAAAAACAACTCAGTCAAAAAATGGGCAAGAGACCTAAATAGACGTTTCTTCAAAGAAGACATATGAATGGCCAACAGGCACATGAAAAGATGATCAGTATCACTAAGTATTAGAGAAATGCAAATCAAAACTACAGTGAGGCATCACGTCACAACAGTCAGAATGACCATCATTAAAAAGTCTACAAATAATAAATATTGGAGAGGGTGCGGAGAAAAAGGAACCCACTTACACTGTTGATGGGAATGTAAATTGGTGCAGCCACTATGGAGAACAGTATAGAGGTTCCTTAAAAAACTAAAAATAGAGTTACCATATGATCCTGCAATCCCACTCCTGGGCATATATCTGGAGAAAACTCCAATTTGAAAAGATACATGCACCCCAGTGTTCATAGCAGCACTATTTACAATAGCCAAGACATGGAAGCAACCTAACTGTCCATCAACAGATGAATGGATAAAGAAGATGTGGTATATATACACAATGGAATATTACTCAGCCATAACAAAGAATGAAGTAATGCCATTTGTGGCAAAATGGTTAGACCTAGAGATTATCATATTAAATGAAGTCAGACAGAGAAAGATAAATAGCATAGGGTATCACTTATATGTAGAATCTTTAAAAATAATGATACAAGTGAACTTATTTACACAACAGAAACAGACTCACAGAATACAAATGTATGGTTACCAAACGGGATAGTGGGGGACGGGTTTGGTGGCGAGATAAGTTAGGAGTTTGGGATTAACATATACACATTACTATATAGAAAATAAACAACGAAGACCTACTGTATAGCACAAGGAACTCTACTCAGTATCTTGCAATAATCTATAATGGAAAAGAATCTGAAGAATATATATATAAATGAATCACTTTGTTGTACACCTGAAACTAACACAACATTGTAAATTAACTATACTTCAGTTTAAAAATGGTTAAAAATAAAATTACATATACCATAAAAAAACCCCACTTATTCTTTTCATCACAGTAATACACTAAAAAAGAAACCTACAGCTAACATCATACTTAATAGTGAAAGAAAAATGTTTTTCCAATAAAAACTGAAAAAAGAACAAGATAAGGTTACTCTCACCATCTCTATTCAGCATTCTCTAAAGGTTTTTACCAGTGCAGGAAAGCAAGAAAAAGCAATGATAGGCATCCAAATTGGAAAATAAGATGTAAAACTGTCTTTGTTCACAGATGACATTGATCATCTATTACTTTATTCTGTGGAATCTACAGAGAAGCTACTAGAACCAGTAAGTGAGTTTAACAAGGTTGCAAGATATAAGATTAACATATAAAAATCAATTCATATGTACTAGCTACAATCAACTAGAAATTAAAAATAGTACCATTTATAATAGCATCAGAAATATGAAGTATTTAATATATGAACATATATTTATATGAAATATAAAGCTGACAAATATATGGCAAACCTGTATATTGAAAACTATAAATTATTAAGAGAAAGTAAAGAAGACCTAAATGAGTAGAGATATATACTGTGTTTATTGGTGGAAAAACTCAAAATCTTTAACACATCAATTTTCCCAAAATTGATCTATAGATTCAGTGCAATCCTGATAAAAATTCTAGCAGGTTTTTCTGTAGAAATTGAAAAATGTATTCTAAAATCTGTGTGGAAATCCAAAGGTCCTAGAATAACAACTTTTTAAAAGGATAGTGTTGGAGAGTTTCAAAATTTATTTTAAAGTTATAGTAATGAAAACAGTGTGGTATTAGTGTCAAGATTATCAATGAAATATAACAGAGAGTCCACAAATAGGGCTAAACCCCTTGTAGGGGTCCCAGAGGGAGAAGAGAGAAGAGGATCAAAAATGTATTTGAGAAAATTATGGCTGGAAACTTCCCAGACCTGAAAGAGAAAAAACTCATATCCAGGTACAAGAAGCACAGAGGGTCCCAAAAAGATGAACCCAAACAGACCCATATCAAGACATATCATAATAGAAATGGCAAATTTAAAGAGAGAATTTAAAGACAGCAAGAGAAAAACAAAGAGTCATATACAAGGGAATTCCTGTAAGGCCATCAGCTGATTTCTCTGCAGAAATTTTGCAGGCCAGAAGGGAGTGGCATGATATATTCAAAATGCTGAAAGGGAAAACCTACAAACTAGGATACCCAGCAAAACGATTATTTAGAATAGAAAGCAATAAGAACCTGCTGTATTAAAAAATTTTAAAAAGAAAAGAAAAAGAATAGAAAGCGAGATAAAGAACTTCCCAGAGAAGCAAAAAATAGTTTATCAGTACTAAGCCTACCCTAAAAGAAATGTTAAAGGCTCTTCTCTAAGTGGAAAGAAGTAAGGATCTACAGGAAAGGGAAGATCCCACTAGGAAAGGCAAATATATAGTAAAGACAGAGAATCAATTGTGAAAGCAACTGTAACTGCAATAAACAGTTAAGGGAGAATCATGCAGATGTAAAATATGACGTCAAAACACAAATGGGAGGGGAATTAAAAATGTAGGTCTTTTAGAATGTGTTTGAACTTAAATGACTGTAAGTTCAAAATAAGTATTTATATTATAGGTCAATACATATGAACACTGTGGTAACCATAAATAAAAAAACTTAAAATAGACAAAAATTAAAAAGAAAGGAACACAAGCTTACTACTAAAGAAAGTTCATCAAACCACAAGGGAAGAAACAAAAGAAGAAAAGAACAAAGCTACAAAAACAGCCAGAAAACAAGTAATAAAATGGCAATAAGTACATACCTATCAATAATCAGTTTAATGCCAATACACTAAATGTTCCTATCAAAAGACATAGAGTGGTTGATTGGCCTAAAAAACAAGACCCATCTATATGCTACCTATAAGAGACTCACTTCAGAGCTAAAGATACACACAGAATGAAAGTGAGGGGATGGAAAAGATATTTCATACAATGACAAGAAAGTGGGGGTAGCAATACTCATATTAGACAAAATAGAATTTAACAGAGTGTATAACAAAAGACAAAGAAAAGCATTATATAATGATAAAGGGATCACTATAAGAAGTTTTACACTCATTAACATATATACATCCAACACAAGGGCACCTAAATATATAAAGCAAATAACTAACAGACATAAAGGGAGAAATTGACAAGAATATAATAATAGTAGGGGAATTTAACACCTTACTGACATCAATGGACAGATCACCCAGATAGGAAAAAAATAAGGTAACAGTGGTCTTAAATGACAGAATGGACCAGTTGGACTTAACAGATATCTACAGGACATTCCATCACGAAACAGCAAAATACACATTCTTTTCAAGTGCGTGTGTAATGTTCTCTAGGATCGATCACATGCTAGGCCACAAAACGAGTCTCAACAAATTTAAGAGAATAGAAATTCTATCAAGCATTTTTTCCAGCCACAACAGTATGACACTAGAAATCAGTTACAGGAAGAAAAATGGGAAAAGAACAAATGGGGAGACTAAAACAACATGCTGCTAAAAAAAACAATGGTTCAATTAAGAAATCTAAGAGGAAATCAGAAAATACCTCAAGACAAATGGAAACGGAAACACAACTTCCCAAAATCTGTTGGATGCAAAAGCAATTCTAAGAGGGAAGTTTATCACAATACAGGCCTTCCTCAAGAAAAAAAATCTCAAACAACCTAATCGTGGACCACCTAAAGGAATTAGAAAAGGAAGAACAAAGCCCAAAGTCAGCAGGAGGAAGGAAATCATAAAGATCAGAGAGGAAATAAATGAAATAGAGACCACCAAAAATAATGGAAAAGATCAATGAAACCAAGAGCTGGTTTTTGAGAAGACAAACAAAATTGATAAACTTTTAGCTAGGGTCACCCAAGAAAAAAAGAGAACCCAAATTAACAAAATAAGAAATGAAAGAGGAGAAATAACAACTGATACCACAGAGATACCAAAAAATAATAATAATAATACTATGAACAGTTATATGCCAACAAATTGGACAATCTAGAAGAAATGGATAAATTTCTAGAAACATACAACCTGCCAAGACTGAATCAAGAATAAACACAATTTGAACAGACTGATCACTGGTAGTTTAACTGAATTTGTGATTTAAAAGAACGCCCAGCAAACAAAAGTCCAGGACTGGATAGCTTCACAGAGGAATTCTGCCAAACATACAAAGAAGAGCTAATATCTTTCCTCTTCAAACTAGTCCATAATATTGAAAAGGACAGAACACTCCGAAATTCATTCTACAAGCCACCATTAGCTTGATACCAAAAACAGCAAAGATACTACAGAAAAGAAAATTGCAGGCCAATATCTTTGATGAAAATAGATGCAAAAATCCTCAACAAAATATTAACTAACCAAATCCAACAACAATACATTAAAAAGATCATACACTATCATCAAGTGGGATATAGTCCAGGGATGCAAAGATGTTTCAATATTTGCAAATTAATGTGATACACCACATTAACAAAAGGATAAAAGTCACATGATCATCTCAATAGACACAAAAAGCATCTAACAAAATTTAACATCCATTCGTGATAAAAACTGTCATCATAGTTGGTATAGAGGGAACATTTCTCAACATAATAAAGACCATTTATGACAAACCCACAGCTAACTTCATACTCAACTGTGAATAGCTAAAAGCCTTTCCTCTAAATTCAGTAACTAGACAAGGACGCCCGCTGTCACACTTCTATTTATCATAGTAGTGGAAGTCCTAGCCACAGCAGTCAGGCAAGAAAAGGAAATAAAATGCATCCAAGTTGAAAGGGAAGAAGTAAAACTGTCATTACTTGCAGATGACATGATAGTTTATATAGAAAACTCTGAAGTCTCCACCAAAAAACTATTAGAACTAATAAATGAATTTAGTAAAGTTGCAGGATATAAGGTTAATATACAGAAATCTTATGCTTTTCCATACACTAGTAATGAACTATTGGAAAGTGAAAGTAAAAAAAAAAAAGTCCCATTTAAAAATCACATCAAAAGGAATAAAATACCTAGGAATATACTCAACCAAGGAGGTGAAAGACCTATACTTTGAAAACTATAAAAAATTGATGAAGGAAATTGAAGATGACACATAAACTTGGAAGTATATCCTGTGCTCTTGTATTGGAAGAATTAAGGTTGTTAAAAGGGCCATACTACCCAAAGCAAACTACAGATTTAATGCAATCCATATCAAAATACCCATGACCTTTTTCACAGAACTAAAACAATTAATCCTAAAATTCATATAGTATCACAAAAGACCCCAAGTTGCCAAAGCAGTCTTGAAAAAAGAAACAAAAACAAAACTGGAGATATCATGCTCCCTGGCTTTAGACTATACTACAAAGCTACAGTATTCAAAACAGCATGGTACTGGCACAAAAACAGACACATAGATCAATGGAACAAAATAGAGAGCCCAGAAATAAACCCACACACCTATGGTCAATTAATCTATGACAAAGGAGACAAGAATATAAAATGGGCAAAAGACAGTCTCTTCAGCAAGTGGTGCTGGTAAGATTGGACAGCTGAATGTAAGCCAATGAAGTTAGAACATGCCCTCACACCATGCACAAAAATAAACTCAAAATGGCTTAAAGACTTAAACATAAGACATGATACCATAAAACTCCTGGAAGAGAACATAGGCAGAACACTCTGACATAAATTGTAACAATATTTTTTCAGATCTGTCTCCTAGGGCAAAAGAAATAAAAGCAGTAATAAACAAATGTGACCTAATTAAACTTAAAATCTTTTGCACAGCTAAGGAAACCATTGACAATACAAAAAGACAACCCACAGAATGGGAGGAGATATTTGCAAATGATATGACTGACAAGGGGTTAATATCAAAATATATAAACAACTCATACAATTCAATATCAACAGAACAAACAACCCAGTCGAAAAATGGGCTGAACACATGAATAGACATTTTTCCAAAGAAGACATACAGATGGCTAATAGGAACATGAAAAGATGCTCAACACTGCTAATTTAGAGAAATGCAAATCAAAACAACAATGAGATATCACCTTATACCTCAGAATGGCTGTCCTTAAAGTCTGCAAATAACAAATGTTGGAGAGGATGTGGAGAAAAGGGAACCCTTGTACACTGTTGGTGGGAATGTAAATTGGTGCAGCTACTAAGGAAAATAATATAGAGGTTCTTCAATAGACTAAAAATAGATAACCATAATGATCCAGCAGTTTTACTCCTGGGTATATATTAGAAGAAAATGAAAACAGT
This sequence comes from Grampus griseus, assembly GCF_964374135.1. NCBI lineage: Eukaryota > Metazoa > Chordata > Mammalia > Artiodactyla > Delphinidae > Grampus > Grampus griseus. Next base: position 36,224,496 of record NC_139003.1, read on the forward strand.
AATTCAAAAAGATAAATGCACCCTTGTTTTCATAGCAGCGTTATTTACAATAGCTGAGATAAGAAAGCAACCTAAGTGTCATCAACGGATGGATAAAGAAAATACATACACATATATATATACATACACACAGGTATATACACATACATACACACACAATGGAACCTTACTCTGCCATAAAAAAGAAAGAAATTTCTGCCATTTGCAAAAACATGGTTGGAACTAGAGAATATTATGCTTAGTAAAATAAGTCAGACAAAGATAAATACTGTATGATATCACTTATATGTGGAATCTAAAAGATAAAACAAATGAATGTATAGTAAAACAGAAACAGACTCACAGATATAGAAAACAAACTAGTGTTACCAGTGGGGAAGAGGGAAGGGAAGAAGGGCAAGATAGGAGTATGTGATTAATAGATACAAACTACTGTGTATAAAATGGATAAGCAACAAGGATATATTGTACAGCACTCTGGAATATAGCCATTTCATAATAACTTTTAATGGAGTATAATCTCTAAAAATACTGAATCACTGGGCTGTATACCTGAAACTAATATTATAAATTAACCATATTTCAATAAAAAAAGAAGACATTGTTAAAAGAATGAAAAGACAAGCCATAATCTGAGAGAAATATTTTCAAGTTATATATCAGATTAAGGACTTGAATGAAGAATAAAGAACTCTCAAAATTCAATAAGAAAATAGGTTTTTAACATTTAAAACAACCCAATCATTTTTCACTATGCAAAAAAATTGAACAAACACTTCACCAAAGAAGATACTTAGGTAAACATTACTACTCATTAGGAAAATCCAAATTAAAACTTCAATATACTACTACACACCTGTGACTATGATTAAAATTTAAAAGCCTGGCCATTCCAAGTGCTGATGAGGATTTGGAGGAACTGGAACTGCAATAAACTCCTGGTAGAAATGTAAAACTCAGTATAAGTGCTTTTGAAAATAGTTTTGAAGTTTCTTTAAAAGTTAAACATGCACGAACTGTATGATCCAGCCACCCCTTTCCTCAGTATTTGCCCAAGACAAATGAAACATGTTCATTCAAAGACAAACAGGAATGCTCATAGCAGCTCTAGTTGTAATAGCCAAAAACTGGAAACAACCAAGTTATCTATGAAAGGTATATGGATAAACGAAGTGTGGTATATCTTAATATAGTAGCCTACCTCAGCAATTAAAAAGGAATAAACTATCAATACAAGCAAAAAAATGGATTAATCTGAAAATAATTGTGCTGTATGAAAATAGTACATTATTCTGTATTATTCCACTTACATAAAATTCTAGAAAATACCCATTGATCTATAGAGATAGAAGTCACATCAAAGATTGCCTAGTGGCAGGGGAAGAACAGGGAGGGTACAAGGAAGGGATTATATAAGGGGCACAAGAAAACTTTGGCAGGTGTTGGATCTATTCATTAATTTGATTGTAATAGTGGTTTCATGAGTGTATAAATGTTAAAACTTACCAAAGTGTGTACTTTAAATGTTTGTGTGTCAGTTATACTTCAGGTTGTACATCAGTTATACTTCAATAAAGCTATCCCCCTGCCCCAAAAGGAGCAAAAGGAAGAAGAAAATCTTTTTCCGCGTAGTTCCACGTAGTAGAACTTTGTGTCGCATTTCCTAATAGATAGTCCAGATGCTTATGTGACCAGCTTGTCTACACACTAACAGAATTGAGGGACTAAGGTATTAGCTCATATCTTTGATAATTAATTAACTATTGTTGTATATAAGGGTAACTAATTTTTATCTAATTTTAAAACTGCTTTCTTATTCTGGATTATTTCCACAGAGTTTGCTTTTTTTTTCCATCTCCAAAAAAGTTTATTAGCATGATTAAAAACATTTTTTGAATAATGATAGAATTTCTAAACATAAAAGAGTATCAGTGGCTATATCCTATAACCAGTATTTGCAACTGGATGGACAACTTTATTGCCAGTCTTCATTTTATTAAAGACAATCCATATTTATTGGTTCCGTGTGAAGTCATGACTGTTGCTTTGCCTGAGAATGAGTCCCTACTGCAATTAAGTATAAAAAAAATATCTTCCAGGTGAACCGGTTTGCAGGGCAGAAATAGAGACACAGATGTAGAGAACAAACATGTGGACACCAAGGGGGGAAAGTGGCCGGGGGCGGAGAGTGCTGTGATGAATTGGGAGATTGGGATTGACATATATACACTAATATGTATAAAATGGATAACTAATAAGAACCTGCTGTATAAAAAATAAATAAAATTCAAAAAAATACATATATCTCCCATAATCGGAGTGTGACCTGCATTACTGAGTAAAGAGTTAATAAAAATCCTCAAAGAATTGGGGTTTTGTTTTTCAAAAACATTTTTTACACACTACAAAGAAATAATTAGTATTTTGGCTTTTAAAATTCCTGCATGATATTTAGAATGGCAGCCCCCAAATGTCCTCCCTTCACAAAATTGAGAACACAGACCCTCTTCCGGAGCATACATTCTTGGGGTGGACTCTGAAGACTTCAACCTCCACATGTTTATACTGGTTTGAGAACAAAGACAGCGTCATCCAGAACGTAGTAGTCTTTATACATATCACCTTCACACAGGTATGGCAGTCTGGTGAAAGCTTCGAAAACAAAACCAGCTTTTCTGAAAACTTCAGGCAGACTATTCACTTGTTCTTCCCAGTTCTATCCCTTGATTTTCAAAATTTCTGATGGTTTATCCCACTTGCCATCTATGTTTTCCACATAGGGATGAAAAGGTAAGACCAGACCAAGGATGACCCTGCCTCTAGTTGGCTCCAAGACGCTTCTGATATCTTTTAACAAAGTCAGGGGCTGATCACAGCGGTCCAGCAAATTCAAGCAGCTGATGATATCATACTGGAACCCTGTATTCTGCCATTCATTTTTACCAAGCACTCTGTATTTCTTCTTCTGAAGCTGCCATATTATAGTTTCAGACAGCTCAGTGGCATAAATTTCTTCAAAATGAGGGCTCATGATTTTTGTGACTTCTCCATCTCCAGCAACTAAATCAAGAAATCTGTGGGTTTTCCAGTGTGGATTAATTTTAAGCAGTCTCTGAAACTGATCTTGTGAAAACACAAACATTGAGCCTCTTCCTAGCAACCCATTGATAGATGTTCTAGACATAAACTGGCTAAAAACAGATGACACAAAAGAGTGATATAATTGGATAAATAGCCAGCCCGATTTCTCAGTGTTGTTGTTTAGGTCTGTGTTCCTTGATCAAGGTAACTCTGAACAAAGACAGCCTGGAGTGATTCGCATAGTTTCTCTCTGTTGCACACAAACCACTGGTGGTTCTTCCTGCTGCCTTCGGCTGCCGCCAGCCCACCCTGGTCCGCTCGTCATGTTCACGTACAGGGAGCGGGTGAGCGGGCTCCGCAGGGTCCACATCCTCCGCGCCAGCCACACGGACGCCGGGCTCAGACAGCCAGCCCGCGAGCAGTCTCATCGGGGGCCGCGGCCACTCGCTCCGGTCACCGCCGGTGCCGGGGCAGGGAGGAGGACGCGCTGCCGCCTCCAGCCGCCGCCGCCGCTGCCGCCGCCGCCGCCGCCGCCGCCGCCCAGGATCGAGCCATCGCGCCAAACTCGCCCATCCAGACCCTTCAGGGCAGAGGCGGAGGGTCTCCATAGAGTTTTAATATTCAGCAAATGATACAGTGCTGTTTATTTCTTTACTTGCAGTGTATCTCATGGTCATTTGACTCAGTTAATTAATTTAATACATAGTTTGTTTCAAGCCGGAGATTAGCTTTTTAATAGAATCAATATATTATTAAAATTACTTTTGAGATGGTTAAAGTTAATGGTTGAAAAGAGGTTTTTCATGACCTTAACAGTTCTGGTATTTTGCTTTTACACATTTATAACTGCTTTCATTATCCTCTTTGACTTCTTTGATTCATCTTTATTTCATGGTATTTCTTGTTTAAAGTTATTTTTATGTAAACCTGTTTTTTGGTAACTATAAATGTTTAAGTGAATATAAATATGACTAAGTTTAGAAATAAATCATCCCTGTAGGCTCTTACCCAAATAAAATTTCAAATAAACCCTTATTATTTTAAAAAAATATATACTTAAACATTATTTCTAATTTTTAATTAATTGTTACTCAGAAATATTTTTTTTAAATAATGACTAGAAATTCTTTGGGCTTAATTACTCTGAGATTTTTCTGAGTAAAAGTTTTGGTTGAATAAGTCTGTGCAAGTGGAATATTTATAAGGGAAAGGTACATAATTAAAGCTTGAATTATATAGAAATGCTATGAAATAGCTTGGTTTAAAATTTATGTAATTAGGTGGAGGTGATCTTAAAATTCTTAACATGCCTTGTTTTTCCCTTTCTGCAGAGTGTGTATAAATGTGACTTCCTGAATTTGCAGCTTCAGCAACCACTCCAGCTTGCACAGGATGCTATAGATGCCTTTTTGAAGCAGCTAAAAAACCCTATTGATTCTCTTCCTGGAGAACTTTTCCATGTGGTTGTTTTCTCTCTCCTTCTTTCCTATTTTCCATCACCTTACCAGCGATGGATTTGCTGCAAGAAAGCCCATGAACTGTTAGTGTTAAATGGTTTATTGCTTATCATCACACCTGATTCCTCCCATCAGAACCGTCACGCTATGATGATGAAAAGCTGGAAGATTGCTATAGAGTCCCTGGGCTTTAAACGTTTCAAGTATTCAAAATTTTCACATATGCATCTGATGGCATTTAGAAAAACCTCCCTAAAAACCACAAGTGACTTGGTTAGTAGGAACTACCCAGGGATGTTATATATTCCTCAAGATTTCAACAGTATAGAAGATGAGGAATATTCTAACCCTTCCTGCTACGTTCGATCAGATATAGAAGATGAACAGCTAGCATATGGTTTCACAGAGCTCCCTGATGCTCCATACGACTCAGATTCTGGAGAAAGTCAATCCAGCTCTATTCCTTTCTATGAGCTAGAAGATCCCATATTACTTTTAAGTTAATATAAAAGCAAAAGGCCCTTTCAGTCCAGACTCCTAAACTTAATTGCTTACACTAATCAGAAATACTAACATGAACTCAGTACTTAAAACCTGCTTTGCATAGAAGAAATGCAAAGGTTTACAGAGTTTGCTATTTTTTTCTACTTCTGGATTTTAAAATTTATTCTTATATAGAAAGCTTAAAGTTTCATGCAGAGTGACTCCTGTCATAGCAGAAACCACTGTTATTTTAGCATTTAGCACTAAGATATTATAGAAAGGTACCTTTTTCTCTTTAGTGCTATTGTGAAAAATGAAGCATAATTTGCTATGTATTTTTCTTATTTTCATCTTTTCAGTGTTGACTTTAAACCATTGCAATGAGAAACTAAGATATGTAGAAAGCTGTAGATTGCACTTTGATGACTCACAAGTTAAATGTGACAGAGGTAGATTGGTTTAGTAGTTTTGTGATGCACTTATTCTTTTTTCTAACTAAATTGTTACCTGTTATAGAAAGCCATTTTGGCTCAGTTTTGTCTGATGATTGAACATTCCCCAAACTTTTTGGAATTGATAATTCTTATTCTTTCTTGCTTGCTCATTTGGCAGCATCAGACATTGGGGAGATATTTCCCCCAAAGTGTGTATTCTAATTTGATTAGCATAGTACAGTAAACACCATTGCCAAAATAGAGTTTTCATATCTTTCTTGTTGATTTGGGCCTTGGTGTAAAGTATATTTAACGGTGAGAATTCACTTTTACTTTTTTACATTTAGGTTTCATTTACAAAATTTTCTATTTAAGCAAGGAACAATATAATACTCAATACTGACCCGAAACACATATGTGAAAGGGTTTGCACTTGTAAGAGAGCTTATGTTCTACCTAGACCAACCTTAATAGGGTCCTCACCTTTCCATTAGGAGGTGCTGCACTACAAGTCTGGAATTATATAGAAAAATTTTAAATTAACCCCCTGCTGGTAATCTCATAAAATGGTTTTGACGTTTCGGTATTCTAATTTCTATCTAAATCCTAGCAGAAATTTTTCTTTGAATATATAAACCATTAGTTGGCTGTGGGAATTTTCCCTTTCCACATTGATAAATGCCTTTCTGTGTTTCTGAATCAGAAGCAAATGATTAAGGAGAAATATATGTCCAACAAGACAAGATTAGTTTAAATGGCTAAGAACATTTAGTCCACATTGTCTTGTCAGCCAGCAGTTGTCATGTAAACTATCATTTTTAAGAGTGCCACTGTGTGGATTTTTTTTCAAGTGGTTATTACATTAAAATTACCTCATACTGAGGTTTTTGCACTGAAATATCACAGTTTCAGATTTCATGGTTAATGTTGTGTGTGTGCGTTTTTAAAGGAAATTTGCATTTTCAATAGTTGATCCTAAATTCATAAACTGAACTTCTTTACTCTGATAAAAGTGTTTTTGTGCTTATTGTGAATTGCTGTAGTTAACTCTGAATGTCAAACTTTACTTAGAAATAAAAAATTTACCCTTTAAGATATAAATGGTTGAGTGTGTATACCCAATATTTGAAATTAAATTTCACATTCTAAATTAATGAAAGTAACAAGACTGTAATTAACCTAAAAGTCAGTTGAGTAAATGCAATAAATATTGGTTGCTCAAATATGCCAGAAGTAACTTGAAGTTTTTCGTTTACTTTCAATAGCATAAGATTACTTAATAATAAGGAATAATTAGACTTTCTTTCCAATTAAGAACTACAGGTCAAGTCTTGTAACTCGCCCAAAAGAAGAAAAAAAACACTGTGTTCAGGGTAACATAGAAAAATGTGTGTTGTTAGTACCTCCTTTACCATACGGTCCGTTTTCTGTGATTTGGCTAAATGCTATCTTAAAGGCAAAGAAAAGCAACATACCAAACAAAAGCGCTTTGAAAGTAAATGAAAACAGTGCTTTTGAGAGGCTGGTGTAAGTATTGATATATGACCTTGGAGTTAGCCCATGTGTTACAGCTAAAATGTTGGTGCTATAAATTCTTCTGATTGTTTACAGATGTTGATTCTGCTTATGCTCCAAAGTGTGCATGATGTATTTTAAGTAGTACTTTAAAGAAAAATCTCTTTATAAAAACCTATACTCTCATTTAGTATAAATTTGTTTGGATTTATAAATCTCGTTTGTTACTACTGTAAATTCATCTTCAAAATTAGGTTGGCGCAGGATTTAAACTAATACGTATTCCACCAAAGCCAATTCAACATATAAATGTTAAAATATAAGCAGTCATGTGGCTTGGTGCCAGATTATATATGTAATGACACAAGAAGTTATTAGAGCCTTTAATACTGTATGGGTACTCTTGAGAATGATTTTGTTTGGATATGAAGAAGTTAAGGGGCCTCCTGTCACATTCACAACAGTATTCTCCAAAATAATTTGATGTTTCAAAAACAAATGATCATTTGCTTGGTTTCTTCAGGATTATGAATAGATCAAGTGGTTTATATGGTAGTTGCCAAGTGGTGGGAGGTGGCTTACCTGAAAATGTATGTTTGTGTTTGTTGTATTTTTTCACATTTTGTGAACAAAGCACATTTATTAAAAATTTTAAATTTTCTAATATTCCTTGTCTGTTATTTACGAACTGAAAGTTTTGTGGTCTTGACCTAATCTCACTAAGTGATTTCAGAATTGGGAAGCAATTTAAAACTTAAATGACTTAGAATTTTCTATCTGGTTTCATCTAGTCCAGTCCCTTAATTTCATAAATTCATTCACTGAGATCGAGAGAGCTCAAGTGACTTATCCATTATCATGCTATTTACCGACGAACAAGGACAACAAACAACAAATTCTAGTTCACTATATGTCAACTATGTCATACCCTGCTTTTCTTGAAAGTTAATTACATCCAAGATAATTTACCTAAGTATATCAGTTATTTTAGGGCAGCAGATGGCTTTCTCATAATGTGAAAGGGTTCTTTATTCATTAAACAGATATTTGAATTCTACCAAGTGCAATATGCTGGGGAAACAGCAGGGCTTGGTGTGTTCACAGTCCCCTGCTTTCATTGGAACTTACGATCTAATGAAGACAACAAGCATTCTACATGGAGTTAACATCTGTATCTAGGAGTGATTGCCTACTGATCCTATACCTTTGCTCCTGCTTAACTTCCTTAATTTGTTTCCTAAATAGAACAGGAGACAAAAAAATTTTAAAACACAACAAAAACTGTTTAGCAAATCACAAACACATTGTAGATAAGAGGGATATATTGTTCATCCCTCCAGAAAAGTGCAAACTGAAAATTCTGATTGTTAAAAGCAAGGAAAAAATGGAATTGAGCTTTTGCTCCATTTTCCCACACTTTCTGAGCACAGTGCTGCAATGGTATTCGTCTTCAAGAGTCCACATACTAGGTAAGTAGAATGTAGACTTAAGATCTGGCTCCTTCTTCGTGTTGGAAATTGTTAGACAGCAAAGGTGAAAAACAAATACCTCTAAATTACTAGTCCCAAAAAACATAATACAAACGTTTATTACAAAGAATGTTTGTATTATAGTTATTTTATTCGTTCCAAAAACTTGATTTGCAGTAACTTGCATGATAGTTCACAATAAAAAATTCATGTCCATGATCAACTGAACACAAAGCTCCCCAAAATTATTAGTGGTGGCCTATATTACATAATACCCAATAAACAAGCATGCTACAATAGCTAACAAATTAAGACCTCTAAATGTTATAGAAGGAGAGAAGTATTAGGTTTTCTAAACCCTATTTTGTCTTAGAGATATTCAAACCTTAATAATTGGAATCTCTTAATTTATTTTAAACTCAAGTTTGTATGTTTTATCCCAAATTTGTTTCAGAATGAGCTCGGTAGTTTAGTATGTATTTTTCAGATAAGAATTTGTTACAGATGGCACTACTGAGGGGTAACTTTGAGTCTACATAAGCAGTGTTCAACTGTGAATTTTATTTTTAAACAGAACACCTTTGCTCAATTAATAGAAAGCTATTCCACTTTTTGCAATAATATAAAGCACTTGTTATTCATGTCACTGCTTGTCTTTAGTAATTGAATATATTGATAACTGTTTTGCACTATAGATTTTAACAATTTCTAAGATTGGCCCCATCAGTAGTACCAAAGATGGTACCTATGTTTTTTAACTTACAGGAAAATACAAAAGATTAGGTCATAGGCGTTGACTGCAGGATTGTTTCTTAATTTGTCAATAAGATTGTGAAACATAAATTTGTTAATATTGTTGGATTGGAATACCCACGTAAACGATAAAAGTAGTAGGAAGCATTACTTAAAAGACAAAACAATGCCTGGTAGCATTTCCTGGCACTGGGCCTATTTGCACCTCTTTACAGAGAATAGCCAGGAGAATGTACATGCATTTTTATTGCTTGTATGTCTTATCTATTGAAGGCAGACACAACCAAGTAAATCAGTGATCTCCTAATAACATTCTTTCCATATACCTTTGAGCTGGTGTGGGGGGAATCAGATATCTAGAAGAATATGACTTGTTGTCACAGATACAGTCTACATGAGGCTATTATGGAATCCACATGTAAGTCATTTACATTTATTCCCTAGACCTACAAATCTTTCCTAGAGTTAACTAATGCCACTCTAGCTATTCCCATTGCCTTCTACCAAGGAAAAAGAATACAAACATGGCCATGGCCAGTATTAATTTAGTTCTCCCTCAAACTCTTGTCCTGTAACATATCCCCTGTTTGGAGAGAGTTTGCTGAGACAGGCTAAAGTATGTAGGAAAGATAAAGTCATCCAGAAACAATTATAGTTTTTAAATCGCCACAGGCCTTTTCACTAGGAATCTAAGAGACAACATTCGCAAAGCCAGGCCTAGAAGTAAAGTAGATGCATGATTGCTGGCAAGAAGAGAGGTAAGCAGGCTAAATGAGCCTGCCTGCAAGTAGAAAGATGCTTAGGAAAGAGACCTGAGACAGAAAGAGGGTCTAACGGCTTGACTGTGAAAAGGAGCTTTTATGTTTTTCAATCCCATTGAAATATTAGCACAGATTAAAGTACCAGAGTGCAGGTTACTGTGGAAAATTAGAGACCTGGGAATTTAAAAGTTAAGATAACATTTTGATAGGAAAAGCTCTGGATCTTGTGTGACCAGAAGTATTATCAAGGTAGGAGGGACCCCAGTGGCCTGGAGAATGATGCCAATTGGAATGAGCTATAGAATGGGAGTTAGAATGTCACAAACCATCTCCTTAGTCCTGCTTGATTCATCATTTGAGGCTTCATTACTATAGTATTACACTAGACTAGGTACTGTAAGGAATAGGTGTCTGTTGTGCTCTTCAGAGCTAACAATGTAACTTAAGAAAAAAAGAAATACATTTGCATTAATATGAAGCAAGAAAAACTTTAAAATTGAAGAATAGTATATTCTGGCACTGCTGCATTTGGTGATACATATCATTGAAATCTGTTCATGTGATTATGGCACACTGTTCATAACCAATCTAGATGCAATTAAATACGGGTATCTCTCATCATGGAAGTACCAAATATAAATTATGCCCCTCCCTGCCGCTCCCAATTCAACCTCCTACACTCTCTCCTTCACCTCCAATGTTAACCCCCTGAGGGTGGGGCAAGGGAGAACCCAGCCTGTGCTCACCTTTGCAACAGCTAGTCCCTCTGCCTAGAATTTCTCCCTCTTATATTGGATTTGCATGGCTAGCTGATTTTTGCTAATCAGATCTTAGCTTGCATGTCACCTCCTCAGGAGGATCTCCCCAGTCCACATAATCTAAAGTAGTCTCTGCATCACTCTATCTGAAGTTTATCCTTTTCCTTGTTTGTCTATACATATGGGCAAGGCCCTCTTCCATCCTATTCTGTATCTTCAGCTGAGAAAAGTGCCTTGCACAAACAGGTGATCAATAAATATTTGCAGATGAATTCATTTTACTTTATAGAATGCAAGCGAGATGACACAGCTTCACTGCCAATACTTAGTTTATGAATTTTTTTTCGGGGGAGGGGAGAAGGTCTAGGTCTGTTTTATATTGTTTATTACTTAATGTATTCTCAGAATCAGGATATAGCTCAATTTATACTTCAGAAAAGTCTGAATTGGTTTGTATAAAATGTAGCTTAGATCAATACTAAGTAACTTCCCCCCCTCCCCCCGCTTGCTTACTCCTACCCATTTAGATTTCTTGTATCTTAATCTCAGATCCGTTCTCACCATGTCTCTGTGACATCCAATCCCCACCTCTCTCTCATTGCCAATAAAATAATTTAAGTTTGTAAGCCATCATTACCTTTACTACATACTAAAAAGGAAGACTTAGCTAATTGATATCTTTCAACTCCACAAGAGAAGTGGTACTCCAGCAGTTTCTTAATTTGTGTAAGGGATACATTATTCCAACTACTGCCCAATGACTTTATATCCAGATAGGTTTCCACCATTAAATACTATGACATCTTGGGCAAATTTCCTCAGGACTTATTTCTTAATCCACAGATTTTGCTGTGTTGAAGATAGGTTTAAAAACAATTTATATAAAGTAAGTAATACAATCTTGTCACATGGTAGGGATATAACACATAGTGAGTATTATTTGTTTTAGCAAATAGGCTTTAATAGCCCTGTTACTTTCTCTTAGTCTTGCCTGTTCTGTGCCTTCCACACACATTAACCATTTCACAGCCACCATCACCACTCTCACTACTGCCCCAGGAACTTACCTTGCTTCATTCCTGCAGTTACCCAGGGAGCATAGCTTTCTGTGCCTGCTTTTTTGAGCCAATAGCTCCCAGCTGGTGCTCATGATTGGTTGAGTAAATACTTGGCATTTCAGTTTCAGCTACTAGACTTGTAAGGTTGGGGGGTGTGAGTGAAAAATGTTGGCTGCCATGTCAGTAAACAAAGAATGTTGCAGCCATCAAATTACAGGTCCCTCCCCACCCCCGGAAGGTGAGACCTGAGGAGAGTCAGGATGGGAAAACACAGGATACTGGCTCAAGGTAGCTGATGTACATATCAAAGAAATGATTTCAGTAAGCCCAGACTATTGCATCTTCCCATACATAGAAAAGTGTTAAATTCATTAACTTGAGATGTCTGGTTTTCTTTAATTAACACTAATCTTTTGAAATTCCGATTACTTGGTCTTTGTTGTGAAAACTCCTATATATCGAGGCTCCTCCCTTACCTCTTTGGAGCAGTCTCTCAGAGCAATCTGAGACTGTGTCCTGGGCTTAAGTCCTCTGTTTTGTCTGCCAGATAAAACATAATTCTCAACTTTTAGGTTATGCATTTTTTTCAGTCAACAGGGGAGAATTCACCACACATGGAAACAGGGTTCAGGTGGTGGGAATCCATTAAAGGCAAGTTGAATTAGAAGTGAGGACAATATATTCAAGTAGAAACATCTAGCAGGTAGTTGGAAATGTGACGCTGTGTTCCCCAGAGAAACAGAGTTACAGATTTGGGAGCTGGGTACTGATTGAATTTAGAGTTAGACAGGAGTCTGGAGAGAATCAAACACAAAATTTTCATTTACAAATGAGGAATCTGAGTCTGAGGGTGCTTCATCACTTATAGACGTGCTGTCCACTCCAACCCCTCACCATCTATGAAATGAAAATGAAGAAATTCATACTCTGTTAGGGGAAATAGAACAAGAATATAGAAGACACTAATAGAAAATAAGTGGGAGGAGAGGACCTACTCTGTTCTATTATTTCATTTAACAAATATTTAAGTACCAACTATATATCAGGCACCACGTAGGCCTATTTAATGGTGAGCAAAACTGGACATGTCCCTGCATTTGAGGAAATGGAAGCAGGCTAGGGTGCAGAGTTGGGGGAGTGTGGTGGTGAAATCATGCAACTCAGATTGGGACTTCAACCCAGCCGGAACCCAGATTGGGACCTGAACCCACGGTCTTTTAGTTGAGATCACACAGCTGGTCTCAGGACTTAAAGAAGCTCAGGTTCTTGATGTTTCCTTGCAGAAAGAATTCAGTGAGAGACAAAGCGATAGGTAAGAAGTGAATTTACTTAGAGAGAAACACACTCCACAGAAAGAGTGTGGGTCATCTCAGAAGGCGAGAGGCCCCAAAATATGGGGTGGTTAGTTTTTATGGGCTGGGTAATTTCAAAGGCTAATTAGTGGCAGAATTATTCCAGTCATTTTGGGGAAGGGGTGGAGATTTCCAGGAGTTGGGCCACGGCCCACTTTTTGACCTTTTATGGTTGACCTCAGAACTGTCATGGCACCTGTGGGTGTGTCATTTAGCCCGCTGATGTATTACAATGAGCGTATAATGAGGCTCAAGGTCCACTGGAAGTCAAATCTTCTGCCATCTTGGACCTACTTGGTTCTAACCAGTTTTTGTCATGTCCTACGGCTATGTCATTCTTTTAAAGGTTGTGCCCTGCCCCCTTCCCTACTGTTTCAGTTGGAGGTCAAGCTGCTGTATAGTCTGTTGTTGTGCTTTATCCCAAAGGAGATAAACCATGTAAAGGTTTTAAGATAATTTTTATTTTATTTTTTGTGGTACGCGGGCCTCTCACTGTTGTGGCCTCTCCCGTTGCGGAGCACAGGCTCCGGACGCGCAGGCTCAGCGGCCATGGCTCACGGGCCCAGCCGCTCCACGGCATGTGGGATCTTCCCGGACCGGGGCACGAACCCGTGTCCCCTGCATCGGCAGGCGGACTCTCAACCACTGCGCCACCAGGGAAGCCCTAAGGTAATTTTTACATACATCGTCTTATTTAATCCCTACAACAACCCTGTAAGGTAGGTATTATTAGCATTCTACTTACATATGAGGGAACTGGGGTTCATAGAGACTGACCTCGCTAAGTGCTATGAACAGTAGAAAATTATGGTAGGGACAGAAGGCTGGCAGGCAGGAAGGGCTTCTTGGAGAGGGAGGGGGAATTCATACTTTTTGAGGGTCTACCTTATGATGCCAGAAAAAAAAAATGTTTTACTGAATATTCACAACATAGAAGGAAGGTTTCCTTCCTTTGCAAAGAAGGTTTTGTTACCATTTCTTAGATGGAGAAACCTAGGTGGCACATAGGAAGGGGAGAAACCAGAATTCAAACCCCAAAATCATCAGCTCCACAGCTGTTGTGAAACGCTGCCGAGGAATATCCCCTTATGTTTATTCAGTGCGTTCAGATACAAAGAAGAATTAGCCCTGGAATGTGAAGGACCCTCAGGATGCGGGGCCGGTGAACGTGTAAGGGACGGGGGGCGGGGGGAGAGGGGTAATGGAATTGGGTCAGGACTGGGGGAGCTTAGCGTTGTCGGCGGAGTAAAGACCCAGGCGGTTTATGAAAGGAAGTCTTAATTAGAAAAGGAGGCGAGGAGGGCTTTGAAGGCGAGCCTAAGGAGCTTGGGCTTTTAGCTGGTCAGTGGACACAAAGCCATATATTATGCGATAGGTATTAAAGAGCAGCAACGCCTCCTGCAGTATCTACTGTTCTTGTGTGGCCGGCCGGCCCGGCCGCTTTGCCCCGGTCTCGGTCAAGCCCGAGGTGGCGGCCTAGAGGCTTGATGGACACGGTCGGCCTGATCCTTCGTGGTCTTCCAGCTTCCTGTTCGCCGCCCATTCCAGGTCCAGGAAGGCGGCAGCTTGTACCCCAGGTGGGGCCGTTTGCGCTCGCGCAGCGCCGAACGCACCTGGGTCCGCGGCGGCTCGGAGGGTTTGGGCGGGGAGGGGGGCAGGGCCTGGGCCGGCTCTCAGGGAGGAAGCGCGTCGTGCCGCTTGACCCCGGCGGCGTTCCGTACCGTCGCGGATCCGGCGGCGGGAATATGGCGGCCGTAACCGGGCCAGTAACGGAGAAAGTTTCCGACGAGACTGGCCTGTGCTAGAGCGTGCGGCCTCTGGTCCTCGACTCCCCTGGAGTCCCGCCTCCCCGCTCCGAGTCGCAGGCTCAGCCGCAAGGGCCCTCCCTTTACCGTGCTGGCCCCAGCGCCGACTCCGAGGGTTGAGAGAGTTGGTAGCAGCGGGCGGCCGAGTCAGGTAGGTGGGCGAGGGGGTCACTGGCGAGGCGGTGAGACCTGGGCATAGTCACCGCCCAGGGCTCAGAGTGGTGCGGGCCCCAAGCTCCGCCCAGCCGGCCTCCCGGGGCGGAGGTAGGGATACCTGCCCGCAGAGAAGTTGATGGTGTGGGGTGGAGGATGGAAGGCGGGGCGCCTCTCCGTATCCCCCAGCAGTTCCCCACTCAGCTGGGTTATGGTCGACAACAGCGAGGCTTCTTCTTGGGCCTCCCACATCTTGCTAGGAGGAGGCAGAATGGAAGAAGAATTGTTATTGCTGCCCTATTGCTGAGGAATTTAGTATTCGAGGTGCCATTCTCCTTGTATGAGATGGGTCCAAAGAGTTATTATCATGAATTCATAGAACCGAAGCACTGGAATTCCCCGACCCTGGGTGCTCAGTACGTTCTTTCAGCTTTTGACACTTCCCCTAGATGGGACGGAAATAGCTTCTGAGTCTAAAGACGTTGCACGTGATATAGTGTGTCTTGGATTCCCTAGAAGTAGGACATGAAAGAGAACTTGTTGGTTTGGAGGAATTTGAATGAATTAAGTGAAGGCTGGCATAAGGCCGAGAGAGAAGCAAACCAATTAGAGAACTCGTTTACTCTTTGTATATTAATACGTGCCCTATAACTGATTGGCATTGTTGTTAAATATAGTTATTTCTGCATCACTCTTTATTTCTTCAACAAGTACGTGTTGAATACCTACTTGGTGTCGAACTGTCTGCTAAACAGAAAGTACTTTCTGCTAAACAGTATTGTCTTCAATACTGGTGTACAGTATCGAAGACAGACTTTCAGAGACCTTTTGATCTAATGGGGAATGCAGATTTTAAACAGTTGATGGTCAATATTTTGCTGTTACAGAGGAAGTACATGGATCATATAAATGAGTCAAGGTGATTGCCCTAAGAAAATCATTTAAGCTGAGGCGTAAAGAGTAAAGAATAGGAGTGAGCCAGGTGTGAGGACTGGGATGGGGCCAAGAGGAGGGAAAGCAGTGCACCTGGAGAGGGAATAGCATTAGTATGGTTCAGAATTGAAAGGTCCGTATGGCTAGAATACAAGTTCAAGAGGAAGAATGGTAAGAGATGAGGCAGGAGAATTATGCATATCCAATGAAGAGAGTGTTATAAGGCATTTTAAGGAGTTTAGACTTTGTTGCTTAGAGTGATGGGAAGCCGCTGGGGGCTTTTACGTAACAGAATGATGTGACAAATTTTGGCTTTAAAAAAAGATACTTCTTGGAGAAGGGCAAGAGTGGATGCAAGGAGACATTCAACCATGAGATGATGGTGGCCAGAACTGGGATTGTGACCTTGAGGATGAAAAGAAGTAGATACATTTAAGAGGTGTGCAGGAAAAAGAGTGGACAAGACTTGGGTGACGATTACATACAGGTGGTGAAGGAGAAGAGGGTTTAGAGTAGTACATAGGATTTTATAAAACAGACCCTGGCAGTTGTTAGTTAACTTTTCTTGTATTCAGATTGACTCTTCTGTGCTCCTTTTTTATCTGCCTCTCAAGGAATTTCCTACTGAATCATTAGTGATGGCAGACCCACTGAAAAGGTTTGCAGTGCTTTGTTGTTTTACTCTGATTCAGGCTGTTTGTCTTTTGAAGAAGGTCAGAATGGGAAAAGACTTGTAAATTAGCTATTTAAAAATAATATTCTGTCATGTTGGTTTTGGCCTATAACAGGGTGGCTGCATATATTCCATGCTATGAATGTGCTGTACCTTTACTTTTTTCTAAGCTTTTACCTCAGTGCAGAACCGAGCTAGTGCTTTTATTTCTGTCAGGTAGGTTAATATATATGTGTTTAAGTGTATAGTGAGAGAAGAGCCTAGGCTTGGGATTGAACATCCAAAGGATAGATTCAGAATGAAAACCCTGCAAGGAGACAGGAGAGATCAGTGAGTTAGGAAGAAAATCTGGAGTCTGGTCTTTGGAAGCTAAAGGAAGGGCAGGTTTCAGAAGGTGAAAGGAATCAAAAACGTCAAAGGTTGTTTGAGGAATGTGCAAGATAATGAGTGAAAAGAACCCATGGGATTTAGGAATTTGCAGGTTATTTTAGAACTTGGCAGAGCAGTTTGTTTTGTGGTGGAAACCACTGTTTAGTTGGTATGAGAAGTAAAGCAGTCAAATATTGGCTGTCAAGAGGACCGAAGATTGAACTTGGAAGAGGAGATGAGGATTAGTGAGGATTGTTTAGTTTTGTTTGTTGTTTCTGTATTTTTTTTTTTGGTATCATTTTTTGATTTGTTTTGTTTTGTTTTGCTGTACGCGGGCCTCTCACTGTTGTGGCCTCTCCCGTTGCGGAGCACAGGCTCCAGACGCGCAGGCTCAGCGGCCATGGCTCACGGGCCCAGCCGCTCCGCGGCATGTGGGATCTTCCCGGACCGGGGCACAAGCCCGTGTCCCCTGCATCGGCAGGCGGACTCTCAACCACTGCACCACCAGGGAAACCCTGGTATCATTTTTTAAAAAGAGCTTTGCAAATGGTTGTGTCAATGGATAAGAGAAGAGTTGGAGTTTAAAGAGAGAGGAGAGAGTGTGAAGTTCTGGAAGAGGCAGAGGGGAAGGGATACGTGTGTGGCTAAAATATGTAGCCTTAGATAGGGAAGGGACAGCCTTCCTTTCTTGAATCAGGAAATGTAGATAGAGGTGAGTTTTTGGTGTTGGAAACTCAGGTAAGCTCCCTACTGATGACTTCATTGGAGGCAAAGTCATCTGGTGAGAATTTGGTGGGAAGTGGATGTCAGAGATTTGAGGATAGGGAAAAGAGGTTTGCATAATCACAGAGAATGAGAGTGTGTTGACCAGAGAAACACAGAACTATGTCTCATGAGTTGAGTGGCAACCATTTAGTCTAGTGTGTGATTTTTTTCCTCCAACAGTGTTCAGTCATCTGAGCCCAGACTGTACCATCGACCTTTTGAGGACATATATTCCAACATATTTGTTGAATGATTATATAACACATAGAAGTAATGTTTTAAAAAATGCAACGTACTCTAGATACTATCAGTTTCTTAAGTAAAAAGATAAAACCTAAATATACCAAGGAAGATATTTTCTTTAGTGGTGTGTGGTTTCTTAAGAAATGATTGAATGAAAATGTAATTGAGGAAAAATTAGCATTCTTAGTTAATTAAATAAACTTAGCTGTAAAAAATATACATGTTGAACATGTAAATTAGTAATAATACTTGGAACCTCCCAGAGACCCTAAAGCTGTCACCTGGTGACATTCTTTTCCAGCTAAATGGGTAATTAAGTGTTAATTCCAAGTTATCTCATATTTCTCTTGGGTCTTTCTTTTAGTGTCCTGCTATTAGAAAGTATAAATAAGCTGATCACAAACTAGTTACTTTTTGAGTTTTTATTGATTGAGTTCTCTATGGATATTCAGTGTGACCCTGAGCCATTGCATGGATCATTTCTTCTGAAATAGCATACTAGAAAATTTGAAGAATTATGTAGTAGATAGTTAAATCATTTTTTGACTACATCATGTTTGAAGTGCAACTTGAAGGGGCACTTAAGATTGAAATAATTATCTGGGTTCTTTGACAAATAATTGTGGTAACTTTTTAAAAGTAAAATTATAGTTTTAAAAATTTACCTTACAATAAATATTGGTCAGCATTCCAACTTTACAGTTTTGACTAGAAAGGTCCAGAATTGGTTTGCTACAAAGATTGTAGGTTTGATAATCAAAGTAATTTAGTAGAGGAAAAAGTACGGGGAGAATTATGGATCAACTTTAGTGACTGAGTAACTTTAATACAGTTAAACTTCTAATAAGTTTATTAGTTAAACACTGTTAGATTAAGATTTCATCGCATTTTAGAGGTGACTGGTAAAAAGATGTAGATGATTTTAGGCAGGTAGTAATGGTTGCTATTATTGGATACTGATGCTTTTCAAATTAGAGGTAATGATGAGGTCCCTTGTTTCATTTAAGAATTGAGTAGCTTTCCATTGTGCCAGACGCATCTGCTACATCTAAGCTAAGTTGAATATCTCATCTTTGCATGTTGTTGAAAAACCACATATTGGAGTAAAAATGAATTATGTGAATTCCTCACCATCTCTGGAAAAACAGTTTCATTGATGGTGACTTAGTCATACAATCCTAGCATAGGATGAGTAGAAAAAAATCTCCATTTTTGTTTGGATAAACTGCAGAGTTTTTAAGCCAGAGACAATTACCATTAAGATACACACAAGTCACATTTTAAGCTGGGTTTCAGAACAAACTTTATTTCTCACTTATTCATTATTTTGTATAAGGAAGATACATGTGAAAGGCAAATTACATAAAATTAACAACGAAATATTTTTTCTTCTTTTTAGATCACTACAAACAAATTCCACCAGAGAAAATGCTGAAGTAGGAGTTACAGAAACATTGGATTTGCTGGATGAAATACAAGCAGTTAATTTTTGTAACGTGGGGAGAAAGCCCAGATTGACAGATTAATGTGTAAATCACTGCGTTATTGCTTTAGTCATTGTCTCTATTTAGCAATGACAAGACTGGAAGAAGTAAACAGAGAAGTGAACATGCATTCTTCAGTGCGTTATCTTGGCTATTTAGCCAGAATTAATCTACTGGTTGCTATATGCTTAGGTCTTTATGTAAGATGGGAAAAAACAGCAAATTCCTTAATTTTGGTAATTTTTATTCTTGGTCTTTTTGTTCTTGGAATTGCCAGCATACTCTATTATTATTTTTCAATGGAAGCAGCAAGTTTAAGTCTATCCAATCTTTGGTTTGGATTCTTGCTTGGCCTCCTGTGTTTTCTTGATAATTCATCCTTTAAAAATGATGTGAAAGAGGAATCAACCAAATATTTGCTTCTAACTTCCATAGTATTAAGGATACTATGCTCTTTGGTGGAGAGAATTTCTGGTTATGTTCGTCATCGACCCACCTTACTAACCACAGTTGAATTTCTGGAACTTGTTGGATTTGCCATTGCCAGCACAACTATGTTGGTGGAAAAGTCTCTGAGTGTCATTTTACTTGTTGTAGCTTTGGCCATGCTGATTATTGACCTGAGAATGAAGTCTTTTCTAGCTATTCCAAACTTAGTTATTTTTGCAGTCTTGCTGTTTTTCTCCGCATTGGAAACTCCCCAAAATCCATTTGCTTTTGCATGTTTTTTTATTTGCCTGATAACTGATCCTTTCCTTGACATTTATTTTAGTGGACTTTCAGTGACTGAAAGGTGGAAACCCTATTTGTACCGTGGAAGAATTTGCAGAAGACTTTCTGTTGTTTTCACTGGGATGATTGAGCTTACATTTTTCATTCTTTCAGCATTTAAACTTAGAGACACTCATCTCTGGTATTTTGTAATACCAGGCTTTTCCATTTTTGGAATATTCTGGATGATTTGCCATATTATTTTTCTTTTAACTCTTTGGGGATTCCATTCCAAATTAAATGACTGCCATAAAGTATATTTTACTCACAGGGTAGATAACAATAACCTAGATCGAATCATGGCATCCAAAGGGATGCGCCACTTTTGCTTAATTTCAGAGCAGTTAGTTTTTTTTAGTCTTCTTGCAACAGCAATTTTGGGAGCAGTTTCCTGGCAGGTAAGCTTACAGTTTGTTTATTATGTCAGTGCCTATGATATGTGATTAAATGCTTGCTTCAAGAGTTGAATTATTAGAATTGAAAGGTCAAGTTCCTGATTTCAGAAGTAGATGGTGGGGCACTTACTTAATTTTGTTCCTGGAATTGAAGTACTGAATGAATATTGACAGGATAATTTCACTTGCTTTCTAGCAAGAAGAACCAGAATATTAGGAATACTCAGCATGTGACATGCCTCCTGCCTTCTTATTGTTCATTAATGAAACACTCATGGATTAAAGATCCTTAGAATATTAACATTTGAAGGGTACTTAGAGATTGTTCTTTAATTTTTTCACTTCACACATGAGGAAACTGAAAGCCAGAAAACATATCCAGAGTCACTGGTACTAGCCAGAATTAGGTTACCTAGCTTCTGTCTAGTCCATTGGTTTCCTCATTACATTTCTTTTATATAGTCATTTTCCTAAGATTTTATGTAAAAGGTGATTAGTTATATAATAACATATCAGATTCTTAATTACAGATTAGAGCCTCTCCTAAGAAAGAAAAAAACTAGTTTTACAATACATTTGCTTCCCACAATATATTTTTGTTTTTTTTTAAAAAAAGGTCTTTTGTAGACAAAGACATTCAAACTATATGGCTAGAGTTTATATCTGTAGTTTATATCAGTCTTCCATTCTCTGAACATTTATTGACTGTACTGTATATCAGGTACTGTACTGGTGCTGAAGATCTTGAGATGAGTAAAAAATGTCTCCATCATTAAAGAAGGCACAATCTCTAATGGGAGGCGGAAGAGGCAAGGCACGTAAACCAATAATTATTATTACAGTGTCACAAATACTGTAATTTGGGTACATTAGGTTGTGATGTAGGGCAAAAATGAAGGTGAATTTTGCTTGGTGCAGTTCTCTGCTTTGCACCAGTTGCAGCAGAGTGATTTGTCGATGTGAGTGTCTGAAGAGGAGATGTGGAGACTTGCCTGGGAATGGTACATTTTAGTCATTGTGGGCTAGGGCATGGAGCCTGTGTGGGAGTCAACCAGATGATTAAAAAAGAAAAAATCATGGGTGTTGCCTGAGGATATCTTACTCTATTTGCCAGTGCTAGGGACTATCAGAACGATGATGATGGATGAGAACTCTACCAAGAGTTCTCATTCCTCTTCCTCTCTTCTCTCCTTCCTGTTAGCTCCTTTCCCAGCCCGACATTTTTTTAATTCCAAATCAGCCTCATTCATGCTTGACACCTTTCTAATCATCAAATCCTGAAACCAGATATTTTGTAAGTCACCAAATTCTTGTTTTCTCATACAAGTGGTCTTAAACATGGTGTGTGTACTACTGGAGATACACAGAAGCTTTCCAATGAGTCTGTCAGCAAAGATAATTTTAAGACAGTTTCTAGATTCTCACCTTCCAGTCAACTGTTTCTTAAAGTTTATCTACTTGAGATAGGTGTGGAGTGGTATCTAATTGTGATTTTAATTTGCGTGTCTCTAATGACTAATGATGTTGAGCATCTTTAAT
The DNA here is from genome assembly GCF_964374135.1 of Grampus griseus. Lineage (NCBI taxonomy): Eukaryota > Metazoa > Chordata > Mammalia > Artiodactyla > Delphinidae > Grampus > Grampus griseus. Next base: position 36,246,747 of record NC_139003.1, read on the forward strand.
GTGTGTATTAGTCATTCACTTACCTTTGCTGAAGTATCTATTCAGATCTTTTTTTGATCTAAATTGGGTTGTCTTCTTATGATTGAATTTTTTTAACATCTTTATTGGAGTATAATTGCTTTACAATGGTGTCTTAGTTTCTGCTGTATAACAAAGTGAATCAGCTATACATATACATATATCCCCATATCTCCTCCCTCTTGCGTCTCCCTCCCACCCTCCCTATCCCACCCCTCTAGGTGGTCACAAAGAACCCAGCTGATCTCCCTGTGCTATGCGGCTGCTTCCCACTATCTATTTTACATTTGGTAGTGTATATATGTCAATGCTACTCTTCACTTCGTCTCAGCTTACTCTTCTCCCTCCCTGTGTCCTCAAGTCCATTCTCTACGTCTGCGGCTTTATTCCTGTCCTGTCCCTATGTTCATCAGAACCTTTTTTTTTTTTTTTAGATTCCATATATATGTGTTAACTTACAGTATTTGCTTTTCTCTTTCTGACTTACTTCACTCTCTGTGACAGACTCTGGGTCCATCCACCTCACTACAAACAACTCAATTTCATATCTCTTTATGGCTGAGTAATATTCCATTGTATGTATGTGCCACATCTTCTTTATCCATTCATCTGTCGATGGACACTTAGGTTGCTTCCACATGCTGACTATTGTAAATAGAGTTGCAGTGGACATTGTGGTACATGACTCTTTCTGAATTATGGTTTTCTCAGGGTATATGCCCAGCAGTGGGATTGCTGGGTCATATGGTAGTCCTATTTTTAGTTTTTTAAGGAACCTCAATACTGTTCTCCACACTGGCTGTATCAGTTTACATTCCCACCAACAGTGCAAGAGGGTTCCCTTATCTCCACACCCTCTCCAGCATTTGTTGTTTGTAGATTTTTTAATGATGGCCATTCTTACTGGTGTGAAGTGATACCTCATTGTAGTTTTGATTTGCATTTCTCTAATGATTAGTGATGTTGAGCATCTTTTCATGTGTTTGTTGGCAGTCTGTATATCTTCTTTGAAGAAATGTCTACTTAGGTCTTCTGCCCATTTTTGGATTGGGTTGTCTGTTTTTTTGATATTGAGCTGCATGAGCTGCTTGTATATTTTGGAGGTTAATACTTTGTCAGTTGCTTTGTTTGAAAATATTTTCTCCCATTCTGAGGGTTGTCTTTGCGTCTTGTTTATGTCTTACTTTGCTGTGCAAAAGCTTTTAAGTTTCTTAGATCCCATTTTTTTGGTTTTTATTTCCATTTCTCTAGGAAGTGGGTCGAAAAGGATCTTGCTGTGATTGATGTCATAGAGTGTTCTGCTGTGTTTTCCTCTAAGAGTTTTATAGTGTCTCCCTTACATTTAGGTGTTTAATCCATTTTGAGTTTATTTTTGTGTATGGTGTTAGGGAGAGTTCTAATTTCATTCTCTTACGTGTAGCTGTCCAGTTTTCCCAGCACCACTTTTTGAAGAGGCTGTCTTTTCCTCATTGTATATTCTTGCCTTCTTTATCAAAGATAAGGTGACCATATGTGCATGTGTTTATCTCTGGGCTTTCTATCTTGTTCCATTGATCTGTATTTCTGTTTTTGTGCCAGTACCATACTGTCTTGGTTAGTGTACCTTTGTAGTGTAGTCTGAAGTCTGGGAGCCTGATTCCTCCAGCTCCGTTTTTCTTTCTCAAGATTGCTTTGGCTATTCGGGGTCCTTTGTGTCTCCCTACAAATTGTGAAATTTTTTGTTCTAGTTCTCTTAAAAATGCCAGTGGTAGTTTGATAGGGATTCCATTGAATCTGTAGATTGCTTTGGGTAGTATAGTCATTTTCACAATATTGATTCTTCCAATCCAAGAACATGGTCTATCTCTCAATCTGTTGGTATCATCTTTAATTTCTTTCATGAGTGTCTTACAGTTTTTTGCATACAGGTCTTTCGTATTCTTAGGTAGGTTTATTCCTAGGTATTTTATTCTTTTTGTTGCAATGGTAAATGGGAGTGTTTCCTTAATTACTCTTTCAGAGTTTTCATCATTAGTGTATAGGAATGCAAGAGATTTATGTGCATTAATTTTGTATCCTGCTACTTTACCAAATTCATTGATTAGCTCTACTAGTTTTCTGGTAGCATCTTTAGGATTCTCTGTGTATGGTATCATGTCATCTGCATACAGTGAAAGCTTTACTTCTTTTCCAATTTGGATTCCTTTTATTTCTTTTTCTTCTCAGATTGCTGTGGTTAAAACTTCCAAAGCAATGTTGAATAATAGTGGTGAGAGTGGGCAACCTTGTCTCGTTCCTGATCTTAGTGGAAATGGTTTCAGTTTTCACCATTGAGGACTGTGTTGGCTGTGGGTTTGTCATATCTGGCCTTTATTATGTTGAGGTAAGTTCCCTCTATGCCTACTTTCTGGAGAGATTTTATCATAAATGGTGTTGAATTTTGTTGAAAGCTTTTTCTGCATCTATTGAGATTATCATATGGTTTTTATCCTTCGATTTGTTACTGTGGTGTATCACATTGATTGATTCACATATAATGAAGAATCCTTGCATTCCTGGAATAAACCCCACTTGATCATGGTGTATGATCCTTTTAATGTGCTGTTGGATTCTGTTTGCTAGTATTTTGTTGAGGATATTTGCATCTATGTTTGTCAGTGATATTGGCCTGTAGCTTTCTTTTTCTGTGACATCTTTGTCTGGTTTTGGTATCAGGGTGATGGTGACCTCATAGAATGAGCTGGGGAGCATTCCTCCCTCTGCTATATTTTGGAAGAGTTTGAGAAGGATAGGTGTTAGCTCTTCTCTAAATGTTTGATAAAATTCGCCTGTGAAGCCATCTGGTCCTGGGCTTTTGTTTGTTGGAAGGTTTTTAATCACAGTTTCAATTTCAGTGCTTGTGAGTGGTCCGTTTATATTTTCTGTTTCTTCCTGGTTCAGTCTCGGAAGGTTGTGCTTTTCTAAGAATTTGTCCATTTCTTCCAGGTTGTCCATTTTATTGGCGTATAGTTGTTTGTAGTAATTTCTCATGATCCTGTGTATTTCTGTGGTGTCAGTTGTTAGTTCTCCTTTTTCATTTCTAATTCTGTTGATTTGAGTCTTCTCCCTTTTTTCTTGATGAGTCTGGCTAATGGTTTATCTATTTTGTTTATCGTCTCAAAGAACCAGCTTTTAGTTTTATTGATCTTTGCTATTGTGTCCTTCATTTCTTTTTCATTTATTGCTCATCTGATCTTTATGATTTCTTCCCTTCTGATAACTTTGGGTGTTTTTTTTGTTATTCTTTCTCTAATTGCTTTAGGTGTAAGGTTAGGTTATTTGTTTGAGATGTTTCTTGTTTCTTGAGGTAGAATTGTATTGCTATAAACTTCCCTCTTAGAACTGCTTTTGCTGCATCCTATAGGTTTTGGGTTGTCGTGTCCACATTGTCATTTGTTTCTAGGTACTTTTGGATTTCCTCTTTGATTTCTTCAGTGATCTCTTGGTTATTAAGTAACGTATTGTTTAGCCTCCATGTGTTTGTATGTTTTAAAGATTTTGTCCTGTAATTGATATCTAGTCCTATAGCATTTGGTCAGAAAAGGTACTTGATACGATTTCGATTTTCTTAAATTTACCAAGGTGTGATTTGTGACCCAAGATATTATCTATCCTGGAGAATGTTCCATGAGCACTTGAGAAGAAAGTGTATTCTGTTGTTTTTGGATGGAATGTCCTATAAATATCACTTAAGTCCATCTTGTTTAATGTATAATTTAAAGCATGTGTTTCCTTATTTATTTTTATTTTGGATGATCTGTCTGTTGGTGAAAGTGGGGTGTTAAAGTCCCCTACTATGACTGTCTTCCTGTCAATTTCCTCTTTTATGGCCGTTAGAATTTACCTTAGGTGTTGAGGTGCTCCTATGTTGGGTGCATAAATATTTACAATTGTTATATCTTCTTCTTGGATTGATCCATTGATCATTATGTAGTGTCCTTCTTTGTCTCTTGTAGTAGTTTTTATTTTAAAGTCTGTTTTGTCTGATATGAGAATTGCTACTTCAACTTTCTTTTGATTTCCATTTGCATGGAATATCTTTTTCCATCCCCTTACTTTCTGTCTGTATGTGTCCCTAGGTCTGAAGTGGGTCTCTTGTTGACAGCATAAATATGGGTCTTGGTTTTGTATCCATTCAGCCTATGTCTTTTGGTTGGAGCATTTAATCCATTTACATTTAAGGTAATTATCGATATGTATGTTCCTATTTCCATTTTCTTAATTGTTTTGGATTTGTTATTGTAGGTCCTTTCCTTCTCTGTTTCCTGCCTAGAGAAGTTCCTTTAGCATTTGTTGTAAAGCTCGTTTGTTGATGCTGAATTCTGTTAGCTTTTGCTTGTCTGTAAAGGTTTTAATTTCTCTGTCAAATCTGAATGAGATCCTTTCTGGGTAATCTTGGTTGTAGGTTTTTCCCTTTCATCACTTTAAATATGTCTTGCCACTCCCTTCTGGCTTGCAGAGTTTCTGCTGAAAGATCTGCTGTTAACCTTATGGGGATTCCCTTGTATGTTTTTTTTTTCTTACTGCTTTTAATATTTTTTCTTTTTATTTAATTTTTGATAGTTTTATTAATATGTATCTTGGCGTGTTTCTCCTTGGATTTATCCTGTATGGGACTCTGTGCGTATCCTCGACTTATTTCCTTTTATTTCCATATTAGGGAAATTTTCAACTATAATCTTTTCAAATATTTTCTCAGACCCTTTCTTTTTCTCTTCTTCTGGGACTCCTATAATTTGAATGTTGGTGCATTTAATGTTGTCCCAGAGGTCTCTGTGACTATCCTCTATTCTTTTTTCTTTATTCTGCTCTGCAGTAGTTATTTCCACTATTTTATCTTCCAGGTCACTTATCCGTTCTTCTGCCTCAGTTATTCTGCTGTTGATTCCTTGTAGAGAATTTTTAATTTCATTATTGTGTTGTTCATTACTGTTTGTTTGCTCTTTAGTTCTTCTAGGTCCTTGTTAAACGTTTCTTGTATTTTCTCCATTCTATCTCCAAGATTTTGGATCATCTTTACTATCATTAGTCTGAATTCTTTTTCAGGTAGACTGCCTATTTACTCTTCATTTGTTTGGTCTGGTGGGTTTTTACTTTGCTCCTTCATCTGCTGCATATTTCTGTGTCTCCTCAGTTTGCTTAGCTTACTGTGTTTGGGGTCTCCTTTTCGCAGGCTGCACGTTCATAGTTCCCATCGTTTTTGGTGTCTGCCCCTGGTGGGTAAGTTTGGTTCAGTGGGTTATGTAAGCTTTCTGGTGGAGGGGATTGGTGCCTGTGTTCTGGTGGATGAGGCTGGATCTTGTCTTTCTGGTGGGCAGGACTGTGTCCAGTGGTGTGTTTTGGGGTGTCTGTGAACTTACTATGATTTTAGGCAGCCTCTCTGCTAATGGGTGGGGTTGTGTTCCTGTCTTGTTAGTTGGTTGGCATGGGGTGTTCAGCACTGGTGCTTGCTGGTCGTTGAGTTGAGCTGGGTCTTAGCATTGAGATGGAGATCTCTTGGAGCGCTCTCACTGATTCATATTACTTGGGGCCGGGAGGTCTCTGGTGGTCCAGTGTCCTGAATTCGGCTCTCCCACTTCAGAGGCTCAGGCCTGCCACCCGACCGGAGCACCAAGACCCTGTCAGCCACACGGCGGTCGATCAGCCCCCTTAGAACCAGTCTGCCCTCCTGTTAGGGATTCGATATCCTGCTGGTGTTGTAGGGTCTCCTGCAGAGGCAGTGGGTGGCTGTGGCTCATCGCGGGGACAAGGACACTGGCAGCAAAAGTTCTCCTTATGATTGAATTTTAAGCGTTCTTTTTATATTCTGAATACAAGCCTTTTTATCAGATATGTGATCTGGAAATATTTTCTCCTAGTGTGTGGCTTATGTTTTTTTTTAATGATACTTTTTTTTTTTTGTGGTACGCGGGCCTGTCACTGCTGTGGCCTCTCCTGTTGCGGAGCACAGGCTCCGGACGCGCAGGCTCAGCAGCCATGGCTCACGGGCCCAGCCGCTCCGCAGCATGTGGCATCTTCCCGGACCGTGGCAGGAACCCGTGTCCCCTGCATCGGCAGGCGGACTCTCAACCACTGCGCCACCAGGGAAGCCCCAACTTTTTCTTTTATGGGCTGTGCTTTTAGGATCACATCTAAGATATTCATTGCTTAGGCCTAGGTCACAAAGATTTTTCTCCTATAGTTTTCTTCCAGTAGTGTTATCATTTTAGTTTTAACATTTAGGTATATGATCCATTTTGAGTTAATTTTTGTTATGGTATGAAGTAAGGATTTTTTTTTTAATATGGCTTTCTAATTGGTCCAGCACCATTTATTGAAAAGACTATCATTTCCCATGTTGAATTACCTTGGCACCTTTGTCCAAGATCAGTGTCTGAGCTCTCTTTTTTGTTCCATTGACCTGTATATCTATCCTTAAAACAGGACTATGCTGTCTCACAAGGTATGTTCTAATTTTCTTTGCAATTTCTTCTTTGACTTGTGTTAAAGTTAAAAGTTTATTGTGTGATAGTTTAATATTTGGGGGATTTCCCACATTTTTTCTATTATTGATTTCTAATTTAATTCCAGGTGATTGGAGAACATAGTTTGTTTGATTTTAGTCTTTTATTAAGACTTGTTTTGTAGCCTGGCATGTGTTGTATTCTCGAGAATACATCGTGTTTACTTTAAAAGAGTAAGTTCCTGATGTTGTTGATTAAAGTGTTCCATAAATACCAGCTAGGTTATGTTGGTTGGTAGTGATGCTCATGTATCTATATCCTTGTTGATTTTCTAATTCTGAGAGAGTGATATTGAAAATCTCCATTAAAATTAACTAAATTGTGTACTTCTCATTTCAATTCTTTCATTTTCTTGCCTTATGTATTTTGGGGCTCTGTTCCTAGGTGTATATACATCTTTTTTTTTTTGCGGTACTCAGGCCTCTCACTGTTGTGGCCCCTCCCATTGCGGAGCACAGGCTCTGGACACGCAGCCTCAGCGGCCATGGCTCACGGGCCCAGCCGCTCCGCGGCATGTGGGATCCTCCTGGCCCAGGGCACGAACCCGTGTCCCCTGCATCGGCAGGCGGACTCTCAACCACTGTGCCACCAGGGAAGCCTTATACATCTTTAATTATACCTTCTTAATGTATTGACCTTTTTATCTTTATGATAAACAGCATAGTTGAATAGTTACAACAGTCACCTAATGGCTTGCAAAATGTAACATTAACTAGCTAGCTGTTTACAGAGTTTGCCAACTCCTGTTTTAGGCCAGTGCTTCTCAAACTTTAATATACATAGGAATTGCGTGGGGATCTTGTTAAAATCCCAAAGACTGCAATTAAGTAGTTTTGGGGGAGAGCCTGAAACTCTGCATTTCCAGAAATCTTAAAAGTTATGCAGAAAGTCCTAGTCAGAAGTACACCCACTGAGTGGCAAGGTATTAATTTAGCTATTCAAGACTAATGTGTATCTATCAGAGTTTTGTATGCATTAGTTGCTCTTTGGTAACTGCTACTTGTGGTGTAGGCATTGTGTCTTTGATGCAATTAACTTTTTTTTTTTTAAATTGAAGTGTAGTTGATTTACAGTGTTGTGTTAGTTTCAGGTGTACAGCAAAGTGATTCAGTTTATGTATATTATATTCTTTTTCAGATTCTTTTCCCATATAGGTTATTAAAAAATATTGAGTATAGTTCCCTGGGTTATACAGTAGGTCTTTGTTGTTTATCTATTTTATATATAGTAGTGTGTTTGTTACTGTCAAATTCCTAATTTATTCCTCCTTCCCACGTTTCCCCTTTGGTAACCATAAATTTGTTCTCTATGTTTGTGAGTCTGTTTCTGTTTTGTAAATAAGTTCATTTGTATTTTTTTAGATTCCACATATAAGTGGTATCATATGATATTTGTCTTTCTCAGACTTACTTCACTTAGTATGATAACCTCTAGGTCCATCCATCTTGCTGCAAATGGCATTATTTCATTCTTTTTTATGGCTGAGTAGTATTCCATTGTATATATGTGCCACATCTTTATCCATTCAACTCTCAGTGGACACTTAGGTTGCTTTCATGTCTTGGCTATTGTAAATAGTGATGCAGTGAACATTGGGGTGCATGTATCTTATTGAATTATGGTTTATATCCTCAGGAGTGGGATTGCCAGATCATATGGTAGCTCTGTTTTCAGTTTTTTAAGACCATCATCAAAAACTCTACAAATAATGAATGCTGGAGAGGGTGTGGAGAAAAGGCAACCCTCCTACACTATTGGTGAGAATGTAAATTGGTACAGCCACTATGGATAACAGTATGATGCAATTAACTTTTTAAACTTAATTTAAAAAAAAAACCATTTATTTATTTGGCTGTGCCAGGTCTTAGTTGTGGCACGTGGCATATTCACTGCCGAGTGTGGGATCTTTTTTTTAGTTGCAGCATGGGGGATCCTTAGTTGCACCATGTGGGATCTTTTAGTTGCAGCATGCAGGATCTAGTTCCCTGACCAGGGATTGAACCCAGGCCCCCTGCCTTGGGAGTGTGTAGTCTTAACTGCTGGACCACCAGGGAAGTCCCTAAACTTAACTTTAATTTAACTAATCTGTGCTCTGCCGAGTGTTTGGTGAGATCATCTCAAATTCTTCCAATTAGATTTTTCTTGAACTATTTTTGCTTAACATTCCTAAATGATATTGATACTGATTAGCTTTTTAATAATATAATCTAAACCCATTTTTCACATTTCTGTGAGAGTAATACTAAAGCGGAAAACTGATTTTCCCCTCTGTCCCATTAAAATATCCTTCAATGGATGGATTTCCACTGGAAAACTGATTGGGTGGGGGCAGACCCAATGTGGCAGGAAAAAAATGAGAAACTAAAGCCTTTTGAGTAGATCAAATAGTCAGCCATAAGTAGGATCAATGAAAGTAGAGGTAGATTGAAATCTAGAAGACTAGGTAAGAGCAAGGGATAAGGACCTGGACTAAGGTAACAGGGAAAAATTGCTGAGCTAAGGATATAACTGATAGAAGTATCAAGGGAAAAACAGATCTTGTTGAAAAGTAAAATTTATAGAGAATTTGAAATAAATTGATGAAATTTAGAGATGAAGAGTGTTTTGACATGGTATTTAGATAGTCTAAATATTAAAAAGATGTTGAGAGGCTAAAGGGAGTGGATGGGAATGTAGGATGATGGATTTCATTGAGTTAATGACCTAGTGGGCATTTGTTATTAACAAAACATTTTAGAGTAGGTTTATTTTTTAAAGTATATTTTTAGGCAGTCAAATGTACTCTCATTTTACTACCAGAAAAGTAAAACCAAACAGACACAAACATGAGACTAATCTGCCTCATGGAGCACAATGTGGTTTAGACCTTACTTCCCAAAATGGGCTTAGCCACTTTTTCTTATTTTAAGCTTTTTTGCATGTCAGTAGTTTGGGGGTTTTTTTAGTTTTACATAAATTAACAAAAATTTTTTATTAAGGAAAAATTTGCATACAGTAATATTCACCCTTTTTAGTGTACAATTCTGTGATTTTGACAAATGCATATAGTTGTATGACCACTACGTTGAAAATATAGAGCAGTTCCATCACCCCCCAAAATTCCCTGCCGCCCCTTTGTAGTCAATCCTGCTCCCAATCCCCAGTACTTGGCAACTAAACTGTTTTCTGTCCCTAAACACTTTTCTAGGGTGTCATATACATGAAATAATATAGTGTATAGCTGTTTGAGTCTGGCTTCTTTCACTTAGCATAATTCATATGAGATTCATCTATATTGTTGTGTTGTAATATCAGTTTATTCCTTCATATTGCTGAGCAGTATTCCATTATGTGGATGTCTCACAGTGTGTTCATTACTCAATGGAGGGACATTGAAATTAGTTTTTGGTGATTATAAATAAAGCTGCTGTAAACATTCATAGACAGGGTTTTGTGTTAACATAGGTTTTTATTTTACCTGGTGTGGGTTGTATGATAAACGTATGAGCCATGTTTAACTTTATAGAAACTGCCAAACTGTTTTCCAAAGTGGCTGTACCATTTTGCATTCTCACCCGCAATGTATGGGAGTTATCTCTTTGTTTTTTAACCATTCTTATAGGTGTGTGATGGTAACTCATTGTGGTTTTTATTTGCTGTTTCTGTAGTAGCTAAAGACGTTAAGTATCTTTTCATGTGATTACTTGTCATGAGAATTTCAGATCTCAGCAGTTTTTAAAACTGGGTTGTTTGTTTTCATGTTGTATTGAGATATAAGTCCTTTATTAGATGTATGACTTGCTAATATTCGCTCCAAGTGGCCTTGTTTTCTGAAGAGCAGTTCTTAATTTTGCTATACTCTAATTTATCCATTTTTTTCTTTTATGAAATTATCTTTTGATGTCATACCTAAGAAATCTTTGACCTCATTTGAGTAGACTCTCTGGATAACCCCACATGGATAGCTTTGTTTTTTGTTAGTTTTACCGAATTTAGTAACATTTTCAAAATGAGTCAGTAGTATCATTCCAAGTCATGTACATTAAAAAGCTGGAATTTTACCATTAACTTCTGTTGTGTTTGGTTCATAATCTCATTCCAATCTTAAAATGCAACCTTACAGCTGTTGTTTCCTGCAATTTGTGTTATGCTCATTGAATTTGCTACTTGCTTTCCTCTTTTGTACTTTTCTTCCTTAAATAAGTTAATAAGAAGTACTTACACAGTACCATAGCCATTTGGTGCTAGTTTTATTGCTCAGCCATAGGCTTTTCTGAAGTTGATACTTGACAATTCATATAAGGATAAAAAGGGAGGAAAGTGTCCAGATACCCAAGGAAGCATACCCCATGGCTTGCTCTTCTGTTTAGGAATTTTCTCTGAAATCTTTCACATGAGATTTTATATGCCTCTCCTTGCTACCGTCATTTGCAGATTCCATGGGGGTCTGATGCAACTTTTTGGAGGAGCCCTTTGACCCAAACCAGAAAAACCATAATCACCGTTAATTTCTCTGTAGGGGAAGCACTAGCAATCACTGGGTTTGACAGATGTAACAAGACCAGTTTCATATCCAAGGAAGGGAGGGAATCCACAGATGCAGCACAGTTTCATTTCTAGCAAGATGCCTGGATCAGCCATATTATCTCACTTGACATGGGGAGCAGGGAGTTTTCAAATCTGTTGCCAAAACTAGAAGTTCACGTTTCATAATTTTTTGTTTTGTTTCATTTCTCTTCCTAAAGTTTTGAGATATTTTAGTCTAGATTAGAGGAGGGGACACTAAGTCTTTTTAGATTGAAGTTATACTTTTAATTTGATGTTTTATGCATTCTGCCAGAACACAATGAAACAGGAGTAGATGCTTTTTTTCCCCTAAAACAACAATAACAATGATCTGAATATTATTTTATTCATGAAACAAGCACATGAATTTCTCCTTTGCCCTGATTTTCCAGCTTTAAAAAAATTTTTTTAATAACTGGAGATATTTTCATTTTAATAATACGGCTTACCAGTTATTAACTGTTTTTTATGTGCTATCCACCATTCTATGTACTTTGAGTGTATTTATTTAATCCTCATGACACTCTGAGATAGGTACCATTATTATTCCCATTTTGTAGAGAAGAAACATGCTTGAGAGATTAGGAAACTTGCTTGAGGCTACACAGCTGGTGTGAATCCAGGCAGTCTGCCTTCACAGCCTTTACTCTTAACCACTTTACTTAGTTCCATGTATTTTTAGAGTTGGAAATGAGCATACAGATTATTTAATGTAACATCTCTATTTTGTCCATGGGGAGAAGTAAGATTCAACACACTGTCCAAGTTTGATTCCCATACCAATGTTTTACCTTTATCAAGATTGTGGTCTACAAAAATTTCTATTTTTGCTATCTCTTTTGAGGCTACTCGAAAAATATTTTTTTTCTAATGCATATACTAGGGCCTTAACTCTATAAGATCTCCTAAATAGCAGTTGTCATTTAGATTAAAAGGTAATCGTCATTTAAATTTCTATTGTTTTGTTCATAATAACCTCATTGCCATTTATAAATGCTTCATTGTAAATTACAGCTACCATTTTATTGTACTAGACATATTTCACATATTTCTAATCTATGTAATAAGCTCATAAAATATCCCTCTTTTATAGATTCAGACTGAAAAGCTTAATTTGTTCATGTACACGCAGATGGTAAATGACTATGCTAGGATTGAACCAAAGTCTAACTCCAAAGCTTGAGTCCTTTCCCCTACAATTTCTCTATTGCCTCTACTTAAAGAAATCGCTGCTTTAAAACTAACTGTAAAGTAGCTTTCCTAATGTTCTTAAAGTTCGGGAACTAAGCAAAGTTTTGGAAGTTGCCTATTGTTTCTTAAATATGCGTTTCTCACATTGAAGAGCATAATATCTCCATTTACATATTGCATTGTAACATACATTTATATATTGTGTTTCTTAGTTAGACTTCTATGTATAATATTTCCCAAACTTGTTTACTAATGTGACTCATACAAAAATATTTCTAAACAAACAATATTCATATCTCTTATGTAAATGCCAGGTTTTTTAAAAAAATGAAATTCCAACATTGGATAAATAGATTTTGTTCCTATTAGCTGAGAAAGTTTTAGGATATGAAAATATTGAATCTTTTGACCATGACTTGAAAGCCCAGATGAATAGAGAATAACTAGTAACTACATTTTATGGAAAGAATATTACTTAAAGTTGTTTATTGGTCTGCTATTATGTTCAGCTTATACCTGCTTTGAAATTTGAGCCATGTCTTAAAAGTTTGCTAGTGAGCTTAGGGTGATTTGTAGAAGCAAAGGAAGAAAAGTATCTATATTTACTAGTTTTGGTCAAGTAAGTTGATCTTATTTGTTACAGGGAGTTGTTTAAAATGTAAGGTGTACTCCAAGTCACAAATGACTTTTAGGTTGAAGCTGTAGAATAAAGGGTTGCAGGCCAGTAAAATTGAAGCTTTCTGAATGTGGCAAATGGACAAAACATCCTAAATTTATTTTGGCTCCCCTGGACATATTTGCCAACTGTTAAGACTGCAAATTTTTTGTATTGCCAAACTGTTCACTTTTATCTATGCTATCTTTTTTTTAATTAAATTAAATATTTTAAATTGAAGTATAGTTGATTTACAGTGTTATGCCAATCTCTCCTGTACAGCGAAGTGACTCAGTCATACACGTATAGACATTCTTTTTTATATATATTCTTTTCCATTATGGTTTATCACAAGAGATTGAATATAGTTCCCTGCGCTGTACAGTAGGATGTTGTTGTTTATCCATCCTATATATAATAGTTTACATCTGCTAATGCCAAACTCCCGGTCCTTCCCTCCCCCACTTCCCTTCCCCTTGGCAACTACAAGTATGTTCTTTATGTCTGTGAGTCTGTTTCTGTTTTTTTTAAATAAATTTTATTTATTTATTTTTGGCTGTGTTGGGTCTTCGTTACTGTGTGCAGGCTTTCTCTAGTTGTGGCGAGCAGGGGCTACTCTTCATTGTGGTGTGCAGGCTTCTCATTGCGGTGGCTTCTCTTGTTGCGCAGCACTGGCTGTAGGAGTATGGGCTTCAGTAGATGTGGCACACGGGCTCAGTAGTTGTGGTGCATGGGCTCAGTTGCTCTGCAGCATGTGGGATCTTCCCGGACCAGGGGTCAAACCCGTGTCCCCTGCATTGGCAAGGGGATTCTTAATCACTGCACCACCAGGGAAGTCCCTATTTCTGTTTTGTAGATAGGTTCATTTGTGCCGTATTTTGGATTCTACGTGTAAGTGATATCATATAGTATTTGTCTTTCTCTTTCTAACTTCACTTAGTATGATAATCTCTAGTTGCATCTGTGTTGCTGCAAATGGCATTATTTCATTTTTTTAATGGCTGAGTAGTTTTCCATTGTATATACATACCACAACTTCTTTATCAATTCATCTGTCAATGGACATTTGGGTTGTTTCCATGTCTCAGCTATTGTGAATAGTGCTGCTTATGAACATTGGGGTGTGTGTATCTTTTTGAGTTATAGTTTTGTCTGGATATATGCCCAGGAGTGGGATTGCTGGATTATATGGTAATTCTATTTTTAGTTTTCTGAGGAACCTCCATATTGTTTTCTGTAGTGACTGTACCAACTTATATTCCCACTAACAGTGTAAGGAAGGTTCCCTTTTCTTCACACTCTCTCCAGCATTTGTTATTTGTAGACTTTTTATGATGGCCATTCTGACATGTGTAAGGTGGTACCTCATTGTAGTTTTGATTTGCATTTCTCTAATAATTAGTGATGTAGAGCATCTTTTCATGTGCCTGCTGGCCATCTGTATGGCTTCTTTGGGGAAATGTCTATTAAGGTCTTCAGCCCATTTTTCAACTGGGTCGTTTGTTTTTTGTTGTTGTTGAGTTGTATGGCTGTTTGTATATTTTAGGGATTAAGCCCTTGTCTGTTGCATCATTTGCAAATATTTTCTCCCATTCCGTAGTTTGTCTTTTCGTTTTTTCAATAGTTTCCTTTGCTGTGCAAAAGCTTGTAAGTTTGATTAGGTCCCATTTGTTTAGTTTTGTTTTTATTTCTTTTGCCTTGGGAGGCTGACGTAAGAAAACATTGGTACGATTTATGTCAGAGAATGTTTTACCTATGCTCTCTTCTAGGGGTTTTATGGTGTCATGTCTTATGTTTAAGTCTTTAAGCCATTTTGAGTTTATTTTTGTGCATGGTGTGAGGGTGTGTTCTAACTTCATTGGTTTACATGCAGCTGTCCAACTTTCCCAGCACCACTTGCTGAAGAGACTGTTTCCCATTTTATATTCTTGCCTCCTTTGTCAAAGATTAATTGACCATAGGTGTGTGGGTTTATTTCTGGCCTCTATTCTGTTACACTGATCTGTATGTCTGTTTTTGTACCAAAACCACACTGTTTTGATTACTGTAGCTTTGTAGTATTGGCTGAAGTCTGGGAGAGTTTTACCTCCTACTTTGTTTTTATTTTCCCCTCAGGATTGCTTTGGCAATTCTGGGTCTTTTATGGTTCCATATAAATTTTGGGATTATTTGTTCTAGTTCTGTGAAAAATGTCATGGGTAATATGATAGGGATCGCATTAAATCTGTAGATTGCTTTGGGTAGTATTGCCATTTTTACAATATTAATTTTTCCAATCCAAGACCATGGGATATCTTTCCATTTCTTTGAATCCTCTTTTATTTCCTTTATTAATGTTTTATAGTTCTCAGCATATAAGTCTTTCACCTTCTTGGTCAGGTTTATCTCTAGGTATTTTTTTTTTGGTGCAATTTTAAAAGGTATATATATATATTTTTTTACATTCCCTTTCTGATATTTCATTGTTAATGTAAATAAATGAATGTTAATCTTGTATCCTGCTACTTTGCTGAATTCATTTATTAGATCTAATAGTCTTTGTGTTGAGTCTTTAGGGTTTTCTATATATAGTATTGTGTCATCTGCATATAGTGATAATTTTACCTCTTTCCTTCCCATTAGGATACCTTTTATTTCTTTTTCTTGTCTGATTGCTGTGGCTAGGACTTCCAATACTACGTTGAATAGAAGTGGTGAGAGTGGGCATCCTTTTCTTGTTCCAGATTTTAGCAGGAAGTCTTTCAGCTTTTCACTGTTGAGTATTATACTACTAGCTGTGGGTTTGTGATAAATGGCTTTTAGTATGTTGAGATATGTTCCCTCTATTCCCATTTTGGTAAGAGTTTTTTTATCATGAATGGATGTTGAATTTTGTCAAATGCTTTTTCTGCATCTATTGAGATGATCATGTGGTTTTTGACTTTTCTTTTGCTACTGTGGTTTATTACATTGATTGATTTGAAAATGTTGAACCAGCCTTGTGAACCTGGGATGAATCCCACTTGGTTGTGGTGTATGATCTTTTTTATGTGTTGTTGGATTTGGTTTACTAATACTTTGTTGAGAATTTTTGCATCTATATTCATCAAAGATATTGGCCTGTAATTTTCTTTTTTAGTGATGTCTTTGTCTGCTTTTGGTACCAGGGTGATGGTGGCTTCATAGAATGTCTTTGGGAGTGTTCCTGCTTCATTCTTTTGGAAGAATTTGAGAAGAATTGTTATAAGTTCTTCTTCGTATGTTTGGTAGAATTTGCCTGTGAATCCATCTGGTCCCACACTTTTGTTTGTAGGGAGTTTTTTTAATTACAGATTCTATTTCACTTCAAATGATCAGTCTGTTCACATCATTTATCTATTTCTTCTTGATTCACTTTTGGTGGGCTCTATGTTTCTAGAAAGTTGTCCATTTCTTCTAGGTTGTCAAATTTGTTGACATATAATTGTTCATAGTATTTCCTTATGGTTTTTTGTGTTTGTGTGGTGTCAGTTGAGATTTCTTCTTTTTCATTTCTTGTTTTGTTTATTTGGGTTCTCTTTCTTCTTGGTGAGCCTGGGCAGAGGTTTGTCAATTTTGTTTACCCTCTCAAAGAACCAGCTCTTGGTTTTGTTGATTTTTTTCTGTTGTTTCTTGAATCTGTTTTTTCCTCCCTGATCTTTATTATTTCCTTCCTTCAGCCGACTTTAGGTTCTGTTTGTTCTTTTTCTAATTCTTTTAGGTGGTAAGTTAGGTTGTTTACTTAAGATTTTTCTTGTTTTTTGATGAAGGCCTCTATCGCTATGAACTTCCCTCTAAGAACTGCTTTTGCTGTGTCCCATAGATTTTGTATGGTTGTGTTTTCATTGTCGTTTGTCTCAAGTTATTTTTTAATTTCCTTGTTGACCCATTGGTTTTCTAGTAGCATGTTGTTTAGTCTCCACGTAGTCATTTTTTTTCTCATTTCTTTTCCTGTGGTTGATTTCTAGTTTCATGCCATTGTGGTCAGAGAAGATGCTTGAAATAATTTCTGTACTCTTAAATTTGTTGAGGTTAGTTTTGTGCCCTAGTATGTGGTCAATCCTAGAGAATCTTCCATGTGTGCTTGAAAAGAATGTGTATTCAGGTTTTTTTGGATGTAATGTCCTGAAGATATCAATTAAGTCTAACTGTTCTATTGTATCATTTAGGATCTCTGTTGCCTTATTGATTCTCTCTCCGGAAGATCTGTCTGTTGATGTGAGTGGGGTGTTAAAGTCTCCTACTATTATTGTATTTCCATTGATTTCTCCCTTTATGTCTGTTATTATTTGTTTTATGTATTTGTGTGCTCCTATATTATGTGCATATAAGTTGATGAGTGTAATATCGTTTCCTTGTATTGATCCTCTTATCGTTATATAGTGCTCTTCTTTATTTTTCTTCATAGTCTTTAAAGTCTATTTTGTCTGTTATGAGTATTGTAACTCCCGCTTTCCTGTCATTTCCGTTTGCCTGAAATATTTTTCCATCCCCTCACTTTCAATCTGTCTGTGTCCTTTGCCCTGAGGTGGGTCTCTTATAGGCAGCATATTGTAGGCTCTTGATTTTTATCCAGTCTGCCACTCCGTCTTTTGATTGGAGTATTCAGTCCATTGGCATGTAAGGTAATTATTGGTACATATGTATTTATTGCCATTTCAACCTTTTTTTCCAGTTGATTCTTTGTTTCTTCTTTGTTCTTCTTCTTCTTGTGGTTTGATGATTTCCTTTCATTTTATGCTTGTATTCTCTTCTTTTTGGTTTTTGTGAATCTATTGTATGTTTTTGATTTGTGGTTGCGCTATTTTTCAAGGATGTTAAACCCTTCCTGTATCTGCTTGCTTTAGACTGATAATCAATATATGGCCTTTATTATGTTGAGGTAAGTTCCCTCTATGCCCAGTTTCTGGAGAGTTTTTAATCATAAATGGGTGTTGAATATTATCAAAAGCTTTTTCTGCACCTATTGAGATTATCATATGGTTTTTAGTATTCAATTTGTTGATATCACACTGATTTGCAGACATTGAAGAATCCTGGCATCCCTGGGATAAATCTCACTTGATCATGGTGTATGATCCTGTTAATGTATTGTTGGATTCGGTTTGCTAGTATTTTATTGAGTATTCTTGTGTCTATGTTCATCAGTGATACCTGTAATTTTCTTTTTTTATCATATCTTTGTCTGGTTTTGGTATCAGGGTGATGGTGGCCTCATAGAATGAGCTTGGGAATGTTCCTTCCTCTGCAGTTTTTTAGAAGGGTTTCAGAAGGATGTGTTAACTCTTCTCTAAATGTTTGAAAGAATTCACCTGTGAAGCTCTCTGGTCCTGGACTTTTGTTAGTGGGAAGTTTTTAAATCACTGTTCCAGTTTCAGTACTTGTGATTGGTCTGTTCATATTTTCTGTTTCTTCCTGGTTCAGTCTTGGAAGGTTGTACCTTTCTAAGAATTTGTCCATTTCTTTTAGGTTGTCCATTTTATTTGCCATACAGTTGTTTGTAGTAGTGTCTTATGATCCTTTATATTTCTTTGGTGTCAGTTGTAACTTTTCCTTTTTCATTTCTAATTTTATTGATTTGCGCCCTCTCCCTTTTTTTCTAGATGAGTCTGGCTAAAGATTTGTCAATTTCATTTATCTTTTTAAAGAACCAGCCTTTAGTCTCATTGATCTTTTCTATTATTTTCTTCATTTCTATTTCATTTAGTTTTTGCTCTGATCTTTGATTTCTTTCCTTCTACTAACTTTGGATTTTGCTTGTTCTTTTTGCTCTAGTTGCTTTAGGTGTAAGATTAGGTTGTTTGTTTGAGGTTTTTCTTATTTCCTAGGTAAGATTGTATTGCTATAAACTTCCCTCTTAGAACTGCTTTCGCTGCATCCCATAGGTTCTGGATTGTCATTCTTTTGTTTTCATTTGTTTCTAGGTTTTTTTTTGTTTTTAATTTATTTTTGTCTGCGTTGGGTCTTCGTTGCTGTGTGCAGGCTTTCTCTAGTTGTGGCAGGTGGGGGCTACTCTTTGTTGTGGTGTGCAGGCTTCTCATTTTGGTGGCTTCTCTTGTTGCAGAGCATGGGCTCTAGGCATGTGGGCTTCAGTAGTTGTGACTTGCGGACTCAGTAGCTGTGGCTTGTGGGCTCTAGAGTGCAGGCTCAGTAGTTGTGTCGCAGAGGCTTAGTTGCTCCGTGGCATGGGGTATCTTCCCAGATCAGGGCTTGAACCCGTGTCCCCTACATTGGCAGGTGGATTCTTAACCACTTCACCACCAGGGAAGCCCATGTCTCCAGGTATATTTTGATTTCCTCTTTTTCTTTCTTCAGTGATCCATTGGTTGTTTAGTAGCATAGTGTTTAGCCTCCACGTGTTTGTGTTTTTTTACCTTTTTTCTTATAGTTGATTTTTAATCTCATAGTGTTGTGCTCAGAAAAGATGCTTGATATGATTTCAGTTTTCTTCAATTTACTGAGGCTTGCTTTGTGACCCAGTATGTGATCAATCCTGGATAATCTGCTGCTTTTTGATGAAATGCTCTATAAATATCAATGCAATCATCTGGTCTAATATGTCATTTAAGGCCTGTGTTTCCTTATTGATTTTCTACATGGATTATCTGTCCACTGATGAAAGTGGGATGTTAAAGTGCCCCACTATTATTGTGTTCCTGTTGAGTTCTCCTTTTATGGCTGTTAGCATTTGCCTTATGTATTGAGGTGCTCCTATGTTGGGTTCATATATATTTACAACTGTTATATCTTCTTCTTGGATTGATCCCTTGATCATTATGTAGTGTCTGTGTCTCTTGCAACAGTCTTCATTTTAAAATCTATTTTGTCTGATATGAAAATTGCTACTCCAGCTTTCTTTGAATTCCATATGCATGGAATACCCTTTTCCATCCCTTCACTTTCAGTCTGTATGTATCCCTAGATCTGATGTGGGTCTCTTGTAGACAGCATATATCTATGTCTTGCTTTTGTATCCATTCAGCCAGTCTATGTCTTTTGGTTGGAACATTTAATCCTTTTATATTTAATGTAATTATCAATATGTATGTTCTTATTGCTGTTTTGTTCATTGTTTTGGATTTGTTTTTAAAGGTCTTTTTTCTTCCCTTTTTCTTTATTCTCTTTTTACTTGATGTCTATCTTTAGGATTTCTTTTTCTTTTTTTTTTCTTTTTTTTTTTTTGCGGTACGCGGGCCTCTCACTGTTGTGGCCTCTCCCGTTGCGGAGCACAGGCTCCGGATGCGCAGGCTCAGCAGCCATGGCTCACGGGCCCAGCTGCTCCGCGGCATGTGGGATCTTCCTGGACCAGGGCACGAACCTGCAACCCCTGCATTGGCAGGCGGACTCTCAGCCACTGCGCCACCAGGGAAGCCCTGCTTTTTCTTTTTTGTGTGTGTATCTATTGCAGATATTTGGTTTGTGGTTCCCATGAGGTTTTGATATAGCAGTCTATATATGTACAATATTGTTTTAAGTTGCTGGTCTCTTATTAATTTCCAGTGCATTTCCAATATCCTGCATTTGTACTCTCCTCTTCTCACGATTTCTGGTTTTGATATTATATTTGTGTGGGGGGTGATTTCCTACCTTTGTTTTATGTTTGCCTTTACCAGTGAGCTTTCCCACTCATAATTTTCTTGTTTCTAGTTGTGGTCTTTTCTTTTTTGCCTAGAGAAATTCCTTTAGGATTTGTTGTAAAGCTGGTTTGGTGGTGCTGAATTCTCTTAGTTTTTGTTTGTCTGTAAAGCTTTTGATTTCTCCATTTAATCTGACCGAGGGCCTTGCTGTGTGGAGTATTCTTGGTTGTAGTTTTTTTCCCTTTCATCACTTTAAATATATCATGCCACTCCCTTCTGGCCTGCAGAGTTTCTGCTGAAAAATAGCTGAAATGGGCATTCGCTTGTATGTTATTTGTTGTTTTTCCCTTAATTGCTTTTAGTATTTTTTTCTTTGTGTATAATTTTTGTCAGTTTGATTACTATGTGTCTCAGTGTGTTATTCCCTGGGTTTATCTTGTATGGGACTCTGCACTTCCTGGACTTGAGTGTTTCCTTTCTCATGTTAGGGAAGTTTTCGGCTATAATCTCTTCAAATATTTTCTCAGACCTTTTCTCTCTCTCTTCTCCTTCTGGATACCTTTAATGCAAATGTTGGTGTGTTTAGTATTGTCCCAGAGGTCTCTATAGACGGTCCTCATTTATTTTCATTCTTTTTTCTTTATTCTGCTCTGTGGCAGTGATTTCCACCATTCTGTCTTCCAGCTCACTTACTCGTTCTTCTGCCTCAGTCATTCTGCTATTGATTCCTTCTAGTGTATTTTTCATTTCACTTATTGTATTGTTCATCTCTGTTCTTTAAATCTTGTTCTTTGTTAAACATCTCTTGTATCTTTTTGATCTGTACCTCCATTATTTTTCTGGGTTGTTGGATCATCTGTACTATCATTACTCTAATTTCTTTTGCAGGTAGGTTGCCTATCTCCTCTTCATTTGGTTGTTCTTATGGGGTTTTAATCTCATTCCTTTGTCTGGAGTATATTTCTCTGCCTTCTTATTTTGTCTAACTTTCTGTGTTTGTGGTCTCCTTTCCACTGGCTGCAGGATCGTAGCTTTTCTTACTTCTGGTATCTGCCCCCTGCTGGGAAAGGTTGGTCCTGTGGCTTTTGCAAGCTTCCTCGTGGGAGGGACTGGTGCCTGCCCCCTGGTGGGTGGAACTGGGTCTTGTCCTTCTGCTGGGCAGGACCATGTCAAGGGGTGTGCTTAGAGGTTGCTGTGAGCTCAGTACAGCTTTAGGCACGTTGTCTGCTGATGGATGGGGCTGTGTTCCTATCCTGATGGTTGTTTGGCCTGAGGCATTCTGGCACTGGAGCCTGTAGGCTGTTGGTTAGGACTAGGTCTTGATACCAAACTGGCAATGACCTCTGGGAGAACTCATGCTGATCAGTATTCTCCGGGGCCTCTGCCATCAGTGTTCTTGCTCCCCCTCCCCACTATTTAACCACAGCTGCCCCCCATCTCTGCCAGAGATCCTCCAAGTCTCGTAGGTAGGTCCAGCCCAGGTTCCTATGGAGTTACTGCTTTGTGCTGGGTCCCAGTGTATGTAAAACCTGTGTGCACCCTCCAAGAGTGGAGTCTGTGTTTCCCCCACTCCTCTGGAGCTCCTACACTCAAGCCCTGCTGGCCTTCAAAGCCAAATGCTCTGGGGGTTCCTCCTCCTGATGCCAGACCCTCAGGCTGGGGAGCCGGACATGGGGCTCAGGACTTTCACTCTTGTGGGAGAACCTCTGCAGTATAATTTTCCAGTTTGTGGGTTGTTCACCTGGCAGGTATGGGATTTGATAATGTCACAAAAGCACTCCTCCCATCATCTTGTTGTGGATTTTTCTCCGTCTTTGGATGTAAAATATCTTTTTTGGTAGGTTCCAGTCTTTTTTATTGTTGGTTGTTCAGCAGTTAGTTGTGATTTTGGTATTTTTATGGGAGGAGGGGGGGCTCAAGTCCTTCTACTCTGCCATCTTTTCCAAAATAGAGGGGCAGCTTTTAGTTTGGATGCTTGCTGTCTCTTTCCTCAGCGTGTGCTGGTCTTTACCTTTTTATGTGGGGTGTGCAGGTTCAGCGGCCCTTGTGCACTCACAGGACAGTGCGGGCAGGGCTTGGCTCCTGCTTGGGGGTCTCCTGTGGGCGGCTGCTATCCGTGCACTCCTGGGATAGTGAGGGCAGCCTGCTTTTAGGTCTCATAGTGGCGACCTGTGCCCACCTCTGGAGCCCAGGATGGCAGTGATGACTTGCACACCACCACCCCCTCCCACCAACAGCTCCTGTGGGCGGTGTCCTGTTGCCTGGAAGCACTCACAGAGAAAGGAGCTCTTAATGGTGGTCCCACCCCTCTCCCCCTCCACCCCCAACAATGGCACCTTGCCTCTGTGGCAGGCCCTGGCTTCTTCTGAGTACCCCCTCTGTTGCCACAGTCTAGCCTCTTCAGGCTGTCTCCATGCAGCCAACCCTGGTCCCTTCCCTGGGTCTGACCCCTGAAGCCTGTACTTCAGCACCTAGCCCCCACCCTCACCAACAGCTGAGCATCTCAGGCGGGGGAGCACAGGGTGGCACTGATGACCTTCTGTGCAGGTGACTGTTTTGCCTTCTGCAAACCTGTTGCTGCACTCTCCTCCTAGGCTCCAAAGCTCCCCTCCATCCAGGCTGATTTCCCTACCAGTGAGGGGACGCCCCAAAATTCAGGAACCTTTTCTCATTCACAGCTCCCTCCCTGGGGTGCAGGCCCTGTCCCGATTTCTTTCTTTTTCGTTTTCCTTTTGTCCTACCCTGTTACGTGGAGGTTTTCTTGCCCTTTGGGAAGTCTGAGGTCTTCTGCCAGTGTTCAGTAGATGTTCTATGTGAATCGTTCCACTTGGAGATGTGTTTTTAATGTTTTTGTGGGGGGGAAGGTGAGCTCCCTGTCCTACTTCTTCACCATGTTGATCACCCCACCAATAATTATTTTATATAAATGGCTGACATAATTTGAATGTACAGTCCTCCCTCGATATCCACAGGGGATTGGTTCCAGTACCCCCTGTGAATACCAAAATTCGCAGTTGCTCAAGTCCCTTATATTTATGGTGTAGTACAGATGGCCATCCATATCTAAAAGTTCCCTATCCACTTTTATGTGAATAAGGGTTTAATTGATCAAAGCATTTTCTATTATAATGGAGCAACATATGTAATAGAAGGTATAGGAATTGAAAATAATGAAATTATCAATATTTGTAGATAAGATGATTACCCGTTAAACCTAAGAGTTAACTGAAAAAGCAGTTGAAGTTGCTGTAGTAATAGTTGTGAGAATTGTTGCATCTTTTAAGTTGTAAGCTATGTCAAAAAATGGTAATTGTGCTCACTGATAGTTATCATTAACCCAACCAATATACAAACTATGTAAATTCTCTTGGACATACATAAGTTGTATGAGAAGAAATGGTGTTTATAGCGGAAATATATTTTTTAATATGTACATTACATCCTTTAACGAATTTGCCTCCTGACATTGTATCCTATTAGTGATCCAACCTGGATTAAGTGGTCAAACCTGGATGAAGATATGTAGACTGTTAATAACCCCCAGCATCCTGGAAGAAACAAACATCCTCTTAGAGAAGGTCTAATTATCCTAGGTCCAAAATTAATCATATAATAGTTTTTTTGCATACAGTGTTCAGCTCATAAATAAACCAGATGCACACACACACACACACACACACACTCACATGGCATTGAGAGCAAGAAGCAGCAGAACCAACAGACAATAGGCAGACCAAAAAGTCTTGAGATATTGGAATTATCAAACAAAGAAAGCTATCATCCTTAGCAAGTTGAAAAAAAAGCAAAGATAATACATAATGGTAGGAAGTTAGAAATTATAAGAAAGTGACAAGGCAGATTTGATAAAGAACTAGACAGGTTTTAGAATCAGAAAATAAAATATCTGAAATTCATTCAGTGTGCTAGTTTAACAGATTAGACAAATGAGAAGTGAGCATTAGTGAACTGGAAAATATAGTTCAGATGAAGCTATGAAAGAAGGAGCTTAAAGAGGAAAAATAGAGAAAATACTATACAGAGAAAAGGATAAGACTCATTGAGGATACAGAGAGATATCATCTGTGTTTTACTGGAGTCCAAGAAATAAAGGAGGAAATGTAGGCAAAAGGAAATATTTGAAAGGATAGACAGATAGGCCAGTGGAACATAAGAGTATAAAAGTAGATACCAGAATACTTGATTTATGACAAAGATGGCACAGTAATGTGGAATGGTTGAGATTTTCAATAATTAGTAATTAGATAATTGGGTGTTCACATAAAAAACTTAATTTGGACTGTTATTATGAAAATAACTACATTTGGATTATAGACCTAAAAGCAAAGTGCAAAACAACAAAGCCTTTAGAGGATAATGTACAATACCTTCTTGACTTTTATGTGGGTGGAGAAGATTTAACAAGACACAAAATGACTATGTTACACTTAAGAACTTAAGTTAAGCAAAAAACAGCATTAACAGTCACAGAGGAAAAGGTATTTGCAATACAACCAACTAAAGACTTTTTTTAATACATCTTTATTGGAGTAATTGCTTTACATTACTTAATTACTTTACATTACATTAATTAATTGCTTGACAATGTTGTGTTAGTTTCTGCTGTACAACAAAGTGAATCAGCTATATGTATACATATTACCCATATCCCCTCCCTCTGGAGCCTCTCTCCCACACTCCCTATCCCACCTCTCTAGGTCATCACAAAGCACCGAGCTGATCTCCCTGTGCTATGTGGCTGCTTCCCACTAGCTATCTATTTTACATTTGGTAGTATATGTAAGTCCATGCCACTCTCTCACTTCGTCCCAGTTTACCCTTCCCACTCCCTGTGTCCTCAAGTCCATTCTCTACGTCTGCGTCTTTATTCCTGCCCTGCCACTAGGTTCATCAGTACCATTTTTCTAGATTCCATATATATACATTAGCGTACGGTATTTGTTTTTCTTTTTCTGACTTACTTCACTCTGTATGACAGACTCTAGGTCTATCCACCTCACTACGAATAACTCAGTTTCACTCCTTTTTATGGCTGAGTAATATTCCATTGTATATATGTGCCATATCTTCTTTATCCATTCATCTGTCGATGGACACTTAGGTTGCTTCCATGTCCTGGCTTTTGTAAATATGCTGCAGTGAACATTGTGGTACATGTCTCTTTTTGAATTATGGTTTTCTCAGGGTATATGCCCAGTAGTGGGATGGCTGGGTCATATGGTAGTTCTATTTTTAGTTTTTTAAGGAACCTCCATAGTGTTCTCCATTGTGGCTGTATCAACTTACGTTCCTGCCAACAGTGCAGGAAGGTTCCCTTTTCTTCACACCCTCTCCAGCATTTATTGTTTCTAGATTTTTTGATAATGGCCATTCTGACTGGTGTGAGGTGATACCTCACTGTGATTTTCATTTGCATTTCTCTAATGATTAGTGATGTTGAGCATCTTTTCATGTGTTTGTTGGCAATCTGTATATGTCTTCTTTGGAGAAATGTCCATTTAGGTCTTGTGCCCAGTTTTGGATTAGGTTTGTGTTTTTTTGATATTGAGCTATGTGAGCTGCTTGTATATTTCGGAGAGTAATCCTTTCTCAGTTGCTTCGTTTGCAAATATTTTCTCCCATTCTGAGGGTTGTCTTTTCGTCTTGTTTATGGTTTCCTTTGCTGTGCAAAAGCTTTTAAGCTTCATTAGGTCCCATTTGTTTATTTTTGTTTTTATTTCCGTTTCTCTAGAAGGTGGGTCAAAAGGATCTTGCTGTGATTTATGTCCTAGAGTGTTCTGCCTGTGTTTTCCCCTAAGAGTTTTATAGTGTCTGGCCTTACATTTAGGTCTTTAATCCATTTTGAGTTTATTTTTGTGTATGATGTTAGGAAGTGTTCTAATTTCAGTCTTTTACATGTAGCTGTCTAGTGTTCCCAGCACCACTTATTGAAGATGCTGTCTTTTCTCCATTGTATATTCTTGCCTCCTTTGTCATATAGGTGCATGGGTTTATCTTTGAGCTTTCTATCCTGTTCCATTGATCTATATTTCTTTTTTTGTGCCAGTACCATACTGTCTTGATTACTGTAGCTTTGTAGTATCGTCTGAAGTCAGGGAGGCTGACTCCTCCAGCTCCCTTTTTCTTTCTCAAGATTGCTTTAGTTATTGGGGTCTTTTGTGTTTCCATACAAATTGTAAAATTTTTTGTTCTAGTTCTGTGAAAAATGCAGTTGGTAGTTTGATAGGGATTGCATTGAATCTGTAGATTGCTTTGGGTAGTAGAGTCATTTTCACAAGGTTGATTCTTCCAATCGAAGAACATGGTATATCTCTCCATTTGTTTGTATCCAACTAAAGACTTTTATCTAAAATATACTGAGAGCAAAATAAAACTGTAAATCAGTGACAGAAAGGCAGCCCCATGGCAAAATGCTTCACCAAAGATGAAACCAAAATGATCAAAGGTATTTAACATAAGTAATAATCAGAGAACTCCATACTTATTCTGGTTTTGTTTATCATAGGGGAAAAGGAATCTAAATACAACAAATAGGAAATCAGCTAATTAAAATTTTATAAATATGATAGTAATGCCATTTGATACTTATAAATAATTTAGAATTACATTAATGGGCTTTAACATATTAAAAAGTTTGCAGAACATTATATATCATTGCACTTTGGTAAGAAACTAAATATTTGTGAATATTTATATATATTGTATGATGTCTGAACATATTTTAAAAAGTTAGCTGTGTGTGGATGATGGTACTTGGAATTATTCTAATCGTAGTTTTACTCATTTGTATTTTCTATTGTTTCTAAATTGAGCATGTACTGTATTATTTATGTAACTGATAACACAGAATGTACCAAAAATAGGGCATTATATCCATTTTTCCATTATCGGAGTCAGCTTTATTTTTTTATTGAAATTCCGATCAAATGAACCACTTCTTAGTGTTAGAAAACTGTATTCATGCACATAGACACATAACTCTGTAATATGTGCAGTAGCAACACAAAAAATGTGGGATACTATCCGTATTGTAAAAATATAGGTCAGTTCTGAGTGACTCATCCTTCCTTTTCCTTTTCATTTAAATGGATCCTTTAATTTTTTGTTTGTTTCTTTTAATTGCAAATACTACTTAAATCTTGTTTTCTCTTAATATGTCTCCTGCCTCCCTTTTTCCATTCTGTTTTTAGGCTGCTTAAATGTCTTCAATATATGTCTTTATATGTATGTATGTATGTATGCGTGTGTATATGTATATATATATATATATATATATATATATATATATACACTTTTTTTTAGTTTTGAATTTATAGTCTAGAGCTTTTCAAAGGAAAAGTTTGTTATAAGTTTAATTTAAGAATGGAATTCATTTTGATAGCTTTAAGGAGCTTACAGTTTAAGATTTTCTCTTAATTTCTGGACATTTCACAGGGGAAAAAAAAGCCCTTTCTAAAGTACCTTTTCTGATAAAGTAAATGAGTGTGTTATTTGTAAAATGATTTAGAGCATGTGGGTTTTAACAGGAAAGGATTTGTTTTCTGGCTTTTTCTCTGTCATATCAAGGGTGTGGTTATATTTTTGTTTTGTTTTTTAGCTTGAGTGGGATGTTACTTGACATCCCATCATAAAAATACAGCACATCATAAAAATGCAGTGTGCTGTATTTGTTTTGCCATGACTTCCAAGCAGCTTAGAGGTAAATTTAGGGTTCATTGCTTATCCATGTATACACTTATCTCTTTCAACTTATAACGATTTTTAGGTCATTAATTATCCTTTTTATCCTTTTTGGAAGTAGAGGCAAAAAATGAATATGCATTTATGTAAATATATATACATATACACATATATAAGTTCAGTCACACACTCTGTGTAAACATGCTGTTTTAAATTTTTTTTAGCCAACAAATGGAATCTTCTTGAGCATGTTTCTGATTGTTTTGCCATTGGAATCTATGGCTCATGGCCTCTTCCATGAATTGGGTAACTGTTTAGGAGGAACATCTGTTGGATATGCTATTGTGATTCCCACCAACTTCTGCAGGTACAGTAACCTAGTATAATAAGTAATAGCTACTTGACTCTTAATATTTTGCTAATATTGGTATAAGATGATAGCTCATTTTTTCAAAACTATAATATTCTCAAAGTATAATACTCTTGCTTTTTTATTTTCCATTTATCCCAAATGTTTAAAAACCTTTATCTACTCTGAGTAATAATATAATCTTCAGGGTTCAATTAAAATTTTATTTTTGATAAATGTGATTAGCTTATATTTTAGCTAAAAATCATAAAATATGAATGGGTTTTCATAAAATATGAATGGATTTTCTAAGTAAAGTTCCTGCCCGCCCTTTAGAGAGGGATATCTTGTTTAAGAAAATGTGAAACAACATGGTGAAGTATAATAGAATGTACACTGGACCTCAGTGTTCTAAATTCTAGTTCTGTGTTACTTTAGGCAGATCATAACTTCTCTGGACCTCAGTGTCTTTATCTAAAATGCAAACAATACCATTCTGCCCATATAGAGAAATGTTATGAAGAGCTAATGAGACTATAAATGTAAAAACACTACTAGAAAGTGTCATACAAATACCACGAATTCAAAAACATTGGCAGTGAAGTTAAGTATTTGATTGCAGTTTTATTTGGAAATATTTTTGACCCTAAATGTATGGCAAACCTGTTTCAGTCTGTAAATATTGCCAAATTTTAGTTTTTCTTTTGTAGTTAAGTACCTTTGAAGTAGAAAAAAATAGTTCCTTTCCATTAATGAATTCTGTTGACCAAGCAGTCATCATACTTTCCTTGGCCAGGGGTGGGAGAGGGCTTGAAATGAACTTTTTATCTGATTTCAAATATTTGACATAAAAAACACATAGTAAATATTTCCTCCATATTAAAGACTTGACATATAAGTTGAAGATTCTCATGAGAAGTAAAAGAAATACGTTTAGAAGGATCACATAAAGTAAGATGTGACAACTCTGCAGGAAGAATATGTGGAAGTAGTAATTTGCACAGTTAGATTTTTATTCTGTTATAATTTTTGATTATGCATTGCTTTATTCTTTTGCTGTTTTGTGGCTGTTAAATGATACAGATAGGGACAAAATGTTTTGTTCTTTTAATGAAAACTTTTATAGAATTAATAGAATAGTATTGATAATACATGAAGCAAAATATAAAGTTTTCAAAATTCCTACTAGAAATCTCTTTTCTGGATAAGAGTTATGAATTTTTTCTCCCTCAATATTGATTTGATTCTGCTAGTTTTAAGACTTGGTTTATTATCTTTACTAAAGTACCATTTTACATGTATTCCAGGATCAGGTCTAAGTCTTCAGTTAGTATTCAGTAGTATATAAGGCAGTGGACCTAAATAGTAATAATTTTTTTAAAATAAATTTATTTATTTTATGTATTCATTTTTGGCTGCGTTGGGTCTTCGTTGCTGCACCTGGGCTTTCTCTTGTTGAGGCGAGCAGGGGCTACTCTTTGTTACAGTGCGCGGGCTTCTCATTGCAGTGGCTTCTCTCATTGCAGAGCACAGGCTCTGGGTGTGCGGGCTTCAGTAGTTGCAGTGCGTGGGCTCAGTAGTTGTGGCTCATGGGCTCTAGAGCGCAGGCTCAGTACTTGTGGCACGTGGGCTTAGTTGCTCCGTGGCATGTGGGATCTTCCCAGACCAGGGCTCGAACTCATGTCCCCTGCATTGGCAGGCGGATTCTTAACCACTGTGCCACCAGGGAAGTCCATAATAATTGTTTTAAAATGTCATTTATTAAAAGGTAAGTTCTGTCATTTATTAAAAGGTAAGTTCTATCATTTATGTACCTTAAGTTAGTAAAACTTGAACACAACTTTATAAAGACTATCTTTTTCAACACAGAAATTAAATATATAATTTAAAATATCGCTTCCATATTTTGTTAAAATTTTTTTCTCAAAAAAGTACTTTCATTATTGTCCCCACCCAGGTATTCTAGAAACATTTTGGGGGTAGAATTAGTACAGTCTTGCTTTTTAAAGTTTTGTTTAATATCTGTCATTTGGTAAGAAGATATGAATAAAGAATGAAGAGTAGTACTATCTACATTTGGAGATATTCTCCCAGCTTCCAGTTTTATTGATAAGAAATATAATTTTTAGAAACTAGGCTTTGATTTTCCAAGCTTAATTCTTATCACTGTAGAAAATTTAGGAAAGATGTTTTTCTTAAAAAAAATCCTGCCATTTAATTAGCCACTTATGATTCTTAGATAATTTATTATAAATGAAGAATAGGAATGTGACATAGAATGAACACTTCATAAACACTAAAATGATCTTTTTTTCTCCTTCTTCAGTCCTGATGGTCAGCCAACACTTCTTCCACCAGAACATGTACAGGAGTTAAATTTGAGGTCTACTGGCATGCTCAATGCTATCCAAAGGTTTTTTGCATATCACATGATTGAGACCTATGGATGTGACTATTCTACAAGTGGCCTGTCCTTTGATACTCTACATTCCAAACTGAAAGCTTTCCTTGAACTTCGGACTGTGGATGGACCTAGACATGATACGTATGTTTTGTATTACAGTGGGCACACCCATGGTACAGGAGAGTGGGCTCTTGCAGGTAAATCCACCTCTGGCAATTTCACTATTGTAAAAATATGCCTATTCGTGGAAATCTGTCCTTCACACTGAAACATTAAGTTTCCAAATTCTCAGTTTTCCACTTCACAGATTACCAAGTATACATACGACTGTTTTGTTTGCCTTTTCTCTGGCATACTTGTTTAGCATAATTTTAGTAATCTCTAAAGGTTTTGAAAATTATGTTTTGTGTTGATTGGAAGAAAAAATCTGACTGCTTGATCTAAGACTTATAATTAGTTTCCCTTTAAAGTATTTTCAGAATTATTAAATGTAGTTACATTTTTCAGAAGCTGATCAACTTATTTGACTAATACTTGTAAGTCTTTAAGGTGTTACAGGATGCTGATTTCAGTAGTTCTTCATATATGGAGTTTTATTTATGTTAGAAAGCTCACCATAGTTTTAAGCAGCAGGTGATACGATATGGTTGCAGTAGTGCTTAGGTCAGTGCTTGGTCCTCATTTGCCCCAACAGTGTTGTTTGAGGCAAGTTTCTCTGTTTCAGTTCTCTCATCTGTAAATAGAAGGGGTAATATTAAGTCTCCTTGCCAAGGGAGAAATGAGACCCTGTAAGTCAAAGGCTTTGTTTTATGAATTACTTGCTTAGTGCCTGGAAGAGAGTCTGGCATATAGTAGGAGATCCTTAAGTAATATAGATAGATGGATGAAATCACTGAATGAATCACAAAAAAAGGTAATTTCTTATTTTAGATTAGAAATAGTTTTTAGATTTAATTATATCCTACTTTTTTTTCTATAAAATATTTCAGATGTTTTACACCATGAACACAAACAATAAAATAATCATAAAATATAAGTAGAAAACGATATTCAGATCAAAGAAAAATATAAAACAAAAGTATTATGGAAGGACAGAGGTAGAGCGCCAATACAAGAACTCCAGAAGAAAGGAAATAAACTCAAGGTTAAAGGAGACACGATTTCAAACCATCATGGTCTCACTAATTTCATGCCAGATTGGTTTCCAGCGTTTTATTATAAATACATTTTTTGGTTTTGCAAATAAATATTGAATAACTCAATGGCTGTCTAGAAGGAGTAAAGGCAAACTAATACTTACTGAGCACATTTGAAGCATAGCTACTATGCTTGGTACTTTATACACATTATTAGATTTAATCTTCGCTTGAAATTTCTTGAAGTAAATACTATCATCTCTATCTTCATTTTTCAGAGGATGAAATGAAAGCTGAAAGTGGTTACATAACTTATCTATAGTCATACTACTACTAAGTGATGGAATCATGATTCAAGCCCAGATCTCCCTGACCCCTAAAATCTTCCCCCTATTGCACCATGTTGCTGCCAAAGATGAAAACCATGAAGATAGAGAAATGGCATGTTCTGGTTCAGTAGATATTTTTGTTAGCATGGTTCACCCATTTTCAAAATACTGTAATATAGAAGAAGCTAGTCAGCATTAAAACTACGTCAGTATAATGGTTTATAAAATCATTTACTTGACCTATACTTTTTAATAACAGTGTGTAAAATAACTTTTTAATTTTTATGGCTATTTCAAGTTCAGGTAAAGTATAGCATTCTGTGTACTTCAGAGCACAAGAGAAAAAGTTCTAGTCTGCTCAAAAATCTTTACAGAAATATATTTCAGACCCAAAAACAGGGATTGATTATTGAAAACTACTGCAGTGCTTATAATAATAACCTCTTCCCTAAGCAAATGGGTCGAAAAAGGCATAATTTTGTTGACCATGCATATATCCTTAGTAATTTTTAAGTTTTAAAAGAAAGTAATTTAAGAAGCAAACATGTTGTACATTTCCATGAAGGATTTATTACTTAATGTAAACATTTTGCCAAAAGTTTGCATTTTTCTTAAGTCCTTTAAAATTTATCTCAAGTATTTTTTAAAAGGTGGCTTTGGAAATAAGTTCTAGATGTTCAGTTTACTGATTTTTTTGTTTGTTTTTAGTTTATTTTTGTGTATGGTGTTAGGGAGTGTTCTAATTTCATTCTTTTACATGTAGCTGTCCAGTTTTCCCAGCACCACTTATTGAAGAGACTGTCTTTTCTCCATTGTATATCCTTGCCTCCTTTGTCATAGATTAGTTGACCCTAGGTACGTGGGTTAGCTCTGGGCTTTCTATCCTGTTCCATTGATATAAATTTCTGTTTTTGTGCCAGTACCATAGTCTTGATTACTGTAGCTTTGCAGTATAGTCTTAAGTCAGGGAGGCTGATTCCTCCAGCTCTGTTTTTTTCCCTCAAGAATGCTTTGGCTATTCGGGGTCTTTTGTGTCTCCATACAAATTTTAAGATTTTTGGTTCTAGTTCTGTAAAAAATGCCATTGGTAATTTGATAGGGATTACATTGAATCTGTAGATTGCTTTGGGCAGTATAGTCATTTTCATAATATTGATTCTTCCAATCCAAGAACATGGTATATCTCTCCATCTGTTGGTATCATCTTTAATTTCTTTCATCAGTGTCTTATCGTTTTTTGCATAAAGGTCTTTTGTCTCCCTAGGTAGGATTATTCCTAGGTATTTTATTCTTTTTGTTGCAGTGGTAAATGGGGATGTTTCCTTAATTTCTTTCAGATTTTTCATCATTAGTGTACAGGAATGCAAGAGATTTCTGTGCATTAATTTTGTATCCTGCAGCTTTACCAGATTCATGGATTAGCTCTAGTAGTTTTCTGGTGCCATCTTTAGGATTCTCTATGTATAGTAGTATCATGTCATCTGCAAACAGTAACAGTTTTACTTCTTTTCCAATTTGTATTCCTTTTATTTCTTTTTCTTCTCTGATTGCCGTGGCTAGGACTTCCAAAACTATGTTGAATAATAGTGGTAAGAGTGGACATCCTTGTCTTGTTCCTGATCTTAGAGGAACTGCTTTCAGTTTTTCACCATTGAGAATGGTTTGCCTTTATGATATATGGCCTTTATTATGTTGAGGTAGGTTCCCTCTATGCCCACTTTCTGGAGAGTTTTTATCATAAATGGGTGTTGAATTTTGTCAAAAGCTTTTTCTGCATCTATTGAGATGATCATATGGTTTTTATTCTGCAATTTGTTAATATGGTGTATCACATTGATTTGCATATATTAAAGAATCCTTGCATCTCTGGGATAAATCCTACTTGATCATGCATGGTGTATGATCCTTTTAATGTGTTGTTGGATTCTGTTTGCTAGTATTTTGTTGAGGATTTTTGCATCTGTATTCATCAGTGATATTGGTCTGTAATTTTCTTTTTTTGTAGTATCTTTGTCTGGTTTTGGTATCAGGGTGATGGTGGCCTCATAGAACAAGTTTGGGAGTTTTCCTTCCTCTGCAATGTTTTGGAAGTGTCTGAGAAGGATGGGTGTTAGCTCTTCTCTAAATATGTGATAGAATTCACCTGTGAAGCCATCTGGTCCTGGACTTTTGTTTGTTGGAAGATTTTTAATCACAGTTTCAATTTCATTACTTGTGATTGGTCTGTTCATATCTTCTATTTCTTCCTGGTTCAGTCTTGGAAGGTTATACCTTTCTAAGAATTTGTCCATTTCTTCCAGGTTGTCCGTTTTATTGGCATAGTGTTGCTAGCAGTAGTCTCTTACGATGCTTTGTATTTCTGCGGTGTTTGTTGTCACTTCTCCTTTTTCGTTTCTAATTTTATTGATTTGAGTCTTCTCCCTCTTTTTCTTGATGGCTAATGGCTTATCAATTTTGCTTATCTTCTCAAAGAACCAGCTTTTAGTTGTATTGATCTTTGCTATTGTTTTCTTTGTTTCTATTTCATTTATTTCTGCTCTGATCTTTATGATTGCTTTCCTTCTGCTAACTTTGGGTTTTGTTTGTTCTTCTTTCTCTAGTTCCTTTAGATGTAAGGTTAGATTGTTTGAGATTTTTCTTGTTTCTTGAGGTAGGCTTGTATAGCTATAAACTTCCCTCTTAGAACTGTTTTTGCTGCATCCAAAAGGTTTTGGATCGTCGTGTTGTCATTGTCATTTGTCTCTAGGTATTTTTTAGTTTCCTCTTTGATTTCTTCAGTGATATCTTGGTTATTTAGTAACACATTGTTTAGCCTCCATATGTTCGTGTTTTTTCCCCTGTAATTCATTCCTAATCTCATAGTGTTGTGGTCAGAAAAGAAGCTTGATATTTCAGTTTTCTTCAATTTACTGAGGTTTGATTTGTGACCCAAGATGTGATCTATCCTGGGGAATGTTCTGTGCGCACTTGAGAAGAAAGTGTAAGCTGCTGTTTTGGGATGGAATGTCCTATAAATATCAATAAGTCTTTCTGGTCTATTGTGTCATTTAAAGCTTGTTTCCTTATTAATTTTCTGTTTGGATGATCTGTCCATTGGTGTAAGTGAGGTGTTAAAGTTCCCCACTATTATTGTGTTACTGTCTATTTCCTCTTTTATAGCTGTTAGCAGTTGCCTTATGTATTGAGGTGCTCCTACGTTGGGTGCGTAAATATTTACAGTTGTTACATCTTCTTCTTGGATTGATCCCTTGATCATTGTGTAGTGTCCTTCGTTGTCTCTTGTAATAATCTTTATTTTAAAGTCAATTTTATCTGATATGAGAATTGCTACTACAGCTTTCTTTTGATTTCTATTTGCATGGACTACCTTTTTCCATCCCGTCACTTTCAGTCTGTATGTGTCCCTAAGTCTGAAGTGGGTCTGTTGTAGACAGCATATATATATGGGTCTTGTTTTTGTATCCATTCATCCAGTCTGTGTCTTTTGGTTGGAGCATCTAATCCATTTACATTTAAGATAATTATTGATATGTATGTTCCTATTACCACTTTCTTAATTTGGGGGGGTTTGTTTTTATAGGTCTTTTCCTTCTCTTGTGTTTCCTGCCTAGAGAAGTTCCTTTAGCATTTGTTGTAGAGCTGGTTTGGTGGTGCTGAATTCTCTTAGCATTTGCTTGTCTGTAAAGCCTTTAATTTATCCATTGAATCTGAATGAGATCCTTGCTGGGTAGAGTAATCTTGGTTGTAGGTTCTTCCCTTTCATCACTTTAAGTATATCATGCCACTCCCTTCTGGCTTGTAGGGTTTCTGCTGAGAAATCAGCTGTTAACCTTATGGGAGTTCCCTTGTATGTTATTTCTCGTTTTTCCCTTGCTGCTGTCAATAATTTTTCTTTATCTTTAATTTTTGCCAGTTTGATTACTGTGTGTCTCGGCATGTTTCTCCTTGGGTTTATCCTGTATGGGACTCTCTGCGCTTCCTGGACTTGGGTGGCTATTTCCTTTCCCATGTTAGGGAAGTTTTCGACCATAATCTCTTCAAATATTTTCTCTGGTCCTTTCTCTCTCTCCTTCTGGGACCCCTATAATGCAAATGTTGTTGCATTTAATGTTGCCTCAGAGGTCTCTTAGGCTGTCTTCATTTCTTTTCATTCTTTTTTCTTTATTCTGTTCCGCAGCAGTGAATTTCACCATTCTGTCTTCCGGGTCATATATCCGTTCTTCTGCCTCAGTTATTCTGCTATTGATTCCTTCTAGTGTAGTTTTCATTTCAGTTATTGTGTTGTTCATCTCTGTTTGTTCTTTAATTCTTCTAGGTCTTTTTTAATCATTTCTTGCATCTTCTCGATCTTTGCCTCCATTCTTTTTCCGAGGTCCTGTATCATCTTTACTGTCATTATTCTGAATTCTTTTTCTGGAAGGTTGCCTATCTCCACTTCATTTAATTGTTTTTCTGGGGTTTTATCTTGTTCCTTCATCTGGTACATAGCCCTCTGCCTTTTCATCTTGTCATTCTGTGAATGTGGTTTTTGTTCCACAGGCTGCAGAATTGTAGTACTTCTTGCTTCTCAGTTTACTGATATTTATATTATCTTTTTCATTTCTTAGGAAATGTAATAGACACCAAGATAAATAGCATAAAAGTGTTCTTAAATTTTCATTCACTATGAATAAGGAATAATTTATGAACACGAACTCTAAAGCAGGGTAATATTTTAGGCAAATGTCTAGCAGTTACATTCTGCAGTGTTTTATCTTTATAATATTTTTTTAAGTATGTCAATAAGTTAACCATTATAGAATTCTTCTATTAGGCCAGAAGATCTGTTCGTGTATGTGTAACTTTCTTTGTGAGAGTCTTTGTTGTAAAAATAGGAAAAAAAAATGGAGAAAGCATAGCTTGACAGGCCTTCCCTTTCCCATGAAGGCTAGGTTTTTGTCCCATAATAATTCAGCAACTGTATACTCCCCCACGGCCTGAGGCACCTGGCTCAGTGGATGAGTCCTCTTTTCAGTCAGTTCCTGGCCTTGGCCTGCCTGAAACAACCCTCAAAGGTTGATTCTATCTCAGAAGTAGTATTGAACACCCCTGCCCTGAAGAAAATGCTTTAATTCATTCCAGGCCAAGTGACAAAGAACTCTAAGCACTGAGCTTTATCAATAGGTATTTTTCTAGAAACGTCTAAATAGGAAACGTCACGACTCGATTTTACTTCAGCAAGTTAAGAGTAGGTCCAAAAATCACTGTGAGAAAGAGAATCTTTATCCCATACCTTTACTGTTAGTACTTCTTAGAATATGTAGTCTTCTTACATTTATGGGGCTCCATAGTGTAGAACCTGATATTTTTGCCTGTTTGAGGGTAAAAAACAATTATGGTAATGACAAGAGAGACAGAAATACATAAAAAAATGTAAAAAACCTATAAAGCAGTTTATCACAGGTAAACAAAGTCTTTAAAAAGCAGTCTCAATTACTTGAACTGTTGGCTTGAATTAGATTACTTGAATCAGATGGCTGTTATCTGAGATAAATGTAAATATTTTGCATCTGGACCAAAAGCCAAATGCAACATAGAAACTGTTCATAGGAGAAAGCAGAGCAAAACAAAACAAGAGAAGAGAAATAGTATAAAGGGCTTTAATACTGCTTTAAATTTCTTGCTGATATCTAAAGAGTGTGTTTATAAGAGAATTAGTGTAGAGTGTGCTGAAGAATATTTACTGAAATAGTTGTAGAAGGCAAGTTAGAACGATGATGCAGGCAAGTTAGAACAATGATTTTTTGTGGCAGATGGAATTTGTATAACTCCTCTTGTAATCTGTGTTGTCCTGTCATCTCCAGAGACGTTTAATAAAACTGGCCATAAAGAAAAGTGAGCTTGATCATATTTAAAAAGATATCTCCTGGGGCTTCCCTGGTGGCGCAGTGGTTGAGAGTCCGCCTGCTGATGCAGGGGACACGGGTTCATGCCCCGGTCTGGGAAGATCCCACATGCCGCAAAGCGGCTAGGCCCGTGAGCCATGGCCACTGAGCCTGTGCGTCCAGAGCCTGTGTTCCGCAACGGGAGAGGCCACAACAGTGAGAGGCCCGTGTACCGCAAAAAAAAAAAAAAAAAGATATGTTAGTAATATGTGAAAAATAGTGTCTCTGAGATGATTGATAGGTATGAGTGTAAGAGCAGTTCATGAAACAAATTTTTCATTGTCACAGTCTAAGATACAGCAGGCTGATGAATAAAAGAATATTAATTATTCATAAAGAATGTCATATACCCTGACTTTATAGGTCATATTATTAATAGAATCCAAATTCTAAAGGATTCTCTATCTCTTCAGTATTGTCATTTTGATAGTTTAGCAAAGAGCATGGTTGCTCTTGTTAAAAATACATATTCTGAAGTTAGGTTGTTGGAACTTGTATTAGTAAATCGTAGCATGTTAAAACTTTTTCTAATTATAAAAGTAACATATATTCAACATAAAAATTTTGGATCACATAAAGAAGTATAACAAACACCACCTGAAATCCAAATACCCGGAAATAACTACTGCTGTTATTTTTGTAGATACACTTCTCTGTCATGCTTTTTCTAATATCATAGATATTTTTGTCATTAAAATTTCTTTATAAATATCATTTATTATAAACCTCTTCTCATAAGGTTATACCATAATTTATATCCGTTCCCCCAGTAGTTTCAGATTTTACACTACCTTAGATAGCAGTGGGAAGATGAGCTTTATATGTATTTTTTTGTCTGCATTTCTACCCTTTCCTTAGGGTAAATTCCTAGAATTGGAATGACTGGATTAGAATACCATTTGAGACAGAGCCAGGACTAGGGTGAGGTGAGCATGGCAGTTGCTTGGGGCACAGAATTTAAGAGGGTGCTAAAAATTAAATGATGACGATAACATTTTAATGCAATATATTTAAAAATCAAAAGTTAATGCAAAAAAAAAAACCATCCATAATGAACCACATGTAAATACTAGCTGTAAGATATATTTTTAAGTCAGAAATATATTTACTTTAGACCTTTCTGGTATATGTTTTTTTAATCCTTTATTGTTGTTCAGGTATAAAACTGATTTAAAAATAAACCCATTCCAAATTCATTCTTGTTACTGGTAGGAAGGGTGTTTTTCATCTCGTAGGTAACTACATATGAGGAGATAAGTTAATTCATTAGAAGTGTAGAACGGGGTGAGCCAATATTTTCTGTAAGGACCAGATATTTTTGGCTTGGTAGGCCATAAAGTCCCTGTTGCAACTACTTAGCTCTACCATTGTAGTATAAAAGCAGCCATAGACAGAATATAAATAAATGTTATTTATAGAAATATGAAATATAAATTTCCTATAATTTTTACGTGTCACAAACTTCTCTTTAAAAAAATTTTTTTTACCATTTAAAAATGTAAAATCAGTTCTTAGATCTCAGGCTATGCAAAACAAGTGGCAGGCTGGATTTGACCACGAGCCATAATTTGCTGCCCTTGATGTAGAATATTTGCTTTGCTGTATAATTTTAATTTTTTTCACTAAATTGAACTTTATAAAATAATTTTCTTATTTTATCATAGCATACCCCTTTAATGTGAATAACAGGATGATTGGGGGTTTGGGGGTGTTTTGGTTTTTTTTTTTGGTTTGATTTTTTTACCTGAAGCTGAAAGTCTGTTTTTTGTTTTTAAAAATTCTTCTGAAAGAGATACTTTGAAAAAAAGGCTCCCTTTTTTTTTCTTACATATTTTAAGAACTTAAAGAAAATATACTTAAGACAAAAGAGTATTCTTAGTAAGACACTTCAGAAATTCTTGCTCTACTGAACTTTCTGTTCACAGGTGGAGACATACTACGCCTTGACACACTTTTAGAATGGTGGCGAGAAAAGAATGGTTCCTTCTGTTCCCGACTTATTATCATATTAGACAGTGAGAATTCAACCCCCTGGGTGAAAGAAGTGAGAAAAATCAATGACCAGTATATTGCAGTGCAAGGAGCAGAGATGACAAAAACAATAGATATTGAAGAAGCTGACCCACCGCAGCTGGGTGACTTTACAAAAGACTGGGTAGAATATAACTGCAACTCCACTAATAACATCTGCTGGACTGAAAAGGGACGCACAGTGAAAGCAGTGTATGGCGTGTCAAAACGGTGGAGTGACTACACTCTGCATTTGCCAACGGGAAGCGATGTGGCCAAGCACTGGATGTTGTACTTTCCTCGTATTACATATCCACTAGTGCATTTGGCAAATTGGTTGTGTGGTCTGAACCTTTTTTGGATCTGCAAAACTTGTTTTAGGTGCTTGAAAAGATTAAAAATGAATTGGTTTCTTCCTACCGTGCTGGACACAGGACAAGGCTTCAAACTTGTCAAATCTTAATTTGGAACCCAAAATGGAATATTGTTGGGAGTTCATTCTACCAGTTATCACTAACTTGCCATTTTTTGCATATTGTATTTTTATTTGTAAAAAATATCTTGTTACTTCTGTAGCTGCTCTCATTTTGTCTTTTCTCCAGTAATTATGGTATATGTAAGGTGTTGGGAATAAGCACTATTTTATACTACAAATATGTAGGGAGTCACAAATGTTGACTTTGTAAATGCATAAGAGATGTTAAAAATAATAACAATGCACTTTGAGGAATGTTTGCATATGCCTCTGATTAGAAAGAAGACACTCTGCTCTGCAGTGGCCAATGAAGAATCACTAATGCCTTATTTTCTAGGCATAGATTAAAGAATGTAAACCAGACAAATTGTTTACTATTATAAGAAAACTACCAATTTGCTTACAGAAGATTATTTTTTGTGAACAGTAGGTTTGAGTTCAAGGCCATTTGAAGAATTACAAGCTCTCTCTCAGAAAAGGGAAAAGGAAGAAGTCTGCTTAAAATGAATGCAAAATTTGCTTATAGTCCATCACGTTTAGTTACTTGGCTATGACCTGTTATCGGTATCACAGAGAAGCCCAAATCACTGTTTAGGTCAAGACATTCTTCATATAGGTAACTGTAAGAAGCTAGAGCCTACAAATTGCTCCTTCATGCAGTGTTAGGGGCCTATGAAAGCACTGGCAGTTTTAAGGGTCTTTCTCAGGGTAACAATGTTTTCTTAATGAACAATGTTTCCAGCTGCAAATTCCTTCCAAATAAATTGTCTTCCCTTTCAAAAAGTAATCTTAAGAAATTTAGCCATTTGTCATTGATTTAGGCTATTTTCAGTACTGAGAAATGATTTTGATCTTTATAGAGTTAATGCTCTGTCATGAAAACTATTTTTCAGATCCCCATTAGTGGTAACACTTCTTTCTACTGAAGGTCAAAGGATTGGAAACAGGTGATTTTTCTTCATGTATACATATAATGTATTATGTAAAAAAGTATTCATATTGGCAATTTTACTTAAGCATAATGGTGTGGTTGTAATTTTTAAAACTTAATTCAGTGTTTTCTCGGATTAAAGCAGGCATGGATCAGGGTATCTCCTAACAGGTAATTTACCTCCTGTTCCCTTCCAATAATCCTTACATTCTAAGTTTTCATCTCTGAGAAATAACAAGAAGGGAATAGAATTAAATTGGGGGATAATCTAATCTTTGTTGTTTAAATGGTGTGACGTCTCACCATTAAAGCCGTTTTTTCCAGCCTCAGAGAGAGTAAATAATGCCTCTACCATCTTCTACCTGGTGACTTGAAGTTTTAGTTAGGAAGAAGTCACTTAGCGTCAGGGAACTTGTATACC
Source organism: Grampus griseus (assembly GCF_964374135.1). Lineage (NCBI taxonomy): Eukaryota > Metazoa > Chordata > Mammalia > Artiodactyla > Delphinidae > Grampus > Grampus griseus. The sequence goes on from NC_139003.1 coordinate 36,288,928, forward strand.
ACTATCTATGCAGCGTTGTTATATAGAGTCTGATTATTTCTGCGTTTTGAGTATGATTTTCCTAATGTTCTGAATAAAATTTTGTCAAAAAATTAATTTTTCACATAATGTGCAAATAACAGTTATTGAATGTTTTAGTGTATTAAGAGAGAGAGTCATAAAAAATGTCCAAGTATTAGAGTTCATGGTTAGTAGCAGGTTGATTTAAAATTTTCCAATATTTGGTTACATATTTATATAAACATCATCCAAATGAAATAGTATATAGTGTTTCATTACTATTCAAAAATAGTGTAGCAGACAAGCCAAGTGTTAAAATTATGAGCTTACAGCTAAAAAACAGTTTAATTAACGTTAAGTAAAATCATCTTTTAAATTCTGAGCCAGTATTAAGCCAACTAGCTTTAACTAAAGTGTATCTCTTTACTCTGAGAAAGCCAGACGTAAAAGTATATCCTGCATTCTTTATAAAGTGATACTAAGATTTTACTAAAAATCACATTCAAAAGGTAGCAGACATTTTTACAGCCACAAAGCTAATATTTTGATAAATATTTTCTATAAAGTACAACCTAAAAAGGTCTGGGCTAAAAATGTGACTTGAGCCTATTTATTAAGTTTGATGAATTCTCCTACCCATACAAATAAGACACTATAAATGACTCTTAGGAGATGGCATCCTAAATTAAAGATGCCTATTTAAAAACATTCAAGTATGAAAAATGATAGTATGGAGAAGGAATATTACAGGAAGGCTAAATTGATTGGTTATTTTTACCTAAAGATTAAAAAACAGACCTGACAATGAGACTAATTTTCTTATGGCTTCCATTTTATGTATCATGTTTAGGAAGGAGTTACTTGAAGTGATAGAATTTATGTTAGGGCAAAATTTCACCATTCCACTAAAAAGAGATAACATGGAGATGTTTTTCAACATAATGTTGACTTAATTTGTTTCCTTTTATGAGACCTTGCTAAAACCATAAAAGACTCCCCTCTAAAAACATCTTTTTCAGATGTATACACTGTTATGTGATAAATTAAGGAGTCAAGTTCTTTTTCTCATAATTTTTTAGTTATGCTATTATTTCATTCAAAAGTTTAATTTGCTCTGACTAAACTCTTGGGATATTTGGATTTATCTTTGCATAGCTTTCTATCTCACTCTTCTTAATAAATATGAAATTCTATAGACAAGACCTTTTTCAGAAAACCATTTTTATGAACACTTTTCATAAATTACATACTTTTTAAAAGTTACATTGCTAATTCAAATGCATTTATATTTAATGCATTAGTGGGTAGAATTTTTTTGGAGTAAAATCTTCACTAAAGTCTATTTGTAACTGTACATTGTTTGTAAATTTTGGCTTGAATATATTTGCTGTTTTGGATACTGCATTTTTTATAGGTATCCTTTCACATTTAGAGCATAGTCTCTTTCAAAATAATGTTCTACATTACCTTTCCACAGGTGATGTGATAGTTAATATTATGTATGCCAAAAGAAAATGGCTTAATTTTAAGCATGTGATTAAGTATATTTGATAGTAAGTGCTCAAAGGAGTTAGATCTGTCAGTACTTTTGAACATCTCCTCTGTTGGGAAGTAACTAGACTGTCATCTCTTTTCAGGCAGAGGCTTGCACATCTTGGTATTTCTGGTACACAATTACCCAGAAGAGTGCCTTGCCTGTAATTCTTATTATTTAAAAAATATTTTTGACTGAGTGAATGAATTTAGACTCCTAATGAGAAATTGGAATAACTTGATTGTAAATTATTACATTTTCTTGACAGTTTTACCTTAAGTGGATATTATTTCAAGATCCTCATTAAATTAATAATTACCAAAGACAGTTACAGAATCAGTGAAAGGAAAACTAATATCACATTTGTAGTTAAAGAGCCATAGGATCAAGATTAGGGAAGGAAAAACTTTGTTTGAATGAAAACATAGCTGATATCAATCACCAAAAAGTGGCTTTTTGTGGGTTGAGTCCCTTTTCCTCATGTCTCCAATATGATTAAGGTTGAATCTTTCATTGATTTCCCATTAGAAACATACAGACAGGTTGGAGATTTATCACAAATGGAAATTATTGAAAGAAAGTCTGACAGATGAACAAAGAAAGAATTCGGCTGTGCCTGTCACTGACAACTAGACTGTAAAATCAGAAAAAATGGGCCTGTGAACATAAGCAGGTTCAGGACAAGTTAGGGAAACTAAAATTATATCAGCTTTGGAGTATCCTCACTAGTTGCAACACATAGGTGTACAGTATGATACAATGAAATTTAAGCAACAATTGTTCTGAGCAACTATTTTGATAAAGTAATTTACATTTATGTTTTTTAGGAAATATTACTTAGACCAAAGATGATTCAAAATTGAAATCTGTAGGCTAATCACTAAGGTTTCTTCAATATTAATATGTAAAAACCCTTTTGATTGATTTAAAAGTCAAATTGGCCAATCATCTTGTGTGATGACCTCAGTATTTTTTTTTTAAGTATCAACTTAAAATAAGTAGAGTAAGTAGACAAGTTTAGTAAAATTCTGTTGTTACTGTTTGGTTTGGACCTAAAAATCTTGATCTATCTTAAATCAGTGTGGCAGGGTCAGTGAGAAATATGGCATATCTCCCTAGATCAGCAATATTTACTCCATGTGAAGTAAAAATATTTTTATATTAAAACATACCAATGTACTGAGCAATATTTGCATTAATTTTTAGTGTAAATCACAAGACTTCAAAGCAATTTTAATATTGCACTAGGTCCTTTGTTCTCCTTACTGCAGAACACTGAAGATTCTTTGGACACAATTTTGGACGTTAATGATACTCTATATTAAAAAGAAAAAAAAAATCCTTTGTCTTATGTCCTGGAAACACAAATAGCACGATGAATTTTCGCTAAAAAAATAATTTTGTTTGAATATATATGGAACTTCAGGTGGGTACTGTTTTAATGCAGTTTTATAATAGATATTTCTAGGTTCTTTGGAGTCCTTATACATATTGATTTCTTGTTCTACACAACTAGGTATTGGTAAGGAAAGTGGGGTGAGGATTTTGATTTGTAATCTACATCCCCATGCATTCATACTCATTCTGACCTATTTCTCTGCTATCTAATTAGAAGAGATACTACTCTTTCCAAAACCTAACCTTTGGATTCCTTTCCTCCTTTCTACATAAAACTAATTCATCAATAACAATAAAAGTGACAATGGCTATCATCTGTTGAATGTTTTTTTATGTTCTAGGCACTGTGCTAACCACTTCTGTATACATGATTTCATTAAACCCTCACAACCACCTTTTGTGATGGATGTACTTTTATTTTATGAATGAGGAAACTGAGTCAATGAACTTAAGTAACTTTCCCCACATGACACATCTATGGATAAGAAGTTGGGTCTCAAACTCAGCTCTAAACCAGATTTTATGTTGTGGGGACTCCCACATACCAAGAAAAGGAAGGTTTTACTCGGGTATGTATACCTACATACCCTTTAGAGAACTGTTTGTGTATTTTGTCAAGGGGGTAGACACCTGGCTATAAGCATGTAAGCATAGGGAAGAGGGACAATTGGTCAATATAAAGACCTTCAATTATTAATTGTACTAATATCAGCCCCACTTCTCAGCTCCTTCCTTAATTTTCTAGCAGTCTCTGATGCTAGAGCCTTTCTGGGGTTGTACTGGACTGCTCAGACACACCGCCCCAGAAGCATATTCTGGGAGGCTGCTAGGCTAGTGCTTGCTTTTCTCTGCCACCCAGTTCATACTCTTTTATCCATTTTGTCTTTGAATGTGTGCTGAAATCTCTGGTCTGATAATAGATCCCCCCATTCCCTACATCTTGATGGTATAGTCACTTGTTTATTCCTTTAAACTGGAGGGGAAGATATAGAGGCATGTGTTCACTATCTTGAACTCAAAGCCAAAGTAAGTTTCATTAAAAAAAAATGGTGAGGGCTTCCCTGGTGGCGCAGTGGTTGAGAGTCCGCCTGCCGATGCAGGGGACACGGGTTCGTGCCCCGGTCCAGGAAGATCCCACATGCCACGGAGTGGCTGGGCCCGTGAGCCATGGCCGCTGAGCCTGCGCGTCCGGAGCCTGTGCTCCGCAACGGGAGAGGCCACAACAGTGAGGCCCGCGTACCGCAAAAAAAAAAAAAAAAAAAACGGTGCAATTGGCTTTTACTTCTGGTTTGTATATAAAATACAAAAGAACTTTGATCCAGTGGAAACATTAGAAAAATTCCAGGTTAAAATAAACATACTCTTTATTGGAGCTGCTGCAGAATAGTACATACAAACAAATCTAGGTGAAATAAATCCCAGAGAGCAATAAATTCTTCATAAATAAGCAGAGACTGCAGCAGCTTCTATACCTGGGGCAAATGCCTGCCTTGAGTGCTAGCTAGTATGTTAGAATCGGAGCTGCCATGGACTGGGAGATTTTGCAGGAAAGAGGAAACCAGGCAAACTTTTGACAGCATTGTGGGCTGGTGAGATGGGTCTGCAAGGGCAGTAAGCACTTGACCCAACAATTCTGCCCCCTTTCCCTGGAATTTTGCCAAGAAAGTGGCAGTGGAGGAGAGCCTCATAAATGAAGAAATTCATGCAGCTTTGCACATCACACTTAATTGCCAGGGTTGGAATCAAATATGAATCTGAACTATGTAAAACAGACTTATTCCAGTTAAAACACTAAAAAGATCAAATCACTCAGTATCTTGGCAGATAAGGCATGGGAAGTTAGGGACTGGGCTAACTGAAGGTGAACTGAATCTGATTAAAGCTTCTGCCCAGCTCTGGCTCAGGTAAACCTGTGGGAGATTCGGAAGGGTAAGTCCCTCACCTAAACCACCTAGAATGAAAGGCATGCCATTTCTGAACAGACACAAATTACACTTTTCACTGTTCTTATATGCATAATACAGAATACATTTTTTTAAATTATAAGACATGAAGAGGGGAGGAACTGGACCCATTATCAAGAGTAAGCAGTCAAAAAATAGACTTGTAGATTACTAGCACACAAGAATTTTCAAACCAAATGGATATTCTAGGACTAATAAATATGTCAGAAAACTTTAAATCACTGGATGGTACTTGAGGGTGAGAGTTAGTCCCTAGCATAGGGTGTCAGAGTGTGGCAGGAACCACAAAGCAGAGCTATCTGGCATAGACTAAGGAGGACATCCACACCAGGGACAAGGGAAAGATGATAATGGGAGATTGGTTACATAAGCACGGATTTATCAAACATGAAAATATATTTAAGATGATGGGAGCAGATTCTTCTGTTGAAGAAGGGAATTGCAAACATGGAAATGGAGAGAGCTAGAATAGTCACTAAGGTGTTGGATTCGAAGAGGCAGTATTAGATATAGAAATTAATAAGATGTAAATATGTGTAAGGATATGTGTTTATGTTTTTATACATGTAATCCCTAGCTTTGTTTACTAAGAAGGTCTGAGATTACCAGTGCCCCCATAGCAATGAACACACCTAGATCCCAGATCATGGCTTCTGAATATTATTCTCCACTGAAAGGATCCAGGGCTCTTTGGAGAAATAACTGATTACTTCTGATGAGCCTGGAATATGTTAGTTCCAGAGAGCTGGGACAATTTGAGCGTTAGGAAACTAAGTGCCCTTACTAAGTGCCCATACACACATATATGTATAACTATATGTGTATATGTATACATATATACATATGCATACATACTTCATGACTTTGATGAACAGGACAGTAATATTAAAACAAAGAGGCAGAGGAGGAACCAAGATGGAGGAGTAGAAGGACGTGCTCTCACTCCCTCTTACGAGAGCACCAGAATCACAACTAGCTACTGGACAGTTGTCAACAGGAAGACGCTGGAACTCACCAAAAAAGATACCGCACATCCAAAGACAAAGGAGAAGCCACAATGAGACGGTAGGAGGGGTGCAATCACAGTAAAATCAAATCCCATAACTGGTGGGTGGGTGACTCACAGACTTGCGAACACTTATACCACAGAAGTCCACCCACTACAGTGAAGGTTCTGAGCCCCACGTCAGGCTTCCCAACCTGGGGGTCCGGCAATGGGAGGAGGAATTCCTAGAGCATCAGACTTTGAAGCCTAGTGGGAATTGATTGCAGGACTTTGACAGGACTGGGGGAAACAGAGACTCCACTATTGGAGGGCACACACAAAGTAGTGTGAGCATCGGGACCCAGGGGAAGGAGCAGTGACCCCAAGGGAGACTAAACCAGACCTACCTGCTAGTGTTTGAGGGTCCCCTGCAGAGGCAGGGGGTGGCTCTGTTTCACTGTTGGGACAAGGACACTGGCAACAGAAGTTCTGGGAAGTGCTCCTTTGTGTGAGCCCTCCCAAAGTCTGTCATAAGCCCCAACAAAGAGCCCAGGTAGGCTCCAGTGTTGGCTTGCCTCAGGTCAAACAACCAACAGGGAGGGAACACAGCCCTATCCATCAGCAGGCAAGTGGATTAAAGTTTTACTGAGCTCCGCCCACCAGAGCAACAGTCAGCTCTACCCACCATCACTCTCTCCCATCAAGCCTCTTAGATAGCCTCATCCATCAGAGGGCAGACAGCAGAAGCACTACAATCCTGCAGCCTGTGGAACATAAAACACATTCACAGTAAGATAGACAAGATGAAAAGGCAGAGGGCTATGTACCAGATGAAGGAAAAAGATAAAACCCCAGAAAAACAATTAAATGAAGAAGAGATAGGCAACCTTCCAGAAAAAGAATTCAGAATAATGATAGTGAAGATGATCCAGGGCCTCAGAAAAAGAATAGAGGCAAAGATCGAGAAGATGCAAGAAATGTTTATCAAAGACCTAGAAGAATTAAAGAACAAACATACAGAGATGAACAACACAATAACTGAAATGAAAACTACACTAGAAGGAATCAATAAGAATAACTGAGGCAGAAGACCGGATAAGTGACCTGGAAAACAGAATGGTGGAATTCACTGCTGCCGAACAGACTAAAGAAAAAAGAATGAAAAGAAATGAAGACAGCCTAAGAGACCTCTGGGACAACATTAAACGCAACAACATTTGCATTATAGGGGTCCCAGAAGGAGAAGAGAGAGAAAGGACCAGAGAAAATATTTGAAGAGATTATAGTCGAAAACTTCCCTAACATGAGAAAGGAAATAGCCACCCAAGTCCAGGAAGCACAGCAAGTCCCATACAGGATAAACCCAAGGAGAAACATGCTGAGACACATAGTAATCAAACTGGCAAAAATTAAAGACAAAGAAAAATTATTGAAAGCAACAAGGGAAAAACAACAAATAACATACAGGGAACTCCCATAAGGTTAACAGCTGATTTCTCTCTCAGCAGAAACTCTACAAGCCAGAAGGGAGTGGCATGATATACTTAAAGTGATGAAAAGAAAGAACCTACAACCAAGATTACTCTACCCAGCAATGATCTCATTCAGATTACATGGAGAAATCAAAAGCTTTAGAGACAAGCAAAAGCTGAGAGAATGCAGTACCACCAAACCAGCTCTATGACAAATGCTAAAGGAACTTCTCTAAGTGGGAAACACAGAGAAGAAAAGGACCTATAAAAACAAACCCAAAACAATTAAGAAAATGGTCATAGGAACATACATATCGATAATTAGCTTAAACGTGAATGGATTAAATGCTCCAACCAAAAGACACAGGTTTCCTGAATGGATACAAAAACAAGACCCATATATATGCTGTCTATAAGAGACCCACTTCAGACCCAGGGACACATACAGACTGAAAGTGAGGGGATGGAAAACAATATTCCATGCAAATTGAAATTAAAAGAAAGCTGCAGTAGCAATACTCATATCAAATATAAATAGACTTTAAAGTAAAGAATGTTGCAAGAAACAAGGAAGACCACTACATAATGATCAAGGGATCAATCCAAGAAGAAGATATAACAATTATAAATATATATGCACCCAACATAGGAGTATCTCAATACATAAGGCAACTGCTAACAGCTATAAAAGAGGAAATCAACAGTAACACAATAATAGTGGGGGACTTTAACACCTCACTTACACCAATGCACAGATCATCCAAAATGAAAATAAATAAGGAAACAGAAGCTTTAAATGACACAACAGGCCAGATAGATTTAATTGATATTTATAGGACATTCCATCCAAAAATAGCAGATTACACTTTCTTCTCAAGTGTGCATGGAACATTCTCCAGGATAGATCACATCTTGGGTCACAAATCAAGCCTCAGTAAATTTAAGAAAATTGAAATCATATCAAGCATCTTTTCTGACCACAACGCTATAAGATTAGAATCAACTACAGGGACAAAAATGTAAAAAACACAAACACATGAAGGCTAAACAATACATTACTAAATAACCAAGAGATCACTGAAGAAATCAAAGAGGAAATCAAAAACTACCTAGAGACAAATGACAATGAAAACATGATGATCCAAAACCTATGGGATGCAGCAAAATCAGTTCTAAGAGAGAAGTATATAGCTATACAAGCCTACCTCAAGAAACAAGAAAATCTCAAGTAAACAATCTAATGTTACACCTAAAGGAACTAGAGAAAGAAGAACAAACAAAACCCAAAGTTAGCAGAAGTAAAGAAATCATAAAGATCAGAGCAGAAATAAATGAAATAGAAACAAAGAAAACAGTAGCAAAGAGCAATAAAATTAAAAGCTGGTTCTTTCAGAAGATAAACAAAATTGATAAACCATTAGCCAGACTCATCAAGAAAAAGAGAGAGAGGACTCAAATCAATAAAACTAGAAATGAAAACGGAGAAGTTACAAAAGACACCACAGAAATACAAAGCGTCCTAAGAGACTACTACAAGCAACACTATGCCAATAAAATGGACAACCTCGAAGAAATGGACAAATTCTTAGAAAGGTATAACCTTCCAAGACTGAACCAGGAAGAAATAGAAGATATGAACAGACCAATCACAAGTAATGAAATTGAAACTGTGATTAAAAATCTTCCAAAAAACAATAGTCCAGGACCAGATGGCTTCACAGGGGGATTCTATCAAATATTTAGAGAAGAGCTAACACCCACACTTCTCAAACTCTTCCAAAAAATTGCAGAGGAAGGAACACTCCCAAACTCATTCTATGAGGCCACCATCATCCTGATACCAAAACCAGAGAAAGATACTACAAAAAAAGAAAATTACAGACCAGTATCACTCATGAATACAGATGCAAAAATCCTCATCAAAATACTAGCAAACAGAACCCAACAACACATTAAAAGGATCATACACCACAATCAATTCAGATTTATCCCAGGGATGCAAGGATTCTTCAATATACGCAAATCAATGTGATACACCATATTAACAAATTGAAGAAGAAAAACCATATGATCATCTCAATAGATGCAGAAAAAGCTTTTGACAAAATTCAGCACCCATTTAGATAAAAACTCTCCAGAAAGTGGGCATAGAGGGAACCTACCTCAACATAATAAAGGCCATATATGACAAACCCACAGCAAATATCATTCTCAATGGTGAAAAACTGAAAGCATTTCTTCTAAGATCAGGAACGAGACAAGGATATCCACTCTCACCAGTATTATTCAACATAGTTTTGGAAGTCCTAGCCACAGCAATCAGAGAAGAAAAAGCAATAAAAGGAATACAAACTGGAAAAGAAGTAGTAAAACTGTCACTGTTTGCAGATGAGATGATACTATACATAGAAAATCCTAAACATGCCACCAGAAAAGTACTAGAGCTATTCAATGAATTTGGTAATGTTGCAGGATACAAAATTAAGGCACAGAAATCTCTTGCATTCCTATACACTAATGATGAAAAATCTGAAAGAGAAATTATGGAAACACTCCCATTTACCACTGCAACAAAAAGAATAAAATACCTAGGAATAAACCTACCTAGGGAGAAAAAAGACCTGTATGCAGAAAAGTATAAGACACTGATGAGGGCTTCCCTGGTGGCGCAGCAGTTGAGAGTCCGCCTGCCGATGCAGGGGACATGGGCTCGTGTCCTGGTCTGGGAAGATCCCACATGCCACGGAGCGGCTTGGCCCGTGAGCCATGGCCACTGAGCCTGCACGTCCGGAGCCTGTGCTCCACAACAGGAGAGGCCACAACAGTGACAGGCCCGTTTACCGCAAAAAAAAAAAAAGACACTGATGAAAGAAATTAAAGATGATACCAACAGATGGAGAGATATACCATGTTCTTGTATTGGAGGAATCAAATTTGTGAAAATGACTATGCTACCCAAAGCAATCTACAGATTCAATGCAATCCCTATCAAATTACCAATGGCATTTTTTACAGAACTAGAACAAATCATCTTAAAATTTGTATGGAGACACAAAAGACCCCAAATAGCCAAAGCATTCTTGAGGGAAAAAATCGTAGCTGGAGGAATCAGACTCCCTAACTTCAGACTATACTTTAAAGCTACAGTAATCAAGACAGTATGGTACTGGCACAAAAACAGAAACATAGATCAATGAAACAAGATAGAAAGCCCAGAGATAAACCCACGCACCTATGGTCAACTAATCTATGACAATGGAGGCAAAGATATACAATGGAGAAAAGACAGTCTCTTCAACAAGTGGTGCTGGGAAAACTGGATAGCTACATCTAAAAGAATGAAATTAGAACACTCCCTAACAGCATAAACAAAAATAAACTCAAAATGGATTTGAGACGTAAATGTAAGACCAGACACTATAAAACTCTTAGAGGAAAACATAGGAAGAACACTCCTTGACATAAATCACAGCAAGATCTTTTTTGATCCACCTCCTAGAGTAATGGAAATAAAAACAAAAATAAACAAATGGGACCTAATGAAACTTCAAAGGTTTTGCACAGCAAAGGAAACCATAAACAAGACAAAAGGACAACCCTCAGAATGGGAGAAAATATTTGCAAACAAATCAACGGACAAAGAATTAATCTCCAAAATACATAAACAGCTCATGCAGCTCAATATTAAAGAAACAAATAACCCAACCAGAAATGGGCAGAAATAGACATTTCTCCAAAGAAGCCATACAGATGGCCAAGAAGTACATGAAAAGCTGCTCAACATCACTAATTATTACAGGAATGCAAATCAAAACTACAATGAGGTATCACCTCACACCAGTTAGAATGGGCATCATCAGAAAATCTACAAACAACAAATGCCTGAGAGGGTGCAGAGAAAAGGGAACCCTCTTGCACTGTTGGTGGGAATGTAGATTGATACAGCCACTATGGAGAACAGTATGGAGGTTCCTTAAAAAACTAAAAATAGAATTACCATATGATCCAGCAATCCCACTACTGGGCATATACCCAGGGAAAACCATAATCCAAAAAGACACATGCACCCCAATGTTCATTGCAGCACTATTTACAATAGCCAGGTCATGGAAGCAACCTAAATGCCCATCAATGGACAACTGGATAAAGAAGAGGTGGTACATATATACAATGGAATATTACTCAGTCATAAAAAGGAACGAAATTGAGTCATTTGTTGAGACCTGGACGGACCTAGAGACTGTCACACAGAGTGAAGTAAGTCAGAAAGAGAAAAACAAATATCGTATATTAACGCATGTATGTGGAACCTAGAAAAGTGGTACAGATGAGCCAGTTTGCAGGGCAGAAGTTGAGACACAGATGTAGAGAACAGACGTATGGACACCAAGCGGGGAAAACCACGGTGTGGTGGGCATGGTGGTGTGCTGAATTGGGCGATTGGGATTGACATGTATACACTGATGTGTATAAAATGGATGACTAGTAAGTACCTGCAGTATAAAAAAACAAACAGACAAACAAAATAACTAATACTAAACTTTCTTTGGGTTATTTGTATGGAAATATGTTAATATAAATGTTTCAGACATTACATGAAACTTCTAAAAATCTTATATATTCTGGTATAATGTTATAAGTCATAATTCTAGTTATTACTTTAAAATGTGTATCTCAGAAATAACTAGATTTCCTTGTCAATTGCGTTATTATGAACTTTCATCAAATCTTTAACCGTGGTCATTTTTAAGTCTTTTGTCACTTACAGACAGTTCTGTGTGTACTGTGATGGTTTTGCAAATATTTTCCTATAAAAGGGTTTCATCTTCAAGGAATTCATGGAAAAGTCTCTGACAAGTACAGGTTTTTGGTAACTGACTATACTGCTGAACTGAATGAATAAGCATTTTCAGAACTCTAATGGAAAACTGATGAACTCATAAAAGTGCTAACAAAAGATCAAGATGAAAAAAATTAATTACACAGGACTGAGTGAACTGATGAGGGTGATTATAATTTTTGTAACTTTGTTTGAATAAAAAAAAATATCCCACAAGGACTCAGAGGCAAAAAATATACAAATCAATTTTCACTGCAAAGTAAAGGAGCTGTTACAGTGGAGGATTACTGGACTGAATGTCAATATTATGACATAGTATGAATGTGTTTCGTGTTTGGTAATTGCAATCATTGTTGCTTTTGTTGTGGTCATCTATTTACAATGCTTGGTGTCAGTCTATTTATCTCTTGTAAAAATAAAATACAGTGTGTGTGTGTGAAAAACAAAACAAAGACAAAACAAAACAAAAACAAAGAAAAATAATGCTCTATTTTACATACTTAATATCTAATTTACAATACATATTATATAACACATTTATAGCATATATATTATATATGCATAAATTAGAACATTATTTTCCAAATGGACTAGACTATGTATATAAAAGACTACACACACACACCAAGGAGAAGACTTTTTAAAGAACAAAAGGACTGCTTCACTTCTTAAAAAAAAAGAAAAGAAAAAAACAAAGAGGCATATTTTAAAAAATCAGTAGAGGAGATAAAATAGAATACTAAATATATATACATATATATGTGTATGTATGTATATATTTGATTAATTCCAAAGAAGGTAGGAAAGGAAGAACAGAGAACCATTAAGAAAAATAGAAAACAAATAGTGAGATGCCAGATTTAAAATTAAGCTTATTGATAATTATATTGAATATAAATGAAGTAATGGCTTCAATTAAAAGTCAGAGATTTTTCAAACTAGATCAGAGTTTCTCAGCCTCAGCACTACTGACATTTTAGGCCACGTAATTGTTGTAAGAGGTGCACTGCAGACTATTTAACAGAATCTGTGGGCTCTACCCACTAGATACCAGTAACACCATCCCTTTCCCTTCAGTTATGACAACCAAAATTGTCTCCAGATATTCCCAAATGTGCCCTGAGGGACAAAATCAGCCCTGATTGAGAACCACTTGGCTAGATGAAAACCAAGGCCAACAATATGCTGTTTACAAAAAACCACATGTTAATTATAAAGACACAGATAGTTTTAAAGGAAACGGATGGGGTAAAGATGCAAATATTAACTGTAAGAAAGCTGGTATGACTATATTAATATCAGACAATGCAGATTTGAAGACAAAGGGCATTTCCAGAAAAAGAGATATTTCATAATGATAAAAACAATCTACCTATCAAAAGGTCTTAAATGTGCATGCACCTAGTAACAGAGCTTCAAAATACATGAACCATAGATTGACAGAAACAAAGAAAAAAGACAAAATCTATAACCATATTTGGAGACTGAAACACTGCTCTTTCATTAACTGGCTAGAATAACTAGATGAAAATCAGTAAGGTTATACAAGATTTGACGCTTTTAACCAACTTGACCTAAATGATACTTCTAGAATATTACAGTCAACAACTGCAGAGTATATAGTCTTTTCAAGTACACCTGGAAGGTTCACCAAGATAGACCATATGCTGGGCCAAAATACGAGTCTCATTAAGTTACAGATGACTGCAATCAAACGAAACATTTTCTATGAAAACAGGAATAAATTAAAAATCAAAAATGAAAAGGTATCTACAAAAATCCTCAAATATTTTAAAGTAACATACTTCTAGGTAACTACTGGGTCAAAGACAAAGTCACAGGGTAATTTAAAAATATTTTAAATTCAACATCAATGTTCTTCAGAATAATTTGTTTTCATACACCCTTTCTCAGGACCAATTGGCTTTGGATGGTCAAAAAAAAAAAACTTCATTAAAACCATTCAATTGCTTTCCTTGAATCCTTCCTTGGTCAGTCAGTTACCTTTTGTTTTTAACCTCACACCTATAGGAATGGAAAGCTAAAAAAAGCACTGTTATATTCAGTTTGTTATTCAGGGAAAGGTGGAAAATAAATAAAAAGATTTCCAGCTTCCCTTATTTTGTAAGTCCAGATATTATTGTTTTCTTTGAGTGTAATGGGTATTAGGACTGTAGAAAATTATGGTTATAACTAGCTTTTTGCAAGTAAAGTGTTTGCAAGTAGGAATGATCTTATAATGTTAACTGTGATGTGAAAAGGAATTATTTTAATGATGGATTTTGATCAAGATAAAATTTTTAAAAATCTACATGTAGACATATCAGTGAAATTGCAGGAAAAAAAATCTAAAGCAACTAGTTTTTTTTTTTAAGGATAGATTATCTTCAAAAAGGCAAAATGTATACTGACAACTCTACTTAAGCAAGGGCACAATAGAATCAAAGCACAATAGAATTATGCAATCAATGTGCTGAAAGAAAATAATGACCAACATAGAAGTCTACATCCAGCACAAATATCCTTCAGGCATGAAGATGAAATAAAGATATTGTTGGGGAAAAATTTAGAGAATTTACTACCAGCAGACCTTCAGGAAGGAATTAAGTATATCCTTTGGGCAGAAGGAAATCTTAATGGTTTAGAAGGTTAGCTATGTAGGAAGGAAAGAATTCCAAAGAAAGCCATAAATACATGGTAAATCTAAATGAACATTGACTATGTAAAGTAATAATAATAACCTGATGTTTAAAGTATAGAGAGTATTAAAATAGAAAGCATATGTAAATAATAGCATATTGGTTGTATTTTCCTGTGGAGGGTTAAAGTACTAATTAACTTACCATTTCTATCTAGGGTAAACAAAAATTGCCAAATTTTCAGACTAACAGAGAAAAAAGTGGAATTAAAATAATTAATGACTTCATAGAAAAGCAAGAAAGGGGAAAAAACAGAACATAGCATGAGCAGAATAGACAGAAAACAGTAAAATGGTAAATTTAAACCCACATCTGAGGACAGTTCATGGGTGTATGATTGAAAAGAATAACTGATTTAATCACTTTACTTTGTCCTAAGAAGTTCTCCTTAATATGTTCCCATAATTGGAAATTTTAAAATGCTACTTCTCGGGCTTCCCTGGTGGCGCAGTGGTTGAGAATCCGCCTGCTGATGCAGGGGGCACGGGTTCGTGCACCGGTCCGGGAAGATCCCACATGCCGCGGAGCGGCTAGGTCCGTGAGCCATGGCCGCTGAGCCTGCGCGTCCGGAGCCTGTGCTCCACAACGGGAGAGGCCATAACGGTTAGAGGCCCGCGTACCGCAAAAATAAATAAATAAATAAAAATGCTACTTCTTGGATACTTTAGATACTCTTAGCACCAGCAAGGCACTCTGCATGCATCCTGTCTTTTTATCCTCACAATGAACCTGCAAGGCGGGTTTTGTATACCCAAATTGGAGATGAGGATTGCTTGAGGTTGCTCAGGCGGTAAGTGACCAAACAGGATTCAAAACAGTTCAAACTCATCCCAACCAGGATATGCATCCAACCATGACACAATTCTTACCATTTAATAAACAAGGTTTGGTCATGTTATCTAACTATATCTTAAGTTTTTAACTGCCCAGAAGAAACAGAGGGACAAACGTTTTGCAACAAACCCAACTTTTAAAAAGTAAAATTCCTGAGATTCCACAAGTTAAATAAATAGATCTTTAAAACAAATGTACCAAACTTAGCCTACAGTCCTGTGCAAAGATACTCATATTCAAAGCAAGCATTTATGGAGATGCTATGCATCCTATATTTTTCCATTTTGTGGTCCACGGTGCATATGCATTTCAGTTTCTACTTAGATCTTCATGTAATTCTGCCAAGAATATGCATTCATTTCTTGTTAAAAGTAGTTTTCATTTCTGAAGTGATTTATACCGGAGGACAATATAATTACATTAGAAGACATAATAATTTGCAAATTCATTTCCAGCCAAGATTTGTGCAAAATAAAATCTAATTTATGCCAAAGGATATCAAACTTGCTAATCAATTCTTTTTTAATGACTTTCCAGGAAGAAACTCGTGTTGGCTATGATTCTTTACACAGCACTCTTATCTTCCAACCATATTGCTTTTTACAAGTATTCAATCTATTTTTATGCTCTTTCAGAAATGAGGGTTGCATTATCTATTTACCACAAAATGAGAACTTTGTTGCTCAAATGATAAAAAAGGAAGACTTTGATTGTTTTCCTTCAAGTCATTTATTTCCAGGTATGTTCACTTTTATTTCCATCACTTCTTTACTACTTGATCCCTAATGCCTTCTGTACTGATCTGATAACTGTATTTTAATATTATTCAATATAATCCTGAAGTGACTGTAGCTTGTCCCAAGACCATTACAAGAGAACAAGTTGGAGAAAGAAAAATCGTCACTAGAAAAGATAAATGGGTGACACACTGGACCTTAAACTCTGTTTCTAATGGAAATTCCCATGCAGTAGATGAAAAGTTACCAGAAAACATGAACTGCCTCATTAACTTTATGCCCAAGTTCTATCAGCAATTGATTTTTAATGCCTATGTTCATCATTTATGAGCTCTTCCCATTCTTTATATACATTTAAAATTAAGCTTTATAAGATGAACTAGTTCCATGGTGATGCTCACTGAATCATCTATATAAAGCACTTTAAAGAATAATTCACAGAGAAGAAACATAAAGCTGATGAGCCAGAATTGTTTTGTGATACAAATTACCGATTATCAAAGTCAAATGTGGCAGCTATAATTGCCACTCTATTTGAAATAACCTTAATAATCGTCAACATATCATGAAGATATTTTTGGAAAAATGGGGCAATATTGTTTTCTTTTTTTTGTATTTCCACAGCATCTTTCAGCCAAGGTTTCTGACAATACTACAGTGTGGCCATCTGCATCACCAACATATTTGTCATTGACAGAGAGAAAACAGATTTGGAAATTGTTGCACATCAAAACAAAGCCAATTAAAGTGAGCCAAAGACATCAGTTTTCAAAGCGGGTTCTAAAATGCCAATTCTATAGACTCAGTAAATAATCCATTGAGCTTTGTAGAGTTGCTTGGAATAGTTTTTTTTTTTCTTTTAATAGCCATATTTTAAAAAAGTAAGTAGAAAACTAGTTTTTAAACATGATTTTGTTAGTTTACTTATAGTTGGTGGTGAACAAAACTGTTAAGGCTAGCTTTGCTGTTACTGGAACTAAGTTAAAAATAACTTTCCAGAAGCCAGGTTGATATGGGAGATATTTTTTACTTTACCCCTAGAGGATAGCTAACATTGGCTCACATAGCCAACCTCTGTTGTAAGCCTTGATATATGTTAACTCATTCAATCCTTTCAACACTCCTGTGAAGGAGGTACTATTATTATCAATATTTCAGGAATGAGAAAATGAGGCAGAAGGGAAAAATAAATCACCTGGATCCTTCAGTAGGAAAGGGAAGGATCCCATCTAGGTGGTCTGGCTCAGAAGCCTAATTCTAACCAAAGTGCTATCTCTCTTCAATTGAAGTGTTCAGATTGAGTGTAAAATGTTTTCTTTCATCAAAAGCGTAGAAGAATAGTTGGAGGAATTCTAGTATATTGCAGGAAGCCTCAAAGAATCTTTAAAATGGAGCCACTCATTAATTGGATTACTGAACCATCAGTGGGTTCTTCCCTCTCTAACAGAAGACTGACCTGCAGACTTTCACCTCTGACACTTAAAGTCTTGCTCAGTGCTCTACTTTATATCATTTAATCCTCACAACAACTTTATAGAATACAATGGAATTATCTTCATTTAAATCAACACACGATGTGGACTTCTGTGAAAATGAGGGCAGAGGACACTACAAATATTCTGAAAACGCCAAGGGTTAAATATAGTTCTACATCCTTTTTATATATTTGTGAAAAGTTTTCCCTTAAAAATTTGAGACCTCAAATATCAACAGATATTCTGATAGTCTGTTCTATAACAAAGTTTTCTTTTTCTTTTCTTTTTAACTGAAGCATAGTTGATTTACAATATTGTGTTAGTTTCAGATGTACAGCAAAGTGAATCAGTTGTGTGTGTGTGTATATATATATATATTTAGATTCTTTTCTTTTTTTAAAAAAATTATTTATTTTTGGCTGTGTTGGGTCTTCGTTGCTGCGCACGGGCTTTCTCTAGTTGCGGTGAGCGAGGGCTACCCTTCGTTGCAGTAAGCGGGCTTCTCATTGCAGTGGCTTCTCTTGTTGCAGAGCACGGGCTCTAGAGCACAGGCTCGGTAGTTGTGGTCCACAGGCTTAGGTGCTCCGCAGCATGTGGGATCTTCCTGGACCAGGGGTTGAACCCGTGTTCCCTGCATTGGCAGACGGATTCTTAACCACTGTGCCACCAGGGAAGTCCCAGATTCTTTTCTAAGTTATTACAAGATATTGAATATAGTTCCCTGTGCTATACAGTAAATCCTTATTGTTTATCTACCATATATATAGTGGTGTGTACCTGTTAATCCCATACTCCTAACCCAACCCCTTTCCCCTTTGGTAACCGTATGTTTTTTTTCTATGTCTGTGAGAGTGTTTCTGTTTTGTAAATTCAGTTGTATTATTTTTTTTAGATTCCACATATAAGTGATATCCTATAATATTCGTCTTTCTCTGTCTGGCTTACTTTACTGTGATAATCTCTAGGTCCATCCATTATAACAAAGTCTTTCTAACATAGATAAGTTAATACGGGAGATATATGGGGTGACGATGTTAAGATAATGTGGAAACTGGGTTGGTTCATAAACTGTTTTTCCAAGTCAAGGGCATTCGAAATTGCAGAAACAAAAAAAGGAAAAGAAAAAGCCCTCTGCTGGGCTGGTAACCTGGCAACATGAGCCTTTTTTGGCTGTATTTTAGAAAAATTAGCAACAAGAGCCTATTCGCAGGGCTTTCTCGGAGAGAAGCACCACAGCCTGGGGCAGTTCTTGGCTGCTGGCAGGTCCACTGCCTCCTGTGCCTGCTGTGAATGCAGCCCCACAAGTTCTGCTCTCCATGTCGTTTGGCTTCGTCTCAGCAGAGACTAGTCCTTGCCTAATTAAATTTTGTCCTCATTCCTAGTCTACTGTTTTGTGCGATCTATATTCCTTGTGGCAGATTCCAGCTACACTGAGCTGCCTGGCTTGATGGGCCATTTTAGTCCCCAGTTATGAATGAAGATTTTTTTTTTTTTTGGTGATGCTTGCTGTTATCAGTGCTCTTCTTATCATTATGTAAGATAGCTTAGAATGCAAAACAATGAAATAATCATAAACATAATCAGATGGAAAATCTTTTTTTAAATGGTAACATATTTTCAGATATTGCAGTTCTCTACCTCCATGTTTGCTTTTTTCCACCAGGTTCTAAACCTGGTGTGTGAGAGAGGAGAATATCAAAGTTGCCAAGGAAAAATTCTGTATAACTCATACCTTTCTACCCTTCCCTTCTGCAAGACTATGTTAGGTTGAAAACCACCATTCTTGTGGGGGAAAAGTGGAGTATAACCTACATTTCCCTAATCCGTCAAAATTTTAAACTCAAGAGTTTCAGGATCCTTAGGAATTTATAGATTTTTTTTGATGTCAGGTAGGAGGGTTCTATGTTTAAATGCACTTATGTAACAAGCTTTCCTTAGAGCAAGTAAAAGCATCCTGTTTCATGTTAAGTACTACCATGTAAGATGTATCAGTATATATTTTTTGCAGCAATTTTAAAGATTCTTTCAAATCTAGACTGACAAATAGGCTATTTTAAAAATATCGGTTAAAGGGAAAAAACTAAAGACTCCTCCTAATTCTCTGAAGGTTTTCAGAGTAAAATTATTTCCATCTTGATTTTCATTTAAAGAAATCTTAGCTTTTTTTTCTTACTTTAAATATGTATGTACTTTGTCATTTTCTGTATCTCCCAAGTGGCTATTCTATCCTGAAGTTGGCAGGCATTCCTTTAGGCTGGTGGTCCTCAGGTGAGTAAGAAATGCAGTTGAGATTGAAGAAATGCTGTGTCTGCTCAAATTATCTCCTCTTTCTTCCACTGTGTCTGCTATCTAGCTTGAAATATTTGCTATTAAAATCATACCCCCCATCCCCAAGTTAGACAATTGGGGAAATGTTGAGAATCTCTTTTATTAGTTGGGACAACTGAGTTTTATTTATTTACAATTTATACTCCATGTATTGCCAACATATTTGAGGCAGTCAACAATAAAACTTGTGTCCATTATGGAAATGAAAAGTAATCCTTCCCCTCTTTCGTACTTATCCCTCCTAATAATAAAAAAGCAAAAGTCAACTTTGAATCAACATTTGTTAAAATTGTCAGAAAACATAAGCCAAAATAACATTTGATTATTTCATATCAGAACATTCTGGTAATCTTAGGCAAAGGGGCAACTGGATAGGTAGGAAAAAGATTTTATTTAGGATTAAAGAAATGTGCCAGTTACTAAGATTTTGACTCTCCTTCCAGCTGTTTTATGTGATACTGGAGTGGGGACTGTGCAGACCTCTTTGCCAGATGGCTCCCTATTAAGCTCTACCAATTGTGCTCTGTGTGTGTGGGTGTGGGTGTGTGTGTGTGAGAGAGAGAGAGAGAGAGAGAGAGAAGTTTTAAATATGTACATCTTTCCTTTGTTCTTCCAGCTCTAAGGGAGGTAGCTGCTTCCTCATTTTCTCTTTTTTGCCTTTTCAGTCACCCAATTAACTTTATACCTAATTGATAATTACTTATGTCCTATTTTCTCTGTTAAGTGACTAGTCTGGCTGCAGTCTCCTAACTAGATCTTAACGGATACCAGGCAGTGTCTCTTAACATGTTTACTTACATGAAGCAGTAAGCCTCCTAAGACAGTCACACACTCTTCCTGAGCTATTAAGGAAAAGGTCTTCCCATAATATCCAATTTTTGTTAAATATAATGTTTCTTTTAACAAAGAAGCATGAAAAGCATTGTTTTATTCCCTTTTTAATTTTTGGAAAAATGCTTATTGTAAAGATTGTAATTTGCTTCCTTTGGATGTGTAAATGGACTATGTTAGTCAGACCCATGATTGCATGAATCACACATGGGTAGGAAAGCTCAAAATCACCCCCCAGGGCTAATTTTTCTATATGATAGCTTGGTAAATAAAATGAGGATTGTGGTCTTAGAAGCTTAAAAACTAAACCCAACTGGAAATCTGGTTTCTTTAATGATTTACTATCAGAATATTTAAAAACAAAAAAATTTTAAAGTTGTTAGAAAGACTGCTAGTTCTATAAAGAAAGGTGATTATATTAAGAGTCAGTGATTATTTTTTGCATGAAATTTAACTTTCAGCTTTCTGACAAGCCACAGCACCATTGTTGTTATGGACAAGTAAAGTTCACTTTTTCTTCCACAGATTAGTCCATTCATTATAGGAAAGTACAATCACCAAGGCTCAGGGATTTCCAGGACTACTGTATAATGAAACATATGGCCAAGGAGTCCAGAAAAAAGGGCAATATAAGGGCCAAGGTTATGAGGCAGGAAGGACCTGGATTTTGAGTTCAAAAAGAAGGTAGAAGCCAAATTTACTTAGGATTACCTTAACAGTGGAGCACAGAAGACAGAGGAATAGCATATTTAAAATGCTGGAAGAAAAAACTATCAACCAAGAAATCTATACCCGGCAAACTTTGAGAGAACTTAGACCTGCCTAACAAATATTTACTAAAGAAAGTCCTTCAGACTACTAAGAAATGACTCAGGATGGTGACTTGAATCCACAGGAAGAAACAAAGAGCACCAGAGGGCTTCTCTGGTGGTGCAGTTGTTGAGAGTCTGCCTGCCGATGCAGAGGACATGGGTTTGTGCCCCTGTCCGGGAAGATACCACATGCCGTGAAGCGGCTGGGCCCGTGAGCCATGGCTGCTGAGCCTGCGCGTCCGGAGCCTGTGCTCCACAACGGGAGAGGCCACAGCAGTGAGAGGCCCACATACCACAAAAAAAAGAAAAAAAGAGCACCAGAAATGGTAAATATGTGGGTAACTATTAAAAAAAATGTATAAATATCCATTTTATTTTCTTATAATTACTTTAAGAGACGTAAGATCCAAATGTCCATTGGCAAGTGGAGGAGTAAACAATGATACGGAATATTTTCATTATGACAAGGATCCCTATGTTGCCCTTTCATAATCACACTCACTCCCTTCCCCACTGTACCACCCACTCCACTCCCTGCCCTGTCCCTGACCTCTGGCAACCACTAATGTCTCCTCAATTTGTATAATTTTGTCATTTCAAGAATGTTGTATGTTGGAATCACACAGATATTATCTAACCTTTTTGGATTGGGTTTTTTTCACTCATCACTATTCCCTGGAGATTCATTCAAATCGTTGCATGTATGAATAATTCATTTCTTTTTATTACTGAGTAGTATTCAAGGTTATGAATTCCAGTTCCTTTAGTCATTCACCCACTAAAGAATGTTTATTTCCAGTTTTTGGCTATTCTGAATATAGCTGTTATAGACATTTGTTTACAAGTTTTACATGAGGATAAGTTTTTATTTTTCTGGGATAAACACCCGAGAGTACAACTGCTGGATATTATGGTAGTTGCATGTTTAGTTTAAGAAACTGCCAAACTGTTTTGCAAGAGTGGCGAGGAATTATCTTTTAAAAACTTCTAGGCGTCTACAAGAGACCCACTTCAGACCTAGAGACACATACAGACTGAAAGTAAGGGGATGGAAAAAGATATTTCATGCAAATGGAAACCAAAAGAAAGCTGGAGTAGCAATTCTCATATCAGACAAAATAGACTTTAAAATAAAGACTATTAGAAGAGACAAAGCAGGACACTACATAATGATCAAGGGATCGATCCAAGAAGAAGATATAACAATTGTAATATTTATGCACCCAACACAAGAGCACCTCAATACATAAGGCAAATACTAACAGCCATAAAAGGGGAAATCGACAGTAACACATTCATAGTAGGGGACTTTAACACCGCACTTTCACCAATGGACAGATCATCCAAAATAAAAATAAAGAAGGAAACACAAGCTTTAAGTGATATATTAAACAAGATGGACTTAACTGATATTTATAGGACATTCCATCCAAAAACAACAGAATACACATTTTTCTCAAGTGCTCATGGAACATTCTCCAGGATACATCATATCTTGGGTCACAAATCAAGCCTTGGTAAATTTAAGAAAATTGAAATTGTTTCAAGTATCTTTTCTGACCACAACGCTATGAGATTAGATACCAATTACAGGAAAAGATCTGTAAAAAATACAAACACATGGAGGCTAAACAATACACTATTAATAACAAAGTGATCACTGAAGAAATCAAAGAGGAAATTAAAAAATACCTAGAAACAAATGACAATGGAGATACAATGACCCAAAATCTATGGGATGCAGCAAAAGCAGTTCTAAGAGGGAAGTTTATAGCAATACAATCCTACCTCAAGAAACAGGAAACATCTCAAATAAACAACCTAATCTTGCACCTAAAGCAATTAGAGAAAGAAGAATAAGAAAACCCCAAAGTAAGCAGAAGGAAAGAAATCAGATCAGAAATAAATAAAAAAGAAATGAAAGAAATGATAACAAAGATCAATAAAATTAAAAGCTGGTTCTTTGAGAAGATAAACAAAATTAATAAACCATTAGCCAGACTTATCAAGAAAAAAAAGGGAGAAGACTCAAATTAATAGAATTATAATTGAAAAAGGAGAAGTAACAACTGACACTGCAGAAATACAAAAGATCATGAGAGATTACTACAAGCAACTCTATGCCAAGAAAATGGACAACCTGGAAGAAATGGACAAATTCTTAGAAATGCACAACCTGACAAGACTGAATCAGGAAGAAATAGAAAATATGAACAGACCAATCACAAGCACTAAAATTGAAACTGTGATTAAAAATCTTCCTCCAACAAACAAAAGCCCAGGACCAGATGGCTTCACAGGCGAATTCTATCACACATTTAGAGAAGAGCTAACACCTATGCTTCTCAAACTCTTCCAAAATATAGCAGAGGGAGGAACACTCCCAAACTCATTCTACGAGGCCACCATCATCTTGATACCAAAACCAGACAAGGATGTCACAAAGAAAGAAAACTACAGGCCAATATCACTGATGAACATAGATGCAAAAATCCTCAACAAAATACTAGCAAACAGAATCCAACAGCACATTAAAATGATCATACACTATGATCAAGTGGGGTTTATTCCAGGAATGCAAGGATTCCTCAATATACGCAAAACAATCAATGTGATATACCATATTAACATATTGAAGGAGAAAAACCATATGATCATCTCAATAGATGCAGAGAAAGCTTTCGACAAAATTCAACACCATTTATGATAAAAACCCTCCAGAAAGTAGGCATAGAGGGAACTTTCCTCAACATAATAAAGGCCATATATGACAAACCCACAGCCAACATCGTCCTCAATGGTGAAAAACTGAAAGCATTTCCACTAAGATCAGGAACAAGACAAGGTTGCCCACTCTCAACACTCGTATTGAACATAGTTTTGGTAGTTTTAGCCACAGCAATCAGAGAAGAAAAGGAAATAAAAGGAATCCAAATCGGAAAAGAAGAAGTAAAGCTGTCACTGTTTGCAGATGACATGATAGTATACAGAGAATCCTAAAGATGCTACCAGAAAACTGCTAGAGCTAATCAATGAATTTGGTAAAGTAGCAGGATACAAAATTAATGCACAGAAATCTCTTGCATTCCTATACACTAATGATGAAATATCTGAAAGTGAAATCAAGGAAACACTCCCATTTACCACTGCAACAAAAAGAATAAAATATCTAGGAATAAACCTACCTAAGGAGACAAAAGACCTGTATGCAGAAAATTATCAGACACTGATGAAAGAAATTAAAGATGATACAAATAGATGGAGAGATATACCATGTTCTTGGATTGGAAGAATCAACATTGTGAAAATGACTCTACTACCCAAAGCAATCTACAGATTCAATGCAATCCCTATCAAACTACCACTGGCATTTTTCACAGAACTAGAACAAAAAAATTTCACAATTTGTATGGAAACACAAAAGACCCCGAATAGCCAAAGCAGTCTTGAGAAAGAAAATGGAGCTGGAGGAATCAGGCTCCCTGACTTCAGACTCTACTACAAAGCTACAGTAATCAAGACAGTATGGTACTGGCACTAAAACAGAAAGATAGATCAATGGAACAGGATAGAAAGCCCAGAGATAAACCCATGCACATATGGTCACCTTATCTTTGATAAAGGAGGCAGGAATGTACAGGAGAAAGGACAGCCTCTTCAATAAGTGGTGCTGGGAAAACTGGACAGGTACATGTAAAAGTATGAGATTAGATCACCCCCTAACATCATACACAAAAATAAGCTCAAAATGGATTAAAGACCTAAATATAAGGCCAGAAACTATCAAACTCTTAGAGGAAAACATAGGCAGGACACTCTATGACATAAATCACAGCAAGATCCTTTCTGACCCACCTCCCAGAGAAATGGAAATAAAAACAAAAGTAAACTAATGGGACCTAATGAAACCTCAAAGGTTTTGCACAGCAAAGGAAACCATAAACAAGACAAAAAGACAACCGTCAAAATGGGAGAAAATATTTGCAAATGAAGCAACTGACAAAGGATTAATCTCCAAAATTTACAAGCAGCTCATGCAACTCAATAACAAAAAAAACAAACAACCCAATCCAAAAATGGGCAGAAGACCTAAGTAGACATTTCTCCAAAGATATACAGACTGCCAACAAACACATGAAAGAATGCTCAAATTCATTCATCATTAGAGAAATGCAAATCAAAACTACAATGAGATATCATCTCACACCAGTCAGAATGGCCATCATCAAAAAATCTAGAAACAATAAATGCTGGAGAGGGTGTGGAGAAAAGGGAACACTCTTGCACTGCTGGTGGGAATGTAAATTGATACAGCCACTGTGGAGAACAGTATGGAGGTTCCTTAAAAAACTACAAATAGAACTACCATATGACCCAGCAATCCCACTACTGGGCATATACCCTGAGAAAACCATAATTCAAAAAGAGACATGTACCAAAATGTTCATTGCAGCTCTATTTACAATAGCCCGGAGATGGAAACAACCTAAGTGTCCATCATCAGATGAATAGATAAAGAAGATGTGGCACATATATACAATGGAATATTACTCAGCCATAAAAAGAAACGAAATTGAGCTATTTGTAATGAGGTGGATAGACCTAGAGTCTGTCATACAGAGTGAAGTAAGTCAGAAAGAAAAAGACAAATACCGTATGCTAACACATATATATGGAATTTAAGAAAAACAAAATGTCATGAAGAACCTAGGGGTAAGACAGGAATAAAGACACAGACCTACTAGAGAACGTACTTGAGGATATGGGGAGGGGGAAGGGTAAGCTGTGACAAAGTGAGAGTGAGGCATGGACATATATACACTATCAAATGTAAGGTAGATAGCTAGTGGGAAGCAACCGCATAGCGCAGGGAGATCAGCTCAGTGCTTTGTGACCTCCTGGAGGGATGGGATAGGGAGGGTGGGAGGGAGGGAGAAGTAAGAGGGAAGAGATGTGGGGACATATGTATATGTATAACTGATTCACTTTGTTATAAAGCAGAAACTAACACACCATTGTAAAGCAATTATACTCCAATAAAGATGTAAAAAGAAAAAAAAAAACAACTTCTAGGCTGCGAACCGGGAGCAGATCAAGTCTATTGAATGGTGTTTGCCGCCAGGCTATGGAGCAGGCAAATGAGCTAAAATGAAGGGCAATAAGGCCCTGAGTGCTGGCAGCATGGATGGTGGATTACAGTGCTGCTCTGAGGCAGTTAAGTCAGACCCCCAGGCCCATGTGCTCTCCAGCAATTGCTCAGCATCCTACACCAAGAACAGAGACCGCCAGAAGGCTTATGAGGATGGTTGCAAAACCATTGACTTAAAACCTGACTGGGGCAAAGGCTATTTCCAAAAAGCAGCAGCTCTTGAGTTCTTAAACTTATTTAAATCCGCCACTCGAACCTATGACAAGGTTTTAAAACATGAAGCAAACGATCCTCAGCTCAAAGAGGGTTTACAGAATATCGAGCCTCAGTCAGCAGAAATGAAATTCAAGAATGCTTTCAACATGTCCGATCTGCACCAGAAGTTGGAGAGTGATCCCAGGTCAAGGACACTGCTCATGGATCCTACCTACCAGGAACTGATAGAACAATGTCAAACAGGCCGTCTGACCTGGGCAAAAACTGCAACATCCCCAGATCGTGACTACCCTCAGTGTCTCCTTCGAGGCTATCTGGGCAGTACGGATGAGGAGGAAGAAGTTGAGACACCTCCACCACCACCTTCTCCCTAAAAGGAGACCAAGTCAGAGCCAATGGAAGAAGATATTCCAGGGAATAATAAGCAGGCACTGAAAGAAAAAGTTGGGGAAGGATGCCTGTAAGCAAAAAGACTTTGACACAGTCTTGAAACAGTATGACAGAAGCAACGGCCAGGACCCCACCAACATGACTCGCATGACCAATCAAGCAGCCATGTATTTCACAAAGGGCGACGAGAGTGAATGACAGGAGCTTTGTGAGAAGGCCATTGAAGAGAGGCTAGACAAGAAGACTATCCTCGACAGATTGCCAAAGCTTATGTCAAATTGACAGAGCCTATTTCAAAGAAGGAAAGTACAAGGATGCCATCCATTTCTACAAATCTCTGGCAGAGCACTGAACCCCAGATGTGCTCAAGAAATGCCAACAGGCAGAGAAAATCCTGAAGGAGCAAGAGTGGCTAGACCACATAAACCCTGGCCTGGCTTTGGAAATATCCCCAGGCCAGGAAGCACTATACAGAAGCCATCAAACAGGAACCCAAGAGATACCAAATTGTACAGCAGTCGAGCTACCTGCTTCATCAAAGTCCTGGAGTTTCAGCTGCCACTCAAGGACTGTGAGGAGTGTATCCAGCTAGAACTGACCCTCACCAAGGGTTATACACGGAAAGCAGCTGCCCTGAGAAGCAATGAAGGACCATACAAAATCCATGGATGTCTGCCAGAAGGCACTAGACCTGGACTCCATTGTAAGGAGGTAGCAGATGTTCACCATGGCTACATGATGGTCCTGTACAACCAACATGACAGCCCTGAAGATGTGAAGCGATGGGCCATGGCCAAGGTGCAGCAGATGAGTGACCTGGCCATGTGGCTCATCCTGCAACAGATGCAGAAGGACCCCCAAGCACTCAGCGGACACATGAAGAATCCTGTAATAGTGCAGAAGATCCAGAAGCTGCTGGATGTGGGTCTGATTGCAATTCAGTGATGACTTGCTCATCATAACCCTTCCCTTCACCCTCATGTGGAAAAAGGAGCGGGAACTGTGGCAAGCAGCATAGAGCAGAAGAGAGAAGGGGAAAAGGCGAACATCTTCTCTATATGTTTATACAGACCTGTGTGGAAGATACAGAGACTTATACTGGAGTCATTTGTGTGGCCTCTGGGCCCTCCTAGCACACACACGGTCTCTCCTGCTGCCCCAGAGTTTCATGTGTCCCACCCCTGGCGCTCAAGTCACTGTCCCAGCTGCTCTCGCATAGTTGGTGATTTGGGGTCCGGGAGTAGGCATGTATGTGGAGGGGAGGGTATTCTTCCCAAACTCAGGCCCCAAGTGTCTTCACACTATTAGCTCCATGACCCCTTCACCAACAACACAAGCCAGTCCAGCATGGTCACATGTTTTAAAAAAAAAAAGAAAAGAAAAAGTAGTTCTGTTTATTGTTAGTACTGACCAGACAAGAGAAAGACAAAGAAAATACATCTTTGTTCAAGCTTAGTTCTTTTAGAGGAATAGGAAACTAGAAGTCAATTCAGATCCTCTTATCATAGCTTAATTAATGAGAAAAGGTGACAGTGCATTATTATCAAGGTGTCTTTGAAAAAAAAAAGCAATTTATTAATAAAAGCAGCTTAAAACTTCACAACTATTTTTAAAGTTGACCTAAGAGCTCAGTATCTGAAGTGCTTTCGCGGTCTACTGATGTAATATTTGGCACTGAGCAGACTGAATGTTTTACTCAACGTTTTGGGATTAAAATACAGAAACGTTGTTCCCATGTTCCCAAGTATGTAAACCTATTTATCTTGATTTATTTTTATAAAAGAACAAGGCCTCAGAAATACAGATACATGTTCTCTTCCCCAAAACAAAATGAACTGTATCCTTTGAAGCTGAAAAATAAAAATTTCAGAAGATTTTTGAATAATTTAGAAAGTTCTAAACCTTGAGACATAATATTCCAATTTTGAAATCGTTACTGCACAGCAAGTAATTTTGGCCCAAATCTGTTCTCTTGAAATCTGAAGTCAACAGGAGTTCTGTGCAGGAGAAAAATCACGTGCAACCAGTACAGGGCCACTCCTAACCTTAAAGCTTTTCAGTTCATGAAATATCTATGCATCCTAAATCGGATTTAAAAGTCATCACAGGCATCTACCTGCAGGCAAACTATTCAGTGTTTTCTGCTTTCTCCACATACCAGCTGCCTAGGGTCCTACCCACTCCAGTTGAGTATTTCATACTATTCTCTACGCAACTCTATTCCACCACATCTGAATATCTGAATGCAAGAGATCATAGCTCCCAAGATATTTGGTGCAGAAAGGTCCCTAGAAGTCCTATGTATAATCACTGTGAGGTCTTCAGTTTCTTTTATACAGACAAAAGTCACTTCTCATCATTGATGACATTTCCCTCCTCATTCTATCCAGGTAGGAGCTGCTACAATGTCTTTCTTTGTTCCTATCAGTTATGTATTATCAACATTCATTTACCCCTGTAGCATTTTGTATTAATTCACTATTCTTATCCGGAAAATAAAAATTTTATTTAAGTTTTTTCTAATTAGTCCAGTAGAATTCCTTCCTTTCCCATAATAACCCTCTTAACGATGAATTTTTATTTCTTATTAGTTGTTATAATACTGGCTTACTTGAAGGAGTTGTAGCCTTTCCTTGTATTGAATAAATATAACACATATTCAGTGAATGCCTACTATTTTCACTGTGATATCACTGGAAATTCTGTGGTGTAAAAGATGGATAAATTTCCTACCCTAATGGAGCTTACAGCCTAATGGTGAAGAGAGACATTAAACCGATCATCACACAAGTAATTAATTACAATGCTAGCAAGCATAAGAAAAAACAATGCTACAAATGTACACATAAAGGGACTGGTAATCTGGCAGGAATTGTAGGCTAGCAAAAATGATGCTCAGGGCTTCCCTGGTGGCGCAGTCGTTGAGATTCCGCCTGCTGATGCAGGCGACATGGGTTCGTGCCCCGGTCCGGGAAGATCCCACGTGCCGCGGAGCAGCTAGGCCCGTGAGCCATGGCCATTGAGCCTGCACGTCCGGAGCCTGTGCTCCGCAACGGGAGAGGCCACAACAGTGAGAGGCCCGCGTACCGCAAAAAAAAAAAAAAGATGCTCAGCCTGAGATCTGATAATGATTAGGAGTTAACAGAGACAAACGGAAGAAGTGTGTTACTAGAGTGAAAAGGATTTTGGCCTAGTTAGGAACTCACAGAATGTCACTGTGTCTGGAACTCAGAGCATAAAGGGGAGAAAGCTGCGAAAGAAAGCTGGAGCCAGATCCTGCTGAGTCTAGTAGGCTCTGAATTTTATTCAAGTTGCATTTGAAGTATTTTTAAGCAAGGGATTGCCATGATCAGCTTTGTACTTTAAAAGGATCACTCCTGGAAAATGAAACAAAGTAACCATATGACTTAGATGGCTGGTGGTGGTGGTGGGGGGGGGGTGCCGAGAACAAAAGTGGATGACGGAGGACTATTAGGGGCCTTTTATAGATGCCTAGGAGAGAAATGATGGATTTCTTGGATGATTGTGTTGGTATTGAAGAGGAAAAATACCTTAAACGTAAAGCTAATGAGATGTGGTTTTTTAACCACAGCAACTGAATGGCTTGGATAGGTTTAAGGTATATGATTTCATTGGGACATGTTTGAATATGGGCTAGAATATGAGTTCCAGGATGATAGCTTTTTTGGCTTTTTTGTTCACTGTTGCAACCTGTGCCTCCAGAGACATTCAAGTTGAGATGTTGAATAGGCAGCGAGATTATATGGAATTGCAGCTCAGAAGAGAGATTTGGGTTGGTATTAAAAATGTGGGAGTCAGGACTTCCCTGGTGGTCCAGTGGTTAAGAATCTGCCTTCCAATGCAGGAGACAAAGGTTCGATCCCTGGTCAGGGAACTAAGATCCTACATGCTGAGGAGCAACTAAGGCCTGCAACTAAGACCCAACACAGCCAAATAAATAAATAAATAATTTTTTTTTAATGTGGGAGTCTATTGTATATTAATGCATATATGAGGAATCTAGAAAAATGGTACAGGTGAGCCAGTTTGCAAGGCAGAAATAGAGACACAGATGTAGAGAACAAGCGTACAGACACCAAGGGGGGAAAGCAGGGTGGTGGTGGTGGGATGAATTGGGAGATTGGGATTGACATGTATACACTAATATGTATAAAGTAGATAGGTAATAAAAAAATAAAATAAATAAACTTTGTACCTGTTTTTAGAAAAAGAAATGTGCGAGTCAGCAGGATGTAGAATGTAGGTCCTCTCAGAAGCCAGGACAATACTGAGCTCCTCTAGGGGAAGGCTGAAGAGTGGGAAAGTCAAGATCAAGCACCGGTGACCAGCTCGCCTTCTAACAGCTCTCTGCAGCACCATGTGGTTGCCAAAGCATTTAATCATTCTCATCATGATCTCTGTGAGACCCAGTCCTTGTGCTGAAGATGTTCAGGCCCCGGTATCTCCCATTACAGCATTCAATTTAGACCTGTTTCACAGGAATACTAAGCCCTTCATCTCTCTCTCTCTCCACTCCTTCTTTCAAGAGCAGTGGATGGAAGGAAATTTAGGAAAATGGGTTACAGTATAAAATGGAACATAATGCTGAATTGTTGATGGAAGATACAGACTTTTTAAAAATTAATTAATTTATTTTAATTTTTTCGGATGCATTGGGTCTTCGTTGCTACGTGCAGTCTTTCTCTAGTTGCAGTGAGCGGGGGGCTACTCTTCATTGTGGTGCGCGGGCTTCTCATTGTGGTGGCTTCTCGTTTTGGAGCACAGGCTCTAAGTGCGCGGGCTTCAGTAGTTGTGGCACGTGGGCTCAGTAGTTGTGGCTCACGGGCTCTAGAGCGCAGGCTCAGTAGTTGTGGTGCATGGGCTTAGTTGCCCCGCGGCACGTGGGATCTTCCCAGACCAGGGCCCGAACCTGTGTGCCCTGCATTGGCAGGTGGATTCTTAACCACTGTGCCACCAGGG